>NC_071398.1:55056196-56300679 GCF_022682495.2 Desmodus rotundus | reverse complement strand
GGGGGGAAGGAATTACCCTGGACGATTGAGTGCTGCCCCCTGGAGCTCGCTGAGGCTGCTCAGGGCTTCAGTGGCTCCCCGAGGCTCTTGAGTCCCAGCTTGGGGGAAGAACTCGGCGGTCCGGGAGTCAGGAATTGGTTTCATGTCCGAGTGGCGGCAAGTTGTAAATGGGAGTTTGGGGGGTTCCCCTCTACCTGCTATAGTTACCTGACAAAGTCTCTGCAGGTTCCTTTGTGGGAGACTAGGAGAAAGGTGCATAGTGTGTACTTGTGCCGTTACAGGCTGGTCAGGGATGCCTTAAGTCTGGGGATGGGTGACAGGTTGCATGCGATTCCGGTGACATCGGGTCTCTCTAGTCACCAGTGCTACAGTACATTTGACTATACAGTTCCTACGCAGTTGGACTATGCTGCATATAAAGTACTTCTGGTTATCTGCCTGCAGGGCACATGGTGGGTTAACTGGCTATCTTGTGCTGGAGTGGGACCACATGATGAGCTCTGGCCAATCAGCAGTAAGATGCTGGGTGTCATTCAGGGCCATAGCATTGAATCGCATGTTTGTGAGCCTCTGCAACTCTCTCTTTCTGCTTTTGAGCCTGGCAAGGTCATGGCTGTGACTGCTCTGTCAGCCCGTATCCTAGAGTGACGAGAGGCAAAGCGAAGGCTGCGGTGACCTGCAGTAGACAGGCAGCATGACCAAGAAATAAATCTTTGTTTTTGCATGTCATTAAAATTTTGACAAAAACCCAACATATTTTGATAAATACAGAAAGTGATGGCCAGTGACAGGGTGTGTTTTCACAAAACCCTGACTTTGGTGGCATCGGCTTAGGGGTAAATAAGCTGGTTTTAGAAGCTGGAATAAGGATAACCTCTGTTACACCCTGGAAGTACTGGATAAAACTGTCACCTACAATAACTCGGAAGTTAAATAATGAACCTAGTATGCTTGTAACCCCAGGAAAAAAGACTAGAAAACAAACGTTCAAAGGTGTTGCTCCCCCACCAAGCTTGACGGGTACAAGGTCCCTGGAATTAAGTAGAGAGATAGAAGGAGACGTGCCAGGAAAGAACAGTGGGTATGGCTGCTGGCAAATGAAGCCCACTGGGGTTCAGTCAGTAAGAAGCCAGTTGTGTTTGTAAGATCATTGTTCTAGCAAAGAAACCAAGAGCCCGGACAGGACCTAAAATGCCTCTTTGGCCTTCTCCAGACAGGAGTTGAGTTCAGACTCTGCTCGGCCTCCAAAGGAGGGGTATGTCCTCCATGCCCACTTCAGACGTAGCCAAGGAAGAGAATAAAAAAAGAAGGACCGTCCCCTAGAAGGTCATGTCAGGGGAAACAGAGCACAATGAACTGGGCAGCTCCTCCTACAGAGCTAGAATTTAACATCTAATTCAAGAAATACGAGTGGTCCTTTCTGCCGCAAAGGGGGTGGGACTTCCCAACATCCTCCATGGGCCAGTGTCAGCTATAAATTTCGATTGGTCCCCTCCCCCATGTTTGTTTTTTCTCAATAACTTTCCACCCCCCTCTAATCTAATGTCCATTCTCTAGGAATTTGCCTATTCTAGATATTTCAAAAAGTATTATCGTACAATATCTGTCTTTTCGTGTTTGGCTTATTTCACTCAGCATAGTGTTTTCAAGGTTCATCCATGATGTAGCGTGTATCTGAACCTCATTCTTGTTTGTTCTGTTCTCATCCGTCCTTCCACCCATGCATCCATCAAAAGACACGTGGCGTGTTTCTGCCCTCTGGCTATTGGGAATACCACTGCTGTGAACACTCATGTACGAGTATCTGTTTGAGTCTGTTTTCAGTTCTTTTGGTCGTGCACCTGAGGAGTGGAATTGGCATGCTTAATTTCTGGGGACCTGCCACAGCTTCCCAACACGGCCAAACCGTTTGGCATTTCCGCTGGCAGTGTACGAGGCTTCCCAGTCCTGCATATCCTCAGCATCACGTGTCATTTTCCGATGGCAATTAGAACCACTTGACTGGGTGTGAACAGGTATCTCACTGTGGTTTTGATTTGCATTTCCCTGATGACTCATGATTCTAAGCATCTTTTTATGGAGTTATTGAACATTGGCATATATTCTCGAAGAAATGTCTATTCGAATCCTTTGCTCATTCTTGATTTGGGTTGTTGGGGGGTTTTTTGAATTGTGGGGGCTTTTATATACCCTGGATATTAAACCCTTATCACCAAATCCAAGGTCATAATGATAACCCTTATTTTTTAAGCTAGATTGGTTTTGTGGTGTCATTCATTCCATAGGAGAGAGGTGTAGTGGACCGCTCGGAGTCGGTAGCTGGGCATCAATAGTGCCGAGATTCAGAGATAATCACTACTAATCAGTCACCCAGAGTGCTGCACCCCGGCGAGGACTCCTCAGCGCTTTGCACTCCCTTCTTACCTGGTGACCCAGGGAGCCAACAGCGAGCCCGACTTCGGGGTCAGTGTCCCAGGCTCCTGTCCACCAGGGGCACAGCAGGGATCTGATTTTTATTCTTCCTGAGTACCTGCTCGATCGCTGGTGCCAGCTCCTTTTGGTTGGACGGTCGGGCTCTCTAGTGATCTTTGTAAATGACTTCAGTGGTTTATAGCAAACTGGCCTCTGTGGGTGAAAGCTAGCAGAGAATCTGGTCGGCTCAGTGAAGAATCTGTACCCAATGTGAAGAGCACACTCTTTTATAGGAGCCAGTGGGTTTTGTATTTGTGCTTGGCTGAAGTGCTAAATGAGCTGCAATATTTTAGTTGAAGCTATAAGCTGTCTGGGTCAGAATATACATTTATGTGTCTGTGAGCGGGTAATATTTCCTTTCCTCCAGATTAGATTATAAAATTCCTTCAAAGTGATCTGTTTGGATTGGTTTAGAGATGAATAAGCCTTAATTCCTAAAATTCCCAGAAATTAAAAAAAAATTGATCTCCTAATAATTTCAGTGTGCTAAAAGTTGTATTATTATAGAAACTAATTCAAATGATTTAAGAATTTGAGCTCAGATTACTCAGGTAAATTTTTGGCAAATAAGATTAGTTTCATATTGTTGCATAGCTGTATCTTCTGAATTATTAGCCTTAAGTGTAATTCAGCATTTATTTTTATTCTACTTGGATATGTTTTTCCTAACCATATATAGACTTATCAGGTAAGCTAGTGGTGGAGCTACTAGATGTTTAAGATTATGAAAAATGAAAATTTGTGTTTAACCAAAGCAAATCATCATTGTGGCAAACTTTATCTCCACAGTAGTTCTGTTTTGTAGTATGTAAGCCTGGAAATAGTTACCAAGATCTTTGGATAACTTCAGATTCTGAGTTGATGCTAAATTGAGTTAATTAGTGGATTTTATTTAACTACTCAGATCATTTCTAAATAAGATACTGAAACATTAAATGCAGAGCATAATTTAAAGTTTATATCATTTTATCTACTTCTTGCCTCTCATTGGACATGACACAAAGAGGCTGTATATTTGGATCTGTTGATGACTGTTCATTTCTGCAACTCCGGGATGTGTGTGCTTATAAACAGTGTGGAGATGTATATTCATAAGCTCTGCTAGTCTGCTAAGCTACTGAAGTGTCACAAACGGTCACAATATCTAAACTCCTGGTTTCCTGTATAAAACAGAAGTGACCGTGGTTGGAAGCTAAGTCAGTATTTGTGAATGTGACTGTACTCGGAGCCACAGTGGCAGAGGAACGGCTTTGTCTGCAGGGTGCGCAGGGCGAGCCTGTGCTAAGGTCACGTGACACTTTTTGGAGAAGGAAACTTAGAAGAATCTGGATACAGTAGGAGCCGTAGGGGTTCTCAGGCAGGGAACTGTAATCGCGGCCGTGCGAGCTGGCTGAAGTGTGATGGATTTATTTGTAAGATTGTCGAAGGTTTTGATAACAAATATCCTGATGCAAAACTAGAATTTGGTTTTGTCTGTGTTAAAAATGACAAAATCTTGGATTACTTGTTTGCTTAGCCACAGGTTAAAATTTGCAATCCATTGGGATGATGTAAATCCATTGGGATGAACTCCCTTTGAGTTCTTGCTTCCTCAAGATCAGACTTTGGGAAATCAAAAGGAAAAATAATTTGGAGAAACTACTGATTAAAATAAACTCAGACTCTAGGAGACAATGAATTGACATTATCTGGAAAATTATAGAATATTCTTTGTCATTAGGCGCTGGCATGGTTCCTGATGACCACAAACCAGTGGATCAGCCCTGGACTAGGTTTTAAGGTTTTAAGAAATACCAGGGGAGTGCGGAGTTGCCAACAGATCGATTTATACATCCAAAGTTTATTTTGCTCCGAATGGCAACATGGCTAATAAATTACCAAACAGCCTAAAATTCTTCCTTCTTTTTCTGCCCCACACATCCTCCAAAAAGATAAGGACCCCAAATAACAAGTCTCAGATAAATAGTAGAAGTCCTCGTCAAATTAGTTCAGTGGTAAATAATGGAAGAAAAGCAAAGTATAGACCTTTAGAAAATTTTTTATTTTCTCGGCACACAGACACAAAAATGACACCTGCCTCCTAGAGAGAGCATTTGAAGACATATTAGAAGGGAGTGACAGTTCACAGAGGTTACAAGGTCCATAGATGGGACAGTTCTCTCGGCTCCTCAATTGTCTTTGCATCTTAATGAAGCGGTCACAGCGTACTGGTCAAACCCGCAAACACACTTCATGTGTTAAAGGGAACACTGATTTGCATTGGTGAGGACCCAGGCGGGGAGCCCTTCTGCAAACGTAACAGAAAGGTGCCTCATCCAACATCACTCGGGAGCGCAGTGTTCCACCTACACGACTTTTAGTCTGCTGACATTTATCCCTCTCAAGTCTGGAGCTGTTATTTTAAATACCTTGGATGAAATAAGGGGTGACGTGCCTTCTGAAACTTTAAAATGGACCTTGAAGATTACAACGTTTTTTCATTCCTGTTCCTTATTAGGAATACAACCGTTTAATTTTCTAATGCAACAACACAATGTCTTAAAAATTCACTGAGGTGGATTATTTGCCCTGCTATGGATAACCCAATATGGCTATGTCAACCGTCAACTCATTATTTATTGTTAATTATTTGTCACATTTAGCTGTCAGCCAGTACTTCTTGATTTCGTTAAGTACGTTGGTTTTCAGTTACTTGTCTTCCACCTTTTGTATCAAAGTTGAAGCAGGAGAGCTAAGCCACACATACTCTGGTGACTAAAGTTCCTCTCTCTCACGGAGGGTTGGAGGAGCTTGTACTGTACATTGAGCAATGAAGGAAGGGAAATTTGGAAACTAGTGTGCTTAGAGATAGCAGTCAGATTATTATTTCAACTGGCCTTAAGTCTGTAGGGCTTAATTGCGCTTTAGGCTGGGAAACCAGAAAGCTAAGGCTGTGCAAACTATTTTGAAAGTAGGCTCAGCGTTGAAGAAGGGCGTGCAGGTAAAAATCCCACATTAAACTGCATGCACTTTCAGGCATGGGCATTTAACATCGGAGGCATTGGTATATTTTTAGTACCCAGGACTTCCAGTCTGCATGCTTCTCTTTTTTGTCTTTACTTCTCAGTCATACTTAGGGTGGTAGGGTATGCGATCTCCGAGAAAGCGTTACTATACTATTATTTTAACTATACACCATTGGATAATATTATGTAGTAATAGAAGGACTTTTACAACTACTGTCTTTCAACTGAAAGTATAACAATGTTTGAAATGTTTTCTTGAGACAAAAACAGTAAAAGAGTAAAAAAAAAAAAACACATTCCATCTAGAAAACAAGTACTATTCAAAAATGTCAAATCACGTAAATGTTAACAACCTTTTTTGTTTTATGACTTTTTCAGGTTTAAGGTATCTGAAAATAACATGGAAAACTTTTCAAATGACTTTATTGAATTAAAGATAACTACTGAATTCATGTCTGTCTTTTCATTATATTAAGATTATTCTCAATGCTACACTTGTCAATGGTAGGTTTTGGTTCATAGGAACCAGAATCTACTATGACCTATCAGTACCTTTTACACACAAACTAAAAAATAGTTAAGTTTTAGAAAATTAATATAGCATTTTTTTCTTTAAAGTTCTCATAACTATGCCAAGCATTTTGCATTTTAAAAATGTAAACGATCTCATAGTAGGACACGGAAGCGATACTAATTGTAATAAACTGTTTTTAGGAAATAAATTCCTAATGCTTTGTGGTGTCTTTCCTATGTCCTACACATTGTTAGCACAATTATGCTAAATATACCAATGGGATTCATGATACTAAAACACATTAATATATCAGTGAAAAAATAACAGCACATGCGAGCATCTGTGCCCCTTTTACGAACGTGCTTCGCAGGTGGACACTCCACCACTCGACACTCACTTCGTAGTTACTGAATGCAGCGTCGAAGGTGCTAGAAATACCGCAGTGAAAGGTGAGCATTAATTAAGCTGACTCGGTGTGTGTTGTTACTGAAGACAATGCACAGCACAATTTAAAGATATTTTTCCAGTTTTTTCTTTTTCTTTTCTTTATACCTCAATTATCTTGATTTTTTCCAGTTTTTTCATTAGTACATCCTCATATTTCATTTTCACTTTATGTACAAATAGAGGATTACATGATCTCTCTTTTTCAAACTTGTTTGGAGGCATTTGAAGAATACTTACTGATTTCAAAAGAAAAACATCCCATTAGTCACGACAACGTTCTCTCTGACTTAAGTCAACAGCTCCGTACATTCAATAAGGAAAAATCGATGCTTTCACAGGCTTCACCTAACTGTGCATCAGGGGTACATGAAGGAGGTTTTTCATCTGACTTGAGCCTGTGCATATCGAGCATTTGCACTGCATTATGTCCCTGCATCCCGTAATACGAGAGCCTGCACACTTAATAAATAGCAACGAATCAACTATAAGTCGTAGAGCGTTTCAAGAATGGTAGCGATCGACCAGGCTTGGGTCTCGCAGCTGAAAGGGCAGTACTGGCCGTCCTCGTTGGTCAGCTCTGGAAGGCCTTTCCAGGGGGACCTCGGAGAAAGAAAAGCCGTTTTATGAGATGCAGTCTGACGCCCGTTTGGCCGGGTTAACGACAGGCAAGGGACCCGGTGACTCTGCCCTTCTGTATAGAAAACAGTCACAGGCAGTCACTTGCCGTACAACGGGCTGTCCTGACGACGTGTGTATAAAGAGTTAGAATGGAATTATTCTTTGATACTCGATCTTTGGGATTTAAGACTTTCAAATAGAAAGGACTCCTTCTAGTTATGAAAAACATTGAAGAAACTACCATTCCACGCAGTATATAAATATAGAGACAAACATCTCTCTGGTCTCATTTTATTCCTTTTGGAATAAGGTTATGAGACTCAAATTATAATTCCTTAGAGGTCATAAGTTTGATGTGGACATAACTGTGAAACTAACAGGAAACAGTGAAGAAACACAATTATGATTAGGAGAAAGGTGGCAATTAAAAATGTTCTGAATTTCTATACTGATTTCTCATTCTGTTGCATAGTAGCTAGTATTTACTGTGCATTTATTATGTTCTTATACTAAGTGCTTTACATGCATTTCCTCATTTTGACGCTCACGGAAACACTGTTCAGTAGGCACCATAATCATTCCTATTTATAGGGTTCACAGAGGTGAGAGCTTGCTATCAGAATAGAGTATCATTATCATATCAAACTCATTCTTAATTTCAATGTAAGCTCTTAAGTATAAAACAAGTTAAAAAATACAGAATTCTATAACATCTCATTTTTGTAAGTTGGGAACACGTCAGTTTCATTATTATGCGTTGTAACTCACGGCTATGTTACATACACTTTTCTGTGGCTAGCAAATGTTTCATAATAAAAACAGAAAAATCATTCCATTAGGTAAATGCAGAGACAGTTTGAATAATTACTAATAATAACATCAGCTAGAACCGTATTTGCAAAACCTGTCATAGAGGAATGGACAACATAGAAAACGTTTGTCTCCGCGTGGTCGGGCTACAGCGCAGGAAAGCGGCCAACGGCTGCGGGAGGGTCCCTGGGCACCTGTGATGGGGAACTGTGCCCCTCCAGACTCCCGTGCTGCAGTCCCTGCCCTCAGGACCCCGTGTGACTTATTCGGATACAGGGCTGTTGCAGATGATACCGGTTAAGGTGGCGTAGGGTTGCCCTTGCTCCAATATGACCAATGTCCTCATACACGGGGACATTTGGACACAGGCATGCATGCGGGGAGAATGCCCTGTGCTGGCCGGATTGGCTGCCACGGCTGCGGAGCCACCAGAAGCTGAAGAGAGTGGGGAGGGATCCTTCCCTCGCGCCTCGGAGGGAACATGGGTCCCCTCCACCCCCTTGTCTTCAGGTTTCCCCCCTGGGATGCCTGAGACAATGCCTTTCTGCGGTTGGCCAAGCTTTGCGGCAGGGGCCTGGCGAACTGGTGGCTTCCTCAGCACCGTGGACTGCAGCTGGGACCTGACCAAGCGCGTGGTCAGGAAAGCGCAGGTAGGCCTGCGGGAAGCGTGCGGAGAGGGACACAGAGCCACAGGGCAGGGCTGGACTCATGTGAGGACGGGCTGACACACACCTTGGTGGCCTAGGAAGGGGACAGCCAGCGGACTGTGACTGTAATCATCGGAGCAAGGTCAAGCGCGGATGGAAGGGTGGGGCCACAGGTCACCCTAGAAGGCTGGTCCGCGCAGCACAAGACATTCTTACTCCCCATGGGCACAGGGAAGAATGAGAAAACAAATGCAAATAATGGGAAGTTCCGGGGCCAGTAAAGGATGGGCTCGGAACGCTCCATCCCACAGACTCAGACATGCGCTCTCTAGTGATGCAGAAGCAGCGGCGGGTGGGGTTTCCCACGACTGCGTGTGAGCGACGCAAACCAGCCCACGCAGGTTCATGGTGGTGGATGCAAGTCCCTCGTGTTCTCGTAATAGAGGGGATACCACTTATGCTGTTCACGCATAATTATTCTGAGCAATAGGAGGTACAGCTACTTAGCTTTAACCTAGAATGTGGGCCTTTAAGAGCTTTTGGCTGAAATTTACCTCTGTATAAAGAAACATAACTGAAACTTGCTTCTCTGCTAGCAGGACAAAGGATGTGACAAACAGGTTTGAAATAATAGTCAAAAGACCAATTCTGATATTTTAATTATAATGGAAGGATTTCTGAAAATTATGTATTGATATATTTTTAAATCAATTAACTCAGAAGGCCCAGCCTGTATACTTTCAGGTTGGTATTTATTCTGTGCTAACCCAATCCAAAAATACAGTATCTGCTAAATTTTAAAATGAAAGAGTATTTCACATGTATAAATCGTGCAGTACAGGCTTTGAATGAAAATGGATAACCCAACCTACGGGAAGGAAGGTAGAAACCTTCCTTCCACAGAACACCACAGAACCTGCCGTGTTACAGTGCAAAGCTTCCGAATGCCCCTGGGATGAACAGAGTTCACACAAGCGAATTCCAAGGAAGCACGTGTACCCGACCGACGAAATGCTCGTTACGGAACCCACACGCCTCTTACCACTTACCTCTCAAGATGAACATAATGCCGAGAAAGGACATTTTTAACCAAAAACACAGTCTTTGCATTAGCCTCTGGACCCATCAATTTAGAAAAATATAATTTTGCACGAAGAAAATACCCAACGGGCCACAGCCACTCCTAAAAAAAAAAGATGATTTAATTAGTAAAGAAAAAAAAAGAGCTGTGAATATCTAAAATTGTTTGAAAAAAGAAACCAAAACAACACCGGAAAACTCAGAGAGCAGAAATGACGTCCTTACAGGTCCTTGGTGGTAGTTGAAGCCTTTCGCGAGGTGGTAGTTGTCGTTGTCCAAGGCGTTGTCGTAAACCCCGCAGTAGACCATGTCGCTGGGGAACCAGTGACACTTGGGTTAGAGATCAGACGTTGCAGAGGGAGCATCAGAAACATTTTCAGTAGCAAAGGTAAGACATACAAGCAAATTATTTTGTCTCCAATCTACGGAATAAGGCCGTCCCCCATTGAACCTTGCATTAGTGAACACTGAGTTCAGAGCTCTTTAATGACGGGTTAGGATTGACCAACAAATGCTGCTACTCCAGAAACTGTAAGACATCCACGTATCTCGCCTTCAGGGAGTTTCCCTGACACTGAATGTTGGCAAAAGTAAATTAGACCTCAAATGCATTTATAATAGTGAAAATAGATACTGAATAATTTGAATGAGTGATTAGTAAAGGTAAGTTTCTTAACTATTAAGTATTGAAAAGTTACTTTGAAAGTTCTCCATGAAATTCTTTAAAAATTAATTAAAATGGGGACATGATCAGATTACAAATAGCAACCAAATACATATAACTTATGCACACTTATAAACCAAACAATTACACACTTATTGCAACAGATAACATAAGACAGTTATCTTTGCTCAGTTGAATGAAATTATTGCTCTTTTCCCTTTTAGAGGCAGACAGCACTGGCCGCATGAGCTGCTGTAACCGTGGGCTTCAGTTTGACCAGTGGTTCCTAATGCCCCCGCCAATGCGGAGAACGCCTCAGCAGGCAGGTGAGTCTACAGACAGAAAACTCGAGACTGAAATGAGCATGCAGTGAAGTGGGAAAACGTACAAAGGAGAGGCTACAATAGAACGGGGGATCTCTCATACAGCGACAGAGAAAGCACATTGAAGATGGGCATCAAACTTGAAGGAAAAACAGTTGAAGAAAAATAGAAAGGGCAAGAATTAAAAACTCAAGAAAAAACAAAAGTTGTAAAAGAAAAAGATAAAGTAGCACAGACATATAATCATAATATAAAAACAAAATTATTTATTGGTTTAATTAAAATAGTGGGGTGACTGATGGCCCAGAGAGGATGGAAAGGGCCAGGTGGGGTGCGGATGGGGTTAAATCCTCATCTGTCACCACAAGGAGTTAATAAATCATGTCTAAATATTAAAAAAATTAAGAAACAGCTGCATACACATTATTTTATAACATTAAAGGGACTAGTAGGAGCAACAAGGTAGGAAATAAAGACTGTCTCTGAGGAGATAATGTGTTATACTCCATTGTCCACAGTAACCACTTTCACAGTCTGAAAATACGGACCACAGAAAATATTCATGACATATTAGTTTTATAAACTTGAAAACTCTCTTACTGACTACTGAATACAGGACAAGACAAAGGCATTTTGAATACCGACATTGAATGAAGATAGAGAAGGTATTTTGGAAAACCCAGTTTGAATGCAATTTTAGAGATTTTATTAACAAGAAAACAACTGTAGATAATGCAATACTGTATCAACGACATTCTTAACACTTACAGTCCAAGTGAACCTGATCCAAGTTTCTATGCCAAGATTAAATATAATTATATATTCAGTATAATGTGAACTCCACTCTTAGTACTTCTGTTGTCACTTACTCTGGATCCAAAGTTTTCATGCCAAGGGGACCCAGCAGTTTCTTCTCTGCCATCTCCAGAGCCTTCCACGCTTTTTCTGCTGTAAAGAGCTCTGGGGCCTGCAAAGTGTCAGAAACCAATGCACAGATCCTTTAAGACTGCTGAGCAGTTACTTTCCACTCACACACAGTGGAACACAAACTAGTTACAAACTTGGAAGAGAAGGAAAGCTATTTTCAACTACAGGGTGGGCCGGTATTCGAGTGCAGACACCAAGCCAGGTCTAATCCAAGGAGGGGAACTTGGGAGCAGCATTCTGGGCCTTAGACGTGAGGGAAGCTTTTTGAAGTGAGGATCCCTCGTGTCATTTCAAGAAAGCGTGCCGGCTCCAAAAGGAAGTCGTCACAGCTGCAGTGAAGGCAGCACACACAGAAAGCCATTCTGCAGAAGACTCACAATCAGGTCCTGTAAGTTTATCTGGTGACCATTTGTGCTTCTGGGGTCAGAAGGAAGTCCAGAGGACTTGCCCTTGGACAGCACGTGATGTGGAGAAGGAGTGCGCACCGGTGCCTGAGGGTCTGCGTTCATTTCAAGGGTTATGCGTGGAATCAAAGGCATGCGGCCGAATGGAAGCCACCTTGCCGTACCTTTGCATTTTCCTCCTGCCATCACCGAGAGTACTGCGCTCAGCACTCTTGTTGGTGAAGTGGAGACAGCTGGGCGGGCCCAGAAGAACACACACCGTCCCTATTTTACTGCCCCGGGAGTTTATTTTAGTCTAAGGAGAGAAAATCAGGAGGGTCTGGAGTTCTTGGCTTGACAGAACCTTGCACGAACCTCATCGTTTTTCTGTGCTATGATGGGACACGTGTCGGGCGCACGTCATTGGTCACCGTGTGCCATTTTCTATTTTTAGTACTGAAGGTGATAGGTGAAGGGTGATACGCACAAGGCTTCACTCATTAGAAAAGAGTGTATAAAACTAGCCAATAGATGGTACACTTTTCGTCAATTCAGTGAATTTGAAAACAGACGGGAATAAAGGACGGAATCGACCCTATCACCACGTGTTTGAAGTCTGAGAACAGGAAGTCACTTACGACCACCATGGCGATGGTGAAATTGGGCCGCAGCTGGTAGTCACACCAGGGGCTCGACGCGCCGTAGCTGTCTTTGTATATGCCGCGCTTGTGAACCAGGTGGGGGTTCTTCTCGTTCGCGTCGGACGGGTCTTCGGACACGTAGAACAGCTTTTCGAAGCTGTCTTGTATTCGTCTGTTCCACTCGTCGTAGGAGACGGTCACCGCCCTTCCTGAACCGCGGTGAAAGACGTGGCAGTTGGAAGCGGTCAGCAGCACCCACACACGCAGTTACGGCAGAGAGAGCCGTTTCAGGAAGTTACCCACTTCTGAAAGCGTCGGGGCCTTCGGAAGGGGACTAGCCAGAAATGAAAACTTATCTTTCATGACATTACCCAGAAAGGATCGGACCGTCACAAATGGTCCCTGCGTGGTTTTTGCTTGGGTCACTCTTACATGTTGGATGGTGACCTTTGCTGGGCACTCAGAACGAGGCCGACTGAGACGTGCCAGACTGCAAAACATACACCGACTTCAGAGCCTTAGTAACCCCCGAAGAAGGGAGGGTAGGTCACGAATGGCTGGCTGCACGCTGATTCTACGTTAAAATAATACTCGAGACAGACTGAGTTAATAAGACTTGTCATAGTTAACTTTACCTATTTCTTTTTACCTTTTTATTGTGGGTAATTTAAAATTGTGTATGTGGCTTAAGTTAGATTTCTCTCGGGCAGAACAGCTCTAGAAAAAGAGATGTAAATATTTCACAATTGTTCGGAAAAACACAACTTGCTCACAGTCGCACTGTGCTAAGTGTGATAAGACAGTAAAACAATGCTTTTCACATCTCAGTTCAAAGTTGCTATAAACAGATAGTGAATAACCAGGTTTGTTACAATTTTCATACTAGCTGATTACCGTACTTTTTGGACTATAAGACACACTTCCCCCCCAATTTGGGAGGAAAATGGGGGTGCATCTTATAGTCTGAATGTAGCTTATATTTTCATTGGTGAAATATGATGTTATTTATGTTATTAAATATTTTGCCACATTTTTTGCTTCCAAGTTTTTTTTTCCTATTTTCCTCCTCCAAAACCTAGGTGCATCTTATGATCTGAAAAATACGGTAATAGTTTTTCTTTCCTTTCAATCCTAAGGGTTTCCTAAGATAAGTTCACTGCGTCAAATGGTGGCTACGTCAGTTAAGAATATAAATGGTATACTCGGAGTTTTTTTGTAAATAAAGTGAATATAGCTTACCATGTCTTTTTACTGTGACTTCATGATAAGGGAAGATATTTTTTTTTGATAATTCCAGCAACCAACGAACGGCAGATTTACTCAGGCCCACGATTTCCACAGCAGACCCATCTCTAAAATTAAAAATAAATTTTATTCTTTGGAGTCAGTTAAGCACTAAAGAGCATTCAATGAACACTTTCCATGGACTATATACCCAATGTCTTATAAAAATGACTATGAAAAACTCCCCCCCCACAGGAAGGTGTGTAAGAACTGTCGGGAAACAGGGAGGAGTAAGGAATCGGAGAACATCGAAGTAGAGGCCCGGAGGAAAGACAGCAAATACGGACAGGGGACTGGAGAAGCCAGGGAAGATGGACGAAGGAATTTGAGAGCTCGCTTTAAGGGAAACAAAAAGGACGTACAGGAGACCATGATATACCCAAGTAATCAGGTTCTTAAAAGAATTTGCAAAGCAGGTAGCAACAGCTACTATTAAGTAATTGTTGTTAACAGTTGTGCCCAAAGATAAAATTTAGAACAAGAAAATATTGTACTGTACTGTGTTCAGTATTTGACCTGCTACTGTATTCAGTATTTGAAGTCATAAAAAGAAATGAGGGGACAAAAGAGAAAGGAATTAGGGGACTACAGGTTCAGGGAGTGAAGGATCCCGGGAAGGAGGGTGTGCTGGTGGTTTTGTGTTTACAAAAGAGGGGCGCGGCGACGCATTACAAGGGCAGTGCTGCAGGTTAGAACCACCCGAACCAGGGGTAACGGGTCCCAAACGGAGGCGTATGTGGAGAATCCACCCCCAAGAGCTTCCAGAGAGAACACACACTTCACCTGATGACTGAGACCCCGAGGACCGTGTCTGTTACTTGGGGGTGGGGGGGTGGTCTGGAAGAGGGGTAGGAGGGGGAGAGAGGGAGAGGGAGAGCTCCACTGGTTTAATGTGGAGACTCCACAGTTAGCCAGACAGAAGGCCCCCCATGTCTGGGGTTAGAAAGGTGTCATTATACAAGCGCCGTGGGGGAGACCGTGCCTCGGGGTGGCGGGGATGCCTCTGTTTCTAGCTCGGTCGCTCTCCCCCATTTTATCCATCCACGTGCCGCAGTTAAAGCGGTTTCCTCCGTAAACAAATCCCGTTTCTTCATCCACTCCTGCGGTTATATTAAAACCTGAAAAAGCCAAATGAGACACTGATACACTTTAACAGGAAGGCGACAAACTAGGACGACGACTCTGGAGAGCAAGTTGGCAAGACCTTCAGAGCTGAAGTGTGTCTGTCCTACCACCGGGTGTTTCCATTTCCAGACTCGCACTGACCACGAGAAGCCCCCCACCCGCCCCCACAGGGCACATGCAGACACACCCGACTGCCGAGCAGAGGAATGGCTACCCGCACCTTTCCATACAGCGGAAAACGCTTCACAGCGCTGAAGATGAACGAACCGATTCCCAGGAATCAAAGTCGATAGATCCCCCAAACTAAACGATTGAGCGAACAAGTTGCAAAAGGATGTACATGAGATACCTTTTCTCTAAAAGTTTAAAATATGGAAAATGTGAATATATCCAGCCACGTAATGTGTATGTGGCTGCGTCGTATGTGATTATATAAGGCAAAATTAAAAAACATAAGATAGTTATATACAGTATACGTGCACTCTATGAAAGTACCAGTGGCCAGTGCCAAGGCTGAACGCCCCTCCTCAGCGAGCCCAGGGGAAGGGACGCACCTTCGTCCTTCATGTTGCGGTCTATCTGCGGGCCGGCGTTCCTCTCCCGGAACTGGATGCCCTGCAGGTGCCTCCGCATGGCTTCCTGGATCACCTCGAACAACGGCTGGTCCTGCGGGAGACGGGACAGAGCTCCCTCCGTCAGCAACTGTTCTTCTCTTCCCCAGGGCCCACAACTCGTGTCTGGTGAAAACGTTTATTTTCCTTTGTGGGGAGCAGCGGGGGCCCGGGCGGGGCTGGGGAAGGCAGCACTCCTGCGCCCCAGCCAATGCCGTTGACCTCTGGCACGTGGACATTTAACACATTGTAATCGACGACTGGGGTCTGTGCCTGAAATTCTTATCTCGGGAGTTTGGACAGTTTCTGCGAGAGCGAATTGTTCTGAGGGTCAATGAATCTAGCTTCCTCTACGGAAAGGTACGCTCTGCCCTCGCTGGACCGGCCGCCAAGGCTCTGCACGGCCCGGCTTGCCTGTCCACGGCCTCCCCCCGGCCTGCAGGTGCTCTGCACAAAGGCCAAGCTAGATGGAGGCAGCCCCGATGCACCCTGCGCTGCGTGACCCCAGGCTCTTTGGCGTCGCCCCACAACTTCCTCATCCCATGGGGCAAGCCCCTTAGGAAGAGCAAGTCTTATCCCTGCGCTCTCGGCACAGTCCCAGCAGGTGCTAAATAAACAGCAACATCCGAATAGTCCTCAGTGATGCGTGTTTTTATATCGAAGCCAAGTCAGTTTTCAGGAAAAGAAATTACTGTGAGAAATGACTTTTACCACGGTGCCGGCAGGCAAAGGGGCAGAGTCGTCCGTGGGGTACATTCTGGACACGGGGCACTGGAGAATGTCCAGGCCGTTGGGGACCAGGTGGCAGTAGTCCTGAATGCACTGCAGCCACCACCACACGGCGTCCCTGCAGTTGTATCTGGCGTGCGTCCCTTCCCCCAGGAGGTTGGGGATGAGCCCGTGTCTCAGGGTGCCAGCGAACGCTAGGATGATATTCCTGAAACAACAGAACCAGGTGGGTCGCTTGACCTGAAAATGCTCACTCAGGAAATTGAAGATGAAAAGGTCACTCTGGGTGACTGTCATTCCGGACGCGTGTTCCGTGCTGGCCTTACTTCCCTGTGTTTCCGTGTAGAAAGGGGCCGCCCAACGGAGCAAGCGCTGAGTGCAGAGTCCGCAGCTGCGCCCGGAGCCCTGGCTGCTCCAGCACTCTGCGGGGCTCACCTCTCGGGGACAGTTGGTCATCTCTAGGGTCAGGGATGGGACTTTCAAGGTCCCTAACAGCTACAGATTCTACTTTTGAAATCCTCGGTATTTCAAAATCTAAGTAAAACACGCCCTCTGTTATTTCAAACAGCAGATACCAAGAGCAACGCCAACATGTAAGAAAATAAATGGTGAGAGCCAACCTTGAAAAACATGATTAATTTTCAAAAACCTGTAAAAGATGCTGTACCTTTTAAAGTGTCAGATGGCATGGCATTCTAAAAAAGGCCTGAAGCTAAGAACTCAGAGGACAGCTTTAAATTCTAGTGTCACCACCAGTGTGCCTTGGGAAGTCACTTAAAACGTCTAGGCCCCAATGCTTTCTGGCGAGACCATTTAGAAATTTAATAAAGTCTATGTCTCAGGTTAATGCCCATCTCTTCAATAACAGTGAAACTTCTTATTTTCCCCACTGTGGGCAGCGACGTGCCCAGTTAATTAATAAGAGCCCAGAGCGATGTCCTACACTTGAGAGCTGACTACAGAGGCCTCCGTCCGTGGACACGTGTGGCAGACGCAGCTGTGTATGGCCACCAAAGTAGCTCTCCTCTGTGTCCTGACCCACCTTCCAGCAGGCTGTGGTCACGTAACTGCCTTCGAAGGCAAAAGAACGTACACGGAACTGAGGTTATGTTAAGTGCACGAACATGGTTATACCTTTTTTTAGTTTTACTGAAATAAATCAGAAAATCTGAAAATGACCTGACCTGTAACGTAAGGGACTAGCACTTACTAACTTCAAAGATTTTTCACTCCTTTGAAATCCTACGAACATGTTAAAAGTAAAATAAAAAAAGCTCCTCAAGGAGACATACGCCCCAAACATCGAACAAAAGGGTAAGAGGGAAAGCCTGAGGAACGTGGGAGACACGCAGACACAACCTGCAAACTTCCAGAGCTCGCCCACCTGGCCTCTCCGTAGCGACCGGGAATGAGCAGCAGACCTCTGAGTGCGATGAAAGTGTCCCTTCCCCAGCAGCGGAAAATGCCAGAGGAAAAATGAGGCAAGCCTAATGGGAACACAACAGAGTCGTATGTTAGTCCGACAGTATCTTGTTTGTTCATCAAAACCACCACTGTGTCTCCTCCAGAGAAAAATGAGATCCAAGGTAATGAACCCTCATCTGTCTTGTGTAGAGCAAATCCCTGAAAACTGTGACTGGTACAAACTGTCTCATGATAAAAATTGATCTTCTGAATGAAAGAAAAGACTAACTACACGAGGTAAACTGAGAGGTGAAAGGATGTGATAAAAGAAAATGCTGGCAAATCCTAAGCGCATTCACACGTGAAGTTCCGGCCTCTTGCGTCTTTGCCTTGGAGACTGGGCATTGTCCTTTGTTTCGAAAGGTCAGAACTCAGGGTGACATCAGGCCTGTCTGGCACATGTGGCTCAGCCACGGCCACCAATTTTGACAGTGACACACACATAATAGCCTCTGCCACACGCACTTCCTGCTGCTGTCAGCCACTCAGCACCTTGCCTGAAGTATGAGTGTCGACAGAGTCAAGCGTGAGTCTGAGTGGGTGTGACCCACAACACAGGCTGTCCGTCTTTGGTAAAAAGTCAAAACTGTAAAGCCTCTAACACTGACCTGTGGAAATGTTTGCATGAACTTTTTGGCCTTTAAGAGTATTGGAATTATAGCCCTAGCTGGTGTGGCTCAGTGGATTGAGCCCTGGCCTGTGAACCAAAGGGTCGCTGGTTCGATTCTCAGTCAGGGCACATGCCTGGGTTGAGGGCCAGGTCCCCAGTAGGGGGCGCATGAGAGGCAGCCACACATTGATGTTTCTCTCCCTCTTTCTCCCTCCTTCCCCTCTCTCTAAAAATAAATAAGTAAAATCTTAAAAAATATATATTGAAAAAAAGTGCTGGAATTATAGATCACATGCCTTCTGAGGGATTTCTACCTTGTCAATGACAACAAAAGTCGGGGTGATGGTTTTTTCCACTACTGTCATTGAAGAAAGGTATCCCTGGCCTTGGTGTTCATTTTTAAATGAACCCCCAAAACCCACCTGCAAATCTGAGTACAGTCCTGTGTTTTGTTAGTATGGATTAAACAAAAGACTCCCTCGGGATGAGAGAAGCAGATACTAGAACTTTATTGATATTGATCAACTTATCTTTGTCGGTTCCGTTTTTGTTTCATGCTGTATCTGCTATGTAAGTCTATCAGGAATGACACACCGGTGTGCCACGTATGACGTCAGTACGTCTATTTTGGGAGTGCTTATAAACAGCAGTGTATAATTACAATAAATGCTGAGATCACCTCTATTTTATGTAACGGGCTTCTAACTGGCAGTCTTTAAAACCAAACTCTGCACGTGAATTATTTTCCACAATGGCCAGTTTAAGTTTTACGAGCACCTGCCGGGTTCACAGGGGACAGGGACGATCCCGAAGGAGATCAGACCGTTGAGTGAGAATCGCAGGCACAATTCTATAATTAAAACTTCCGGACAGTTCATGTGATCCCGGCAAGCGAGAAGTTGGTTTCCTTTGAGTCACTGGGCCCCTGCAAGTATTTCTTCCTGGTCTGAGCAGATGCAGATGGAAGGGTAAACAGAGAAAGTCACACAGACCACACTGTTACTTTCACCCCGCAGTCTGGTATTTGTCAGTGTAGTTTGGGAAGCTCTGAAGTTCCATGGCCTCTAGCGTTAAGTACTTTTTAGAAACAGCTTGCAGTCTGTTAGGGAGGAAACCAAAGCCTGTCCTTCCGGCTATTCTGCTCACTCAGGGTTACTGCTTGGTTCAGGTTTGCACACCGCTGGCCGCAACGAGTGCCAGCACGTAGAGTTAAAGCACTTGATTGCGATTAGACACCTGAGAAAAGCTTGTTAACATAGGTTTTGTGTTCTGTAACCTGTATTGGACTTTCACATGATCTCTTGGAAATTACACGGTTGGGTTAATTTCTAAAAATTGAGAAAGAAGTGTAATACAATGGAATAAGGTTTGTTTTACTAAAAAACAAATCTGATTAAAAAATACAAAATGGGAAGAGTTGAAAAAAACCCCAGAAACTTGCAGAAGAAAAGGATTAACCAGCCAGAATTAAAAAAGGTACGTAAGTACAAATGCCTGTTTCACAGTAATAAGTAAATAGGAAGCATGGTTTAATTTGTACAAGTGGTCAACTATGACATTTTGCTAAGCAGTGACATAAAATCTTGGGTAACATCATGAGGTTCCCCCCCACTTTTTAACTAAGTTTATTGGGGTGACATCGGTTCATATAATCACATGAGAGGTTTCAGGTGTGCAATGCTATACTACATCATCTGTATATTGTATTCTGTGTTCACCACCCCAAGTGATCATGCGTTTTTTTAAAAGTCACCATTTCCCCATAACTCTCCCTCTGGAACGACACTGACCCACGCACTCTCCCCTTGTACGCCGTCCCTTACCCGCTGCCAGGGACACACAGCTCTGCTCCTTTCCCTTTGTGACCTCGTTGAGCCGGTAGGGCACATCCCTCAGGGACGGCGAGAGGAGCGGCAGCGAGGCAAACTTCCCCACGCCGCACATCTGCACGGAGCCCAGGGCCAGGTGTTTCACGAAGGTAGAGCCGTCGCGAACAAAGCTGCGACACAGTAGCGGAGTTCAAAATGTTATTTGCAGACACTTTGTAAGGTTTTCATTTAAACAACTGTACTGTGGTAAGGACACTAGAGGCCCCCCTCCCACCCCCTGCAGATTTTTCCCTGTGTGACACAGCACTGTTGTTGGGAGGCGCCACGCTGCTCAGCGGGTCCCTGCGACCTGCCTGGCACAGCAGCCACAATTCTCCACCCACTGAGCCAAAAATTTTAGCAGGCTTATTTTACTTGGTTTCTTTTCTTTAGATAATCTCTCTGTGCAAATGTGTGGCCATGGTAACATCAGCTGACAGATATTTTCAATTTGGTTAGGTTTTATTTTTATTTTATTTTTATTTTATTTTATTACTTTATTGTTGTTCAATGACAGTTGTCTGCATTTTCAACCCACCCTAGCCAATCCCACCTCCCTGCCTTGCTTCCACTCTCCCCCTTGGTTTTGTCCATGTGTCCTTTATAGTAGTTCCTGAAAACCCCTCTCCCCACTGTCCCCTCCCCACTCCCCTCTGGCTATTGTTAGATTGTTCTTAACTTCAATGTCTCTGGGTAGGTTTTAAAACTGCTCTCACTTCAGGCGAGACAACAGTGGGGCTGAAGTTCTGTCCTTCCTGGAACATCGCCCAGATCCGCAGGGCCGCCCTTCGCGGGCACAGTCCCGGGTTTCATTTTAGGGCGATTCACCATTGAAGGCAAGTTGCATTCGCAATAACAGCAGACTATTTTCCTCTTAATAAAAACTTAGAAAAAGAACTTCATACGTATATTCTAAAATAGTGTATTCATCACCTCAACGAGTCAGTGAATACGTAGAAACGAATCGGGTAAAACAGAGTTTCCATCAACGTGCTGCTTTAGCTCTATGGAACGGGTTTTAATGTCTGAGTCTCCCATTCCGCACGGGAGAAGGCTGATACTCTGCCGCGTGCTCACAAGTGCTCCAGCTCTGAGAGTCTCTGACACTCTGCCGTGTCTGGTGTCTGGTCTTCTCAGCGCAGAAGACCAGACGGACCCGGTGTGGTGGCGACACGAGCGCGCTTATCCACGCGGGCTTGGCGGTACCTGGACATCTGTTTCCAGGCGGCGTCCAGAAGAGTGGTGTAGGCACCGATTAGTATAGCGTCGAAGTAACACGGGATGAGATAGCGCGGGATCTGCTTCAGGTAGAAGAACATGGCCTGCAGCCACTTGCCAACCTGTGGGAAAAATAACTTCAAAAGTTGATTTGGTGGGTTTACAGGCGGTGTGTGTTTAAAAGGGTAAATCCAAACATGGGACTCTACGACCTAGTAATCTATCAACCTGGTATCCCCTTGCTGGAGCTGAGCGATGGTGAAAGAGGGGGGACAGCATCTCAGGGCAGCACAGAGTGTAAATGCTGAAGGGGCCGGGGTGACAGTCCTTGCTGGGCCCTGGTTCGGTGGAGCACCCCCCAGCTCTACCCACCTCGGCGACGGCTCCCGAGCGAGCGATGAGCCGGCTGCTGACGTAGTCGATCATCCAATCTCCGGACCTCAGGTTGTCACAAAAGGGGTGCCCCAGGTCGTTCTTTGGCCTTATTTCTGCCAGTACGGACATCAGCCCTGAAAGCACACCGAAACACCATGCTCTGCGGCCGGCGGAGGCGATGTGCACCCCTGCCTGCGCCGCTGTTAGTGTCTAGGGATCTGGGGTGCACGGGGCGGTGCGGCCCACGGTGGCTCTTCTCGTGGTGACACAGGCCCGAGCCACACTCTGAGGACACGCCGGAGGAGGGGGCCACCGTCGCAGAGCGAGGCAGAGCTTCCCAAGGCTCCTGTCTTCTCAGACCAGTCTTGTTCTTGCGTTTCAGGCAGTAATATTCGAAGGGAGTGGGCATGGTGTCTGCCCTCTGGCGCCTGGGGAAGGAAACTGACGCCTGTGTTTTTCTGGGTGGGAAAGTGATGGATTCACTGACACTAAGGCGAGATCGAGGGGGATCACAGAACAGGTTTCAGAGAGAGCAAGAGCATCTGTGGGGATAATAAGAATAAAGCCTACTTTGGAAACAGTGTTGAAGTGTAACAAGAGGTGCTTGGAACTAAATTAAGTAGCCAAGGGAGGTATTTAGGCACATCCTTAAGTAATACTCCAAGAGAAGCATCAGAATTCCTGTGCAGACACAGCGCATTCTGTCATTTCAATGAATTACCTCATTTAATCCTCAAAAGGGCCTGTCTACTAGACAATGTTATTCACTTTGAGTAGAGGTAGCAAGGGGGGCAGGAAGAAGTTCTGCACCAGGGGTCAGTAGACGAGTAGGCAGCAGAGCCATGATTCGAACCCAAGCAGCCCATACTCCCATTTTCATTAAAAAGATACCATATGACACTTAAAAAAACTCCCCAAAGCGTAACTGTGCTTTGACTTGCTTACCTTGAAGACCCGCGTATTTGAGAGACGACCAGTTTGGTATGTTGTAACACCCTCCACCGTCTTCTCGCTCCTCGGATTCACACCGGTAAAGCACCTGGTTCAGCTCAGCCAAAGTTAGTTTGGAGGCAATGCTGAGAAGTGAGAAGTGAAGAGACCTGGTTAAATGTACTGACGTTCCACTTGCTGTCAATAAAAATTAAGAGGAAAATCTGAATCATAACCATAAAATGTCTTAGCGATGTAGGTTTTAGGAACTCATCATTATAGTACATGTTATGAACAATATACATCATAAAAAATAAAGGATAAACTTTAAATTGAATTTATTGGGGTGACACTGGTTTATAACATTATATAGGTTTCAGGGGTACAGTTCTATACCACATCACCTGTATACTCACCGTGTGTTCACCACCCCAAGTCAAGTCTCCTTCCATCACCATCACCCCCCTTTTTAAGCTCTTTACATGCATCCTCCTATTTACTCTTCCAAAATTTAAGAGGTAGGGACTGCTATAAGCCTGTTTCCCCGATGGAGAAACTGAGGTGAAACACATCTAAGTATCTCATCTGAAATCATACTGACAGTGGTGAAGCCGCGTCGTGCCCAACCCTAAGGTTCAGAGCCCACGCTCCTTCTGCGTGTGGTGGCGTGTGGTGAGGGACTAGCAAGGATTCGCGCAGAGGCGAATGTACACACACGTGCACAGCAGAATACCTGGAAGCAATCTAGATGTCCGAAAATGGGGACTGATGAAATGAACTATGGTACAGCTACACAATACAATGCTATGTGGGCATTTAAAAAAATGATCTGGGTAAGGAGTGTGATGTATGCAGCTGAGCCTCCAATAGTTCAGAAAAAGCGTGTGTGTGTGTGTATAGAAAGGTGTGTGCACATATGCATGTGTGTATCTGTATTATAGGGAGAGCGCATGAGCAAACACACACAAATAAGAAGGCACTTGGGAAATGGGTAACAATCGGCAGCACTGAGACCACTGGGCCTTGGACCACCCTTTGAGGGGCAAGGATACAGGGACCCTTAACACTGCTAAACCAGGCTGGGGGCCGCGCACCAGCTAGTACAGCGCGGTCTCCGCAGAGCGAGGCACACTTACGAGGTGAAGGGGATTTTTAACACGGGGTCCGCGTTGTCCACAACAAGGCTCCCGGACCTGAAGTGGGCACTGAACTGTGCCAGGTGGTTGCGAAGGATTCCAACAGCGACCTGGGCGTGTGGGTCGAGACTGACCCTGAAAGCATATTTGGACATCGGTGAATTTTAAAGAGGAATTTAAAATAAGTAGGATAGGGAAAGTATTTTAAACACAAGCAAAGTCCATAGTCTGGACTCTACCATACCTGAATACAATAACACTTCCTGGAGATAAGTTTTCAAATTCTATTTCTTGAATATATTCATTGGGTCCCTTTGTGATAATTCCAGCTTGTTTAACAATTTTACTCTCGTTAAGCTTGAAAAAAGTTATATAAAAATGTTCAATGAATAATTCTAATGTCCGTAAAATGTTTAACATAGTAGGGCGATAAGAGTACTAACTACCTGAATGTGTTCTCTGATTTCTACTGTGATGTTAGGCATTCCGTTGATTGAATTCTCATCCTTCTTATAAGGTTTTGTATTTCTTTCAATAGTTCTAGCTTCAAGAACTACTTCTTCAATTTTGCCTAGGAATATATAAAAAATTCAACAAAATTTCATTTTAAACCATCTGAAATTAGGAATTGCAAAGGGGTTTAAATTATGTAATTGAAAGTGAAAGACGAAAAGGCAGTTAATTTAAAAAAATGAAAGATAGTCTAAAAGTAGACGATTCTACCCAAGATACATTTTCACACAATACCTTTGTTTTTAAAACACAAAATTAATTAACAAAGTTGTATTTAAAAAGGAGATCTTCTCAAGTATGATTCGGTAATAACTGCTGACTCCCCTGGGTACCCTTTCTTCCCCTTCACAGGTTACCGTGATATGCAGTTCAATGTTCTTTGATCCTGGGCATTTTACCAAGTATGTATTTCCCTCAACAACATATATTATTTTCTATATTTCCAAGTTTTTTTAAGTGGAATCAAATTATATATATATTTCTGCAACTTGCTTTCTATTGGAAAACACTGTATTTTTTAGATTCGTTCACATTGCTATATTAGTTCTAGCTTATTTATTTCAAATACCAAATAGCATTGCACTATATGAATATACCAAAAGGCATTCATTCTATTAACATGGACACTAATATTAATTTTCTCTATTGTAAGTATATATTTATGCACGAGCAACAATCAGACAAGATGATTACTGAGTATACACTTGGGAACAGCTAAAAGAACTAATGAACGTTTATCCTAATACGATTCAAGTTGATGATTTTTAAGAACTGGAGTTGCACATATTTAGCAAATAGCAACCTATGTATAACATGAAGGTTTTGTGGGCCTCTTTACTCCGGAAATAAAATACACACGTCTAGAAGAAAGTGGAGCAACAGGAAGGGCATACCTCAGGGATGTACTTTACAGTTAAGTGTAAAAGGAATGCTCCAGAGAGACTGTGCCTGCTGTATGGTCAGAGCAGCCAGGGGCTCTGGAGTACCTGGACAAGGCTCCTCAAAGCAGGTACAACTTAACCCTTGTAAGATGTAAAGAATTCACAGACAGGCGGAAGCGAGACATTTGGGGGCAGTGACAGTATCTACTTGGCTGAAAGGGTGGAGTCACAGAGGCAAGGGAGGAAGATAAGGATGGGTTATGATGAACCTTAAATATTAAGCTACTTTCATGTGGGTTTATATATGTACATAGTGCATACACATACATACAAATACACACAAACATGAATACACATATATGTTTTCCTGCGTATAAAAGAAATACATGTTCATTTTAAACAAATCAGGAAATAGGGAAATGCATTAAGAAGAAAACTAAACTATTTCAAAACTCGCAAACTTAATATTTGAGAATAGGTTTTGTTCCATGCAGCAAAACTGTAAGTTGCCAAAATTTCTAACTCTTTTCCTCAACCACACCCACATTTGCACTGTTATAAGACATATGCTACATAACAGCCATTTAATGTAACAGTATGACTTACTGTAACAACATAAGATAATCACAATAACGTTCTTAGGTTGCATTATTACCGGGGATGCACATTTGCGGCACTTCCTTGCTGTAGAAGGAAGTCTTGGGGTTCCTGAAAGCGGTCCTAGACACAGCCACCACCGACTGATGGCTGCTAGGAGAGTGTCTCGTCACGGCCACTATGTCCTCATCCACCTGGTCCACGTACACCTGAGGGGCAGAAAGGCCAGCGGTCAGGGCTCCTGTCGCCAGGACTTACTCGGACACTGAGCCTACAGCGAGGAGCACAGAGAGTGTGGTTTCTTGCCTGAGTGAAGCCGCCGGCCCCCAGCTCCTGGTGGAGCCTGTTGACAGCGCGCCTGGCTGCGATGATCCCACTCTGGAGACTGACATTCCCGGTGTCTGATGGGGAGGCCCCCGGGTTCCACTTGGTGTAAAGCCGCTCTTCAGACACCACTGAAATCTGAGCAAAGTGAGAACTTGGAAAATGTGCACGGTCTCACTGCAGTGAGAACTCTCGGTCACAATGCTCCAAGCTGGGGGCCCGCGCAGACTCCAAGGCCCAGCACGGGGACGCACCTGGTGAGGCACTAATTCGTCGTAGCCTTTGGTGCTCCCGCTAGCGCAGCACGCCATGGAGACGACAGTAGAGCTCGGGAGGGCGTCGTAGGCCGATCGGTGCTGGGGAACAAACCAAAGAACGAGCCCCGAGTTAATTGCCCTCCCAACGCAAAGTGCCGTCCTAGAGCATCGCGAGATAACAGGACAGTTACGGAAAGACATTGCCCAAGACGCGTTACTTTGCTTTACATGTACACAATGGAACACCACTCAGCCACGAGAAAAGATGAAATACTGCCACTTGCGACAACGTGGACGGACCTCGAGGATGTTATGCCGAGCAAAAGAAGTAGTCAATCAAAGCTGAGAAGCATCACTCATAGTGGCTATAAAACTGAAACTGGTAGACACAGATAGCAGTGTGGGGGTCCCCAGAGGGAAGGGGATGGGGGAGAGTGAAGGGGAAAGGGGGCCACATACATGGTGACAGAAGACGATTTGACCTTGGGCGGTGGGCACACGCAGCAGGTACACATCATGTGTCACAGAAATGTACACTTGAAACCTGTGATCCCGTCAACCAGTGTCACCCCAACAAACTTAATTAAAAAATCAAATAACAAAGCATTCCAAACACCATGTGCCACAGTCACTTATCAATCTAACACACCTCTTTGAAGTATGTGGATATCGTTGCCACTAAAGATCAGAGAACTAAATATCAAAACGTTTAGCAAAATAAGGAAACACAAGGAACAGACTGGCCGCTCACCACAATAGGACACTCGTTGTCGTGGGTGATGTCCATGAACAGGGCGTGGGCGATGGCTGGCATCAGAGGCCTCAGACAGGGCTGGACAAAGGACCCCACGGGCTCGCCTCCGTACCGGTACACTAGCCTGCCCTCCTCGTGGCTGTTATACGCGCTCATTGCCTCTGCGAAGCGTTACAGGACAGTTTAAGCTTTGTCGTTAATGTCCAAGAAGAGGTCAGATTTCCTACGTGACTGACTTTCAAAAGAAGACCCCATAAAGACTATCAAAAATAAAGCTGCCTTAGATATTCAAACAGATGTCCACCAGCTGAAGTGACGAAATAGTCTACTCTATAATTTACCTGGGAAAATGGCTCATGCAGGTAAAAGGGAACTTGTGTTGTTTGTTAGGATGTGCTTAGATAAAAATCTATAAGAAAATAATATAAAGATTATATCGTATACCCAGGTAGTTGAGATGAAAAATAGATTTATATGTTTTTAACGACAACAAACAAATGGTTTTATTCATGGGTCAGCAATTCATCCCACTGGTCTTTCCGTTTAAAATGAGATGTTTTACCCCACAGTGGAAATTTTTGCTAGGAAAAACAGGCTGAGTTATATTAGGAAATTTTGTGTAGAGTATTTAAAAGAATTTGAACTGTTGAAAATTACTAAACGGTATACACAGAGCTATGAAATGCCTTTTAATCCACTTAAACAAAAGCTAGAGTTTCAGACGGGAGAGACACTTTGACGAGCCTACCTCTGATTAAGGAGCTGATGCCCAGTCTAGTCACGAAGATGTTGTCCAGGTCTTCACTTCCTGTGAACAGTTCCGCCACCACGTAGAGATTGGGTTGCAGTTTCCTCGCAGCATCCAACATGTACTGTAAAACCACAGCCAGCCGTGTGACGGGAAGAGGAAAACAAGGTGGGAGGGAAGCAGAGGAGGCAAGACTAGGCATGGATTCGACAGGAAAATACCACGTAGCGAGACAAACGGAAATCCAAGAAGAATTTCCAAATGAGTTTAATTGTGCATAAGTAAAACACACACACAAACACACACACACACACGGACCAATATACACAAGAAACAAGGGAATTTATAAAGAGAATGAGAGTTAAAAGGAAGATTGGATTTTGCAAAGACACAAGGGGGGAAAGGAGAAGAAAGTGTTAGTGCTGTGTTAAAAGCGTGAACCAAAACACCGCAGTCCTGCCAGGCGCCCCTGCTGCCCCTGAGTTTGGCTTCACATCTCTGACTTCCAGCAGTAATAGCGCACTGCTGTCGATAAAGACCCCCTGCTGGTCATGCAAAGACCAGACTGACCAGACCGAGACAGCTGCTCCTCCAGGTGATGGTAAACTCTTAATCAGACACCAGACTGGTTCCAAAATGTTTAACCTAACGTTTGCACACAGGTTAACAAACTAGTTGAAATTCTATCAGCCAACAAGTAGGATCCTGGAGAGTTTTGTAACTTAAAGTTACGCAAATTAAGTTTTAATATTCTGTTTTGCCATAATGTTACAACCACCTTATAAGCATGTATTTTGTTCTGTTGCTAAAGGCACAAGAAGAAATGAAACTGCTATTTTTTTGGAGCTAAACAATGTTCCACCACCTTAATGGTCACTGACTACCTCCAAATCAAAAGAATTTTTCATCACAGGACTGGGGATGCTTACATTATTACTACTGTTTTAAAAATTATAGAAATAGTATTTTTCAGATAAGCACACACTTCCCGCGAACACTAGGCTGTCACTAGGAAGCCGTAAAGATCATCAACGGGAGGAAAACGTCAGGGCTCACAAGCCCGTACTAGGTGGAAGATAAAGCTGCAAATGTTGGCCGTGCTAAGTTACAGTGGGAAGCCCGGAGAGTAGACGAGCTTTATGTTGACACTTACATTTTTATAAGTAATTGCTAAACAATTGAATCAAGGACGCTGAAACTTCAATATGCTATAATGTTAGTTTAAATAATCACTATAAATTAATAAGCTATTCAACTTCACAGTGGCCACTAATATATTGAAGGCAACCTAAAAATAACAGGAATAAGACCATTAGTATTTATAATTTATAAATGTTATATATTATATATTAGAATTATATTAAATTAATATAACCTGAATACAATTAACATTAAGTTATATTAAAATCAATATAATATAACATTAAATATATTAAAACATGATTGAATTATAATTGTCCCACATTTTAATGATATATGAATATTAATTTTTATTGTTTTAAGGTTCTAATAAATATGAATCCTTTTAAATTATTGGTATTAAAAAGTAACAATATTTTAACAATATATGGCAATATGGCTGTATGTCTATTAAAAGGGACTTAGGGATTCGATCTACTTCCCTAAGTTAGAATAAAAATCTTAACTCAAACCTTTTATAGCCCCTATTCCATAATGACCAGATCAACAGAAGCTGTTAGCATTGTGCACATTAGGCAGCAGCTGAAATACAGGCAGCAGCGGGAAGTGGGCCGCGCACTCTAGTGACGGAAAGCTGGGGAGGAGCCCTGAGCTTCTCCTCTTTACGCGCCGACTTGTTTTCTGTACCTCAGCGACATGAAGGGGCGTGGAGTGGCAGTTATCCAGCCGGACTCCCTGGAAATAGGTGGCGGTTATTTCCGTGTATTTTCTCATGTGGGCCCACAGGTAGGGGCAGTCCTCCGGCCTGTTCCCGTAGCGTAGCTTAACGCTGTCTCCCCAGCAAATCAGTTCTCTCCGGAGATAAACTTCTGACCCTGTTAAGAAAGGAGCTTGCTTTCTCTGATTTATGAAATGAAACGAAAAAAAAATTGCTTCAAGGAAACACTGTTGTTTTTAAATCACGTGGACTATTTCCACCACAAAGCATATACGTATTGGTTAAAATTATATCTAAAATGGTTTGGGGTAAACTTTTTAAAAATTAATATTAATTTATAGCTCCTCTATTTTGCAAAAGTTCTAGCTTGTAGTCTCTTCTAAAAATGTGTGCTTAATGGCAAAAATTCAAGTTGCTTCTTAAAGGAAAACAGTAATAGCAGTATCATCGGTCCTTTAAAGCTACAGTTCCAGCAAAAACATTTAAAGCTCCGCCCCCACCTTGCCACCCGTTTTGGCAGTAGGGGACACAGAGCAGAGAGCTCTCCTCATTTAGAATGGCCACAAAGCTGAGGGCAGAGATACTTAAGCCCAAAGTTACACTGCTTTGATTTTCATCAGATTTAAAAATTAAAATGATCGCCATTAAAACAGACTTCTAGTTCTGGAATGTTAAAATAAATATATCGATGGGTTTCTTCTAAGTTCTGAGCAACACAATAGCTATAGAAAAATAAGAGTTAGGAATAAGAGGCAACTAGAGACAACAAGTTACCAGTAATTGCTATTCAAATATTTTCATGCCCCTCTGGCTAATGAGTGAAAATACCTCTTGCGGAAATATAATTACAATACCAGTGGTTCCAAGGGTCTGTAAACATGCAACAGAACAAGCTTTTGCAGAAGAAAAACAGATCTACAAAAGCCATTGTGTCTGGGGAGACGGGGTGGGAAGGGAGAGGGGGAGGAGGATGAACCCCATCCTTTCTGTCAAGCCCTCTCTCTCAAGCTGTATCCACCTCTGCTACCTCGGTGATGCAGCCGTGTAAAAACCACCAGCCTCGTGGGGGAAGACAGAATAAAACAGTTTACGTTGTGAGCTGGCAGGAACCTCCTTCCCCTGTCCGTACAGAAAGAACACAGACGGCGCACGGACCTGGCTCCGCGAAGTTGCGAAGGGGGTCGTCTCCCATCACCCACCCGTTGTGCGCCATCAGAAAGCAGGCTTTGTGTGGCTGCTGAGGCAGGGACTCTTCAGCGGAGAGGGTCATGTCTTCAAAGGGGAAAGTGAAGTATCTGCGGACAGAGTCAAGTATCAAGGCCACACAGAGGAACCCGCTGGAGGGAACCTGAGTTAGCACCATCCAGATTAAATTTCTTCCCCAATGAACAGAATAAATAAGGTTAGTTTGACACCATTCAGGGGAAATAAATTTCATTATGGGTCAAAAATCTTCAGTCAACTTTTTGAGTAAATCTAGTAGAATTCGAGGAACGAAGAGGTAGCATTATATATCTGGTCAACATTTTAAATAATCATTTACAAAGTCTCATAATTTACTAATAAAATCACGGAGGCACTAATGTTACTTTTGCTATACTCGAGCTGCCGGGACTATGCTGCACGCTCCTTGAAAGGAGCTGAATGTTTGCTCAGTTTGACGAGCACTGAAATTATTAGTAAGGACACAGTCCTCCAGTTCATATAAGTAATTGTAAATTGGCTCATAAAGACTTGCCTAACAAAATTAATGAATAGTAAGCCTGGTAACCAAGTCAGAACTTCTATTCTCATTTAAGAAATGCACTGGAAGTCACACATTAAAGGAAACATTGAGGCTGATTTGAAAAGTGAATTACAGTTTTTTAACCTTTAATGAGAAGAGAAAGAGAATGAAATACCTGGTGACTAAAGGGTATTTTCTAGTGACAGGTCCCAGTTTGGGACCGTGGCCAGCCAGTCGTTCATAAAACACGTTTCCCAAAACGCAATTAACTGCCTAGAAAACATTAAGTGATGTTGCATCAGTAACGACAAACGGTAGTAAGATTCAGAAAACCCCCGAGCAGCTGAAACACAGGGAAAACCTGTTCCTGATGACAGTTCACAAGCTGGTGTTTCTCTGAGTTCAATTCCTCGATTCTCTTTCGGAACCATTGGCAGCACTCCTCGACTGCAGCTGGCCCGCTGCTGGAACAGACAGAGCGACACACACCTGTCATTTACTGCCTTGACCATTCTCCAGGAGCTGGGCGGAAAAGGGGTGGGATTAGGAAGTCCAAGTTGGCAGTTACAGAACCGTACGGGGTGGGAAGCGCAGCACAGGGCATGCAGTCAACGGGACGGCGACAGTTCCTGTGTGGTGCCAGGTGGGGGCTAGATTCCCTGGGTTGGTCACTTCCTAAGTTAGTTAAAGGTCTGATCACGGGGCTAAGCACCTGGAACTATAGAATACTGTCTGCCAAGTGTCACTGAAAATAAAAATTTATTTAAAGTAAAAAAATTTTTTTAAATGAAATGAAAAAAAATTCTAACAAGGGCCATAGAGTCTTTAAATATATTCACCAGAATTTTAATTATCACTGAAGAAGTTTTCTGACTGTAAACGTTTTTACATAAACCCATAGGAATATGGACCAGCACACAGAGAAAGGAGGAAATATCATGTACTTGCAGCAGTAGAATTAGGGCAAATGTATTTCATTTCCTATCCAGACTTTGAATAAGTAGTAGGAAAATAATACTAGCCCTAAAGCTTTACAAGTAGCATCACTCGTCACTCCCCGGGCTGCAAGACGTACTCATGGGGGATGAAGGTGGCCAGCGCGGTGCGCATGTCCACAGTGCAGCCGCGCCGCCTGTACTCGGGGTCCTGGAGGATCTTCAGGTGCTGCTGGGGGTCAGGCTTGGTTGTTATGTTCCTATTTCCTGGGGGTGGAAAGATGACATCATGAATGCAAATATCTACAAGGAAACTACCACTGTTACTGATTCCAATTAGTAGTTTTTAAGTTTTTCACAGAAAATAAAACAAATGTTTATTTCACAAGCATCCTTCCTACCTCCCCATCCAGCCTCCTGCATACCACCTAACGCACAGGTACACTCAGAGAGAGAGAGTGAGCGAGCAAGCAAGAGCCCGTGCGCAAACGATACAAGAGAGAGAGAAAATAACATTATAGAAGAAAAACACAGGGATTACTACCAGTTCAACCCCAGCCCCGTTTCTCTGCCACAGTGAGTATACACTTATTTTATAAAGTTTTTTAGGGCAATAGAGATGTTCATACAAATTTTCTCCCCAGGTTCTACACCAAATACACTAAGCTCAGGAGTGCTTCCCTCCCACCCCCCCAACTGCCTTCTATTCCACAGTGAGTCTCACCAACAAGCTGGCTTTCTTCGCAGTTCCTGAAAGCACACAGGTTGGTTTTTTTCTTTTTTACCAACAAGCATATTCCTTACATGATAATAAAAATTTAAAAACTAAATAAATGTTGGTGGGGGGGAATTTTCATTCCTCTTCTGGAGCGTGTTCCTGATAAGTCAGGTATTGGTGAGTGACTGCTTGTCCCGGGCTTGATTTTACATGAACTGACTAATATTTCTAAAAAGACTTAGAAATGGCTTATAAAAGCACAAACAAAGTAAGATAAAATACAGACTCTTAACATCTAGTTTGGGAGGTTCACCGGAAGAGTAACCATATGAACACTGCCAAGAAATGTTTGAAGAAGAGAAAAAGCTACGTGTCAGTGTAAATTATAAAACAGTCTTCAGTTCTGCTGGAGCAAAAGACAGACCGATCACTGCGCGAGCCCAGATAAGAGACCGCGTGTATTTAGTGTGTGACCGCACCCGATGGCGTGTTACGGTGGCGCTGCAAATCCGTGTAGAAGGATGGATTACCATCAATTCATCGTTACTGAATAAAAATAACGGTAAACGTCTTCTTCATATACCGCACAAAAAATGAATCTCAGGTGTGTTAAATGTTCAAGTGTAAAACATAAGATTATGAGAAGAAAATACAGAATGTTGATGGGAGGCCTTTTCTAAGCGTGACGTGAAGTCAGAGCCATAGAGACAAGACCGACAAATCCGACCACACAGAGAGAAAACACCCCCATGAATAAGAGCTGAAAGACCGACAGTGCACTAGGAGGGTGTATCTGAGGCCAGTGTAGTAAGAATCACCAGTAAAAATAAGTGAATATCAAAAAGACAATAGGAAAATGCAGAAACAACACAAACAGGTAATTAGTGGAAAAACTACACAAGGCCAACAAGAGTAGATACGTCACTAACAAGCGAAGACATGCAAATTAAAGGGAGGGCCTTTCGCCTGATTGGCACAGACGGAGAAGATCCCCGGTATCTAAAGCTGGTGAGGGCACAGCCAGTGGTAACGAAAACTGCCAACAACACCGATTGTAAATCTACCGTTAGATTTACGACGTGCCCTCTGACCCAGTGAATCTGTGTCCGACCACTCAGCCTACAGACTTACTCACATCAGCACGTAAAAATGACATGTACAAGGACACATTTTCTCTAGTCCTGCTTGGAAGAGCATCGATCGGTTCCACCATGTTCCCCACCGCAGCCCCAGCCCGGAGGAGTGTCCGGCATCTGGTAAGCAGGGGGGGTCGGTAAATCCGTACTGAGTGGAAGCACGAATGAATGATGGAAAATAGCCCCCCTAAAAGACTAAAGGAATTCAAGCACGTTAAATCGGTATTGCTCTCTAGAAGGTTCAAAGAAAGAATTAGCTGTAATAAAACCATATTTTCAACTAAAAGAACAAGTTGTTAAGCAGTCTGTATGCCGCAGTCTTTGTGTGTGTATCAAACACATTAAGTATAAAACTTGGGTATTGTAACTTGTATACACACGATATTAAAATGTATATGAAATTTGAATTTCTGTCACAAAGACTCTGAAAAGAAACAATTGGTAAGTTCCCTGTAAGAAGTGGATTTGGGGGAGAGGAGGAAGTCAGTCTCTTTATTTATTGTATTTTTGCACCGTTCGGCTTTTTTTTCTTTACTGTGAGCACACATTATTGCCTATAAGTAATAGAGCTTATAAATATGAGAGCAAATAAAAAATAGAGGCCCTTTAGTGAAATGAAACACGAGGAAAAGGTGACACCAGACGCTGATGCCTTAAGACGCTGCACGATTCTGACCCTGAGCTTTGCGGACCTCAGCTCCGTTTATCGCTGGGTCCTACCGCACCTCTAGTACCTGGATGAGGAAGAGGTTTCCGTATTTCAAGGGCCAGACTAACTGCAGATACATTCTGTACAATCTTCCTAATTTGCCTCCCACAACCCTAACTGCCCTTTCAGCAGGGCCCTATCCTACTCTGTCGGGAACGCCACGATCAACTTCTTGCGGTCGGTTATGTCCTTCACAGATGATCCATTTGCCTCGCGTGACTGGCTAACTCTGGGTCAGTCTCACCAGCGATGGATGGCCTTTATGGCAGAGGCTCTACCTCAGCTGGGGGCCCTGCTTGAACCCACAGGAGACTGTCAGTTTGTTTCAAAGCCTCTCTCGGGCTTTCTGCAGCGGAAACATCTGCTCTGCGCCCCCAGCCGTGCACCGAACAAGTACACATTGAGCTCTGCGGTATTCTGAGCCTTGTACTAAGGGGCCAAGAGTGAGACACAGTCCTCAAAGGAAATAATTATGTTACATATTATTACGACATGCCCTTCCAACTATCAGAGAGCTTCCGAAGCATAGTTTTGTAGTATCAAAACAACACAAATATCATATAATAACAAATTGAATCATGGGTTAGTTAATCAAGAGAAAAGAAGAGTAATATTAAATTTCTTAAAATCAATAGGAGCATTGTAGTGCATATCCTAAGTTACCTTGTGTAAGGAGTCCTCTAAATTGCTCAACTGCTTTGTCCACGTCTACTTGGAAAAATTCCCAGAGTCGAATCTTGGGAAAAACCTCCTCCCAAATGATTTTTCGAATGCACTGAAAAATTTCAATAATTAAAAATAGGCACGTATTTAAAATCTTGCTGCGCAATATGATTTAGCGTACCCCCAGGCAGATCCTACAGGACGTTCGCCCCACGCTGAGCCTGTACCTCAGGAACCTGGTGACTTGTGTGTTAGCGCGGCACGCCCTGTACCTACTCACATTCATTTGGTGGTCGTTCTCGATCAAAGCGGGCAGCCCCTTTTCCCTGTACTTCCCTCCTGCCACGTCGCAGGACAGGTGCCACAGCGCTCTGTCCAAGACCCAGGCAGGTTTCAGGTGCGGGGAATTCACAAGGTTGTACGCACTCTCCGGGTGCTCCTGGATCCACTTACTATTAGCAGCTTAGAGAAAAAGGAAACACGAAGGAAGGTCTTGTAATAACTGACGTTAGTCTGTTGAATTTAAAGGTAAAGCAGAATGTTGCCCTCGGCCCCTCGTTTCTTATGTGTTAGACATCAGGATTTTATAATGACACCGTAACGTGAGGAAGTTTCGGTTGTGGTGCCCCACCGTCCATTTCACCATCCATGTTCGTCTTCTGTTGTAGGAGTTTTTTATTGATTGTAGATAGGATGCAACGCGGATTTCCCAACACCGTTGCGATACCACATTTCCTGTGGTGGCGGAGATTGAGAAGGGTTGTGTCCCCAGCCTGTGTTGATGGACCTTGAGTCAACTACATTTCCCAATGCTCCTTCGAAGCCTGAGGGACATCCTTCCCTGTCCCAGCCTCAGGTGCTCTGGCCCTCTGTCACAGCAGAACCCCCCTGCGTCTTCAGCCCCGGCTTCCGCCGCTCAGTGTCGGCTGCCAGGCTCCAGGGCAGGAGGCTAGTCTCCTTTTCCTTTACTCCCTCCTGCCTTTGGCCTCCTGAGTGAGGGGGCCCTTCTTCGGTTCTCTCTCTCACCTTAACGTTAGCACTCCAAGGTCACGTACACCTTTTCCCCGGCATACTCATTTCTTTCTGTGTATATTTTTGGAGGAGTGGGTGGAGATATACTGTCTCTCCCCAAAGCTAAGAATACAAACACATATCCTGTCTAAAAACTTATTTCTCTAACTTCTGTGCAGTCTCTTAGCATTAAGAACGAATGTCTTGGAAATCCAACCTGTTCCCACTTTCTCCCCATACTCTCTGCAAACTGCTGCATCTGGCACACGGCCGAGGTTACTCCAAGCCTCCTAACCATGAAACTCGGCTCTATGTTCTCATCTTCATCCAATTCAGCCCCTGCAGCCTTTGCCATTCCTGGGTAGTCCGTCCTTGATTTACGTGCAAACGCTTATATATTGACTATATATTGAACCAACACTTTAGAGTTCTTTGAAAGAAAAAAAAGTGCTATTATGAAAAGTGAGCTTTCAATTGAAGGACACCTAGGCGTCATTTGTGTTTTCAATGTTATATAAAGCCACAAGGAATGAAATAATTAGAATACAATATTTTCATGAAAACTGATAGTAGTTAATGAAGCTCATACCGGTGTGATTGTAGACCACATCAGTAATACAAAGAATATTCCATTCCTTTTTCAATTTTTCCACTAGCTGCCCAACGTCACTCCAGGTGTATTTTTTATTAGGTCTTGAAAAGTCGGGATTTAATTCCAACTGATCCGCGAGGGAGTAGCAGGACCTAGACTCCCCCAGGGTCTGCAGCGGGGTGAAATGGATCATGTTGTAACCTGCAATGCAAGAAAACAGAGAGAGAGCACTGTAAAACCACTGCCACCACCCAAAACTAAGCCAGGCGCAACTTCCTGAGGTAATTCTAAACCGGACGGCAACCATGGTACGAGAAAAAGACTCAAAGACTTGGGTTCAAATCTGTTCTGCACCACAGATGACTTCAAGCAAGTCCGCTGAAGTCTCCCAGGACGTGGTGTGGTCCCATAAAGACAGAGTCAATGAGATAATGCATTTGAAAGGAATCTCACACAGTGCCTGTTACTATTAGGGGCTCAATGAACATTCGTTGACTGAATATATTTACACATAGAAAATATACTCTACGCAAATATGTCAGCATGTCTTTCTCCTACTTTTATTTTATTTTTAAGTATATTTTCTTGATTACGCTATTACAATTGTCCTAATTTTTTCCCCTTTTGCCCCCCTCTGCCTGATACCTCCCTTCCCTCTAGCAATCCCCCACCCCAAGTTCACATCCATGGGTCACGTGCATAAGTTCTTAGGCTTCTCCATTTCCTACGCTATTCTAAACTTCCCCCTGTTTATTTTGTTCCCATCAATTATGCTTCTGAATCTCTGCACCATTTCCCCATTCTCCCCCTCCCTCTCCCAGCTGGTAATCCTGCAAATAATCTCCATATCTGTAATTCTCTTCCTGTTCTGGTTGTTTGCTTAGTTTTGGGTTTTTTTTTTTAAGATTCAGTTGTTGATAGTTGTGAATTTGTTGCCATTTTAACGTTCATCATTTTGATCTTCTCTTTCTTAAATAAGTCCCTTTAACATACCCTGTAATAATGGTTTGGTGATGATGAACTTTGGTTATATTCGTCTGGGAAGCACTTTATCTGCCCTTCCATTCTAAATGGTAGTTTTGCTGAATAGAATAATCTAGGCTGTAGGTCCTTACTTTTCATCACTTTGAATACTTGCCTGTCCCTTCTAGCTTGCAAATGTTCTTTTAAGAAATCCACTGAGAGTTTTATGGGAACTGCTTTGTAGGTAACTCTCTGCTTTTCTCTTGCTGCTTTTAAGATCCTCTCTTTATCTTTAACCTTTGGCATTTCAATTATGATGTGTCTTGGAGTGGTCCTCTTTGGGTCCAATTTGTTTGGTATTCTTTGTCCTTCCTGGACTTGTACGTCTATTCCCTTCACCAGATTAGGGAAGTTTTCTTTCATTATTTTTTCAAATAAGTTTTCGATTTCTTGCTCCTCCTCTTCTCCCTCTGGCGTCCCTGTGGCTCAGATGTTGGCACCGTTGGAGATGCCCAGAGTTTCCTCAGCCTGTCCTCATTTTTTTTTAATTCTTATTTCTTCTTTTTGTTCTGGTTGATTGTTTATCTCTTCCTTATGTTCCAGACCATTGGTTTGAGTGTCAGCTTCCTTCCCTTCTCTGTTCGTTTCCTGTGGATTATTCTTTATTTCACTTAGTGTGACCTTCATCTCTTCCTCTATGTTGTTGCCATAACATAACTCAAGGAGTTCTCTGAGCATCCTGATCACCAGCATTTTGAACTCTGCATCTAATAGGTTGGCGATTTCCATTTCACTTAGTTCTTTTTCTGCGGTTTTGTTCTGATCTTTCTTTGGGCCATTAGACTTTGTCTCCTCAATTTGGCAGCTTCCCTGTGTTTGTTTCTGTCTATGCAGCAGAGCTGCTTTCGCTCCCTGTCTTAGCAGCATGGCCTATGTGGAAGAGGCACCTGTACATCGTGTGGGCAGAGCCATAGGGCATGTGTACCTATGGTTCCATCTTGACCGGCAGTCTCCTCTCCCTCCTACCTTTAATCAACAATTTCATATCATTGCATTTACTTCGCCCCTTTGTGGCTGTGCGGGGAATGCTTGAGAGGGGACAATTCCTGCACCTGGATTCTGGTGGTTCGCCAGGTGCTCATTCTGCTTCCGGTCACTTCACCCTCTTCCTGTGTGTGACTGGCGCCCCTTCCAGCTGCTGCCCCGGTGGTGAATCCTGGAGTGGGTGGGTTTGCGTATGTTCTAAGACCAGGCTGGCCCTTTAAATGGTGAAAATCCAGCAGTTTTTTCCGCCGCCCCGGCCCCTGCTTGTTTTTACAACCAGAGGTACCTGGAGATCTGTCGCCCTGGTGCTGGAACCCTGGGCTGTGCGGTCTGGCCTGGGGCTGGGATCGCCGGCTTCCAAGGTGTCCTTCCCTTTGTGCCCTGCCACTGCCACAGCTGCCTTTCCAAGCCACACCGCCTCTCCGCCCACTCCGCGACTGTGCCCCTCCTACCCGTCTGGATGAATGTGTCTTCTTTAAATCCTTGGTTGTCGGACTTCTAAACCGCTCGATTTTCCGACAGTTCTGGGTGTTATTAGTTTTTAGATCTGGTTGTAGTTCTCTCTGTGCCTGTGCGAGGAGGCAAAGCATGTGTGCCTATGCCTCCATCTTGACCGGCAGTCTCCTCTCCCTCCTACCTTTAATGCTCCACAACACCTGTATTCTGTCTCAGTAGTGACAGGGAACGTCTCACTTCTTTCTTCACACTGTGTTCAGCTTCAAAGTGGAAAATTAATATGACTTTACCGAAGAGGAAAAAACACCCTGTTGCGTGATTCTGTAGGTGTGTATGGCAGCCTTCCGTACACCCCCTCCACACAGAAAAATAGCTAATCAGTATTTGTTGACTTAGTGATAGGTAATGACAATAATGTTCCAACACATGTTAATAGTGTACTATTAATCTTTCTATGTCAAAGTAAAGTCAAGTCTTAGAAACCATAATGACCTTATTTCATCACAGAGTTCCTTAATTTAAGTTGAAGCGTATAATTTGTCATCTTTTATAGTTAAAAATGGTCAAGAATCAACAATTTCATATCGTTGCATCTACTTATGTTACTAAATATACTCAGAAACACAATTAAAAGGAGAATCAAAGCCTTTAAAATCTGTATCACAGGCAATAATTGCATTTATCTTTTAAAAGAAGAAAAGAAAGAGCGCCGGCGTTACCCGATTCCTTTGCAACCCTCAGGCGGCTTTCCCACTCATCGAAGGGCCCCAGACACTTCGCTAAAAAGGTCTGGAGGGTCACACAGTCCAAGGGCAACACCTGGTTATCAGCACCGACACGTAAAATGGGGTCCACGACTATGTAACCCCCACCACTTTTCTCAGTCCTAAGGAAAGAAAACAAAATAAAAGCTTCGCAAGTAGTGGTAGCAAGAAAATTCCTCATCTAATAGTCTGACTCTCTCGCTGGAAGTGATCCATTTCATTTAAAAGTATATTTATAAGCACAGAAAATGATTTAAAATTGTAACAAAACTCACTGAAAAGCTAAGTTTTATCCTTTTCCAATTTTATATAATAACAGTACAATAGATAAATGTGCAGTAATGTTGCTTTAAGGAAAAGTAAGTGTACTAAAGTCTGTCAGCAATAACAAGAGCACTCAAGTGAATCCCATCCTCTAATGAGGTTGTATCAAAAGACTAGTATTTAAGCTGTAATTAAAAAATAATAATAATACTTTGAATCTACAATGAGCCTTCCAGTCACTTCCTAGAAGACCATATTCTGTTTGCATCTCAGGAAATTCCTGTAAAAACTGCAATGTCATGGTTAATATGGCCACTGTTTACAAGTTAGATAAATTTAAATTATAGAATAAATGAAGTTCTTTGTTCATGTTCAGAACCCCTCACTCACCCTTGAAGGAAGTAATACTGAAATGATCCAGCTTGTTGAAGGTTAAGTTTACAGTATTTATCAGAATCATCTTCTCTTTCTGATGGATTCTCCCATTCCAGGGAACGGAATTTTTCTCGATTAAATGTTTCTCCAGGAAATGGGTAGTTAGTATGCACAGTAACTGCTTTTCCCTGTAAAGTTGGGCCTAATCGGAACTGCAGTTCAAACCCTAAACAAAAAAGCACGTTTTGATAAACTTATTGTAGGACTTAAATTACCACATGAAAATAAAGATGTTTTAGTTACAAAAACATAGTTACAACAACTATGATTTCTCAACTATGTTTAAAATAACTCCAAATGTATAATGCTGTTTTTGGAATTACTCCACCTTCCAATTCAGCTGAATTTTACATTTCAGCATAGATACACATCAGAACAGACAGAATGCATGACATGATGCAGGGCACCACACAACAAAGGGAGTGACTCTTGAGAGATGGGGAATAAACAAGGTTAGTCCTGTAACTCCCTGCCCGCTAGCTTGAAAGAGTTTCTAAGTTGAGGCACAAGGAAGGGAAACCCAGGCACAGCTCCATCCCCTTCCCACGCTGAGGGGACAGAACTAAGGATCTGTGTAGACCAAGGAAGCCAGAGATTGCAGATGGGAGCAGTGAGTGAGGAGGAGGAAGCTGCAGAGAGAGAGAACTCCACAGATCTGAAAGAAGGTCTCCCTCGAGTATTCAGTAGATTCTGATCATTTTACATGTGGAAAACAGTGAGAAATAGCATTTGTCTTCACTAGCTAGAGTGAAAAAACTTGTAACTCATGAGACTCCGGGTAGAAATTTCAAAAGGATTGTGCTTCAGTAGTGGGGAATAATGAGCCCCAGACAGGGCATAGTTCTACACTGCCTTCAAAAGTTGTAAAAGTTACATTCAAAAGAAGTAAAAGAGTTCCAACTAACTGAACTTCATTCCAGAACAAAGACCAAGAACACGTATAAGAATCCCAAATTACCCAGCACCCAGCAAGGCAAAATTCACAATGTCTGGCGTCCAAACGAAGATTACGAGACATACACAGAAGCAGGAAAACACAACCCAAACAAGGAGAAAAATCAGTCGATGAAAACTGACCCATCAATAACATGGATGTTGAACCAGCAGCTAAGGAAGGCTGTCTATTATCATAACTATAACCCATATGTTCAAAATGTAAAGACATGAGGAATATAAAAAATGAAAACAAAAAAGATCCATATCAAATCTTTAGAGATGAAAACTACAATGTCTGAGATGAAAAATATAGAAGGGGAAATTGATAGATGGTGAGACATGTCAGAAAAAAAGATTAGTGATTTTAAGGCACAAGACTAGAAACTACGCAAAATGAAACAAAGAGAAAAAAAGAATCTGAAAAAACCGAAAGAGCATTAGCGACCCATAGGGCAACTCAAGTGGCCTAATGTGTAGGTAACTGGAGTCTTCAGAGGAGGGGAGAGAGAAGGGGGACGTAGGTTACCTGCAGAAATAATGAGTTAAAATTTCCCACATTTGATGAAAACAATACATTTACAGATCCAAGAACTTCAACAATCCCCCCAAACAAGAAACATGAAGAAAATTACCCCAAGGGACATCCAAATCAGATTGCTCAAAACCAGTGACAAAGAGACTGTCTTACAAGTAGGTGGAAGGAAAAGAAGACACAGCATGTAGAGAGGAGCAACGAGAATTAAGAGAATTAAATGGTTCTGTAATTGCTTAGAGGAATGTGATGCTCTGTTCTGCTTACTGCAATATGGATCACAGGAGGGGATGGAAGTTCTGGATACTCCTGGAAAAAATTGTAATCTAGTTATAAGTACTGGGAATCATTTTTCTATACTGGATTAAAGTATGGCTATAAATTTATTCATAGTAAATGGCTTTAGCAAGCCGGAAACAAATAATCCAAATGGAGTTATTAAGTAGCTTTGCAAAAATCCAGGAACTCACTTTTACTTCTCACGACTGTACAGTGAAGCTAATCATTTCTTTTCCAAGTAGTTATGCAAATTTTCCTATAAAGCAATTTGGCATAAATATTCTAGGAATGTTAATAAAGTTTATATTTTAACCTAATAATTTTATATATACATATGCATGGTATGGCAAAAGTAGGTTTGCAGTTGTTTGTACGGAAAATGGCACAATAATTAATAAATAATCATACAAGAATAAACTTCACGTACTCACCACTGCAAACTGGCCTTTGCCCTGCCCTGTATTTTCTGGGGAATTAATCAGCATGGAAATATACATTGTATATATGGATGCTCATCACAGCCTCATTTATTAGAATTAAATAAACTGACAAGAAGCTAAATATCTAATGATTGGGAATGAGTAAATAAATTAAGATGTAAATTATGGTAGTTTGCAAGCTGGAATATTATAAAGCCATTATAAATCATATTATCAAAGATATTTAATAACATAGCCAGTGTTACAGTCTTTTTTGTTACATTTTACGCATCTATATAGATCTCTTAAAACCCTCCTGGAAAAAAGTATGGCTGACATGTGACTGTCAGCAGGGAGGTGGGATTCACACACTATACTTCTATAAGAATGTTTCAAAATTGTTCAAATAGTGTAAACCCAATTTTGTTTTGAAACAAAAAGCATAGAAAAATGACATTTCTATCATTTTTCTACATTTCTATCATTTTCTACTTACAGGAGACATCATTTTAAAATAAGAACTACAATTATGAAGATATAGTTTGAGAGATAATTGAAGAATTAAATTCTAAAGTTTTAGTACTTAGTGACTGAGAATCATACGTATCTTGATCTTTGCAAGAATGATTAAATTCGCTGCAGGAGAGATGGTGTCATTTTGAACAAACACGAGATCAGCGAGTGGCTGTCTGAGCATATTTAAACAGCCTGTTCCTGTTCAGCTTATGCAAATATTATTTTTCTAATTACACAAGGATTCAGGGTGCAAAGGTTAAAACATCCAAATACTCTACAACAGTGTTTGGACCAGGTGTCTTGCTTCAGAAGAGAAATGACAAGCATTCTCCAAATATGAATATTTATTTTTTAATGTAATATACATGTATGATGATTTAATAAAGTATGTAAATTATAAGAACACAAAAATAAGGGTAAGATATACATAAAACACACACTATTTTAAATAACTTTTATTTATTAATGAATGGAAAAATCTTTTGGCTCTCACTAAAAATTAATATTGATAATATCTGTCTATGAGAGGAATGTGATTAAACAAATTTCATTAATTTTAAACATCTTGTGGTAAAGTAATTTAAAGACTCCAACTTCTGTTCGATGGTTGGCTTAATGGCCTCAGATGTGAAAAAATACCACACAAAGATACCCGAGTCCAAACGAAGAAGTTGCTGGAGGCGACATTTACTAATCCATGACATTAACTCTTCAGTCCCATGCACCAGCTGTGAGAAGATTCTTGCTGCAATGTGCTAATTAATACGTGCTCTCCCTGACATACATCGATGGTTTTTACAAGCTAGTCAGAAGATACCCTGTATTTATGTACTAAACAGATGACTTGAAAAGCAACTGAAACGCTTTATTTGGAAGAGTTTGAACAGATTAGAAAATCTTGTTAGTTACCTTTTTAAAGCGGGAAGAGAATCATTTGTAGGGGCAAAATCTTATGATAGATGTATTACTAAAATACATATTCAAAATGCTCCACACAGCAAGGGTCGGCAAACCATACCCAACCTCCCACCTGCTTCGCTACAGTCTGATTGGGACACAGCACACCCACTCACTCAGGACACATCGGTGGCGCTTTCACGGCACAATGGCCGAGCCGAGGAGCTGCGACAGAAAGTGTACGGCCTGCAAAGCTGGACACATTTGCTCTGTGAACCTTCACAGGAAAAAAATGTGCCGAATTTTTCTCTAGAGCATACATTTCCATCAAAAAGCAGTTAAGTCTCTCACGTTTACCTTGCAGTGAAATTGTGTTCACTTTTACTAAAACCATTTTCTAAGGATCATGCTACTGAAAGCTACGTGTCATTCCTGAAAAACACAAATCTCAGACAGCAAACTTCAAACACTTTCTCACTCCCCTGCAAGGTGGGCCACCTCTTGAGGGAAACAGGCATCTCTGGTTACTCTACCATAAATCATACGGCACATTGCCTTCACAGTACAACGTTTTGTGTCTTTACAGAAAGACTCTACCACTTAACATAACTTGTATCTCTACTTAGCCTGGTTTGGATAAAGTATAATTAATTCTTGGCAACATACTGCAAGCAAACCAGTGATGGTGTGACAGTTAATTCCTTCTAGACCTACAGCCTCCACGGTTTCCTCAGAATATGGCATTTTGTTTATAACTCACCTGACATGCAACCTGAAATCATCTATGTCCGTTCATACGGCAGCAAAATTGCATTACTTTTTAAAAACTAATATAGATAGGGAGGGAGGGAGAGAGAGAAAGGGGAAAAAAGAAACAAAGGAAAAGATGAATCCTCTAGTTTCTTTCTGTATCCTGACAGATAGGTCAGCACTCAGCCCGAGGGCACATTGCCGCTGTGCCGACTCTAATCCAAGTCCCCCAAACTGTAAATGGAGCGTTAGAACACACAGGGCGTGTCAGATTCCATAATTAATTGCACAGCTCGCTAAAATTAGCTCCGGACCAAGCAGAACGCGGTGTGGCTATCTCATTCCTCGTCAAACATTTCTCCTGTAGCAACCGGCCAGAGGCCTGAGTAAACTGTTACTGTCAGCTAAGTGCTCCGTTTTGTTCCCTCCGGTCCACTTATACAGACTCGAGCTCCAAATCAAGGGACCTCTACAAATATTTTCTTTACAAAAAGTAAAAACTGAAACGTGACCAGCCTACCTAAAAGATGGAAGAATCCTGATTTTGTTCATTATTCTGCCACTACGTGAGATACGAAACACAGGGAAAGGCTATCATTTGCTAGAAAAGATAATTATTTGGTCCTGCACTTGTTGAATTAGAGAAATCTACAGAGATATTAGCCTTAAAAATGAGGGGGAATCCTTTTTTTAGGAAAAAGTGAAAAGGAAAGAAAAATGAAGAAAAGCTTGGTGACCAATAAAATAGGAAACAACCAAAAATTGTCATTTTTTCCCATACTTAATTGGTTTCCAAGTCCTAGAAACTTTAAAATGTCTCGCCCTGTGTCCCCCTTTCTTCATCCCTGATGGAGTTCAACCCTTCTCCTTAAGTGGGCACGTGCTTGCGACGGCCTCTCAGTGGGTCCTTGCGTCCAGCGCCCCTTCTCGTCATGTTCTACACGGCAGTTACCCTCTAAAACAGTATGAGCACGCATCGTTACTGCACGAAACATCGGCTGTGTTCTCACCGATGCCAGCTGGACGAGGTCACTGAGTTTACCTAGAGTTGCAGTCAACCACATCCTTCTTCGTTTATAAGCTCTTCACAGCCTCCTCTCCAAGCAGTTGGCTGGATTTACAGTTTGTGCTGGAACTGGTGGTTCAGCCATCAGTCAGCAGGGACTTACTAACCAATCAGAGGGGCTTGTCCATTGTGCCGGGTTTCTATGACGGCCGTTCTCACCGGTGTGAAGTGGTATCTCACTGTGGTTTTAATGCGCAGTGCGCTGGGTTTCTAACCCTACCCCCATCCTGAGACCGTGAACTCTGGTTGGACACTCTAAGGCCAACGAGCTTTTAGACACTGTTACATTGTTCAGCACTTAACTGTTCTGTGCCCGTTGTGCCATCAGAAATCAAAGAAAGCAGTAACAAATTAAGACTTCATGGAGGCTGTGGCTGGCTGGCTCAGTTGCTTGGAGAGCAGTCTCATGCACCAGAAGTCTGCGTGTTAGATCCCTGGTCAGGGCACATACCTAGGTTGCGGGTTCTATCCCTGGTCAGGCATGTATGGGAGGCAACCGATCAATGTTTCTCTCTTACATCAATGTCTCTTTCTCTCTCTCTCTCTCTCTCTCCCACCACCCCCTTTCCTCTCTAAAATCAGTAAACATATCTCAGGTGAGGATTTAAAAAAAAAAACCACTTCATGGAGGAGGCAGAATTCTAGCTGAAAGCTGAGAGGCAGGCACCACACAGAATGATAGCCAAGGGACAGATGCAGAGGGGTTTAAGGGAGTGGAAGCTAAGGAGAAGCCTGAGAAAAGCCCATGGCGAGGAAATGACAAGAGAAGTGTGAAGATGTGAGACACTCATCGTGGGGAACAATGAGACGCAATCTTGGCTGGGGAAGGTGGATTCCATTGCAGAATGTCTTGGAGGCCAGGCAGAGGTGTTTAAATTTGACTTTACAGACATCAGTCAATAAAAAGGGAAGGGATCGCCTGAGAAGATTATTCCAGCATGCATATTCAGGCATATGGAAGAGACAGAGCAGGTGAGCAGAGGTATTTCGAAAGAAATTATAGGGCCTAAAGAGAAATTGGCAGTTAAAGAGAAAAAATCATCAAAGAAGAGTACAAAGTTTCTAGCTTCAGAAACTATGAAAATGGAGACATCACTAAAATCAGCAGGGAACCTGGAAAATAAAGAAGGTTTGAGAATGGCAAGGGGACAGCTGTGGACGTGTGATTTAAGCAGATGCAAGTGGAGCTATCCTAAGGCTATTCTATAGCATAATAATGGCACACAGCCAGGAATCTAGGGCAAGAATGGATAGGTACAGTGATCTATCAACGCCTTATATCTACTTAAGAATTGAGTCATGTATTACTAATTTTGAGTCTCGAAACCCAGTCTAGTAGAAGAACAGAAATTAATACCTTCATTTCACAAATAAGGAAATCAGTGTTAGAATTAATGTGACTTGCCCAAAGTCAAACAATTTGTGAGCAGGAGAACCAGGAAAATTCTAGTTCCCTTCTTCCAAGAGGCAAGCAGAGCTCAAAGCCCTTCTTCCAAAGGGAACCCCCCAGCACAGGGGCTGCAGCTGAAGCCCTGAGAATGTTCACATCTTTGAGGGCAGGAGGGCAGAAAAATAAAAAGGGATTCTTTGCAGATACCTATGGTTAACAGAAATGTGGGAGAAAGCACAGCAAGAGACACCACCAAATTGACAGGAGTACTCAGGAGGGCAGAAAGAAACAAACCCAGAAAAGCGCAGAGTCAGGAAGGCCAAAAATGGAGTAGGTGCTCGGTGATTTTAACTGCCTAAGTTGGAAGGTGAGGATTTGGACTGGAAGTAGCAATTGGATGGTTGAAATTTTTTCAAAAATTTAACTCGAGATATTGGGGATGGGAGGGAAATTCCTTAAAAACGTTGACCAGTAACAACTTCCATTTGGTGCCTGAATAAAAAGGAGTTGCATTTTATTTTCCATACATGAAACTGCTACTTCACAAATTAACAGAAAAGAGTGTGAAATGATTTTTGATGCTGGAAAACGAAAAAGTGTAAGAAAATAAAGCATCTACTGAATTAGCCTTATAGAAATATAATTTGATTTTTAAAATCATAGCTCAAATGTATGTCAACATAATCTGATCAGTTATTTCACTTTTTATTTGGCAAAAAAATATATTTTCAGCTTTTACCTTCTCCACATTTGAGAGACTTTTGATAAACTAAATAACAGTTTACTTTTTGCTGTGATCTATTTTACTAATTCGAAATTCCAGTAAAGGAAAAGAGTAGAAGCTATAAATAAGCAAAACTACAGCTATAGACAAAGTAAAATTACATATGAATTAATATGCCAACTTCTGTCTTAAGTGGGAGTTTGCATGCAAAGAACAAGGGACTATTTTGTTCCGGTTCCAACATGACTGATACAAAACATTTTCAACTAAAATCAACTTTCATTACTGATATTTTTAGAACACAGCACAGTCCTTGCACATATGAAGTTTCAAAAGGTCCTTGGAAATTATACCCACCTTAAAGTTTTAGAAAATGTAATACAACAATGAAGTAAAAAATTTCAAGGCACAGAGCTAATCAAACAACTTACTACCGACCTTGTTCAAGTCTGAAGAGGGTCTTTTCCAGCCTTTCCATTTCGTTCAGAAGTAAAATTCTAACCTGTTTACTGTGTCCCATTTTGGCTCCTAGAGGACTTGAACTCTTTCCGCAGAATTAAGAAAACTCCACAGTGGAATGAGTGACCCCTGAAACAAACACAGGACAAGAAGTCAAGATAAAGAAAATAACCATCATCTTAATTCTCGAAGGCCGACAGCCACACTTACATGTTCTCAATGTGTTTTAACCCTAGCGGAGCAAAGAGAAATAATGAGTCTTAGAACTAAGACCAGAGAGGGCAAATTGATAGTTTCCACACTTGAAGCACACTATGACCGAAGCACAAATACTGTTCTATAGATTGTTACAATTAAAAATAAAAACCCAAATGCTAAAGTAAGTTCCGAGAAAAGCAATGCGTCTTGAATTGCAGGCGGGTGGGTGGGGGGTGAAAGTCCCAGCCCCCGGCCAACCGGCTTGGTCAGCTCCAAATAGCACCTCTGCTTCTAGAGGTTGGGCCGTTCCAAGAGAACAGGTGGGAGATCGCCCCGTTCCCGAATTCGGGTCGGAAGCCACCAATGGGGAGATGGGACCGAGGGAAGCAGTTGCTGTCCCTGGAATAGCTGCGGTGGGTATAGGCTGTGCAGACCAAGCTATAGATAGAAAGAAGGCATGTCCCCCAGAAGCCAGCGGCATTCCTCGCACTTACACCGAGCAAGTTATACGTGCGAATCCCGGAACACTGCGGGACCCGCCGCCCCGGTGTTGGAGTCGGGGAGGGGACGGGAAGGAAGGCGCAATGAAAAGCAGGCTGCCCAGGCGCAGCGAGGAGGCCAACTCACAGAGGGCCGGGCGCCGTGAAGGGCAAAGGGAGGGGCGGCTGCAGCGGGCCGGGCCCGACCGCTGTGGGCGAGGCCCCGGCGCGGTGGGCGTGGCCCGGCGCGGTGGGCGTGGCCGAGAGCTGGTCTGGGAGTCCGCCTCACTCTGGTCCCTGCCGAGACCCTCGGCGTACCCGGGCCTCCAGCGCTTGGTCCCCGGCTGGCGGCGGACAGCTTTTCTCGCTCACTTCCGGAGGGGCCGCGCCCGCCTGTCTCGCGAGAGCGTGGGCGCAGCGGGCGGGTGCGCGCAGGCTACTGCTGTGCAGGCAGCCGGCCAGTGGCTCTTCCGTCGCCGCGGGGCAGGCGCGGCGGCTGCTGTGTGCCCCTCTTTCCACAGCCCGGGCTCTGTTGAGCCCTAAATGCTGCGGTGGAAGGCCGCGAGCTGGCCTGAGCTGCACTGCACGGTCGTTTTGTAGCCCGGCGGCATGGTGGGGGCAAGCGACCTAGCTTCCTGGGCCGCTTGCGCCGCGTGGTTTGTGCCTTCGTTACTTTTATTTTTAGTTTTTTGCATGGCCTAAGTGTACTTGGCCTAAGTTGTCTGAGCCTTGATTTCCCCGTGTCCCAAATGAGGGGCCTGGCTCCAGCCATCCTCGATCACGTGTGCACTACCTCTGGTCCTAACACTGGGCCATCTCCCTGATGCAGCCGTGGGAGGACTGGGTAGGTGAGGGGCGGCCAGGTAACGACCCACCAGCGTGCACTCCACTGGGGGTCCCAGTGTGTGCTCCGAAGGTCGAAGATCCTGTGAGGTCAAGGATCTCTGCTACCTGTAGCTGCACGTATTTTAGGCCAGAAGCTCAGGATGTGGTCCAGATGCCTACGGAGATTTTAGGGAATCCAAAGGGCAAAGGAAACCCATCTTCCAGAGGCTGCGGGCACCCGAGGCTCAGGAGAGAGTGGACCCAGGGTTTGGAGTGTGGAGCAGAATCCTGCTTTGTTCCTGGTGCAACTACTGTAGGCTAAAAATGAAAGGTCCTGAAATGTTTGCTTGGGTCGGTTTCTGAGAATGACCGGTTGCCAGTGGCGCCAAACCGAGTTTGGGAACCCACAGCTCATTTATTCACCCAGCTGATACTGAGAACCTAGGCTTCGCCAGACACACAGGTGCTGGGGACACAGCAGGGAAACAAAGTCACGGCCCTCATGGATCTCCTACATTTTATTGGTGGTAGGCAGATAAACAAATTAATAAGTGAGTTGTATGGGATAGTAAGGGGTTGTGAGAAAGCAGAGAAGGGAAGTGTGGAAGAGGAGGGTTTGCAGTCCAAATACGAATACAACAGTCAGGAAAGGACTTGCTGGTGAGGTGACATTTTATCCCAAACAGAGAGAAGAGGATATCCAGGGTGGAGGGTTACATACACAAGTACCGGAAGTGTGCAGGCCGGAGGTAGGAGCATACTTGGTGAGTTGATGGGGGATTCAGCTGTAGCTGAGTGAAGGAGAGAGTGGTGAGAAACTAGGGGAGGTAGATGGGGTGGTGGCCAGACCTTGTAGGGCTTTGTACACCATTCTGAGAGCTTGTCCTTTTACTCTGGGAAAAAGAGCCATTGGAGGGTTTTGAACAGGGGAGTGGAATAACTGGATTGCCCTTTCATATTTTTATTTTTTTAAAGATTGTATTTATTCATTTATAGAGAGAGGGGAAGGGAAGGAGACAGAGAGAAACATCAATGTCTGGTTGCCTTTCGAGTGCCCCCTACTGGGACCTGGCCTGCAACCCAGGCGTGTGCCCTGACTGGGAATCAAACTGGCAACTCTTTGGTTTGCAGGCCAGGGCTGGATCACACTTTTACAAGGATCTCTGTAACTTTGTGGGGAATAGCTGAATAAGCTGGGGGGTGTGGTATGGAAGAAAGCAAGGAGACCAGTTGGGAAGCTATTTCAAACATGCATGCAAGAAGGGCGTGTGTGTGTATGTGTGGAAAGTAGGTATTGCTATGGAGGTGGTGAGAAGTTGCTGAATTGTGGATCTCTTTCGAAGGCAGAGCCTACGCAGTTTGCTGCTAATGGACAGAAAGAAATCAAGGATGACTCCAATATTTTCAGCTTGAGCAATCAGAATGTTACTGTCCTACAGAAATATAATGTGCCACATAGGTAGTTTAAAATGTTCAAGTTGCCATATCAAAAAAGGCAATATATTTTACTCAACTCATATCTAAAATATTACTTCAACATCAAGCAATATAAAAAGTTATTAATAAGATACTTTAGATTCTTTTTTCACACTAAGTCTTTCAAATGTGATATATATTTGACACTTAAAATGATCTCGATTCTGTTAGCTACATTTCGGGGGACTCGCAGCTACAAGGTGGATGGGGAAGAGGAAGCTGCCATTGAGTGAGGGAGGAAGAAAGTGGAGGGACGGGATTGGAGGGTGAAATTCAGGAGTTTGGTTGTATGGATGATTCAGGAGTTTGGATGTCATATACATCCAAGTGGAGGTACCGAGTGATACAATTTGTAGCCCTGGTCTCTGAAGTAGTGCTGTCCAAATCGTGAGTTGTAACCCACTGAGGGCTGAAAAAAATCATCTTCTTAGTTACAGCCAACAGTTTTCAAAATAAAATAGGAAAGATCTGAATGCCTTGTGCCTGGTAAAAGTAGTATTTCACAGAGCCTCTGTTTCTGTGACTTACGTTTTGATGGGTCGTGTGTTCCTGCTGGGGGTCGTGGTTAAAGCAAGTTTGAGAGCCCTGCCCTGGAGTGTGTGCTGCATACAATTCAAATTCACGACTTTTGACTCAGAAACGGTGCCTGGGGTTGAAGCCCAGCTTTGCCGCTAACTAGCTGTGAAGCTTTGGAAGATACTCTACCTCTTTGTGCTTTGGTTTTTCCAACCATAAGTAGGTACCAACTTTGGAGCAGAGTGGGCCCCTGACCATGTTGTGAAGCACGGTTGACATTTTCGTTTGCCTTCCCATACCGCCTTCCACTTCCAGCCTGTGCCCTCTCTCCTCCCGATTGCTGTTCTCCAGGCCTATGAAATGAGGCGGTTCTGCAGCAAAACTCCTGCTTAAGTGCCCAGTATGTGAGCTGGAAATGCACAGTAAAACAGACTGATGAAACACATTCCTTTAATCATGAATGATTCTTACATAAATGCTTGACTTTGGAAAGATTTGTTCATTTAAATGAACTTAATCTTGGAGATTTCATATGGTGAAAGAGAGTGAAGAATGTTAAGTAAAAGAAACACTATGATTTAATGGGCTGTGCCTCTCAGATTAATTTTACAAGGACATAGCTATTTTATTTTTTTAAGGAAGTCACACTTGTGTGCTGTTTGTGAAGTTCTTGGGATGCCAGTGAATTTGCGGACCTGGCCCCTGTGAAGGCTGCCGTGCACAGCCTTCATTTGTGGGGGACATCTGTCCCGTGTCTGTCTTGTGCACGGCAGAGATCTATATTTGCACAGCAGTCTCCACGCTGGCGCTTCCAGGAGGAAGATATCCTTGAGGAACATCCAAGGGATCATCTCAGCTGCTCAGCGGTGACTGCAGTGTTTTCTGAAACACTGATGTCGAAACAGTGGGAGGAGGCCGTGGTCAGCAGGGCCTTTCTCCAGGTTCTGTGTGTACGGGTGTGTTTTCTGAAAGGAGGGGGTTGTTTCAGGTATTATTTACAGTTAGGTCCCAGTCCTGTGATCTGCTGGGTCTGAAGTGGATGGGGCTGTCCAATGTAGCTTTTATAATCTTCAGTATTTTCTGTGTCTTTTATTTTGTGGTGACTACGTACTGATATTACTAATAATTTTCTTTTGTAAAATTTTTGGAGTTGTGTTTCCAGAATCCCCTCTAAGTTGAGCAGTTTATTCTCTGCACTTTGAAATAATTCAGAGAGAGCCAGTGAAGAGAACCAGGGAAGTAGGAGGGGAAATAGAGTTGAAAGTCAGGGAAGTAGAAGGACCTGAGTATAAGGGTGTAGAGGATGGAAAACCAGAGAGAGATTTTTCGAAAGGGAGACAGTACAACATAAGAAAATGGACTTTGGAGACAAAGCAACCTCAGATTAGTTTTAGTCTCTCTGGATCACACTTGATTCTTGCATAACATGCAGAGAACACCTCACTCGAGCGGTCCATGTGAAATGAGATAAGATACAGAAAGCAATGAAAGTGTCTGTTACAGCACTTAGCCCATATGTGGCTTTTAATAAATGATAGCCTCTAAAAGAAGAGGCGATAGTTGTCTTTGCTGGGTCAGGCATGACGGTCAGACAGACCAGGGCGTGGTGGACACAAAGACAGAATCAAAAGGTCTCCTACTCTGGGAGGAGAGAGCAGAAAGCTGGATCCAGAGAGCAAAGTCCGAGCCCAAGATTTCAGCCTAAATTATGGAAAAGAGAGGAAGGGCAGAACCTAAGAACAGAGTAAGAGTTAGTTGGTGTGCAATAAGTATTTGTTAGTGAGTTTATCGAGATGTACACACATAGAGGAAATTTAGCTGTGGTTGTATTCCTACAAAAAACAGAAAACAAACCTTGGGCTCTTAGAGCTTGCATTCATCTGTAAAATGCAGAGAACCCCTCACTTGATGGTCCATGTGAAATTAGATAAGATGCAGAAAGCAATGAAAGTGGTGCTTAAAAATCCCTAAGCATCGCTAATAACAGATTAGCGGATGAGAAAAGTGTATGGAATGCTTGGGGACCATGACTGGAGGAAAGCTGAGACGTCTTTTTAGTGGTGATCTTTTCTTTGTTCTTAGGATAGATCTTTGAAAAGTTCTTTGGTCCCTGATCTGAAGCTAAATCATTCTACCCTTGCAAACAAATTTAACTTCCTGTTAAAATCTCGGCACCAGTGTTTCACATGGAAGGCTTGAGAGCTGGCAGTCTGGTTGGGCAGAAAGGGCCAGGCAAGCGGGGCTTGGAGCGGACACTCTGTACTTGTCAAGGGCTATCAGGGCTGCTATGACAGTCAGCACAGCAACAGAGTGCACCTCAATCAGGAGGTACGCGTATTTCTCGCTCACCTGTAAGCCTCCAGGTTAGTGATGCAAGGCCGGCAAGGCCGCTCTGTGAGGTCATCAGGAAGCCAGCTCTCCCTAGCTCACAGCTTTCTGTCTCTCATCGTCTGGACCTCATCCAGGGCAAGAGCCTGCCAGAGCTCCAGCTGCCATATCCAAGTTTGGGCAACAGAATGGAGGAAGAAGAAAAGAAGGGCGAACCTCCTCCCTTTCAGAATTCCTGGAAAAACCACCCAACGCTTCCGCTTGTATCTCAGCCAGAACTTAGTCCCGAGGCACGAATAACCTTTATCTAGGCAGCAATAAAGCTAACCCAAACTCAGCCTTTGTTGTTTCGGGAACAGAGAATAGCTTTTAGCAGATAACTAGCAGTCTCTGCCACTGCCTGCACGGTACTTTATTCTTTATTTTAATTGTTCTCAAAGCGAAACATTTCGGCGCAGGAGATGGCAGGCTCTAGGAAGAGTGTGTGCAGGGGAATGGGTCTGATTACTTAGCGTGCTCCACCGCACTGAGAGACGTCCAATTAAATGATGAGGAAACCGAGACCTCAGGGTTACGTAGCTTGTTTAAGGTCACGTAGCAACCACATGCAGGAATGTGGGTTCACATCCATTCTCAGAGATGTTGTTCAGTCAGCTCTAAGTCCGGGACACGGACGTTATCCCACGGCCGGGTAATCAATAAAGTTTCTATAAATGGGCATTCGATGCTGCTAAACTCGTATGTGGCTGTGTCAACAGACTTGGCACTCTTATTTCTAGGGATGTTCTAAGGCTCAGTCACCTCAGAACGGTTCCTTTGGGAACTCTGTCCCTGCCTGGCCCTCCTCCCACCAGTCCGGGCTAGGGCCTCCTCCTCCATGCTCCTTTGTTGTCTGAGGTGTGCTATCATGCATGACATGTGGTACCATGTATGATGACACATGGTGCCACATGGTGTGATAACTCCTGTTTGCTTTTCTCCTTTCCCCATTTGGGTCCTTGAGGCAGGGACCATGCTGTCGGTTCCTGGGGTGCAGAGCTGTAAAATTATACTCTTTTTAGATACACTAAGAAAACTGTTTTATTCATTTTTTAAAATTTAAGTGAACTTTTACTCTTAGAATAGCATTAGAATTAAGAAAGTAGTCGGAGAGAGGGAACAGAGTTCCTACGCCCTGACACCCGGATTCCCCGGCTGCTAACGTCTGACCACAGTGTGATGTGTTTGTTATAGTTGGTTATTGACCACGGTCGGTAGTTCACTCCCTTAGCCTTTACCGAACGTCCTTCTGTTCTAGGCCCCCGGTGGGCTACCCCAGTATATTTAGTTGTCACATCTCCTGAGCCTCTGCGAGGCTGTGACAGCTTCTCAGACTTTCCTTGTGTTTTTTAAAGTTCATTTTTATGGAGATATAATTGACATGTAGCATTGCTAAGTTTCAGGTGTGTAAGTGTTGATTTGGTACATTTATATGTTGCAATATAATTACCGTTGTAGAGCTGGCTAACACCTCTATCACGTCACATGATTACCACTTCTTTTTCATGGTGGAAACAGTTAAGATCTAGTCTCCTAGTGCCTTGGGAGTTTGTAATATAGGACCGTTGGCCATAAGCACTGTGCTGTGCGTTAGATCTCCAGGACTTACCGATCTACCAGTTGGAAGTCTGTACCTTTAAGCAACATCTCCCCAGTTCCCCCTCCCCAAACTCCCTAACAACCCCCTTTCCACTCTCTGTTTTTATGAGTTCAGCTTTTTAATATTCTATGTATAAATGATATCATGCAGTATTTGACTTTCTCTGACTTATGTCACTTAGCACAATGCCCTGAAGATCCACCCGTGATGTTGCAAAAGGCAAGATCTCCTTCCGTCTCATGGCTGACTGATATTCCATCGTATATACATTTTGCTTATCCATTAATCTGTGGACCCCTGGGTTGCTTCTGTGTTTTAGTGACTGTGACTAATGCTGCTGTGACTGTGGGTGTACAAATACCTCTTCCAGACCCTGCTTGCAGTTCCTGCAGGCATATACAAGAAGTAGACTTGCTGGACCATGCGGCGACCCTGTTTTTAGCTTTGGGAGGACTGCCACACTGTTCTCCATACCAGCTGTGCCATTTTTCATTCCCATCAGCGGGGCACAGGGCTCAGGTTTCCCCATGTGCTTGCCAACACTTATGTTCTGGGTTTGTTTTTCTTTTCTTTTTTGAAAGTTATCCATCCTAATGGGTGTGAAGTGGTACCTCACTGTGGTTTTGAGCTGCATTTCTCTAATGATTAGTGATTTTGAATGTCTTCTCCTGTGTTTATCGACCATACGTGTATTTTCTTTGGAGAATTGTCTACTCAAGTCCTGTTCCAATTTTTGAATCAAGTTGTTTGTGTTTTTATTATTCAGTTGTCTATATATGCAGGCTGTCAATCCCTTATTAGACATATGAATATGCAAATATTTTCTTCCATTCTGTAGGTGGCCTTTTCACTGTTAATTGTACCCTTTGATGCACAGGAGCTTTAAATATTCATGAAGTCCAAGTTGTCTATTTTTTCTTGTATTTTCTGTGCCTTTTGTATCATATCCAATAAGTCATTGCTAAATCCAATATCATTGAACATTGTAGTAAGATTTGAAGTCCGGAATTGTGAGTTCTCTAATTTTGTTCTCCTTTTTCAAGATTGTTTTTGGCTATTTGGGGTCCCTTGATATTCCGTATACATTTGAGGATGGATTTTTCTATTTCTGTAAAAACAGTCATGGGGGTTTCGATAGGGATTGCATTAATCTGTAGGTCACTTTGGTTGGTATGGACATTTAACCATCCTAAGTCTTCCCATCCTTGAATATGGAATGTCTTGCCATTTATTTATGTTTTCTTTAATTTATTTTAGCAATGTTTTATTGTTTCTATTGTACAAGTCGTCTATATTTTTAGTTAATTCCTAAGTATTTATTCTTTGTAGTGGTATTGTAAATGGAATTTTTTGTAATTTCCTTTTAAGATTGTTTGTTGTTAGAAATTGTATAGAAATATAATTTATTTTTGTGTGTTGACTTTGTCTCCTGTTGAATTTATTAGTTTTAACAGTTTTTTTGTGTGTGGAATCTTTAGGGTTTTCTACTGTATGATCATATCCTGTGTGAACAGGGATAATTTACTTTCTCCTTTTCAGTTTGGATTCTCTCTCTCTCTCTCGTCTCACTGGGATCTAGTGTTGAGTTGAATAAAAGCAGTGGAAGTGGCCTTGTTCTTGACTTTAGAGGAAAAGCTTTCACCAATCTTTAGTATGATGTTTGCTGTGGGTTTTTTCACATCTGGCTTTTGTTTGTTGAAGTAGTTTCCTTCTATTCCTAGTTTGCTGAGGGATTTTTTTTCATGAGTGTTGAACTTTGTCAAGTGCTTTTTTTCTACACCAATCGAAATGATCCTTTATTTCTCTTGGAGAACGTGCATTTCTTTTTCCCCTTCGAAATTTCACAGGCAAGGCTAAGCATGGTGCTAACAACGCTGCATTTCTTGTCTTTTCAAAAGTAGGTCATGTCTTATCATTAACTATGGTTAGGTTTTTAATTTTCTCAGTTATGAATAGGAGTCGATTTGATAGCTGATTTTGAGGGCATGTTCCCCAGCTCAAAGTGGTGGAAAGCAAACAAATCTCTCAAAACAGAAGAACGTGTAAGCTGTGCTCACAAGAGCGGTCACGGTCTGTCTCTCCTACGAGACGGTGAGCTCCCTTAGGGGAAACGTATCTTCTCCCCTTACTGCCCAGTCCCTAGCACTGGATAGAGACCTTAGCCTGTTGTGTAGCACCCTCTTCATAAACCGCCCTGGGAGATGGTCCAAGGACAACGATATACCCCTTGCCCTTCCTCCCCTCCCGTCTCCCCAAGAGAGGTGACATCAAGCTCGGTGACTTTCTTGTAGTTCCTCTACTGTGGAGTGTAACTATGGGAGTACTCTGAAAATAGTGCAAAAGTGAGCAGCTGCGCCACTTGATTTACTTATTTAAATGTTGGCATTCAGAGAGGGCTGCACTCTTATTCGCCGTGTCTTCGGTTGCTTTCTTGTTTCAAAGCTATATTGACTCGCGCATTATTCAGTTCTCAAAAGGTAAGTTGATAGCCCCTCTGAGAGTAGAGGGCCAAACAGCAACACAGCCAGAATCGAAAATGCAGATGCTTTGACTCGTCCCTCCAAGCAGGTGGCAGTTTACAGAGCATCACGGAGTGCACTGCGAAAACCGAATTAGGCGGCGTGTCATCTGGGGGTGAAACCTGCTGTGTCAATTCTGTTTCACGACCAGCACAGCCTAACTTACTGCGACACTTGACGCATTTCGAGGCCGATCGCGTAAACGCAGAGGAAAGGTCAAGTGTATAACTACAAAGGCCAATCTATTTTAATTGCCTACGGTTTAAAAAAAGCCCCCCTCTCAATTTACAGTGGCTGTGGGATCGTTTTCCTGCTTACACAGGGACACAGGGCTTGTATATTATGAACACCGCACAGTGGATAATACGCAAAACCTGAAGGTTAGGTTAAATTAATCCGCACTCCGGAAAGTTTATCCCGTGGACAGAGGTTACATGTCCTGTCGAGGCAAACCACTGCTTCTTTAGTTACACAGAAAAATACTGATAAGCTTTCATTTAAAAAAAAGTAAAGTTTTACTGGAAAGAATTTCTGTAGAGATTCGAACATGGAAAAGTTACGTTTTAGGAATATACGAGGCCCGTGCTCGCTTTGCTGGCACAAATGCTGAAATTGGACGACACAGAGAAGATCGGCGTGGCCCCAACCAGTGCAAGGGTGGCGTGCGAATTCACGAGGCATCCCATTAAAAAGACACGTGGCTTAAATTTGACAGTCGTGACATTTTTCAAGTAAAATCTGTGAAAATGCATGCCAAATGCAGAGCGGATTTTATATTTAGCTGTAGAACTAATTTCGTAAATGATGCTGGGTTCCTTTAACGTATTCCTGAGGGCCTCACCTCACTTCTCTGTCCTTCCCAAGGCTTATTGCTTCTTTGCTATTGTAAAATACGTTTGAGAAGGTGATGTTCGCTTGGCGTGCTTCCTGAGGGAAAACCTGCGTGAGGAACAGAATCCACAGTGAGGTGCTATCCACAGTGCAGAGACCAAAGGGGTCCGTGCTGAACACACGCGATGAGACTGCATTCCGGGACGACTGGGGCGGGGCGACGGCGGGGTTTGTGAGCAACCGAACCCACAAGACAGCTGCTTTCTGGGGGTGAATGGAGGAGGCCCCTTCGTGGCCGCCCTGACATGCCCTCACTCGGGGAGGAAGGAGGCAAGGACAGTGCAGGGAGGAGGGACTCAGGATGTTGGGACTCCCAGCGGGTCCCTTCCCCCCAGAACTCACAGGGATCCTGGGAGACGTGTGCAGGCCCAGGAACTCCGGAGCGAGCCCGATCCCCAGGGCACGCTCACTGCACCGTCTGCCACACAGCCCCTCTGTGAGGGACAGGTCGTCCACGCGCGTGAGCAGTGTTCCTGGTGAGCCTCTCGAGGCGCTTCGCAGCTCTGCTCCCGCGGCCTGGAGGCGCAGCCCAGACGCCATCGCCAGCCCTCCCCAAGCTGGGCCACTTAGCGTCTTGGCTCCCAGGTGTCCTGTGCCCCATGTTGTTCTAAATGGGTACAAGATGCTATGAGTTTGACCGGAATTGAATCTCTCGGCCACACTAAGAAATGTTCAGTGAATAATGTGATGTGTCTGTATATGAATATCATGAACCAAGTCATACTTTTTATATGTATTTTCCCAATTTTCTTACTGGAAAATGAATATAGGCTGTATGAATAATTCATATGGTCAGATATGCCAAAGGTTGCATCAGCTCGGTGCTGACAAAGTTCTTTGACTCTTAAATTACTTAGTATAACACAGGGTGGGGCAAGCGTAGGTTTACAGTTATTCATATGAAAAATAATAAAATAATAATATAAGAATAAACTGTGTTTCGCACACTCACAGTTGTAAAACCACTTTTGCCCCATCCTGTATTTGTTGGAAACCTACACAGTGCAAGACAACCTAATTGTCTTAACAATATTTTGTAATAATCTCATTGGCAAATTATATAAAAAATGAAAATAATCAAAATTCTGAAAGTGCAGAACTAATTTTCCTGCAAAGCATAAGTGTGACACCACGAGCTCAGTGGGCGTGTCCCCTCGGCTGGTCCCCAGAGGAACGCTCACACCTGGGCAGGTGGCCGCATTTTACTTGGCAGCCCAGGCAGGGACCAACCGTCCCCTAGTCCTTGGTGTTCGAGAGGCCGCACGTGATGCTAGCTCTCACGTCGTTACTCCAGGCTTAGAGAAGTTGCTTATAAAAGTGGCCTATTCATCTGCTAAATTAAACTTGCAATATCAGTGATAATATTTGATACTTGCATAGTACTTTACAGATATTCAAAGTATTGCAATAGTCATGATTCCATTTAAACATCATAATTTTGTGAAGACAAGGTGGTTACTGACTCCAGGTTATAGATAAGAAGAGTGAGGTCCTGAAATGTAACTGGATTTGGTTAACACGGTCCAGCAAGTCAGTGGTAGGGTTAGTCCATCTCTAGGTGTGGCTGGCAGGCATTATGGGTTATACAGAGACGAAGAGAACAGACTAGGCCGTATGCCTAATTTTCTGTAGATCAAAACAGAACAGTTTCAGAGATGGCAAGGGATTGTGTTCAGTCAGCATAAAATAGATAAGGACTTGATCTGATTGGGCGAAAGATGGTAACAGTAGCCTAAACGACAATACTTTTGGTTCAGTGTCAGCATCCTGATTCCCGGGGTCTGGGCTGGACCACAGGGAGTAGGTACAGACAGCCGCTGTTGTTGAAGTCTGTCAGAAAGGCGAGTAGCCATTAATTTCAGCGTTGTGTGTTTTAGGTAGCTTTGGAGCTCACTTACAAATAAAACCACTAAAGGACTACTTGGTAGCTTTCTCTGCCACGTTCAATGTCTTGCTTCTCCCGACGTCGCAGGAACCTGGGCCCGCCTCTCCCAGCAGCAGTGGTATTTTCTGTGTCTCAGCCGTCAGTCTTCTGTTTTCTTACTCTAGAACGCGAAACCAGTGAAGGGAAAAGTCTGTATCAGACATTTGCTCCTCTCCATTCTCTTTGTCTTCTGTTTTTTCCCATCTTTGTAATAAAAGGAAAAAACCCTCATGGAACATGTTGCCATTTTCAAAGTTCAGGTATTTATGTATATGCTATTTTTGCCTATGTATCAGAAGTCATATGTAGAAATAGTCTCTGTAAGTTGCACTTAAACCTTTGTAGCTGATGAGTGCCAACACGTTATGGTTTGTGTCATAAAACTGCTCTTCACTTTGAAACCACATCCTCTAATTCTTCCTTTTCTCTTGAAGCCACACAGGATAATGAAGAAATAAAGTGAGGGAAGGCTGTTGAAATACACTTACAACAAGCTATTCTACAGGTTATTAATTGAACAATATACAGACTTCCATGATACAAGAAGCGAGATTGTCTGAACGTGACCCCAAGAGCTCATTCTTGGTTACCTGAGCCAGAGGGCCACGGGGAGCCAGGGATTCCCCTTCAGTCGCGGGAGAAGCCACACCTGAACTCAGCTTCCCAAGACCGATGGCACTGTTTCACCCTCCTGCAGGAGCTTTGACTCTCGCCGGTCTCTGCTGTCCTCGGGTGCTGGTCGTCTAGCTCTCTCGGGCGCTTCCCCTAAAGGAGCAGCACGCAACCAGACTGCCGGAACCGTCAAGTCGTCTGCTTGTCTCGTCTAACGGGCTTGCTCTTGGGCTTGCCCTGTAGGAAAGGGGAGCCGCTGTGGGCTGGCCCAGGCTCCTGCGCTCTTCTCCATGGGAAAGTGGGCAAGCCAAAGGACTGTGATTGTTCTGGCTGCTCACCCCCTGAGCTTCCTCAATAAAGCCTTTTCTTTTAAACCCTTACGATATGATATCGTCAAATTCACCCTGAGCTCTGGGAGCCTCAGATGGCCACCACCAAGGGATCCATGTTACACCACGCATTTATTGATGACGGAACTTTGTTCTGCATACCCTGCTTTGCACTGTTCATATCTTAGTTTGCATACTTGTAACAGATTGAAGTCACTGGCCATACTCATATTTTGCCTTGGGTACGATCTTTTCCTATATGCGTTTGTTAACTCACACCTCTTCTCCCCACGCATCTGTCTCCCTTATTCACGTCCCTCCTTGCCCAGCTAAGAGTCCACCGTGTGTTGCGGTAGCTCAACTCCCTTCCCCTCCGGTCTCCTCTGTGGCATCTGCTAGGCACTGCAGCGAGCCGTGACAACCAGGCATGTCTGCAGACGTTGCCAAATGGCTGCTGTGCGGCCACGCTGACTCCCGTCGGGAATCATTGCTCTGTCCCCGTGGCTCCTGTTAAGGTTCCCAACGACTTTGGGGACGCTAAATCTCATTCATCTTGCCGGATTGCTCAGTGGCATCTGACACCGTCCACCTCTCCCTTTTGGAAACGTTTTCCTTTTGCTTCCAATGACTTAGCCTTCCCATGATTTTCTTCTTATCTCTCAGATCGTTCCCTGACTCCCTACTTCCCTCCCCTCCGTTCCTGAAGTCCCCTTTGCAGGCCCAATCGACAGGTAAGTGCTGGTATTCCCGTCTGACTCGGCTCTTTCTGGGGAACCTCACCTACATCCAGAGGTGTCATTTCCATCTCTATGCTTCGCTTCCCGCGGCCGGGAGCCAGCTCCAGTCCACTGCACAGGCTGACCCGCGCATCCCGGGACCAAAACGCTGGATACAGCGCAGCACCTTCCCCACAGCTGGTGAGTACGTGTCTCTGCGGAGGGCCTTCGTGTGCACAGGGGCAGCCTGCTTCTGGCTCCACCTTCCCAGGGGGAAACCAGTGTTTAATCCGAAGAGTGCAGATGAAGATGAAGAGGATATTCCTCAAACTGGCCCACAAGGGCCTGAACGATCCACCTTTCACCCCTCTGTTCTCCCAAGGTCACCTGCGTCCTCAGCCCTCTTGTACCCCTGGGCGAGGCAACTAGCAGGTGCAGTCCCGCGTCCTCACCACGCTCCAGCGCAGGGCCTTTTCCCTCCGGCCCTTTGCCCAGAACGCCTCTCCCCGGCCTCTGCCTCCTCCGCGCCTCCTTCAGGACTCAGCCCCAGCACACTGCCGGCTGGGGCCTTCCTGCCTCCGGACCAGCTCCCTGCCCTCTCCCTGCAGTCTTTCCAGGCCCGTGCGGGGTGCGGCTCCTGCATGCAGCCCTGCGCAGCACGGTTTACGGCTCCTTGAACGATCAGCGAGGCAGCAGAGGACAGCTGAGGGTGGAGAGCAGGGGTTTGGGAGCCGAAACTTAGAACCCTGCCTCTTAAATTCCCGATGCCTCAGTTTTCTCATCTCTCGAATGGGGGTCGTAATAGAGCCTACTTTATGGGTTGTTGAGTCTTAATGGTTTAATGTATCTAAAGTGCTTGGAATGGTATCTGGAGCTAGTGAGCACTACATATAAAAATCCCGGCTGTAATTTTTAAAGGTTTTCACCTGCAGCTCCCACGATTCTTGCTCATCAGTTCCCCTCAGTGCCAATTCTCATGACAGGCATAGCAATAACTGTCAGGCTGTGTAAATGTATAAATGTACACATCTATACAAAGTATGTGTAAATGAATGTGCTTGGAAAAGTGCTTTACAAATGCAACGCATGTTCAAAAGGTCGACGTACCGTTTATGTAGATGAAAACAAAGAGATTTTACATTGTGCTGCTAAGATGGTTCTACTCATGGTTCTCACTCGTGCAGCCTGTGCTAGGAGAAGAATGGCGATTTTCGAATTCTAGGGACCTTCAAACAGTATCTTGTGCTGGTTGAATTAATTGTGACAGAAGTAGTGATGTCAGCGTTTTTGACTCAAAATACTAAAAATTTGAAGAAAGTATTCAAATTCCTGCGTTAAATACGTGAGAAGTAGATACAATTTTTCATATCGGATAATGAAAACAAACATCTTACTCTTCGAGAGTGTTGCATGACAATAAACCATTTTAGATGTAAAATATCACAGATCTTGTAGACAAACTTGCAAGGACTGACGTTTTTGGTGGCAAGGGAAGAAACAAATGGAAATCTGACAAGCAAGCTCAGCTCTGCAGGCGTCACAGGCGAGGACTGATCCGACACTGAGGTCTCCGGGGGCTTTGATCGGGGTGAATTATTGGACATTAGGAATTTGAGAGGTAACCCTGCCACAGGAGCAGCGCTAGTGCAAGATATCGGAGGCCTTGAAGAGATTCTGATAAAGGAGTGCACCACAGTTTGTGTTAGTCAGCTCGGGCCGCCATGGCAGAGCGCCACGGCAGAGCACCACAGCCAGGCTGGCTTAAACAGCAGAGTGCGTTCTTCACAGTTCTGGGGTCTGGGAGTCTGAGCTCAAGGCACCGACTGATTTTGTTCTTGGTGAGAGCGCTGTCCTGGTTTGCAGACAGGTGTCCTCTCACTGTGTCATCAAAAAGTGGAGGGAGGGGGAGAGAAAGAGAGAGAGAAAGAGAGAGATTGAGTGAGCTCTGTGGTCTCTTCCTCTTTTTATAAGGGCTCGGACCCTGGAGGGTTAGGGCCCCACCCATATGACCTCATTTAACCTTTATCACCTCATTACTGATTGAAAAGCAGGACCTCTACTAATATGTAGGGGATGTAGAATAAATGTTCTAAAAATCACACATCATATAGTGGTATAAATTTCAGAAAACCGGCTTTATTAAGATGAATCCCCCCTGAGATGTTCATAAGTTTAGTTCAGTTATCAGATGCACAATATATGCTTAATATATTTAAGTTTTGCTACCAAAACTTTTGTTGTCATTACTTATGGACAAGAACAAAGTATTTTGGTGTTATAAATGTAAATGAAAACCAGGAATAGCTAATCCTGACTCATTCCAGCACTAACGTAATATTAACCCATGGATACAGAATCTTTAAAACATATTAAGAAATGTTAGGTTTAACTTAACGTAACATTTTCTGATGTCAGATCAACTTAAAAAATTCGTGAAGGACACGTAGTTTTTAGATCTCTCAGCAGGGTTCCCAGGCGAAAGCAGGTGGAGACAAGCGCTCCGCACAGGGAAGGCTGGGGGAACCACGCGGCTCCGCTAAGGGTGTCCCCATCGATTTCAACGGTCCTGTCGGGAGGTCCCAGCGGACGGCCGGGTCCATTGGTGGGGGCTGCCTGAGGGTGTGGAGGAGCCCCGCGTTGGCCCGCTTACTCACACACGTGGGGGCTTCTTTTCCAACCCTGTGTTTAAAAGACACAATGCAAGCCAGCTCTTGTGGTTTGGGGAGGACCCAGTGCCCTGGAGTGCCGTGGGACGGAGACAGGGACAGGCCTCTGCTGGCAGCTGTCCTGGTCTGCTTCCCCCAAGCCTCCTTTGATGTGTCCCCTTTTCGGGACAAAGTCCTCAGGCAGGGGCACGCCGGCTGTGTGTGAGCGGCCGGTGTGGTCAGAGCTGGAGAGAAGGACAGAGACGGAGCGAGAACAGAGAGCTGTGTAGACAGTTGGTAGGACGTGGCTTTTCCTCTGAGTGCAGTGAAGCACCACTGGGGGCTTCCGGACAAAGTAAGTGACCTGATCTGATTCCCTTAAAACCATGTGATTGTGGCTGCTTGGATGGCAGCAGCCTGGGGGAGGGCAAAGGTGTAAGTGGGGGCCTCGCTGGGGGCCTCTCCAGGGGAGGTGGTCACGCATTTGCCAGTGGTCAGCAGGGTCCAACTTGGGTCAGAGCTCAAAGGCAGAGTCAGTAGGGCTCCCTCCCTAGTGGGTTGGATGAGAGAGAGAGGAAGCAGCAGGACTTCAGATTTTTAAACCAAGAACAGGAAGTATGGAGTCACCATTAAATAAGGTGAGGAAAATCAGAGATGGGGCAGGTCCGGGGCCGCTCGGGAGTTCAGTTTTGGATGTGTTAGGTGTGAAGTATATGTTGGAAATGCACGTGGGGGTGCCGTGGTGTAGTTGGATATTGGAATCTCGGTTCAGTGCGGAAGCCCGGGACCCTGATATGAACTCAGGACCCCAAAAGTGGTATGACAACCCCTGGGACTGGGTGAGAGCCCCATTTGGAGCCTGCAGCAACTATGGGGGAGCCATGCCGGCAAGTGATTTTAAAGTAGTTGGCGTTCTGCTTCACAGCCCAGAGGAAGTTGTGACCACTTCTTGAAAGGAGAAAATGACTCGCCAGCTGTAACCCTTGTCGTTCCTGTAAAACCAAACACAGCTGCTCAGGTTTGCGAAGGCACTTCGCCCACTTGTTAACAAAAGAGAACGTCCTGTGACCCAGAGGAAGAACATAAGGCCGTGACGCATTTTCACGTCTGCAAACCAGACTGCCTCTGTAGGACGTCCCGCTGTTGCCGGGCCCCCCGTCCCTGGGGGTGGGTTATTGAGAGGATGTGATCAGAGGAGCCTTATTACTACTTCTGAGTTTATACCTAAACGCAGGTAATAAAGCTTCTCGGGTGATAACACTTTCCCTGGAGCTTTCTAACCTACAGGGTTTTTTGCTGTCTCATTGGTGTCAGATCCACCCACTCCCACTGGGTCCTGCTAGCTGTGAATCTCTACAGCAGGTGTGTGGATATGCATGCGTGTGTGTGTGTGTGTGTGTGTGTGGACACACGCAGGTTTCGTGCACAGGATGCTAAGCCTTTCTCCTTCATATCTCGTTTGTAGAAATAATATTCCCCCTTGTATCTGATACTTCTTACACATCACCCCCTCCCCCTGGATTTCCCCAGGCGAGTCAACTCTGAGCCAGGCTGGCTTCACCCCAGACCAAGTATGGCATTGTTTGACTGTGACGTAGCTCCGAAACATTTGGCTGCTGGTACTTGGTAGGAGACGTCTTCCTAAGTGTCTGTTTCGGGAGGCCTCCCTCCCTCTCCCTGAAGCCCTTCCTACCGTCCTAGGAATCGCGGGAGTGGGTTGCAAGGTAGGAATTAAAATGAGCTCTTCTGGAGCCTGAGTGGGTCACCCTTGGTATCCTGGCAGCTACTGCCACCATGTGGATGTCAGCAATTACTGAACGCATACATGAGAGGCTGGTTCTAAGCCGAAATGCACAGAATTCTTCAGCCCCCAGCTCTCTCCCGAGTCCTCTGTGGTTCCCTGTGTTTTCGGGCTCAGGGCGAGGTTCCGCCAGGAACTGCTTTTTTCTGTGGTGTTGCTCTGTGTTGAAGTAGGACGAGAGCTGCACTGCCCCCCGGGACTCAGTTTTTGATAAATCGGGGTGAGTCAGAGAGGCTCAAACACGGTCCGCAGTGATCTGTTTCCTAGTAGTCATGCCCGTGTGACCCCTGCACTCTGAGTGTGGGGGGACCTGTGACTAGCTTGTGACCAGTGGAGGATGGCAGAAGTGACGAGACCAGACGCATCTTCTGGGGGCCCTGGGGAGCCTTAGGGAGTGGATGGCATTGGCTGCATTTCACGCGTGAGGAGGCCTGCCCTGCCGAGCCAGCCCAGTGCTACCCAAAGGGTTTCCGGTGCATCTGACTCGCCCTCTCATTCCACTACCGGTGGTCTCAGTGCAGCTCACATTTCCTACTCATTTCAGCAAGACCCAGTTTGGGTTTTCCTGTTGTTGCCTCGCGGGGTCTCACCTTTGGTATTTGCCTTCAGGTTTCATGCACCCGAAGGCTTTTGCTCCTGTCTTCAGCTTCAGGGCACTACGGGGTGGACACGTCTGTGTCCTCAGGTGGGGGTGAAGGGCGGGGCCCCTGTTCCCCTGCATCTACCCATTCCGGGAGTACTTTCCATGCTTAGAGCACTTGGGGCTGCTTCACACGTGTGCGAAACAAGTGGTGTTTCGCCCCACTTTCTATTTTCTCTGTCCAGGATGCGTGCTCCTCCCCATCATCTGCGGGGAGACACCCCTCCGTGTCCCCTCCTCCGTGTCCCCTCCTCCGTGCAGACTCAGGCAGGCAGCTCCCGCAGCACCTGGCGAACCATGCACACTGGTTATTTCACTCGCTTTCTCTCCACCCCACTAAGCCAGGAGCTCCTGAGGGCTGGGTAGTCACTGCTCTATGTTCTTGAAGTTCAAATCCCACATCTTCAAAGGTTTACCCAACAGAGAAAAAGGATTCTTGCAGAAAAGCTTAGGTGAGCTGCCAGTGTTTATTGTAACTGTTACCAGTGATTTTTTAAATTCAATCAATAAATCTATTATTTCTCATTCTGACCATGGAGAATATAGGGCTTTTTTAGTATTAAGACTACTTTACATTTCTATATATGAAAGGCTCTTACTTAACAGGAGGGTACCCACGTCAACTTGTAAATAAATGACATTTTAAAAAGTCACATAGCCCAAGAGCTACTAAAGCAAAATTCTACAGTAAATCATACTATTCTTTCATTGTTAAAATTTAGTAAATAAAAAACAGGTTATTACTGAACAGATGCTATTTTCTTCCTTTCCCTGATTTTTTTTTTAGTTCCTTCTTTTTGTTTTCTTTTATTGATTTAATAACAGTATGGTGGAAATTTAAATGTAGTGGAACCTAATGGAGAGGGGACAGCAGAAGCCACTGGTTGAGATTCCCGAGACTGGACACTCTGCCCTCTCTAGCGACCGATGGAGAGGTTGTTAAGCATGGGGCAGGGCTGAGACAGCCTTGAAACAGCTCACTTTGGTCCGTGATGCCCTCTCTGCGGCACGTAATTGCAAAGCATTAATATCGTCTTGCACGAAATGAAGACACCACGAAAGAAAAGAGTGTCATTAAAGAGGACATGGAACGTCAGCCGTGTTTTCATTGTGGTCAGTAATCGAGCCTTAACGCAGACGGAAATTCAAATGTAGTTGGAGGGGGGCAAGGCAAAACAAGACCTTCCTGGGTACCCATCCCCCCACCACTTACATGAAGGTGAGACTCTCATGTAACCTCTACCTTTCGAGTTCCCAGGAGGAGGACAGAGCATAATGGCACAGTCCCTACTGCGGAGTGCCCGCACTGAGCGGGAACCTTCAACCATCAGTGCTGACGACCTGGAGTGAGGCACTGGTGTGGCCGCCTGGTGTGACAAGGTCTGAGGCCAGATCTGGGTTTAGCATTTCAGGCGATTACGTCATAATTGAGTGTGGGAAAGGCAGCTTACATTACCTGTATTTTCCTCCTCACAGAAGGCATTAAAGGCATCAAAGGTGCCCATGTGATAACATCTCATGAAAACATCACGGTAACCCCATTCACATTCCATCATCCCCTTTACACACAGACAGAAACGGAGATTAAGACGAGGACAGAAAGCACCTTGCCTGAGGTCGCCCAGCTTTTACGGCCTGAGCTGGGCTTTCAGCCTAAGTAGGTCGGACGTCAGAGAACATGGTCTCTCTACTTGTCCAGAGGAACCACCATTAGTTCCCACCGTCAGAAAAGTTCACAGACGCCTGGGGGCTTTGCTAAACCTTGGAGCACGTCTGGTACTTAACAGGTAGAGAGAGGGCAGACGAGGAAAGAGCACGAGCAGGCGGAAGCATCGACGAGTGTTTGTGTTCAGTGGATCCACGTGGCCCAGGTGGGGTGCAGGGGAAGGCTGGGGGCGCGGCCGGGTGATGGAGAGCTTCCGGCCTCAGGGGGAGAATGACTTCCCTCGGTCTGGTTCACACTGGGGAGGCAGGTCAGTCACTGCGGGGGGCAGCGCTGCAGGAAGGCTGAGCTGACGGTGGGCTGCTGTTGGCCCGAACAGGGAGGTCACGAGAGGGGAAGTTAGGAGGCTGCTGCTGTGTCCGGCGAACCCCAGCGTGGACAGTCGTAGCGCGTGCCTTTTACTGGAGACTGTTTACATGTGGGCACGGGAGTAACCATGTTATATATGTTACATATATGTTACACATGTGCGGTCAATCTGCACAACACGTTATGTGGAAAGCGTTGTGTTCTTTTTAAAAAATTATAGTTTATTGGTTATGCTACGGCAGTTGTGCCAATGCATTGCATTCTTCATTTCATGGGGGGACACATGTTTGGAGAGGTCCAGGTTACTGCATTAGAGTTGGGGGGGTCTTTCCGAGCCAGGGCGATCTGACTCCAAAGCACCACGTTCCCTCGCTTAGAATATGCAAGTGGGAAGAAAGCCCGGGTTTGAGTATTGAAAGGGAGGGACCGACTGGGTGAGATATAGAAATAGTTGGTTTTAACATTTTGAAGTGTTGCCCAGAGTGAGAAATACATTTTAGCATACAAACCAGTACAGGTTTGCTCCCAGGTACAACCAGAATAGACTCACGAGCCGGCACTTACTACCCTTGTCATAGGTGATGCTCTCGGCTGCTTTCTTCTCTATTTTATTTCACTAGTTTTTTTTCTGATCGTGACCCACTGAAGATTTTACAATCCACTAATTAATCGGTTGTGGCTGTGAGTCGAAAAACTCTGAGCTGTCAGATATGAAATGGATAAAATGTTGAAAGGTGTAGCTCTGGTGTCCAAGAGAACGAAGGGAGTGGTAAAAATGAAGGAGAAATTGAGAAGGGGTGTGCGTCCGTTTCCTGTGGCTGCTAGAACAAAGCGCTATTAGCTCAGTGGCTAAAACAGCAGTAACTTACTTTCTTACGGTTCTGGAGGCCGAAAGCCCAAAATCGGTATCACCACGCCAAAGTCAAGGGGTTGGCAGAGGCCTCTCCTGCAGCTCCCCCTGGTGGCTGCTGGCATTCATTGGGTCGTGGCCATATCACTCCGACTTCTACCTGGGGGTAGGGTCCCGCTGTCTTCTCTTTTGTGAAGTCTCCCTCTGCCTCCCTCTGTTTAAGAAACTTGTGGTTGTGGTTGGGGCCCACCCGGATAACCCTGGGTCATTTCTCTATCTCAAGATCCCTCAGTTAAAGATGGAAGACCCCCTCCCCCCAGCCCTTTGCCATGAGAGGTAACCTTCATAGGTGCCGGGGATTTGGATGTGGATGTCTTTTGGGGGGAGAGCATTGCTCAGCCTACTGCAAGTGTGACAGAGGAGAAAATACAGCGAATCCGGTTTTTGAATGGTGAGATGTTCAATTACCTTGGAAGCAGTTAGGAACACAGGACTTGCATTTACTAACATGTACAAGGTGAGGGTTGTAACTATGTACAGGTGTTTATGAACATCAAGGAGACAGTTGAAGCCATGAGAGTGGATGTGTTCATTCAAGCACAAAGCAAACTTGTCTTCATAAAACATACGGGGCCGGGTATCGGACAGAGGGCAAGGCGTCCAGGCAAGGTGTCTGGAAAGCACGGAGAACTGTGCGTCTGCAGGCCTGAGTTTATCAGGTAACGAAGCTCCTATCCCGTCTGTCTGTCTCTCTACTGTCTGTCTATCAATCTGTCTTCCACCTTAGATGCTACAATATAGAGAGTAGCTATAGTGCCACCTTTCACAAATATAAGTCAGTGCCTAGCACAGTATTCGCCGTATGGTAGGTGCTTGACAGAATATTCGTAGATTAACTGTGATAATTCTTTTCTTAAAAAGTGACCTCTGATTCTTAAAGCCTAGGGGTTTTCTGGCCCGTTTTGTGTTCTTCTTGCCCGTCAGAAACCTGCACTCAGAATTTGGCCCGAGGCCTTGGAGAATCTGCCGTTCTGGCTGTAGCCTCTCACCGTCCCCCTCGAGGTCACAGAGACAGGGGGACAGCGGTTTGTCCAGGCTGATGCGGTGCTGTTCTTGCTGTGCTCCGCTGCCTTTCACAGCCCCTTTAAGCCAAGCGCCTGCTGAGTTCCTCTGTCAGCTCGAAGACGCAGTGCTAGTCTCTACCAGCAAGGGGCAGCGAGCCAGCTCTTGGCCCTCTTGGAATTTTCTAGAAAGCAAAGCCCTTTATCCCAACCGAACCCAGAATCATTTCTCTAATCACAGCCGGACACAGCGGGTGGAGGCGTTATTTCTGCTTCCTGCCACATCTTTGGAAACGTGTGGTGGCGGTGTTTGATTATCACCACGAACGGGGAGGGGGCCCTGGTATCTAACGCAGCAGTCAGGAGTGGGTGTGCATTCTGCAGTGAGCAGGATGGCGTGTCACAGCGAAGCCACAGCTCACTCGGAAGTTAACAGAAGGCAGTGTCCTGTTCCCGCAAAGGGCCACCCGCTGTGCATTTGCAGGGGAGTGAATGACTTCAAAGAAGCCCCACATGCTTTTATAGCGCACAGAAATGATAGTGAAACTATAAAACACTTTCGAAGAGATTAACTTTATCTCCGTGAGTCAAAACTGGGTCTCAGTCATGATGCCATTGGCCTTTTTGAAGACACGGGTGGCTGTCGCTGGGGGCGTGAATAATGTGTCAACGTCCGCGGGACCCGGCATCATGGGGAAATCACATTGCGTTGAGTAATTTAAGGAACAGGCTGTGTTCCAAGTGCCCGTGAACTGGTGGGGGAGAGAAATGTGGAGCACGTCGCTGCCACTGAACTGATGCTGCGGACGGCGCCGTCAGAGGAGGCGTAGAGCATGGACTTCATGAACACAAGTCTGTGGGCGATTCTGGAACGATTGATTATTTACAGCCCTGGGGGGATGCGGCCTTTAATCGACAAAGAGACCCTTAGAGTTCTTTTTCCCCTTTTAACTACTATTTGTTAAATACGTAACTCTGTGCCAGGTATCGCGTTTTATAGCTATTTTTTCACTTGACCCTCGGAGTCTGGACATTCATTCATTCAGCAGCAAGCAGAAAGTGAGGATTCTCTGAGCAGGAGAATTGCATGCTGTGACTTACACTGTAGGAAGATTAACATGAGAGCTAGTTAGGTTGATGGGCCGCTGGAGGCCCTGAGGGGACGGTGACTATGGCCCAGGGAAGACGAGATGGGGACCCCAGCCGAGGATGGCAGTGGAGCTGGTGGGGGGGTGCATTTGGATGTTCGGGTGACAGGGACACAATCACAGGCCCAGGGAGGACAAGACCGTTGTAGGTGGTGGGTTTGGACTTCCTGAGCTGGAGCAGGGGCTCCTCAGTTTGAGGTACGCTTCTCCTTTAACGTAATCTTTTGTGAAATGCTGAGTGTGGTGGGAAAGGAACGGTTGTGGGTTGGCCCATGAGACCTCCTTCAGACTTGGCAGTGAGGTTCAATAGAGGGGCTGGCAGACCTGGCTTAGAACCCTGTCTGCCCCTCTCCTCTGCCTGCCTTCAGGCAGCGCACTGAGCCACTCGCCCCTCAGCATCCTCAGCTGTAGGACGTCCATAGTAACGCCTTTCGCTTGGACTCATTGTGCGACTCAGCCTGATACACGTGCCTTGGTCAAGGTGCTTCACAGACGGGAATCATTGTTCTTGCTGTATTTTCTTTGCCTTATTCATTTTCAGTCTCTCGTGAGTGTACAGTGGAGTTTTTCCAGTGGCCACATGGGTTCTCTGACATCATAAGAGCAGATTGAATAAGGAAGCAGATATGGAAGTTCAGCTGCCTTACAGTAAGCCGGGCCATAAAGAGATATACAAAAATTTAAACAATGCTACGGCTTCTCACTAAGTTCTTATTTTCGAAAACAATCACAAAAGCCAGTTAAAAATGTTATGTTAATGAGTTTGTTTTTCATTTAAAAATGAGTTTGTGAATGAGAATTCAAATATTTGTTTTAATTTTTAATATAATAGATATTGCTCTATGTTACCACACAAACAAAAGTCTCTTGGGGTTTACACTAGTTTTTGAGAGCTGTAAAGGGGCCCTGAGGTCAACATGTTTGAGAAGAGCCAACTCAGAGGCTGGAGAGAGCCGTATCTGCCCTGTCCAAGGGCAGGGATGGCACCCCCGCACCCCCTTTTTTTAATTCAGAGGAAAAAGAAAATTTCTGAATGGAAATGTTTAGCTTTGCAAGGAAACGCTCCTGATCACTTGCCCCCAGGGTAGCAGGACAAGGTGCAAAAAATTAAGGGCGGAGGCTCTGGGAAAATCTAAAGGCATACCAGGTGCAAGCTAAAATTTCTACCTTGAAAGACACTTTAAAAACCAGGTAAGGCTCCAGGTAACCTTCGTACAGGTAATTATGTCAGTCTGTGTAAATATAAGAGAGAGTTCCCATGGTCCAGGAGGGTCAGCTTCTCAGAGTCCAGCTGCACTGACCGTGCTAATGAGTTTGGTTGCCTTCCTGACAGCTGACATACAGTAGCAGAGGTGAGCTTGGGGAGGGAGGGGTGAGGCGACCTCAGGGAAAGGCTGAGCCTGGGTGGGGGGTGGGGGGAGGGCTTGGGAAGCGCTAACTGCCACAGTTCAGTCCCTAAAGGGCCCTGCTTCGTCCTATGGGCCCTTTAGGATGAAAGGTTATGATCACCTATTCTGAGAGTTACTTGTTTTATGGACCTTTTTTTTAATTTATTTTTTTATGGTGCTTTTGGCTCACAGTGACCACTCCTTGGGGACTCTTCCTGGAAAGGGTCTAATTATAGCTGCAGAAGCTCTGTCACCACCGGAGGCTCTGCAAGGCTCTGCAAGGCTCTGCATTCGGGACTGAGGGTCAGCTGAGTTCCTTTACTCTGTTCGGGGTCCAAATAGCTGTAGGGGGAAATCGGCTCTGCGTCACTATTCTTTGAAGTCTCTCGAAACTCCTGTAGAGGGACTTCTGTTAATTTGGACTAGTTCTTAAGGAGAAAGATTAAAGTGATGGTGTTTTCCCCCTCTCTTATCTCCTCAATAAAATATACTGAAAAAAAGGAAAGAGTGGTTGAGAGTGTTGACTACTGCTGGTTGCCAGGCTGGGACGCAGGTGTGTGTGAGGGTCCGCTTGCCAGGCTGCACGTGTTACTCATCGTCTGAAGCCGAGTGTTTAATATTTTCAGGTACATTGCCCTTTCCTAGGGCTATTTTAGTTTTATTTTTGCAAAAGCGTCTTGTGAAAATCAAGATTTAAAGGTTTAAAAAGAAACAAAAAAAACTTGTAAATTTCAGCATAAAGTTTCCAAAATAAAATAATTCTTTTGCTCTGGGATATTTGCACTTTCAAAGACTTCAGCTCTATGCAATCTGATCCTCTTGTGTCTTTTGCAGTTAATTAAAATAGTTTGCTATTGTATTCACTCTGATGTACTTACAGAGGGTTGCCAGATAAAATACAGGACACCCAGGGAAACTTTGAATCACTTTTTAGTATAAATATGCACCAATTCAAATTTCATCAGGTACCTTGTATTTTCATTTGCTAAGTCTGGACACCCTACCTAATTGCAAATAGGTTCTTTTGTTTGTCTTAGCATTCTATAGCATATTTTCAAATACTTTTGTAGTTAAAGACAAAAGCACAGTTGTCTCGGGAAAACAAATTACCAGTTGGCAAAAATGGGTCCTTTGCGTAAAACAGAACACTCAGTTCTCAGAAATGGAGCCCTAAAACAGTACCCGGTACTGGCCTTGCCAATCAAGTTTGGCTGCTTCGCTTGGGAGAAGTTCCTTCTGGTGGCGGGATAAACTGGCTCCACCCAGCTGCTGAAATGTGATACAAGTTGTAACAAAACCGGAAGTTGGCCGGCTGTCTTGCTTCTCAAGGTAAGTGTTTCTTTACGTTTTGGTGTCAGAGCGCTTTGCAAAGCAAAATGTTTAAAAATTGAATCTAGCTAAGTAACAGTAGGGGGCTGACGGGGTTGGGGGGCAGTTGGGGACACAGGACGGAAGCTTGATTAACAAACTGCTCCGCAGCATGTGCTGAGCTCACCAACGCTCTCTAAGGAGTGCGGTCAGACCTTGTCCCTGTGACTTTGACTGAGTAAGGAGCTTTGATCCCAGCGAGAGGGTGATTCTGAGTAGAGCCGCGCTGGGGATCCCGAAGGGCAGTGACTTTATTGAGGCATAGCTGTGGTGGGGTTTTTTTTGGTTTGTTGTTTTTTCTTTTTAAAATTTTAAACTATGGGAACTCTCTTTTATTTTTACACCAAATGACATAATTACCTGTATGAAGCTTACTTGGAGGCTTACTTGGTCTTTGAAGTGTCTTTCAAGGTAGAACTTTTAGCTTCCACCACCCCCCACCCCTGGTGTGCCTTTAGATTTCCCAGAGCCTCCGCCCTTAATTTTTTGCATGCTGCCCTGGGGGGAAGGGGGATTTTTCCATTTGTAAATGAGTTTATCGGGAGCATTTCTTTGCAAAGCTAAATGATTCCGCTCAGAAATTTTCTTTTTCCTCTGAATTAAAAAAAGAAGGAGGAGGTGGTAACCTGCACTCAGACCGTGCAAGGACAGGAGACTAAAATCTGGCCCCGTGGTTTATGGGCAACAATGAGCCAGACTTTTAAAGGATGGTTTTGTTTAAAGGGATGAGCCCTGACAAGTCGCACCCGCGCTGTTTTCAGCGTGGTCTGCGCGCACTATTGCGAAAGAGCATCAAACTGGGGCACATTCGCTGCCTCCAGGAATTTGCCAAAGGGCAGGTCGCCCATTGTGCAAGAAAACTGGGACACGCCCAGGCCGGGCGGCTCGCTTGGTTGCAGCGCGGTCCCCACACACCAAAGGGTCTCAGCTTCGGTCCACGTTGGGGGCACATAAAGGAGGCCACTGATAGATGTTTCTCTCTCACATTGATATTTTTCTCTCGTTCCCTCAACTCCTTTCTCTCTCCCTAAAATGAATAATAATAATAATAAAAAATCCTCCAGTGAGGATTACAAAAGTAACTTTGAAACGATGGTCTGCGTCTTCTCGCTGTCCATGTAAGGAAGTGGAGGCTTTAAGCAGATTTGCGTGAGGGCTCACTGTGGGTAATGGGCAGAGCAGAGACCCGAACCTGGGTCAGACTTTACCCGCCCTGTGCCTCTTATCACACGTGCGGGAGCACCTGGTAGCTGTTTGCTGGCAGCAGTTGCTGCCCTGTGGCATGAAGGCTTACCTGTTTTATTTTAGGGACACCTGACGATGATGCACTTTTCCTCTTCTTTCAGAGATGGCGGTGCCCGGACTTGCCGTTGGCGCCGCCGTCCTCCTGCTGCACGTCGGCGTTGTGGCTCCTTATCCCGGGGGAAAAGTCACCGAGTCCTGCCAGGATATGGTTCCTCGGCACGGCCACACCCCACACCCCGAGCCTGTGCACAGCATCGCCGTGAGTCAGGCGACGTTCGAGCCGGGGGACCGCCTGGAAGGTACCGACTGGGCTCGCTGTTTCTCTTTTCAGTTTCATTCTTTCCCTGTGAACTGAATTTTCCTCACTGTTGGTGTCACACAGTTCCAGTTGAATCCCGTTGCCTGCTCTGGTAAGACGCCCATCAGCCATGTCACACTTAGCGTTTTTGTGTCGCACCGCCTCCGAGGACCGCATTTCTTCAGTAGTGCATCCGCTCCCGATTCAGGACAGGTTTTAAAATACGTTTTTATTGTATGTAATATGTTTTCGTTAGCAATACTTTTAACTCAATAGGAAAGGAAATAAAGTTTATTTTGTCTGGTTCAAGATATAATAAGCCCTTGTCTTTCTGTTTTCCTCCCTTTGTATTGAACTCTTGTCTTTCTTCACGTAGTGCAATCTCTTATGTCATCCTGATTCCTTTGGCAGAATGCAGGCTGGCTGTTAAAGGCGTATCTATAATAATGTTTTGAAAACTCCATTTTCTGCAACTCTAGAAATGCGAACTATTAACAGGTACTCTCTAACCAAAGGAGGATACGCAAGGTGCACTTGGCGTTACATATATTACACCTCCTAGAGTTTCGCACTGCACGGTAAGGCTGTAAAAGACCTACGGATTGGCAGTGAAGAAACAAATACTTTCATCCAGCACTTTCCCAACTAATCTGGCCTCAGGGGCCGGCCCCGGACCACCACCTGCCTCGTGTCCCCTGCAGACTGGCTGTTAACGTCTCAGGGAGCCGTGTCCTGGGTGGAATCGAGCTCATAACTTTGTGTAGAGCCCGCTCTCTCCTGTTTCCTGTCCTGGGGCAGCTTTGGGTTTGAACACCCGGTTCTAACTGTCGTGCCTCCTCTAAACAGTTTCCTTTTGGGAAGTTCCTAACCGCTCACCCTGCCCTCTTGTCTGTGCCTCAGTTACGCTGTCGGGGCCCGAGTTCAGAGGCTTTCTCTTGGAGGCGAGGAACGCGGAGGATTTGAACGGCCCTCCTATTGGCTCCTTCACCTTGATTGACAGTGAAGCGTCGCAGCTCCTGACGTGTGCAGATAGACAGGTTTGTGTTCAGTCTGAGACTGGTTTCTGTCGGTTTCCACGGGTCCCTTCGCAGCAGGGTGGCGTTTGCCAGGAAAACGGCGACATCACCCACGTACAGCAGACATCTGAGGAGATTCACAGCGGCCCCACTTGCCCCTCCTGCTGCTGCTGCCAATGTATTTGTACACATCAGCATCTTAAGAAAGGTAGGGCAGTGGCTTGAAGAGTGTATAGCTCTTGATATTTTATATAATATTGACCCGTATTATTATTGATTTTTGAAGGGTGTTTAAGTGTTGGTGATAGAGTTCTAGAGAGGGACAGAAATGTAATTTTTGTCATTCATTCATTCGTTTCATAAACGTTTATTATGCCAGAAACTGTCCTGGCTGCAAGGGATAGGGTGATGAACAAGACTTACTCTTGGTTCTTGAAGAGCTCACAGCCCTTCACATAAGCAAAGCATGTGGACATGTGACCTGTGGCTCACGGGGAGAACATGTTACGAGGGCAGACACTTGAGTGGAACAGTGTGATGACTTCATTAGAAGCACCTGCAGGACGGGGAAGCATGGCTGGGGTGCCCCACACATGCCCCAGGGAATGGAAGGCGAGCTTCTTGGAGGAGAGGACCCCCAAAGCTGGGCCACACCGAAGGAGCAGGAACCGGCCAGGTGATTGAACGTGGGCGATAAGATTGTTCACGAGAAAGCAGTTACTGACGTACAATTACTGCGTCTTTGGAGGCAACAACTGTTTCTTTGGGTGAATGTCCTGTGTACTATCTGTATTAGTGGAGGAAATACAAGTTTGTCGCATAAGTGAAATAACAGGGAAGTCTGCATAGCATGAACACGCCCAGCATGCATAACTCTCTTCAGCGCTCGAATTTCTGCTGACTCTAATCTAGTCACAGAGCCAGCTGCTAATCTGGTCTTAACCAGTCGACGTGAGAACGTGGGTCCCAGTTCTAAATAAAATACTCTTTGCCAGAATGTCAAGGTCGTGCAGAAATAAATTCCTGTACCAAACGGCAGTCGTTCCAGCCCTGCTGAGCTATCACGTGACTGATTGATAGTCCTTTTCCATTTCATTTCAGGGATCGGCGGTGAGCCACACAAACCCCCACAAAAAAACAGAAATTAAGGTCCACTGGAACGCTCCACAGAGTGCCCCGAATCACATACAGTTTCTGTGAGTGGAAAGCAGACTTGACAGCTTTGGAACTGGTAGAGCTGGTGCGATGATAATGGTCTGAATTATGTCTTTGTACCTGTCGGACATTCACCTGGACAGGAGAGGTTCAGGATAGCTCTCACCGCCCCTCAGCAATGCACGCAGGTGTCGTGCTCGTTCTGCTTTTCCACCAGTGGAAAGCATCTGGCACAGGCCCCTCCTAGCAGGCTCTTCAGAGACATTTGTTGAGCGAAGGAAGCATCCCCTTGCTGTCACATAAAGGGAGCCATTGATAATCCCTGAGTCTGTAGGCTGCTGGGCTAGAACTTTTGTTGATTTGCTCTCGTCTTGGTGTGAGAATATGAGGAAAAAGAAAACCGTCGTCCTGAAATCCGGGTGACTTTTATGCAGCATTGTACATTGCAGGTTAGATTGTCAGGGTACCTGTCCCTGAACCCTGACAGAGTGCATTCCTGTCCCATGAGGAATGGCCCCTGAGGGGTGCCATGCAGTTACCCTCCCGGCATGGCTCCCTTTCCTCTTTGTGCACAAGGTCCCAGCGCTCAGTGACATGGCTGCGCCCCTGTGGGTCATGTGACCTGCGAAGAAGGGGGTGTCACCCATGCACAGCTGACGGTGGCTTCTGCAGCCTCTGTGGAGCCTCTTGCTCTGGCGGTCTGCTGCCTGTGCCCTCTGAACAGAGCGTGGCGAGATGAATGAGCAGCGGTAGACTTTACACATCGGGGGGACTCTGTGAGGTTCAGTCTTTGGGTCTGGCATCGGGAGCATGCCCTCAAAACAAGACAGAGAGGAGAGGAGGGGGGAGGGGAGGAGTCACCAGGGATTTGTTAAGCACTACTAAGTCGTGTGTCCCTATTTCATTCCCTTTTTCCCCTTTAAAGTTTTGCTTCCACTGTGATGGGCCATGGTCAGGGCTCTCTCTAACCTGCCTGGTACTGCCTTTCAGAGCCACGGTTGTTGAGAAGTATAAAACCTACTGGGTGAAGATTCCTAGTCCTGTGATTTCACAACCAAACGCACTTCCCTTTTCAACACCTGAAGCTACAGCCGCACCTCTGTCCACCTTACCTCCAGCCTCCCATCTAACCAAATCAGTAAGTAACCTTGAGGGTGCAATCTGGAACAGCAGCCTCCCCGGAAATCGTGTTCTGGGCTTGGTGAGGTGTGCACTAGCTGTAGCAGACCCAACTGTACAGCACTGGGTGGCAGCATTTCGGGTTCTCTGTGGGAACTCTGAAGGGAGCTGTCATTGCCACATGGCGACTTACAGGTCAGAGTAAAGGGGTGCAAGACCCTGCATGTTCAAGGCACGGTCATGGCATTGACACCCAGTCTCTGTCAGCAGTGGGCATGTTTTCCTCTGAAAATGAACCTGATGAAGCAGCAGCAGCAAGAACTCCCTCCCTCCCTCCTGCGTGCTCTCTCTCTCTCTCTCTCTCTCTCTCTCTCTCCTTTCTAACACCAAATATCAAACATGGAGAGGGACCTTGAAGCTTAAGCTACACTTAGGCAAGATTTGGAGTACAGTCTTAGTTCAGGAAGGCCCGCGAGTCCCGGGGAATTCTCCGGGCTGGAGCGCAGGAACCCCTGCAGGCTCGTCCTCGGCCACTCCACGTAGGCCCCTGGGTCAGAAGAGTAATGATCGAGGAAACAGCTCCTGCAAAGGGGGGTGAATATTAGAAACAGAAAGGTTTATCGAAGGCAGTTCTGATAAATTAGACTTACTACTTCTGAAGTTCATATGCTGAAAAATGCCTCAAGGCAGGTTTTTACGGCCAAAAGAACAAACTTGGGCCTGAATCCTGACTGACTTACTTTGTGTGTGACTTTGGACAAATTACTTAATTCTCAAGGTCCCAGTTTCTTCGCCTATAAAATGAGAATAATATCTAACTCTTAGCTAGTATTACTATGAGAATTAAACAACATAGTGAAGTAGAAGGCTTCTAACTGCTCTGCACTAAATGATTATTCGGTAAATATTAGTTCCTTTTTTCTTTTCCTTCCCTTATCTTTTTATAACTCTCTGTTCTTTCAGGGAAGACCAAGTAAAACACTTGCACTTCTTTGTAATACCTCTTCTTGCACACTTTACGATGGACGAGAATTAGCGTCGATTATGCTGTCCTTACGTATGACTGTGCACTTAGACCTATCCCTTGCCCTACTTCTTAGTTGATTCACTCTTCACGTCGATTTGCCTTGAAGCTGTGTTAGGGGGAGAAACGGTCAGTTGGGACCTGATCCCCCTCGTGGGACTCTGGTGACGAGACCGTGATTTTTCCACATACTCACATACAAGGCATCCGCTCTCGGAGCTCTTATTGCATCTCTGTGCTGAGTGTCCAGTCCTCAGTGTGGGGGTCACTTGGAGCCAGAGGATGAGGGCGCCTGTGGGGCAGGAAGAGCCCGCAGGTCTGTGCTGCTCAGTCCCTGCTGAAGGTATGGGCGTGATGGAGCCAAGGAGGGGGCAGAGGCCCAAGCCCCAGCTCCCTGCGTCCTAGCGGCTCGTCCTCCGCCCTGCCCCGGTTTCTTAGCGTGTTTCTGGGAAGTAGTGGGAAGTGTGAGCAGGCATTGGTCTCTGTCAGTCGTTGACCCTAGTTCCCGCACAGAGCTCCTGGCCCCTTAAATTGTGGAGTGACGGGAGTGTCGGACGCGGAGTGCCTATGTCCCCCGGAATTTCTGGGGTGATAGGAACATGATTTGTTCTAACAAGGGGACTCTGCGTGTCTCCTAGATGGGGCCGGTCACCAGAAAGACCAAGCGAGAAATAGAAGCTTGGAGCTTTCAGGTGCACCCCCCGTGCCCCAGATAGGTGAGAGGGGCTGAATATCGAGTTCTAATCCATCATGCCAATGTGATAAAACCTCTGTAAAAGTCCGAACAGTGCGGGTTTCAGAGCGCTCCTGGGTCACTGAACTAACCCCTGGAGGTGCCAGCAGGGGGGACCCTGAGCAGGCGTGGCGCTCGGCACCCCTTCCTGTACGCCTTGCCCTCCGCGCCGCTTCCACCCGGCTGGTCCTGGGGTTGTGCCCTTTCATAGCAAACTGTAATCCAGTAAGTCAGCCGTTTGCTTGACGTCTGTGAGCCATCTGAGTAAATTGTCAAACCAGGGAGGGGATTGAGGAACCTCCGATTTGTGGCTGACCAGTCTGAAGCACAGGGGGACAGCCCGGGACTTGTGAGCGGCCTCTGAAGTGGGGCAGACTTGTGGGACGAGCCTGTCACCTGTGCGTCTGACACTAACTTCAGGTCGATACTGTCCGAGTGGAAGCGAATTGCAGGACACCCAGTCGGTGACCACAGGGATCTGCAGAATCGCTTACTGTGGGAAAAGCCCCCGACCCCCGACGTTTGGTGGCCAGAAGTGTCGGTAGAATAGAAGGAGAAATGAATGTTTTCTACACGGTTCCTGTGAAGTCTGGTTACATGAAGGAATGTAACCAGAAGTAACGTTTAGCTGTCTACTGAAGGGTACCATTGCGGCGCGCTCCGGCGAGATGCCTGCTCCTTTGCTCTGCCAGACTGTAGAGCCAACACTTTTGGTTCTCCTTCCCTTACCTGCCAGACCGAGAGGCCCTAAACTACGTCTTTATAGGTGGTTCTTGTTTCTTCCCACTAAGCTGCTCTTCCTGTTGGGAGCAGTCATGTATGTAGGAGTTGTACAGGATGGTCCCTTTTCTCTTACATTATTTTAATGTCGAATTTGAACCGAATTCTAGAAGCAGAACCCAGGATTTAAATGTAAAATTTTGCAAAGGTTTTACAAAATTCCACCTCTGAAAACTAGAGGGTACCCTCTCGACAAGAATGCCAATGGGGACTTAAATATTCCCTAAGAACAAGTTTCTCGGAATTTACCAGAAGCTTTGCTTGGGACCATAATTAAAGTGAAATATTTTGTGTATTAAAGGAACCTTAATACTTGTGCATAATTACAGCCCAACTACTGTGCCTTCCACATTTTAATTAAAATTAATGAAGTTTGAAAGTTCACGACCTCACGCCTGCCCCGGTCATTTCTAATCCGGGCTGTGTCTTTTGTTCTCTTACTTGAACCCTGTTATGAAGATGTCTCGTTAAAACCTGTCATTGGAAACAAACTGCCTGTTTGATAACAAAGATTCCCCCTGTCGTTTTTCTAGTTCAGTGCCTCCGACTGTGGGAGCAAGAAGTTCTGTGTCCGGAGCCCTTCGGCCTGCGACCCGGACAAGGACAGTGCCTGCGTCTTCCTGTCCTTCACACGAGACGGCCAGTCCGTGATGGTTGAGCTGAGCGGTCCCAGCAAAGGCTATTTGTCCTTCGCGTTTTCTCACGACAGATGGATGGTTTGTACCTCTCACCTACACACGTGGCAATGAACTTAGAGTCACTGCAGCCGACGGTGGTTTAGCTCTTTGTTCCAGAGTCAAAGGATTGCACATGAGGGGGAATGGGAAGGGCAGGGCAGGGTCACTGAGGACAGATTCTAGTTGAGGACAGATTCTAAGTCCAACAGCTTCGGCTGTTCCCTGCCTGCAACAGCTGGGCGATTGCCTGCGTCAGAGAACAGGCTGGCCTCAGGAGAGTAGTCATTTGATTTCCAGTGGACTTGCCACTTTCTCCTTCTGTCCATCTCTGTCTGTCTGTCTGTCTGTAATGAAGCAGGCAGTATAGTTAAGAAAAAGTTGCTGTGTAAGAAGTCTCCAGTCGTCCATGACACTTTCCATCCCCTCGTGGTTTTCTCACAGGGTGCCCCGCAGCCACGGGCTGAGCTCTGGTCTTCGTTCTGGTGGTCACGGGTGCGTTTCCCAAGCAGGGACTTCGGCCGGGGTGTCAGGCAAAACTGCCCTCGTCCCGGTCAGCGCCTTTGTGTGAGCTATAGGAGGTGGCACTGTGTGTGGCTGATGCCCCTCTCACTGGGCAGTGGGTGCTGCAGGCTCCCACAGTTTTCTGCCAGCGGCAGCCTTGTGCTGTGAGTGCTGCGGCGTCCCGATTTCCATGGGATAGCCACCAAGAGCATGGGGCCCAGGACCTGTTCAGAGTTGGCACTGAGGGGTGGGGAGGCACTCAGGTGGAGGAAGCCTCTCGCCTGCATGTCAGCAAAGGCGCGGGGTCTGTTCTCGAGGGTTGCCGTCCCGTCGGGTTTTACGCCTACCACCACATTTCTGAAGAGAAAACGGGGGCTCTCTGATTGTGGGGTAGCAGAACTAACGTGTTCCCTCAAGGTGCATGCTGATCGCATTCCTCTCTGTGCACTGCTGATGAGTATTCCAGGAAGCCAGGTGTGACTTCTTTTTGGGGGCCCAGTGCCGTCTCTGCACGTGATGACCTCTATATTTTATTACGTAGTTCTAGGGTGCACTCAACTTCCTTCATTAAACAAGTGATACACTTAAACCCACCAGATATACATCACAGGCTTTTAAAAATATGTAAGAAATTATGACTCTTTCCCTTTCAAAGTCGCTTCCATGGGAACTATCGCACTTGCTCAGGTGATGATGCCGTTGTTCAAACGTGTCCCACATTTCCCCGTGGCACCTGCCAGCAGAACTGCGGCCTGGCAAAAAAGCCACATCTGGTGCACCAGGTGGACGATGAGGCTGGGTTCAAAAAAAATGGGGTGGGAGGTAGCTGTTGCACAAGAAGGAGAGATGGTGAATGGGGTGGAGCTGGCCATGGGGGAAGGTGTGCTGATGAGTCCAACGGGTTTAACAGTGGTGAACACCTGTGCAGTTTCACTGGGGATCGTCTCTGCTGCATAGTCCTCACCTAGGTGCAGGCCCCAGTCACTCACATAAAAAACTCTCCAGCCACTTCCTCGCTAAGCTTGCTGCAGTAGTGTCCTGAGTCTGCCAGCAGGAGGGAGAGACCTAGCGTTGCTTCGTGTGCGGCGATGAGGAGCCTGCGGGTAGACCAGTTAGCTGTGTTCCAAGTTGTAGGCATAAAAGCATTTATCTCTAATTCAGGGTGGATTTGTCTTACTTATGTTTCTGGTGTAGTACTCATCAAAAGTGTTTAGGAAAAAGACTTAATTATACAGGTGCCGTTGATTTACAGAGCCATCCTATTTAATGATTCAAATCATCTGTACACCTGTTAGCCTAAATAAATCATCCTCAAAAATATTTTTACAGTGGTTATTTCTATTTTTGGCTATTTAAAAATTTTAGGATATTTTTGTGACCTGCTGTGTCTTCTCGGGATGTGATGTAAATTTAAATGCTGAAGATATGCCATGAATACTGATTAAATAACCTAAATTATACCTTTTTTTCAAATTGGCTTGTAAATTAACGATAGCAATTGTTTTGATAGCAGACCTCATCATTAAAATTGATGACAAGTATAATTTCTCATATTTTTCCTAGTAATGACTTACTAACGTCTGAATTTTAACTGACTTTCAAAGAATATACATCTTCCTCATCTCAGATATTTTTAAAAACAATATAAAGTATACAAGTATACATACATCATAACTTCTGTTCTCTTCCCTTCTGTGCCCAGTATCATCTTGTTCTAGAAACAGTTTCTCAACATTCAAATTCTAGAATGTTCCCAGGCCTGACCTCTCTGCATTCCAGACTGGGATGTCTGGCTGCTTTGTCTAAATGAGTGTGTTCCTGGGCGCCACAAACCACCTTCTCAAGCACTGAACGTGCTCTCGCCCTCTCTGATGCCCTCTGTGCCCCTAGTTCTCGGTCATCGACAATAATAAAAAAAGCAGCTACCCTCGCTGATGGCTTCTGTTCAGATACTGCCCCAGGCAATTATAGTCTGTCGCATTCACCGCCTCCACCCCCTTCTCTGGCGTCCAGGGAAGCTTGGGCGGCGATGTAGACTTCTCCTGTCTGTGCACCTCTCAGGTGCACCTTCTTCCTTGGACGCACCCCAACTTTTTGTTTTGAGGAGTTTTAAAGTGCATGAAGGTTGAAAGAATACTACAGCAAACCCCAGTAAGCCCTTCATCTGCAGTTGCCACTTTATCCTTCTCTCTCTCTTTCTCTCTCTCTCTCTCTCCATGTCTGTGTGTGTGTGCGTGCATAGATTGATTTATGGTGCATATATAAAGAATTCTTATGGTTCATTGATGATGGACATTCTAGAAAACACACACTGTTGGTTTAAATTAGAGCTCAGCAGGCTTTTTCTGTACAGGCCAGATACCAACTTTGAAATCCGTGAGCCGCGCAGCTTGGGTTGCACCGACCCCACTCTCTGTTGCAGTGCCAAAGCAGCCAGACGGCCCGTAAATTAATAGGCATGTTGCGTTCCAATAAAACTTTATTTACGGACACTGAAATTTGGATTTCATCTATTTTTACCTTTCACGAGACCATATTATTCTTCCTTTAATTAAAAGAAAAACATTTGGGTATGTAACACTATTCTCAGCCCGTGGCCTGTGCAAAAGCAGACTCTGGGTTCAATTTGGTCGGTGTGCCCTCGTTTCTGAAATCCTGGTTTAATTCGTGGCGACGCCAAATTTCTGATCTTGAGTTGGGCTGATTCTGAGTTGAAGATAAGATGCGTAACAGTGAAGAATTGCTTTGCTAAGGTTATGTACTTGAGAGCTCTCGAGAGGGGAACTTTTAAAAATCCAATTAAAACATGTTCGAATCGCGACATTGATTTTAATGGTTGTTCTTGGATCTTGTTTAAGGGGCTTAGTGACTAAAGCACATAAAATACCTTGTTAGATAGTTTATGGAGAACGATTTAGAATAGGTGAAAGAACCAAAACCATGTGCAATAATTTAAAATCTAGGGTATTCATTTCTACCTTAAAGGGATACCATGCCCTTGGAAATGCAGTCTGCCCTTGGGGAGTCAGCTCAAAGAAGAGGTAGCTTTTAGAGCTAAGGGATATTCGAGATGGAAGGGTGCATGGGAATTGACCTGGCAAAGAACTTCCCCTTGAGCGCTGACAATGGGGTCTCTGTCTGTCATACCGGACCTCTGGACTGTGTGCACCTTCTAGGCAATATTTGTCTTCCGTCTTGAAGGTTACCCCCCAAACCCAGTGTAATGCGGTGCACCTACATTCATGGAATTTGTAAGGCATAGATATTTATTTACAGATTCCCAGAACAATGTTCATGATAAGTTAAATTAAAAAAGGTAGCAAAACTCTGTATTTTATTATTTGGAGAGAAAAAATAGGCACAAATATAAATAGATTTGGACAAATGTATATGAAAGCATTAACAGTGTGTTCACTTGGTGGTAGGTTTATGGGGACATGTGTTGTATGCCTATTTTAGCCTGATTTTAATACTGAAATTATTTTGCTTTCGTATGATGACAAAATCATTTTTTTATTTTTTAAGATTTTATTTAGTTATTTGTTTATTTTTAGAGAGAGGGGAAGGAAAGGAGAAAGAGGGAAACATCAAATGTGGTTGCCTCTCAAGCGCCCCCTACCGGGGACCTGGCCAGCAACTCAGGCATGTGGCCTGACTGGGAACTGAACTGGCAACCCTTTGGTTTGCAGGCCTACCCTCGATCCACTGAGCCACATCAGGCAGGACAACAAAATCATTGTGATTCATAAGTTGGACAGCCAATTCTCTAGAATTCAGAGTATCACGTAAGACTGTCAGTAAATAATGTTTTAAAAATATCAGATACCATTTGATTTTATCAAGGACTTAAAAGAAATAAAATGTTGAAACTCCTGTCAACTTTTCCCATCTGCAACTGTTTTCCAGGGGGACGATGACGCTTACCTGTGTGTTCGGGAAGATCAGACTGTGCGTATCCAACCCTCCCACCTGACGGGACGGAGCCACCCTGTCATGGACTCCTGGGTAGGTGTGCCAGTTCAAGCAGCCTCCACCTCGCCTGCCCCCTGCTGGCCATGTGGCTAGCAGTGGCACGTGTCTGTGGGGGCAAGGTAGACTCCAACCCACCATAAGTGGCAGAGCCCGAGCAGCCCATGGCTGCCGGGCCCTCACTTATAATACTCTGGGAAAAATCTTCTCTGCACTTTGTTTTATTTTGTATATAAATATGTGTGTGTATATATATATCTTTATATATAAAATTTATATATTTTTAAGGAGTGCAACATGTTTCGATATACATATACATAACGAAATAACTACTGCAGTCAAGCTAATGAACATATCCATCTTCTCATGAGGTTACCATTTTTTTGTAGTGAGAGCTCCTGGAATCTACTCCCTGACCAAATTTCCAGTGTGCAGTGCAGTATTCTAACCACAGTCAGCGCGCTGTACCTGAGCTCTCTAGGCGCATCCGTCCTACATAACTGCAACTCGGTCCCCTTTTCTGCGCTTCAGGAAGCACAGACCAAGTTTCTCTTGTAGGGAGAGATGACCGCTTGCTTGTGCCACTTACACCTCCGTCACTGCATTGTACAGAAAGTAATTTACGGTTTGCCCGGACACTCAAAGCGCCCACCCCTTTCAGCAGCTCGCAGGCAGGTTTTTGACAAGAGGTTTGTGTTAGGGACAGAAGAATTTCTTGCCCAGTGACAAAGCGGAGCGCATACGGTGGAGCCGGGTCCAGTACCTTGGGCAATTGTCTTACATGGCTGTCGCCGGCACCTGTGCCAAAGGTGGCCCATTTCTGGTAGAGACGTGTCTTTTTCACAAGGGCAGTTGGCCAGCAAACGAGCTCCGAGTGAGCTGTATCTGCTGGCTCACGAGAGGGCACGTTCTCCACGCCGCTGTCCCGTGGGGTTGACTCCCACAGGTGGGCGGGGCCGCTTCCCTGGGCGCACTGTGCGCTTCGGCCGCTAGGGTTTTGTTTGCTAATTGTGTCTTCAGTGTTCGTCATTGTTAGCGGCCAGATGGAGTTTCTCCTCTGCCAGAGTTTCTCACCTGGGCAGGGGGATTGTGGGGTTTTGGCTCAACACAAAAATCATACTTTTGCCAAGTGGGATAAAGACAAACAAACTAGGAGACATCGTTTCTCGTGCCCTTCAAACAGGATGTGGACGGACCCTGCAGATGAAACAGGCGCGCAGGACCTGGGAGAAGGGGAACTGGGGTCTTATTTTTCGCACACCTTTGAAGTGCTGAGAAGACCCCTTCTGTGTGTCTGCAGGATGCTCTGGAGGAAATGGCGTGGAGGTTGGAGGATGGGGTTATGCAGTGCTCTTTCAGAAGAAACATTACCTTTCCCGGGGTTAAGAATAGATTTGATCTAAACACAAGCTACTACATATTTCTAGCTTCTGGTGCCGCCGAGGAGGGTAAGTACTGTATATTGATAGAAACTGTCTTTTCAAGATACTTTTCTCCCCTCCCCCCCATTTTTGGAGAGACTGCCGTAGTTGCTCATTTTTAAGATATACACACTTGTGGGTAAAGATTTATCAAAACTCTTTTCCATTTTTGCCTTCCTTTTGGCTTTGGTTGACCTTTGAACTTTGTTTCCTTAGAAACTAGATAAAAGTAGTGTCGACTATGTGATAAGGCCATGAGCTTATGACAGAAGTAATTTGTGGCGGGTTAACAGCACTCAGACTGTGAGTGAGTGAGTGAGTGAGAAGCCGTATCTCTGGCCGCCTCGAGTGCAGGAACGGTGGGCAGATCCCTTGCAGGGGCTCTTGACGCAGCAACTTGGGGGTCATTGCAAGTGATGTTGGCTCTTGTGGGGTAACCTGTCCCATGGGAATCTTCTCTTCTTGGATCTGAGCTGTCTCCTGGGAGATGGAGACAGTGAGGGATGGGAGGCCTCCAGGACCGCTGGGTTCCCTGCTGCAGGATGTGCCATCGGAGGAGGAGCCTCCTGGTACCCTGTGGGCATGCTGTCCCGGCCCGACATCCTCCCCAGTGGGCCTGATGCCAGCTGCAGCCTCGAGTTGTTTTATGCATTTGAGTGCCTGCTTTATCCTTCAGAAGACCACCCGGGTGGGCATTGCAACACACGCTAATGGGAAAAATTAGATTTTGCTCAAGGTCTTGGCTGATGATGTTTGGGAGAACTGTAGGAAATGCCAAGGTAGTATTTAGTGACTTACCTCTTTTCAGGTAATACTGCTCCCAGACTTGTCTCTTACGGCGTTTCTCAAAGTGTGGGGCTCACACGACCTGCTTCAGAACCCCCTGGAGTGACTGTTCATGTGCAGGTCCCCAAGCTCCACCCTGGACCCACCGAATCTCCATGGGTGGTGCTTGGAGTCTGCGTCCTTAGGCCGGGGTTCCAGGGGCTGTGGTTTGATAACTCACTGCTACAGGGCAGGGCTCTCCCCCAAAGATGTCCACATTATAAGGCAGTCCAGGGGTACAGGGAGGGAACAACTCCAGAACTTTCTATTTAGATATATTTCATCTCATTTTAAAATTCGATTTCAATGTATTTTACAATGTTCATAATGTGTTAAAACAACAGGACATGGATATCTCATTTGTGTACTAGCCATATCTGCCATGTATAGTACATATTATGCCTATATGTGTATATATACTATACATATATAAAAATATATACTACACATATACTGTATAAATGTAAATATACAACTATGGGGCACAGACTCACGTTTTTAAACTGGTGGAGTGCAAAGTGAAAAAGCAAAACCACGCCACGCCTCAGGAGAACACACCTGGACATGACTGTGGCCGGGGACTCGCTTTCCAGCTCCCTAGTTTTGGGGACAGAGCACGGTCACCACCTCAGTCACTGTCTCTTCTGTCATCTGTGTTATGTGTGTGTCTAGGCCGTTTATCAATTGCATTCTGCTTCGAAGCAGGAGGACGCCGCGAGGTTGAAACCATTTTCCAGGGCGGTTGCGTCACCTCTGTGACCCGTGTGCATGGGCAGCATTCCCTCAGTCGGCAGAACCCATTCAGAACGCCTTGGTAACTGCAGCTCTTTCCCCATCGCCGGCACCGTCCTGCAGCCCGGGAAGCAGCCCGGAGAGAGGCCGCGTGCCTGAGCTGAAAGGCAGGCAGGACTTGTCTGGGTGAAGAAGTGGCTCACAACTGGGAAATCTCCCAGTTTAAATAATGAACGAAGTAGAGACCCCGTTATCACATGCCCTGTGCTTCGAACAGTTTAGGAATCCCACAGGTCACCCCGTACTGGAGAGCTTTGTACTAAACACATGCCCCCTCCCGTGGACAGGACGGTCACGTTCTCACAGGGCTGTCCAGCGGAGCTTGGACATGGTCAGGGGTGCTGCCTCGTGAAGGCGCAGCTCGTGGTCAGTCCACAGCCCCGCAGTGAATCGGAGTGGCAAACACTTTTCTTTCCACTTATTCTTCAGTGGCCCTTCTGCTCACATTCAGTAGACTTCCTTATCTTTTTCTGTTGACACTTTTGTGGCTCCTGATAGTGTCTCTTCTTTCCTCTCTTCTCTAGGCACAGATGACATCAAATGTCTCGTTCTCCGCTTCAGCTCTCGTCTTCTCTGTTACAAACAAGCCACGATTCGATAGTATTTGCCAAATGAACAGTCAGGTGTCCTAACTTTTATCCTCACTGCCTCGAAAACTTTTAGTCTCACACTGCCAATCTATCAGTAAACCCAACGATTTCTAGCTTATTTTTTTATCGATCTATTTTTCTGTTACTGCACTGGTTGAATTACCATAGCTTTGTAATAGGTTGGGAATTTTGATAGCCTCCTGGCCTTCTTATTCAGGAATTCTTGCTTTTGTTACATAACTGTTCTTTAGATGAACTTTAGGAACGACTTGTCAAATTCCATTGAAAATCCTGTCTGGGGTGTGGCTGGAATTTTAGATTACTCTGGGAGATTATCAACATCTTTGCTATAAACAGTGAGTCTTCCTGTCCCGGAATGCATCGGAATGCATCGGGGTATTCCACACCCCCAGATCCTCTGGGTTTCTTTGTGTCTTCATGGAGCATTCATGCATTTTTTGGTTACTTGTGTTCCTAGGTATTTTATAGATTTCTAAAACTATGGCGAATGGGATTATTTTGCTTAGGTTTTCTGAACTTGTTGGTGTATAGGGGAGTTACTGATTTGAGAATGGTTATCTTGAATTTCACCACTTAGTTTTCTAGTTGATTATCTTGGATTTTCTTGGCAAACATTGTATCTTGTGCAGAGGGTACCGGTGGGTAACAGCTTTCACATCCTTCCTCATCTCACTGCGTGGTTTACTTCTCCCAGAAAAGTGTAGCGTGGTCGTGGTGACGTCATTTCTAATATTGCTCACGATACTCCTTTTTATCTTGTGGTCAGAGTTGCCAAAAACTCGGTTGATTTTATTGGCTTTTTATAGACTTGATTTTTCTGATTTTTAGACTTAGACTTATTAGTTTGTTAATTTCTATCTTTAGTTTTAATCACTCTTTCTGATTTCCTACGTTACATTTTGTTGGTTTAAATGCGCCTTGAATTAAATGACTACTTCAGTTAGTGCTTTAAGCCTTTTTTCTTTTTCTTTTTCTTTTTTTTTTAAGGAAATGCTTTTAGATGATAAAACTTGTGAATAGGACCTTGTTTGCATTACATGGGTTTTGATATGAAGTGTCTTCATTGTTACTCAATTTTAACGATCTATAGAAATGATCCCGAAAGTACAGTCTTTCAATTTTAAGAAGATTGAGATTTAGTTTTGATTTCCTACATAACCCAAGGGCTCTTTAGAAAAGTAGTTTTATAAATATCTAGGTGGACCATTTTTTCTAGCTTTTTGTTGGTTATTTTTAGTTTTGTTGCATTTTGGATAGATAATATAACTTGTTTTCTGTACAGTCATTTCTTTTTGGAAATTATTACCATGTAATCTGTGATTTAATATGTATTTTTTGTTTGGGACAAAGATTCATATATATAATATCAAATTTCTTAATTTTATTCTTTTTGTCACTTGCCTTATATTTTAAAAATAATGTATGTTCCATAATTTATTTACTTATGCTCCTAATGATATCCATTTAGCTTGTTTAAATTTATTTTGGCTAGCATAAAAATTTTCTGTGAACATTCTTGTACATATGTCCTTGGGCAAAAGGTGAGCATTTCTGTGGGTCAGATTCTCAGAATGAATGAACTCACACACATACATACTCACATATACAAACAATTGGAATAACTCTACACATGCACGGATTTAAATGTATACATAATAAATAATAATATAATAATCTATTCTCCAATTGTTTATATCACTTTTCTTTGGGATTTTGGTTTATTCGTCAAACCCAGTTCAAACTGACCATATGTCAAATAACTTGGCATCAAAATGTTTTTGTTTTTCTCCAAGGCCCAATTTCTGTTAGTTTACTCTAGGAATCTAGGTTATTTTTTTAATGTATTCTCTTTCCAGAATTATACTTGACATTTTTAATGATTTGTGATCATAGTAACAGGAATTGTTTTGACCAAACATCATCTATGGGTCTTTCGCCACCATTCCTATATTCCTAGTCCTCATGTCTGGGTTGGCTAAATTATTGGTATTTCTTTAATTTTGTTTTCAGTAAGGTCATGTGACCATACATCTATATCTGTGTTGCTTTTGGACATGAACGGCATCTCTGTTGCTGTTTCTTTTGTATTAGTTTAAGAAATTTTGTTTCCATGTTGTGACACCGTCTGTCCATGCTTCCTCTGCTGAGGAAGTAGTTCTTCTTCATCTTTCCCCTTCTTTTTATAACTTCAGGTCAAATTTATAGGCACTCTCAGCAACCCCTGATCACATATGAAAAATACGATGTGACGGACCACCCGGAGGACGTAGGAGGGTCCCGGGCCCCGCTCCTTCTGAAGGCTCATGGTGAGTAAGCCCCCTGGCTGGTTGGGTTAGGATTTTGTGGATAAATTGACCGGTGAGTCAGCGCGGCTGGGTTAGGGAGGCTAGGGAGCATAGCTTAGCACACGTTCACAGACCTGCTCTGCGTAACCCTGACCCTTGCAGGGATCGGTGCTCATCAGAACGTTTGCTCATGTCATTAAAGATGGGGACGAGGGGTAATTCCGTGCTTTTAACCCTGGCTGCACAGCGAAATCACCAGTGGAGCTTTTAAGGCATCTGTCGTTTCAAAAAAGCGTCCCCGTTGTTTCTATCTGAATGCCCCTGGGTCATTGGGTTTAACTTTCTCGAGACCTTGATTCTGCCACTTGTTACAGTAAATGCTAATAAAAGAGTTGTTTGTGATTTGATTTTATACCAGTGGCTTGGTTTCAACGATACAGTTTGTTGTTGAAGAACGAGCCCTGTACAAGTGACTGAGGGTATTCGACATGCTGGGTCTGTCTGGCACGTAACTGGTGGGTGACAGGGACCACGCTGGGAGAGTAGTGGCCTGAGAACAAGGCCCTGACCGCTCTGTCTGCTTGTACAGGTGACGCTGATTCCATTTGAAAAGTAGCCCCAGCTATTGTTGAAAAGATGGGGCTTAGAAGCAGGGGAATAACGTAGTGTGTACTATACTATTGCAAAGATTAGTATTTGGGGGGGGGGACGCTCCTTATTTGGTATATTTCATTCATATTCTCCAGTGTCATCTCTTCTCGTAGATTTTTAATGAATATTATCATAGTTAAGCTTGGAAACAACTTTAAACTTTATTATTGTTTGCTCCTGTTCCTAAGTAACTGGATTCAGAAATAATGTTCTCGTTGGGTTTGCTGTTGTTTGTTTGTTTTGGGGGTGCGATGTGAGACGCTTCCCAGGTGCCTGCGGGCTGTGGCAGCGGAATGGTAGGAGCACAGTTACTGCAGCCAGGCCGAGTCCCGAGGTTGTGACCTTGAGCGGCTCCCCCAGCCCCTGTGTGCCTTAGCTTCCCACCCCGCAGCACCGGGGCAGTGACCATTGTAACCACGTCACAGGACTGCTGTAAAGGCGGATTAGATTCCTGCCTAGAAAGCACTGAGAGACGGCACCTTGTGCACGGTAGGAGCGCCAGGCATGTTAGCGGTTCGAGTACCGTGGTGATGGCAATGCCGGGACAGACGGGGCGATTGACGTTATGCTTGTGTTGATCGAACGCCCTTTGCTGGTTGCGTCTTTTCTGAGCGTGCGGCTTGGTCGTTTAGAGCAGCTCCCTTGGTCTGGGGTGTCATCCGTGGGTTTTCCTTCCTACAGGCTCCCTGATGTTGGTGGCCTGGATGGGTACCGTCAGCGTGGGGGTGATCGTCGCCCGGTTCTTCAAGCCTGTGTTGTCGCACCCTCTCTTTGGTGAAGCAGCTTGGTTTCAGGTAGGTGGGGGCCACGCTTCCATGCAGTTTCCGTGTTCCTTGTGCATCGCAATGTGAAGACGCATGAGTTCCACGGGCTCCTTTCTCTTGCGTGTGTGCGGTATGGTTGTTGTAGCTTTGGGGTCCTCACAGTTCCTTCTCCTTGCCCTTTGGTTCCTAACCGAGTGAGCACAGACACCAGCCACTGGACAGAGGTCAGTGGAGAGGCGGCTGTATGAAGGGCTGGGTTGGGCGAGAGGAGGTGCTGGGGCCTGTGCATCGCCTTGTCACACAGGCTTCGGGACTCAATGGTCCTGACTTCCGTGTCCAGCAGCTCCGAGCACGGAGGGTGAAGGAAGGTGGGAGAGTGGTCAGGAGAAAGGGTGGGTGCTCCCTGCCTGCCCGCCTGCCAGTCACCATCCAACCACCCTGACCCACCCGTCAAGGCCATCTGTCCCGCCTGCAGGTGGGCGTGAGAATGACCGCGGGTGTTTCTTTTCACGCTGCCCCTTTGCTCGGGGTGAGGGCCCGACTCTCAGTAGTAACCTGATAAGAGCCAATCAGCAGAACAAACCTGTCCTTTCGAGGGTTACAGAGCATAGACATTTGACGAACAGTGGGAGGTCGGCGAGCATGTGCTGAGCTAGAATGCATGTCTGTCTGCAGAAAAAACACAGCGTACTGAGAGTGTGCGACGGGCTAGCAGGCGAGAAAGTGCGCGGCGGGCAGAGGCCCGGCCCTGCCGCCCGGGGCGGGGGAGCCTGGCAGGCGCTTGTGGAAGCCGGGGGTGGAGCTCAGGGCTGTCTTTGAGGTTCAGTGCGGTACTCAGATTTTTAACCGACCGCACACCCGTCAGAGGTCGATCAGAGGCAGGCCGGCAGGGAGTCTCTCCCGCAGTCTCGTCCCCAGGGCAATGCCAGCTCCGTTCTCTGACACAGGTAACTGCCCTCTCGCCCTGTCACTTCCCCCTCACAGGTGCATCGCACGCTCATGCTCGCCACCTGCGCCCTCACCGGCATTGCTTTCGTGCTGCCCTTCGTGTACCGGGGAGGCTGGAGTCGGGTGAGTTCATCGTAAACTGTGTAAAGCTTTTACATCAGTTCATCTGGAAGTCAAAGCAGCGGCTGTTCGGTTCTCAGGGGATGGGTGGAAGGGTATTTCTGCACGTGTCCTTCTCTCTCTGTGTGTCGTCTGCAGACTCTTTCACCTGGCTGGGCTCCGGGATGGAGTGAGTGCGTCAGGGCGGGTTGATTAGTGACGAAATGTGTTTTTAGGCGGCCTCAAATGTTCCGTGTGCCCTGTGTAGCTGCAGGGAGTTTCCTGACCACGGAGTGGTGGGAATTCCGCGTGCGCTGCTGTAAGGCACACAGACACAGTAGCTGGTCTCCTGTAGCTAGAGCAGTGACTTCCACCGAGCTAAGCTTTGGTGCGTTCCTGCCAGGGATGAGCTGTGCGAAGTGTGATTGTCCAATTTAAAACCTCGAAGGAGGTGGCTGCGGCCATGATCCCATGTCGCAAATGAAGAAGCTGAGGCTGAGTCTCCAGCTTAGACCTCACGCTTGGCTGGAGACTCACACAGTACCCTGTGTCCTGGGGGTGTGAACCTGCCGAAGGCGTCTCAAACCCGGCGTGTCCAGGGTGGGGCTCCTGACCTTTCCTCCCCATCCTGCCTCACCTGCCTCCGTTTCCTGTTATCTGTGGCTGCTCCCTTCCTGGGCTGCAGCCTCAGAATCGTCCTGACCTCTGCTCTCTGTGCACCCCCCGACCCCCGCCCCATGTCAGAGCCGTCCGGAGATCTGTTGGCCCCACGTTTACAACCCCATGCATCTCCCCATCACTGACGCTGCTCTGCAGGCCTCAGCACCGCCCCCTGCTGCCCGGGCTGTTGCAGTGGGCGGCTCTCACTGGTTTCCCCACGCCAGCCCTTGCCCATGGAGCCAAGACGCAGCATGATTTTTAAAAAACGTAAATCAGGTCATGTCACGCCTCTGCTCCAGACTAGTTTCTCTAATGTCTCAGTTTTATTCAAAGTTCCAGGTCCAGTCCATCCAACAACCTCCATGATTGGGCCCCCAGTGACTCCCTAACCCGACCCCCCCGCCCAAACTCATCTTGGGACCATCTTGGGCTCACCTTTCGCCCACGCTGGCCGACTGCCAGGCAGGGGTCTTTGCAGAGACTCACGGCCTCGGTCACCCCTCCCCCACCCTCAGCTGCTTCGACTCTTTGCTCAAGACAGCTTCCCAGAGCGCCCTGCCCTGCTCTATTTTTCCCGTGTGGCACGCTGTACAGTTTACTTATTGTGATTTCCTTTGTCTGCCTCCCACATGAGTCTGTGAAGTCCTGTGCTTGTTCACTGGAGCAGCTTAAGCACCCGGGACAGACTCTGGGACTTAGTAGGTACTCAGTAAATGTTTACCCAATATGTGAACGAGGCTTATCAAGAAATGAGCAATGGGCTGAAGTCAGAGCCTGTGCTTCTGCTACACTCCAAATTTGACGTTTCAGTTCTGGCTTTTGCTTCGCGAGGAGCGCAGGGGTCTAAGCAGACCCCTGGTCTGCTCTTGCACGTCCCAGTCTAGGTGTGGTGTCGGCGGTCATCTGACTCCCGCTGGGAGGGAGGCGGCGTCCTGTGCGTGGGTCCCGCCTTGGTGCACACACCGTGTGGGCTCCGGCACGTCACTTGGTGTCTCTGAACCTCAGCTCCCCGTTGGTAAAAAAGCGGGGCATCCATCACTGCGTGGGACGCGTCCAAGTGAGCCGAGTGGTGACGTTTGTGTAGTGTGTGTGCCTGGCGTAGAGTGGATGCTCGGTGACTGGTGCCGGTCATCGTGGTCGTCACTGTCATCTCCGTCGCCGTCACGTGTCTAAGACAACACTAAGAACACTCGTGTGTGCGCTATTTTGAACTTGGGGGTTTAACTTGAGAGCATTCCTGTGACGCAATGTCCCCTGTGCAGCGCGCAGGTTGTCACCCCTACCTGGGCTGCGCTGTGATGACCGTGGCGGCCCTGCAGCCCCTGCTGGCAGGCTTCCGGCCCCCTCTGCACGACCCCAGGTAGGCACACCTGTGTGCGGAACCGGCCTTCCCGTGGGGTCCTGAGGCGGCAGACCCGTCCCTCTCCCGGGGAAGCCGTGTTGCATTTTACAAAATTCAGTGAAAAGTTCTCTTTACTTGAAAAGCTTTACTTTTTTTTAAAGATTTTATTTATTTTTAGAGAGAGGGGGAGGCGGGGAGAAAGAGAGGGAAAGAAACATCATTGTGTGGTTGCCTCTCATGCGCCCCCAACTGTGGGCCCAGCCTGCAACCCAGGCATGTGCCCTGACTGGGCATCAAACCGGCGACCTTTCAGTTTGCAGGCCGGCTCTCAGTCCACCGCTCCACACCAGCCAGGCAACTTGAAAGGCTTTAAAATGTGTTTCAGAGAGCTAGTTCCTAGGCAGTAAGAGAAGTTGCATGCTTTCTATTCTCTTGGGAAATAATCGTAGTTCCGTCACTCTTAAGAATCCTGACTGCTTCTTTATTTTGGTAGAAGGTACCTGTTTAACTGGACTCACTGGGGGATGGGAACAGCTGCTAGAATAATAGCAGGTAAGTAATCCTGCCGCCACTCATTCGTGTATAATTGCTGGTCGCCCATAGTGCCGGTCGCCCTTTGGTATAAATGATATTTAGATCCTTAGTAACTGGAGTAGTTGGTTGTCGAGGAGAAATCAGCCTTAAACATTGAAATCCAGAAAGTCCTCTCTAGAGGCAACTGTTTAAGTCATCATTTCAGTTTTAAGTTTAAGATTTTCGAATTGACTTGTAAACTCTGCTTTTAAGACTTTTTTTTAAAGCAGAATGAACTGTGTTGGCAGCCAAATATTTAAGCAGGTCGAGTTGAGGGTCCTTTGTGAGCTGGGCTGAGGTGGGCGGGGTGTGGGGGTGTCCCGGCCCTCTGTCTGCAGGACCTTTCCACGGGACGGGGCCTTCCGGGGAGGGTGGTCGCACGGGTCAGGGGTGACTTTGCAGTACACTTTGATGCCTTAGGCAACACACGCCGGAGCTGGCACCTGCCCCCACATACCCATCACTGGGGGGCTCTTTGTGGTGAGGGGGGCACAGATTTCCGTGGGTGCCACCTCATCTCTCCGCCTCCAGTGCAGACTTTTCTGCCAAGTGTGGATGCTGCTTTTGAAAGAATCAGCACAGCATAATTATAATTTCCCATCGTACCCTTTCCAGTCTGATAATAAGACTAGAAAACACAGAGTGAATTAAATATTTGGTCTTCAATATTAACTTAATTCATCTCGTAAACTCTTAATTATGTTTTCCTTGATACAATACACGCAGGTAGACACATAGTCAGCTCTCTTGGTGGCGGCGACATTTAAATGTATATAATTTCTTATACCCGTAGTGGCGGCGATGTTTCTGGGGATGGATCTGCCAGCACTGAGTTTCCCCGGCCCCTGGAAAACCTATGCCATGTTGGGGTTCGTGGCCTGGCACGTTGGGGCTGAGGTCGTCCTGGAGATACATGCTTACCGACTCTCTCGAAAAGGTAACTCGCTCAAAAAGCCAGGGGACACAGAAACGCCTTCCTATAAACCAGTGGAATGTGATTCATCTCTTCGTACTAATGGGTGACTATTCCCTGGTAGCTCACTAAACATTTCTGTTGTGATTACTCAGTCAGTGGTCAAAATTGTGGACATTTTCTGTCTTTCTGTTTTATATTTGTGTGCGTTAGAGATTATGAGTAAAATAAGAGGGAGCGACTTTAGGCTTTGGGGGCACAGCCTTCTCTGCAAGTGCTTTGCTGTGTGTGCCGTTCTGGCTCGGAGCCGGTGTGCAGAGGACCCCAAATGCTGGAGGGAGAGAACCCTGAGGTGGAGAGGGTAGAGATGCCCCAAGTCTGTACAGGGCAGAGCCGCGGACAAGCTTCACCTGGCTGACTGATGTCCTGTGTGCTGGCCCTTAGGTTGCCTTGTGTTCAGTACATTGGGTACAGCGAGCTCATTAGTGAGCCAGACTGGGAGTCCTGGCTTTGCCCGAGCTGTCTGGTTGGCCTGAGTCCCAGGCAGGGCACTATACCTGGAGCCATTCGGGGTGGAGAAGTTACAGAGAATGCGTGATCTTTTTAACTCGCTTGCATCCTGGACCAAGTGTCCTTTCAGCAACTCCCCCTGTCCCCAGCCCCTGCCACCAAGTGATAAGTAAAGGTGGCCTCCTAAAAACAAAACCTCTCTGTTGTCTGGTGTATATGCTGTGGATTTAGGAGCCTGGGTGGCTTTAAGGAGCTGACTGGTCTTGCTGTTTTCGGTCCTTGATAGGAATACAAGGGCTTTGGATGATTCCTGAGTTGTACCTAAAACTCGTGCTGTTAGGAGTTTGACGTGGTGCTTATTGGCTAGAAAGAGAGGGTGTGTTTTAAGTGCTTGTCCCCATTTGTGAGAGCCTAACATATTCAGAAATTTGCAATGTTTGGTAGCTCGAAATGGGAGAATGTAATTAGAAAACACTGCCCGTCAGGCCGTTGTCTTGGTACGTTCGCCTGTGCACCCACTGGCCTTACAAACTTATGTTCTTGTCCTTGACAGTTGAAATATTGGATGATACCAGGATTCAGATTATTGAGCCATTTACCTTGGCCGACGCGGAAGTAAGTCCTTCTTTTCACTTACTGACAAAAGCCTCAGGGATGGTAGTTTCTTTCCGTCATATGCCAACTTTTCTTTCAGGGCCGTGCTTTTAAAAAGGCGGTGTTAGCAGTTTACATCTGCGGGAACGTCACTTTCCTCATCATGTTCTTAGCCGCCATCTACCGCCTCTGAGCGAGCAGAGGCCTCACCGCCCCTGCCGCTGCTGCCAACCAGGTAACCACCGTCCTCCAGCCGAAGGGACCGGCCGTGCTGACCGCCCGGGGTGGACTCGTGAACTCTGACTTGGAAGAGCAGTGTGCGTCTTGTGTGGCGTGCTGAAGTCTGGTTTTAGAAGTCAGCACTCAGCAGGCCCCTCTGGACTGTGAAGGGAGGTCGATCCAGCCTTTGCGTGCCATTCTGGGTCTTGAAGGGAAGACCCGGGAGAGGTGACCCTCAGATGTGTCCATGACAAGGTTTTAAGAGCGTGAGCATCTCAGCCAGTGAGCAGGACCCATCTGCAAACAAAGGGCGGCGCCCGGGCGGGAGGAGAGGAGAGTGTGGAAGCCGCTGTGGGGCTTTAAACACAACATCTGTTTCTACTAGTTTATCTCAAGGGTCTGTTTTCAGTCCAGTTTTTGGGACACTTCCCGTGCTCTCTGCGTTTTCTCTCCTCTCTGGTAAGGGTGGACATGCGGCTGACCCGCTTGTAGGCTTTGTTAACATTTAAATATCTTACGGATATTATAATTTCTTTCTTAGTTATGAAATGTAAGTGTGCGTCTTCTGCTACAGAGCTGAGGTGACATTTTATACGTCCATTAAGATTTGAGTCCGATGCCTTTGAAGATTGTAGACTTGCATTTCGAAATTAATAAAGCTCACCCTTGTGAACACATCTAAATTACTCTGTTTCCTTGTGGTAATAAGATACGGGCAGTTCTGTTCTGCTAGAAGCTCCCGATATGCTAATGAATTAGAATAATCCGTGTTTCCTTCCTGTTGCAAAAATTGATTTATTTTGCAGCTGGGTCTTACACCTGCTATTAGGGCTTCTAGCCAGTGGGTGGCGCCAAAACACCAAAGTTCTGCTTTGTTCTCTTCTCTGCCCCCAGGTTCATTGTCAATACCCACGTGAGGTCATGGGGATAGTGTGTTCCTTAAACTACACCTACTCAGTCTTTATTTGAAAACAAAACAAAACGTGCCTTTTCTGGGGGAGTCGGGGTTATGGGTTGGAAACTGAAGTTAAAGACCACTGTTATTTTGTCATTTGATTTGTTTGTTTTCTAACGGTGACTATTTATAACAATAGTGTGATACTTCTCTCTGCATTCCTAACAAATGAATGCAACTATCTTGGGCAAAGGAAACAAGCAGAAGTGGACATTCTTAGAATAAAAAAAAAGTGTAAGGAGTCCTATTTTATTTTTTAAATTTTATCTCTTCAGGTGTTCTGATTATGCTATAGTTTCCAGTTGGCCCAAGGACCAAAGTTCTGTCGGGTGTCCATAACAGCTTCAGCCATGTATGCCGTATCTCTTACTGGGTAAAACGACATGCAAGTTTATTTTTCTTCCTTATCTTGGTGTTTCCCAAGCAGCTTTGGGCTGAGATGTGAATTTTCTGTGTTCATGTTCTGTTGATTTAAGTCCAGGCTACTTAGAGTCTAAACTTCTGAATGTATGTTAAAAACACATTTTTTAGCATAGAAAACTAAACGTATTTTAAGATATTTTCTTCCAGCTTTCAGTTATAAGGGCCTTGAAGTCTAATACATTTCTTCCAATCAATTATACTCTGTATGTGACAAGGAAGGAGTTTTGGAGGAGCAGACAGACCTGGATCTGTCTGTTTTTACACGTGAACTGGCTGGATTTCCAGGGCTGAGCCTGAGATATTCTGCCTTTTTCTTTTTCACTCATTCATCTGGTGGCACTGTTTTGCTATATCATCAACTGATAGAGAGTTGTCCAAAGAAATTCTTGCTATTTGATCTTAATGGACCAAACCTTTTCAACAATACCAAGTTAAGATTCTTCTGCTTCTGGGTGGTTGATATCCCCAAATGCCTATTCTTCACTTATCTCAATTTTTCTTTCTGTTTTTGTAATGAACAATTGGGTAGTTCTTTTAAAACAAATTTCTTTTGATAGGAGTGATTGTTAAATGCCTTTATATTAGGCATTCAAAATCGTATGTGTCTTAAAGATGGGTTTCCCTATAAAATAAAAGTATGTTTTTTGGGAAAAGAGCGAAATGAATTCTAGAAAATTGTGGTGGGGAGGCATTCACAGAGGAGGCGTTTTGGTTTTTATTTTTCTGGCCTGTGGCTCCATGTGAAGGCACAGGTAGCTTGTAGGACAAGTCACTGACAAGGTGAACTGTTCACTTTCACGCTCCCGTGGTGTTCGTCAGGATTTGGGCTGTGACGTGTGTTCAGTGGGACTCATCGCTGCACACCCGGCCCTGTCCAGGGTGCAGTGGGATAAGACAGGCGCAGCCAATCTCTCCTAGGCACCTCTCGGTCCGTGTGGCTCTTGGTTGAACGCCTATTTATCTGTCCAGCCCCCTGGAGCAGAAGAAAGCACAGAGGCCCTTGGTTAAGTGATCCCTGTGGACAGGACTGAAAGAGAGGCTTCTGGGCTCTGCTCACGTCTGGTCCGGACGCACACTGTCCACCACACCCCCCGCCTGCCCCTCCCCAGCCTGACTCTGCCTCCTTGCCCAGCCCCACCAGGGCATCTCTGGGCCAGGTCCCTGGTGGTCTCCCACCTGCAGTGCCCTGTGGGCTCCTCTCTGTCTGGCCAAAGCTGGGTTGCCCAACTCAAGATGAGCCTCATCCTTGGATCCTTGGTGGGCTCTGTGTCCCACACGCTCCCTCCCGGTTCTGACCGTCCTGCAGGTTTGCAAGTCACTCATCTGTGTGGCCCGTCTTGCAGGGTGGCCGTGAGGCCTCGGGATGCGAGCCAGCACCAGGTGCTGTGTGGCGGTGGTCCACGATGTCGCTGTTCAATCAGAGCGCTAAACTCCAGCAGTTTTTACATGTAGAACACGTATTTTTTACTTTATAAAAAAGTTGGATGTTCATTTGGAAAACATGATGTTAAGTGAAAAAGCCAGATGCGAAAGGACAACTGTTGGATGGCTTTATTTACTGGGGTCACCTCGACTCGTCCAGCTCACAGGGATAGAAAGTAGAATGGGGGTTCCCAGGGGCAGGGGGAGGAGGGCCGGCTCTGGAGACAATGGTGGCGATGCTCCCCCTCAATGGAGTGTACTTCGGGCGCTGAACTGTACACCGAAAAGTGGTTAAAACGGTGAATGTTGTGTTGTGTATTTTGCCACCACTGAAAAATACAGGACAGATTTGATGTCAGCAGTGACACTATTATTCACAATAACCGAACAACAGAACCAGATCCCGTGTCCGCCAGCAGGGGAATGGCTAAGCTGACCGCGGTATGCATGTGTGCCGGGGGTGTCATTCAGCCACAACGAGGAGCGAAGAATTGGGGCGGCTGTGATGTGGGCGAACCCTCGGAACGTCACGCCACTCCACGTGAAAGAAGTCAGACACGCAGGGTCACACGATATGACTCCATGTACTTGGAATGTCGGGACAAGTGAATGCATGGAGACGAGCGGGGTGCTGGCTGCCAGGGGCTCGGGGTGGGGGGCGGAGGGAATGGGGGTCACTGCGTGGTGGGTGTACCTCGTTATTTCGGGGTGATGAGAATGTTTTGGAGATAGAGGTGGTGGTGGTGCAATATTGTGAATGTAAGAGATGACACTGAATTGCTCACTTTAAATTGTTATTTTTTTTTGTGATGTGAATTTCACCTCAGTAAATAAATATTGGTCTCATGACTGCTCTTGGATTACATCTGGGTGGAAGGATCTGGCGGTGGGGGTGGGGATGGGGGTGGGGGTGGTGTCGGCTGGCCCTAACCTTCTTATCAGGTTTTTATTTTTGTTACCACAGAAGCGAATGTAATTTTGTATTATGCCTGGTCATGGACCTCCAGCTTAGGGGGGAAAGAGTTCTCCGAGTTTGTAGAGCATGTCTTTAGAAGTATATGTTCTTCGTGTGCTATCTCATTCACACGTAAAAGAAATTGTATTCTGTGTTTCCTGCAAGGATCTAAACACATTTTTTGATTCCCCACCAGACACAAATATATGGTCATCAAACTCCTGTGATAAGAATTTCCTGAATCCGATAATGGCTAAGATCTTGTCCAATGGATTGTCCTCCAGAAAACCAATGTCCACTTCAGATGCAGCTGCCCGGCACCCCCTGTGAGTGACGGGAGTGGGGTGGCCCTGGAGCGCGGGCCACACTCAGGAGGAACAGTGTGGAGCCCCCACTCCACACTTCCCTCGGACGGGAAGCGTTCTGGCCGACAGCCTCAGCTCATAATCAGTCACAGAACCAGGGACCACGTGGAGCTGAATGGAAGAAAGGGGGATGGGGCAAGAAGAATAAACACGCCAGGTATCATCTGTGAAGTCATGGACACTCTCAAAATACTCCAAATCCAGCCCCAAATACGAGGACAATTGTTGCACACACCTTTCGGGTGGACGCAGAGTTGAGGTCGCCACCAAATGCATTGAGCTGGCTCTTGGAGGGACCATGTGCCTGTCTCAAAGCCTCGTTGGTCTGGGCGGGCGTGCTTACGGGTCAGCACTGAAGATGGGTATTTCTGTGATGAGGGACAGCGGCTTCCTGGGACCTTCACTTGGGTCAGCGCAATTGCAGTATCAGTGAATACACTATAGTCAGGCTATTTTAAATAACTTTATTCTTAAATTTAACAAGCTCTTATTAGAAATGCTTTGGTATCAATACAATAAAAATACGCTGTTTCCCCCCCCCCATTGAATCATGTCAAGTAACTGGAAAAGTTAAGTGTGCTCCCCAACTTTTCTTGCAATTTTTTTCACAAATAGAAACTACTGCTTATTCACATGGCTTGGTATGGGTATAAATTTTTTGGATCTCCAAAAAGAAAAAAAAAAAAGAAAAGAAACAAAATATCCAGCAGAGAAAGTTGCAAACATTTCTTAGCTTCTTCTCCAGATCTACGTAGATGGCGCACCTCTCAGATAACTTTTTTCCCCAGCTTTGCCATTCTCATCCTTAAAGCTGCAAATTGAAGAAAAAAATAGTTATAAAAAAGCCTTCATGTTCACTCTAAGTGGCCATTTCATAGAAGGCAGGAAAGTTTGGAACATACCTCGGGCGAGTTTCTCCAGCAACGCAAGCATCGTTTCAGTAGCACAAAAAGATAGTAGAAATAATGAGCTATGATTAACTTAGGGCAGAGGCAGGTTCAGAACTAGAAGGAACCCATTTCTCTAACGATTAGAGAAATCAGCGCAAACAGGCAGAAGCTGAGTAAATTTAGTGTTAGTGCACAATTTCCCTACGAGCCGTAGAGAAATTCCGTTCTGGCCCACAGCTGTGTCTGGTGCCCGTTTCTGAGCTACAGACTCGGGTTCATGGTTACGTTATCTTTTAACTCCTCAAACTGGGGGCTCCGCCCTGGGATAGAGAATGACAGAAACAAAAAGGTATATAATGAAACAGTGTGAGCCAGTAATTAAAGTCGGAGTACTTATAAAATGTCTTTGTCAAGATGATAGAAGTGTTTTCAAATAGGAAATATATATTTTTGAGCATATTCTACCACTAAGGATATACTGGCTGGAGAAACCGACTTTAAAAAATGTCGACTTGGAATTCACGACACTCTCCTCACGTTCTGGCATCGATAGTTAGGGCTTCCCAGTACTCAGTCATGGTCCCAGAAGCTGAGGAGCTTGCAAGGCGCCGATCACGACATTCCTGCTTAACCGACTGCAAAGCTTTGCTTCATGAGGATGAAAAAGGGAAGGCATGTTCTCTCATTTCTCAGCCACATGCTTGCTATTCATTGTCTACTAACAGATGAAATGACCGCATCTGCAGGACGCTCTTGTTCAGGAATAGGACAAGGAATGGGGGTCCAGTACTGGAAGGGGATTATGATCATTTTTCTTGTTGCTCTGCTGACATTGGATGTTTTCATCCAATCAAAGAAAAGAGTCATATTCCCTCGGGACTTGAAGGGGCATGGTCACTTCTCGTGGACAGGGTCAAGAATATCCCTTGAATTTAGGGTCAGACCAAGAGTGTGTTCTCTGCTGTTGGGGGGTGCTGGGCGTGGACGGCTGAGAACCCCGTCCTTCCACGAAGGGAGGCGAACTGAGGCAGAATCTTGGATTGCTTGCACCCTCTATAGCAAAACAGAACGAGGCGAGTTCCATTTTAAAGGACCTTCTTAAAGGGTTCTACCTGGCAATGTGAGCATTGCTTTAGTAGCACAGAAAGACGGTAGAAATAATAAGCTACAGTTAACCTGGGGCAGAAACAGGTTGAGAACTAGAAGGAACCCATTTTTTTAAAGATGCGAAAAATGAGTAGCACGAACGCAGAGTAAGTGACATTCAATTACGTTCTTAAAGGGCATCCTTCTTGGACGTGTGCATCCTTGGGAGTGGGGCAACCCAGTCCCCATTCTCACTGTCCCCTTTCTTTGGGGGGAAAGTGAATTCTAGCTCCCCAGAGCGTGCCGTTTCCTTTCCCTGAGCCTGCAGAAATCTATGGTGTGAGTGTCAGGTACAGGCCTGGGGCCAGAGCAATGGGAAGGCTCTGAGGGGCTGTAGCTGCAAACCTGGGCTGTGGGCTCTCCATTTCACTTCTCCTTCTTGCTCTTCTCTGCTCTCTACCCGCCCTCCCCACAGTAATCAGACTCCTGGTCCTGCCGCTGGAACGTGCAGGAGGAAAGCGTGCCCCCTTCCCCTCAGAATGTCCTGGCTCCTAGGGCTGCCAAGGTTGGCAATATTGACACCTGGGAGCCTGTGAACCACCCCGGAGCTGAGGGTCCCTGCCTCTTCCTCCTGACATGCCCGTGGCGCCTCCAAGAGGGGAGAACAGAGCTGAAGAGGTACCAGAATAAGTGGGTGAGGGTGTCGGAGGAGGCCAGCTGTCTAGTTGGGGGGCAGATAGTCGAGAAGTCCCAGGAAAAGCTTGCCGGGGCCTCTCACTGTGGGGAGTGCCTGGCATTGAACTGCACCCCGGATCATGGCTCTTTATGTTTCCATTAACAGGTAGACACAGCTCTGCCTAAATGTTCTCGTCACGTTGTACCCTGTTCAAAGTTGTGACTGAAAAATACTGTCCATAGGTTCTCGAGCCTCCACCTTTTCCACCTTTCTTCCCCTTTCACGCTCTCTGCCAGGGTAAGAACTGCTGTTCGCTGAGGCTTCCATGACAACATTTACGCTCAGAGAAAACCAGTTCCGAACTATCACACCTTCCAGGAGTATTTATATTTAGCAGGGGACCTATTCCATAAATAAAGGAATTGACTGAAGTGGTGGATTTTTAAGTACTAACAACAGCCTTTTGGGGGGCTTGAGGGAGGAAGCTTACTCTACTTGGTGCTTGTGAAATCGAGGTGCACAGGTGGCTGTATGTTCCCCGGCTACGGATATCCCCCCGAGGACATGCGCCTATAGGATGTACTGTCTTAACAGCCCGTTGCAAACACATCAGCTCTGCAATCCACAGAGAACAGCAATGCAAAACAACTTCGGGAGGACAGGGAAGGAATTTGGAGCTTTGTGTTTGTGAGATGCTTTGTGTGATAGCGCAGAACCTTGCATTGTTACTTTGTCTGGAAGACGTCTTCCTGTTTTCATTATTTCCATTCGGTGGCATAATGAGTGTTTTCTGGAAACGTTACTCACTTCCTGTCTTTTTCTATGAGGTCAGTGTGTTGACCTGGTGGGAGTGAGCAGACCAGGGTGTTCAGGAGCAGCTGCCACCCAGGCTCACCATCGGGAGGTTTCAGGGTGGGGTAGTCATTGCTCTCCACCTCACACAGGGGGTCCCCTAAATCTTCTGAATTTAAGGTGTGAAGTTTTCTCAGCAAACAAAGCTCATTCTCAAAGCAGAAGGGGGATGTTGAGTCTTAGCAGGTTCCTTGTAGGGGACACGCCATTCAACCGGCTGTTGGAAGATGGTGTAAGTGTCCACTCACTGGGAGGCTAGAAATTCTTCCGATAATGAAGTTCACAATCGGCAAGCCTCACTTAACTACATAAAAGATGGGAATGGACCCATTTTATTGTAATTTCAGCAAACAGAGACCAGGCTTCTTGGGTGCAGAGGAGGCCACCTGCCTGAGCCGTACAGGAGCAGCGCACTTCTGGAGAGCTGTCAGTTCTGCTCGCTAGACTAGCTGGGCTGCAAGTTCCTGCTTTTTAGTGAGAATTCCTCTGTTAGAGACACTTAAAATAACTGCCCCTTTCATATATCCGGTGCCTGTATGTCTGGGTAATTTGACTGTGTCTTAAACATACACCTATTATAGCTGATATGTCAGATTCTTATTTAGTCTTTATAAATAATAAGTAGAATACACTATTCTAGTGCTAACAAGGAATCCAAAATGGAAGAACGATCACTTTTGTGGAAAAAAGTGTTATTTTCCATTCAATGCTAAGAGAGCTAGATAGCTATAAAACTTTATAGAGAATGAGAAATGCGAATATATAGAAAATAGAAAATAGAAATTTGCTGAGTTAGGGAAGACTATGCAAAATAAAATGTTATAGATAATGCACGATAGGTAAATTTACATTCTATTTTAAAATATAGAAAAATAAAGGAAATAATAAAACTCTGGAAGTAGAGAAAAACAAGATATAGCCAAGTAATAAAATATTACGCCAAAAATAAAATTTGTGTCTTGTTCTTCCTTGCAAAAGTAAGGCAATTTGTTAGCATACATAGGAAGGTTAAGTCACAGAGAGGCCGACGTCCAGTTCTGGAGGGAAAAGATATGACACTTATGATCCAACTTCCTAGTGATCCACATACATTCAGACACAGCAAGTCACCATGGTAGAAGACGAATGTCATGCTACTAATGTCAGTCAATGCAATATCCAAATAAGGCAACAATTAAATAATTTTTCCTTATCGTTTGAATTGACCGAATCACTCACAGTGGCAATAAAACCAGCGTTAACAATAAATCTCAGCGTGTATTAGTCTACGGGGTGGTCAGAGAAGCTGAAAGCAGGAGGGTTGGTTGACAACCCAAAGGCAAGACTGTCACATGACTAGACAGCAGCGGCAAGCCTTGTCATTTTTCTTACCTGTCAGGGACGGATCCTCTGTTCCATCCCCAGCACCCTGAACAGCCTGCGGAGAGCGGGGGGCAGGGCTGCCCATGCTTTCTTCTTGCTCTCGCAGGGAAATGGAGTTTTTGTGGGGAGCTGGACGGTGTGTATTTTCACAGGGGTTGACTTCTGCTCTCTTTCTAGGAAGAGGCCTTGGTTTGGTGGGCTGGTTGCCCTGGCTGTGGGGGGCGGTGGGGTGGGGGGGTGGTTTCTCCTCCTCTCCCTCCTCCTCCTCCTCCTCATCAATCACAACCAGCTCAGCATGGATGATCCCGTCGTACCCCGTGAGAAGCCTCTTTTCTTCTTCATCGTCTTCTGCCTGCTGGTACCCCATGAAAATCATCGTCACGGGCTCTGCCCCGTCCATGCCCGGAGGCAGGGAATGGACGATATTGTATCTGACGTCTTCCTCATAGCCCTGGCAAACTGGCGAGGGGCCCTGGCGTTCTGACTCCCCAGCGAGTGCCTCTCTGGGACTCAGCCTCGCCTTCGGAGAGGGCGTGCCCTTGTCCTGCATCCCGTCCGACTCTCCCCAAGGAGTCGCCAGCCTCTTCTGGACAGTGTGGGGCATCTCCTGGCCTCGCTGAGCCATGGATCGGGGGTGAGGGATTGGCCGAGTGGGACTGACGTGATTCCAGCCGTTGCCTCCATCCTCGGAGAGCCCGTTGTCCACGTGGTGTAGGGACGCGCCCCTCTCATTTCCCAGTCCATTCGCTTTAGTCTTTATCCTGTCTTGGAAGTTTGGTCCAGGGCTTGCCTTCTCTCGCTGTGGAGTCGTAGGCCTGCAAAACGGGTTGGCGTAGACGGGCTCGTGATACTCGGTCGGGGATCTGGAGTTCCTCTCCGAGGCCTGTCTCAGGAGCTCTTCCACCTCGATGGGGGCCAGGCCGTCGGTGCCATTGACGGCGGCGGCCTGGTGATCGGAGCTCACTGCATACACCGACTTCTGCCCGTCGTCATAGACTTTGACCCCTGTGCCCCGGAAGTCATCTGACGGGAGGGGTATTGACGACAGGACTGTGCTTTCTCCGGTCTTCAGGTCCTTTTTGACTTTGATTTCCATGGCGTACAAAGCTGTCGAGAGACAAATTTGATCTTTGATTTCAGTTAACTTTTACTCTTGTAAACTAGCCTGTTTTCACAGGGTTTATTTTTTAAGATATTTTTTAAAGAGAGAACGGAAGGGAGGGAGAAAGAGAGAGAGAAACATCAATGTGTGGTTGCCTCTAGAGGGCCCCCTACTAGGGACCTGGCCAGCAACCCAGGCATGTGGCCTGACTGGGAATCCAACCCGTGACCCTTTGGTTGTCAGGCTGGTGCTTATCCACTGAGCCACACCAGCCAGGGTTATTTTTTTTTACATTAAGTTCCCCTTTGATGGTTTTTGTGGGAGATGTCTAGTTTTTAATTTCTGATTCTATTCGTGAATTACATAGTGGCCAATACTGTAATGAAGTGGGTTTTTAGGTCAGGATATATGAAATCAGTGGGAAATGGGGAGGATCAGAGAAGAGAAGTGGATGGTTCCACCTCAGACCCAAAGATATGTTCTTTGTCATGAATAAATCCAGTGAGACAGATTTCCACTCTTTTGCATGACTGAGTGGGAGGAATCAGATCCGCTCTTTGGTGAGGGAGGTGTGTGCCTTACTGCCAGTAAAGGCCTAGCACGGACACACGTTTTATTAAGTAGCTCCCTTGCTACGCAGGTCGATCGGCAGCCTGGTGAAACCACAGAGCAGAGTTCCTCTAAGTTTTCACCGCACGGAGGTTATCCCCACCTCTGCTGGCGGCTCACACACCTCCGGGAAGTTTGCAGACTGGACCTCTGCGTACCCAGGAAGTGCAGGACGTCAGAGCAAGTTGGACATGGTAAAGCCTGAATTTGAGAACCTGCCTTTGGAGACCGATTCCTCATATACCTTTTCTGTCTTGTTCATCGTCTTCTGTTCCCTCGTTTCTCTCCTTCCTCAATCTGGAAGGTACGTAGGATTTTGGAAGGTCAGGGATGTTAGCATAGATGTCTTCAATTGACTCTGTAAAATTAATATTAATTCAGAATACATGTAGGACATCTTTATAACAATGGAAAAATTCCAGTGGACTTATCAAAAAATATCTTCATTAGACACAGACTAGAATGCTCAAAAACATACCTCTGGTCGTTTCTTCCTTTTCCACCTTCACAGACTGTAAGAAAAAAGAATTCTTTATGTTAATTCAGTTGCAAGAATAAATTCTACATGTGGTTCTGCTTTGCAGAATCCTACTATGTGTGGACTCACTTCGAGAGGACATCACAATTTTGAGATTGGTTCATGCTCACCCTTATTATGTCCTCTGTCGTCCTCTCAATCGATTTTAGTTTCTTTAAAATTGCCTCTTCATTGGTTGAGATTTGCAGTTCAGCCTTTTCAAGATCTTGGATCTCTCGCTCAAGTCTGGCAACAGAAAGATACACTTTATTGCTTAAGGCAATGCAAATGCAGAGTTCTCAAATACGTCTTCCCTTTGTCTAAACTTTCCTTGGAATATTGCATGTAAGTATTTCTATCCCTTCTAGGAATACAGCATCACACCAAACGTCACTCTGAGTACATATGGGGTACCTAGCGCCTGACTTTGATTTAACAATTTTCAATTTAAGTTAAAAAAATGGGTTTTGGATAAAAGGAATTATTGGGTAAAGTATTTGACCCTTGCCCCATTTTCTTCCTTGCAATTACTGCTGTTCCTTCCAAACGAAACAGAGAAGTTTCTTTTCTAAAGACACTTACGTTTAAAGTTAAGCCACAGGCACGGTGCACCTGCAGTTCACTGAGGTTCCTGACCCAAGTCTCCACGTAAATCATTTGGGAAAATCATGATGATAATTTTTCTGGCCGATCAACACTTTAAAACATCATAGTTATTAAACTTGATTTAATAATCATAGCTATTTAACACTTAATGCCCCTTTATGCCCTCACACCGAGAATGACACTTGGTTTTAACTTCACAGTTTCCTAAGCACTGTGCCACCTGATAGTGAGTGGGGAGGAGAGATGAACAGTGGACAAAATCTAGGACTGTGGCCTCAGCTGCTGCTGTTTGTAAAAAATAAATGCTGGGGGGAAATGGGCACATATGACCTGACAGAGTGTAAGGGAACCTACAGGGACACAGAGGCAGAGACATCTGGAATGGGACCGTTGCAAACGGTCCTGAGTGAGTCTCCTGACCAGTTTACAGCTGCATGTCGGATTCAAGTTCACTGCCGGGTGTGGCATCACGACAGGCATCCCGCGTAAAAACCTACAGACGACGGCACCTGTGCACGTAGCCAGGCTGGCCCCTGGCAGCTGTGACACGCTCGTGGTTTCTCAGCCAAATGCTCTTAAGCTCTCAAGTCAGCTGCCTTGCGAGGACGGCTGATGAGCAGCGGCAGCTGGGCCCGGACACGACAGCTGTGGTTGTGAGAGTCGGCGAAGGTGTTTGTTGGTTTTCTTGGCTTCCTTCTTCAAGATGGTCATGGACCTGGCAGCTCGAAGGCCCCGGGGGATGATCACACCACTAACAACCCTGGATTTGCACTCTTGACTACTCTCCCACCCATTGCTTCGGTTTCAAAGTTCTGACTGTGGCCACTTCTGGTCATTGGCAGGTGCCCGTTTACAGCGGAGGAGGTTTTCCTCCTGCAAATAACAAGCAGTACCTCTGGTTTCTTAGGAGTTACCGAGGTGTGACTGCCATTCTATTAAAATCCCTTGTATCCATGGTAACACATCAACAGAGCTGTGGGAACATGTGTTGGCAGCATACAGTGGAAAGTTCTACGCCCAAAGTGATAAATCCGGATTATTCTGTTACTGCTACTGACTATTCCTGAGAGCCGATTCCCGGAACCTCCCTGCCTCTCGGTTGTGTAGAGTGAGAATATAGTACCTGCCTTGCTTTATTCAGAAAGTAGGTGAAGCCAAGAAGAGATGATGTATGTGAAAGCACATGGAATGTGGCTGACGTCAGATGTAAGTGTTATGATGGTGTCATGTTGAAGGTCTTCTGCAATGCCCTGTGTCTCTCTCCATGCATGTTGGAGACCTTGTCCTGCGAGCCTTTGGGTGGAAAGCAAGGAAGTTCAAGGTGTTGCTGCAGGTGGGTCCTGTGCCTCAGGCTCCAGCTGTAGCACCAGATGAACCTGGGTTTGAGTCCTGGTTCACCTGTCCCTTTCCTAGAGGACCCCAGACATGTCACCAGAGCTTGCTAAGCCTCATTGTCTTCATTCACTCATTCGTTCGTTCATTCACAGATGTGCAGCATCACCTCTGTACAAGGTGTCATGTGTCCATGTGTGGGGGAGACGACAGACAGCGAGGCGTTTCCGTCCTGGCAGGGGACAAGATAATGCGGCCTTCCCTGGGAAGGGCCACATGCCGAGTGTTGTCGGCTTTGCAGGCCGCGTTTGGTTTCTGTTGCATATTTTCTTTTTTTCTTTTTCCTTTTACAATCCTTTACTAACATAAAAACCAGTTTTAGCTTATGGCTGTACAAAAACAGGCCAGGGCGAGGTTTGATCCCGGGCTAGAGTTTGCCAGCTCCTGCAGATGTGTGTGTGGGTATATAAAAAAACACATATTCAACAAACAAACATGTATACACACACACATGCATTTAATCACGAAGACAAATACTTCCATGGGGAAAGTAGAATAAGGGCTATGAAAGAAGAATGAGGGGGGAAGAGAGTGGCTGGGGAGGGGCACGAGCTTGCACAGTGTGGTCACGAGAGTCTCTCTGATAAAGTGTCACTTCTGCAGAGACCTGAAGGGAATGAGGGGGTCTCAGCAGGTTTTGGGGGGTAGCTTCAGAGACAAGGAAGATGAATACAAAGATCGGAGGCAGGCAGAGCGAAGTGACATCAGAGCCTGGTGGCAGCCAGATGGTCACAGGCCTCGGGCACCGTAAGGTTTTGGGGAGCAGAGGAGGGACATGCTGTGACTTGCAATGTAAGCAGTGACAGACATGGGCTGCTGTCGTGAAAGTAGACGGGAGGCGCAAGCCTGGAGCTCATCCAGAAGAAGATGGCTTAATCCAGGGCGGTTGCCAGTAGCAGGGTGAGAAGGGATTGGATTCTGGAATTATATCAAAGGAAGAGTGGCTAGCATTTGTTGATAGGTTTTACATGTGAGGTGCAAGACAAAGCGATGTCAAAGGTGATTCCAATGACTGTGACCTGAATGATTGGACAACTGTAACCACAATCGGCTGAACAGAAATCACAATTTACAATAGCCAAGCACTGGAAGCAACCTAAGTGCCCATCAGCAAATGAATGGATCAAAAAACTATGGTACATTGACACAATGGAATTCTACGCAGCAGAGAGAAAGAAGGAGCTTATACCCTTTGTGACAGCATGGATGGAACCGGAGAGCATTATGCTAAGTGAAATAAGCTGGGTGGTGAGGGACAAATACGATATGATCTCACCTTTAACTGGAACATAATCAACAAAAGAAAGAAGCAAACAAAATATAACCACAGACACTGAAGTTAAGAACAATCTAACAATAGCCAGAGGGGAGTGGGGAGGGGATAGTGGGGAGAGGGGTTTCAGGAACTACTATAAAGGACACATGGACAAAACCAAGGGGGAGGGGGAGGCAGGGGAGGGAGGTGGGTTTGGCTGGGGTGTGGTGGAGGGGTGAGGAGAAAATGCAGACAACTGTAAGTGAACAACAATAAAAATAAATAAATAAATAAATAAAAATAAAAGAAATCTGGGAGAGAAGAGAGGAAGTCGGTGGCGGATGTGTTAAATTTGAATCAGTCAAGTAGTGGCTTTGGGACGACATCTAGGTCTAGAAGTCAGAGCTCAGAGAGGTCTGGGTTGGAAGATCTGAATTTGGGAGTTGGTATCTTTCTCCACAGACATGGGCAAGATTTCCTAGAAAGCCAGGGGCTCCAAGGACTGAATTCTGGGCCAGCTAAACATTTAGAAGTCTGGGCATTGCTCATCACTTCCCAGGCTGAACAAGGAGTAGAAGAAATAGTGGGCCCTCAGCTAACGCCAGTTGCCTCCTGTCTCTGCCCCTTCCTGTTCCCGGGGCACCGAAATGGGGCTCTGGGTTGGCCTGGCCGATGGCCTGCCTCTCGGAAACCTCAGGAGATGCACTGGGATTTGTTCTTTCTCTCCATAGAGAAGCCCGTGAGTAATGGAATGTCATGCCTATGCATGCGTACATACTCATATATGTGGGTATATTTAAAAATTTAATTTTAGATCTATGTACACGGAAACTTTTGGGGGAGGTCGCTGGAGGATAATTCTCTAACCTTCACCTTTTCAGCTCTCTGCCGATGGGTTAGAATTTCATAGTTGCTGCTGCTCCATCTTTAGAAGGTGTTACCTTTCGGAGTGGGCATTGAGTTCCTGGAAGTGCTGACTCAGTTTGGCGAGAACCAGGTGGTAAAGAGAAGTGTCCTCCCCGCCGCCTCCGGGCTATTTGGTGGGGCCCGATGGCTGAGTGCGTCCCTCTCACACTGTCTGAGAGGTGCGGGGCAGGTGTCCTGTGCCGATTTAGATAAGCAGAGTACACGAAGAAGGGTTTGTAATGCTCTCCATTATTGAAATCTTTCTCCTTGCCTGTTTGCTGGGGAAAGAGAGGGTTATTTTCCAGAGTTCCCCAGGTGAAAGCAGGGAGCTTTCATTTCGAGCACTGGTCTGGTAATGACCTCCCTTCGTCAGCACGAGATAATGTCCCCTATCCAATTCCCACACGCAATTTTTTTTGCCTTAGAGAAAGGACAGAACATAAATGCTGGATGCGCCAAGAAGGGGTTATTTCAGTCGGTCATTTTTCTGCTGCTAAGGGTCCATTTATCTCTCTCAATTTTTGGTGGAGTTAACAAAGAGTAAAACCAGTGGATGGAGTTGGCCATTAGGGGCCAGAGTGGACCTCAGGAGGAAGAAAATAATCAACAGTCTATATCCTATTTCACAGCACCCCTCGTTAGCAATTATAACAACATGCAACTTGTATGGAGCGTTCATACTGTACTAGGTGCTGGCCTAATGAGCCTTCACGACAAGCCCTGTGAGTCCTGCGAACAGTTCTGATTGCCAGATGAGTGGGCTGGACAGAGGGGCAGCCTGGGGGCCTCGTACCTGCAGCCAGATGGAGCTGGAAATCAAGTCTCTGCCTTCGGAGCTTGGGCTCCTAACTCCTTCCTAATTAGCCACTGTGGGAACGAAACTTGAAGAGATGGATCCTTATGAAAACAGACACAGCATTCTTTTTGCTTAGCAGTAGAAAAGGATTTCTTACTTTTTATGATAATAAAGAAAGTGAGGATTGAAGTGCTCTCCGGGCTCTGCCCATGTGTAAAGGTGTGGACTCAGTACATGCGAAAGGGGCATTTCTGTCCTGACCTTCGTTAGGGGGATTTTGTTGGACTAGCAGTGTCCCCGCTCAGTTGGACCATTCAGTCTGACCAGGACTGAAGCCCTGGCTTCGCCCGTCTCTTCTCTGGCAGCTTGAGTCTGGCTTTTGATCAGGATTCTCAGAACAGTCTTCGTCCAAGAGCCGGGGATTTCCTAAGTGAGAGCTGCTTTATGGGGAGACCTTCTTTGCTCAGACACAGGACCGGCGTTCAAAGGAAGAAGCTTTAGGAATTAAGTAGAAAGCTGGCCGATGCAGTTTGATTATAATAGCGCGGTTCGGATGTGCTGTGTTTGCCGTGCACTTTATGACCGGCTTCAGGATGTACTTTGAAAGGACAGGAATTATTGCCTCTCGGGAGCCCCAGCTCTCTTATTAAGACCCAGGGCTCCACCCAAAGAGGGCCCGGTGGCACTTCTCTGGGACGGCGTGCGTCAGCAGGGGTGAGACCCTGGCTGTGCTCTGAGACCAGCTGACAGAACACAAAGAGGACACCCCAGCCCTCACACACACCCCGAGCCTGACACAGGGGGACCCAGGGTCTCTGGGACTCACAGGCCCTCAGCATGTGTTTGCCTCCAGCAGGTGCTGAATGCCTCCTGGAGTGGTGGTCGTGGTGACCCTTGACCCTTCCTTTGGGCTGGAGAGCTCTTTTCCTTTCTCCCCCGCTGAATCTTGGGAGCTCAGGAAGTGGCGGGTGGTTTACCTCTATTTTGTGATTTTTTGTGTGCAAAGGTCCACTTTTTTCCTCCAGCTCTACCCACGGTAACAGAAAGGAAGCCGTAAACAAAGTAACATGCGTGGCTTAATTATTGAACCCCTCCAAGCTCTGGTTTTCTCATTTGGGGACTAATAATAGGATTCACAGAGGGTGTTCTTGAGGAGGTGAATGAGGTCATGTCTATAAACCTCTCCTCAGTAATGACTAGCTGCCCCTGCCCTTCCTAGTCTGCTGCGGAGGAGGGGAAAACCAACCCCGGGCCATTTGGGGATCCGCTCTTCAGTTTTAATATCAATGAATTTAGACCAAGCAGGTTGCTGCTAATAGAGCCTCAGGGACAGCCTGTCCTGGCATATCCTGTTCTAGACCGAAAACCAAAACTGCGCTCCAGCCTTATCGGAATTTTTATAACATTTATGGAGATGGTGTTTATTTAATAAATGTTATCCATGTAATAAATGAAAGAATGTGCAAGTCTGTTTGACAGCCTGCTAATACTCAGCCCCTCATCCCATTTCTCCTGTCCGTTTCAGTAGGAATTCCTTGGATTTTGTGTCTCTCCCGCTCACAGACTACATTTCCTAGTACTCCCGCCCCCCCCCCGCCCCCCTCATTTAAATGGTGCCATCCGTTAAATCCTGGCCAACGGGATATTAGCAGAAGTGACCTCTGCGATTTTCAGGTCATATCCCTAAAATAGAGCTGTCTGTCCTCCGTTTATCTCCCCTTCCTGCGCTGGAATGCCGAGGTGGGGAGCTGCCTGTTACCAACAGCCAAGGGCATCGCTTCGGAACAAGCAGAGAGCAGAACAGAAAACAACAGAACAGACAGCAAAACCCCGTCTCTCAACCACCTCATGTGATGCTGCCACTTGAGTGCCCTTGAATGACCCCCTGACAGCACTGTTATGCCTGTGACAGAGGTGAATCTTTCTCGTCTCGTTTGAAGCTCTGTGGTTCTGGAGTTTTTTAAAGCGTCAAAACCAGCGTGCTAATGACTGTGCAGCCTTCCGGGGCTGAGTCTGAGTGCGACCGATTTTATGAACGTTCTCATCATTTTTTCCGCATTGGTTGGCAGAATTAATTACTCACTGGTTTCTTGCCTGTTGCGTAGTTAGCCAGGAAAAAATGGAAAAATAAATCAGTCTTTGCTCCTGGTGGTTAAAGAATTTACATGTTTCTAAATGATCTGTCAAATCCAACGTGGCTGTGTTGATATTAGCTAGTTAATATTGAATGGCTAAAGTCTCCCGCGAAAAAAAGCTGTGGTTAAAAGATCACAGAGCTGCTCCTTTAAATGATGGCTCTGGAGTCCCAGTGGGCGCTGTTCAGCACACATAGCTGATGTCTTTACTCGGGTTGTCCTGGCAGAAGCGTGTTGGTCCCATGTTACGGGTGGGTAGGTTATTACGAATGAGTCTGAGGCAAACATTTTATCTTTGAGGACAATTTGGCTAAAGGTAATAGCACACTATGTTTTTTCAATAAAATTGAGAGTGTGTCGTCTAGTAGCATGTAGGCTGTTTGGTTTGCCTTTTTTTTTTTTTCCCAACAGAGTCCCCTCAATTTCATCAAATATTTAACAGATGTTTATGAAGCACTTACTTCCTGTCAGGCACATGTGATTCACCGACTGAAATAAAAGTATATCAAAGAGGACAAAGGATGCTTCTCTGCACGGAGGAAGGGCAAGAACTGCCTCACCACCAGCCATGGCCACAAGGCGTGTGCATAATAATGAGGAAGCTCGAACCCACCAGTGCAGATGGTCACATGCCACCCTGAGCATGCGTGAGAAGCTAAGGGCCCTGGGCGCACAGCAAACAGGGGCCTTGCCCCGAGGGGGCAGACCTAGTGTGTCTCATCCTGACCGTGTACGGGCAGAGCTGCAATACGCACCGAGGCTTCACGGAGGCTTCCAGGCAGTGAGAAGCAGTGCGCTAACGGGATGGCGTGGAGACGGGCCTGCGTCTGCTCCGACCACCGCGGGCAGAGCAGATCTTTTGGAAAGCGGAAGAATTCGGGGTTACATGGGCGGAGCTTTTGCACGGCTGGGTCTCGTCACAGCTCAGTAGTGGAAAACATTAGTAATTATCTTGGGGGTGATGACGCTGTCATGATTAACTGTCGTGTAGGCAGGTGATGTCAGAAGAGTGATTTAGAAGAAAAGTAAACCTTCTTAATCAGAATAATATTTGGTAAGTGAAGGGTTTCATGGGCCGTGAATCCAAACTGGTTTGCAGGGCATTGGGGACTTTCCTGCGCAAGTCCCAAAGGTAATTTTCAAATGAACGCAAACAAACGCGCACCCTGAAGGCTGGCCTGGCGAATTGGTTCGTTCCGGGCTCCTCGGGTGCTTTGGCAGGACGGAGGCTGGGTGTGCCGTTTTTAATTAGGGCCTGTGGAGGACCACGGAGTGCATGCCCGACACTTAATAAGAGCTAAATGATTGTAACAGCAGTTCCAGTCGTCCTCTATGCGGGTGACTTGAGTTGCCCCATGTGGCCTTCAAACACTGTCCTAGCCAGGACATGTCAAACTACAGATGTTCTTATCCTTGCATTTGGGAAGCTCTATTATTTTTTAAAAATAAGTTGTGGGGGGAAATATGTTTCGTGAATAGACTACTTGTAATCATATAATGAAACAACAAACTGTATTCAATGATGTATGTAGCCGTCGACTCTATTAGACATAATTACTGGCTTTGTGCCTCTCAACCCTTCCCATCTCTCTCGAACAGGATTACAGGGCGCCACTGTGTTTTCGGCTTTCCAGCCACTTCATTTTGGCTTTGCTTCCGGTGTTAATTGTTCACATTTGATACCAAGAACAGGCCTCTGTTATTTGAAGACCAAGGAACAGGGACGGAACCAAGGAGGACCCCTCAGCCTTGGGTGGTCTCAATGAACGGAGTGACTTTTGCCTCACAGTAGACCAGATGCATTTCGAGGGTGGTGGGGGCATCTCTGAGTGGGTGACGTCAGCCGTGAGCCCTCCTGGGGGGGTGAGGAAGCCTGTGTCCTACAGCAGCGCAGACCCTTCTCTGGTACAATGAGTCTCTGCCCTTGGCCTTTCTTTCTCTGTGACGGGGCCTGGAGGATGGGTCACTGACACCACCCCCTGCCCCCCAACTTCCTGCATCACTCAGTTCCTCCCTCGTTCCTTGTTCATGTCACGACACCCTAGATCTACGTCATCCCTGCCAGGGGTCTTACGTTTGTGTTTCAAGCTGCCACCACTGTTTTGAACGAGATAATTAAGGTACAACACTTTGAAAACTTAAAGGATCTAAAGAGAGGTAGAAACAAATAAAACTTGTTTCGAGAAGCTTATGATGCTCACATCTCCCCTGGAAGACCAAAGACTTAACGTGGGGCAGGTCCTCAACAGATGTTCATCAAAACGAATCGGGAATGACCACGGCGAGGCGTGGGGGGAGGGCTGCAGCCAGGGAGAGTGACGTGTGACTCACGGCTCGGACTTTCGTGTCTTCCGGGGCAAAATGAGGCTCATTAGGCTTCCTCAGAGAATTATTATTTTCAGGAGAATGCTTAGCACATACTAGGTGCTCCATAAGGGGTAGTTGTTGTTATTGAATTGAAGGGGGGTGGGGGCAGGACTCTCAGAAGTTATTCTCATCTACCTATTAGCCTATCGCTGTGTGGGAGAGCGCTTATTCTGGGTAACCATTTACAGCTATTCCGACTAACAGGTAAATGAGATGGGCAGGTAAGGGAGAGAGACTGCGGGGCGGTAGGGGTGAGGAAATAACAGGTGAGGTGGGGAAGGGGGAAGGGCAAGAGAGTCCAGTGGTGGGGAGATGCTGGAATGTGCCGTCAACAGCTGCCTTGAGACCAGGGCCCCACTGCCGCGTGACTTTGCCCTTGACTCACGATAGTTGAGGGTTTATTCTTTTTTATGTTAAAAAGAATTTCAAGACTTTTCTTTTTAGTTCATTAATGTTCAAGTCATTGGCTAGGCGTCATCTGGTCCTCTTAAATTGGTGGTGTTTTCAAGTCTGTCCATCCGCGCATCCATCCGTCTGGCCATTCGTCATCTATGTTTTCATTCATTCGTCTATTAGGTTGTGTAGTCGCATTCCTACTATGTGCTAGGCACTGATCATTAGGCATTTTCAGGGTGGTGGTGCATAGATTTCTTCCTCTTTTTTTCTGGAAATTTGGTTTACTTAGCTCCTTCTGTTGAATTGAAAAAGCTCCTACATGAAAAATAATCAGACTATCTGGGAAATTAAAAACAACAACAGATGAATTATTGCAAAGCTGGTAAACCAATGAGTTAAATATGGAGAGTGAAAAACATGCTTGGAATGATTTTGACTCATATAATTGCCTTGGATTAATTTCTTCAGTGTTTCCAGGCAACAGCAACTTTAAGAGGAAGAAACACATGGAGTTATTTTTCTCCCTTTTTGCCTTTTCTCCCCCTGTTCGCCTCCCTCTCATCCTGTCCCAGAACAGCAGCCTGTCTGTGTCCTGCAGTGTGGTGTTGGACATGGCCGTTGGGTCATCTGGGAGGCGGAGACACTGAGAAGGGGTATTTTCCACGCAGCGTGCCTCTCTCTGTTCGAGGAGACATGTTTCCTTAAGGAACAGCTGTCCTGCTGTACAGGTGATGGGAGCATCAGGTAGGAGTTCAACGAGGGTAGAAACAAGAGGGATGTAAAGTTCGATAAGCCACAGCCAGCAGCCCAGTCTGTTTGCCTTTCTGTCCCGACGCCAGTGTTTTGGGCTCCTTGGTGAAATGGAAGCCTGCCTGCCGTCTTCTGAGCTGCTGCATAGATGAGCGGTGTATATGCCGTGGAGCAGACTGTGTTTTCCAGTGTCCACATTCCCCACCCCTGCTCGTGGAGGAATTGCCCTGAGGTTAGTGGGGTGGCTGGGCTGCTCTCACGCCCGTCCCCTCCTTATGACGTACATGTGCGTGGAAATCAGTGCATCGTGTGCACCTTCCCACTAGCACCATATGCGGAAGGTGGTTGCTGTTTGGATTGAAATGAAAGTTCATCCAAGGAGGGCAGAGGGTCGGAGGGGTACTCTGGAGTATGTTAAAACTCCTAGGGAACATTCAATCCTAAATTGATAACCCTTCTCAAAGACAATGCAGTGGCTTTGCATCGTTCTCCTTGGCAAAGAACCTCTTTGCATTTTCTGCTTCTCACATTTCCATTAAGCACTCTGCGTGCTCCATCGAAGCCAGAGGTCTTTGGACACGGGGGAAAGGAGCAAGGGTCCGGAGGGGAGCCTGAGGCAGGGCAGTTTGGAGACTGCAGGGCCGCTGGAGGGGAGAGAGGGGCCTGGGTGTGGCTGGCACAGCTCCTTTGGACATGTCCAGCTGTGCACGTAGGCGTTTGGACCGAAATCGGTGCTGAACGTGCGCCTGGGTCTGCAGTCAGTGGTCACAGTAGCGCAGGGCTCATTTGGGGGGCAAACTGAAACTGTGTTCATGTGAAGTGATTCAGCAGGAGATGTCTTCCTCCCGGGAACATTTCCTCCCAAGGTATTAATTGGGGGGCCAGGCAACCCACTAATATTGTTCCAAAGCTAAGAACATGACTCAGAGACAAAAAGCACAAAAACCCACTTATTTTCAGAAACGCTGCCTTCTTTGGAAGAAAAGGCGAGAGGATAAATAAGCAGACAGGCTTCACCTAGAGGTCGCGTGTGAGTCGGGGAGCTGCCAGAGTCTGTGCAAAGTGATGCGTGCGAGAGTGACACCAGAGCATGGGTTGGAAGTCACACGTGCGGGGTTCAACTTCTGTAAAAGTTTTCTGCAGTAGCTGAGCCACAGTTTATTTTTATGATGAAGCCTTTTAATTAGATTTTAAATCCTGGCTCTTCATTTTTTCAGTTGTATGACTCGGGGCAAATTAGCCTCTATGAATGTCAGTTTTTCACCTTTAAATGTTATCTACCTCCTGAGGGACTTGTGAGCGTTCTGTGAACTGATATATATGGAGTGCTTAACACAGGGCCTGGCCTGTAACACATGCCTGGTAAAAATTAACTCCTGTTATTAGCCTGTGAGTCTTCAAGCCACAAGAAAACCTGGCACCTCACTAAGACTTTATTCCAGGTGTTCAGGGGTCCTTAACTCATCACGGCTCCTCTTACACCGAATGGTGGCGATCCTTCCCCAATTCTTTCCAAATTCTCGTTGGGTGGTAACATCAGCTTACTCAAAGAAAGAGGTTTTCTGTACTAGCCTAAAGAAATGAGAAATCTTGGCCACGAGATGGAAATGTGTCCACAGAGCTGCAGGGGGCCTTTTTGATGCCCAAGAGGGAACGGCATCCGACGTGTGTTTTTGGACACCTGCCCTGTGTCAGGCCCTCTGGAGGCTGCTCCACTCACAGCAGTCCTGTGACGTGGCCATCATTGTCCCACTGTTACCGATAAGGGAACCGGGGCCTGAGGGGAGGAGAGAACATGCCTGGGCTTATGTCCTCTGGTGGCAGGGCCGGGATCCGAGTGTCAAAGGCTGGACTCCGAGTCCAACTCACAAAACTGTGAATGTCGAAGGAAGGGAAACTTCCTGGGCCAAATCTGGCCGCACTACAATCTGTGTGAACAGCCACGTTGCTATTTTGATGCTCCTATTAAAATCTTACCCTCCAGCAGAGAGGCCTGGCGCAGGGCAAATGTCACCCCGGGGTGGGCACCTAAGTCAGGTGATAGATAAAGACACTGCGGGTTCTGGATCCTTCCTGTGCGCAGGGAAGGGGCTGGCTACCAAGGAAACGCAATGCTGCGTTCAGTTAGCGACACAAGCTTCTTCAGCACTGTGGGGAGTTGTTTCGGAGAAAGACTTTATTTAAAAACGTGCACCGGATTATTGAGCAGCTTTAGAAATATCTGAGACGAGAAGGTTGGAAGGTTCGGTCGCCCGGTAAAGCCGCTTAGGCAACGGGATTTCCGTACTGCTGGGCAGTGATGGAGCCTGCTTCCTACGGACAAGGCACAGATGTTTTCTGTCTTCGCTTGTTGCTTTGGAACATTCTGTCCCTTGCACATTTTTTAGCAAGATACGCGTGCCTTTATGGGGCACAAGGATGCAAATTCTTTACAAACTCTTTGCAAGTGCATCTCGTAAGGACCGTTCCTTAAAGCGGTTTCCCAGGAGGTGGGAGGTGCCTTACTTTACCCAGTGTGTTCACTCCTACAGCTCTCTTTCACCTGGGCGGTGGGAGGGCCCGGGACCTGATGGGCTCGGGGGCCCAGGGTTCCCCTTCACTGGCTCTGTGACCTTAATGGCTTCCCTCAGCCTCTCTGAGCCCGTTCCCTCAGCCTCTCTGAGCCCGTTCCCTCATCTGTGGAGTGGAGATGTGCATGCTGTCTTTCTAGTGAGTGTGAAGTGACTAACCGAAGGGAGAGGCCATCTGAAAAGACCCCTGGCGGTTACTGTTCTTTACACTGGGGATCGCCACCATTTGGTGTTCCAGGAGCTGTGATGAGTTAAGGACCCCTGAACATCTGGAGTAAAGTCGTAGCGAGGTGACAAGATTTGGGGGAGGAACAGATGTGTCATTGATAATTCAGCAAAGAGGGGCAAGGAGCGTCCTAAGTCCTGGAGAAAGGACTGGGAGACATGGCTGCGCTTGTTCAGGGCACGAGGCTGTGTGCGCAGTTGGGGTGTAGGCCGCGTAGCGGGGGTTACCAGAGTTTTCTGACCTGCCACTTCTTGATGGGCGAGTGCTTTAATCTCTCTGCAAAAGGTGAAGGTGAGGACGCCTGCCTCCGAGGGTAGGGAGGTTAAATGAGACGACAGATAAAAAAGGCGCCTGGAGGGTGGCTAGAAAATATATTTTCTCCTCCTCTTCTTCCTCCTCCTTCTCCTCTTTTTTCCTGTCATATAGAAGCTGTAACTAGACAAGCCACTATCATTACTACCAGAAGCTTCCATGCTCCTCTGAGCATTCTGTCAAGTTCTGAAAGCAGTGTGTGGATTCTAACCCATTCCCTGGGACTACTTGGAGTGCAGCTCAGGCTTGGCAATGGGTCTGAGTACCATTAGCGTTGGGGGCAGAGAAACGTTTCCGTCTGTGGAAAGGGTCCCAGGAGGGGCTCTGAGGGGGGCGAGGAGTCACCTGCGCCGAGCAGAGCATTTACAGGGGTGAAACTCTGGACTCCTCCAGGGGTAAGGGTCCACGGCGGGGAGCAAGCAAAGCCGTCACCAGCGGAGCCAGACTTGGGTAAGGAGCTCCTGCTGGGGGTCGTCTGATGAAGCAAGTTTTCTAAATTGTCAAGTTGACTTACTGCACTAATTCTTAAAATATTTGTTATCTACCATGCAGACACACTTCCTATATTTGAGCCAACAACTGAGAGGGTTGTAGACTAAAAATTTCAATGACAAAATATAAGTTCTCAAGAATCGCGAGTTTACAAAACATCTCAGTAAGAAGGAATGGCCAGTGACTTTAGCTATTAAATACACAAGCGTATGAAATGAATATCAGTTGGGAAAGAGGGGGCTCTTTGCCATGTTGTCGGTTTTAGCCCCATGGGGTCTGTGGGTACCGTGGGCGAGTCTGGACAAGGTGTGGTCACCACGCAGCTACTGGGTGCTTTTGCCCTCCAGGTCTCTCCTGCAGCCCTCACTAGAGAGAACAGACGTGCAGCGAGCCAAGCGTTGAGAGTGACCCACGTTTCAAAGACGTGGAGGCTTCAAATTGTTGGTATTGTGCCACCAGAAACCCCGTCTCTCCTCCACGGGCAGGCTAGAGAGTGATTCTGACCTTTCCCCGTCTCCTTCTCCCGTGCTGTCTCTGTCGTGTGATAAACTGATAACCCCGTCTGACTGCTGAGCTTCCAGTTGTGCTCCTGTCCATCACCTCATTTTAGACCCGGGCAGCTTAAAAACTCGGGGAGAGCGGGAGTTGCCACCTCTGCACTGTGAGGTCGACGCCCGGGACCGTACGATCGGGGAAGTGCAGGAGAGAAAATGCGAGTGAGGTATCCCTACGTGACTTCTCTCCAAAATGCCACGGGTGTGACTGGGCCGGGAGAGGTGCCATGTGCACACGCCTGTCAACTGTCACCTGTCCTAAGGGGAGAGTGGGGGATGGGGCAGAGGAGGACTGCTTTGTGACGACCTGTCATAGGCCAGGAAGGTGCTTCTAGCTCCGCATCTATGATTTCAGTCTTCTCAATAACTCTGAAAGTCGGGCATGGTTGCTGCCATTCTGTAGATGAGGAAACAGGCCCAGAGAACTATGGCCAATTCCCCAATACGTACTTTCAGAATAACTCTTGAATTGCTAGACGTTGGTGACATTTACGGTGAAATCTCTATTGCATCCTTCTGGTGTGTTTCCCTGGTTTTTATTAGAAATCCAAATCGGGTTGTGTCCTAGCAATGAGAACATCTCCTACACACTCAACATGGGGACAAAGTGAAATCAAGGTCATCGCAGCGCATCGCAGTGCATCGCGACGAGGCCGTACCTGAGGATGCTCTGTTCCAGAAGCCGGATCTGGTGCTGGTCTTGCTGGTTTTGCCTCTTCATCTCTTCCTGCTCTTTCCCGCTGCTGACTCCGTCCAGAAGCCATTTCTCCCTCAAGGCCTTTTTCTGGGATCAGGAAACATAAGGGAATTGGTTAACAATCCCAGTATTTCTGACGGCTTTCAAGTCCATGTATCTCAGTGGACACAGCGAAGAGAAATTATTTTCTCTCACCGACTTCCCTGAATACATCTGGCATTTTCCTTCTTTGTGCCCTTCTTGACTTTCTTCCCAAGCCAGTTTCAATGGCTCTAAATCCTGTTTCTCCTTCAAGTTCTAGTTCAGGCCCCTCCTTCTCTATACAGACCTGGGCCCTCCCCCTGCACCCTGCCCCCTGCCCCCAGCCTGGTCCTCACCCCCACAGGGCTCCCTTCAGAGTCACGCAGCACTGTGTGCTCACAGGCACACGCTGCGTGTTCACTGCATGTGCACGGAGTCACTCAGGGACTCTCTCACTGGGGCTTTACGGATATTCGTTTGGTTGACGGGTTATGTCTTGTGACCTCAAAGTGAAAACTCCCTGAAGCCATTTTGATATCCATCCCAGTGACAGTATACAGCCACTGCTCCCAAAAAAGTCTTTTGAGGGCATAATTGGAATGGTGGGCAAAACAAGAGATCGCTATTGTATCTCAACCTAATTCAACATTAGTCTCAGGCCGTGTGGTCAACATTTATTGTTTTGCTTACTCAGTACTACTGCTTTGTTCTTCTCTTTTCAATCCTTACCCAAGGATATGTTTTTATTGATTTTAGGGAGAAAGGGAGGGGGGGAGAGAGAGAGAGAGAGATTGATGTGAGAGAGAAACAGCAATCAGTTGCTTCCTATATGTGCCCCAGCTGGGGACTGGACCCGCAACCCAGATATGTCCCCTGACTGGGAATCGAACCTGCAGACTTTTGGTGCATAGGACGATGCTCCAACCAACTAAGCCACCTGGCCAGGGTGGCCCTGTTTTCTTCTGAGAACTTCCCTGGTTCTTGACCCCTAAGTCCAGCTCTCTACTGTCCCAATAATACAATGCACAAAATTCACTGATCTATAAATATTGGTGAGTTGAGTTTTTGTCAACTTAAACAAAAGAGAAAAGACTTATGTTCCATCATATGGAAAGAAAACCCCCTTGGATGTGCTTGAAAGAATTGGATTCCTGGACCTGAGCCTAAGAAGACTTAGAGCAAATGAAGACTTGTGAGTTTCGGGGGTGGGGGGTGGTGCTTAGCTAGCCTCCTGTGCATGTCTCAAGTAGGAACAGTTGGATATTGTGTTCAAAGAGTGTGCGTTTCTCTTTTGTTCCGGAAGGAGAGTGCCCTGGCTACTTAATGCACTGTTGTAAATCATCTGTCCAATGATCGTCCATTGAGGGTTCACTGTGTCTCCAACGGTGAGAAGAATGGAAACTTTATTTTCTGGGACTTCTTTCTCTTGCACCATAAAGGGGATCAAGTAAGAGGAATTTTTGCTTCCTTTCAAAAGATGCTAGAATTAATATTACTGGCATATAAATGTCTCTAAATTAAAAAAACAAACTAACAGTAAGTAAGGTTGATTGTGCTAGACAATCACCAAAAGATGGTTATTTTAAGGAAGTGGTTTTCAAATTATTTAAAGTGTGACCCGGATTACAAATAAATGCTCTGTGACATTGTAATCTGCAGAACAGAGGGAGCCGGGACGGCTCTGGTGGAGGCGGGGAGGGGCCTGGAATCCAACAAACGCCCTGGACACAGCTCAGAAACAGCCAGACGGAGGAGCAGCCCCGTCGCAGGTTGTCCTATTGGCGCTGGGCTTTCCGGCCTGGTTCAAGCGGGTGCACGCAGACGAGATGGTGCACGTGGACAACCGCTTTGCAGCCAGAGGTTCTGTATCCCGGTGCCCTGTTCACTCAGGAAGTGGTGTTACCAAAGGTCAGGCGTTATCTCCTGAGGTCAAAGGTGCCAAGGAAATCTTAGAATGTCAGCATTTTAAGAATTTACCTTTATTTTAATTTATTTCTGACGGACTGGGGTGATAGCTAATGCACAGTAAGGAGGACGGGTGATGCCTCTGGAAGGGAGCTAGAGCCCCGGCACACCACCTGGCTGTGGACTTTTGACTTGGGTTGAGTTGCACAGGAATAACTTGGTGAAATTTGTTTGTGTTTCGCTGATTTTCCCGGGAGTGCGCACTGCATTTCTCCGCCACGTCTACGAGTTGCGTGCATCAGTGGGATGCCGTGAAGACAGTGGGCCTCCCGTCCTTTGAAAGGATGTGTCCGACGCTGGACATGCCAGTTTGCAAAGGAGCAAAGGCTCAAACAGAACCAGAAAACCGAGGCCCACTGGAATCTTAGGGTTCTGTTCAGAGGTGGTTCCGGGGTCCACCAGAAAGATGGGCTTAGCTGGATTCAGCCAATTTCACCCCAGTTGGTGGACCCTACAAGTGCATGGCATGATCTCATTGAGGGTTCACTACATCCATGGACAGCAGCCCTGCCACGTGAATGATTTCCTGCCGTGGCCCATTCACACGGAGCCTGTTAGTCACGTGGTTGCATCCATTGACAGAGCCACGTAAGAAACTGTGGAAATTCAATGTGCTTTCACTACAGTATGACCACACCCGTGGGAGATGTGAAGACTGATTTTAGAATGGAGCTTTATTTTTGGTTATGATCTCATGCCTGTCAAAACAGAATAAAACAACATCCCCAAACATGGGATCCATAGTGTGGAGCTTTTAAATACCAGCCCCCTGGGCCAGGCCAGACAGAGTCTGTCCTGTGTCCTCTGGGGAAAGGATGGCCTTTCATTGATTTTAAAAGGGACTTCCTAGCTGGATCCACCCCCTGGCATGTTAAGCAAGACAGTTCTGGGCCAAATTGTCAAGGCTGAATTCTCAAGTTCATCCAAGAAAATGAGGAAATCCAGTAATGAAGGATAACAAGTTATAATACCATGTTTTCAGTTCTCTACATGTTCTCCCGAAGGTATTCATGTCCTGTGCGAATACCATGGGCTTGTCGGCCTCCCCTGTGGGTATTGGGGTGTTAGTAGAACTATGTTTAAATCTCCTGTTGGAACTTGAGTGCCATTAGGATATCTGAGTGCAAAATCAGTGACATGAAATGAAAGACATCAGTTACCTTCAAATGCTGGTGCTTCAGTTTTTCTTCCTCTATTTTCAGCCGCTTCTGTGAGATTTCTTCCTGTATTTTTCTTTTATCCTGAAACGAAAAAGTTCCAGCATAATCATTTTTCCCCCCAATTTGCTTAAAAATGTTTCCTTGGCATTGTTGTCCTTAGCGAACGGCTGGCCAGAGATAGGTTCTTGGCGTCGGGAGGAAGCTGCTTTGGAAACTCCTATTTCAAAGCAAAGGAGAGCAGAGTGAGCCATTCAAAGCATTTTGCTGATGGAGAATGATATGGTGCTTTTTCAAAGAGAACTTAAAAATACCTTAATGCCTTTCCTTTCTTTCTCCACTTTTCTGTCTCCCCCATTAGCCTAGCAAGATCGAGCTACAGAGTAGAGATTGGTAGCTGGAGAACAGGCTCAGGGACGCAGGTCACAGCCCGGGGAGCCTGGCTGATGGGTTTGGGGTGACAGGTTCACAATGACTGGGGCCAGGCGGGTGCCTGAGGCAGCAGCGAGGCGGGGCCACTTTGGGAGGTGTGTGATTGGCCGCTACGCTGTGTGCCTGAAGCTAGTGCAGAACGGTATTCAGTGTGAACTGTCATTGAAAAAAATTAAAACAGTAGATATTCGTGAAAGGAAAAAAACTGAGCCACAGAGCAGCGCAATAGCAAGAGTGAACTGAAGGAGGGAGTTTTGAATGAGGCGTGAGGAAGCCTTGTGAGGGGAGAGACTCCTCCTGGCACGGGGGTGAAGTGTTGTCAAAAGGTCTGTTTACGCGGGAAAACAGGACGGGTCTGGAAGCTGGAACAGACTCTTACCTCCTTGGGAAACTTGCTGTGGGAAGGTTGAGAAACGGGGGGTTGGATAATGCTTGTCAACACTAAGAGGGTTTTCCCTGCGGTTAAAAAATATCCCCACCCCTATAATATCTGTAACTACTCTTAAAAAGGTTTTGCTTCAGGCTTTTTTCTGTTTTGTTTTGTTTTTTAAAGAAAAAGAAAATGAAAGAAAAAAAAATATCACAGAGAGATACAGTACCCTTCACCAAGTTTAAATTGCATTACCGCCCCAAACCCAGAAAGCACTGCTGTTAGTGCGCATGGGTTGTACCTTTTAGAAAAAATAGCAGGTATGCGGAACAGCCTGGGTTCAATTTCTGCCTTCACCATTTACCAGCTTTGTGTCCTTGGACAAAATTCTTCAGCTCCCTGTGCCTTAATCACCTCATCTACAAATGTGGGTAGTAAAGCTGTCTGTCTGCCTCATGGGAGAGGAGCGTTAAGTGAGCTAATGCATGCGAAAGTTCCTAGAACAGTGCGTATGCAGCGTGTTCTAGAAGTGTTTGTTTAATAATATTAACTAAACAAACACATAACCTGTTAATCACACAGAAAGCAACACGCTAATTCTCACAATGCTTCCATTGGTCTGAAATGTTGTAGAGGTTCCCTCTCTGGAATTGCTTGAGGCAGTTTACAAGCTCTGCAAAAAGGCCCCTGCTTCCTTTAAAAAAAAAAAAAAAAAACAAACCAGATAGGATGTTATCCTCCCTCTTATTTATAAGAGTTGGTGTTCAGTCTGCTTTCAAAATTAAGAACTCCCAAAGTATAGAAGTTTGGTGCCAATGAAGACATCTAAAAGAATTTGAAGCAGGCTCAGAGGGTAATTTAGAAGGAAGGGTTCCAAAAATATCTGGCAGCCTTATTGAAACGAGCGCACACAGGGCTTCCTCCCGTGGCCGCTTTGAAGATGAAAGCTCGTCTTTGATGTGCGGGTTCAGGTACGCTTGTCGGAGGGAAAAACACGTTGCTCTCCAACCCCACGTTGTGTTTGTCTTTGTTGGAAGAAGGATATAGACCTTGAGCAGTGTTCTTTTTTCACATTCCATAAGCAGTTCTTTTGGGGGAAAAAAAAAAAAGCTCGGCAACAAGCACGGGCCGGTTCTTTAAAAACTCTCAAAACTCCTGAGTCAGTTTTCCACTCAAACTAGAGGCTGTTATTGAGCAAATATTAGTAATATTTTAAATTGACTGTGACAAACATTTTGGTGAATTTTTACAGGTACTCTTTCAGTGAATAGTTGTAATTACAAAGAGGCATTGTAATAATTTTTATGTCACAGAAGAGGAAAAGCAAGTTTAGGGAGTGAAATAACCGATTCAAGCTCTCACAACAAATAAATGGCAGAACCGGGATTTTTTTTTCCTGTATGGAAATTTTATTCTAAGTTAGGAGTTTAGACTTACTGTTTGTTTCTCCTTTAAAAACTAAGTTTAAGTGGCGATTACTACATCAACACACAAAATCCGTTTTATAAACTAACTAAACTATAATAACTGTTTTTACTTGTTTATATTGGGTTTTTATTGATTAATTTTTTCTCCAAGAACAAAAGCTTCCAAATTCTTTTTTTTTTTTGCAGGCAAGATAAGGAAATCAAACGCCCCCCAAAAATTGGGACTCCCTTCCCCAAAGAAGTAAACAATAGGCCATTCTCTCTCAAGAATATTTAGGGAAAAAGAAGGCTAAATAAAATATTAGAAACAGAATCCAGAGAACATCCGAAGAAATATCTACCTTGTTCAAGTGTAGGGTTTTTCGGTGTTGCAAGGATGGCTCAGTATTGGGAATGACACAGTTATGAGGAGCGTGCTTCGTCTTGGCAAAGCTAAAGGGACAACTCGTATTTTCATTTCTATAGGTTCCTAAAAGACATTTGCCAAAATTCACCATTTGCTTAAAATCTGCTTTTAAATGAAACAGAAATGAAAGGAGAATTCCCTAACTTGATAAAGTATATTAATCTCGGCTCAAAAGCAAATAGTATGCCTGGTGTGGAAAGGGTGTCTACTGACTCCACTATTATTAGCATTTTAAATATTAAACTGAATTAAATTCCAGTAGTAGACAATAAAATTGGATGAAAAAGATAAAGAAAATTAGAGAAACAATGAGTGGAATGCCATATTAATTTATAGAGCTGAATATAAAAATCACAATTAGAAGATAAAAGTGAAGACAGAGCCCTATTTATAGTGGAAACTACAAGACTAAAATACCTTGGAGTGAACTTAACATAAAATATCAACAAGAAAACTGTAAAAGGTTCCTAAGGGACACAACAAACTTGAATGAATACAATTCGTATCATGTTATTGAAAAGGATGACATCATAAAGACATCTTTAATGTCAATTCCCCTTGTCGTCCTCCATAATTGTCTTTTCTCCATGAATTTTATGTGGTCCCAATAAGTACGCCCGTGGTTCTGTCATGGTGGGCTGTCCTGTGGGAGGGTGTTTAGCAGCACCCCTGGCTGCTACCTACTGGGTGCCAGCAGTGCCCCAGGTGGTGACAATAAAAAATATCTCGTCATTCTTTATGTCCACTGCAAACTCAGTCTTGGCTGAGCACCGCCGATACAGGCCAATCTCCAATACCCGCTCACTAATGAACTCCACCGCATCTTGGTGCCTGAGACGCAGAAACAGGCATCTTCGATGGCTGTGAGAACGGGTTTTAACGAACCAGCATGCTGGTTTACCAGTAAAAGGGTATGAGTGACTCCTCTTTCAGGCATGCAGTTTACCAGCAGAAGACTGGCTTTTCAGAGGGTCACTAGCCTCAAACCAGAACGACGCCCACTGGGTGCTGTTACAGATAGGACGTGGGAAATTCTGCAGACGTTGGAGTAAAGCACGTTGTAGGCCATCCAAACCCAGTGCTGTTAGACCATTCGACCTGATGCTGTTACCACCGAAGAAATATGTTGGAGATCTATGAAGTCAATCTATCACGAAAAATGTCTTAAGAAGAAAATTAGACCAGAGGGACTTTTCCGTTTTCAAAGTCATATACTATGTGGGGAGTCATTCCTTAAATAAGGAATTAGTAAAAAGAAAAAGAAAAAAAGAAAAAATCATCAGTGAGTGGAGTGTTAGGGATCTCGTGTCGCAGCGCCCACGAGCTGGCCACGCTCCTGTGTCCCAAGACAGTGAGCCTGTCCCTGACCTCAGAAACCTCCTGCTTTTCCTTCCTGAAGGTCCATGTAGTGTCCCACCATTCAGCTGCCCCCTCTTGGATCTGGCAGGACTCCGTTGCCCGTGATTGGGTTGGACTGACCGTAGGCTTTTACTCTCTGTCCACCTCCCACCCCAGCACTTGGGCGGCCCGACAGCTGCCTTCTGCGTGAGCTTTGGAGGGAGGTTTTCACAAGAAGACATTGATTCACACCACCGTGAAGCAGCCTTCAAACCTAAGCACTAGAATCAGGTCTCCAGACCTTGGGATGCTTTGTTTTTGAACTTGGATGTTTTCAACTATGGTGGAAAATGTGCCTCACTCCACACCAACATTACCAGCAGATATCAAAGTAGAGAAACGACATTCGTGTTCAGAGAGAACACGACCTACCCACCGTGTTCCGGGTAGAACGGGGTAGAGAGAACGGGTGAAGGCTGAACATTACGTGACAGTCCACGTTAAATCAACGTTGTCGGCGCTAAACCATAAAACCCTGAATGAATCTCAGCGCTTCCTTACGAGCAAAATCACAAACAGGGACATCAGTAACCATTCTAGAAGAACGAGACAAGAATGCCCTTTAATAGTAGAAGTAAATCTATTGTTTTTCCTTAAAAGAGCATTCAAGTGTATTATATTCATATTTATAATGAAAGAACATGACCTTCGGTCAATTTTTTACTTCTCAGAACCTGGTAGAAATGATTATATTTGCTCCCTTTAAATGTCAAGTATGTAAGTCGAGGCCCCTTAGGCCCGATGCCAGAGCAGAGCACCTGCAGCCTGCAGTGGGAAGCTGGGGCTGCCCAGCCTCAGAGAGTTCCCGTGCATGCCTGCCTGACGATGCTGGCCTGGCTGGTGCTGGGCCCCCGCTCACAGAGGGTCCCCATGTGCCAGTCCTGCCCTCTCTGTCCTTGCCCTCTGATGCTCACCACCAGCCTAGCCCTACTCCCTGCGAATCTTCAAACATCTGGGAACCAAATTGCCCTTCGACGACCCAACCCTGGAGCACCGTGACCATGGGCAGCTACCTGAGCAGACACCTGCGCAGGTACCGAAGCACAGCCCACGTCACACTGCGGCCCTCTGCCCCAGTGCACGGGCTCTCACGGTCCAGGCCCACCCTTCGCCCACGGGGCAGGGAGTGGTGCTGAGTCCCCTGAGCCCACCCAAGTGCTGTGTCCAGACCCAACCTTGCCCACCGTGCAGCCGGCCCGGACTGTGTCAGAGTCTGGAGGGAGGCGCCTGCAAACCTCCTCTCTTCTGCCCCCAGTCTGACCCCCACAGGCTGGATTTCCCTGGCTATGTGAAGAGTACCATGGAGCGGGGGCTTTGGAATGTCCACCGCCTCGGGCACATCTGGAGCCCGGTGACCATCTGAGTTGCCTCTCCTGAGCCAGAGGGAGCTCCTGCACAAGCGCCCTGCCCCCCGCGCCCAGGAGGCCCTGCTGAAGGCTCTCAGCCAATGCAAGAAAGGAAAAACGAAGTTCCCCGGACCACTCTGGTTCTGGACCCTGCACAGCCGGAGACGGAGGGCGGGCCCAGAGCACAGGCGCCTTTAGGGAGAAAGAAAGGGGGTGATATTCACCCTTGTGCCCAGGCCTGCACCTCTGCCCCTGGGGCAGTGTTGTCCAGGGGAGGAGATGGCTGCCACTCTCTCTGCCACCCACCTTGATGCAAGGACACCCCCAGCCCAGGTCACACAGCCTCAGCCTCAGCTGGAGAACTGGGAGCCTGAGGTCACCCCTGTGTCCTATTAGTCAAGGCCCTGCTGCCACCACCTCCTGAGACTCCAACCTGCAGTCCTTTTGCCCTGGCAAGCCCTGCTGTTCCAGGCATGAGTCACAGACACGTTAGGCCACCTCCCATTGCCCTCAGAGGCCGCTCTCCTTAGCGGGCAGCACCCACGTGCAGAACCACGGCTACGATCAAATGTTTGCTGGCCCCCCCCCCCCCCCCCCCCCGCCTTCTCCCAGGAACACACTTATCAGGGAGGCGTGTCTCTCCCGTTTGCCTAGTTTGTATACTTAAAAGTTTGTATTTATTTTAAATAATAATTATAGGCATCATTATCATCACCTAATCATAGTCTTTCTTTAAAGGTACATACAATAGGATTTCTTCCACACCTCAGTTGCTCCACCTGGCACTGGTAACATTTGGGGCCAGGTCATTCTTTGTTGCTTGTGGGGTGCTGTCCTCTGTGTGGCAGGGTTTTAGCAGACGCTCTGGTCTCTAACCTCTCCATGCCAGGGGCATGCCCACATTGTGAAAATAATATCACTGCCCAATATTCCAGGAGGTGGGGGTGGCGGGCTGGGCGGAGGGGTGTGTGTGTGTGTGTGTGTGTGTGTGTGTGTGTGTGTGAGTGAGTGAAAATCACACTGGTGGAGAACCACTGAAGGACAGTGACCCCTGCTGGCAGTAATAGTCAAGCTTATCTCCCAAAATGATGGGAGCAATTAAGTTAAATTAATTGATTATAGCTATAGTTGAATGTATTGGGATGACATTGGTTAGTAACATAGGTTTCAGGTGTGCCATTGTGTAACACATTATCTGTAGTGTGTGCTCACCACCCCAATCAAGGCTCCTCCCATCACCATTTATCCCCCCTTTACCCTCTGCTACCTCCCCCACCCCCTTTCCCTCTGGTCATCACCACACTGTTGTCTGTGTGTGTGTTTTTTTCTTAATCCCTTCACGTTTTTCACCCAGTCCCACAGCCCCCCTCCCTGCTGACAACTGTCAGTTTTTTCTATGAGTCTGTTTCTATTTTGTTGGTTAGTTTACATTGTTCAATAGATTCCACATATAAGTGAGGTCACATGGTATTTGTCCCTCACCGCCTGGCTTATTTCCCTCAGCACAATGCTCTCCAGGTCCATCCATGCTGTTGCAAAAGGTAAGATTCCCTTCTTTTTTATGGCCAAGTAATATTTCATTGTATAAATGTGCCACAGCTCTTTTATCCACTCATCGACTGATGGGCACTTTAGCTGCTTCCAAATCTTGGCATTTGTAAATAACGCTGAAATGAACATAGGGGTGCATGTATTCTTTCGAATTAGTGGGTTTTGGATTCCTTTGGATATATTCCCAGAAGTGGAATTTTTGGGTCATAATGCAGTTCCATTTTTCATTTTTTGAGGCAACTCTATTGTGCTTTCCACAGCGGCTGCACCAGCCTGCATTCCCACTCCCCCCAGTACATGAGGGTCCCCTTTTCTCCGCACCTCACCAGCACTTGTTGTTTGTGGATTTATTGATGACAGCCATTCCGACAGGTGTGAGGTGATATCTCACTGTGGTTTTAATTTGCGTCTCTCTGACAATTAGTGATATCAGACCATACTACAAGTTCACGGTGAGCAAAACAGCCTGGTACTGGCATAGGAACAGGCATATAGATCAATGGAACAGAACAGAGAGCCCAGCAATAAACCCATGGCTTTATGGTCAACTAATATTTGACAAAGGAGGCAAGAACTTACCCTGGGGTAAAGGCAGTCTCTTCAATAAATGGTGTTGGGCAAATTGGACAGATACATGCAAAAAAAAAAAAAAAAAAGAAAAGAAAAGAAAAAAAAGAAACCAGACTACCTTCTACACAAGAATAAACTCCAAAAGGATAAAAGACTTAAGTGTAAGGCTCGAAATCATAAAAATCCTGGAAGAAAACATAGGCAGTAAAATCTCAAACATTTCTAGTAGCAATATTTTTTTCTGACAGATCTCCTTGGGCAAGGGAAGCAAAAGAAAAAAATAAACAAGTGGAACTATATCAAACTAGAAGGTTTTTGCACAGCAAAGGAAACCATCAACAAAATGAGAAGACAACTCACTGATTAGGAGAACATAGAAACAGCCCAAACTATCCAATTAAAAAATGGACAAAGGGCCTGAATAGGCACTTCTCCAAAGAGGACATACAGATGGCCAGATGTTATGTGGGTGCCTCTTCCTGGTTCTGGTGCTCTTGGCCGGGGATCCCAGCATGAGGTTGAGACCCCACGCTTCTCAGGGGGAACCCCAGCAGCTGAGATATCCCTCGTGAACCTCGGCCACCGCCCATGGGGGCGGGGCCAGCCCTCTTCACGTCTCTGCCCCTACCGGTCTCGATGTGGCTGCTTCTGTAAATCCTCCGCTCTAAGACTTCTGTTCAGCTAGTCTTCAGGTTGTTCCTCAGGTTGATTGTTCTATATTTTAGTTGTAATTCCACTGGTCCTGGGAGGAGGTGAGTGTCTGCAGACCCAGGACTTGAAACCAGGCCACGTGAATGCAGCTTCTCCCCTCTTAGCCGATTCATGACACTATTTTCTGGAGTAGGACGTTAGTCCGGTTCCTCCCGACCTCCCCTGTCTTCTCCAGCAGCCAGCAGCAGGAGGGGCCTCCGGGTAGCAGGGAGCACACTTCAGCTCCCTGCTTGTTGGCGCGGAGCGGTGGACAGCCCCCAGAGAAGGACACGTTGGCCTGTGTGACAGTGAGCGCCTCCCCGCCCCGTCCACAGCCTGCCCAGGCTGGCTTCATCTCGGGGTGCGCAACAAGGCGAGGAACGTTGTGGCCGGAGGCAGGGCGTCTCCAGTGTCTGGACCACGTCAGGCTCACGGAAGGGTTGCTAAGGAACACCAGTGTTTGTCCTTCCGTGGTGATGTGATGCCCTGCTGGGATCGTCCATGGTGAGAAAGGCGATTTTATAATGTTACCGGTGTGATTCGACTTTAAGGAAGGAGCAATTTTTCCTCATAAGATACTCATCAACAGCAAGTTATCCTTCTGCCAAATTTCACAGGAATGTCAGCATTATTGAACACTAATGGGGCAAAATGAACCATAAGTCAACCTTCAGCTGTGTGTCTGGCTCCACGGCTGCTGTGCCCAAAGTCATCATCGCCAGCTAGTGCCTCCCCAAATCCTAATGAAACAAACAGTTGCGGAATATGCCGTCGGCTCCCCCAAAGTTTCCCAGCAGCCTGCGCATCTCTTAGACACCTGCATTAAGCTGGCACATCAGATGTTTAGTGATGTTAACCTTCCAAAAACTTTATATTTCTGTTTACTTCTAACGTGTTCACCAACGGAGCCTTTCTGTTCAGAGAGCAGTTGCCTGGATTGTTCACTGTCCCCTGAGACTATGTCAGCAGTGGACACCACCAAACTCCCGCCCCGTGAAAGGCCACCTCTTACTTATTCTGCAAATTAATTTGTTTACAACTAACTATAAGGCCACCGTGACCATCCATGATCCAATGATGTTAACTCAGTCACACACTTGATTAAAGTAAGCACAGTACTTAGAAATGTGAGCATTCAGAGATGTTATTGGTGTTGATGTAGCTGATATTTTAAAATGCCTGAATCCATCAAGAAGGCAGGATTGACCCTGAGTTATTTAAGTATTAGTTTACCCAAGATTTAGGTCCTTATATACAAACTCTATGTTCAAAGCGACCATGAGGAGTTCTACAATGTTACAAATTATTTAGAAGCAGCTACTTTCGCCAAGGAAGAAAACATTATCGCAAAGAAAGAAAATCATTTGTACAAGTAACAACACCCTAAGAAGTCAAGTGGTAACTGTCCTTACGAAGGCGCAAGCGGGGCGCTGGGAGACCCGAGGGGTTGCTTCCGGCTGCTGCGGTTGGGGGAGTCTTTGAGGCAGCCCTCGAGGGCAGGGTGTTAGGTGGTTGCCGCTGAGCTGGGGATGGGGAGGAAAGGGAATTCAAGACCTGGGCTCGATGTGAGCAAAGGCCTGGAAGCAGAAAAGTGGGACGTGAGCTGGAACAGCAAGCCTGGAATCCAAGTTGCCGTGTAGGGAGCAGTGGGAGGTGAAATCAGAGTAGCAGGAGCAGGCCAGACCCTCGAGAGAGAATGAAGGTAAGACAAGGGGATTGAGTTTACTGATGTATCGACACAGAGAGGGAAGGAAAGGTTCAGAGCGAGAGGAATGATCGAGTTAAGACCGCATTTTAGGAAGTTTGAGGTCCCTCACTGTGTAGGAGGTATTGAAGGAGGTGGACTCGAGGGGCTAATCAGTTAGGCTACAGCTCACCCATGAGGCCAGGGCTGCTCAAACAAGAGGCAGCAGAGGGTGTGGATGGCAGAGGAACCCGGGAGGTAAACTGGCAGGACCCGTAACTGATGACACGGGAGAGGAAGAAGTGTAAGGGGCACCCGAGAGCGGAATCCCTGATGGAAACAGGAAGTTCGGGAGGGGCCGGCAGGGTCCCACCAAGTTGGAGGTGTCTTGGGAATGCACAGGTCGGGTGATGTGGTAGGCAGCTGGGGTGCTGGATGGACAGACACCAGACACGGGAGTTTGGGAAGGGATAGCTGAGGCAGGAGATGGTCGGAGCATGACAGGGGACAATTTTAGGAAAAGAGAAGGAGAGTGAAAGCCAGACCCTTCATGAAGCACCTACATTTAAGGGTCCAGGGGGAAGGGGGCCCACATGGAACCTTGTGTGGGGGTCAATGAGATACTGTTTATAATGGCACTTGGTGAATTGGCCCAATTCAGTTAGATGGTATCAGACTCATTCTGCTAGAAGCTGATACCTTATAACTTTATAGCTGTCCTTCCTGACATTTTTATTGTTCAAGGTCTCAAAAGAACAAGAGTAGATGCTGCTTATTTGAATTTAAGTACCACCCACAGTGCAGCTTCCTGTTGTGCAAAGAATGGTAACCTTGAACGATAGCGACGTACTAATACAATATTCCTGGGAGAGTCCCGGGCCTCGCTGGAGGTTCACTAAGTTTCAGTGAAGGTAGATTTTAAAAGTTATTGAAAAAAGCCTTTAAAAGAACTTGTTGAGAAAGGGGCAGGCATTTCAAGGGGGAAGATACAGATCCTGCAGCGGGGGCCATTTACGAACGGAAACGTGGACGCGCGGTCATAAGTCATCTCAGAGAAGAAGAAGAAGAGAGAAGAGCTATGAACGAGACCAAACCACATAGCTGACCATCCCTGGGAGGGCCCCAGTGAGCTCCTCGAACCAGGAATGCGGGTGAGCAGGTGGCGCCTGTGTGTAATGAGGTAAACACGGCAGGCGTCCAGGGAGCCGGGAAGATGCAAAGCATGTGGCCAACAGCGAGGCCCTAAAGGTGCGTGTGTACTGAAACATGCATGTGAGGTTTTGTTGAGGACAGAAAGGTAAAGGCATCCACTAGACCACTGCTGAGACGCACACGGCAATGTTAACACAGCAGATGACTTGAATCCGTCCACTCCGACTTTCTTCCTTACTTGTGATTCAGGAGGGTAATCTTGGAGCTGGAGCGGGCTGGGAAAATATGTGGACCGGGAGCTCAAAGCCCAGGAGGAAACAAAATACCCCAAAGGGAGCTAGAGGCTCAGGTGGGACTCTGGCAACTGACAGACACGACAGAAAAACATTGTCGACTGGCCTGGAAGCTTGGGTGCAGTCAAGAGGCAGCAGAAGACAGAGAGGGGCAAAGTCTTTGAGGAAGGAAAAAGGCGAATTATGAATATTTAAAGAAGTTACTGGTTAATCCCTGGCAGAGTTGTAGATGAATTATGAAACTGTGGTATTTAGACAAGGAATGGCTAAGGGATCGCACTAAGAACAAAACATTTTAAACTGACTTTCTTTCTTTTGCTTAATTTTTCAAGCTCTGCAGATGAAGATTATGGTGGAGGGAAACACAGCTAACATTCATTGAGACTTGTGTGTGTCAGCAGACTTCTGAAAGCGCCTAACCGTGTCAACTTACTCAACCTTCCCCAAATCTCTGTGAGGTAGGGCCATGTTCACCCTCATTATTTAAGTGAAGAAACCGTTTTTAGTACCTTTTATCGTCTGAGATACAGTAGTTAATTATCCCCCCATTTCCTTCCAGTTCCCTAAATGTTAGAGTCACTCTTTAATCCAGCTGAATTTGCTTTGATTTATGGTGAATGCTCAGGGTCGGATCTCATTTTCTTCCCCCAATTTTTAACTAATCTGAACTTTTACTGAAGAATTCTTTCCTAATGATTTACTTTTTTTATTTATATACTAATTTTATCACTGAGTAACTTTTATAATTTCCTCATTTTTATGTACATCATGGTTTGGTTCCAGGTTACCTGTATAGTTTAATGATTGATTCTGGTAGTAATACCACCTAGTTTAGATTTGAACCAATGAGGTAAATTAACATTTTATTGGGTGAGTTTTCCTTTTTTGTTCTAATCTCAAATGTCTTGATTAGTAGCAGTAGTTTATTTTTCCATTTGAACTTTGGGATAATTTTGTTGAATTCCAACAGAAGCTAAATTAAGAATTCAACCAGTTTCTTATCCCTCCTCATTCCCCAACAAACCAAAGAACCAACTAACCAACCAACCATACAGACACATAAAAAAATCATACACCTTAAAGAATTTAAAAAGTTACTCCTAATAGTAATTATCGTTATCCAGAGACCATCGGAGATAGATAGTTATACCGAATATGATTTATATCGGTGTGACACACGATAGTGCACATAAAATTGGAACTTTTTACATGTCTAGTGGTCTGAGCTATTTCTTTTGATGCGCCGTAAACACCGTGTACACCATGTCATTAAACAGTCTTCTACATTATGTGTAATGGGTGCCTATTACTCCACCACTCACATACGCACTACATTTATTCGCCTCACCCCTGTTTTCAGACCTTCAGTTTGCTTCCCCTTTGGAATCCGTTCTTGTGTGCCTCTCCTTTTTCTTTAGTATGAGTTTCTTGCTCGTGAAATTCCAGGTCAAAGGATAAAACAGTTTTCGAGGGTTTTTTTTTTTTTTTACACCAGTTGCCAAATGGTCCAGTTTTAGCAATTTCATGCTGTTAGCAGCCGCGAATGAGAAAGCTTCCTTAAATATTTTGGTTGGAACTGCATTAAACTTAAAATAAATTTGGAAACATGATGGGTTGTTTTGTATTCAAAGTTTAACTCGAGGAATGATGCGTCTCTCCAAACGTGTATTGCTGTTTCATTATATAAATCCTGCGTGTTTGACTAGTAGGGTTGGGTTCCTTTTAGGTTTTACCCATTTTTTAATTTTGTAGCTTTAGGAGAGTGGGATAGTTTCCCAGTACATTTTATGGCTCATTATTGATTTTCAGGAAGCTATTGAGTTTTGTACATACATTGCATATCCGACCCGTTCACTATACTTTCAGGTTAATTCATATCTTTAGAGACACTTAAGAATGTATTCGCTTTCCTGGGTCTTACGGTTGATCAGTGTTGGGATTGGTGTTGAACCTAATCGTCTATAACTCCAACCGTGGTGCTTTTTCTACCACACCCCAGTGCTTCCCAAATGGGTCAGTAGAAATGCATTTGCCCAAACACGGGATGTGACAGCCCCAGGGGCTCTGTGCTGGCCAGACTGTTTTGTTCAACTCCCAGGGCCAAATTTTCAGAGCGACACTGACATTTTGGCAAGTGTCTAGAATGAGCCTGTGATCTGAGAAATGATAAAAATCAGAAAGTGAAGCCATGTGCCTTCTGTGACTACGTCATGATGATTGGGTGGCAGTTAAAGGAAACCAGGTTCTGGCACATTATGTCAAAACCCAACACGGAGAGGTGTTCTCAAGATGCAATCAGGTGTTTGGGGCGTGCTGACCCATCTGGTACTGGATGTGCGAAGGGAGAAGCTGGGTGAGCCTCTCTTGAGCAAGGTGTAACTTCCTCCTGCTCCCTTATTTCTGCACGTAGCTTTGAAATATCCTTATTCTTAAGTTAGCCAAGCAGATTGAATGTGGTTATCGCTACTACTTATGGAGTGAGTTAAAAAGGCACGCATTTTCTACACCTCATTTTATTCAGTGATTTTAGTCTTTCCCAACCGTACAAAAGATCTCTAAGTAGAGCTTGTGCTCCACGCTTTCGTGCCTTCGTCTCTCATTTCTTGTTTGTTTTAATGAGTAGTGGCAAAACCAAGCCAAACAAGGATAAACAACAAACACAGAACAAAACCCCGAATAATCAAGGGGGGATGGCAACTTGGCTACATCTTCAGTAGGGGGGAAATCTGTTGGCAGGCCCGACAATCATTAGCTCTTAGTCTACGAAATCTTGGCTGGAGGGAAGCGGCTGTGTGACGGGGGTGGGATGGGGAGAAGGCCGAGCTATGGGGTGCTCTGGGGCGGGGCTTTGATTCTGTCCCCACCTGCTAAAGCACTAAGAAAGCCCCTAAAATGGTATTGAATTCTCTCCTCTCCCACTGCTCCCCCTGGCTGATGGGGGTGGTGGTGGGGAGGCTGCTGGGGTGGGGGGAGGGCTGGTTTGGGTTAGATTAAGTGATCCAGACTCTCGTAGGTTCTTCTCCTTGCTCCGCTTTTGGCTCTATTCCGACTGGAAGTCTGAAGACAAGCTCTGGATGCGGGCGAGGCTTGTGGTTAGGCTGCTTATTAGAATTTATTGAGATGTTGTGGCCGAGAATCTGACGTTCAGAAGAACGGCTTCAAGTCCTTAACTGCTTGGCCTTAGGTTTTCCGCCTATAAAATGGGAATGGTAGCATCTACTTTTGAAAATACCCAGAGGACCGGTTAGCCAAATGAGACAATATGAAAGTTTCTATTTTCTAAAGCCTAAATGCTACGTAAAAATAGAAGCTGTAATTTTTATTTTTAATCTCAGGATTCTTTTGCTCACAGGGTGTCGTTAATAGTCTAGATTGGTTAGCACAACTGATTTTGAATGGACTGATTTTTAACGTGTCCCGTCACCTTAGGTCACTCGCTGACATGGTCACACGTTGAGAACTTGGTGATCGGCCCAGGACCCGGTTCCGATTTGCATTCAGAGCTTCCGAGGCTGACCTGGTTCTGTCTTACGCGGCTCCGTGGAATGTGCTCAGTTGCTGGGGGTTCACGTACAGACCATAAGTGCGGAGCTGGCCCAAGCTGCCCGTGTCATGTCTGAGGGGAGTGCCCTCCCCCTGGTGCCTGGTGAGCTGCTGTAGGCAGCACATCTTCCCGAGGCAACCCCTTGGCCACTTAGATAAATGAAAATATTCCTATTAATATTTAAATATTTTATTTTTTATATTTTAAAAATATTTAATTTATTTATTTCTAGAAAGAGGGGAAAGGAAGGAGAAAGAGGGAGAGAAACATCAATGTGTGGTTGCCTCTCACACGCCCCCTACTGGGGACCTGGCTCGCAACCCAGGCATGTGCCCTGACTGGGAATCGAACCAGTGACCCTTTGGTTTGCAGGCCTGCACTCAATCCACTGAAATACAGCAGCCAGGGCTAAATATTTTATTTTATTAAATTATTCTTACTAGAATTAAGCTATTCTTAGTTTATTGTAAAACCGGCTATGTCCTCTGAACCTGGAGACAGGGCGTGTGAGCACAGAATGAGGCTCCACGCGGTCGAATGCTCGCTAGACTCCGGCGCTCACACTGACGTGTTTCCACCCGAGTTTTCTACAGGGATGGCTCTTCCTCTGACCATCAGTTGAGTTCAGAAAGTTCACGGGGACCCTCGTCAGTACAGGGCTCTGCGGAGCAGCGTTATCATTCTGCAGCACACTGGAAAAATCTTGCCCGGTTATCCAAAAGCCGTTTCCTTAATAAGCTATCACCATTATTCTGCCTCCTCACGTGGTCGGCTTCGTGGGTGGGCTATTATACTTGGCAACGTGTGGCGGAGCACTTTGGTTCGAAGAAACCTTTCCTCCTCTGGGGGAAACATGCCATCCCAGGGCAGCACTGTGGAAAACTGTGCGGAGGCTTCATTGTTCAAATATTCTGGCCCAGGCCTTGTCTATTCAGGAGACTCCTCCAGCTCCTCATACCATCTGTGTGTGGGAGTCGTTAGGTGTTTGTGACAGACTGGGAGTCCCTCCTGTACCTTTGTCTTAACCACGAGGTCTGCTGGACCCGAGGTGCACGATGCTATTGCTTTAAGAAGTCCTTGTAACACCCAACGATGCAATGATCCTAACACATGCTAACGTCTACCTCTATTCAAGAACCAGGTGGGCTCGCTCCTGGTTTTGCTCTCGCGTTTGTACAGGCAGAATAAATAGGGGAAGACGTAGATGGCCGGCCTGGGAAATGCAAGGAGGGCCAGCTCCCTGGGCCTGGGACCCGAGATGGCCTATAAGGCTCCATGCTCAGAAGGCCCCAGCATTTAGTTTAAAGCTCTGCTGTGCCCATCCTGAAATTCTGAAAGCACCTTGAACAAGGCTGCCCACGTTTTATGAGTCCTGGGCCCCATGAGTGAAGCTGCGGGTCCTGCTTTGAGGTCATCCACTGTCTTAGGACCTGCTAGAAGATCCCAGATGCAGACGAACTGGAAACGAGGTGAGAGCTGAGTGACCAATGACAAGGCACCGCGAGCTAAAGAAATACCTCGAACCTGCCTGTGTTGATGTTATTGTTTTAACGTTGGCCTTTGTGCTGGGTAGTTTCTGTTTTACGGAAAACCGTTCTGCCTCCTAAGCTCCTGTGTTTACCAGTCTAGAACAAATTCTTTATTCTTTGGGAGAGGAAAGGAGTGGGGAGTGGATCCGGGAAATGTGAGCTCCTTCTTACTTTGCGTCACGTGTGGCTTTGGCCGGCAAAGCTGGCTCCGTTGCTCACATTCCAGCGTCAGGCCTTTCTGTGGCTGCTTTCCAATGGCGTCGGTCCTGGGCAGGTGCTCGCTCTTGTGATTACTGTGATTATTACAATTCTCTGAATCTTGACAGGGCTCTCCTCCTTCACATCCATGCTTGGATGTCACCCTTTCTCTGAGGTGAGTCCTGGACACTCTACTGCAGACAGCACCCCCCTCGCACCCCACCCTGATGCTCACGATTCCCCTTATTCCACTTCTTCTCATTTAACTGTGTAAGGCTCGGACATAGCAGCTGCTCAATACCCATTAATTCAACACAGGAATGAGAGAATGACTGCTAACCGGTTAACTGCACATCCTACCAGTTAAAGGTAAGCCTCCGTGGGAATTAAAATGCTGGCTAGATTCTTACCCCTTTCCTCCCCAGCTGGTCTGTTCACAATTCTTCTGATGTCAGCCCCTCAAACATACCAGTTTTGAGAGGCGAGCCAGTTTAAGATCCAGGGGTTTCCCAGTTCGAATCTTCCCATATTATTGAGTAACAGTGTTTTCCAACACAGTAGGAATGGAGATAAGGCAGTGTGTTCCTTGCGAGGGAGGAAGTCTAGAGCGTACGGGATATGACTAATCCTTACGGCACCTTTTATATCTTAGGGGAATTCACCTGGGCCTTTCCCCTGTTCTTTGGTGGGGGCCGTGTGTGCTTGCGGACAGGAATCCTCGGCTAACTCAGCCATCCCTTCAACACGCTCCTCCCGAGAATACAGGAGGCACCGACATCACCAGTTCTAGTACTATAAAAGCCAATTTCAAGTTACCAGTCTCCCTCTTTAGTTTTCCTTTTGTATAAAAATCAGCTATTTGTTCAAATGTGTGCAGACGTGGAAAGAGCCTCAAGAGACTTTCTAGTCAAAGTCCCGTCTCAGCAGTTCAGAACAGTTGTAGTTGGGAACCCGACTCCTAGGCTAAGAGATCATTTGGCCATTAATTTAGTAGGAGAAGCGCTGGTCACAGATAAAGTCGTGAAGGAGGAACACGCGAATGAGCGTGCAAAAGAGGACCCGTATTCGTACACCCAAGCTGAAACACTTCCTTCTGAGCCATCGTTCCCGTGGGCTTTCCCGACTTTGTCCCTGTTCTGTTTGAGAAGACTTCGGACTAATCTACAATTCAATTTATGATGCCAGTAATCTGGTGTTTGGTGTGAGAGTCTCAGTGGCACATTCCATCTACTTACTCTGTTTAATCCTTTTTTTTTTTTTTTTTAAGAAGACTGCTCCTCGGTTCTGTCAAGTTCCAGGCCCATATGTTTGCATTTCCAATCCCTCGCAGTGGAAATAATGACTTTTTTGGAGACTCCAAACCAGGTGGAATAAATTCAGTGGTGGAGATTATTTTGTTTCACAGCCAGGAATTGGAAGAACACATTTGAATATAAAAATCAAATAGATGCTAGAGCGTAAAAAGTTTTCGTGTTTTCCATAACAAACTGACGTCTGGGAGTGCTATGTTTGGAAGCACCGATCAATTATCTTATGATTTTGTTCTTGAAGGATGTTCACAAAAATTGTTTTCGTGTAGGGAAATAGGAAGAAAAGACTTAAAATGAGGAGAGTGTCCCTGGGTCAGAGATCCTGAAGATTTTAAGTCCTTCTGAGAGGGAAATGACCCTTGCAGACTGGACACCGTGTGTATGCATGTCCCCAGGGTGGGGGGGACAGCTGAGACGCTTCCTGGGTAAGGCAGGGAGGTGCAGAGCTGGCATTCCCAGGGCGTCCAGGAGGGAGGCGGTGCATGTGTTGTTTCCATGGACACAGCACCGCTCCAGTTTTCCTCTAGGCGGTGACAAATGTGACTGGACTAGCCTGGTGACTGGACTAAGCTAGTGGAAATTTGTTCCTATACACTTTTCCCAGTTTTTTGCCTATGACCTTTCTTTATACAAACATAGGACTTCCAAGACAGAATTACTTTATGGTCTTCGGAGATTTGCTTAATTCTTCTTCGTGGGATAGGTTGAGGCTAGTGGAATAGCCCCCAAAGTGGTATGTTAAAACATCATCCCCAAAAGCACATGCCAGAATTCTCTGGCCTTCTTGGAAGGCCCAGGGAGTCTTGTTCTAGTTCCATCTGCATTCGGCACCCTCAGTGATGCTGCCCCATCGCCCTGAAAACTGGTAGGTAGTCCCGCCTTTAGAACCCTGTGTGCTGAGTCAGTAACCGGTGTGCTGGGGGGGAGCGAGGGCTTCGGGAAGGGGGCCTCCAGTTTAAAAAAAAAACGGGGAACAAGGAGCTACTTGTGCATTTCATAGGATATGCCATTAGTTATCGAGGAGACAGAAGCTCAGAAGAAGCGGATCCTGTGCCCACACAACTCACACGGCCTAATACAGTAACCTTTACACAACAGCTGTCAAGCTAAAGGCCAAGGCCAAAACCAACAGAGCAGGGCCGAGTTCCTGTCCCTCAAAGCAGGACAGCTGAACCCGTGGCAAGTTTAACAACCAAAAAGAACAAACCAAAACAAGTGACGCTCCAAACCAACGTTCTCCGAACAAGGAAATGGTACCAATTAGGAGCTGGACATTTCAGAAGCACTGTCTTCCGGAAAGGTGCCAACTTTAGTCTTCTGGTTCCTTACCACTGGCTGAGAAAATACTTCAATTTACTGAGTCCTTTCTGGGTGCAACTGAGACATTGTATCCATTTAATAAAAATCCCAAATTGGGATTAGCATGACTGACTACTTATGCCATGAGAGTTTGAAGAACAAAGGAAAAATATCTCCCCACCGACCCTGATTTCGCACCACTTTAAAAAAAAGTACTGATTGCTTTCTGGCAGCTAATTTCAGGGACAGAAAATGCTGAGAAATTGGGATGTTGACTTCCAAAGTTTCTCCTCTTAAAAAAATGACCTCAGAAGTTGTAGCTCATGATAAACGATTGTGCCACAGATTTTTTGGTTCCTGCCAAGCAGAGGATTTAATAAAATTACGTTTAAAAAGCTGGGTCATTTAAGGAAAGTAATTCATTTCTTGCCTTGACTCTTTCCCAGAACAAATATAAAAAATGCATTATTTTCCTTCCCGGTATTAGTGAAATAGTTTCCAAATCCAGCGGACTGCACGCTCTGCCTTCCTCCACCAGGGTCTTACTCAGCTGGTGAGTCTTCTGGAAAACGATACCTAAGAGCCCATTTGATAGGTGCTTGTGCTCCCTTTTCTCTCCTTACACGCTTAGCTCCGGCACAACATGCATTTTCATTTTGTTAGGCTTTCTGGAACCTACCACCGCACTACCAATAAAAAGTTTCAAGTTGGTTTTTTTCCCTTTCTTTTCTCTCCCCTTTCTAAAAGATTTTAACTTTTGGGTGTATTATCTTTAAAAAGTTCCCAAGTTACCAGGGATCTGTCTTTTGAGCTAAGGTCTATGACACATAAATTTAAGGAAAAACTGAGTTTCTAAGGTACACAGAAAGTCAACCAAACTGCCTTAAAAGCTCCTGATGGCTGTTGAAAACGCAGGCAACAGCTTGTGCAGAAATCAAGATCATTTACTCTGAGCTGGTTTGGAAGCCCCGGGGGGGCGAGAGAGGGTCTCCAAGGCGAGGGGAGCGGCAGGGACGCGTCCGCGAAGCGTGACAGCCCCGTGCGCCCACCCTCGGGCCAGCGCGGCCGTCCGCCCGGCAGGCAGCGAGTCCGGAGTCCCAGCTGTGCGCGCACTTACCGTGATGGCCTGGAGTCTCTCTTTGAGCAGATCGGCCTCTTCCATTCTGGCAGGCGGGGGCAGGCAGCCGGGGAGGGAAGTCCCGAGCGAGCGACCATAAATCAGGGGCCTTGGTAGGGAGAGGCGCCGGGGCGACGCAGAGGCAGGAGCAGTGCGCTCCGGCAGCCCCGCCGCCCGAGAGAAGCCGCCGCCGCCGGCCGGGCCGCCGCGCCTGCGAGCAGATGCGCGGAGCCGGGCGGACTGACACAGGCGCCGAGCGCGCGCGGGGCGGCCACGCCGGGCTGCTGGCACCAGCTGACTGACAAGTTTGAACGGCAGCGCACCAGCCCTTTTCCCCCCCGGGAGCCGCCAGCTCTTTGTTGTGATGTGCACGGTGAGCGCGGCACAGTGCTCATTAACTGTTCCTTGCCCAGTCCATTGTTTTCCAGGGGGGGCTCAGGGAACCCAGCGCCGGGGGCTTCTGCAGCCTCTGTCGTGGGGTTTGCGTGTGTTTGCACACACTTCACTTGCTTCTCCTCCTCCAGGCTCCGCAGGGACACAGCCTCACCTGGCCTCGGCAGAGGCCCTTGCTTGTCCCCCTTCCTCTGATGGGCTGCCGTTAACAGTAACACACCCCTGAGTTTCTTTAGAACTTTCTGCAGTGGGCAGTGCCCACGAGCTGCCCCCCAGGCCCCCCACCCCGCTGCCTCCCGCCGCAGGAGCTTATTTCAGGCTTTGGCATCTCTGCGTCATGGAGAGACCAAAGGCGCTAAGGTGGCTCAGTGGGGGTCTTGGCCCCCGCTCAGTGTTCTGTGCGGCGCCGACGTCAAGAACCACCCTGTGTGAGTTCTTGGGCCTCTGGGGAATGCAGTACTTTCTTGGACCCTGTTCAGAAATGACACTGGGCTTTCAGGAAGGTGACCATTTTGACCTCACAGGTTACGCAAGGGAAAGGGTGAGCCTTTGACCGTGTGTTGAGACATTCTGTAGCGCATGCAGCCGGACACTGTGGCTACTCCTCTGCCCTTGAGAAAAAAGAAGTCGCCCCGGCTGGTGTGGCTCAGTGGACTGAGCGTGGGCCTGCCAACCAAAGGGTCGCCTAATCGATTCCCAGTCAGGGCACAGGCCTGGGTTGTGTCCATCCCAGATCAGGGGTGTGTGAGAGGCAACTACACATTGATGTTTCTCTCCTTTTCTCCTTCCTTCCCCTCTCTCTAAAAATGAATAAAGTCTTTAAAAAAAAGTCAAGCCCAGTGAAACTCTTAGAGCAAAGCAGAGACTGGGAGCTTTACAACGGACTCTGTCGGATTTCCCTGCATCTCTTTGATTCAGGTTTGAAGTGGCAGGTCCTCATCCTCATCCACTTCGCGTTGTCGGGGGTTTGGGTGCCTTCACATCAACAGTCAGCTGGAGAGGTTAGAGGGACAAACCTAACACTGGACACGCAGTTTAATCTCCTTGCATGGCTGATACCACTCATACAAATAGCTACTATTTGCTGAGTACTCTCTATAGGTGAAGGCTTTACATGCTGTTTATCTTACAAGGTCCTGGGAGATAGATGCTATGAGCCCTACTTTAAAAGCGAGGAAACCGAGGCTCAGAGAGGTAATTTCACATCGCTAGTTAGTAGCAAGGCCAGGCAGGGTTGGAACCGGACCGTCTAAGGTTACAGTAGCCATTCCGCAGGCCTGCCCCAGGAAACAGGGCAAGGTGAACAGGCTGAAGGGTTAGATCGGAGTTTGTGAGAGATGGGGGAGGGCCCGGCCTCCTCCTCCCTGTCATTCCCAGAACAATGATAGCCAGGTTCAGAACCCTCGGGCGGAACTTGTGGGAGTCTCCTCTGGATACACTCGATGGCTCTCATGAGAAAAGATTTCTGCATATTGTCATCTGAAGTCCCCCAACCATAGCACCAAAGGGGAACCCACCAGTTTCGAGTCTGAAATCACACCTGAGAGCAGTTTGTCCTTGCTCCAGCATCCTCAGGAGAATTTGGGGGGACCGGAGAATAGGAGAACTGGCTCGGTGTGGGGCACGTGTGATTACTATTGCATGGATATTTCAGCTTAAAAAAAATCGAACCTTCAAAACTTTTTGATTTTGTTTATCTGCTGATTCTGGCTGCAATTAAAGACAGGAGAGCAGTACTGATAAACAGCTCGGTACGAATTGTATAGTGGCTGCCCAGAACAGTTGGGCCTTCATCCAATTACTAGCCTGGATCTTTTCCTACAATTTGCCTCTCAAATCTCATTTCTGCTATGGGAAAACCCAAGGGTTTTCTAGTCAAGGGGAGGATTAAACAAAATAAGAGTGTCAGGGAATTTCAGAGGGAGCAGAGTTGGGACAACTGATTGGTATCATCATGTGTTTATTCATTTATTTATTGATAGTTGCTATTGTACGAAAGCGTTTGTTATTCATGTATTCTGCATATATTTAATGAGCACAAATGATGTGTCAGACGCTGCGCTAGGTGTTTGGGGTTCATGGACAAGTCACACTGCTGCTCTGCCGGAACTTCTATTTTCGTAGACAAGGAAAGATACATATCATAAGCAAGCAAAATATAGGAAGTGAGAAGATGGTTATGTTAGTCTGAGTCCTCTAGGAAACGAATGCCCAGGTGAGTTAAATGTGTTCGATTTTATTAGCAGAATGACCCTATGGGAGGAAATGGGGAGCCAGGAGAAAAGGCTGGAGCTGGGAAGTTGGGGAGAGGGATCAGACCCTGGTGCCAGCCTGACCTGAGCGAGGGAGCCACAGCTGGGTAAAATCAGCGTTATCAGCAGCACTGTCTCAGGAAGACTGCCAGCGCTACAGGGAGACTTAGAGTCCCAGTCAGTCACCAGCGAGGCCCTGTGTGTCCCAGGAAGGAGCCTGCCTTAGCGTTCTGGCCGTGCTCAGCCGTTGGCTCAGAGCTGCCTCCAAGGGGCTGGCTCTTGACACAAGTATTGGGGTGAATTTCAGTCAGCAGCTGGGACAGGTGGTGAATTGTGCTCCGGTGGCTGGGTGTCTGAGAGGCGCATTCTCACGACTGCCATAGTGATGACCGCTCTGGAGAGAAAATAGAGCGAGGGAGGAGAATAAAGATGACGAATGGGGGGCAAGTTGCCATTTAGAGTTGGGCCATCGGGCAGCCTCAGTGGGAAGGGAGCATGGGAGGGAACAAGGCCCCGAGGGAGGCGGGAGCTGGCTGTGAGGGTCACATGAGCACATCAGGAAGAGCCTGTGCGCAGACCCTGAGGGGGACTGTATCTGGCATATTTTAGGAACAAGGGCAGGGAGGAATGAAGAGAACGGTAACAGGTGACGGGGTTGGAACTGTAACAGGTCTCAGTCCATGCAGGGTCTGGGAGGGCACTGGGAGGACTCCGGCCTTCGCTCTGTGGGAGGTTAGAGGCCCTGAGTGGTTCTGAGTGCAGACGTGACATGACCTTGCATGTTTTGTAAGGACGGTGGCAGGGGGACCGAGTCGGATGCTGCTGAAGTAACCCAGTTGAGAAACGATGGCAGCGTGAGCCACGGTGGGAACAATGAGGGCGGCGGGAATTGGTTGAACCGTGGATATATTTTAAAGTAGAATCAACAGGATTTCCTGAGATTGCATTTGGGGTTTGAGAGAAAGAGGGTTCGTGATGACTCCAAGACTCTTGGACTGAGCCAATGGAACTTGCCACCTGTTGCTACAGGGAAGCAGGTGAAATAAGGTTTTTTTTGTTTTTTTGAGGATGAGGTTATATACCAAGAACTCAGTTTTGGACAAGTCAATCAGTTACCACATGGAGATGCTGAGTGGACAACTGGATATATGACTTTGGAGTTGAGGGAAGAAGACTTATCTGGATTTGTAAAATTTATTATCTCTCTGGTGGTGAGCAGGATCACAAAATATAGAGTATTATAACCCATAGGTCAGAGCAGGTTAATCGAGTGAACTGATGTTCATGAAATACTCATGTGCAAATTCAGTCTTTATAAAATAGGTATACGGTAGGGCTCTATCTACTCTGGAAGATCTTGTCAAACCAAGTTCACTAAGTGTTTTGTTGTTTGCCAGCCGATGTAAATGAGCATGGCAAGAGTTAGAAGTTACAATCAATGATCTGACCTTCTATTAGGAGTTAAGAGATACGTGAGCTTCTGAGACAGTGCCTTTTCTTAGAACGCACATGCTGTCTGCTTGGAGAGGTAAGACGCGTGCTCGAAACAATTAGAGGACAAAAGAATAGTAAGCCAACTTTCATTGTAGTTGATAAGACAGAGCGCTAACTTCTGCTTTGGTTGGGACCAGGAGAGTGGCGGATGTGAGTCACAGTGACGTGGGGCACAGGCAGCAAGTGCAAAGTGGGTTGAAGGAGAGAGAGGTCAGGGAGAGAAAGCAGAACTTGAAAAGCAGAAGAGTCATTCGTAAGTGCAAATGGAGTCAGAGGGCCAGAAAGGAGAGTGTCCTGCTTGGGGCAGAGAAGGGAAATTAGAGAGATTGATGGAGATATCCCTCCATACATAGAATTTGATGTGCAGGGAAGTGGACCAGGGCAGTGGGAGATGAAAGATCTAATCCATATTTCAGGAGAAGAAAACTGTCAATTCTTCTTGAACGGGAAGGATTGGGTAGGATGGTCTTGTGGGAAGGTAGGGAGCATGAAATGGGAGTGCCCTTGGAAAGAGTCTAAAAAATGGACAACGCTGTGTGAAAGGAAAGGTCCCCAGGCTTCTTCTTAACCTCCACGAGGGCTGGCCCAGGGGTCTAGAGTAGACGAGGAAGTAGAACAAGTGATTGGAGTTGTACGTAAGGTGCTACTATAAATATTTCAAAACACAAGGGAAATGGCAATGGCAATGATTGATAAGGGAGGAGTCCAAAAAAACCGTTCAGTCATAGGTTGTAACAGAGAGAAGGATGAGAATGTGATACGTTCCAAATTAAGTACAAAACGGAAGCTTAGGTGAGAGATTTGGGATCAAAAACCACAGAGAAATAAAATTTAAATCAAATAGTGGCAGAAAAATGGAAGGAAACCAAATGCAGGAAGTGAATAGTTCTAGGATGTATATGTGAAAAGACTTTTCTAGGGTCTTTTTGAAAGCAGATCCTGTTAAAAAAAAAGTGGGTGCTAACTCCCTTTCCGACTCTTCTTCCTCTCCCTGTTTTTGTCCTTCTTTCCCTGGAGTGCATCCCCGCATAGCGAAAGGTTTTGTGAATACTCTAAGTGCTCGGAACGGCACTGGTACCTAGTGGACATTTGGTAAATATGTTGAATGATGATCATTATCGTCTTCTATGGGCCTTTCCAGTGTGTGTCAGGTGCTTTGTAGACTTACTTCACGGGTTTGGAATCAACGCTCAAAAAGGTGAAATAACCCACCAAGCGGCTTCATATCCAGGAAGCTGTGAAACCGCCCCGGACTTCAACCTTGGACTTTCTGGTCCCAAAGCCTCCCTCTCAGTCTGCTGCGTCATCCGACCTCTATTTTTTCCTACTTGGAATGAGACACCGTAGCATGAGGTTTAGCTACATATATCATTATAAGCCTAGAATAATACCTTATGTACAGCAAACGAATTTGATCATTTTGATGATTTCTGGCACAGATTTTTAAGGACAGGACAGAGCCTATAGCTATTTTCCCCCTTAGGAATTTGTTTGAAGATTAGGCTGTAACTTTTCTATAAATGAAGTACCCCAGAGGCACACCATTAGCCTCCACCCCCACCCCCCAGAAAAGGATTCTTCTAGTAGCCAGAAGCATGCGTGTGGTTAATCATGCTGCCTTCTCTTTGAGCATCGCAGAGTATTTTCAGGCTGAGTTTCTTAGAATTCCAACAACTGCTGCATTTAGTGCAAAAGAGTATTTAACTAAACCATTGGGACCTTTCAGAGATAAAGGAGACAGCTGTTTTCTGAATACAGCCTTAGTTATCCAACAGCCTATAGAAATAGCCACAGATAAAAAGAAAAACAAAAACAACCTATGAACAGACCAAACATACATGGCCAAATACTCCCCACAAGATGAAAGTGTTCCGTAATTTCTCTCTCTTCTCAGGTGCCCATAGCAAGAAGCTAATATTGAACATATTTGGGATCTTCTATTTGAACTTCCTCCACCTCAATGGACAAACGGCTGTGAAAATGACCAGCATCATAAAGAGTATTAGCATTGCTGTAAATCAGGGAAAAGTAGGAGGCTAAACTGTCTATGTTTATCATTCCATCAAGATCAAGGACAACAGGTGCTTCAGCACAGTGAATTCTCCTTCACCAATTGTGACTCACAGGTGTAAACCCTGCGGCGTTGGTACCCTTGCCCAGCGCGCAGCCGCAGAGGGGACCGAAAGCACCACCTCGGTTGCACGTTACATGGACTTGTTTTGAGTTGGAGCGATTGTGAGGGCCGGCCGCCTTACTCACTTCCTTTCCTTTGTTAGCTGTGGAAGGAAGCCTCCCTGTATTGTATTCGGTGTGGGGTGTTTTCAGAAACACTGTTCCACTGCGATGCCTTCCCCAGACGCTTTCATTTTCAGCCAGTCGATTCAATGGCATATTTAAACTATTTGGGCCAAAGAGTGTGCCTGAACTCAAAAGCCTCTTGAATGGTGTCCACACAGCCCGTGGCAGCCCATGCGAGCTGGGTGTTTGAGTTGTTCCGCTCGCTTCTGTGTGTACTCAGCTGCTTTTTGAACTTGAAAATGTTGAGCTTGCTTTGCTTTGTGTTTTGAAAAATTATTTCTTCTTTTCCTCCCCAAGTCAGTGATTTTAGCTGAAAGAGTAACTGATTGCGAGTCTTAACATTTGAGTGGTTGGAAGTTTTTGCCCTAGGTTTGCAGGAAGAGATACTGAGCGGGCCCCTTTTTGTGACTGACATGTTTGCATTCCCTTGGACTTTCTCCTTCAGTTTGAGTCTCACTTTCTGGTTGGCCTAGCGGACTACATGCCCTTCCGTCAGTACTGGGATTGTAAATGCAAGTGGAGCGGTTGCCATTGGTCGTGGAGGAGCTGAGCTCCCCATAAAGAAGGAACCGCTTGCATGTCCTCCTGGATTCCCAAATTTCAACATGGGGATTCCTAGTTCTCATGTCTAGATCTCAAAGACCTGTATTCCTTCAAAAGCTTCCAGGAACAGTTTGGCCACCACAGGAACTCAGTTTGGGGACTGGATATGGAATTGTGAAAGGGTGTCACTACTAAATGACAGTTTGAATCACGTGTCCACATGTCTGTCCCCACATCACACATTGCACAGACATCTGCTGTGTCACCAGCAACGTGCTCTGGGCTGAAGACAGAGGCGAACAAGACAACAAGCTCTTGTTAGTGGAGATGACAGGAGGTAGACAGAAGACAAGTAAACACGGAAAGTGCCAAGTCCCCAAAGCCAGGCTCAGGGTAGGGGAGGGCCTCAGTTCCCCTGAGTCATCCTGGCAGACAGGACCGATGACCGGAGCTGGGTATCTGAGTGTCGTTGATCTGGGTGACTAGGGGTTAATTCACCCAGAGAATGGATTGGGGTGGGAGGTAGGAAAGCAAAGAAAAATTGTGTAGTCATAGCCGCTGGTTTCCTAAATCATTACAGACAAACTGACTAATCTTCCCAGGTACAGATTGCTTAGCAGGGGATGGGATGACATCCTCGCCAAATTGCCCACGTGCAGGCTCATGATCCCCAGTGTGCTCTGTAAGATGTGTGGTATTCAGGCACTACACGTATGCATATATATCTACACATGTGTTATAAATGCAATTGTCTATATATATTTATTAATGACCCTTAGCTGATTCACGCCCATTGAAATCTTATTTCTCCACTGTTAGAAAGTTGATAAATATAGGTGGTTATGGAATCAGAGAGGCATGGGCTTCTGTTCCAACATTTCCACGTAGCGGATGGATAAACTTTGAAAAATCACTTAATAGCTCAGAGAAACTCAGAATAACAACAGTTGCCATAAAATGTTCTGATCAAGGTTAAGTGACCAGGTAAAGGTGGTCATGGAGCATAATAGTTCCTTAATACATGGCCACTATTGTTATCATTAACTATCTTATTGTAGAAGCCAAGTTCTTAGAAAGGGCTCTCAAATCTCGCAGGCACGTTACTGGTTCTTTCAGAACTTTCACGTTTGCTGAATGTATCTTTGCACATGTATAACCCGATACTGTTGTTGACTGGCTCAGAGTCTCATCCTTGTCTGTGGACCAAGAAGCTGTCAGATGTGTTCATTTCCTGCATGGGGAACCTGAGGCATGGGCGAACTGGCGTGAACAGAGAGAGCCATTTCATTCAACGGGAGCGATCTGTCCAGCAGTCCTTCCATTAGGCTGACTATGGAAGTCTTGGGAGGCTTGATCTGCCCCTCTATCACGACAGAAATATACGATCAGCTTATCAATCAGACTGGCTTCTCGCCAGCTATCACCCTGCAAGCGAGGGTGTGAGCCAGTTACGTTTATGTGGATTTATGTGGTGCAGCCAGGAACTGGCCACCCGTCGTCGGCGTGTCTGCCCTTCAGTCTGTTCCTCTGTGAAGAGCAAAGGCCATGAAGTTCTGCTTGCTGACAGATCAGATTTCAGGCCACTGTAATTCTAGCCTGAAGATTTTTGGAAGTATGTGTTTTGGAAGATGCCCACTGAAAGTTTACTCCTAAAATATTTAACGGGTCTCTCTTTGGAGAGATGTTTGCTTGGTGAGTGAGGGCAGCAATGACTGCTTGCCTCACAGAGGGCTTTATAAAGGAACCCAAAAAGAAAAAAAGAAAAAGTGGAAAAGAAGACAACCCCCCCCAACATTTTATTTAGAAGTTTTACTTTATTTCAGCACAGTATGAAAAACCTTTGTTGTTTTACCATTAGCTCCGCTCCTTCCCTCTCCCTTCTCCCCTCTCGCCTTTCCTCTTCTTTTTTGGTGAGATCCTAACTGTAGGGTTAGATTGCTTAATGTGTGCCCAGGGCAAAGACCAAAAGAACTGCATTCCGCAGTCATGCAACGGTGTGGGTGGGGTGAGAATTTAAGGGAACAGTAAGTTCCAAGAAATACAGTTGCCACAAACAGATCTGTAGGAACTCCCTCCGAGCTGGAGGTTAATTAGAGTCCTTATTTCCTGTGAGATCTGGATTCTAGTACAAAGAGGGGCAGACAGCTGCCACTTCATACCCATATCCGTCGTCCATCACTCATTTTTTCCAAAAATCTCCATGACAAAGTATTCCTTCTGTGCATATCCAATTTTAGTCTTGTAATATGAAAATGTTTTCAGGAGAGAAATTAATAAAAACAATTTTAATGAAAGTTTCTCGCTAAGGGAAACGCCACAGAGCAACCGACTCCGTTGCTCGTGGACCTTGGGATTCTTCAAGATGAAACCCTATGCCATTATGGTCCCACAATAGCAGCCGGCCCTGTGAAGGCGGCCCCTAAATAGGGGAACAATGGTAATTCAGCTGGGAAAGGAAGGTCAAGCCAGATGACTATCTCTGGCTAATTCTGTCCCAGGCTTTATTAACTGACTATGGTTGGCCCACTTGACATTGGATTTTTATCAAGCTATATTCTTATTCCTTCCTTTATTTACATGCTTCTTTTGGAAATGGATATGAATGAAATAAAACTCGGGTCCTTTTCCTGTGTGGGGCAGATCCATTTTCCTTGCTTTGAATTTACCAAATGTGTGTGCGTAAGAAAGCAAGAGACGGCGTTTCGGAATGGCCGAGGGGAGTTGGTATTCTGTCTCCTGAAGCTGCGGAGAGGGGTCAGCTCAGTTCCAGCAGAGCTGCCGAAGCACTTACAGTCTGCCTGGAGCTCGGTGTGGCTGGGGACCCTTGTCCCCTTTCCCATACAAAGGCCCACGCACGGGGTGCAAATCTCACCGCGGGTGAAATGGAGCGGGCCTTACAGGCCACTACAAATGGTAGCCCCCCAATGCCATGTTGTTGACAAGGAGGAGGAGCAGCGACTCCCTAACCTAGGGCTCAAGATAAAGAAGGGCTTGTCCACAGATAAGAATGTAATGATTCAGTTCTGTGCATTTGTTTACGGATGATCATTTTTTCCCCTTACGTCCTGACATTCCACCAAAGCAAAACTGCACGACCTTCCCCTCAGGAGCCAACGCAGAGCTTGGCTTCCCTTACAAGCTTCACTATGCTAAAGAGCAAACTGTTCTAGCTCATTGAATAGATATTACATGGCAGCCCGTGACCCCTCCCCCCCATTTGGGAGAAATATTCGACTCCTACAGAGAAGTCCTAAATGTCAGCTGATTCACGGTCAATTTTTGTCTGTTTTTCAGTGTGTACTGCAGCCCAAACCACGGCTTTCACTCTTCCCTCCCTCCCTTCTTTCTTTCCAATATGGTATTTCTCTACTTGGACTAAGACTCTGAAATAAACAAAGAAGAGCTTTTAGCTGCTAAGCTGAGCTTTTAAATTTCTCAACCCATTTGTTCCAAAGGTGCGGAGTTCACACAACATTCGGGTTTCGCCTTACAGGAGCAGGGTGGTGGGGGGGCGGGGTAGAGGGAGCCTGCTTTGTGCGCCTTTGGGAATGCTGTGAGATCAGGGCATGTGCCTGTGGGCAACAGCTGCGGCTCAGAAACTGCTAGAAACACCTCGAGCAGTCAAGAAGCTCATCTGAATATAGGAGATTGTTGAAAAGCCATGTACCTTAGCTTAGGAGACCAATGAGTTGTTATTTGGGGGGGGGGGTGCTTTGGTGTGTATGGACCGGGTCTCTGACTGCAACCTGCAGAAGCCTGACCTCAGATCCCGAGTGAGAGCTGTAAATACCGGCAGAATGCACTGCCCTCGGGGCCTGATGAGAGACTCTGAAGTCTGGGGAGGCTTGGACCCAGCTCCCTGAGTATAGAAGATGAGTAGGTGCCCAGAAGAGAGGAGTCCCTCAGGGCGGGCAGGGGGACTGAATCAGCAGCTGCTACAGCAGAGTTTCCCGGAGGAAGAGCCGGGAATTCCAACACAGGAATAGGAGGGTGTGGGGGCCCCTCGGGTCAACAGGAGTGGGACGGACTTGACCCGGAGGAGTGGACGGCCCTTGGGGCTGGGGGCTCAAGGGTCAAAGCTAATTGCAACTGCTGCCATCTCGTGGATGGTGTCCCTGGATCTCTAGGACTGAGGTGGCCTGGGGAAGGTCTTTCAATGCACAATGGCTACTCCAATGTCAGTGTAAATTCAACACCACAGAAAAAAGATTTTTCTAAAGTCACTTTGATAAGGTATTGGAATAGTAGTTGAGAACCCTTGTTGCGAACAGCAATATTATTGCAGTTCTCATTCCAGTCTCTGTTGATAGCTCTCGGCTCTTTCTGCCAAACTGAGTTAGTAGTGCTGATACATTTGGAGCCTGCAGCCAACGTCCCCACTCACGCAGCCCGCATCATGGACCCTGCACCATGGCCGCTTTCATTTCCGCTCTCTCATCCGAATGTGCACACAGCTCTTGGGTGTCACCGGCATCCTCAGTACCTAAAGGAAGCCCACCTTGTCCCTCCCCTTTTCCCTTCCTCCCTGGAACCACAGAGTTGTTATTCTTGGGGGGAACCTACCTAAATGAGTCTAGGCAATCTACCACCCCCCAAAGCGTTTATAGGTCGATCTGCGCGGTCTGTTTAGTGGCAAAACCACTGCCCACGTCTGAATGGAAGGTGAGCTTACTTAAGCATTCATGCTTTACTTCCTGAGAGGCCGAGTCATGGAAGAAAAGAAGGGCTCCTTTCTCTAAGGCACTAGCCTGAAATCAGTAGGCCCACTGTGGGAACGGCACTCTGTCTCCCTGGTGCGTCGGCTGGTGCGGCGTGGGGCCCATGTGGTTGGTTGGAAAGGATGAATCACGTGAGTGACAAAGTCTTGGTTTCAAACATGTGGCTGGGAATCCAATGATAACTAAAAGTCTCTCGAGACTGACACATGTCTTCCCAGGGGGAACCTCTTCGGTGCTGTGCACCGTGAAGAAGTGGTTGTTGTGCCCATAGAGGCCGTGCATCCGAGCGGTATTTGTCGCTCACTGACCACGAACCAACCCCTCCGTACGCGGGGTTGGCCAGAGGGTTCTGAGCGGCAGAACCCTCTCCCTGCTCCATTGAGTCTTAGATTTCAGTGGGGAAAAACAAACATGAGCAAAGCAAACACACGAGCCCGGTTGTCGATGGTGGTAAGGGCTGCAGGGAAACAAAGCAAGTCTTTCAGCAGAGGTGCTGGTGGGGGGGGCCGTGGTGCCGGCGGGTGTTCAGCTAATTTACCGGAGCCATCAAGGAAGGCCTCTCTCAGGAGATAGTGTTTGAATTGTTCCAAGCTGAGAACACAGGGATCTTTCTGAATTGAAGTTCTCCTTCCGTAGTTCTGGGCCTATGAAATTTACAACACTGTATTGGTTTTTATTTGCTCTTTCTAAATGGACCAAACCTTTTTGCTACTGCCACAGAAATATTTACTGAGCAGGCACACTGAGCAGGAGTGAGTTTGCTTGCTTCCTTTTAAGAATCACAGTGAATATTTCACAACTGGGGAAAACTGCCCCCAGGTAATGGGGGACACTGTTAAAAACAAAATAGCCTCGGTACTTTAAGAGCCAGGCTTGAGCTATGAGCATGGTTATTTGAGAGAGAGTAGGGTTTTTTTTTCCCCTAATGGAAAGTGACTCTGCTTTCAGTAATTCTATACATTTAAACCTGCGCGACATTGGTGGCATGGGGTGGAATGGCTCTTTGATGGCTGACCCAAGAAGTTGTCCCAGTCTTTTAGGAATTTAGCAATGTGCAAAGAGGAGGAATTCAGGTAACCCCCAACTGTGGGAGGGCTGCAAGCCTCCTCAGAGACTGTGTCGAGTCCAATGTCCACAGCCCACCCAGACTCACTCAAAGCTGCTTTGAAAAAAAGCAGCTTTATTGAGATACGATTCACCCATTACAGTGACTTGTTACTCATGTAGCAGTGTGCACCTCTGCCACCCTCCGTTTTGGAACATTTTTCTTACTCCAGAAAGACACCCACCCCCTTAGCTCTCACTCCCGACCTCCTGCGGCCTCAGCCCCAGGCGAGCATCAGTCCACTTCCCGTCCCTGTGGATTTGCCTGTTATGGGCTTTGCAGGGGGAAGGATTCGTACAACTTATGGCCTTTTGTTTCTGAGTCCTTTTACGTGACGTAACGTTTTCAAAGTTCAGCCACGTTGCAGCACATATTGTAACTTCATAGGTTTTTATTGCCTAATAATGTTCCATTGTATGGATAGACCACATTTTGTTTACCTAGTCATCAGTTGGTGGACATCTGGGTTGTGTCCACGTTTCAGATTTTTTGAACATCACTCAAAGTTTCTTATTCCATCTTTTCATTTTCCCACTTAGAGCGTCCGTCCCCTCCGTCACTGCACAGGTCCAAGTTCAGAGATACGAGGGGCCTGGCAGGGTTCAACGGTCCCACTCATACAGAGGTGCAGATGACGGATCACGAAGCGCATTTTCAAAGAACGTTAGAACCCAACTTTGCCTCGGGGAGGTCGGTGCGGACAGTACTTTCTGAGAAATGAAGAAGTATTCCTGATGCTCTTTTTCTCACCCTGGTTGCCACCTGGCACCGTTTTCTCCACGCCCACAAAATTCCCAAAGAAGCAGTTCAGCAGCCACTTCTGAAACGGTGCCGATCCCTTTCACAGTTTTGGGTTTAATCCTTTCTTGTCTTCTTCTCTGTAGTCTTTACCGTTGGGTAAGTGAAAAGAGTATTATCCCAAGTGTAGTCATAATGGTAACATCCCGTGATCTTTTCCCACCCCGAGGCCAACTCTTCCAACCTCCTAGCTCACTCCTTCCAGAACCGTGATCCCACGGTGTGATCCCACCTCGATCTCCGACCCACGGGTCCTCCCACCTTCTCACTGTCTGTGACCCTCTTGCTGTCCTCTCTTTCCTCTTGACCCAGCTGAAATTCCACGGACGGTTGGTACAGCCGGTACAGCCGCTCCCCTGCATATACTCTCGGTTCCCTTTCCGCTTTGGCCTCACTGTTTGTCCCTGACAAAGCCACCACATCTATCTCTGTGTTTACTGCACAGCTACCCCCGAGAGTTGGAACAGGACTGGAGAAAAACAGACACCTCTGCTCCCCGGATAATTTGTACGGATCTGCCCCGCTGTGAAGGAAGGAGCGCCCGCTTCCAGTGGGCCTCCCAGGCTTGTGCCTCTTCCTTACCGCTGCCTGGAAATTGTTCCCCTCTCTTATTGACTGTCCCTCTTTCTCGTTAGTTTTTTCCCATCTCTCCTCAAACCTCAAATACTTTCTCTATTCTCCTCAATCACAACCAGAAGAGAATTCTGCAGATTCTAATGGCCTTCTTGCGATCCCCACCAGAAGAGCCAACCCATAGCTCAAATGTAATAGATCCCAAATGGGACGTCTGACCTTGGCCCCTGCAAGTACTTCCTCTCCATTGGTCTCCCGCAGAGGTGGTGGCCACACCGCTCTTTTAATTGCTTAGAGCCAAATTCCTAGAGGAGCCCCGATCTCCTCTCTCTCCCGCTCCACATCCAAGCAGTCGGAAAACCTCGGTTGTCCGACCTGTAACCTGTACACGTGATCTGACCAATGGGCATCATGTCCACTCTCAGCACCCTCCCACCATCCCACGGTTTATTATTGTCTCTAACCCCCTAACGGGTCTCCCTGCTCCCTGCTTTGCTCCTTGCCTTTTGTCTCAACAAGATGGACTGTTGTGAAGTCTAAGTCAGATCCTGTCCCTCCTCTGCTGGAAACCCTCGGTGGGAAAGCTGAAACAGTAACAATGGGCACAAAACCCTGCATGGACTGCGGGTTAATCTCCGACCCTGCCTGTCTCTGACTGTCTCCCTCCTGATCTGTGAGCCAGTGCCCGCCCCCCCAGCCCCCCGCCCCCGTCCCCGGGGCCTGGCACCGGCCTCCGCATCCAAGTCCCTATTCCTTAGCTACCCACGTGACCAGCCCCTTCACTTGCTGAAAGATTTCTCGAACATCATCTTCTCCAAGAGGTACACCCAGGCCGCCCTGCTTAAAACTGTGTAGTATCTCCTCCCTGCTCTTTGTACTCTGTTCTGGTTTTGCGTAGTGCTTCTCACCTTTTAACACGCGATGGGATCTCTCTATTTTTTTTCCCGTCTGCTTTTTACTTTTTTGTTTTCTGTCTCTCTCCACTAGAACATAAGCTCCGTGAAGTCTGGGATTTTTGTCTGTGTTCTTCACGAGCACTTAGCGCTGGCCCAGAGAGGGTGCTTAATAACTATTTGATCCATTCATTAATCTGAAATTGAAAAATGCAGTCAGTATTGCCTATTAAATTTATTGATTGAGCTGCTTTACTATGTGAAATATTAATTTTCTTGAAAGTTTGCTACTGGAATCATATATTCAATCTGATGCATGTTTTTAAAAACATATATAAGTGTATATATTTATATTTATCACCCCCATTTCCATCCTTATTATAAACTTCCACTGGAATGGTTATGTTAAGGATTTGCTATAGAAAAATCTTTGTTTTAGCCTACATTCTATTTAAAAGCAGCATTCTTTTGATAGCTAAACCCTAAAATCATGCATTTATTTTAAAAAGAGACATTGGAAGCAGCGTGATGGGCTCCACGTCCTGGAATTTGGCGTGGAGGACTCCCTGGAATTCTCCAACTGCTGGAGCCCTCACTGAGCACTAAGAATAGCACAGACCTTGAACTTCAATGGAGGCAACTGTGACGGGAATTTTTAGAAGGCGTGTGAGACTGTGGCGTTATCAGAGAGCCTGGGAAGAGGCATTCTTCTGTCGTCGAATAGTACATCTTTTCAATTGTACGTTTAATTGCTCCAAATTCAAATGGAAAAGCGTGTAGGACCGTAACTGTTGATTTTGTCCATCCTCCCCGTTCACGTTTTACTTAACGTTTAATGTGAGAGAGCGCAGGGCACAGGTCTGTGTTTGGCAGATGTGCTTACTGCCACATTTTATGGGAGTCATTTTGAGGCTCCCCAGAAAGGCGTGTGGCAGTTTTGTTTGGCATCAGATTATACTGTTTGAATTTGTTTTAGACCCGGGATCCTCGTTTTTTTTTTCCATTTGTGGGCTTCCAGGGTAGGTTCAAATGAAGTCTGGTATTCTTTGGGACGGGCAGTGGCCTGGGTTCCTGCTCTCTGCCTCACCAGCGTCCCTGTTCCCTCTTTAGTGTCTTCGCTGGGACAACAAGAGACCTGCCCTCCCCGGGAAGGGCCTCATGCCCTCGCGCCACCCAGCTTCTCCCCCTTCAGTGGAAACCTGCCTCTCACTGGCTGATTGCTAGGGGAGAAAGGTTCGTCTACATTTTTTTTTCTTGTAAAATAAGGAACTTATCTCAGAGCCCTTCCTGCACTAAAATCTTGGGATTCTGTCTCTTTTCTGGGCAAAAATGAAAACCACTGATTATAAACTTCCCTAAGAAAAGGATGCCATTTTCATCCTGCCTGTGGAGGCACCCTTTCTGTTTGGTTGGTCTCCCCATCCCCCACTCCCCCGCCTTCCTTTGTGGCAGTCACAGAAATATAATATGGACCTAAAATAGTATTCTGCTTATAGCACCTTTCCTAGGGGACAGGTCTGTCTCAAACCCAGTTTCTGGGAGTTCGGATTTCAAGTCCCCAGCGGGGACCAATGGGCAGCATGTGGCCGCACGTCGCCATCCCTCCCAGTCTTGGTGGTGGCCCCCGCATCTCAGCGCTCGGCCGCGTGCTTCCCGCTTCTGGGCTCCGCCTGGACCCCCGAGCCCCAGTGGGGTCATTTGTTAAGAAGGCAGCACTACGCGCACAGTTTGATCCCCGCAGTCCTTGCAGGCAGCTTTACGCAACAGCAGGCCACGGGTTCGAAAGAAGTAGGTGGATGTTACTCTCCATCCCGCAGCGCACACGCCCCTGCTGAGATTAATTGTTGGCGAGTTCTGCCTAAGATCCTTGACTGTAAAGCTCTCTGGGGAATGCAAAAGATCACAGCCGTTACCCCGATGAAAAGCCGAGCTAATTTTGCCTGGATCTGACCCTGTGGTTCCAGGGAGTCTAGCCATTCCAGCCCCGTCCCTTGGATGACACACCGCTGTGACGACATCCAGAGTGTGGCCAGCTGCTCCTCAGGCACTGACCCCCCAGGACTTCCTTTCCAGCGCACAGATATTTCCCTGGCATTTCAAACGCCTTCTGAAACATGGGGCCTTCCATTCCATGCCAGTCAGCCCCGCTTCGCCACTGGCCGGTTGCTGCAGCCAGAATGTGGGAGGACGGCAAATGTCAGACAGTGAATCTGCAGTGAGCCTGGAGGGGCCACCAGGGGAGAGGGAGGGACAGGTGCTGTCACCCAGAACACAGGCAGGACCACTGTCTCTCAGGGAACACAGGCCAGCGACCTGCAGGGGGAACTTGATGAGGTTCTGGGTTTTTCCAGAGCTTTCCTCTTGGTTTCTGGGTGACTGGCAGACACCCACGGTGGGGACTGATGATAGTATTGCTTTCTTCGTTGCCAAGGCAACCGTATTACTGAAACTCCGTGAGATATTATCAAGCAAACAGTCATGACGTGTCGCTAAGGAGCCTCCATGAAGGAAAATAAATTCTAAATGAAAAAGAAGTGATGATTTAGATCAAGGTTTCTGAACACTAAATACTGCTCTTTTTGTGAGGCCAAACACATTTGGGAGTGGAAGATTCTGGAATGCTACCTTTTGGTTCACCTGCGCTTTTGCACATGGATAGGGGAGGGTTGCTGCAATGAAGTGACGCTGGCTGCATCTACTTAAGTAATAGCTGGGCAAGGGTCTGGCATTTCCGGAGAAGGAGGGGAGGAGATGAAAGTTCCTAATGAAATCCTCCGCACCTGCACGGGGTAAAGCCTCAGGGAGCGCCCTGGCTGAGATCCCGGCTGGGAATGTTTTAAAAGAGTGGGCCGGTTTCAAAGGCAGGGAGCACAGTTCCGCACGGTAGCCGGGCGAGTGTCCCATCAGGATTCTTTGAGGAAACTTGCCCTATCTTCGCCCCTTTCTTCTCTTTTATAATTTTCGGTTAAATGGTACCATTTTGTTAAAGGGCAGCCTGGCATCTCCTATCGACATTTCCACTGCGTGAGCCACTTGAACTTGAAATCCGCCGCACGGATGTGCTGCACACACACGTCACAAAGACGTGCCACACAGGTTGGACTGCAACGTTGGTGCATTAATGAAGTCCTGGAAATGCCCTTAATGTCCTTCGGCAGAGCGCTGGTGAAACACACGACCACGTGGCCAGTCGGTGGGGCGTTACACAGCCCCTAACAGAAGCTATGTGTTGAGACTGTCACGGGGGGTGGATGCAATTCTGTGCCCGCTCTCTTATTAATGCACGATGTAGAATAATATATACTCAGTGATTCTTTTTTGTAGTGATTCCTATGCACGGTTGATTTTCCAGACGTTAGACTCAAAAGCGCACGAAGACTGTATAAGCAGTCCTCTAGAGTGAGTAACAAATGGGACGCCCATCGACCTCAGCCTAGCTGACTTAGGTGTGACATCCACACCCGTGTGGCTCACTGTAACTCCATCTTTACCTTCCGGTGCCCGGGCAGTTCTCCCCGCCCTGAGGGTCAGCGCCCCACCCTGCCTCTGCCGCACCATCGGCACACCTTCTCCAGGCGGGGTGGCCAGGGGCGCTGCACGGTGCAGGTGGGCACTGTGGCCCCGGGCAGCGAGGAAGGAGCTGGGATGGGTCGGGAGTTCCACTGCCAGCAGGTGGTGAAGTGTCACCACGCTGGTGGACCTGTGGGGGTGGGGGGACCGCCCTGTCCTGGTTCTCAGTGTCCCAGGGGCCTGGCCCGTTGTGACACTCTGGGAGTTTCATTGGTGTGCCCGAATGTGCACAACCTGAGTGAAGTTTGGGAGGTGGGTTAGGAAAAGGCATTTCTATGCCAAAGGCAGCGCAGAAGGCACAGCTACTGTATTCATCGTCCTTTATCCTTCAGCAATTGAGCGCGCCCCTCGTTCTAGGGCACTAAAATTTTTTTACAACCATTTATCTTTCTCTTCGCCACGAAACTAGCCTTGCCCTGACTTGCTCGCTTTATTCTACAGGCCTATTTATAACACGTGTGGCTTAGTGTGCACTGGAAATCCTGAGTCATCCGCTCTCACTTTTAATAACGGCCTCGCCCGAGTGTTCGCCCTCGATAGGGCTCAGCTGGCTGTGGAAAGGGACAGTGACCAGGTTTCGGTTCTAAGAGCTAGACGTCACTTTGAAAATGATAGCATGCTGAGGCCCTATCTCTATCAAGTTTTCCACCCTTTGACTTGCATTCTTGAATAGAAACTAATAGTGACAATAATATAAAGTGAGAACTTGCTATGCACCAGGTAGTGTAAGTTCTTTACATGGACGGACCCACTTAATTTTCAGAACAACCTGCTGGGGGAGGTCCTGTCAGCATCAGCACAGGGGAGGGCTGATGATGGGGGATCTGGGTTCGGGGCTTGCGCCCAGACTTAGAGGAGGGAGATCAGATCCAGCTGCCGTGGCATGAGGTTGTGTTCTGGGGACAATGGCTAAGTATGTGAGAGGTAAGCTTGACATGCAACTGTGGCTGTGACGGTGGCCTGGTCCGTATGGAGGGGTCGCCTTAGCGGTAGACCAAGTATCAAACTCAAGTTCCTCCCGCTGGCCTCCTGGGCACCTCACCTCTAGCTGTTCTTTTGGGGCCCTGCCTGGGCCTTCTGTTGGATCCAAATAGTCTCATTTCTGTTTCCTATATAGGCTGTGCTTCCTGACTCGAAGCTTGTAGCCCCCTCTCCCACTGTGCACACCGTGCTTGTCCCCCACTCACACCCCCACACCTTTCCTGAAGCTTTTCTTCAGCGCAAACACATCTCTTCTCGATTCCTGTTGCACTTGCCCCCTACATTGTTCCTTTGTTTCCGTGAGACTAAAGTGCCAGTTATCATTAATGACCTCCGCTGTATATTTCTAGCTTTGCTCCCAACGAACCTTTCCACTCTGAGAGGGTGGGACTACAGGACACATTTCCTGTTGTGGTGTCCTCAGGGCACCTTGGATCGCAAGAGGGAGAGCTGTGCGCTGCCTCCGAGACCTGCGCTGTACTCCTGGCTCTAAGGTTGCCTAACTGTGGCCTTAGACAACGGCGCAAGCCTCAATTTCTTCTCCCGTAAAGTGGACTTAATGAGCTGTGTCACTGGGCCACTCGGAAACATCAGCGTGGTAAGGTACGTAAAAGCAAGCGCGGAAGCACCAGACACTTGTGAATTAGTAAGAGTATTTGCTCATCGCATCTTTCCCAAATGAATGACTATTTGTTACCACAGTCAGACTTTCCTGCCACTTCTGTACCTTTATGAGGGATGACAGAATGTCCCAGAATACAGAGACTTCATTGTTAACTTCTCTGTTAGAACAATCACCTTCTAAGCATCATCTGAATTCCTCACAGCAGCTATTTCCGACTTTCTAGTCTCATCAGACCCTTACTGCCTCACGCTTCTCCTGTTACCTGTGAGAAGTGAAGGACTATGGGCCGGCCTGGTGGTTCTCAGACCTTAGCGTGGCTGCGACTCAGCTGAGGCCTCATTGAGGTAGAGATGGTGGGCCCTAAGCCCTGTGTTTCTGATTCGGTAGGTCCAGGGAGAGCCTGAGAATATGCTTCTAATGAGCTCCCGTGTGATGCGAGGCTGTGAAGGGCCTTAGTGCTGAGCTGGGGATGGGGGTTGGAATCGAATGGGGGTGGGCAGAGCAGGCACTGCGGTAATGATGGGTGTTGGGAAGAGACACTGCGTTTTCGATGTTTGATGTGTCCCTTGAGCCTGGTGGTATGTGCCCTGTGACAACTAGGGCTAGCTTACGGATTTCTAGGAAGACCTCAAGACTGTTCCACGTGTATTGTGGAATGGGCAAAAACATACAAACAAACACACCAAACTGGAATGGATGCACATGCAGGCCCTTAACGAGACCGTGGAGATGGGGAAGGAGAAGTTCAGACCTTGCCAACTCGGCGTAGCCCTCTGGGAATTACTTTGCTGAGAGCCCGTCATGTCTGCGGCAGCTGGGAGCATCCCCTGGCCTTGACCCTGCTGGTGGTGTTTCGACATGTGATGTCCTGTAGGTGCCGCAGATCTGTGGAGGAAACCTTCGTGCTCCAAAAAATATCGTTTTTGTGACCTTTACCGAAAGGTGGGCAAGAATCTGCGGAGATAGGAAGAGTGTTTTAATTGTAGCCAAGATCCTTATCCATATTTGCGTCTCTTACTTCTCTGACCTGTTGAGCAGATTCTGATGCAAGTGAGCAAGTGGCAGGTTTTAGTAAAGGACACAGGCGAGTGTGAGAAGCCTTAGAGGGACTTCGCTTCCTAAGGGAGAACACTAGACCTAGGAGTCAGGGCCCAAGTTCTCACATGCTGCGAGGTTTGAGCAAGTCACACAAATTACCCGGGGTCAGTGTTTTGGACTGTAAAATAAAATGGGTGGACGAGATAATTCTGGAGATACTAAATGTAAAGTTTGATGACGATTTTAATGGGAACATGGGTTCGTTAAGTAAAATCACCCAGTGTGGCTTCTGATCGGAATCTTGCAGGACTAATGTTCTAACTGATTTTAGAGAACCGAAGTTTTTGAGGAAGGTTGAGAGGGCTGGCTCTAAGGCTATAACACACCTTGGCATAGTGGTCTCTTGTTTAATGTAATTTTCTCCCGAGGGCCAATGTCAAACATCAGACGCACACAAAGAAAGCCACTGAGTCAGAGTTTCCATGCGTCTGTGGCTGTGATGGTGCAATTTGATTAAGCATCTGGATCATTTACCTAAGATCTTCATCACCTGAAACTCAGTGATAAATTGCCCCAGTCAAATGTGCCGTTGAGTGTCACCTGTGAAGGCACCCTTCTGGAATTCAGTTACATCATTGGGTGATGGTAACAGCATGAAACAATTCCTGACTTGATTCCTTTAATATGGAGACACAAAGGTTCAGATTTTTTTCCAATGGAGTAAACCACATTATTTTGTGTTTCTAGGAATGATGATTAGTGAAAAAATAGATAATTTTTTCCCAAGGAGAAGTAAAGATTTATAAGCAAAACTTAGATGAAAACACCCTCTTCTTACTTCTATTATTTTAAACAGCGAGCTGAAGGAGAAGCCCAGAACAATCAGCCAAGAGGCAGAGGTGTAGGTTTGTAGGGCTTGCTGAGGTCTCTGGGGAAAGCTCTTGAAAAATTGTGAATGAAGGCTGTTTCTGATGCCCTTCCCCCATCTCTTTTTCTTCATTTCCAAGCAATGTTACATAGGTCTTCCAAGTATAAGGAACATATATGCCGGAATCTATTCTCAGTCCCTTTGTATTTTTCAGCTAGAATGCAATGCACGTGCCGAACTTATGATGGCAACACGACCAAAGAGCCTTAAGGGCCCCGAAGTGGTAACAGTCCAAGGGGAGGAGACTTAAGAAATCTTGAAAGTCTTAATCACCCAAGGATGTGCCCTCTCACAGAGGGGTTCATTCTGCTGTGACATGGAACACACACCATGTTCTAGTTTGTTTTCTAACCTTTTCTGACAAAGTATATCGTCTATAGGGACTTCGCTCGTGGACGCACTAGAAAATCTTTCCTGCCACGGGTGCCTGTTTTCTGCTTGTTTCGATCAGTAGCTAAAATATTCTAATAAGGCCACACTAATAGTTCTGTGGGCATTGTCATGCCGGTCAAGTATTTCACACACATTTCTATTGGTTTCAACGTTAAGTGTCTTATTTGTCTTGAAATGCTATGTTTTTTTATAACTATTTTTCAGCAAATACACTGACAGATGTTGAGGATATGAAGCCTTAAAAATAGAAACTTGTAAGCAGAAATCAGTAAAAAAAAAAAAAAGTCAACTTGGTAAAGTATTTATGAGTCACCCACTATGTATATGGCATTAACTTCGATTCCGTGGCTGTGGGAAGCTTCGCCTAGCCAGCACTAGAAAGAAGGATAGAGGAAGAGAAAAAAATATTCTCAATCTGAGACACACTCCAAGCCCATTTGGTCCCAGTTGATTTTTTTCATAGGATGGGCTATGCGCCTGGGCCTCAGGACCACTGGCAAATACCCACAGGGAAGAGGGGTGAAGTGAGGACATTTTGACCCCAGATACCGAACTGCATGACCCTCTTCTTTATAAAATCCTTTTTTACTTTGAAGGTGAGTCTGCCTCCGGGAATTTATGCTCACAGGCAGTTGGGAGTTCTCGAGAACATAATCTCCTTAACTCAAACATCTTGCCTTTGCATGAGACACTAGGGAGTAAGAAACGCCAAGCTAATTGAAACCCGCCTTAGTAAGTGGTCTGTGAAATCCAGGGAGCTCCGTGCTGTAATCCCGGCTCCGATGCCGCTTGCTGTGTTTCTTTGGTTGAACTGAATAACACAGCAGAATATTAATTCTCCTTCTGTTGAAAGAAATGAACAATGAAGTTACCAGTCCCTGAAAAATTGAATAAATTAGTTGATTTTTTTGCCATTTTGTAAGGACGAACTATACCTGTTTGCTGAAAATAGGCCTATTTTTCAGTGGAAAAGTCTACCAAAATCTATAAATCATGTCTGTGTGCGTGTGTGCCTCGCTTTACTGTGCTATTTCTTTCCCGCAGTGACCTGGAACTGAGCCTGCACGCGCGCCCACGTAAGGGTTCCGATTTCTCCCCACGCTCGCCGACACTTACCTTTTTTTTTATATTAGCCGTCCTATCAGATGTGAGGTGATATCTCATTGTCATTGTCATGGGCATCTTTTCTTGTACCTGTTGGTCATTTATGTCTTCTTTGGAGAAATGTCTGTGCAAGTCCTTTGCCCAATTTTAATTGTATTACTTATTTTTTTCCCTATTGAGTTGTAGGAGGCCCTTATGTATTTTGCATATTAACTCTTTATTAGATATATGTTTTGTATATTTTGATAGTAGTTTGTAGATATTTTGATAACAGTTTTCTAATCTTTATGAAAGTTTGCAGAGTGGTATCATTATCTCTTTTATTTACGTTAAAAAATAACTGAGCCTCAGTGTGTAAGAGATTTGTCCAGGATCAAAAACCGGGTAGTGGTGAAAATAGGGTCCACACCCTCATCTACTGATACAAAGTCTCATTCATCACAGCTCTCTCCCCCTGGTGCCAGGTTTGTGAACAGGGTGCAATGCTAGAGGTAGCCCCTGAAACCAGAAGCCGCTTCTTTAATCGGACCATCAGAGAGGGTCTGCTAAATATAAAAACTGCCAAGAAGCTTTGTGACTCTCACCCCCGTCCCAGGCTCCCTCTCCCCCGCCGTCATCCCTGACAAATAGGGAGACAGGAATTTGTAGAGCTGTGGTCTCTGCAGAACCAAGCTGGCTGATTCAGGAGGCCGTGACCCTAAAAATAGATCCCGTCAGAGGGAACAAGTATGCACACTTCCAGGGTGCCCCGACCGAGTCTTGACTGGTGATTTCAATACGACCTTGGCAGGACTGGCGACGTAATTTTCAGGGTCCAGTGCAAAATGCACACGAGGGGGTCTCTCTTCAAAAATGACTGAGAATTGCAAGGCAGAGCATGAACCCCGGGTGGGTCTTCCTACGTGGGACGCCCTGCGTGGGGGCATGCAGGCTGCGCGCCTGTGAGGTTGGCCCTGGGCCTGAAGCGAGAGGACAGATGACCTCTCCCAGTTCTTTTTATTGATCCGCCTTGGAGATGGCTTGCCATAAATATTGATAGATGATCTCCACTCCTAAGGTTGTGGAGGGAAGAGTTCAGTTCACATTAAATTGAGAAAAATTGTAATCTGCTGGATATTTACAGGAACAGACACGTTTTAGAATGGTTAAGTTATTACTTTGTCTTTTTGGAGAGGGGCAAAAACAGCGGTGAGAAGAAATGTGTTTTAGTGAATGAAGGAGGGTTAGAGCCCGTAAATCAGCTCAGCTGTTCGGAGACTGCACATGACATCCTGGACACAGGACAGAGGAGGTCACAGCAGCGTGAAAATACATTTTACTTATGTCAGGAATGTACTTCAGAAAAGCTTCTCTCTTGGGGGGGGGAGAAAAGGCGGGCTGCACATCTGCATATGTGCACATGCCCACTCAAGTGTCCTCTGACCCTCCGGAGCGGCAGGGAAAAGTAAAGGAATTAAAAAATAAAAACAGTCCTGCCTTTGGAAGAACTGAAAGCTTAGCTCCCACTTCCGCGAACAGATTTAGAAAAATACTTAAGAGAGTGTACGGTTGAATTTGATGACAAAGGTCAAAGGTGATACAACTTTCAAAAGTTTTAGGAATAATTTACCGAACCAGAAGGCCAACTGAAAAAGTGCCACGTGAGGTGTGTGGTCTACCAAAGAAGGCGTCCACTGCTGGTTCTGAGAAAGCTTCATTTAATTTTTGTTAAAATTAATTGTCTAGCACTCTTATGTTTGAGCAGCTTGAAGCTTTAAAGTAGGACAAACAGGTTGCTCATTAACATCGACAGAGTTTTAATGTGCTTTGCAGAGAGTCACCACCTGCTTCATCTGAAATTAGTCTGTCTTTACGAATTAGCTAAGTTTGGCTACACAAGTCTTTAAGGCGAAGCCTGCTTTACCCTGGTAAGTTTTGTGTGGAAGTAATATGACATTGTTCACAGGCGAGGTCGGCAGCCCCTCCTCGCCCCGAGGTCTCCTAGTCACCAATAGTTGTTGACATTTTCAGAGGACTTTTTAACTAGAATGGTCTCCAAAATTAGGATAATAAACTATTAACAATACAGTCTAATTTTATAGTTGAAGTGGTGTAAGAATGGTTTTCAATCTGCAGGCTGCATTCTAATATTTTAAAAGGTCCCTAGAAGACAGTTTGGAAATTTCTCGTAAAGTTAAACGTAGGTTTACACTATGTCCCATCAGTCACACTCCTGGGTATTTCTGAGATGAACCTTGCATGTGAATGATTATAGAATTTTTATTCATAAGTACTAGAAACCAGAAGCAACCGAGATGGCTTTCAGCAGGAAAATGGATAAGCAAACTGTGGTACATGCATTCATTGAACACTTTTCAGCAATAAACAGGAACGAGACATTGATTCATACAACAGCACAACGAATCTTAAGGGCACTAAGTGAAAGAACCAGATCCCAAGGGCTTTGAACTGAATCATTTCATTCACAGGACATTCTGGAGAGTTGGGGGAGGGGGGGCGTTTGGCCACAAAGAGGACTCACAGGAAAGATTTAGGGTGATACACCTGTACGGCACCAGGATGGAGAACACATAGCTCTGTGCCTTTGTCAAAATCTGTGGAAGCGCACATCACACAGAGTGAACTTCAGGGAATGCAGACTCTAAGAAGTAAACCAGGGTATCTGACCCAGGACGGACCGCAGACTCTGGCAAAGGACTCTGCTGTGGTGCAAACGTACAGTGTCACCGCATTCAGGGCGTGGAGGGAAAAGAGCTGATCTGAGCTGAAAACTGTGTGTTGACCAGAAACTGTAGGGGTGAATACAACAGAAACCACATATGCATACCGTATGCCAGTTGGTAAATTTGTTTCTTGTGGAGGGTTAACTGTTCGGAAACGGCATTATGTTCACACTGGGGTTGAACAAGCAGGTCAATGAATGCAGACAGGGGGTGCCGTGCCTCTCACCGGGGGAGTGAGAGGTTGCAAACCAGGGTAATCTCCCTGTGGTGCTGAATTAGGGCCAGAGACATCAGTATGAACTTATGTGTGGCCTAATATGTGCATAGATGGATTAACACAGAAACCATATAGATATGTGTGCACAGTAGGTGTACATACATATATCGGCTAGCTCTGTCCACTGAGAGTCCAGAAGCAATGACATCTTAGGAGAGACAAGAGCTCCCAGGGCACAGGTCTTGGTTTCTAAATACCATTTCTCTATCAAAGCAACTAGGGGTCCCTGGAGAAATGGCTGATTCTAGGTCTGGGGAGGGAAACATAACCTGAGCCTGGAGCGTCTCATAGCACCAGAAAGTAGGGATGTGCTCAAAAAATGAAGGAGTGGAGCATGGCAAAGGGACAGGAGTCACAATGAAGGAATACCCATTGTCTAAAGTTAGAATCATTTATGCAGCAAAATGAATAGCAAAGCACAGGATTATAATGTGAAATATAAAGTAAACACATATATATTCATACCGATTTCCTCTCCCTGCTGACAATTTCTTCCTCCTTTGGTTTCTTGTGCAAACTACTTTCTAAAAGATCTTCCTGAGACATCGTAATGATGATATAAGCTTCATGATCAAGAACTTTCGATGACTCGTCATTGCCCCGGGAAGAAAATCTCAACACTTCCATTTCGGTTTTCAAGTCTTTACATCATTAGCCAAGTTACAAAACTGTTCTAGGTATTGTTTTTCTCCTTTGTAAAATGCCACGGGCAAATGGGAACTTACAGGTGACCTCAGCATCCCAGGAGAGATATGTATCTGTAATTGACATTCACAAAGCCTTTCATCCCAGAACACCAGGTTAGACATTCTTCTCTAGCACACATGGAACAGCCTCAAGGTTAGACCACTCATGGGAAACAGAACGAGCCTCAACAAATTTAAGAAGGTTGAAATCATACCAAGCATATTATCCGACCACAGTGCTTTGAAACTAGGAAGCAACTGCAAAAAGGAAGTAAAAACCCACAAAACATACTACTAGACAATGACTGGGTCAAGGAAGAAATGCAAGATGAGATCCAAAGATATAGAGAGACAAATGAGAATAGCAATACAACGTGTCAGAAATCTGGGGATGCAGGGAAAGCAGTAATGAGAGGGAAGTTTATGTCATTACTGGCCTATCTCAAGAAACAAGAGAAATCCCAAGTAAACAACCTAACATTACCTCTTACAGAACTGGAAAAAGAAGAACAAAAGCAACCCAAAGCTTGCAGAAGAAAACAATGAAAATTAGAGCAAAAGTAAACGAAACAGAGAACAAGAAGGCTTTACAACAAATTACTGCAACGAAGAGCTGGTTCTTTGAAAAGGTTAATAACATGGACAGCCCCCTGGCTAGACTCACTAAGGGAAATAGAGAAAAGACTTGAAGAAAATCAGACATGGAAGAGATGTTGCCCCAGACATGACAGAAATAATGCCGACAAAGTCAATGACCGAGAAGAAATGGGGAAGTTCCTAGAAATATATAACCTTCCTAGACTGAATCACAGAGAAATGGAGAATCTAAATAGACTGCTCAGGAGTGAGGAGATTAAATAATTTTTAAATGGTAAAAAGTAGTATGTTGTTGCCTCTCTCTCCCTCCACTAAAAGTAGTAGTAGTAGTAGTAGTTAGTACTTAGGGCAGAGAGAAATACGGGTAATTGTTCCCATTTCCAATGTCACATTGACTTATCTATACAAGTGGTTTGATTTGAGTTCCTGTGATGGAAACATGCTAAATAAATAAATAAATAAAATATCCATAATTTGAAAAATCACACTGTTACTATTTATTAGACATTAGACAAGTACTGGCAATATTAAAAAATAAATATATTTTTTGGTGCCTGCTATTTTTAAAGGGAGTTTGGCACATAATTGGATTAATTCAATCCTCAAAAAAGCTCTGGAGCAAACCCCTGCTGGCATCTGCTTCCAGGACGTTAATTATCAACAATTAGGGTCTGATGAGGCCTTTGCTTCCTTACTCTGTTTACCAGCACAAGTTCAACATCCTTCCATTGATATGGAACCTGTGGAAACATCATTTTTTCTTTCTTTCTTGTTAGTCTTGCTTCTGGAAGCCCTGCTAGAGCACTTAAGGAGATTTCTTAATGGAGACCAGGGAACCCTTTTTATCTTGTTTGGTTTTGACGGTACACAAATTAACTCGTTTCCTCTACCGAGCTGGGAATTCAGAAGAAGGAACCAGATGGGAAAAAGAACATTCTTGTTCTTCCTGACCCTTAATTTCATTAGACAACTTTTTGCATTACATAACTTTCATTAGGAGGAGAGCAGGGCAGGGCTACCAGGAAATGTTTGCTCGTGTACAATAGAGCTGACAAGCAACGCAGAACCACGGATCGCGCATGTATGAACCACGTTGTCGCCATTGCTTACAGATTCTAAGGTAGACTTTTAGGGTTAGCTGAGGTTGCCACAGAAAAAGAAGACTGTCAATATTTGCTGAGAGCCGACTATGTGCCAAGCACTTAGTAAGGCATTTTTTCCATATAGCATCTCATTGAATTCTTAGTGCAATCTGTGGCTGGGTAGTTTTTCAGTCCAAATTATTAGAGACTTAGGGAGTTTTAATGACATGCCCAAGGTCACACATCTACTACACCACAGGGCTTTATTTGAAATTGCTGGGGGTGACACTACACTGGTACAACTTCCACTAGCACACTGTCCTCAAGCCTGTTTCAGCGCCCTTCAGAGTCTGGTTTCCTGGCTTATGGGACGAACCTAATGACCTTGACCTGCTCTGCAAGAAGGAATGGGCTGATGAGTTTCTCACTGTGAGGTCCCCGTGTACTGGTGGGGAACACGCCATTATTTCGTAGTGCTCACGCAGACCCAGGGCAATAGAGGAAGCTGTCTGTGTCTCTCTTTAATGCCATGAACTGGTGCAAAGTGCCAGGCCCTGGTGAGCGCTTCCTAACACAGGGGACTTGTCCTTCCCAGCTGCTAACTTCCCTCACACTTTTAGATTCCTGAGGACGTAAAGGCCAGACTGCCGTCCGGTTAAATTTTTCTTTCGATAAGAATGTGTCGGATGCAGATGGGGAAAAAGTGCTAACGCTCTGTTTGATCCGTCTCTGGGTTTTGTAGCCCTGCTCTAGCAGTGCGTGTCTATGTAATAGGACTGCAGTTTTGCCATGTGAAATACGAAAATGTGCATAGGGGCAGGACCTGGAATAAAGAGGCCGAAGGGTGAGCCATGTCACCCTTAGGCAAAGGGCTCCGAGGGCAATTTCATGTCGCTTTAAAAATATTTTCCAGCGTTTTCTAATTTTTAAAAAAGCAAAATGTGTCCTGTAATCAGAAGGCAATACATCTCATTTCTATTTTAAAAAGACACGTTCTCTTGAAAGTGGCCCTGATTGGGTGTGAGAATATCCTCAAATGGAAACAATTTTGTTTGTCAGAGGATTCATCCCTTTCCGATGCCATGGCAACCAGAGGAGGCTGCTCAGCGCAACAATGGTCGAGAATGCGCCTCCAGAGTGGGCACCGAGGAGGCAACCTTGGCCCTTCTTTCTTTTTTTTTCCTTTTTCCTACTTCCCCTGGAACAGAAGGCTGCATTGTGTTTTTCTAGCTGACTCGGTCTCTTTCCCGCTGGGCTGCTGTGATAGGAAAGAGCAAACAATAATAATAACATTTTCTCATGAAGTTTTGGGCCCGAAGACAATCTCCAGAAAGTTGTATGCTGTCTGTGGAGAAAAGCTCAGTTTCTTTTGATGTGGCTTCTCTGCCTCTCCTCCCCTTGACAGGTTCCAGTTCAGTCACGTCCATGAAGTGTCTCCATCCCCACGGTTTGCTGTCCTCTCTGGAGCTGCAGGGCTGGGTGGACCTTGTCGCCCTGGGCCTGTTCGCTTCGTACCCAGGGCTCCTTCCACGAGACTCAGACCCCACGCCAAGGTGCGTTTACATAGAGTCTGTGGGTGTTCTTGTTAAGTCTGCGAGTGTTTTTATTTTGCTCACACTCTTGAAAGATCATTTGGCCGGGATACAATTTTAGGTTGAGCATCATTCTCCCTAAGGTGTGGGAAGATACCGTTCCATTATTTTCTACTGATGAGAAATCTATTGACAATGGAAGTATTTAAACAAATGCTGATAGTCATTTCTCTTTTTTCCTTTGAGAGTTCTGAAAAGTTTTCCCTTTGTGTGTCCATGGTCTGCTGATTTACTCTGAGTATCCAGATACACATTTCTCTCAGCTGACCCTGCCTGTACTTCGAGTGCCCTTTTAATGGCTTTGCACAGCTTTGCTGATATTTTACAGCATGTGATCCCCCCTCCCTTTCAGGGTGGCACCCACGCCATCCCTCTGTCCCCCTTCCCGGGGCTCCTGTTAGGAGTTGGAGCCTCTCATGTCATCACTTACATCCTTTAATTACTCTTCCATATTTAAACAAAAATATTTTCATCATGCGGTTCTGAATTTTTGTGAATTATTCATACCATCTACTAATTTATTAATTTCCCGTGCTACCTAGATTTTATGTTTGAGTTATTAAATATCAGTGGCGATATTTTTCACGTCTAAGATTTTAATACATTCATTTTACACTCTCTTGTTCTACTTCCCTGAACCTGATTCAAAATCTCTCCGTTGTTAAAATGCATGTCATTGACTCAATCGCTTCTTGGAGGACTTCGGGATTTCCGCGATATTTGTTTCAATTATGAAACAGATACAGAGCAGAGCATCTCAGCACTACCCGCACTGCGGGCCAAATCCCTCTTCATTCTGGCGGACAGGCTTGTGCACGGTAAGACTTTTAGCAGCATCCCTGGCTTCTACCTTCTGCCATAGCGCCTGCACCCCCACCTGATGAGACAACCCCAGTGTCTGCAGCCAAAATGCCCCCCTACCCCGCCCCCACTGACAAAGTCATCTCCAGCTGAGAACCCCTCATCTAGAGGGAATTTACGATAAGTAATTTTTTAATGCGAATTTTCTTCATGTGTTTTGGAACTTGCAGATGAATTTTTTCTCACTCTGCAGCCTAGTCCTTTTGCAGGCATTGTCGCTGGGTTCCAAACTGCCAGTGGCTCCGGTTCTGGGCCCATGGCGACATGAAAGCTGTCACTGAGTTAGGCACCGGGCGGCTGCTCCAGGGTCTGTGCGAGTTTCCTGCCTCCAGGGACCTCCTGCTTCCTGCAAGCCGCTGCCTCCGAGAGCTGCCTGCAGCCGCTTCTCTCAACCTATTCTTGCCCCTGCTTTCAGGTGGTGAACCTCCTTCCATCCCCATCCCGCCCCCCCAACTCCGGTTCATGTGGGAGCCACACCCCTGGCTGCCACGCCCACAGTGGTCCCCAGGCCAGGAAGGCTCTCTGTCTCCATTTTCCAGAGATGCTTGTCTTGTTTGTAAGCCTAGCGTGTGTGTCTGATGTTCTTCTCCAGGTATTATCTATGAACGCCATGGCTGGAACGGGGCTTAGGAAGGGTAAGGGTGAGAGGCTTAGGAAGTTCAGCTTAAAGTCTGAACTTAGACTATAGGGAAGTAATGCCCTGTTCTTTAAGATGCGTGATTGCTGGGAAGAATGTGAGTTCAGTTTCGGTGGCTGTTGTCTGGGATTTCCTCATCTTGGAACTACGCCCAGGTAACGATTGGTTAGTGGGGCTGGCGGGTGCTGCAGGGTGCTTAGGAGCACCCCACTAGACGCCGGAGGCAGCCCCCTTCTCTCCCAGTTGTGGTGACTAAAACGTCTTCAGATCTTGCCAACTACACCCAGGGGGGCAAATGACTCCCCAGTGAGACCTGCTGCTCCCTCTTCTGTCTAATTCCTGGGCATGTAAAATCAGGATTTGATTCTGTGCATACATAAGGAACATTTAACTGATTTTTTGTCTCTACTGTGGAGCACATATTGTTACAGCCCTGGACATCCAGGGTGTCGAGGTGGCCTTGTCTGAGTTTGAGGTCAGCTGCTGCAGACTGTATGTGCCCAGAAAGGACGTCAGAGGCAGATAAACAGGAGTGGGCGTGAGCCCTTGTGACTTACCCTTGACCTTCTCCTGTTCTGATTCCTCGGACAGGACCGTGTCTAAGGTATGTCCCTCTCATGAATGGTTTCATTTACCAAATGCCACCCACACCCGGCCCCTCGTTGCAGGATGATTCTGCCAAGCAGTGGCTTTGGGAAGAAGACCAGGAGGCGGAGGCGGGCTCCTCACCTCTCCTGACAGCTCCCATTGGGCCAGGAGCCAACTGAGTGTCTGGTTTAGGGGCTCACGGATGCTTCAGGAAGTCTAAGACTGAGGCTTGGCCTCAACATGCTGGGGGTTTTATTTGGCAACAAAGAGCATTTCTACTTCTAGAGAAGGCAAAGACGCAGTTCTGTGGGTCCCAGACTGAGGTCTGAGAGCATGCTGGACACTTGCTGTGTTATTGTGAGGAGGGGACAGTGACAGACACTTGCTGTGTTACTAGGAAGAGGGGATGATGACACAGGATGCCAGGATGCCAAGGTGGCAGCTCGAGCTGATGCTTGCTGACAGGGACCCAAGGGTGCAGCCTGAAGCAGCGGAGCCAGGTGGGCAGGGCAGGCACACGGACATGAGCGTGTGCCTCCCAGGGGACACCGGCCTCGGGACAGAGCCACTCTGTTTCTGTCCTCGAGGTGTAACAGAGGAGGCTCTTTCTCGCAGACGCTCCCTGTTGTCCTTGTTGTGTGAGGCGCGTCTTCCCCTCAAGGGCCGGAGTGTGTCCTTCCTCTTGGGTATTAGATGGCTGTGTGGACGAAGGTGTGGCTTTTGTGACCTGCGGGACTCACGGCTGATGAGTAGCAGTGTTGTTCTAGAGGAGCCCGTTGCCAAGAAATACTTCCGCTCCTCAGGAGCCTGTGTTTCTCTGCTCCGCAGGCCTCCCAGGCCCGGGAGGGCGTTTTAACAGAGGAAGGAGAGAGCTACCTCCCTCTCTGCCTGTGCTGTCATGGGCTGGGAGTGCGGCGCCTGCGCGGCCTTCCCCAGGGGGCCGCTTTCAGGCTGAGGGTCACCTCTATGACTTGGCTTGTGCCCTCATGATGCAAAGAAGTTCCTTCTGTGCCCCGTTGTCCACTGTCCCGACTGGCGGGAGGTGGATCTGTTGCTCTCCCTGACCCAGATGCTTCCAGGATGTTCCGTGTGGAGCCCTGTGCGTTGGTCCTCCGGGAGAGGCAGAGCCATGGGAGGGCTCCCAGCTCTGGGCTGCGTTGTGGGCACCGGACCTTAAAACCTGGGGGCTGCGGGGGCAGAGAATTCAAAGAGGGGAAGCTGGAGGAGGAAAGTGACTCACCCTTCCTCTCAAAGCGCCCGTGCAGGTGGAGACATTGGAGTTGTAGGAAAATCCGAGCAGTCAGCACGCCCAGCCGCTGACGCGGGAATGAGTGGGCACCGTCTCTGGAAAGTGCTGGGGGGAGAAGAGCTGGGGGTGTGGGGGTGGACAGCAGAGACCAGCAGGGGCCTGCTGGGCCACCCTGTCCACGCTCCCTCACACTCCAGCGACCTCCCGGGAGTCATGCCCACTCCTTCACTTCTGCCTACTGGATCTCCCACGAGTTCCTCTTCTGGCCAACTCCCGCTCCGGACCGTTACAGGAAGGGGATTCTGGGGACCCTGGTCTCCAGCTCAGTGGTGTTCAAAACAGAATGACCCCGCACAATAACACTACCTTACAGCACGTGGAAGGCATGTACGTGCAGTTACGTACCCACGTCCGTGGAGTTCAGTGGAGAGTGGAAAACATCCAGTTACCACACACACCGCATCAGGTAGTAGCCCACTCAGCTCCGCTGCAGGTGGTTTGGAGATCGTAATTTAGAAAGATGGCCATACAGATGCATTTATCCAGTTCACCCGCTCTTCTTACACTGTGTTGCAATTTAACAACTACAACGTTATTTCATAGTTTTTCTGGGACCGGACCCGAATCGAATCCCGCTGGCCTTGAACGTGTGATCTAGGGGTGCGTTTGCCAAGAGGTGGGCCTTAGGTCCCCATCCTGTGAATGCAGGTCTCAGTCAAGTGTGGTGGAAGTGATGCTTTGTGGCTTCTGAGGGGAGATGCTAAAGGGATACAGTTCGGCCCGTCCTCTCCGTCTTCCCTGCACAGGAAGCTTCCCTGCAGAGCCCAGCCACGAGGTGGTGAGGAAGCCTGAGCCACGGGGTGGTGCTCCAGCCCCTACGCTCCGAGTCTGTCTGCTGGGGCCCAGGTACTGTGAGCCGAGCCGAGCCGAGCCACGAGCCTGCCGTGCCCCGTGCGGGCCGTAGCCGTGGGACCTCGGAGGCGTGGAATTGACCACTGGTGTTTTAAGTCGTAGTTTTCGAAGTAACTTTTACCAGGGCCTAGATAACCGAAACAGGTGGGCCCGGGCAGTCTCCACCTGTTCTGCCACCTTGCCCCTTCCTTTTATATCCCTCCGCGGTCACTGCTGGCTCCGCCCTGCTGCCATCAGCACACGTTCAAGGCCAGCGGGATTCGATTCGGGTCCGGTCCCAGAAAAACTATGAAATAACGTTGTAGTTGTTAAATTGCAACTCCCACAAGCCAACGATCCCCTCTTACTAATACTGATCACCTTTCCTACGTCACTTTACTATTATTGGGTTAGGCGACCTCCCCCACTTCCCACTGTGGATGAGGGCAGGGAAGGACATACAGGGGAAAAGGGGAAAGTATCATTTCCTGACCTCACTTGTGTGGCAGGACAGGGACAAACACGTAATGGACACTCCATAAATATTTATTGAATGCATGCACGAATTTCTGTGGTGGGCATAAGAGCGGACTCACGTGGGTCCATGGTGGGCATTGTGGGGATTCACGCCAGAGGGGGCCTTGCGGGTGAGTGGTCCAGGACTCTGTCCCCCAGCAGACCCGTTTGAGAAGTCTAGGTTGGGCCGAGTCACACGTAGGCGGGCCTGAAGTATTTGCATCTGTTCTAAGACAGGCCAGGAAAGCCGCAAGGTCTTGGTGACACCTTAAGTAAGTATTCCTCTGCAGGGACTCTTTCTGGGTGGTGCTAATCTAGCCGGTGGTGTGGGCAGAGCTGGTCAGTGTCTTGGTTCTGGAGTCCAGGAGAACCATGCTCGAGTTTAGCCGCTTACTGTGATGTGGAGCAAACTGCTATTCATTGGAACCTCAGGGTCATTATCTTTAAATGAGGCTAATAACAGTACCTGGGCCCATTGTGCATGTTAAATGCCCTTGTACATTATGTCATATGGGACATGATTATGTACTTGACACATAGGAAGCACCCATTAAGTGAAAGCTTTTTCTATTATCATTATAAATGTATTCTTTGGCAAAAGACACTTCCTATTCCATTGTCCCTCGAATCAAAGGCTTTCATTGTGATACACTCAGTTCCCTTACTTCCTGACTTGCTCTACAAAGCAAAATACTATCAATTCGTCCTTTGAGTTCAACCTCCTTCATGAAATACTGCCTAACACGTCCGTGGCACTCACATCTTTTCTGACGTTCCCATTTGCATTGATAGCATGCTGCTGAATTTAGTGCTATTTAATTTACTACTCCTTGTGTTTCTCACGTGGTTCTGGGCCTGGTCTTGTCTCCTAGGTGGAGGGTTAAGTCCCTCAAGAACAGGGATCATGCCTTAAACCACATTTGTGCCATATCGAGTACCCCAGAGGGGGCTGGCCGAGACCCGTGTTCAGTAAACACTGTGGATTTCACTTTTGATTTGGAAGGTGATTAAAATAACGTTCCTCCCTTGGAATGGATCAGAAGTTCAGCTCTCGGGGTGTCATTGGTAGCGCCGGGCTGGGGCTCGAGAGATGATCCCTCAGTGTCCCAAGGACCAAAGGGGATCTGGCCACACAGCACATGTGCATGGGACATGCGAGGAGGCCAGTGCATGTTGGGTAAAAGGATCTGGTTTAAACACATACCCTCTGCTCTGCCCCTTCCTGCCGCTGGTCCAAGGCCAGGGGCGTGGGCCGGCCAGGTGGGGAGTGTTCAGGTCCCTGGCTGTGTGATACGCACCATTAGCAGGGCTGTCTCTTTTCCACCAGCTCCCAGGTTTCTCAGGGGCCAAGGGCAGGCCCTGGGCTAGCACAGCAGGCTGACAGACAGCAGAGCGGCGTGCTGAAGCAGGGCTGAGAGAATGGAAAAAGTGATGCACAGGGTCCGCCCTGCCAACTCAGCGGCAGTTGGAGGAAGTGCTTTCCAAACAGAATGTGTGGAGGCTGGCAGACCTGCCCATGGAGACAAGCCAGAGCTTGCAAGCCGTCTGTCTGAGATGGGGCGGGTTCCACGTGGCTGCATTGCAACTCCTCAGCAGGTACGTACCTCCCAGCTCTCTGCATCGCTGCCGGTCTTTTGGCATGGTCTGGACTGACCCCGACAGGTCAGAGACCAAAGAGAAAAATGGTTCAGGTACCCAGGGAGTGGGGGACCTCCCAACAGCTTCCATTTTCAAAGGGAGTCACGAGATACCCTATTTGGTGCTCGTGTTCCTATTCTCAGTGGACCCTAGCTTGAATGGCGGGCTCCACGACTATAACTACTAGATTGTTGAAGTCGAGCACTTAAAGTTCACAGACTTTGAACTTGCTTACATCACGGGGCAGGTGAGCAGACTGCGGCAACATCTCCCGTGCCCGCAGGCTCCGTTTCCCAGGTCCCGAACTCAGTGAGCCATCTCTGAGCAAGTGCAGCTCACACTGGTGTCCTGTGGAAGGGCCGGCCTGGTTTTTCTGGACCGGGAAGAGATAAACCTGTCTAACCGGATGACCTCATCTTCATTCCAGGGGCTGGGGAAAATACCACAGAGGAGGAACCCATGCCAGGCTGAGTCTGTCTCCCGGAGGAGCAGCTGGGGGAGGGGTGAGGACGGTGTTGGTGCAGGGACAGGTTATGACCTGTGTGGAAGCAATGAAGTAACGTTGTAATCAGCTCCGCAGAGCCGTTTAGGCCTGAAGGAGCTGGTTCAAAAGAAGACAAACTTATCGGTGGGGGACACCCAGGTACTTGGGTTTCGGATGAGAGGGAGAGCAGAGCCATTGTGATCTGGATAACTGTGAATGCTTTAAGTTTCTGCTTCCTGATTCGTGGAAATCTGTTTTTCATAGTACTTCATTAACTGCTTTTATATTAAAAAAAAGAAAGGGACTTCTACTTCCTTCTGAAGGTACAGAAATGTGCCTCCTCTTACCCCACCCAGTTTCACCAAACACACGACTCCGGAGCCATGGCCATCACTGAGCCATGAGGGAACCTTTACAGGCTAACCTGAATAAAACTGGGAGACAGACGATGCATAACACAGTGGGACCGATCTCTTTCTTCAGCCCTGGCTTCAGGTTGCCCTGTCTTTCTGATGTCAGGCGGAGGATGCCTGAAAAGTCTTTGCGAAGGAAATGCCACTTGTGGACTGGTACCCGTGCTGCTGGGAGACCGTTCCGCCCTTTCTGCGAGCGGGAGACCCTGATAAACTCTCCGACCACCGACCACCGACCACTGCAGACGTCGCCTGTGCTTCGCTCACGTCCTGGGCCAGCAGAGACTCCTGGCCCGTTTCCTGTCGGTGGGGCGGCAGGAAGGCCGATGCTTCAGAGGGACTGGGGTGGTTTTGAGATGGGGTTTCAGAACTTCAGAAATTGGTATGCGTGTCCTAAAATATCGCTGCAGGAATATCTGTTTGTGTCAGCAGGACTTTTTGAGTTCAGTTGGCCGTAATTGGCAAGGGGTCTAGGAGCAAACTGAACGAGAAGGAGGAATGAATAATCCTGAAGTGATGGTGAGTGGCACTTGGGAGCCAACAGGAACAAGGATAGAAAAATACGTGTTGTACTTGGTTTGGGGAGAACCAGAGAGAACAAAAAGTCTGGTTATTTCATGTCAAATTTAATTCCAAATAGATTATAATTCAACTGTAAAGAAAGCATAGTGAGAGTGGAAGAAAATTTAAGCCCAATTTTCATAATCTAGGGATAAGAAAGGACTTTCTAAAAATGACATCTAAAGCCAGAATCCAAAGGAAAAAAAAACATAGGTTAGTTACGTGAAAATATCTCCATGATAGACAACACCACACGTGAAGTTGAAAGACAGAAAGTACCTGGCTTCATTATGTAAGAAATAGTGCCAAAGGGTTTATGAAATTAACAAGGAAATAGTGGGTGCTCCGGGTGAAAAACAAGAAAAAATACAAACGGCCAAGCCCGTGAGAAAGGGGCAGGGAACAGACCACAGAGCAAAGTGTATGAAGAACAGCTTTATAACCATTGTTCCCAAGTGTAAAATATGCGTCTTCGACCCCACATTTCTGCTTTTAGAGATTTTCAAAGGAAATGACCACACAAGCGAAGGTATGTGTGTGACACTCATTCATCACTTAACATAAAAACAACCGGAAGCTACTTAAAAGTCTCACGTACTGGTGAGCATTGGTTTAAAAAAGTGAAAGCAAAGCCATACAATGGACCACATTTAAAAATGATAAAGTAAACATGCATGTATTCACGTGGAAAAGTGGCCACGTTTGGTGAAAAAAGGTCACAGAACAACTTATAGGACAACATAATCACTCGGCCGGACATGCTCAGGTTGTCACGCGGTAAGTTTAAATAGGTGGTTTCTTCAACATTTAAACATACAGAAAAGGGGAAAGAATAACAAACACCGTCCACCCAGATTCAATAATTGCTAACATTTTGCTGTATTTATTTCTCTGGCTCTCTGCACACACACACTTTCTCATACACACACCCCACATACATCTGATTTCACGGAACTGCCTAATTCCAGAACCTTCTCTACTCACGTGTTAGGGCCCAGATTCCGCTGGGAGAAGCGGGGAAGGCCTCCTCGTCACCAACGGCCACTTTGTCTGTGAGCACTTTCTGTAAGGAAGTTCTCCCCTAATATGCATTAAAATCTGCATTTTGGGGGCGGAGGGAGTTACTACCACTGTAGGGTACTGAAACATAAAAATTTAATCATTTAAATTATATTGGGAATCTCTCAGTTCTAGCTTTTATGTTACAAAAAAGTAGAAATATTGATAAGTCTTTGGCAGATTTGCCTAAACAGGAGTCTGAGGAAGACGTTAGAAAGAGAAACGTCTGCTGGTCTCTCTCTCTTTATCTAAGCCCGAGGATGGTGGGGGTGCTCCTCCTCTTCATCTTGGGACAGCCTGCCCTTCGTGGTCGTGGTGAACCGGCGGCACAAGCCACTGCGCTCTGCACCTGGCGGGGTGCCCGTCTCTCAGGGAGGCAGGTGCTGGGCATGAAGGTGCTGGCAGGTGTTCTGCTGTGGTCCCGACAACCTGGCAGACTCCCCTCCTTGGCCCCGTCTGTCTGTCCCCAGCGAACCATGCTCTGCCTCCTGGGCCGCCCTTGTTCACTCGGCCCGGCGTTGGCACCAGTGGGGACTGTGGCAATCGGTGCTCAGTGGTACCTAACTCCCTCAGAGTGTGCGCTGTGTGTTTGTACATGGGTGGGAGAGAGTTGGGCTGGGAGGATGCTTTCAGAAAGCCTGGGGGACGGAGTTACCTGCCCTCCTGCCTCCTACCAAGTTCTCAGACTTGGCCTTGGTCTGCTCCCTTTCCCCTTGCCCCGTTCCCCACTCCTTTTGTCCACTTTCTTCCCTCTCCCCTTTCCATGCTTCCCTCCTCTCCTCACTGGGACTTTCTCTTGAGATTTCTCCGCTGCTAAGACTCACTTGTCTCAGTTTGCAGAGGGTGTGGTAGTTCAATAGCCAGATTGGATTTCCTTCATGGGGGCCATTAGGTTCGCTCACCAACAGTGGAAGTCTTTCCCGCTCTGGCTGACCTCAGAATGTCCCAGTGGGAGAAGGTCCCCAAGCCCGTCTCGGCAATTGGGCCCGGACTCAAGTTAATGACTTTTCGAGTCTGGGTACCAGGTTGAATGCTGGGTCTCTTGGGCATTGTTGTGAGTTCACTGTGCTGGTTTTGGGACTGGCCTCTGAAGACTGGGTTTTGAGTGAATATAAGGGTCAAGTTCCATAGAAGAGATAGATTTGAGTTTATGATGGATGCAGATAGGGGTAGGCTTTCAGATTTTATTCAAAGTTTAACCATCCTGTGTTGTTAAAGGTTGGTACATTTAAAAAACTAGAGAACTGTCATTTTTGTCAGTTAATTTGTCGTTTTTTTGTACTGTTATGGTGTATGTTCTTCTCCTCTGCTCTCAAAAGAAGTCAGAACTCCTGCTAAGGTCCAGTGAGTCTTGCCAATCTCGTCATGTATTTGCTTTCTGAATTATCCATCGTTAGAATTGAGTACATGCTGAACGTCAGTGGAAATTCTACGTCAAAATATCAGAGTAAAAAAGATAAGTAAAGTAAAAGATAAGTAAAAGGCATTGGATCATTGAAAGGGAAATGGAATAATAAAATTAGAGAGCGTCCCTTAGATCTGCCAAGGCAGCAAAGGAAGCAAGGCCTAGAAGATTCAGAGCGTTCAAAAAACGTACACCGCAGTGTCCTCCGGCAACTCCAGGGCGGTCAGTGTGTTCCCAACTAGAGTTACTAGTGAATTACTGATGTAATATTTACATTAAACTGATAAAGAGTAATGTTAGACGTAGCGTGTACACTGCATTTTGAAACGTGGTTGAAGATCACTTGGAGAGGCAGGATGGTGATTGGAGGATCTCTCAAGGCCTGCTCTTATGTTTTATTTCTATAATCCTTGTCTATTATGTTTAGATTTTGTACAATTCTCATTCATGTCTCAGTACCAGATAGATAAGCCTATCAGTTTCAATTTGGATTTCCATATATGAACGAAAAAAAGTCTCGTTCGACTTTCCACATTAGCAGAATATTTTAAAGAGAATATTTCATGTTTATTGAAGACAATAACCCTGGTTAAAAATAAAGAAACCGGTGCTAGGTAAGTCAGAAGCTCCGCCCTGAGCGCCCACCCACTGGGGAGCCTCTGAAGGTGGGTTGTCAGCCTCTGTTTCTCGAACTGCACCATCTATTATTGGTGTTCAGATGACATGCGTGTCCGAAAACAAACGCTCAGCTGTGAAAGAGAACTAATAACGATCATAGATGGGAAGGGCCCAGTGACAGATGCTGCCGATGAGCCTCGTACTAGAAGCAGAACCTGGTGTTTTGTGTTGGGAGGATGGCAGGACTTCATCGGGTGGGGACTTTGAGAAAGCTGGGGAGTGTATTTACTGAGAATGGCGTCCTGCTCTACGAGAGATCTGCTCCCACCATAAGGAAAAGAGAAAAATATTTTAAAAATTAAATAAGAACCATTTTTTTTTTTTGCTTACAGAACTCAATTGCTTAAATGATGATCAACCCAAAGCAGGTGACATGAGTGAAGAAGCCCTTGGCCACTTTGTCCTTCATATGCAAAGTGCTCTTGTAGGCTGTTGTAGCCGGGTAATATATTGCAAATGACTGTAAGATTTCGAAATCATCTAGTTGCATTTGTACGTAGTTGCTGTTTTCTGTGGGCGGTGTTGACTTGGTGATTTATATTCTTATGTACACATTTCAATTTTTTTCCACACATAGTTAATAGGCTGACCTCACTGGTTGACTATTTCTTTGTAGAATTCTCTAGCGAACCGAAATTCAGGAGGGTGCGTGGGGAAAGGTAAACACTCAGAATTCCCGGCCTGTCCTGCACACATTTTTGACTCTCTGTAACCTTCACCTGAGAAGTATCACTGGTGTTTACCACTCATAGCAACATTAATTCCCCACTTCATCACAGCTTGTCACACTGCGGCAGGTTTTAAGGCTCACTGTCGTCCCTGTCAGCCGTACCCCTATCACCTCACATCAGGGAGCTTCCCAACTCCTCGCAGAAGGTAACAATTACTCCTCCCACCCAGAAGCGAGTACTTCGAGATTGCAGATTTAAATCTTTCAGCCTGATTTCAGACCTCAATAATAGCTGGAATCTGGCTAAATGTTCCCAAGTGATTTCACCTGAATGGGTAGTTTCCAGGGGAGGCGGAGCACACTTGCAGACCAGGACTTTGCAAGAAAGTTTGCATTAATGCTAGAACTGTGCCCCCGAGATACAGAAAAGACACCGAAGAGACGAAACAGCAGACGTCCGTTCGTACACAGATACAAGGCAGAAACGCTCTGCCAACACGGTGACTCCAGGACGCCCACTAGACGCGTGCTGGGGACGGGTGATGAGCCTTCAAAGCAGGGCCTGCCTGGTGTGGAGAGAGCCATCCATGGAACTCTCCGGCTGACCCACGCAGGGCTTCCGGCAGGGCACCTGACACATCTGTGCCCAAACCTGGCCCCTGTGCTTAAGAGCATCCCCTTGAGCGAATCGCTCCCCCTCTGGTGTCTCGGTTTCTCCGCTTGTGAATAAAGGCAAGTGTGGCTTTCACACCTGTGCAAGGAGCCTGGGATGCTGCCCCAACCGTCCCCCACACCGAACACACGATCCACGTCACGCACAGGATCATCCGCTGCTTGTGCACTCGGAAAAGGAGCTTCTGAAAGCGGACTCGAGAGCAGCTGGAGACGGCTTTGAAAATAAAGTAGACCTGGCGGCAGCGGTTGCACACATCTGCACAGGTAGAAGGCAAAGGCAGTCAGGGAGGCGACGACGTTTGTTTCAGAAAGGGAGCTTGGATGGGAATGAAAGAAACTCCAGGTAAACTCCAGGGCGGACCGAACAACAGTGGGTCGATTGTTGGAGGGATTGGCGGCAAAACCTAACTGTCAGGTGGGTTTTGGATCCTAGCGTTCCCACAGGAAGCCTGTGCGAAGGTCGTCTGGGGGTGGGCGGCTGGCCGGCTCCCAAGTGCTCCTGGTGTCCCCTGGCTGCTGAGGGCCCTGGAGGCTGTCTGCTGGGCCCCTGGGCTGCTCAGAGCCACCTGGGGTGCAGGTGAGAATGGCCTGGGCTTTTGGAGGAGGCGGCCTCTGTGAGTGACACTGCTCAGAGAGTGTGCTTCTATGGAAAAGGTCTGAAAGCATTTCCTCACCTGCCGCACCCAAGTCCGACATTTTGCTCCGAGGCGTCTGTTTCCTCGGGCTAAGGTATCATCATTCTGAACTGTTCTCTTTAGAAATGTCAGAATCTATAGACGGGCTGAATACAACCCATTTTTGTCCCATTTCTTCATGCAGCCCTATTAGGCAGTATGCAGTCAACTTGAACTTGAACTTGGGCTTGGCTCCTTCCAGGGCTCGGGTTGGACGTGTCTGATGGGACGCAGGGCATTCAGAGCTGTTTGTACAGGTCTGGGTGGAAACTTCATCCTAAGAGCGGAAGGAGCCAGACGCTGTGCCTGGCTGAGCCAGAAAGCCTGAGACCTTAGAGGAAAGGGGACTCTGAACATGGGAAGCGTTGTGGTGGCCTTTTGGTGTGGGAAGAGAATCAGTGAAAATAGAAAAATCCATTTCACTAAGAATACTAAGAGTGAAGTCTGAGAAATACCCCCGAGGATTTCCCCCTTAGAGATTAACCCAAGAGGCTTGACCTCACTGCTCAGAGGGCCCCACGAGGCCCCGGTCACCCGTGGGTCAGCAGCCTCATCTGCGTGGCAGTTTGGGAATGTGGGATTAGCCTGGGGTGGGGGGTTCTGTGGCCAGAGGTGGGGGAGTCTGTGGAATTTGCTCAGGTTGCAATTGAAAAATGTGTTTATACGATCAGACTTGATATCAAATATGCAAGGAAAGAGAAAACAAAGGCTTTGATTATATTTCTGTGGCTTGAGTGGGGGAGAGGTGAGGAATTCATAAGATGGGGGGTCAGGGTGATAACAGGGATTAAAGGTTTAGGCAGCCAGGGGAAAGGACCCTAATCCTGTATAGGCCCGTATTAGGCAGAGATGAGTTATTAATGAAAAAGGAACTAGCCTGTTAAAGGGGTGGAAATATTCTGAAGGAAATATCTATTTAGAAACACCTGCCAAAATTTTGTAAGATAACTTTACCACACAGAAAATTAAGTAAGTAAAATTATTTAGTAGATTCATGTACCTGGATAGTGGTATCTTTGCTCTAAGAATTATTTGATTCAAGTACATAATTAATATACATATATTCTTTTTCTAAGTAGATGCTTTTAATTTTTGAAAGCGAAGTCAAGTTTATGCAACGTTGGGCTCGCTGTTCTGGAAAGCTTATACGCGCCCCATGTGGTGGCGGTGATTTGAAGGGTGAGGCACAAATCTTGGCTGGAAATTCTTGGTTAATTGATTTTATGAAATCAACCCGGGAATTACCTCCAAATACTGGTGCTCACAGGATGTGACAAGGTGCATGCAGAAGAAACATGGTCAGCTGTGTCAGCCATCCAGGTACGGTGTTAGTACCATTCACAACAGCTGGGGAGGGGACCCTGGAAGTGGGATTTCGGTGGGAAGGAACACACTGCTGGCTGGAAGAGATGGAAAGTCCGCCGTGGGCATGCGCGCTTGGATGTGTGTATTCTGGCGCTTTGGGGGCAGGAGGTGGCTGGGGGAGTTGGGGGGCAGAGGATGTTGGAAAGGAGGGGTCGGACCCCCAGCTCAGGTGCGCTCCCTAGGGACACTCTCAGGGTTTACTAGGAAGGCCCTGTGGTGACATTTTATAACATCTTTAAAGTAAGTGCCCCGCTTGTTAGAAGCATAAGCGCTGGACCAAACATGCGTAGGGCACTGGGTTATAATGGTCACATTCAGCCCTAATTAGGTTCGTAGTGATAGGCATAGCAGAAAGCCAATGGCTTCCACAGCTGCGGGGAAAATATTTCAGAGTCTTAATAATTCATTTATTCCCACACCCATGCATTCAGCAAACATGTATGAGGCCACTTACCAGGCTGTGGGGTGGAGGGGGCGGGCAGAAGCCAGGTGTTCGGGCGTGAGCTGCGTGCCAGCAGCCTTGCCGAGGGCTTTGCAGGTAGGTGCCTCGTTCTCATGGTTATTGCAGGTGAGGAAGTCACCACTCGGGGAAGTCAGGCCCGAGTCCCAGGCCTTCAGCTGCCCTGGAGGACGTGCCCCACGTGGTCTGGCTTCAGAGTTGTCATCCTTTCAGGCTCTGGACTACACGTCACAGCTATGGAAGACCTTTGCTCTCAAACGTGTCAGTTTTAGGTGGGGAGAACGTGGAAGCCACGAACTAAAAGGCTCCCATGTGTAACCTGGTACACCGCGTGCCACATGGCCTTTCAGCTCGTGGCTCTTGAGACTGAAACTGCTGTCCGTGTTCACGCCCAGGTGTTTTTGTGACCATAGGTCCTCTCTTCTCGGGCTTCTCGGGCTTCTCGGGATTCACGGCCCGAAGTGCAGCTGCTGACTGATCCCACGGTAGCTGCAGTTCGTTTCTGAAGAAATGAGGGGGAAATCAGGATGCTCTCAGGTGAGGGAAAACTCAGGGAATCTGTCACTAAGGGGCCTGCTCCGGAAGAATGGCTGACGCCGTTCTTTTACCACCCAGGAAGCCCCAGGGGTTTTCAGAGCTCTGAGTCAGGAACCGGGGGTAGAGATCGAATATCTGTTTCCTCTTAGGTCAGACTTGCCTGTGTGGCTTTATCTGGAGTTCACATAGGATAACGAGAGGAGGGATACGAGGTAAGAACAAATACAAATGGCAATGGTTTGGCTCAATCACCATAGAATGTTTAAAAAGGGTCAAATTTAAAAAAAGTTCAGTGCTTGCTTATGGTTGAGAATCATAAGTATTTGGTGGCAAAAAACCTGTAAACTTTCTTCCATTTTGTGCTCCACCTCCACCACTCCCTCTTTCTCACTTTCAAAGAGGCAAGGAGAGGGTCCAGGTTCACAGAGAGAGTGAGTGGTGAACCTCGATTCAAGTCCAGATCGGTCTGGTTCCAAGTCTGTGCTCCTTCCACTGGGGGGTAAGGCACTGTGAAGTCCGGTAGTGGGTAGGTGGGCCCCTTCCAGATGTCCTGGCAGAATTTAGGAAGAAGAAGGAGAAGGAGAAGGAGAAGAAGAGAAGAGGAGAGGAGAGGAGAGGAGAGGAGGAGGAGGAGGAGGAGGAGGAGGAGGAGGAGGGGAAGGAGAAGGAGAAGGAGAAAGAAGGAGAAGGAGAAGGAGAAGGAGAAGGAGAAGAAGGAGACAGTGCAGATTGGAGCATGAGGGGAGGTGGAGACCAGAGGATGGGTTTGCTGACCTGTACTGCAATTTGCTGATTTCTCTGTGTCAGGGGTTTATTGTCTTTATAAACTGATAATAGTGCCAACACTGCAGGGTGTTTAGAAGGAGAATCGGCACAATATCTGCAATGATACAGTGTAGCGCCCAAACTCATATGCGTTCAGATGAAACACCACTTCACGTCTTTAAATGCGACGCTCTAACTTTTCTGCTCACAGAGGAAGCCACTTAGAATCAGAGCAAATAAGTATTTTCTAATTAGTGGAATTCTTCCTAAGTGGAACTGGGAAAAATATATCTGCACTCACTTTTACATGCATAAAATCTGCGGAAGAATAAACCGTAAGTTTGGAACCACGATTCTTTGATGCAGGGCGGGGTACAGAGGGGTTGGGGGAGTGCTTGTGGAACTGGACAGAGGGGTGGGGGGGGGCTTTTTATAATGAAAAACATGTATCCCCATGACTGTGTTCCTTATCCAAATTAAAAGAAGAAGCAGAAAAAGAATTGGCCATCTGGAGACTTTGTCAGTTCTCTTTCCTGAAAGTACTCGAGTTGGGAGTGGAGGTTCACTGATGGAGGAAGCTGCAGAGAGGTACCCCTTCCATGGGGACAGGTAGGCCTTGGTGACCTCTGCTAATGGCCTGTGTGTGATTACCTGACGTGGGAGTAATTTCTCCATCTTTCCCACCTTCATTCAGGAAGCACGCACCAAGTACTCGGTATAGTGAGTCCGTTCAGCGAAGTCCAGCCAATACTGCCTCTCATCGCCTGCTTTGTCTACTTTTATCTTGGCCAGATTACCTTTGTCAACTGAGAAAGCTCTGCACCAGAGGAGAGATTCTGCTCCACCCAAAACCACAGAACTGACACTGAAAACATCGTGCGGTCCACGTCTGAGGGCTAGACACGGCCCCTTGATTGGCGGCGACAGAGCGACCTAGTGACTCACATTGTCTTCGTTCTTCCACAGGCCAAGGCTCCCAGTCAGCTCTCCTTTTGGAAAGGAGACAGATCGTCCCATATCCTCACTCACCTGGCAGTTTCGGGCTGGTGTGGGAAAGAATCTGAACTGGGCTCTTGGCTTCCTGGGCCTACCTTTTGTTCTGACTTCTGAGCCTTGGTTGGAAGTCAGCGCCACTGCTGCGCCTCCTCTCTGCTGGCCCTGACATGGACCGGGCTCTGCGGCGAGCGTTGCTCTTTGTTTTTCCTTTGTCCGGATTCTGCTTTCTCTTTCCTTTGATCTCCGATGGGCCTCCAAGAAATATTTCAGCGTCTGAAAGAGAATAATTTTCTAAATCATTGTTATCGCGGAGTTGCCTCTATAATTATTTCAGCATTAAATTTCACTCTCTTCACAGCTGTGGCTGTGCCACGTGGCCTAAAGGGACCCCGTGTTACTGTTGTCAGGGAAACCTAGCCTTGTTGTGGCATCCTGGGGCTTTCGGCAGCGTGCTGGAGTTGGGAAGACATCTTCCTCGTGTGTGGTTGCTGTGAGCACGATTCCCCGAGCTGGATACCCCGCGATGATCTGGGAGCACCGTGTATCAGCTAGATCTGTCTTCCTCTCAGTCAGCCAGGGAGCGAACACGACGAAGACAGTATTGGAAAAGTTTTACCAATATTGACCTCATTCGACTGGGGGGGTGGGCAGTAAATGACTCACCTTTTAGAAGTGAATGAGTCCTTTCAGGTGACTTCGGAGCCATGCAGGACACCAGAGATGTTCGTTGTTAGGGGAGGTAAGCAAATTATGATCAGGTTTCCTTGACCCTCAGGAGCCTGAGCTGCTAGTCACCAGTCCAATCAGTTTTATTTGATGTGTTACAAGGCTGAGTCCAAGTGAGCCTCCGGTTAACTGGCTTCTATAAGAGACATCTTTCTTTAATGCTTGGGAATTGCAAAATTTTTATCAAAAGCTTTTGGGAGAGAATCTTTGTGAAATTTGAATATATTTTACCACTTAAATTTCCCCCAGAGATTTGCTTTATTCCTAATTGATGACTCAGGGCCATGTCACTAGACAAAAATGCCCAGGAGTTCAATGACCTCTTGTTCACAGAGAGGCTGATAAGAGTGTTTGAGGAGTATACCACATATTTGCTGAGTCTTGTTTCTTGGAAGTTAAGTTGCATTTAAAAGCTTACCTAACGCAATTGTAGGATACTGTTTGCTTTGGATTTTGGAAGGCTAATAAGCATCTTATTCAAAAGCACTAAGGCAAAAAATATAAAACATATTAAAACACTAAACAGTAAAACAATATAACTATCATGTACTTCAATACTCATTTATTTTAGTTAATTGTTTCCTAAGGAGAGTAACTTTCATGGTTTGCTTCTGAATTTTGGCAAATGTTAGGCTAGTTATGCAATTTTGGGGTATGACCGAGAACCCCGTCATTTTAGTTTCTTCTAGTGTGATTGTCACAGAAGGTACTGCTGAAGCCGGAGACTTTCTTGGCTGCTGTGGGGCTCCTTTCTGCCCCATTTACTTTTTGTTCTCCTGGGGCTTCAGTTCCAAGTAGTCGGAGCTAACTTAGCTCCCCCTCTCCCCCTCTCCAGTATTTTCCCTACTGTTCTCTCTCTGGGCTTCACACGATGGTGGTATTCCAGTTCTGCTTCTGGCTCTTCAATTCTGTCCTCATTTTTGTATAATCAATTTTAGTCTCATCCATTGAATTTTTATTATCAATTGTATTATTTTTGTGTGTTGAGTTTCTGTTTGCTTTAAAGTTTCCGTTTCTTGGTCAAAATTCTTCAGGTTGTTTTTTGTCTTTTTGGACATATTAATGAAGGCTTACGTCTATGTAAAACCTTCATTATCTGACCTCCGGCTCTAATCTGTCCTCTTAATCCCCTTGGTTTTTAATTACATTGTCTGGTGACTTTTGATTTCACTAAACAGTGTGTAATGAAACGCTATGAAGTTAATTTGAAGCATATGATAGTTATCCCAGGTCTTATTAATTGTAGGTGTTTTTTTTTTTTTAATTTGGCAAGAGCCTAGGAACACTAGCAATCCCAGATCATCTCATTCTAATTATAGACGTTAGGTGATATGAAGCTGTGTTTTGGCCCCAGCAAAGGTTGAACTATTTCTGGCTTATCTTTACTCTTAGGGCTCAGGCCTTTGGGGTCAAAACCCTCAATATGGGGTGTTTCACTGCGGAAGGTTTGCTCCTCTGCCCTGCAAAGCTTTCAGAATTTCTACTCTTTGTTAAAAGAAGCAGAAGTCACCAGAAAAAAAGTAACCCTGAGCCCCGAGTGCAGGGCTTACTTCTGCGGGTTCTTGTCTTTTCCACAAGCAGAAAATGTATCTGCAGACAATACTGATGAACTAAGAATATAATTTTGTTTTCCTAAGCCTTAGTCATGTAATCTTCCCATCCCACCTCCTCAAAAGCTTACTTTCCAGAAACTTACTCATGAAACTTTAAGAATCTGTTAAAGTTTAAGAATCTGTTCTGGCTCTGGGTGCGGGTCATCCTTTGATCCCTAACCTCATCGCCTGGGCAGAGGTACAGGGGCTGCTCATCTCGATGAGGCCCCTTCTGGACATTCGAAACTCTGATCGGAATGAAGACGGAAAGGAAGACTCTGCTAGGGGTTTGGGAGGATTTCAAAAAATGTGCGAGACAAGAGACTTCCGTTCTATTGATTGACTCAGCCTACGTAATCGGTGCAATTAATAGTGGGATAGTCCCTTTCCCTTGTTTTGGTTAGGCAATGTGGGTCACAGAAGTGGGCACATTCGGGAGACCTTTGGCTGGTTGGCATGAAGAGAAAGAACGGAGCACTGAGCAGAAGCCCGGGTGAGGTTCCAGGCCCCGGTTCGGTCCTTGCTTGCTCACTTACTGTTTCTGCAGCCTTGGCAATGACATTCACTCTCTCCACTCTCTCTTAGTTTTCTCGTTCATGAAATAAGGGGATTGAACTGGAATCAATTCTTTTCCTTGACAGTGCAATCCTTTCTCCAAAGCAAATCTTACATAAAATTTCAAAATTCAAAAATAAATAAAAGTGTGCTGCATTGGCTGTAGGTGTGCACGTGTGTACACACACGTGTGTTTGCATGTGTGCATGTGATGGGTCTGAGCAGGTGTCCTGTTACCGCCTTTGCCTTTGGGGGGCTCCTAACTCACTCCTGCGGAGACTCCGGACCTGTGGACAGCGACCGCACCTTGGCCTTGCTCTCAGTTTATTCAAAGCGCCCTGAGTATTATGTTTAAAGTCTTTTAGGGAAAGAGAGCTGAGGGCATAGAGCTGGCTGCGCCGTAGGCACAATTTTAAAATATTTGTGAGGAGAATACCTTTTTCTTTTGCCAACAGAGAGAAAGAGCTGGTATGCCCTTGCCGAGCTCGATTCTCTTTCTGCGGCAGACTTTTGCCTGTGGCTTCCCCGGCTGGGGACCGAGGGCCTGGGGGCTCGAGGACAGCCATCGTTCTCGTGGCTCAGAGGCGGCCTGGAAGACGAGGCGTGCCCCAGGGGTTGTGGCAGATTTAAAAGTGACTTTTACTTTGTATGTGGAAGGAATTCTAGGAGCGAGACATTATCCCCAAAGAGAGGAAATCACTGTTCAAACCTGCCCTCCTGTGATTTTGAAAGATGGCCAGAGTTGGGTGGCCTTTTTCTGGAGCGTGGAGTGTTACAATGGTCCACCCCCCGCAACTTTGTATATCACCAGGCTCGTTAGTATGCTGAGGAAATGCAAAACTACCCCATGCCAAAAAGTAATTAGAGCCCGAAATGATCGTTGTAGTGAAGTCCAAATTATAATACGGCTCTGACTTCCACGAAAACCACCGGCTGCTCTAGTGGTATCCATCTGATCACGCTGCTGAGGCCGACGTGGTGCAAAACCATATGAACACAATATTGAGAATTAATTTGGATTCTGTTGTTTTTTCCTACATAATTGTTCTTGCCAGGAAGATAATATCCATGAACCTCATTTTATGTAATTGGAAAATCACTTGGTAATATACTTAAAAAATATAAATGCCCTTTAGAAAACTATTTGTTTAGTCGGTTCTCCTGCCTTTCAAGTTTAGTCGCCACAAGCCACCCCTCTCCACCTTCATCGGCTGCCTTCCCGTGCTCGCTGCCCTCCCTGGAAGGAGGGAGAATGCCTGTTGCACATGAGGAAACAGAAAGCCCAAGAGAGTATTGGCTGCCTCTCCTGGCCACCCAGGGACTGTGAGTGAGGGACCAGGGCCTCCGTCCTCCTCAGGTGTCCTGGCTGTTGAATTGTTCTGCTTACTTACAGGTGACCAACTTTCGGGAAAGAGCAGGAAGTATTATTTTTTTAAAAAAGATTTTATTTATTTATTTTTAGAGAGGGGGGAAGGGAAGGAGAAAGAGAGGGGAAGAAATGTCAATGTGTGGTTGCCTCTTGTGTGCCTCCTACTGGGACCTAGCCCGCAACCCAGACATGTGCCCTGACTGGGAATCGAACCAGTGACCCTTTGGTTTGCAGGCCTGCACTCAATCCAACTGAGCCACACCAACCAGGGCTCAGGAAGCATTTTCTTTAAACAGGCCGAGGAAGCATGAAATACTGAAACGCACAAGGAGTTTGGGTTCAGCAGTCTAAGAGTGGAGTACAACCCAGCCCTCGTTAGTTGGTTGACCTTGTGTTTCAGTTTCCAGATCCATAAATGAGGGATGAGAAAGCCTCACTCAGGGGGACCGGGCAGTGTGGCAGGGTTGATGAATGGAGGAAGTACTTGGGAGACCGCGAAGATTCATACAATTATTCATTTGTATTTGGGTGTTTGATTTTGTGGGTCTATGTTTTCATAAGAATCCAGAAAATTTAGGATTTTCTGGTAACATTGGATGGCTAGAAAGTTGAGCACATTTCACCATTTGACTTTGAAGTAGGTAAGGGCAGAAGAAAGAGGGAAACAGTTTCCGCTCCACGATACTATGTCTTCCAAGGGATCGCAATGGGCAGCGCCGAAAGTTTAGCCTCCAGAGGAAACCTCGTTTAACTAGCAGCTCTTGTCAATCTCGCCGTGTTTCACTCTTGCGTGGATCTGAGGAAGTCAAACGCAGTGAGAACATGAATGGTCCGATGAATTAGTGCTCTAATGTTCAGGCCAAGTTTCTGGTAGGGTTTGCAAATAGATGTATAAAGAATCATTCTTATAGGGCCCGTCTCAATGAACTGTTCTTTATCTGCCATGTGGAAGTTTGCAAATATTTAATTTTCTTCAGAGTTTGGAATGTGCAAGTGTGACTTATTATTTTTAATGATTGGGAAGAGGCTTGGTATCAGTAAACAAGAAGTATGAACCGCCAGCGGATGTGTGATGCCATGTGTTTCTTTGTAGGGAGTGTGGGCAGATCAACATGGGAAAGGAAAAAGGGACGGATGCTCGGGGAGACCTGTCTCTCGGCAGAGCCCAGAGGCGACGTTTAAAGCAGTGACAGCTTTTACTCACCGGGCTCTCACTCACGCGCAAGGCTGTCTCCTGACTCCGTGCTGCAGGTGAGAGTTCTGCCCTCTGCAATGGAACGCTGACTAACGGGGGCCATGTGCTTGTGCTGAGAACGTTATTTACCTGTCTTGGTATGTTCTAATACAATTATTTTCAATCTCTTTAAATGATAAAGAGACAGAGGAATAGACATGCAGACAGGAGAGAGGAGAGAGGGAGGAAGAGGAAGGGAAGAGAGAGAGGAGGGGGAGAGAGAGATTGAGGCAGATTAATCATGAGGTTCAGGATTTTGTGGAAAAACGTGCCTCATGACATATAATAAAAATGTAACTTTGTTATTGTCCCCCTCAGTCCTATTTCAGATCTTCCATGAGAGTAATTATCTCCTGGGCCCGAGTCAGGACTTCCCAGCGTTCCTGTTCACACTCAGGCATTAGCATATCCTACCATCTCTTTTAAGACACAAACCCAGATGTTTCTACAAACTGAACTTGATTCCGTATCAGCTGTTTTTCCCTTTCCCAACTCGGGCCTCTCGCTGATTGAATGACAGGTGTGACGTGGTTGGTTCTTGTCTTTTTCTGCCTCATGCTCCCTCCTCCCGGGCAAGCCTCTCATGCTGGTTTTGCACTTGTCTCTGATCCCGATGTGGTGAGAAAGGTAAGTGGGGATAGGGAAGGTCATCAATTGGCTCTCCGGGCGGGGTACGTTTCTAAGACAGTTTTCAGTCTGGTTGGGTGGTCTTGTGGGTTCTTCCGGGACTCTCATCCCTGGGACCTCTCACTTTTCGGTTTGTTGACCCTGTCAGAGCCATGTCTGTGTTCTTGCAGGGTCCCTGGCGGTTCCTTTTCACTGTCCCCAGGAGTCAAGTGTCTTCTCACTGCTTTTCTTGGGACTCTCTGCCTTGCAGGGCCCGCTCTGATGCTATACCTGCTTGTTCCACGGAGGGACTCGCACCCCATCCACCAGAAATGTTCACATGACCCTTGTCCCAACAGAACTTCGGGAGGATAGCTTGATCCCGGCAGGGCCACCCACTGAGGAGCCTGCCGTGGGTCCCTTTGGCTGGTGCAGGTGCGAGTCAGGTTTTGGTCTTCTGTGCCCATCAGTGGAAAGGGAAAACTGAGTTTTTCAAGCGGTGTCATTGAAGTCCCTGGTGGGAGAGAAAAGAGGTGATGTCAGAACCCTCAACCCCGCCCTGGCCCAGTGGGAGGGAGCTCACAGCCTACATCTCCCTGAACATGTCTCTTCTCAGACCCTTTCCCTGCTCACCCTGGCTGTCCCTGTCCCCGTTCTGTCTTTTCAGAGGGAGTGAGGTGAGTCCCTGACTTAGGAAGACACTTTATCTTTTTGGTGGGAGCAAATTCTGCAAAAGGCGATTTGTCTCACGAATACATAAACACAAACATTAAGGCAGGAGAAATCCCCTCTAACTACTTTAGAAGCAACCTTCTTTGCTGGTTAAATAAGCATGATAAGACAATGAACTTGACAAGAAAATATGACAAATAAGTATTTGTAATGGTCTTATTTATTGTAGCCTCAGAGCCTCTCACAGTTCTGGATACACAGAAAGCACCCAGCAAATGTTTGTTTGTGGAAGGAAGGGCAGACAAGTCAGTTTTGAGGATGTGGAGCAGGCACGCCCTACCTCCCCATGCCCTGCGACCTTCCTTAAGCTCCTGCCAGCTTGACCTTGATTTTGCTCTTAGCCCCAGGGGTCATGTTCACCCTGCCTGCATCTACTATCTCTCCTTTGGGTTACCGAGTAGCTGACCTTGGTCATCTCTTTAACTTCACATTCATTGCAAAATCTGGTCCTGGTGTAGGGTTCTACTCCTTTGATAACAAGCCACAGCCTACCTTCCATTCACGGATGTATCGAACAATTACCGAGTACCTGCCGTCAGCCAGGCATTAAGTAAGGTCAGAGCATACAAAGCCTAAAAAGACACAGTCTTCCTGTGTGAATACGAGGGACCGATATCAATGAGGGCCACTGAGAGCTTATGGGGCTTATCTCATTGACTGCTTACAATAACCCTGCAGACAACATTGTTATTATCACATCCGTTTTACAGATGAGGAAACACAATGCCAGAAGGCCCAGTCAATTGTCCAGGCCCCCTTAGGAGTGACACGAAGCTCGCAGTCCGATTCCTAACCAGCGTGCCACATAGCTTCCTCCAGCTGCTTCTGCGTGACCAAGTGAGTAACTCTGTCTGCTTCTCGGGCCGTGCTAACAGGTTGGAGGTGGGGCCGGCATTGGGGCTGGTGATGCGGGGAAGCTCCTAATGAAAATCATGGAGAGGCAGTGCTGTGTAGTGATAAGGAATTTTGGTAAAAATCAGGACTCCAGTATTTACTAGCTGTGTGTCCTCTTTATGCCTTAATTTTCTAACCTGTACAATACGGATAATAATAATAATAGCCACTCATAGGGTTGTATTGAGGATGAGACAGAATTTAATAAAGGATACAACACTCAGCAAGCATTCAATAATTTATAGCTATTATTTTGTTGCAATAAATATACTCGTGTATTTTAAGGTACAGTATATTGAAAATATCCGAATGGCTCTGAACAGAACATCTAGGAATGAGAAACTTTTGTTATTTCTATTTTAGAGAAGAAAAATGATGCAAGGGCCTCGATGAAGCTGCCTAGGATGCTGGTCTTTAGAAACACGATCTCCCTCTCTGTTCTTCCCCTGTTGGCTGGGGTGCAGAGCCCAGGGGGAAAGCACTCTCCAGCGTGCCTTTCTCCTCCCACACAGGTTTGGTCACCCTTCATCCCGTGGTACCAGGAGGCCTGGGACATCCGTGTACTTTCTACCAGATCTGCGATTTTAAAATGACAGGGCTGCTGTGTAGCAAAGCCTCTCCCACATGGGGGACCTAAGGCTGGATGACAAGGGTGGTGACCGCCACGAAGACGGGCGAGATGCACATCAGTGTGAGGGGGGCTCCCAAGTGTGGGCCCTCGGCTGCTGAAGGACCGTGAGGGTCTGGACGACGTGCCCTGCGTTAGCTATGAATGAAAGAAAAGCCTGTTTCAGGGACCGAGGGTCTACTTGGCACTGTGCTCTGTGGTCCGCAGACCTCACATAGTTTAGCCTTCAGTCTTTGGATAGGAATCGGCTGAGTAGAAGGTTAGGTCATCAGCATGCATAGAATGCCGTCCCGTGACGTCAGAGGACACGTGACACATGCAAAAGCATTCGTACAGAAGGAAGTAAAGCCCGGTTACACGCCTGGGCTGACATTGACTCCACAAAGAAATTCCATAGATTTGAATTTAAAACTAGTTTCTCGATCCAAAATACCTTCCATTGGCAGACACAGGCAGCTGCCATGATCACCCAGGCATCCTTGCGGAAGAGGAGAGCCAGAGAAGGCCCGTGCCTGCCAGGCTGAGAGCTTGTCTTTTATTGCAAACCTTCTGGCCCATAATTCCATGGGCTCTGCAGGCCTTCAGCTTCTCAGCCAATCCCATCTTAGACTGTTTACTGTTGCCTTGGCAAACTCCCCCTAGGCCCCTCCCTACTTCACCCCCGGGGTGCTGATCAGATCTCTCTCCATCATCACCAGTTAAAACACGTTTAGGATAATCTGGGCCAGAAGAGATGGAGGCTGGACTAAGGCACTGACAATGGGAATGGAGTAAAAGACACTCATCTGGGAAGGGTGAAAGGTTTCTTTCTACAACACCTAAATCTCTGAAAACCTCAGGGAGGACTACAGTTCCATCCATGCCTGCCGCTGTGAGCGGGATGTCAAACTCACAGTGCCACACCATTTATAAATGGAAATATAATGAATAACGAGAAACAGAAATAAGACATCTGCTCCTCCCTGGACCAGCCCAGATCTGCTGCATCATCGATATCATTAAATCAACGTAGTGCCCTGACCTATGCAGAAAAAACCCCCACCTATTTTCTGTAAATGAACATCTTTGGCAGGGCACAGGTTTTAACTTTAGAAAGAGGAAAAATTATCCTCCAAAACACAGGACAAAGCTCAGTTTCTTAGATCCCCACTGTTCTGCCTGTCCTGGTCATTTTCAAAGGTCTACAGGGAGGAAACCCTCAGACGTACAAAGCCTTCACAGCCTCATGGCGGGGCTTCCTGCTGGGAGTTTCTCAGCAGGTCCATAGACTTGTAGGATCTTCTTGGTAAAGCACAGTAAAGAGATGTCTCTTCAATATTCTCCTCTGTATTTGAATAAGGAAACTTTCAGCTGGGGGATCTTTCCTTCAGGTAGTGGGGAGAGAGAGGGTAGGGAGAGGGGGAAGAAAAGAGAGTGAGAGAAAGAGAGGGAGAGAGAGGGAGGCAACCCACCTCCGGGTTCTGGGACGGCAGAAACTGTTTTGACTGTTGTTTTAATAGCACCTAGTTTAGGGCTTGGCTTCTAATAGGTGAACAATAATATTTGTTAAATGCATGAATATCGGTGATCAAATCTCTTCTTAATATTGCTTTCAGATGAGATCGGGTACGTTCAGGGTGGTACAGCCATAGACTTTCAGAATAAAAGCTAAGGTATCTGGAATTTGGATACAAGCACACTTCTCTTAGCATTGGGGCAGACCATGCAAGCGATACCTGTTACGGTGGCTCAGCCGTGCAGAGCGCTTCAGCAAGAACATCCCTGGAAAATGTGTGTAAACAACAATAATTCTATCGCAGCCAATTATGTCGGAAACCATGTAAACAAACCCTTTAAGCAGAGACCGTTTCATTCCAGCACGTGTGTGGGAGGCTGCAGGCCTCACTAGATCCGAATATCCCTCGTGGGAGTCGGGACTGCTGGACTCGCTCAGGGAAGACCACTTGAAGCAGGATCCCGAAGGTTATTATGTTAGTCTGTTCAGTTTGCCTCAACAGTCACTGGGTGACTTAAACAACAAAAATGTGCTTTATCCAAGTTCTGGAGACTGGAAGTCCAAGATCAGGGCGCCAGCTTGGTTGGATTCTGGTGAGAACGTTCTTCCTGGCTCGCAGATGGTGCCTTCCTGCTCTGTCCTCATATTGGAGAGAGAGAGAAAGAGAGAGAGAGAGAGAGAGAGAGTGAGAGAGAGCAAACTCTCAGGTGTTGCTTCTTATCAGGGCCCTAATCCCATCAGGAGGGCCCCATTCTTAGGGCCTCATCCAAACCTAATGACCTGGAAAAACTCCATCACCAAATAACTTCACATTGGGGGTTAGGGCTTCAACATATGCATTTTTTTGGGGGGGGGGTTGCAGAATTCAGTCCGTAGCCATCACATTGAGTTGGTTGGATTTGTTTCAAAGGGTCTTCAGGTCCTTAAGCAGCTGCGCAGCAGAATAAGGTCAGAGCCTGTGTCTCAGGAAGGTCGTCCCGAGCGAGAGCGGTCGAAGGACGTGATGCCTAGTGATGTGGAAAGAGGAGCTGACAGGTTTAGAGCGAGGTGCTGGCAGTGGGGTGCTGGAGAAAAGCAAAGTCAAGGATCCATGAAAATGAGGAATCTACAAATTTGGACAAGTACTCGGACATGGGGGAGAAAGGCCCCTAAAATCTTGAGCCTGTACAATATGAAGCATAGTGGTGGTGTTGGTGGGTCGGGGAGCTGTCCGAGGAGGAACCCCAGTCTGCTGTGCAGGGAGGGGAGGGTGAAGGAACGACCCATTTCCCCACCCCAGCCGTGTCACACATGTGTGTGTGTGCATCCGTGTGTGTTCATGTGAGTGACAGCATGGGCTCTTTGGCAGCGAAGCCTGCCTCACTATGAAGTGCTAGCAAGAGCAAATGGACTCACAAAGGGACAGATGTGGACAATTTTATAAGTGATGACAACTGAGAAATCAATTTCTTAACGTGCAAATAATGCTTACGAATCAATAAAGAAAATGTTGAAAATGGAGCAAGGATAGGAAGACATAATTCATGGCAGAGGCAACTGAAATCAATAAATATGCCCAATCTTGAACTTTGGTCGTAGTCATGAAACGAACAATTAAGAGTTCTTTTTTTTTATTTTGCCTGTGAATTTGCTAGTGATTAAAGCAAGCATTGGTGACAAGGCTGCCATGAACAGCGACCCCCTCTGACACTGTCTAAACAACCCAGTCTTCAGGGACAGAATCCAACAAGACGATGGTTGGCCAGGGCCTTGGGGGAGTCTGCACTTTGACCCAGGGGTTCCAGTTCTAGAAATCTCCTCCACGGACTTAGCGAGTCACAGAGAGATGTTTGCACAGAGATGCTTACGATGGTCTCGTTTATGGTAGCAAATAAACCCAGTTATGTGAACAGCAGAAACAACAAAACAAACCAACAAAAAGCCTGGAAGTGAATGGTCTTAATGAGTTCAAAATAGCAAATGATCAAATAAATAATAGTTCACGCCTAGGGTAGAATTGTTAACCTCCGTATTTTTAATGCAAACACATTAACCATGTTGGGAAATAATTTTTAATAACATGAAAATGCGTGTAGGTATATATCATACTTTAATATATATGAATGATACTTCTATATATATATGTGATGTATGATGGGCTTATATTAAGCTATTATTGACCATGTTCTACAAGAATGTTTATTAACCTAGGGGCACATATGTCATAATATATGCAAGAATTGTATTTCACTTTGAAAGTACACTTTAAAGAGTAAATTTGAACATATACATAAACACATGTGCGCACAGTCCAGGAAAAGCCTGGAAGGAAACGAAGGGAGACCTCGGCTGCAGTTAGTGCTGGCTGGTAGGGCGGGCGGGCCTACAGGAAACTGCCGCAGAGGCCGTGCACTCAGCATCCTCGCCTTCTTTTCCACCTGAGCCTCACCACAGCCCGTGGATAAGTGCAGGCAGGTATTATTTTCCCTTTATAGAGAAAGGTGCTGAGGTCCAGAGAGATGCCTGGTTTGGTCAAGGTCACAAGGCTAATGAAAGGCAGAGCTGAAATCTGAACATCACTTATTTGACGCTGTGCCTGGAGCCACTTGCATGAAACTCAGTTGACGGGTGCGATCCCGTGGCTGGAAAACCTATGGCTCAGAGAGGCCTGCAGCTGGTGGCCGCCTGTGGCCACGCTGCCTGGAGGTCCCACAGGCGCCCTAGGGCGTCAGGGAGGGCCACTGAGACTCCACATAGTAGTTATATGCAGGCGAATGTGTCTGGGGGCTTTAAAGAATTCATCTATTATTCAGAACATTTAGCCCCCTGGCTGCTGGACGAGCCTTTTCCATGAGTCATCACGGAGACTTGGGAAGGAAAGTAGACGGTGTTATCTTGGTCTGCTCACGGGGACAGAAACTCGTAAACAAGGGAAGGATTCCTCTCACGCTCCTGCACCCCCAAACAGTGGACAGTGTGCAGTGACCCCACATTGCTGGTGCCTGTGTCACCGAGGGGCCTCAGTCCTCCACTCCAGGCGGTGGTCACTGAGGAGCAGGGTGGGCTCCTCAGCAAAGGCACTGCCCAGTGAGATGCCTGGCTCTCTAATTGATTTCCTTCCCTGTCCCGTCCCTGTGGTGCCAAATAAGAGCTTGTGCATTCTTAGCCAAGTAGGTTGGAATGAGAAGAATGAGCCCTGGAGTAATCTCATACGCACTGGGAAACCACCGTGAGGGACCTTTGCTCCTCTTGCGTTTGAGAAAAACTGCACTGCAGTTGGGACAGGAGTCCCTGTGGGGTCGCGGTCTCCTGGGGGCCAATTATTACCTCTCTGTATCAGGTTTTACCTCATTTCGTCAATAAGTACTTATTTATATAATTTGCTCTTGCCTCTCAAGGAGCGACCTACTTTGTTCAAGCTCTAAAGATTTCCCCTTTACTTTCTTTTTTTAAAAAATATTTTATTTATTTATTTTTAGAGAGGGGAGGGAGGGAGAAAGAGAGGGAAAGAACTATCAATGTGTTGTTACCTCTCGCACACCCCCTACTGGGGACCTGGCCTGCAACCCAGGCATGTGCCTGACTGGGGATGGAACCGGTGACCTTTAGGTTTGCAGGCCCGCACTCAATCCATTGAACCACACCAGCCAGGGCTCCTTTATTTTCTAAGTTTGACTAGAGTGCCTTTCCTCCTGAATTTTCTAAATAGTTTTCTTAATCTACCACATCGTTCTGCATAAATAGACCTGGTGTTCAGTACTCTTGAAATGTAGAATACCATGTTAATTTATTTTATGCTTGATTCTATCTTTGTGTTATGGCAAATTGAAAAATATTCTGTACAAAGAAGACATTAGCAACCCCTAGTAGCTGATTTGGAAGTATGACTCATTCCGATAGAGCATACTGTCTGATACTAATATTTTTGGCAAACATTCTGTACATTACAACAAAGGAGTGCTTCGTTAAGTTCTGAGAGCTCTTATCAACTTTAAAATCCCAACCCGCTGCCCCGGGCACAGGTACTTTGCCTCTAATTGCACCTTGGCTGCCTGCCCCACCTCGTGCCCGGTCACCGACCCCTACGTCCGCACTCCTGACAAACAGCAACAACTAACCAGCGGGGCTAGATCGCTGGACAGAAAAAGACGCGAGGTGATAAGGGGAAACAAAAACACACACTCGTGACTGTAAAGTCACAGCAGTATTTGTCTGTGTTTGCAGAATGTGGGGGCATTTCGAGCCGTTCTGTGGCTTTAATAGGCTTATCATACTCTGAGGGAAAGAAACAAAAACACATTCATCTAAAACGAAACAGCAGTATGAAACAAACAGTAACCAGGGCAATATTAAAGATGTCCAACTACACCCTGGAGGGGACCTAGGCTCGGACTGGCAGGACTTGCTGTATCAGGGAGACGGGAGTCTCTGTGGACGGTTAGTAGCAGTGGCAACGCATTTTCGTGGGTAGTCACATCAGCCTGGCCCTGAGACAGGCCTGGGCTTCATTTCCAGCTCTGTGGTCTGAGAAAGTTTTACCTCTCTGTGCTTTGCTCGTGTTCCATTAACCTGTCTTCATGCAACTCACTTGGTCAGTGCTGGAAGGATCAGGTAAAGTCAGTCACGTAAAGCATTCAGCTGAGTTCCTGGTACCCTGTAAATACTGACAGCAGCAGCTGCTCTGTTAATGAAACGGGAGCCTGAACACTAGCTCTTGTCTCCCTGGAGGGAGTAAGGATGGAGTGAGCAGGAGAGGCAGGACAGAAAAGTGAAGGTGAAGAGGAAAAGGCGGAGATCTTGCTGGTGGAGCAGAGACGTGAGCAAGGCTGAGAGACCTAAAGACGCAGGTGCTCTTAGGGGGGATGTTAAGTGGACCACGCTAAAGATTGGGGTGGGGAGTGGGGCTGTTGCACCGTTTGTCTCAAGGCAGTTGGCTTCAGGTCCCAGATGACCTTAGCAGGTGGCTTGGCATCTTCCTGCCGTTTGGCAAAGTAAACATCCTATATATATCTAGTTTCCTGCTTCACAGCACCTGGGGGCATCTAACACATTATTCAGTCTTTAAATAACACACCTGTGATGTCAGCAGAGAGGGGATAAAATGCCTGACATGGGACTGAATGGCTTGCAGCAAGTGAGGGAGGGGACTGGCTCCAGGTTTCCTTCTTCCCAGAGCCTGGGCCGCAGCACAGGTGGCCCATCACCGCACATCTGCTCTGGGCGAACGAGAAAGGCAGGGAGCTGAGCCCAGGCAGGACTCGGAGCCTGCAGCTTCAGAGCCTTCTGCCACGGAGCCATGAAAACTGCTGCTTTACACCCAGGGAGTGTGGTCTGTAATTATGGAAAAGGTTATGCGTAATTTCCACAACAGCACCGTGTCAATAAGCAGAGTCTTTTTCCTGGAACACACGGAAGGTGCGTGTGGCTGTGCCGGCCAAAGTGTGCCTCTTCATGGGACAGAAAAGTCCGAGCAGCTGAGTTCTGCCAGCCTGCACTTGTGACTCAACCTAAGAAGCCTGCTTTGTGCCTCCCCCAAGGGTTGTTTGCAGGGTTTGTCTCCACCCCTTGCCCAGTTCTGCCTTTCTGCAAGGTTGCCTTTAAGTAATTAGCAATTGTGGAAGCTGTTTAGAATACATATCACTTCTTCCACAGCGTCCCCCAGAGGGTGAGAGCTCTAGACACGGATGTGTTCACCTATTGGAATCCAGCCTGCACTGTCTCAGAGGTTTCCTGCTCCAGGGTGAGAGATGGCACTTCCTCCTCCAGTAGGATTACAGCTATTTGTGAAATTATCCACTGAAAACATGCTTTTATTGTGTTATATCAATAGTTGTAAGATATGAGAGGAAAAGGGGATGTAGAAAAGCAAAGAAATAGATCATGAGGCCAGAACATTGTGTTGAGACTTTAGATTTTGGCCATAGTTAACTAGCTTGCTAGTTAATTCCCCTTCCACCAAAATGTATATAAATATGGAAAAATATATAAAGTAGTTACTGATAGGAAACGGGCAGTAGTCAATGCGGGGCTGAGATCTCTGAGCTAAGGGAAGCTCCTGAACCCCATTCCACGTTTCCCCGATTTCTCCCCAGTGCAGTTTCCAAACCGCCGTCTGAGGGACGCGAGCCCAGGCAGAAAACAGCCTTTTTTGCCGTCAGAGAAGACAGGGACTGGTACTTGGAGTTGCCATGGTGACCAGGATGTGAAGGGAAGGGTATTAGAGAGGAGGGAGCTGCAGAGGGGCCCCCAAATTCTGCATGAAAATTTAAATTGGGCCTTCAGCTGACTCATAAAACAGCACATTCACAGAGTGAGACCGCCGGAGAGGGAGCAGAGGAAAAACGCAGGGAGGCTGAAATACAAAATTAGAAATTTCAGAGGTTTTGCAGCCCTGGGGAGACATGAACGTTTGGGTCCAGCTAGTGACTACCTTGAGCTAGTTGTTGAAATGTCTCATCCTAGAAGATAGGAGCGAGGCAGAAGCATGCGAGGAGTGAGGGCTGGGTGCTAGGAGGAAGGGCGAAAGTGAACGGACCCACCCTAGCAAAGACCAAAATCCAGCAGCAGTGGGCTCAGGCTGACCCTCCAGTGGTTTCATTGCCTGCTAGATAAAAGCACTCTTTAGAAGATTACATACTGGGGAGTATCTGCGATGTATCGTTTATAATGTCCAGCATGTAATAAACAGGGATTGGACGTGCAAATAAGCAGGAAAAGTGACTAATAATCAAGAGATAAAACAAAAAATAAAGAAGGACCTAGAGGTAATATGTATATTTATAATATACTAGGTAAGGAGTCCAAATCACCATGATTGATAGGTTAAAAAATCAAAGAATAGGTGGTCCAAATGAATAAAAAGACAGAGTGTTTCTCCATAAAATTGGAATCTAGTAAAAGACCCTAATAGAGGTTTGGGTCTGTAAAGAACAATATTTGAAGTTAAGATCCTTCTTCCTGACACGTGGCTAATTAGTCTAGATTTTCACAGGAACTGTATTTTCCTGCCACACACAATAACATCAGTGATGTGAACAGAATCCCCGGCGGGTGTAGGCTGCTGCATGACAATGAAATGTAAGACTGAAATGGCACAAGCAAAAGAGAAACTTCTTTTAGCGAATGGTACTGGACTTCGACCAATCGGATGGGGCGCCTATAAAACATGAGCCTAAAATGACAGGAAGTCCTGCTGCGGTCTGTGTATTAGTTTGCTAGAGCTGCTGTAACGAAGTGACTCACACTGGGTGGTTTGTGCAATGGAAGTCACCTAGCGTTCCTCCTCCCTGTCTGTGTCCAAACCTTTTGCCCAAATTAATTGGAATTAACTTGAGATTGCTTTCAACCCAAAGACCTGCTAATTGAAATAACTGGGACAAGATGTAAGCCTGTGAGATTTCAGCACATTTGTAAATGGTCAGAATGGAGCACAGCTTGGAGTTTCAGATGGACAAACCACATGTTGCTTCCTGGGCAGTCAAAGGAATGGAGAGAAGGGGTCAGAACAGCATGGAGGGAAGGCTGGTGGAAGGGAGATGTAGAATGGGTTGGAGACGACCATGGAGGGGAGGCCTGATTCCAGAGGCTAGTTTTTGGACTGGACCCCAGATGAAGGACACTCTGAACTCTCTACCTCCTTATTTAGATTCTCTAATTTGGACCCACGGAATAGCTGTGATTGCATGTTGGTTTCTGTGTAGCTGGATGCTACTCTGTGCTTAGGCTGTAGTTCTTGGCTGCCTTCTAAATCAGCTCTATTTCCTTTGGAAATCATATTTTCTGAAGTAACAACGCGCCCGGAAAATGATGTTCACATTCTGGCCCCGTAGCTGTAACTGGGCTTCTAGGTATCCAGCGCCAGAAAATATGTTCTCGAAAAACACCTTGGATTTTCCTTAATTTCTCTGTGTAGCAAATGATTTAACCTTGCCAAAGAGAGGCATGCCTGCTGCCCTCAGCTCCTGGGAGGTAATCTCTAAGCCCTTGCAATGCCATGCCTGATAGGAGTGGCACCGGATGACCGGGGTTTGGGCCACATCAGGTCGTGTAACTGTGTTATTTATGGTAGGAGCTTTGAGTCACATGGTATCAGCTTGACTTCCAGAGTTTCGGGAAGCAGAGGTCAGCCGCATGGGTAGCCCACCGTGGAGCCTGAGGCTTGAGGACACCCTGGCTTGAGGGAGCCTCCCTGGTGGGCAGCACTCTGCGTGGTCACCCCACTTTGTTGCTGGGAAACGGACTCACGGGGCAAGACCAGCCTGCCGCTCTGAGTGTGAAACTCTGCTGTACTTTACCCTACGTGCCTCTTCTCTTGGTTGATTTTACTTTGTGTCTTGAAACCTTCCTCTATATCCTGAACTGGGATCGTGAATGTGAGAGCTTCTAGTGAATGCTGTGAGTCTTTCTAGTCTGTGATTGCACCTAAGGGTGGTCTTGGGGACCTGAACTTGCCATTGGTGTCAGAAGTGAGGGTGGACTGCGCCCTGACATCACACTTTTTGAAAAAAAGTAAATAACTTACAAACTGTGTTTCCGTGGTTACTGCAATGACGAGCTCCCTGTGCAGAACTGCTATTCTGAGCGGCTGGCATGAGAATAGTGCTGTGGATGTTCATTACAAGGAAGAGGACTTGGGGTTAAAATACCTGGCAGGTCCTCTAAATTCTGATGTACTCCCTCGTTCAACAGATGATTGCTTCGGGGGTCATTCTGCTCTTCAGTCTCCAGGGGGCGCAGTTTATACAGCAATTTGTCACCCTTGCTTTGTGCCAAAGTTGGGAGGTGCTGCCTTTACATTATATAAAATGCAGCTTTCGGCAAGGGCGTCTGCTGCCTTTGTAACCGCAGGCATTTCTGGTCCGCGTGGGAGTTTCTTGCGTTTTCACGGTGCGAGGCGGGATAGAACCCCGCGCTCTGTGGGGGCCGGGGACTGGGGTCCTGTCACAGAAGCGAGACAAGCGAAGGAAGCAGGTTGTGTTTCTATCAGCGAACAGTCTGCCTACACGCAAGTTTCCTGTAAACCGGGAAAGATGATTCTTTGGGAAATTTCTGAGCGATTTTTGGATTATATGATTGTATTTAATTTTCTCCTCCAGACACTGATGGGGGTTAGACTAGATTAAGGGTCAGCAACCTCTTTCTATAAAGTATTTTAGTTGTCGCAGGTCACGCAGCCCCAAAGAGCCACAGACGGTCCATAACTGCGTGGGCAGAACTGCGTTCCTGGAAATCGTTATTTACAGGAACAGTGGATTTATTTGTCCTGTGGGCTCTCGCCTGCTGATTCCTGGACTGGGTGGTCTTTTCTGGCTCCCAGTTTTGTAATTCTACGCCAGCAAATCAAAATCCAACGCTTGCTTCTTTATTTTCTGGTTAAGATCTCTGGTGTTGATCCATTTCTAATTTTGTCTGTTGAAGGCCACTGAAATTAGAAATAATCATGATAATAATATTTCTTGAAAAACTCATGTGCTATAAATTTGACAAATATTTTCCCAACATGAGTTAATTAAATTCTCTCAACCCCCGACAATGGTACTGTGATTTTGACCTGCATTTACAGATTTTGGAAACAGGCTCAGAGAAAACTTAGGAAATTCTTATATGTGCCCAGAGTCAACAGTACACTTGGAGATCAAGTTCAGGTGTGTCGGATTTAAGAACCTGATTCTTAAACATCATGCTCTCTACCGCTCTACTTGAAGATAGAATATTCATCCTGAATGCTACTCTCTTATCAGGGAGAATGAACGATCTATATTAACCTTAGTGATGTTATGAATAATGAGCACCCACAAATAATCACTCTGAAACCTTAATTAGCTATTATACAAGGGTTGGTATCCAGTAAAAGTAACCGTTTTATCGGAGTGGCTCAGAGACTGCGAACCAATACAGCTCCACATATTACCATTTTATCTTCCCATTTTCATAATGGCAATTTGTGACCTGCTGGCGGAATGGTCTCATTCGTTCATTTCCACTTTAATCTCTTTATGACCCTAACACAGTGCAGACAAGGAAGGAAGAGTGTATTGATAAGGTTAGGAATTTTTAAGTAGAATAAATCCAGTTCACAAACAATTTCAGCCCTCTTTCCAAGGGAATGCAGAACTCTGATGAATCTGAAAATAATGAGAAAAGGTTGAAATTTTTGCAAGAGGCCAGATGGTGGCAGCAGAGAACGTGTGAGAAAAATCATGAGCAAAGCCAGTTTAAAACACACAGTTATGTAGTAAATAGTTGCAAACCTACTAATTATCAATGCCAGTTAAAATAAGGAAACTGTTAAGGACGTGCACTTTAGTACCAAGGGTACTTGAGTTCGGCTCATTTGCATGTGAAATTGGGCAGGTCTCATTTCCTCATTTGTAAAGTGGGATAATAATGGTCCTATAATAGTTATGGGGTTGTTTTGGGATTGAGAGAGCTAGTGAATGTGAAAGGGTTAGCCAATGCCTGGAAAGTTGTAAGGGGGGGGGAGAGAGAGAGAGAGAGAGAAAGAGAGAGAGAGAGAGAGAGAGAGAGAGAGAGAACGAATCACGCCAAGCGTGATCATCCCATTTCACAAGGACGTTTCTGTGACTTTAGTCTAACCCACCGGAGCACCATGCGCAACACGGAGCTGTCAGGTCCTGGGTGCAGCAAACAGGAGATGCATTGTCTGTAGAGAGTTTAAAACAAGAGCAAGACCAACGGACACCAGTCCACTCATCATAACCACTGTGCACCGGCCGCTCTAAATTGTGCCAGTGATAAAAATACTCTTCCTCTGGGACACTCTTCTGTCCCTAACAAACATAGTCAATTAAGCCTTTAGAGACCTTGCCCTCTGGCCTCCCACCTGTCTGCCTTCAGTCCTTACCTCTCACTGAGTCCTTCTCTCCAGTCCAGCGGGGCTGACTGTTCAGTGGAGAGGCCTGCATGTTGTGGGCACACGCCTCCCGCCACCCGAAATGCCTTGTTGTCTCCCTGCCGTTTACCTAGACCTTCCTTTTCCTTCATGCGCTCAAGGAAAGGGCTGCATTTTCTGGGAAGCCCCCCCAACCCCCATCCCCTCTTGAGCCTGGGAGGACCTTCCCTTCTTGTGCATGTAGCACCTGCTGCCTTGTCCTGAAAGACACTGCCCCTCCTCCCTTCCAATGCACAGAGAAAGCTGGTTCACGGAGCTGGTGCTTATTTCCATAATCTAGACCGGCTTTAGCTTTTGATACCATCCATACACTTGGCGTTCGCACCTGTGCTTTGACTTCCAGTTATGATGCTTCATAGAACAGTGATGTAACAAGAACAGTGAATACAATGCAGCATGAACATGCAGCATCTGAGAGAGAAGAACGTGGCCTACCTTGTGGGCTTGGAGGCAAGTGTCTGGGTCCTCTGCCACAGAACCAGAAATTAGTCTGGAAGGACCCAGGTATGAGCTAAGTTCCCAACTCCATTGGGGTTATTGTTCAGTCATTTTCTGTGGGATCTGGAATCCTTTCATCTCTCCATTGCTGGGGCAAATCTCATTCAACTTTAATCATGTTACATGAAAAATACTGGGTCTTTGAACTTGACCCTTAACCTTGCCTCTGAGTCATAACCAGCTTCCATGAACAGTATACTGGCAATGTGTACCTGGCATTCCAGTGGAGAAATAAAATTTTGGCAGGACTATCTCAGGTAGCTGACTATGGAAAATGAACCGAGAATGTTAGTAGAAGGTCAGTGTAACATGTATTTTCTCATATCCTTATATTCAACAAGTCTGCTGTGTACTGTTAGGCCATTTGTGAAAAACTCAGACAGACCCTGAAATCCGAGGCTCAGTCTGCAGAAGTATAAGGGTTTCACAGGTCCTGGGCCTCAGAGAGGCATTCTGGGAAGAAGGAAACATATCCGGGCTGAGGTGGCTCCCGCTTGGGAAGAACTCGGGCAGGCAGTTTGACTTCACTGCTCTCAGACTCCAGAGATGTTGGACTTGGGTGTTCAGTCTGTTGTGGGGCTGGGTGAGTAGAACTTCGGCTGGTCTCACCGTTGACGAGAATCACTCTCTCACTTGTTTCCAGGACTGGGAACTCGGATGCAAACCAGGATACATGTAAATGTCTGAATGGATGAATGGAAGCAAGAAAGGAGTGCCTACCTCTCCTTTTTAACCAAATAGACATTTTAACTTGCTTTGTCTCATTGCTTACCAATCACCGGGGCTAACATTTTGTTCCACTGAGTTCTGGGAGCAGACTCAAATGCGTCGTGGTCAGGGGGAGGAAGAACGTGTGATAAGGGAAAACGAGGCAGAGGCTGAGCTGTTTGAAAGATCTCTGTATGAAAAAGGACTTTCCACAACCCTGGGAATAAAACTCGGAACAGTGATAATTGACTTGGGTTCAAGGTAAACGGCAGAACTTTCCAACAGCCAGTTGTCCCGATATAGAAGAGACCGCTGTGTCGGTGCCGAGTTCCCTACGATGTGAGGTGCTCACGCGTGCACAATCAGTGAGTGCTGTGAATGACCGAGTTCTAATTCCCTTTCTTATCTCTGGTTGGTCCTTCTGTAATTCTGCCATTCTTCTCCCAAGTCTGTTGATTACCCACTCACAATTTTTTTGAGCCTCTCAAGCTCAAATCCACATATGATAAGCAACTTATGTTTTCCTTTCTCTTTCCTGCTCTCACAACTATTATAAGCTATGGGCTTACCTTCTTCTGCTCTTCACTTACGCATCACCAAGAAGATGTTTCTAACACGCCAAGAAATCGGCTGAACTCTCCCCCGTGGGCTTCCTAGGACTAACTGTGGTTTTGCGTTCTGCGTCGTTTATAACTCAAGGTAGACTGAGTTGCCTCTTCATGTGTTAGGCTTAACTTATTAGGTGGCTTGTCAGTCATCCATCCATTTTCACTTGGTAAATAAAATATGGGCATTTTATTTTATTGAATCACTTCAAGTCTCTCACATTGACTATTTGACATCTCGAGATTCTTTTCAGCAGCTTAATTTTGATACCTGGCCTTAGCTTTGCTTTGAAGGTCAAACTATTTGATGGAGAAGATTTTATTTTAATGTACATGTTGGCATGCTTCATAGTTTCATCAGCTCCTTCTTTTATGTGCCGAGAATGAAAATAAACGATCCTTTGACAAGCCCATCAACCAGAGTTTTATTACTATGTCGGACCCTGTGTCCCTTAGGTGGACCCGGCAGCCAGGAGCCGCTTGCTGGTTTTATTTGTTGTGACGGCATTTTGTGCACACGGACAAGGAACTGTGGTCGTAGATCTGGGAACAGAGTGCGTGTCAGACCAGGAGCCCCAATTCCAGAACCTTCCCCAGGGAACTGTGACGGAGTGGGCAGGCCCTGATGGGGCTTCTTGCCGTCTTCTCTCTCGGGCACATAATACCCAGCCTGTGTGGACCAAGGAGGGTGGTGGGTGGAGGCGGGCACAGGGGGCCTTTCCTAGGCTCCCCAGTATGCTGGGCCCGTGGCTCACTAGAAATGTGGAGGCCCGGCGGTTGAGGAACTCAGGGAAAGAAGGCCTCTTTCTAAATGCGTCAGAATGAAAACTCTGAGAAACATCAGAGGTCGCCTTTGTGTGCTGGTGGGGGTTGTAGCTGTTCGCTAGTCTACTTGTTAACTAACAACTAGTCTCAGCAACTACAGACTAACAGGTACAAAAGGAAAGCAAAAAGTATTAACAATGCTCCACAAATAGTTTTCAGTGCTTTACCAGTGTTGTCTCCCCCACCCCGCGCCCCCACTGATGACAGGAGGATGAACCCTAAAGGGGAGGACCTTTGGCACCAGGCAGGCAAAGTGACTCGTCCGAGGTACCATGTCTGGTAACAGCAGAGCCGGAATCACCCCCGTGCTGTGTCAGACCACACGGCCAGGGATGGGGAGGCCTCCTGTGGTGAGGACTTGATCACGGAAAATTTTAATTTATTGGCTATTTATGGTAGACTCACAGCCCATATGAAGTTGCTAAGCTATTTTAGGAGTAAGGAGTGATTTTTTTTTTTTTTTGCCATGAGTCTAAATGCAAATAAAAAAGTTCTTGTTTTCAGTGGTTAAAAGATGGTGGTGACGCTGGTGAACGCATCGCTAGTCGGGTGCTGATGAATGGCCCCTCGGGAAGCAGGGCGACTGCGGGTCTTTGCGGAGAAGCGAGGGCACCGGGAGCACTGCTTTCCAGCGTCACAGCAGGTCGGGTCTGCGGGAAAATGGAGCATTTTCCCGGGTTCCACGACTGCCCCAGGGCCTGACAGCAGCTCTTGGGACATGGCTTTTTTCATTTCAGTACAGCTCACGTTCACAGTCCCAACGCACGGCTCTGTCTGCTGTCATAGCTGTGGCATACAGAAAGGACAAATGATGTCACGCTTTATAAAGTCATACTTTGCCAAGAAATGGCATAGTGTTAACGTCTGGTTGAAAATAGAGATGGAGGTGGCTCACTCGCGTAGTGACTTTTCTACGTAGGCAACTTCTAAGTGTGCCCAGCTACGTTGTAGGAATCCAGGTAACTTTCACCTTCAGTTTGAGGATCAAGTATCTCATTTAATCCACAGATCTTGCCTACGAAGAACTGAACGTTTATGATGTGCCCCCCATTATGTTTCCTCGCCCCCCAAGGTGGTAGCATTAGAGGAGGCGGAACTTTCAGGAGTGATTAGGTCGTGAGGATGGGGCCCTCATCCATGGGATTCGTGCCCTTATACCTGAGACCCCAGGGAGATCCCTGGCCCCTCCCCCATGTGAGGTTACAGCTAGAAGGTGCTGCAGATCAGAAATGAACCAGAAATTGGGTTCTCACCAGGCACTGAACCTATCAGCGACTTGATCTTGGACTTCTCAATCTCCAGAACTGTGAGAAATAAATTCCTGTTATTTATAAGCCACTCGGCTAATGGCATTTTGTTACAGCTGCCAAACGAACTAATAAGCCTTTGCCCCAGAACTAGTCTTTCCTGTACCGGGACATATTTACGGCAACAAGAACAGTGGGCTCAGAATCACTTTGTGTTATTAGCTCCTGGGTCTTATGCAAGCTTACTGACATTCTCTGAGCCTCTGATTTCCTATGGTATTCAGAATGAGGTTAATAATTTTTACCTTGTTAGAAAGCAATAAGAGTAAACCTTTGTGAAGAAAGCTTGCAAAATATATTGTAACGGAATCATTCATCAAGGAGTGTCTTGAACAGGGAAGAGGTTAATTGAATTACGCTGGAATGAGTTTAATTTAATTTGCAGTGATTAGAGAATAATTTTCTCCTTTAATCCTCAGGTTTTGAGATCCTGAGCCATCGGAGACTCCTGGAAACTACACTGCAATTAGACTTAGTTAGACACGAGGGAGAAGGGAATTATCAAAAGGAGGGGAAACAGAGGTGACCCCCTTTCCTCTCCTGGCCTCTGAAAGTTCTTCTGAGACAGGAACTGTGGCCCCAATAGACTCCTCGCACCACCCAGGGTCTGTGCACAAGGAGGCTTGGCGTTTGTGACAATGACGTTGGCAGTCAGAATCGAAGCAAGCCCCAGGCATGTGGAGGCGTGGGCTCTCTTTCCCAGGTGAGCAGGCCTCTCCTCTGACCAAGGAAGGAATGCATGTATACTGGTTTCTTCTAGAAAAAATATAAATACCTATTTTTTAAGAGACCAAAGATTTTTTCTGTTCATGAGGGTGCATATGCTCTTGGGGTGAGCACGGCCGCTGGCCTGTGGTTGTTCCTCGGGCCGGAGCGTGTTCAGGCCGCCGCGCACTTTGGCACGGTGGGTGGCAGCTGCAGCATTCTGAGGGGAGTTTCGCAACACGCCAGCAGAAACGTAAAACCCACGCTCCTCCTTGGAGCTGGAGATCGGGCTTTTATTTCCCTGTCTCAGTGACTTTATTCGGAGAAGGATTATCTTTCCTTTCTTTCGAGTGGCGGTGATTTGGTGAATGTTCAGGAGGGGCTGAAATGGAGACAGTTGAGCCGGCAAGTGGTGTTAGTGAACAGGGTTAAAGGTATTTTAATCATAGTTCATATTTCAGAACGCGGTGTGTGGCCCCCTGCTCACCTCCGCCCACCTGCTCCAGCTGCTGACAAATAGGCCAGTCGCTGTCAGGAAGACGGATAGAAGTGTATGTGGGCCCTGCATGTTTGATCCTAAGGTCAATGAACAAGCGTGTGTGCAGAGCCGTGTGCTAGAACAGTGTCCCCGGTGACTGGAGAGCCCGCCCTCTTCCCATGAATGTGGCCCCAGAAGCCCACGACCGGCTCGGGCACCCTGGGCAGCGACCAACCCTGTCTACTCTCCTGAAATCTGAATTCCTATTCACGTCACTCTGGTTTCCAGTCTACCCTGGAATTTGTGCAGAAGAGAAGTATCAGATGTGCCCGCTTAACCGGCTCTCTCTACTGACACTTTGCAGAGCAGAACAGATCAGACCCATTTTCTTTCTGCAATCAGTTGAAAGTGTTTGAAACTTCCTAACAGCTGTGAGACAATATTTATTCTTAATCAGCAACTGATTTCCTGAGTCTAACACCGTGTAACGAGTGCGACTGTAGTGAAGCACGCAGCTGCCCGCTCGATGAGGCTGGACGTAGACAGGAGGGGCCAGTGTTCTCCAAGGGGATGCTGGGGGTCTCAGGCTGGGTCAGACCCTGGTCTAGAAAGATAATAAAGTGCTTCTCGGGTGGTTCAGGAGGGAGCCAAGGGTTTCCATTTCCAGGAAGGCCAGTCCAACATACGGGCTGGAGGGCTACCTGCTGAGTTTTACCTGCTGATGCTTGTGGGGGGCTGGGGGGCAGACTTAGTGCAGTGGAAGAGCTGGGGGAAGGGGATTAGGGAGCAGCCTTTGCTCGTGAATTTCACAGGGTGGCAAATTGCTCCCAACACTTGTGCTTGTTTCTGTGTTTTTATTAACGAGCCACAGGGGAGGGTTTGCTGGGCCCTCTGGAGTGTGTGTGGAATCAGTGTGGGAGCTCACCAAAAATGTGATTCTTCTTCGCATCCTCTTCTTCACATCGAACTTGCTGGTCCAGAAGCTCGAGGGTGGAGCTAAGGAATCTTCCTTTTAAATAATCATGGCTGGTAACCGATGCATGTAATTTAACAAAGACTGCTGAAGATTTTAAAAAGGAGCACGAACAATCTAGTGTTCTTATTGCCCATGGTTGGAATTCATCACTAGTCCACAAATACTCAAGAATAAAAAATGGGGAGTGAAAACGGACTCGAAAATATCTGTGTGTATTTGGTTGTAAGTGATGGGAAGGCAATTAACTTTTTCAGTCCTTCACGTATGTCGGATGGCTGGAGCAAAATAAAGTGTATTAATCTTCACTACAGCTCAGCAAGTGAGTTAGCATGACACCACTCGACAGGCGGGTGGCCAGGCTCACAGAAGCTGAGTGACTTGTCCCCATGATGGGCAGTCATCAACAGGGCCTCCAGGGTCCTCTTCCCTGCCCCTGGTCTGTGGGGGAAGGGAGTCCACCGTGGTTTCCATGACGATGGCTACAGTAGCAGCTGGCACGCATGTGTCTGCTGTTGGACGTCTCCCGGCTGTTCAGCATCGTCCAATGGCCTGTTCGTCTTCTTCATTGTCTAGGTGTTTCCCGGCCACCGCAGGTTCTGCCTGTTCTCGGTTGTAGTCATTGTCTTCCTCCCCAGAGCTCAAGCCAAAAATGGCCTAGGCCCAAGGTCTTGAGGTTCTTTTAATTCCAACATCTAATTATCTCCTGGTCCAGGACGAGGTGCATATCTACGCCAGTCTTGCCTATAGGGCAGAATCCTCTGCCTTGCTGTACATGAGAATAATTGGCTATCGTTCTTGAGCATCTTGAGATGCCAGGCCCGTGGGGCATCTTCACACGTGTTAACTCACATAACCCTCACAACGTACGTGAGGGAGGTGCTTTATGACGACCATTTGCACGTGAAGTTGCTGAAGAAAAGAGAAGTTAAGAATTCACTTATTATTATTATTATTTTCATTTCACCAGTACCAGGTCCTTACCAGGAGCCTGATACGTATTTCGTGGATCAATTTTCTCACAGGTTTATTAACATTTTCTAGTGGAATCTACTGACATGGCTGATTTTGTTCAGTGAGAAGAACTTTTGGGAATGTATTTAGAGGGAAAACATTTGCAGCGGCCTTGCTCCCCTGCGCGTATTTGTCCTTGGTGCGTGGATTGCTGCCAGACCTCGAGAGCCAGTGATCGCCGTGTTTCGCTGTGTATAATGGGCACCCACGTTTGGTGAGCATCATACACAGGATTAGTATACCCGTTATCATATCCACGGCGTGTACTCATTATACCCACGTATAATGTGCATCCTTATTTTCCCTCAAAAATTTGGGCAGAAAAGTGTGCGTTATACAAGGCAAAATATGCTATGAACATCTCAGATGACCTTTTAAGAACCATCAGAGGTAAGGACAGAAGTGTTCAGTGAGACTTTAAATTCCGGAACCCCACCTGACAAGTGAATGTGGGCAATTTTTAATGGGGAAGTCACTTCTCTTTGTCTTCAGAAAGCATTCTGGGGGCATTCTTCCTCCCAGGTCTTGGTGTCCCAGTGGTGTTCACCCAGGACCCTAATCTAGTTGCTGGCATTTCCCAGCACAGCAGCTGGTAAGGGGACTGGGCAGCACTGGGCCGTTCCATGAGGGTCCCAGGGCCAGTCTGGGGGTCAAGATGGGCTCTGAGTCATTTCCACAGTGGAGGGGCCCACAGGACAGCCCTCCCAAGGGCGGTGTCCGTGCAGTACAGAGAGGACGCCACGTAGGGGAGGAGGTGGAGGGAGAGCCGGCGGCAGGGAACACAGGAGGCAGAGCGCAGTGGCGGGTAGAGACAGCTCTCAGGAGCCCAGGAGAGCTCCCTAGCATTTTACTCTCCTCTGCGGGCTGTTCGGCTACTTTGTAAACTGAGTGATGGGCAGGCTGCAAAAGCAGACACCTCACTTTAATGCTCTGGCTGTTGCAAAAAACGAGAGTGGAGCAATGGTATTTCCAAGGATGCGGCGCTCTCAGCGTGTCTATCTGTTGCACTGAGAATGTAAAGGGCAGGCTCGTGGACTGAGTGACGTGAGATTCAAATGTGTCTTTCCTGAATGCCAAAGGGTGCGGTGGCCCATCCCTGCGTCTCCATCAGCCTCGGTTTGATGACTGGAATCCCAGTGCAGCCCCTATCTCATTGGTCTTGCTTCTTCAGTACAAGATGCTACCCTCCACCACCCGTCCGTTCAGCAGACAGCCATGGAACAGGACCCTTGGGCAGGCAGACCGTCGGTCGGGAGAGAGGGGTACATACAATCACCCCGACCCTGTAATTACAGTTCTGTGTGTGCTGGGAGAGAGGACGGTCTGGGAGACGGCGTCCCTGCATAAATGACCCGTGTGGGGACTTGAAGAATGACGAGGACTGGCCAGGCCCAGTTTGTGGCGGGGAGAGTCAGGTACACATGGCCGACTGATCTCACCCTGCCCCTTGGATGAGGAGGGTTTGTAATTTCGGGGCTGGGTGCAAAGGAGGCTTCCCGGTGGGGCCGGCTGGAGGGGATGCCATGTGAGCGGGAAGCACCACACAGTCACGGTAGTGCCCTGGGTCGACTCAGATCCTTGGAAAGCATCTCTCTCTGCCCTGGGAAGCCAGGATGAGTGGTAGATTACAGCGGCGCTGGTGGATGGGTTGCCTGTTTGGGCTTTGCAGGTGCCAGAGGAAGGGAGGACTAGTCCATGGACTGAGCAGAGGTGAAGACAGTGACCGTGAACTTCGAGACTGGGCTTCTCATGGTAGCACAGCTGTCGTGGGCTGAGGGGACCCCTCTCTGGACGGACGGGGAAATGAACGAAATGCTGCTAAGGATGGCAGATGTGAAAAACCCAGATGGCAGACAGGAAAAACCCGTCTCTAAGGACATCCTCAGGGGGAGTTCAGGGCTGCCCTCACAGCAAGGATTTTCAACCTGTGCAGCCTAAGACGGGCGTTGCTGATAATTTGAGATATTTATTTTTCTTCCAGCCTGGGGAGAGAGGGCTCCGACCACTCTTTCTGTGCTCGATGCTGAATTCTGTAAATTGCCTCAGACTAACTCTGACATTAAAAGTAAAAATGAGTTATATCCCGTGTTTTAAAAAGAGAACCGTGTGGGAGGCCGGGCTCAGTCTGGGAGACCTAGAGGAAAGCTCTCTCCCTGGTTCCTGGCCCATGTGGTCACGTGCTGTGCGTGCCCCGGTGGGGGATTCTTTGGCAGCCACAGCATATATAATCATATTTTCTCCAGAGCAGAAGATTTATAGTCAAGTTTTCAGTTCACTAAAGAGTTAAAAAATTGCTCTTTAATTGTGAAGATGGCCACATGTTTTCCTGTAGTATCCCTTGAGAAAACAGGTGCCTTGAGGAGTGACTTAATGCCGTGGTTAGAGGAAGGGAACAGGCAGGCATGGAGGTGCTGTGAGCTGGGAACAAGTGCGTGTGTTCAGGTGTGAACCCGGCTGGGACGGTGCGTGCCATTATTTTACTTTCATGCAGTTAGGTGGGTGGAAGGGGCAAATCCCACACCTGTGGACTGAGACTTCCTTCTCAGGTGCAGCTCTCCATACCTGAAATTGAAGTAACCACATGTTTCCTCTGTCCATTCTCCACTACGAGTGGGTAGATTAGGCTTTGGCGCTGGACTGACGTGCCTGGGGTGATTCCATCACTTCCTCGGGGCATCCGGAGGAGCTGAGGCCGTGGTTCGCCAGCTGGACGCTGAGGGAGATGCACGAGAAGCTTTGGGGTAATGGTGATAGTCACGGTCCATGTTTACTGGGCGCTGTCTGTGAGCCCGGCAGTGTTTAAGGGTTTCCCCTGTTTTGGGTCGGTGACTCCTTAAAAAAAAACAACACAAAACCCTAGGAAATTTGTGTTTTCATTTAACAGATTAGAGGAAAGGAAAATATGAAAATTGGCCAAAGTTACACATCTCATAAACTGTGGTCAGGCAAACCGGCTTCTCTACGAATTTGTTCTATCAGAAGTGAAATGTATTTTATGGGTTCTTTTATTTTCAAAACATACTCACTTAAAAATGTATCCTAACTCTTCCCTATTTGAGTGTTTTCTTTTGCTTCGGGACATGCACCTCAGTAACAGTAGAAGCTAAACCTTGTTGGCCAACACCTGCGGACCACCCCAGAATAACTTCCACTTTCTTGCTTTGGTATTGTCTGTTTGTTGGCAAATGATGCCTTTTTTTTCTGTTTTCTAAAATGTGGGAAAATCAAGAGTACTCTTTAAGAAATTTCCGTGTAGGGAGAGAGTGTACAGCATGTCTCAACCGTATCTGACCACGAACTCCCTCTGTGTGGGAGCGTTTTGCTCAGTGTTCCCCAAAACTTGGTATAAATGCTGTTCTGTATGTATTACAAACATTGGCCTCCTTTTCATCTTCGCAATGACCATAATCTGGTTTGGACTTTAGGGCTTTCTCAATCTCAACTCCGATGGCTTCTTCTCAGTGTGCGTCGCCTGGCTTCCCAGTAAGTGACTCTTATAGACAATTTCTGACTCGTCTCGACACCCTCTCCTCTCTGGGTTTCTACTTCGCTGTTTCCTTCTGGCTTTCTTTCTTCTCCTCTGTCTTCTCAGTTTTCTTCATCAAGTTGTCTTTATCTAATCCGTGAACCTTACTGTTCCCTACGGCCCCATCCTTGACGTTCATCTCTTCCGTCTCAGTGTTTCCTGTCCAGGTGCTTCACTCGGCCTACCACCCTCATCCTGACATTGTGACTCTTCCCTGACTTCTTCGCAAATAATCGATTCCTCTCCCCTGTCCCTCCCCAGGGCGCTTTGCTCAGGCCACCGCCCAATGCTGTGTTCTGCCCGCCTTCTCAGTTGCGTCTTTTGTGGGGAAGTCACAGCTTCTGCTGTGCTCAGCTCAGTGGCACATCAGAACAGAAGCTTGCCTCCCCCTCACGTGGGGCCTCCTGCGCATCTGGGTGACGCTCAGGGCGGCTGTCTGCCAGTTCATTGGGTGACGCAGGGATCCAGGCAACTTCAAACCTGAAGCTCCTCGTTCTCATACGGGGCTCTTCTCTGACCTCCCCGGCAGAAGAGGAAGATTAGAAACTTAGGAGGGGTGCACTGCCTCCTCCAGGCCTGTGCTGTTCACATGTCATTGGCCAGAACCAAACATCGGGTTTGTCTGCTGACAGTGGGACCCCGAAATGCAGTTTTCCACGTGCCCAGGAAAGAAAGGGGAACGCTAGTGAGCAGCTTAGCACAGACATTGCATCGTAGGTATCTCCAGGTCCCCAGCACTTGGCACAGAATTTAACGATGAACCTCCAATAAATGTCTCATAAACTGAATCTAATCTAGTTCAAACTTGAGTTGTTTCACAGACGGAAAAACTGGGGCCCCACCACAGGGAAGCGACTTTGTACAATGACTCAAGTAGATGTTTACAGAACCCGAACAAGAATTCACGTCTCTTCCTCCTTTCACTACATTTGCTGTTACGAAGAAGCTTGTTCTAGAGGAAGAGCATGGTTTTGCTAGGCTCAGCATTATTCCCAGTAAGCTTGTGAGGTTTGTTGTTGCTGTTACTGCTTGTCTCTTTGCTCGCTTTAAATTTTGGCTTACGTAGCTACCAGAGATAGGCATGAAAATGAACCAACTACAATAGGAAAACCAGGTATAGATTATCAGCTGGTTGCTAGGTGGCCTCAGTAACTCGACTCACTTCCTACGTAGCCCACCTACATCTGACCAGCACTCTTGCCTGGGCTGCATGGACTTAATTCACACCACAGATGTCTTTCTTGCTGGAAAAAAATAAGGTTGAAAAGTGAACCACAGTATAATAAATTGTCACCTTCTCTTAATTGTCTAGATCCTTACTTAGCTTCTGGAACAGAAAGTCTATATATTTGCTTAGCAATTTGGGGCCTGTTTTCCCATTTTTTCTTTAGCAACTTTTTAATTAGTAGGTAGGGATTCTCTCGGTGTACTTCACTTATGAAAACAGTAACATTCTATGGCTACTGTAATACCAATTTTTGGCAGTCTTATTTATTTCAAAGCTTGGTGGTTTCATTTACTTCACATCTCAAGATTCTCCTCAAAACTCCACTCGCTCTTATGCTCTGCTTCTCCATGTGCAGTTCCATTTGAACATAAAATCTAACCTTCAAGGCAGTGTTTCTAAAATGAGCTCGAGATCTTGCCGTCTCTCAAGGCCCCTCAAACAAAGGAGAAAACAGCGGCCAAGGCTGCCGGCTGTGACCGGTGGCCGACTGCTAGTCGATGGACCATGGACACAGGCCATGGCATCTCTTCCAAGTGGACCTGTGCCATTTCCTGGATCCCAGCAAACCAAACAGAAAAGAGTAGCAGCAACAATGAACTCCCCGCCCCTGTCCTAGTTTCCACCCGGCTGAGGGTGCCTGGGCCAATCCCTCAGGTGGCAATGCGCTCATCCGCCCAAGCTCCCAAATGACTGCGGGGAAGAGTCCCATCACCTTCCTGGGCAAGAGGTAAACTTATTCCACGTTGAGTCATTCATTGAGAGGACTGTTACCACGGTGTAACTGTAAATATAGAGCCCTCGGTTTGCTCATCTGGGAAATGGGAGTAATAACTACTTTATTTTGAAAACTAAATGAGATCATATAAGCAAAGCCCTTGTTTTAATGCAGCATCCATAGAAACCACCCGAAAAATTGTAGTTTCTTGGCTTCCTTCCATCCACCTTTTGATACAAAGAATACACTTTTCTCACTTTTTAAGCCTCTGAATCCACTACCAATTTTCTTCTACTCTCTACTTGGCAGAGAGAATGGTGATTATGAGACCCACACTTTGTTAATTTCCTGTTGCCAGAGATCTGTGCGTGGTCACGGATCTCCATCCCCATTCATGTCCTTTCCTCCCGCCCTGATCCCGGTCCTTCCGCTGTTTCCTGTCAGCAGTGTTTATTTGGTGATCACCGTGTGCCAGGCACCCTGGGAAACTCTGTGGATTACATCGTGAGAGCTCACGGAGCAGGTGGGAGCGCCTGTCCCCACGGTGCGGATGAAAGAACTGGCATCAGAAATATGAAGCGGTTTGCTCACAAAGCAAGTGTGGTGGAATCACCTAGGGGTAGAGCTTTGGAGTCATTCCGTCTGTGCTTTCTGTCTGCATTTAGACACGCCCATATCCCTATGATCTTGGAGAAACCATTCACTGAGGCTGCTGCCTCCTCCTTCATCATCCTTCTTCATTTGCCGTCCCGGCCTCACCCCTCATTGGGTGGGCCTCCTCTTTTCTAGTAACGCATCGATAAACTGGTTCTACCATCACTCAACCTTTCTGAAACATTTCGTTCTGAACACCGGTCTCTCTTTCCTGCCATACTGCTGTTCTGGCCGCTCTCTCTCTTGGACTTCCTGTGGGGACACTTTTTCCTCTGACTGTCCCTTAAATGTTGGCATTCTGAGGATTATGTGATGTTCTCTCCTCTGATTTCAATTATGATAAATGTCCCACTCTTTCCTATGTCTGCAATTGCACTCGAATTCTGTAACCATTTCATCAATTTCTACGTGACATTCTCAACTGAGCTGCCGCCTGGCCCCGCAAACCCAACATTTCTGAAACGGAATTCATAATCTCTCTCCCTCTAAGTGTCTTTCCTTCTAATGTCTCCCCCCGCAAACTTCCCTGTCTCAGCAATTAGCACATTTATCTAAGTTGGAAATTGCTCATCCCTTCAGCTCTGCCCCTTCATCATCTCTGATACCCAATCAAGTTCCAAGTTCTGATTAATTAACAAAAATTTCTATTTCCCAGATATCGTTCAACGTGATAGGCTCTTTTCATTCCTCATTTCCTACCATTTGCCATGGCCCCCTGCCCCCCGAGCATCCAATGCCTAAGCCGTGTTGTTGCCCGTCTCAGAAAACAACTGCCCTTTCATGCTCTCCCTCCCCTTTACGCTGGGAAACACCTTTCAATAATCGGCTACACTCTCGTTACTCCTGTGGACCTCGTGAAGTTTTCCTCAGGGGCAGCTGGCTGCTCACCTCCCTATGCTCCTGAGTTACCTGGGAACTTGGCATTCACCTTCTTTCCAAATACTCATCAGAAAGGGTGTGTCTCTCCAAGTATCCATCTCTCCTTCTAGACTGGGAGAGCCTCGGAAAAAGGGGGTTTGTTTTTGCTCCAGGGAGCTGGAGTCTTCCTAATTTGAAATACGTTTGTGAAAGGGCCAGTTCCCTGAAAGGCCATTTGCCAAGTGACCATATTCACCAAATTTATCAATTTGTTCCACATACTTTAATAATTAAACCTACTAGGATGTTTAAATTTGGTTCCCAGTGATGAAACATGATTTTTGGGGTGTTAACATTTTAAAGTTGATAAAGTACCTTAGAATCAGGCAAAAAAAAAATCCATAAATGCTAAAGATGATCAAAGAGAACCAGTATTAATGAAAAACTAATATGGACCTGGAGAGTATTGTGCTAAATGGAACAAGCCAGTCAGAGACAGACAAGTACCGTATGATTTCACTTATATGTGGAATCTAATGAACACAATAAACTAACAAAACAGAAAGAGACTCGGAGAGAACAGACTGACAGCTGTCAGAGGGGGTGGGATGGGGGGGCTAGGAGATAAAGGTGAGAGAAAAGCCCACCTCGCTGACACAGACAACAGTTTGGTGATGACCAGAGGGAGGGGGTGGGGCAGGAAGAAGAGGGCGAAGGGGGACAAATGGTGATGGAGGGAGACCTGACTTGGGGTGGTGAGCACACACTACAATGTACACATGACATATTATACAATTGTGCCCCTGAAACCTATATAATGTTATTTACCAATGTCACTCCAATAATTCAATTGAAAGTATTCTCAAAGGAAAAACTGTTTCCAACCCCTCGTTTTATAAACAATGGGGCCACTTGTCTATCTCTGAAATATTTTCAGTTATCTTTGAATGGCATTTTCTATTCTGGTAAATTTTAAGCATTTCTCTGATTATTTGCTATTTCCTTAAATGACACACCAGCTTTCCTTTTATATACCTAGCATTTAAAGTTTAGGAATAAGCTGAACTTTAATTACGATTAAACTTTAAATTTAAACTCACAGATACTAAAATAAATCAGAATTTTAAATTAAATTAAAATTTAGCTAAATAAAATGTTTAAATTAAGTTAAATTTAGAATTTAATTTTAAATTCATCCAAAAGAGTCAGAATTAGTCAAAAACATCAGATATCTATGAAACTAAAAATGTGACTTCTACCAAGGAACAGTTAAGCTATTTTAACTTGGTTGGTAGCAATTTGCAAAATTATTTCTGAAAATACTAAAACCATTAAAAAGAAATGACCAAAATGTACCAAATAAAACATAAAGGTTAAAGAAGGGTAAAAAAGTGAATTGATTGAAAATACTAAAATGAGCACAGATGAATGCTAAAATTCACTCAATAAAAATGACATTTTTAAAAGAAGTAAACAATGAGCCCTGGCCAAATAGCTCAGTTGGTTAGAGTCATCCCAACACATCAAGGTTGCAGGTTTGATCCCTGGTCAGGGCACATACAAGAAGCAACCAATGAATGCATCAATAACTGGAACAACAAGTAAATGTTTTTCACTCTCTTTCTCCCTTCTTCTCAGTCTCTAAATCAATAAATAAAATTAAAAAATATTAAATGGAGTAAACATCAGTATATACTGAGAACTCCCACATGAAAACTAAAACTTTACTTCCTGCCTGTGAACTACTACTTCATATTCAGTCACCAAAATGAATATTCTTCTAAAAACTTGTCAAATCAGTATATTTGATGGGTTGGTTGTCAGTGAATCAGCTATTTGGCGAACTGATCTTTAGTAATTTCGTATCCTTGTTTGTCGGTAGCAAACTTGCCTTGACTCTCAACCCCTTCTCCAGCCTCCGCCACTCCCTTCTGTGGTGGAGTCTCTCTTCCTCTCCAGATTTCCTGGCAGCCTTCTTCCGTGATCCCTGTCAATCATTTACAACCCAGACGCCTTAGCCTTCCCCTCTTTTTCAGGCTCATCCTCTTCCACCTGGCCAGCATATCCTTGTCCTCCTCAGACTTAGCTCTACACCCCTCTTCCCTACGTCCTTTCCCCAGGCGGTTTCCTCTTTGCCAGAGCAAGGGTCACCTAGGAGGGATAATGCACCACTGGTCTGTGGTCCTGGACCCAACCCGGACCCCTGCAGACTTCCCCCACACCTCAGCTCTCCACATCTGATACTCCATGGAGTTCTCTACTTTAGGTATGGTGCCACTTCCTGCCCAATGGCACGAGCCAGAAACCAAGGGGCATTCGGTCTCTCCTTCTCCGTCAGTGTCCAAGTTCAACGCACCGCTGGTTTTTCCATACATCGGTCAAAGTTATTCTCATCCTCCCTTTCCACGGCCACCATTCCAGGCCACGCTACCATCATCTCTTGCTCAAACTACTGCAATAGCTCATTACCGACCTTATGGGGTAAGGATCCCATTCTTACCCCTAAAATCTTAGAACAGTGTGGCAGCTAGTAACCCTTCCCAAATGTATGACAGTTTAATGAAAGTAGTGCATTTTTTGTCACCCCATTTTCTCTCCTTAAAATTTATTTTTAAATATTTAATACATTTCTAAAATACAAATTAGATTATACCACCCTCCTATTTAAAATCTTTCAATAGCTTCCTATTACTCTTAGAGTAAAACCCTAAATTCACCACATACCCCCCCACCCCGGTGATACAAGCGTGAGCCCCTCTGTGCTTTTCCATGTTCCTTGGAGACCCCTCTGCTCTCTGGGATGGATGTTGCTGGACCCTGGCATGTGCCACGCTGTGCCCAGTGCAGACCTGCTGTCCTGTCCCTTCCCGGTAATGCTTCCCCCTTTCTACCTCAGGGCCCTTGGCTATGACATGCTTTTTCCTCTTTTGTAAATAGACTTTATTTCCTTAGAGCAGTTTTCGGTTCACGGTAAAATTGATCAGAAAAGGTACGAAGAGTTCCCACATCCCCCTGCCCAACCCCCAACCAGCCCCCCATTGCTCTCTTTTAGCCCAGCCCCCAGATTCATGTCTTTAGCTTTCATAGAGCCGTTTCCTCTTCAAAAGCATCCCTGTGAGACTGTAATGTGTTCGTGTGGTTGTTTGTTGCTTGTTTGTTTTTCTTCATGAGACATGAACTCGATGAAGGCAGGGATTGTGTCATTGTTATTTGCTTCCCCAGATCTGAGCGAGTGCCTGGCATAGAGGAGGTCTCAATGAGCCTTCATCAGCGTGTCTGAGGGACATTATCACAGAATCCTACACAGTCTCTGGGTTAAACACAGCTCTACATAATGACCATAATGGGATTTCGAAAACCTACAATACAAATTAACCATAATTTTGCTCTTTGTTTCTGTCTCAGGCTAATTTAGATTTGGTGTTTATAGCTATTCTTGTACAGTAAGCAGCTTTTAAAAATTCACCACAGATGGTTCGCTAAGGATACGCATGTCGATGCAAATAAAGGTATTCTCTTCTGTATTTGATATAATAATTCCCTTTTACTTTCATTTTTCTTGCCTCTTTTCAAACCCGAAGTGTTTGTTGTCCTGTAAAAATGGGCTCACGTTCCAACCGTGGCACGTGCCACCACCAGGGGGCAGGCAAACACAAATGTTCGATTCTTTTCGACTCAGTTCTGTATCAGGAGAATATCTTTCTTTGTCAGAGTAAATGTGGCCCATTACTTTTTGTATGAGTTTCTTTTTTCATTTGCCATTTGGTTTAAAATATATAAGAACTATTACCCTTTTCATCTGGGATGTGTCTTCCAAAAAATGAGCAGACTTCCAACGTCACAAATTGTGGGCGTGAAATAACCGCCTGCAGCACAGGAAGTGATTTTACAGAGTTGTAAGAACGCTAAGCCAGGCGCTGTGGTACATTATTCATTGGTAGTTTTATGGCTAGTTTCCATTCTTCTGTTTTATCTTTAGCCTTACACACACATGCACACACAGGCTGATAGAGGAAAAAGGAGATTTTATGGTTTAAAAAAATAACCATTTAGGGAATATTTAGGAACTTGTGGCATAATAATGAAAAATTGAACATTTTTTTGGAAATAGGAACTCACAGTGTAACATGCTTTATTATTCTATCTTCCGTGCACTAAATACACACTTACCTTCTTCAGTTTGACAAGGAAAAGCACACCCTGAACTTTGTGTGGCTTGCTTGGCATAACCTGAACAATTTGGGCGGGACTTGATGCTAGCAATCTAGTTACGTAGCTAAGTTTGGTTAATGTGCAATTTAGTGCCTTGCAAATGAGGAGCCCGTCCGATTTAGAGTTGAGTTTTAAGAACGTCCAGTTTAATGGTAATAAGATGAAGTGGACACATACCTTGGTGGGAAGGAAGTTTAGAAGAGAAGGAGGGTTTTTTTTTTAGCACAACTAATAGCAGAAAGAACAAGATTTGATTCAGACTGGGACCACCCAAGAGCCCACAGAAAGTGTGGAGACAAGTCCCTTGAACTTGACGCTTTCCCGGACCTCTGTGTCTGCCCTGCTCGCCTTCCAACGCTGGAATAACACCTCCTCGTTTCCCAGGTAGTGCGAGTCATTGGACACACCTGTCCTGCTCTGCTGCCTCATTGCACGTAGGTCCCTGTATTGTCCCCACCCCACCCCACCTCACTGCCCTTCTCGGTACAGCTCCAATACCAATACGACTAATCACAGTGGGCTTCTGGGGTGACGTGTATCTGTCATCTTGGTGACTGAGCCTCAATTGGTGGCTGGCTAAGTCAGACCAGGAGTGTGGGGCTTCGCAAAGGCTGATTCTGACTGGAATAGGAAGTTGGTAGTGGGATAGAATGTTCCTTCTTTCATACTCACGGCAACAGGTGAGTAAACCATTTAGTCCGAGGTGAGAAAATAAAGCAGCTAACGATTCTTCTAATCTAATTAATCTAAATCAGGCTGATCAGAGCCTTCATCTGTCAGCACCTCAGAAGAAGGGACATGTTCATTTCGTTCATTATGGTATCTTCAGCACTTAACCATGGGTCCGGCCCACAGGAGCAGACAGTCTTTGCTCACTGAATGAGTGAATAATGGCAAATACTGTGTTTTATGCCAGTTATTAAATTGGACGTAAAATATCAGACATTGTACTCCTCTGAGACCCAATCTTTGGGAATATTTAGTTCAACTCTTAAATATTTTAGGAGAAATACTTCCAAATCTTTCAAGGGTATTTAATGTGATTTCTATTTCTAAAGGTGACTCCTGGGCTGATTCCTCTTACATGCTGGCATCCTGGACTAGCAAAGAAGGTTGCTGCCTCAGGGTGCCACTGAGCACGCCGCGTGCGGCTAGAGCAGCCAAGGGGAGGGGCGTTTCACTTCATCTAAAGTAAGTAGTTAAAATTTATATTCAAATAGCCACATGTGACTAACGGTTCTGCATTGGACGGTGCAGACCTAGAAGCACGAAGTGCTAACACTTTTGAGAGGAGATACTAGAAATTTGAACAAAGCAGTGGAAAACTCGTGAACTGTAGCACGGGATTTTAAAAAGCAGCAAGGGAGGCACCTACTATGTGCGAGAGCGTTTGCTAGGTTTCCTATTTATCACCCAGTGGGTGCTCGTACTGCGTCGGCAGGTAGATGTTTCGTTTTCCTGTCACAGGTGGGAAGGCAAGCACTAGAACTTCCCTGGTGGGAACAGGATGGGAGCTGACGCCGTCGGGGCACAGGAGGTGCATCTGTGCCACGTGAGGAGCAGGAGAAAGCTGTCTGGTGCAGGCCTGAAGGCGTGTTCTCTGAGGCGGTCCGGTTGGAATGTGTTACAGCCACATACAGGCCTGTGATTTCCTACATCCTCGTCGCTGAGGCTGGGATTGGTGGCTGCTGCTGCTGGTCTGGGACAGGAATGCTGGGGGCCGTGCAGGCAGCATAGGGGGGGGTTTGGGGTGATGCCACTTCAAGGGATCCTGGCCCACGGGCTCACAGGCGCCCTCCACTGTCGCTTTATGGTTGGGTGCTTTGCTGTTCTTTCCCTGGGTAATGCTCTGCGACCTGATTCTTTCCTCACTCACCAGGTGGCTTATGCGATGTGGCATCCCCCTGGTCAGTGGGACTGTGTCAGACAGAGCACTTCTGGATGGTCGGGAGGGTGGGCATGGGCCTTCGCTGGATGACTGTCACTAGATCCAGTGCCTTCGGGTGCACCTAAGCCACCCTGGGCAGAGGGACACTGTATTTTTAGAAACTAAGGATGGTGGCATTTTCCTGGCTGGTCTTCAGAGTGTGCGTCACGAAAGCATGATTCTGCAGTAGGTTCTTGAATAGAAATGAAGGCATCCGCTTAAAGAAAGTGAGTCTCTCGTTTGAGAACTTGGCTTTCCTAAGGAGGAATATGAGTCAGACATCTGCGTCAGGCTAACGAGCCCTGGATCTGGCTAACCTGGGATTCTTTTAGCACCGGAAATGCAGTATTAGAATTCTGCGGTAAAGATCAAGTTGGGAGACAGGGTGGCCCGAGCTTGCCTGTGCCGGGCTGGGCTGGAACTCCTGCTGTGGGGGGTACCTGGGGCTGAGCGTGGGGTCGCTGCCAGAGGGGGCTCTGGATCAATGGTTGTGGGTGGGAAGAGTGGGCAGGAGGCAGCACATGTGCCAGACGCAGGACGCGACGGGTAGCTGGTTTCTGAAAGCACAGGTGAGCCTCAGTCAGCCTTCATGGCCAGAGCAGGAGGGAGCTGGAGAAGAAACGTAGACATGCAGATAGGGCTGTCACGAGGCCGTCAGGGGCAGGTTAGTGACCTGCACGCCAGTTAGGTTGGAGTGAGTCTGCTCCCTGGGGCTGGGGGCTTGCTCTGGAGAGACCCCGTCCTGGGGCACAGGTGCCTTGCCCAAGTCCAGTGGGCTTCAGTGCTGCGGGAAGGAGCACCTTTGTATAACCCCGACGTGCGTGCAAGGGGGAGCTCTGGTCCCAGGAGACGACTGTTCTTTCGTTGCCATCCTTAAGCATCCACTTGCCTTAGAGAGCTGAACGGAATTTCTGCAAGTATAGCCAACTGCCGGATATCTTCTGGGAAAATAAGGAGAAATCCAGCTGAAGAATTATGTGGGAATCAGATTCTGTCTGTATGTCTGTCTCGCTTTCTGACCTTTTTGAAGGAGCGTAACAACTCTTCTTTCCAGACTTTATCTCAGCTTCGGGAGAGGGAAGTGGAAATGTTTTCTCCATTTGAGAGGAAGATTATTGTCTAAGTGTTCTATTACGTGACGTGTCAGAGCGGGCTTTGTTTAAACTGATTAACCCCCAAACACTCCGCTCTGCTTCCTGAGGTCCCCTACAGCCACAGGCCCTTCTGTCTTGGGGCCATTCACTCCCTGTCCTCTGGCGGGGGCAGCAGCCTGAGGGAACCTGGGGACAGCTCTGTGGGGGTTCAGGTGCTGCAGGGACAGCACTCCTTCTCCTCTTGTTTTACCAGCACGGCTGGAGGTGCTTGTGTGCCCAGGTGGCCCCCGCGGGGCCGGGTCTGGGTGCGGTCCAGGGGATAGAAAGGCTGCCCCCCTGCTATCCCTGTGAGCGTGGCTGTCAGCACCCACACTGGCCCGAAACCCACGGCAGGAGTAGGTTTCCACCCACGGATGGAGCCGGCCATTCCGACCTGTCCATCCCTTCAGCGAGTAAGTCGAGCACATTCTGGGGGAAGAGCTGCCCTCGCGAACTGTCCCTGAGCACGAACTACAGTGTTGTTTTCTCCTATTGTGCTTCCTCCTACTTCTTTTTTATTTGAAGCAGATGAGTTTTGTTTCTTGCTTCAAGGTTTTTTCCCTCCGCAGAGCAGAGAGTAGAAACTCTTTGAAAGCACATCTTTCTGCTTTTCTGAAAGACTGTGCTCGCAGAGAGTGAAGAGGGTGTGGGAGGACCGCCGTCAGGGTCGTGGGGAAGAGGGGCGGTCTCGGGCTGGGGTCAGAGCAGAGGTGGCAGGGTTGCACCTGCAGCCGCCCCGCCCTGGTCCTTGGCAGCACCCTTGGGAGAGGGCCAGACTCGGAACGTGCCCCAGGGCCGGCCCCAGGCCACTCGGTTCCAGCTCGCAGTCCAGCTCTCCAGGCCTGATGTGTGTTCTTAGACCGAAGGCGACTGTGATGAAGGCTGTGAAAACAATGGATCACAAGTCCATGATTTTATTTCACTATGCACAGGAAGGATACATTTAAAAGAGGAATTACAGTAAACAGGAGCTTTTACTGACAAAGTTAACGACGTTGACCAAGAAGTTGGCCAAAGGTAGATGTGGCACAAATGAAATTTCCTCAGATTTCCCGGGGACAGCAAGGAGCTGCAGAGACGGATTCTGACCTGAAACAGAAGGACGCCTCTGGTAAGACCGTGAGTGCTCCCTCCGTTTCAGATGCGTTGGGCTCGGAAGTCACTAATATAAACAGCGGACAGTCCGTCAGGCTGCCGTGAAAATGGCTCTCGGCCTGAACACCTCCAGCGGTCACCTCCGGGAACCGCGGACGGAGTGGCTCAGCCTGTGGCAGCTGGTCAGAGAGCCTGTGCATCTTTCTGGCGTGATGACGGTGACTGGTTGCTGACCTTGCCATCTCTGCCCCCACCCCCTAAGGGCTGCGTCAGCCATTGGCTTCTGGCCTAAGCCTTGTCATGAGGCTTGCCGACTTTGAAGAGTCTGGGAAGTCTCTAGCCACCTTCTCTTTCCTTCACGGTAGCTTTTCACAGAACTGTGGAAGGAAAGGAAGTACAAGTAGAAGAGATGCTTCAGGAAGCCAACAGGGGATCGCCCAGAGGAGATGATTGGTGGGTTCTCCAGGTCTCCTGCTTACACTCCTCATCAAGTGGTTACGAATGCCAGGTGGGGGACCTCAAGACTCCGTGAGGTCTGCTTTCTCCAAGCACCTTGTACTTGTCCTACTGACATTCATCTTCCCTGACCTTGTGGTCTAGTTCGATGGCAACTTTTCTTCTTCCTAGATGAGAAGTATAAACCTCAAATAGCAGACAGGAGAGAGTTAAAGGACTTCCAGGCACACATTGCAGCCAGCAGCATTTTGGCAGATTCTGATTGCGAGGCCGGTGCAGCAGTTGGGAAACATGTGTGGTGGGGAACATTTTGAACGTGAAGCAGGAAGAGACTGTGGAGAAGGAAGCATGCAGTTCCCAGACATGTGGTCCTACAGGTGGCCTCTGCCCGGAAACCCTTCCTTCCCATGTGACCTCGGAGCACAAGGCCGGGGTCGGGGTCGTGGGGAGTGCGGCACAGCCAGGGAAGGCAGTGTGTGTCCGTCAGACCACAGACGTGCAATGGCCTGAGTAATCCCGGAGGGACTGGGCTCTAGACGACCCATGGTGGTCATGGGGAAGTGCGGGAGAACAGGGTGCTGGTCTCGGGGGAGCTGAAAGTTCAGGTGGCTTGACTGGGCTGTGGCTACTCAGTGGGGTGGTGAGGATGAAACCACACTTCCAAGGCTCGGCTCACTGCACATACTCAGTAAATGTTAGCCATGGCCTTTACACAAGGCCAGGCGTGCGCAGTGACCACTGGCCTCGTGGGGCGAGCACCCACGTTTATCACACTCGGGCACTTTGTAGGCACCTTCCACACGCGATCTCCCCTTCCTCTCACGTCAGATGTGCGCAGAAGTATTAACATCTCCACTTTACAGAGGGAGGAATTCAGGCTCAGAGGAGGTAAAACACTTTGTCTAAGGACACACGGCTTGTCAGCAGTGGACGGAGCCAGGTTGAAAAGTCTGTCTGATTTTGCTTATCTTCCAAGGCTCCATTCATTGTTTAGCGAACTGGGATGCGTGAGTTAGAGCGAGGTGGTTAGCAAGGAGACGGTGTGAAATTTGGAACCCAGGCGAGAAGGACTATAAAAATGTTAGCAGAGGGGCTACTCAGTGCCCCCAGGACCCCGAGGGCATGCTTCCACGGCCCGCGCCCTAGGACTTGTGTGTGTTGTTGGGGGGCCTCATCTACCGCATGGTGTGGTCCCCTGAGGGGAGATGACTTTCTCTCTCTGCCCAGGGCCTCGGGTACAATGCCTGGAATGTAGCAGCTGCTCACGTATTTGCTGAATGAAACAATTTGTAACAACTGCATGTGATGGCCCACACCTGTGTGGGAACCGGTAGGAAAAAACACAGGTAGAGCCAATGGAATCTGTCGGCCGGGATTCCTCCAGCCAAGTGGGGCGGACTGTAATGGTACATTGGGGTCAACCAGTCGAACAAGTGTTTTGTCCATGAACTTGAGGGCGCGTCCCTTCTCATGACTGGACCCCTCAATTTCCCAGACCAATGTGTTTCGCACAGTACATGTTCAATAATTCTTTAATGAACTCCGAAAAGAAGTTAACAGTTTAAAATCATGTGCCACCTTCACATCTTTGTGTAGGAATCAATATTTCCACGGTTATTGAAATTTTGGGCATTAACATCTTTAAATCTTAATACATGAAATGAACATATATAGTTTTAAGATTTAAGGTCACATGTCAAACATATCAAGCATCTAGATAAAAAGTGAAAAATGGAAAAAAATCCTAAGCCAAACCTTTGGATATTGGAGGAATATTTTGTGCTATGTAGATACAGCCTATAGTATAACGTTTTAATTTTTAAACACCAACCCTAATCCTACCTACCATCCTTACATCCTACAAAAGGGCAAAGCCGGCCACTCAGCATCCTCCTGGTTAACCCTGCTGAGTTTAGATCTGAGAGCACAAATTGAAACAAGAAAGGAAACGCGGGAGGTGCTGGGGAATGTTGTGGACGTTTCGGAGACCCTTGGTGCTTTCATCGTGTGGGCAAAATGTACCGACGGGGTCAAGCAATTATAGAGCAACAGGAGGAAGACAAGCAGGGAGAAGCCGGGGAGGCTGGGCGGGGAGGCTGAGAGGCACATGTCCGCCTCCCCTGCATTCAGGGGTTTTGGAGGGAAGAACAGAGACGTCCCAGCCTGATCAGGTCACGCTGCCATCTGGGACTCTGAGGTGGCATCTGGAAGAATCAAAACACAGGCTGCTAAATCGCCGAGACAAACGTTCTAGACTCTCGGCACAGGGTTTTCCTTCTGTGGCTCAATGGCTGAGCTCCTTCGGAACGGCCCGACTTCCATTTCTGCTTCCTCGGAGCTGCGCCAAAATGTCTCTCTTTGAACATCCCGCTGCTTTGTAGAGAAGGAGGCTCTTCTCCTGCAGGGAGTTAAGGAGAGGGTGACGCGGACATCCTCTTCCAGGCTTGTCCTGGAGTCACATCATTAAGGAATGTGTGTTGGTAGTTACTATCTGGCAGAGACAGAACGAAGGAAATTAAAAGTCTTGTTGAAGTGGCATAATATTCCCTGAGCTCTAGAACGTTCTCTCTGGCCCCAGACCCCATGGAGGTTATTTGAGGCCGAGGGGGCCTCAGAGCACCCAGGGAGACAGTTTCGGGTCGCCTCAGCAGGTGTGCGTGTTTTTATGGAGCGTTTTGTGTGCGTGCACCTGTGAGTCCATGCGACTTAAAAAGGCTTCTAGCAAGGACAGAAGACAGCAGGGTTATCCTTCCCATTTGAGCTCATCACCCCATTTTTCATCCTTCACACACCTATGAGGTCATGTGGACAAAATACTTTTTTCTCAGACTTCAATGGGAATTTATGGGATACAGAAATATCCTGTCCCATGGATGATAGAAGGGATTTCCCTTCCATTCTGTGTGAGGGGAGTTTTACTTTTGGGACCAGCGCCCTGGGTGCAGGCATGGCTGATGGTGTGACAGACGCCGAGGACAGGACAGCTGCTCCCTTGGGCCACACCAGCGTCCCCCCCACCAGGAACCAGGCGTCTTTCCTGCGGACAAACAATAACAAGGACCGTAGCGCTTGCAGCGCTGGGGGCAGGGCTGGCTGCGTGCGTCTCCTGTTCGAGAGGAGGCTGTTGACAAGCCGCCTCAGTTTCTCATCTGTAGAACAGGACAGAGTCAGCCCCCACACGAGATGTAAAAATGCAATGGGATGCTCCGCCGTCAGTTAGCTGGACGCCCACGAAGACCTCTTTAGGTCTGGTGCCCAGATGAACTTGACTTCTGTGTTCCCCCTGTGTCTCTGTTCTTTTAGTAACAGCATTTTTAGTTATGGTTGCATTTTACGGTTGCTGTCTGTATTCCCCTTGAGGATTTGATGATTTTCACTTTCCTCTGGTCTTCGTATGGGAGTCGTGTCCACATGGGCAACCACAGCCGTCTCCGTGGTGCCTTCTCAGCCAGCCCTTGGAGTAGAAAACATAGTTTCAACCCTGGCTGGTGTGGCTCAGTGAATTGAGCACTGGACTCTGAACCAAAGGGTTGCCGGTTCAATTCCTAGTCAGGGCACATGCTTGGGTTGCAGGCCAGGTCCCCAGTAGGGGGTGCATGAGAGGCAACCACACATCAATGTTTCTCTCCCTCCCTTTCTCCCCCGCTTCCCCTCTCTAAAATAAATAAATAAAATCTTCAAAAAAAAGAAAACTTATTTTGGAACCCATGTTTTGAAATGATAATGTAAATGGGATGGTAAGGAAAAAAATTGCTTCAGTACTAACTCAGCATTGCAGAAACCCCAAAACCCATTTTCGTGGAAAGCGGACATGTTCAGCCTTTCAGCTAGTTCTCTGGCCTGTGTGCCCCTGAAACTTTGTCACTCAACGACCACCACTTGTTGGAATGCGTATTTTTAAATCAAAGGGAACTCTGCTCTTAGTGCCAGGCTGAATGGGGCTGGGGAGAGACCCGACAGAGAGGAGAGGCTTTGTGTGATTAATATTAAACTTCGGTCGCAAATGTCAGTTCTCAGTTATGACTAGATTGTTTTCTTCCAGTATCTGTTGTGGGGTGCATGCAGTGTGTCCCTCTGAAAGAGAAGTTCAAGTCCTAACACCCGTGCCTGTGAAGGTGTCTCACTTGGGGATAGGGTCCTTGAGGGTGTAATCGACCAGGGAGGGGGTGATGGAGTCAGCTCCAGTCTGAGTCCGGGGGCCTGGGAAGCACCTGGGGCCCGGAAGTCAGATGTCCCAGCTCCAGCAGGGGCAGCGAATTCTCTCCTCCTCACCTCTCTGCTCTGTTCAGGCCCCGAGAGCCCTGGGTGATGGCCCCCCACGCTGGGGAAGGCCCTCTCTCCTCAGTCTACCGATTCAAAGGCTGACCTTTCCCAGACACGCCGGCACACAAGCTCACCCAGAATGAGCATTTCCCCAGCTCTCCAGGCCTGCAGCTCAGTCCAGTCTGCACATCAAATGAACCATCGCATGAGCCATGGGGCAGAACAGTGTGCCCCTGTTTTCTGAGTGAACCTCAGCCTTTCGGCAGGTCTGAGTTCCTGGACTGGGACCTCAGGAAGCATTTCTCAGCTTTTCCACCTGCCTTAGGTGAGACAGGAAGGTCGGAGGGGGCTGCAGCAAGAGAGATGCCTTGCTTCTGGGCAAATATATTTGTAAATAAGAAAATAATTATTCTTTGCATGCATATTAAAGTCACACTGAAAGCGAGTGGGTTTCCTGATAAACCCCAACATAGTCAAAGCTGCTCAGTTGCGGCTGGAGCCTCTTTCTCTCTACTGTTCTGAACAAAGGGCCCAGGTGGGTGGGGCATCCCGACACTCCCGGGGGCTGTTTTCCGTGGTCTTGATGCCTGTTTCGCCGTTAAGAACCGTCTGTGTCCACAGCAAAGGGGTCAGCGGAATGCTTTCTGCAGGGTCTCCATCGCCTTGGATTATACCTGCGGGCAGGGCACGTCAGCCGATGGGCACCAAGCAAACCCCGCATGTAGTCTGGGGTGCAGGAAGCTCCGATCCAGGTTTTGAAACCCTTTCAGGTGATCAGCCACCCCAGTTGGCCAGGTCCTGGGGTGCTCAAACCACAAAGGCCCCAGGCGAGCCAGGGTGTATCGTCCTGGTCGTGGAGAACTTAAAACCCTTGTTTCAAATGAAGCAAAACAGATCGAGTGCGAGGGAGACCGTACCCTTTATCATCTGTGTGCTGGTTGCCCATCCAGTGTGCCGGTGTGCGTGGCGTGGCATATTGCAGGAAGACCAGTTTGCTGGCACACGGCTGATAAACTCCTTCACTACGCACTGAGCCTGCTGCCTGTCTGAGCAAACCAAACATGGACACGGGCAGGGGCTGCTCTTGTCATGGGGACTGTCTGTGTGCCAAGCCGGTGTGCCCACGGGCAGCCTACGCTGCGGGGGAGTTTGACGGCAGGTCTTCAGAGTAGATCTGTCACTCCTTGCATGTTCCCATCGGAATCAGGAGTGGGAGGGAGGGAGCGGGAAGGGGCTGGACTCAGCAAACACAGGAACAGCTCCGCCTGCCTCTCCCGTCATCTGCACCACAAGCCGATTGCTATCTTTAATGTAGTAACAGACACGGTGGCCCTGGTGTGTTCTAGCACCAAGTCAGCCCAGACTGGTGTGGCCCAGTTCTCCTCCGTGGGACCTAAGCCCCATCCCAGGGCTCCAGGCACAGTCCCTGTGACCACCTGCCTCTCACTTCTCTGCAGCTGGGTCCCGAGGCCTCGTTTTCCTAGGCAGAGCCTTCTCTAGAAGCATCCAAGACTTGGCCTTATGTCCACTCTACAAAGATCACACTAGCTCAGAGGTGTGCTGTCTCCTTTGTGCCCGGCACCTTACCTGCGGTTGCTCACCTGATTTGTATAACAGTCACATGGAACAGGGGTGCTCCTTATTCTAACTTCACAGATGAGGGTGTTGAGGCTAGGGGAAGGGGGGCCAGGTCCAAAATCACACACAGTGTGACAGCTGAGATGCCAGTGCCAGGAGTCCTTCTCTGGGGTCCCCTCCCCCAGCTCCAGGGATGCGGTCAGTGTTAGGGGTCAAAACTCATGTGATCGTGGTGGGCTCAGACCTTGACATAGTTCTCTGGTCCACACGGATCGATGCTGCCTTTTCTGCGCACATCCCAAGCTGCTCTGTCCACTGTGGACACGTTGTCCCTGTTCAAATCCACATCCATGGGAATCGTGAAATAGGTGACATGGGGAAGACTGTGTTCGTTGACGTGGTGTGCTTGGGACTTTGATGTCTCCAGTTTCATTGGGTCCCCTCCGATTTCTTGATCGCCTGGACGTGCCCTGACCTACGACCTCTCACAGGACCTCAGCTGAGCGCCCGCAGTTGCAGCCGTGAGACCAGAGTGACCCGACTGCTCTTCTAAGTTATAATTCTCCCAGCGCGAGGACTGCCCGAATCTCCTCTTCCTCCTGCCATCTGTTCAGTGTCTTTTCTAAAGGCCCCACAAGGTTCTTTCTTCACTGGTGCATCTCTGCAACCTGAGCTGTGTTTCCGGCCTTCCCAAGCCTCCCTGACTTTCTCCCTCCAACTCGAAGCTCTTTCTGTCGTTTTTGCCCGTCCCCTGTGATCATTCCAGCCACCTCCTCAGTCACGCCACCTCCTCGCTGGGTGGACCCCCTCCCCCAGCTCCAGGAACCCCTTCATGCCTTCCTTCATGCGCCATACTGAGCCCCTCACTTTTTCTTTTGTCAAAAGGATCCCAACCATTAACAAGAGCTCCTGAATGGGAATGGGAATTCTCCCCCGGGCTTCACCTATCCCACCTCTGGGCATGCACCGCTTGCTCTGTGGAGGCACCACTAGCATCAGGCAAACCAGGACACGCGTGACCACCACTCTCTGTGTGGAGCGTACTGCTTCTCAGCTCCTAATGAATATTTTCCCTACATTTGCTTTTCCTTTTGATCTGCCTTCCTTCTAAGCAGTTAGGCAGTTTCACAGGGAAAATGTAGAGTGACAAATAGAAAAAGAAAGAGACTCTTCCTGATTTTTGCTCCTCAGAGGACTGATTTTTATTAACCAGACAGTGAAATAGTATTAAACATATTTACATTACAATTAAACACAGAAAGAAGTCCAGGTCTCATTTGCAAGTAGTTGGAAGGTTTTCCCTCTAAACCCTAAACGAAGGGCATCATATCCACCCCCCCTCTGCAGGGGGGGGCAGAGTTCTCTTATCGATGAAAGACGCAGGAGAGAACAGGAGCAGGAACAGCCTTCCCACCCCACACACCGCACAGGAAAGCCTCCCCTGTGGACACGAGGGGAGAGAGCCAGAGGGGAGTGACAGACGCGGTGCCTGTGAGGGGCCCTGGGGGAAGGTCCTCGGTCTCACTTCCACGACTGAGCCAGGGAGGCAGGAAAGCAAATCCCAGTCAGCCTTGTGGGGACCGAAAGGAGGGAGACCTGTGCCTCTTCTCCTAGTTGCCTGCCTGAGAAGTGGCGAGGCTGAGAGTGGAGTTGACCAAGGAGCACATGGGACCTTCAAACAGACTCACTGGCACAGACCTTCAAACATTTCCACACTTTGTGGAAGGACAAGTAGCAGTTTTCATGTACCAAACAGGAACATGGAAATCACTGGAGGGGTTCTCGTGGACAACAGCCAGGAGGTGCTCAGCGAAGGGTAGGGACCGAGGCCCAGGTGGGGTGGGGGCATCTCGGTGGATTCCAGGGTCCGTCGCTGACAACCAGGCCAGGTCCCTCTGCTCTGCCCCCCAGCACCGTGGCCCCAGGGAAACCTCCTGGAACTCCCATGTCTCTCAGAGGGACCCCGCAGGGACCCCGCATTGGCTGAGATTAAATTTTCACCTCTCTGGAAAAGTCAGGACACAAAACAGAACTTATGTTAAATTATAGAAAATAATGGATTTTTAGCCCACATGAATGCATGCCGTGCATATGAATCAGAGTTATGTTTTTCATAGAAATTGTGCCCTTTCAAATGACATATTCCTTCTTTCTTATGGATTAAAAAAATAAAACAAGCTCTTTACAAAGAGCATTAATGTGACTTCCTTTTATGTAACCATTGTTAAACCAGCAAAAAAGAAACCCAGCCATGTGGGAGGTTTGAAAGACACTGAAGGCGCCTACTTTCGTGGGTATTTGTTTTCTTGCCTCCTCTCCCTGGGAACACGCTGCAGTCTTCGCAGGCCTGCTTCCGCACACTTAGGCCTGACGCTCACACTTTATCTCCATGTTATTAAAGCTTTTGGTCCAATTCGTGAGGGCCACGGTGCAGAGAGCTGGTGGCATTTCTGCCTGACCCTCAAAGACTGTTGACAGGCTCTCCCCCTCAGAGAGACTGGCAGGCTGGCTGGCGGGTGGTCACCGTGCTCAAGGAAGAGGGTTATGACAGGGAGATATCTCTACACCAGGGAGGGAACGATGGGACCCCCAGGCTGCGGCACAGCCCGATGTGCTTCCGACAGTGAGAATCCCCGTGCTGAGGTCAGGGAGTTCAGATCCTTCTCCTTCAAACTCCTTCACATTTTCTTTAAAGAAGTGAGTTTTCTTTCATTAAGAAAATTAGCATAATCTCTTCATACTCAGGGCTCTCTATGTGTAATTGTGACTTAAATGGTGGTAACGACCACCTGAGAAACATCAGCCCTGCTTTGGACCCATGGGGTCCCCTCCACTTCTGTTGTCACTTGCACAGCTCCTTTGTAAATTGCTTTTTCGGGTCTGTGTGGTGAATGGATCGCAGTGAAGGCCACAGTTAGTGGCCCCCCTGTGTCCAGGGTCTTTGCGATGTGACCTCGAAGATTCTTCCAGCAGGAGGAAAGGCAGTTTCCTTGTGCTGTGAGTCTGGGCTGGCCTGTGACTTGCTTTGGCCAATCGAATGTAGCAGAAGTGTCATTGTGCCCCGTCTGAGCTTAAGCCTCAGGTCCTGCTTGCTTCTGCCTTTTCTCTTGAAACCCTACTGTCACACTACCGCTATACGGGTCATGACACTGCCATACGGGCAAACCTGGGTCATATCATGGGGTAGGGCTTCCACACATGAATTCTGGGGACACAATTCAGTCTGCAACTGTGTCTACAGAGGTCGCGTGGTTCGACCCCTCAGTAAGATGTGGCTGCGTCTACATTTCCCTAACGGGATTAAAAACCCATTTTATTTATTTATTTTTTATGGTTGTTCCAGCACAGGTATCTCCATTTTCACCCCACCATGGCCCCCCACCCTGCCCATCCCTGACTCCCACCCTGGAACCTACCCCCTTTGGCTTTGTCCTTGTGTCCTTTATATATGTTCCTTGATGGACCTTCCTTTATTTCCCTCCATTATCCCTCTCCCCATTCCCTTCTGGTTACTGTCCATTTGTTCTTTATTTCAGAGTCAAACCCCCATTTTAAATATTTAACAACCGCTGAAGTGATAATTCTTCTTTTAGAGTCTGTAGCTTCTTGCTTATGTCTACTGATAAATCTTCAAATTGGTGAAATTAAACTCTCAGTTTAATTCGACACTTACACTCTCTTCTGAACTGTCAGGGAGTGAGTGATTGGTGTAGCACGATTTCATTTCCAGAAGCTCCTACCAAGACCTCCACTCCTCCTTGTGTTTGTAATACTCAACTGCATGATTCCCGGGACTGTGTGTAAAACCACCCGTAACCCCAGTGAGGGCCCCTGCAGGCTGGTTCTTCTAGGCAGCCTTTGAAATTTGCTTAAATTGGACAACCGATTGCAGAAGGCTTGCTGTTGCCCTGGCACCCGCAGGATAAATCCCAGAACTACATACACCTCTTCCTCCACAGGAGGAGAGGGCACACACAAGAAGTTTCTTTTAGGATAAGAATCAAAGCGCATTCGCTGTCATTGCTGTGAGGGGTGTTGACATCGGTGTAGTCATCTTCGTAGGTGGCGTAAGTCATTTTCTTACGAGGACGCTGCACTGGTGCCTGCCCGCTTTCTCTCCTGCCACGTGAGACTCAATGTCGCCGGCTCACTTATGCCCTGTGTCGATGACCAGTGTGGCAGACAGGCACAGTTTTTGGCTCCGGGGGCATGGTGGCAGCCCAGTGTCCCAGTGCCCAGTGGCAGACAAAGGCCCTACGCCAGGACTCACGCCGTGCGTGGGAAGATGAGTGCGGAAATGAATATGAAATATACTGTCCAGGGGAGAACCAAGATGGCGATGTAGGTAGACACACTGCACCTCCTCGCACAACCAGAACTGACAGAAAATCGAACGGCAAGGGGGTCCGACACCAAGGAAATACAAAATAAACATTCAACCAGATCGGTAGGAGGGGCGGAGACAGGCACCGGGGTGGAGAGGACTCGCGTTGCCGTGGTGGGACCGAGACTGGCGGAGTGTGGGACAAATGGGGCAGGCAGTCTGAGCACTAGAGGACCCTGCGGCCTCACATTTGCACAGATAAACCGAGAGGGCCGGACTCAGAGTGGCAGAGAACGGGGCAGGCTGAGCAGTGGGTAGCACCCCGCGGCCCCACATTCGCGCATAGATAAACTGGGACGAACAGCGGGGAGCTAAGCAGACCGCGCAACCCAGGGCTCCAGCTCAGGGAAAAAGCCTCAAACCTCTGACTGAAAACGCCCGTGGGGGTTGGGGTGGCAGCAGGAGAGACTCCCAGCCTCACGGGAGAGGTCGTTGGAGAGACCCACAGGGGCCTAGAGTGTGCACAGGCCCACCCACTCGGGAACCAGCACCAGAGTGGCCCAGTTTGATTGTGGGTGTCGGAGTGAAAGATTGAAATACAGAGGAGAGTGAGGCAGGCGCCATTGCTCCCTCTCGGCCCCTCCCCCACGTACAGCCTCACAGCCCAGCAACCAGCGTTACCCCACCCCGGTGAACACCTAAGGCTCCGTCCCTTAAAGTAACAGACGTGCAAGACAAAAAAAAAAAAAATGGCCCAAATGACAGAACACTTCAAAGCTCCAGAAAAAATACAACTAAGTGAGGAAGAGATAGCCAACCTATCGGATGCACAGTTCAAAACACTGGTTATCAAGATGCTCACAGAATTGGTTGAATCTGTTCGAAAACCAGATGAAAAAATGAAGCCTATGCTAAGAGAAACAAAGGAAAATGTACAGGGAACCAATAGTGATGCGAAGGAAACTGGGACTCAAATCAACGGTGTGTACCAGAAGGAAGAAAGAAACATCCAACCAGAAAAGAATGAAGAAACAAGAACTCGGAAAAATGAGAGGCTTAGGAACCTCCAGGACCTCTTGAAACGTTCCAACATCCGAATTATAGGGGTGCCAGAAGGAGAAGAGGAAGAACAAAAAATTGAAAACTTATTTGAACAAATAATGAAGGAGAAATTCCCTAATCTGGCAAAGGAAATAGACTTCCAGGAAGTCCAGGAAGCTCAGAGAGCCCCAAAGAAGCTGGACCCAAGGAGGAACACGCCAAGGCACATCATCATTACATTACCCAAGATTAAACGCAAGGACCTACATCCAAGATTACTGTATCCAGCAAAGCTATCACTTAGAATGGAAGGGAAGATAAAGTGCTTCTCAGATAAGGTCAAGTTAAAGAAGCTCATCATCACCAAGCCCTTATTATATGAAATGTTAAAGGGAGTTACCTAAGAAAAAGAAGATCAAAAATAGGAACAGTAAAAATGACAGCAAACTCACAGTTATTAACGACCACACCTAAAACAAAAACAAGAGCAAACTAGGCAAACAACTAGAACAGGAACAGAACCATAGAGATGGAGATCACATGGAGGGTTGTCAATAGGGGAGTGAGAGGGGGAGAGGGGGGGAAAGGTACAGAGAATAAGTAGCATAGATGATAGGTGGAAAATAGACAGGGGGAGGGTAAAAATAGTGTAGGAAATGTAGAAGTCAAAGAACTTATAAGTATGACCCATGGACATGAACTATAGGGGGGAATGTGGGAGGGAGGGGGTGGGCAGGATGGAGTGGAGTGGGGGGGGAATGGGACAACTGTAATAGCATATAGCATAATCAATAAATATATTAAAAAAATCTTAACAACAACAACAAAAGAAATATACTGTCCAGTTCCACTGTGTGTCGGGAAGGAAAAGAAATCAAGTGACTTGGGGGTGGAAGGGACTCTTTCAGGTCTCTGGAGGGTCAGGGACAGTGTCTCTGAGGGTATGAGATTTGAGCAGAGATCTGTGGTAGGAGGACGAGTCACACACGTGTTTCAGCTCCAACGTCAAGGCCTGAACTAGTAAGATTTTGTCTCAAAACTTAGCTCAAGTCGTAGTTCCTGCTCCTTCACTGTTTTTAAATGTTTCATTAGGTTTTTTGTCCTGTTCAGGTTTTGAAAGAGAAGTTTTGCAATGCAGCAAGGGAAAGCTTTATGCGAAGGGACTGAAGCACGTTCTCCTTGGAGATTGCTAAGATTAGGTTGCGTGTTTGTAAGAATCTGTCTGGCTTTGCCAGGCCTGTCGCATTGTCCCCGAGCTGACACGAGGCTGGGACTTGTGGGTCTCCCAGGCACTGCCCGCTCCTCTGCCGAGCCTCGGTCCCTGAAAGTAGACGAGTGGATAACAAAAGCTGTGGTCCATTTACAGAATGGAGCGCTACTCAGTCACAAAAAAGAAGGAAATCTCACCTTTTCAAACAGCGTGGATGGACCTGGAGAGCATTATGCTGAGTGACATAAGCCAGGCAGAGAAAGACCAGTACCATATGGTTTCACTTATATGTGGAATCTAATGAGCAAAATAAACCAACAAACAAGATAGAAACAGACTTGTAGATACAGAGAACAGACTGACGGCTGTCAGAGGGGAGGGGGTAGGGTGAAAAAGGTGAAGGGATTAAGCCAAAAAAAGAAAATAAAGTTGTAAACACAGACAACAACATGGTGGTTACCAGAGGGAAATGGGGGTGGGGGAGGCAGGAGAGGGTAAAGGCGGGGTAAATGGGGATGGAAGGAGACTCGCCTTCGGGTGGTGAGCACACAATACGATACACAGATGATGCACTATAGAACAGTTCCCCTGAAACCTATATGATTTTATTAACCAACGGCATCCCAATAAAGTCCATAAAGAAAGAAAAGAGGGTACAGTGGTGCCTAAGATATTTCGGGTGCTGTGTTAGAAACTGAGGGTGCTAACAGACAGGTAAACCAAGGTCCTCAACCTCAGAAAATCGCATTTCCCTACTTGAGATCAGCTGCCACAGTGACAGGGACATATGTCCTGGAGGCAGACAACAAGGGTTACTTTTTGGATCTGCCGTTTGCTAAAATTAGATGTTATACGGTTCATGCTTATTTGGGCTTCAAATGTCTAGTTTGCAAAATGCGGGTTCGTTCACTCCACAGAGATTTACTGGGACATTTCTGGGCTCTGTCACAAGTCCTGTGGCCAACAGAACAGAGAGAAATACAATCACTTTTCACCAATGGGGATGTGTTAAGGGTCATAGAAGCTGTTAGGTACAGTGCCTGACGCACAGTGTGCACTAAATAAACGTCAGCTGTCAATTCCTTACATTACAAAACTAGCGCTTGATAAGTATAAGGTTTATACAAAGGCTGCTGATGAAGTTGTGGAGAACAAAGTCTGCCCAGGTGGATGAGGAATGAGGGTGGGTGGGTGTCCGCCCTCTGCCCCTGGCTCCTGAGGGGGCACGGAGCAGCTGCCCTGCCCCCACTGTCGGAGCTGCAGGCTGCCTGCCCTGTGTCTGTCTGTTGTCTTTCTTAACATTTTTGCCCCCAGTTTTGCTTAGGTTACCACGCTGCATCTGGACGAAGTACCACACTCTCCAGTGTTCCTGCAGGCTGTGCCGGCTGCTGGGGTGGAGGCAGAACTGACTGGGCAAAGCTCCCTTTTCTCTCTTGCAGGCCGGGAACTCGGTGCCCGATGGAAGCACCCACCTCCTTGTAGGGCGGTAACCAGAGACACGAAAGCAAACACGGACGGGCTGGTGAAACAGAATGAGTCCGGCTTCCCCGGGACAACGAAGAGTTACCAAATTCACCCTGGGTTTCCTACCCATAACCGCTTGTTATCTGTGTGAAATGCACCTGGCTTCGTTGAAGCCGCTGTTACGTTTTTGGGGAGGAGACGGACAGTTTCCGTTATTCATGGTTTCTGATGCCACCGTCTACTAGAATGTCTGCATGCCCCATGCGGCGCGGCTTTTGTGGTTTTGTTTGTTTGCTCGTTTCCATTAACTTCACTGTCAGGCACAGCCTCCCTTTCCGTGACGGGTCCCAAAGGCCCGTAACAGGGCACAGGTGAGCCCTGAATACGTAGTGTGATTGACAGGAGAGAGGCACAACATCCCCAGGGCTGCATTTTTCATTGTCCCCTCTCATCCCTCCCCAGAGCATCCTCTGCGTTTCAGGCATTCTGGCTCTGTGCGTCCGCGGTTTCCCAACATGGGCAGCCCCTCGCAAGGCAGCACTGTCTTCCTGGAGAGTGCTCCCTCTGGTAGCTGCCTGGCAAAGCCAAGGCTCCGCGGGGGGTGGGGGGGGCTGGCTGCCACTCTCTCATCCCCGTGGTGCACTCCAGGCCGCGACAGGTGGGCCGCCTGTGCACCTCCGACTCGGGCCTGGTTGCCTTAGAGGATTCCGGGACCATGGCAATGAGAATGGAGACGTGTCTTCCTATGGAAGGCCCATTAGTCACCGAGCCAGGCTGCCACAAGGTGGTCTTTATTTACTCGCCTGCCCGGAGACCTCCAGGCTCCTACTCAGCCTGGTGTGCTCAGAAACGAGCCTCAGCCCGGTCTCAGTTAGTAAGAATAATCAGACATAAAGATGCTAACAGACCTCCCTGAGGCCATTTTTCTCATTTAAATTGAGACACTTCTGTGCGGCCGGCTTGCCATCCCTGTCTGTGTAAGTACATTTGCTCTCTGTAGATAAGCTGTGAGAAAACCGAATTATCAGGGAGATGCTCACGTGGAACAGAACACGGGGATTTATGGACATTGTGTAACTCGAGTCCTTTATTGCATCAGGTTGCGTTAACTAGAAACAGTCTCAGCTGCGGGCTGAGCGGGTTTCTGAGCAGGTGGGCCTGTGCGCCCAGTAAAGCTCCTCCGAGGGCTAGCGTTTGGACAAGAACTACCACTCTGTGTCCATACGTGACTCTCTTTTTCTCTCTGTATTAAAATGGCTGGCCTGTCTTGTCTAATCAGCACATCTTGCTGATTTTATTGTACTTAAATAAGACGGTTTGCTCTGATAGATTGTGTTGATTTCTGAGAGCAAATATAGTTTTTTTTTTCCTTCTTATTCCTATTTTGGTTTTAAGTTGATGAGGAGGCCTTTGCATTGTAACTGCTCGTTTACTTTACGCTTTTGACTTACCTGGAAACCCCTAATCTCCTAGGGATCAGGGGCTGTGATTTATTGATATTGGTGTCCCAATACCTAGCCCAGAATTGGACCACGGAAAAATACATTGTGTGAATGAACAGTTATCTTTGGTAGTAATGTGATGGTCATTTTCATTATTATTTTAAACTGTCTTTAAGGAAAAGTGTTATTTTTGAGTCTGCAGTAATTTTAACACCTTAGAATTTGTGATTTTAGTGGATCAAAAAACTATGGTACATTTACACAATGGAATTCTACGCAGCAGAGAGAAAGAAGGAGCTTATACCCTTTGCGACAGCATGGATGGAACTGGAGACATTATGCTAAGTGAAATAAGCCAGGCGGTGAGGGACAAATACCATATGATCTCACCTTTAACTGGAACCTAATCAACAAAAGAAAAAAGCAAACAAAATATAACCAGAGACAGTGAAGTTAAGAACAATCTAACAATAGCCAGAGGGGAGTGGGGAGGGGAGAGTGGGGAGAGGGGATTACAGGAATTGCTATAAAGGACACAGGAACAAAACCAAGGGGGAGTGTGGAGTTGGGGGAGGGAGGTGGGTTCAGCTGGGGTGGGGTGGAGGGGTGGGGAGAAAATGCAGACAATTGAACAGCAATAAAAAAATATTTAATTAAAAATAAATAAAAAAATTAAAAAAAGACTTTGTGGGTTTTTTTTGTTGTTCTACCATTCAGCTTTCTTTTCAGGAGCAACATTAGATCAATTAATAATGTATTGAGACAGAGAAAAAGAAAAACTTGGTTGAAAGTGGGTAATTCATTACATGAAAATGCTCATATGTTGAAATGATAGCATATTCTGTGATCAGTAGTATTTAGCTCATCAGCAGGGCGGCATTATTTATTAAATTGCTTACACTGGAAACCACCCCATGTGTGTGATATACCAATGGGATCCTAACTCTGAATTATTTTGATCACCCAGGGTCCTGAAGGCCAGAAACATTTTTCTGACAAAGGAGATAGATTGATTATTCTAAACAGAAGCCACCATGTCTGTGAAGTTTAAGGGCGTTGTATGTGACAACTTTATTCCAGAATGTTCAGGTCTGTGTTGCAGCAGTTTTTCTTGCAGCTGATACCAAAATGTTAGAGCTCGCTAAGTATTCATGAGGTTCTGGGTGTGTTTTATTATCATCTTGTTCTTGTAGTCACGGCAGCTGATTCACTGCGGGCGCAATACCGCAGGGGGCCGAGAAGTACTGCATGCTGTAGCCATCAACTCCCTTCCGGCCTGTGCAGGACGGGACTAAGGAAAAACAGGAACAGGCCATCAGAACGTCTGCTCACAACATGGGGGTACAAAAGAGGATGAACGGCTGGCCGGGAAGATTAAGTGGCTGCGTGTGAAAACCTAATGTAGGTGAAAGTCAGTGTGATCACCTTTGGACCGAGCTGAGATGTTTTGGGGAAGACAGGAAGAGGGGGTGATGGGTGAAGAGGGACAAGCGCCCTGGACTAAATGTGCCCCCAAGGCTCTTCAACGAAACCAACTTGAAAAGAATAGAGTGCATTTTATGTTAGGTACACAAATAAATGTTTCTTGACATGAAGGCCTTGTTTCCTAAACACATGTATTAAGATAACTTTCCAGCTTTGCATTGTCTTTCCAAAAACTGTGGCTCATTTATTCCTTTATTTTGGGATAAAAGCCCATGTGTGCAGCTTGTCCCCTTGGCCTCTCTTCTGGGTCTCAATCACAGCACCCAAAACTAATGATTTAATTCCCTAAATAATCTTGTCCCCGTTTCTCTTTGTGAGAAGGGACATCACCCACTCAGCTCTTGGGCAAAAACTTATGGTTAACCTTAATACTTCCTGCCTCCTTACTTCCACATCCCATCCAGCATCTCTTAAAGGCCTACTAAGCATCTAAATATATGCTCCTTCTGCGCCCACCCCCACCTTGGTCCCAGCTGCCGTGGCCTGTTGCCTAGGAGAGAGCTCTAAATAAAGTGGCCTTTTCACCAGTCACCTGCCTGATTGTTGGACCATCTCTAACTCCTGTGCACACCCCAGCCTGACAGCCACCCTTCTGCTGTACAAGCTGAATGGTGCCATTCTCCTTCTTAAAACCCTCCAGTGCTTTATAATTATTTGAAGGCTCAAAAATAAATGATTAAACATAAGTTGCAAGGCCCGTCTCCCTCTCCAGCAGTCCCACCTCCCACTCTCACCGCTGTAGTGGCCTTGGCCGCCCCTCAGTCCCTCCCACCGACTGTACTCTCTGCCTCCCACACTGGCCCTTTGCCCTTGCTTTTCTCCTGTCTGGAAAACCTTCTGTCTCCTTGTCATCCAATCAACTTCCGTTCTTCCTTCAAATGTCAGCTCAGCCACCCGTGGCCACGGCCTCTCTGCACTCTCCCAGCTCCGGGCAACTCTTTTATGGCACTCACGCTTATTTTAATTTTGCATTTGTTTAATTTCTCCATGATCTCCTCTACTGGGCTCTCCGGTCTTCAAAAGCAGGGAGTTTTGCTCAGTAATGAGTCTCTAGAGCTTAGCCCTATTCTCCGCAGGGACTGTTATCAATATTTATTGAGTGATAATGGGCATATTCACATGTACCGACAATGGAGATAATCCTTTTTTTGGTGCATGTCAAGACATGTAGGGCTTGAAATACGTTTTTGTCTACCTGAAATTAGTGTACATTTTCACTTTCTCAGAACAGAAAGATATTTCTCAGAAGTATGAGCTGCTGGGCACAATGGATTCACTAAAGGGGGCCAGTGCGGCAGGAACGTGAGGTTTGGAATCAGACCTATTGGGCTTTGAATCCTAGCTCTGCTGGGGGTTTATCACAGGGGTGATTTTGGGCAAATGAATGAATGCATCTCTCTGAGCATTAGCTCTATCATTTGTGAAATGGGTTTTATATTTCGTACCTCATGGGATTCTTTTATGGGCTATGAATTTAACATGTATAATTACAATTCTTTCTATTTAGTAGGTGCTAAATAAAAGGTCTTCACTGTTCTTGCTCCCAGTACATCCTCAGGTACTCGGCACAGTGTGAAGGACATACCAGTTAGATTCCCACCCCTTCAGCATGCTCCATCCAAATGGAGAGTGTGCTTTCAACCCGAACTCTACCCGAGTGGGGGGCTGGGGGAAATGCAGGGCAAGAAGACAGATGTGCCAATCCATCACTACGGGACACCCAGGCTAATGCCTTAAACATGAGCAGAAAGGAAAACGTGTCATCTGCCTTTCCCGTGGCAGTCACTTGATTTCAGGTTGCTCTTGATTTACTTAGGTCATTCAGAAAGTCTCTTCTTTGGTGGCAGTGGTATTTGTCAGCTTCTCAGAGGGCAGGTGACCGAGGAGCTTGCGGAGAGGACGTGGTTGCTGGTTGACCCTCGCCCCCGCCCCGTCCGTGGAGCGTGCGCTCTGCCCACTGGTCCTACGTGAGAGCCACCCTCACGGGCTCGGCCTGGTGTGGCTGAGCCCACCTGGCAGGTGTGCACGGCTGACCCCAGTTAAGGCCTCTCTACATAAAGCTTCTAGAAGCTGGCCGGCAGGTGTGAAGAGCTATGCATCTTGCAGCTGCCCAAGACCAGCCTGGTAAGGAAGTTCCCTTGCTTTTTAAAACTTCCACCTACCATTCCGGAGGGGTCTGCTTGCCTCTTTGGTCACTCCCTGCCCTCTGTGGATGAGGCCCAGTTTCAGATTTCATGCAGGAAGCTCTCCAGTGTGTGAGCCAGTAGAAAGATGTCTTTATACTCTGTGCTATAATTTCAGTATGCTTTTTAAAAAACTATCCTTAGTTTAGAAGGAAAAAAAATCGATACTGCAAACATAGTATTCAAATAAAGTCATGCTTAATTTTAAAATTGCAAATGCGGCTAATGACTGACTGTATGAGATATTCTTGAGGTCTAATTGGCTAATTAATTATCAGCCAATTATGCAGCTAAAAATAACGTAATCACTCATTAGGTTACCTGCACCTTCAGGGCAGATGTGCCTGGACCACCCACCCCAGCCAAAGAATGGTGGGGCTTGTTGATTCTAAAATGCTGTATGTCAGAGACTCATCCGTTGGTCAGACCCCGGTGAGCTGTGCCCTTTTAGTATTCTTCTTCTTTCAGGAGTAGCCATGGTCTTTTAACACCTATTTTTTTGGCAAGTAATTATGAACTATTGTACTTGAGTTTATTAGTAAAGAGGGAGCATCAGACTTCACTCACCAATCATGAAAAGGAGAAGAATTAATGACGTGGTGCCCCTGTGTCCTCCAAGGGGAGGGAGCCAAGGTGATGGCGGCAGGTGATAAGGGCGTTTTGCTCGCTGACCTCGGGTTACCCACGGTACTATTTAATTTTGATACATAATTAAGGAATAGGTACAATTTTCATATCCAAATGATATGCATATGTGCTTTGAATATGTGTCCATGGTCTGTAAAAATGTGTCTTCACAGCATTCATCTCTACGCATTCCTCCTTGACGAATATGTTACAATACTAATAATGTATATGGCTAACAATGAGTTAGTGCCTACTGTGTCCCCGATACGATGATAATTATGTCACACCCCAAATTCCCCTAACATTTTACGGAGGTTGGTGTTTATAAGCTGTGTTTCCCTAAACGAGGAGAGTGAAGTTTGGAGAGGTTAGGGAACTTTCTCAAGATTGCTGCAGCTTAGTATGTGTTGGAGGTGTGTTTTGAGTTCAAGTTTACTTGGTTCTGAAGGCTTTGATCTTGGCTACTAGTCAGAAATCTGCAGAGGGAAGCTGATCGGGGTCCAATACATGATTGCTTTAGGTGATGCCGCTCTTTTATATGTTTTCTCTGAAAGCCTTTAGGGGTGGCCCTTTCTGCAGGTGAGGGCTACTGGGGTGACTCAAGCGCATCAGATCACTTGAAGCACTTGGTCGGGTGGCACTGATGAGAACGGCCAGACCGAGAGAACTCGGGATACTGAAAACGGAAGCTGCTGCCTAATTAAGCCCACTGGTCCCTCCATCGTTCATCCAATAATGCATTAGGGAACCATTACATTCCAAGCACTATTTTAAAACTACAGTAAGGTTTAAATAACACAGAGACATGAACAGCATAAATTCTGCCCTTTACAAGCTCCTATTCTGGTTAGCGTGGTCAGAGAGGAATTGATAGGTCTGAAATCAATAGTTGCAGCCATAAGATATATTCCATAGGCCCCGGCCAGGTGGCTCAGTGGGTTAGAGTGCTGTTCCAATACTCGCCAAGGTCGCAGTTCCATCCCCAGTGAGGGCACGTGCAAGAATCAACCAGGGAATGCATAAATAAGTGGGACAATGAAAAGTTCTCTGGGAACACATAGAAGGAAGGGAGCATTTGGCTTGAGCTTCAAGGATTTATTCTAGAGAAAGTGCCAGGCGTGTTGATGCTGTAATATAAATATAACCATAATAGGCAAGGTCACAGAGGGCTGGTGGGCGGCAGGTGTGGCATCGAGAGAATTTGTGCTGTCCCTCAGATCGCACCACACACTCCACCCGTCAACGGGCGGCATCATCCTGACCTTGGCATTCATCATTCAGAAATGTAGATATTTTAGGTTTGCATTCAGATCAGGTTCAGTCGTTTGTCGTTTTTCTAAAGCCCACGGATGACAAAATATGAAAAACAGAAGTCTTTATTTTCCCTTTATCTTCTTGTAACCAATCCATTGAGTAGTTAATTAACAGGAGCGGAACGATGCTCCCAGGCCACGAGGCGGTTAATTTGCTTCGCCATCCTCATCTAGTTGAATGCCAGGTCTCTGGGGAAAGCCGCTCTCTCACTACATTTCACTCTTGGCAAACTATTTGGAATCAGAACGAGGGAAACCCAAGAAAAATAGGTAGCTTTTGGCCCACGCCACCCTTTGACAGGATTGAGCTGTTTGCCTGTGCTTGTCCATCTCCATTAACCACTAAGAAAAGATTTAGAAAGAAGCAGTTTCTGTGTCTCAAAGTCCTCTCGTATGGAACATATGAGTACAAACCAAATTGCTAACACCGATACAGGCCACACTTGGTATTTTCCTGGGACCTTGTGGGAATGAATGGAAAGAACAACGGGAAGCTGCTTCCTTCTCATTCAGTCTATTTTAAGATCAGGAGCTCCTTCAATTCAAAAGCGAGAAGCAAAACACTTCCCCTGCAAAACAAGAGGTGTCAGGATTTACGGCCCCGGGGTCAGCACCTTGAAGAACATGGTCACAGAAAGGGCAGAAAAGCTAGTCTAGAAGAGCACTCTTTCCTGTTTTGGGCTTTACCTGATGTCAGGGGAAAAAGAGGGACGTTTTTCTTTGCTTGACTGTGCCAGGTTCAACGTCCGGACAGACAGTCTGTGCGAGAACAATAGGTGCTTCCCTTGAATAGCCTTGGGGCGTTTTGATTGGGATGCCAGCTGGCGATGCTGCTGGACGTGAGTCCAGCCTGGTGACACTTAAAAGCCTTGCTTTGTCTCCAAGCCTTCACCTTCCAGTCGCAGGAGAGGACAACAGGTGCATTCCCGAGCAGGTGATTGGCAGTCCGTGCCTGCCGGGAGGCGCTCGGAGAATTCAAAGTCCTTTGAAACCCACCTCTCATTCTTTGCTTAAAGAGATTCACTTTCAGTGCAGTGGCAGAAATCATGATACCGTCAGCGATCGAAAAGAGAAAGTAGTGTGTTGCTGAAAAATGAGTAGAGAGAGAATGAAATAGGGGGGCGTGCTGTGACACGGGGAAGGAGCTCCCAGAGCCCAGGCCCAGCCCTGGAAGGATAGTCCATAGTGAGCCCGAGAGAGGCCAGGGGCCCCCAGTGCGGCCGAGATGGAGAAGAGACTGGGACCAGAGGAACGGGGGAGGGGACAGTTGGTTGGAGTTGGTAAGGACAACGTGTAGATGTATGTTAAGCCACACGCTTGTTTGCATAGAACGTGAAGCACAGATAGAAATAATAGGGAAACAAAACGTATTTTGTCACAAAAATTAATATTGGATTTGTCTTTCTTAAGTGCAAGATAGCAAGAAGACAGCTCAAAATTAGGCTGAAACATATAATTTATCCACAGATGCGAACACAGTGTCCCTTCTTTGGTCTCAGATCTCCACAGGTCAAGGAGAATGAACCCCCCAATTCAGAGGGTTGCATTTACACGTTGGCTTGGATTCTGCAAGTGAGAATTTCTTTTAAGTAAAGAAGAAACACACCCTCTATCAAAGGAGCGTTTTGTTTGTTTCCCCGAAGTGTGTTAGAGATTCCAAGTACAAAACGGATGAACTATTTTCTGTTTCCTTCAGGGAGTCAGAATGGCTTTGCTGATTTTTGCCTGCGGGCCTTTGAAGTTGGCCACAATCGTGCAATGTTCTCTCCATCTCCCACGTGGGGAATCTCCAGCAGTCGGTGTTCTTGGGCCTCTGAACCTCAGCGATGGTTTACTGGCATAAAAAGTTTTAGATTCGAGTCTCATTTGGGGGATCTTGTTAGCTGGGCTCGTGGTACTTAAAATGCTATTTCATGATGCAAACGATGGAAACGTTTGGGTCTTTTGTCAGGCATATGGGAGGCTGAAACTGGAATTCATTTCACCATTTGAACAATCACTTCATTTTATCTGGGCTTCCCCGCAACAGCTTCTAGCACAGATGTTACAAATGCACCCGGAGTCTGTGGCATGAATACAAGGTCACCAGAGTCTGGCCCACAGGAAAAGTAAAAACTTCTTTGGATACCATTATAGAGAGAGATATGCTTAAGCGTATATTGATGTATATTCTAGATGCTTTAGAATATACTGGAAAGAGGAATTTATTGACCTTAAAGACCTGAGGTTGGCACTGCAGCCAACAAAGGCACACTGTGTCCGTGAGTGCACTCAGGGTCCCGGGAGCCGTGAAGAGGGGCCCTGGGCTTAAACTCCAGCAGCCGTCGCCCCTGGGCCCCTCCAGACGCACCCTGTGCTCGGAGAGTGTGAGGCGTTTCCCTGTGGAATACTGCCAATAGGCAGATCTGATTGTGCAGAGATGCTGCGAACGCATTTCAGAAAACAAGTTGGGGCAGGACAAGTTGTGCTTGTGATCGGCCATACATCACCTTCCGTAAGTTCTCTTCACCGATACCATGATTTTTAAAACTCTTTAATGAAACTCGGCGGCCCCACACACTGTGCTCAGTGTGACTCCCATCTGCACCGTCAGCTTTAGTCTGTGACAGGCACAAGGTGATGCAGACAGAGGTGAAGGGACAGGAAACAGCTGGGCCCGTGATGAAGGGCTTGTCATCCTGGAACCTGAGCCAACTGACCGTGTCCGTGTAGGACCTGAAGAATTGTCCTCATTACGATTAATATGCCATTTCGTTTCTCTGCCAAAGCAATCACACGAGGAGTAGAGGTGAGAAAATTGGATCTGTCCTCTTAAAGCTCAAAAAGCTAATATTCTCCTTCTCACGTGTCACCTGTTCATGCAGTAGAAGGTTGTCTGCGAAGTCCTCCCAGACCATTTAGGGACGTGTGCCGTGTCCCCGGCACCTCGAATAAGGGCTGGGACACCATGAAAGTGCTGCCGGTCGAGGGTGAGAAACGGGACTGGTGGGAGGAGCTCAGGATGGTGTCCCAGAGAGAGAGAAAAGCCCTCGTAACTAGGGCTAAGAGGGCCTATTCTTTCCGGGTTCTGCTCTCATGTCAATGATCAGAAAGGCAGTTCAAAGTAAAATCTCCTGTCCTGGGTCTGACAGCTGGTTAATAGCACAGCTGGGGCTTGAGGGTTTGCCAGTGGCTCTCAGGAAAAGGGGGAAGGTGACTAAGGAAAAGCCACATTGGTGTTTCCATTGACTGCAGCATAAAGAGGAACGAGGGTCTCCTAGCTTAGTGAAGGTTCCCCAAGGAGGCAACAGACCAGGACGGGGGTTATTTATATAGTTCCCTCAATACTCTGTTTTGGAGCAAAAAATTGCTAAACTGTCTATAATAGAACTGGAAGACTAGATTTGAAGCCAAGGGAAAACAAAATACAATGAAATAACGAAGAGATACCAAAGTGAGAGAATTATTAGCGAAGTAAGTGGACATTTTTAGTCAATTCTAAAGATATTGTGGGGCTTTGCTATTGGCATTATTGCTTAAATAATAAAACAACAATGCAGCCCTGAGAAAAGAGTTCAAACTATAGACTCAACTAATTCTATTATTGGGGCACTAAGAAAATTAATCTCATGACTCTTTGACTTGAGAAACCGTTCAATGAATCACGTGTTCACAGGGCTATGAACCTAACACAACTTCTGTGTTTTCTTACCAGTCCCTGGCAGAGCAGCAAAATGCTTGACTTTCAAGGCCAGGTCCCTGGGTTTACCTGCTCCTTCCACCTATCAGTGCTAGGGTGACTCTGGACAGGCTACCCTGCCTTTGCTGCCTCTGTCGTCTTTTCCTTAAAATGTGGCGAGCAATAATTCCTCACAGGATCAACTGTATAAACGCACTCTGCGTATTAGGGACATGTGCGTTAACTAGTTGAGCAAGTATTAGGCATTCATTATGTATAAATGTCTAAAAAGCCCATGCAGAAGTTCCCCTCGTCCAGAGCACCCTCTGGTCTGCACTGGTATTTCCCTTGGCTTCAAGGGCACCTATGAAAGGCCCCCCTATAATTCTACTGCAAGTGGGCAACCTCTGGTTACACAGGTGTGGAGTTGGAGAAGTTACCTCCATTCTCCGTCAAAGCCTTTTTCTGTCCATGTTTCCTCATCAGATCTTAGAGGATGGATGCTGGGACACAGGGCTTCCCGTTAAAATTCTTGTAAGGGTGCCGTGAGAAATGTGACTCTGTTAAAAAGTGCTTCCCACGTGTAAAGAGATATCACCATTATTCCAAGTTCTCTTGTTTGTGCAGGCGAACCTCTCCTGAATGCCCACACTCAGTAAGAGCTGCTGAGAAATTTAGAGTTGTCCCGTATGGCGTCCCTAATGGGGGCTGGAAGCACACTGGCCTTGTTTTGCTTGCTTGGTCGTGAATCTCTTACCCGGAAGGCTTTCCGTGATTTCTTTGGGTTGTAATGTGTAGTGTTTCTAGACTCTCCTGTTGCTTTTACAAGTTGTTAATATTCCTGGAGCTTCTGAGGCGGGCAGCTTCTGATTTTCCCTCCTACATAATGCCTCTCAGTGTACCCAGAGGCTTACCTAATACTCAGACTCATTAAACAGTAGCTTGAAATTCAGTAAAATTAGTTACGGTTTTAGATGATAAGTTTATGGACAAGAAGTTCTGCTTCTTTCATGTGATCTAAAAATAAATACTTTACCTCCCAAATCTTCTAAGTACTTGAATGGTCCATCATTCCAAAATTTCAGTCTTCCGGTACATGATAGTTGTACTTAAAAAAAAAATTGTCGGCTCACCCTTCCCCATTCCCTTCTCTGTTATACTGGTCCTTCAGACATACGCAAAGTGGACTTCAGAATGCTCCAAGGAAACACAAGTTTTGAAAATTCAGCTACTTGGGGGTAGGGGCCATGTCTTCGACTCCTTGTATTAAGTCCATTCTTGGGGCATGGTGTTTGTGGAGTAAATTCTTGCTGTTTTTCCGTGAATAGGAAGAATAGGAAAAGACTGGTAGTCGGGGGTGGGAGAGCACCCCAGAAATGGAAGTCACGCACGGGTCCGAGAGCAGGTCTGTGAGCCACGTGAGGAGGTCTCAGAACTTAGCATGAGTCCAAGTTCAGACCGTGTAACCAGTGCTGCGTTCCACGGGAAATGCTGACCCGAAAGACGGGCTCAGCAAAGCTTGCTGAGCCCACACACTGGCAGTGGCAGAATCCAGCCAGAGCCAGGAGGCCCCTGTTTTCGAGAAGGCTGGGGACAACTTGAGAGAGCTGGGTGGTCAGGGGCCCTGACTGCAAAGTTGGGGGGGGGCAGGCAGTGTGAGTACTGTTGTAGGAAGAAGCAGCACAGGGCAAGAGGGGACAGGATGGCAGATTGCAGGCATCAGAGGGAAGCGTGGCCACTGGCCCTGTGGCTTCCCTTCCGTACTCCCCGCCTGGACACCTGAAAGGTCAAAGGAATCTGGGCTGTAGGATGGATGCTGGTGCCTACGACGGGAAAGCTGTCCTGTCGGGGACCAATGGCACACGAGGGCTGGGCGCTAGGGCTGCGGTACAAATCTTGGAACTCAAGTGTGGCCTTTGGAGAGACACAAACAGGATAAGATGTAACCTTTCCAAGACCTACAGGCCTTATCAGAGGCAAATAGTGTGACATTAGATAAGACCTGTTAGGGCATATGATAATAATAATAATAATAATAACAACAACAACAATAACAACTTTTGTGCCTGTGAGAATACTGTTATTTTCACTGGGAATTGAACATTCCCATACTCTAAAACTCTCAGACAGAAAAGGAATTGGACCATATACCAAGGAGAGTTTGTCAACCTTTAAAAGAAATGCAAGCAATTCAGTTACCAAAGGGTCTTCACACCAGCCTGTGCCCAGACCCGGGGCAGGGCGCAGCCACTCAGAAAGCGGACTGAGAGAAAGCAGCAGGGAGGCCTTGAACTTGAAATACTGCTTGTGTGGCATCGGCGATAACATTTATGGAACTAGAACACCAGGAAAATAATCTGATTCACGGTATGAACGCGTATACGACATCTGGTTTCTAGAAGTAGCCATTCCTCACAGATACTAAGGGCTGTTTTTCAACATCACAACTCATTTTTAAAAAATCGTCATTTTTTTGTAATTTAGTCAAACAAAATCCCACTGTTGTGGAGACAGGTGGAACGAGTTCCACTCTACACTCCCCTTATCTGAGTAGACCAAGAAATGGACGGCATTGCTATGTTTGATTTTTGACCCAATGTTTTCTTTCTCCTACTTACGGCAATGATATATTTTAAAAGCACTGTATATTGAAGACATGCCAAATATAACTGAAGAAACGGCTGGGCTTCTTTAGCATCAGAAATATGTATTTAGTCATAAGCCTCTGAGCATCAGAAATAATAGCTTCATTATGGAATTGAATCCAATTTTTGTTATAATGGAAGATATTTTGATTAATACAAGGTACAATTACTTCACTTATTAGGCACCTGATAAGATCGACTTCTGCTTCTTTATACAAGGCAGCTTCAATATCTGACAGATGTTAAGTGTTTAATGTAGATTTCATTACACGGTCTGCCCTGAAATGAATGCAAACACCGAGTCCATTAATGGAACATTGTACTGAATGCAATAAAATCAAGTTACTTTCTTGCAGCTTCTTCATGCTTTTACGATAACTCTCAGGAGGAATCTCCAAAGGAGTGATGAATGCGAGTCCGAACTGCCAGGAGTGATATATGTTTGTCCCTGCTAACAAGCATTTTCTAGATTAAAAGGGCACAGGCAATACAGTGTATCGATTTGTGCCGTGAATCCACCCAGAATGTACAATGCTAATGCTACTTACCGTCAAATTCCAGAAGAGAAAAATTTGACCAGTATTCGCATATTAGAATTTTGCTCCAAGTATTTCTTTTCCACACAAATAAGGATTTTTGAGCATAGTCGTTTGTGATCTTTCTGTCCCCTCCCTCATTTGTAAGCCAGCTCCAAGTGGCCCTCTTGTTCTGATTAAAGTGAAGAAAACCTCCACAATCATCTGGTATAAAAAAGCATTTAGGAATAAGGCCACATGCGGTATAAAAATGCAATTCTTTCAAAGTATAGTAAAGTGCCACAGGCTTCCATCAAGCTGTGGACTTCCTTTTCTGACTGAAAGTGACCAGGGTAATAAGGACTGATTGATTGATTCAGCAACATGGAGTGAGTCCCCTGGGGGGAGCTGGGGACCCAGATGAATAAATAAACAGGTAAAGGAGCTCACAGCTCCATGGAGATTATATTGTGTGCAAAAAATTATATATATTCCTCCAAAGAATAATATCCATGTGCAAGGTAAGGAGAAAGTAGTTTTCCAGTTGTGAGCATGCAGAACACAGAGTTTATTCTTCTATCCTCATTTATTAATTATTGTGTTATTTTCCTTACAAACAACTGTAAGCCTACTTTTGCCTGCTTGTGCCCCACCCTGGATGTGAGTAGGAGCCGGTGAAAGAGATGCAGTTCGTATGTGGTTAATAACTGTTATTTAAAAAGATACCATGAATTTTTCCAATGGGGGTAAAATTAAAAGGATATCCCACCTGTCCATTTTTGTTTTTAAATACCTGCGTATTCTTTTTTGCGTGTGGACTGGCCAGCATGCCTCTACACAGGCTTTCAAATTCAGTCTTCTATTGGTGCGCCCTGACAGGAAGAAGAAGTCTGTTTCCTTAAACCTTGACTCATGTGTTATTTTTTTCTCGTGATTCTTTTTGTTGCAGAAGAGTATTCAAAGATTGAACTTTTATAAACCTGCTATTATTATAAAATATCTATATATAGTAGACAACTGGCAGAGTTACCATAGAAACTAAAACAGCGATCAATTCAGAAACCATGAAAGTGTAAGTAAAGATGTAAGTATTATGAATAGAAAGCCATAAAACTCAAAATTTCTCATAATTATTGGAAAAAATGCAAAATAGATTTTTTCAAAGGATAACAGATGGAAAACCAGTTCACAGCTATGGTTTATCCCCTAGAATAAATTCGTGCGGCAATAGTGAAGCGAGGCATGCTCTCATTTTAAGATGCTGTCAAGAAATCGGGTTTTTAAAAGAAAACTGGATCCATAGAAAGCTCTAGTGTACTTGGAGAGGCCTATACCCTAAGGCAAACAACTATTATTCCTCTCTCCAAATTTCCAGTGTTCGGCCTGTCTCAAGTGCAATGTCTGAATCACTTGGATTTGGCAGATACGTATCTCGACTCAAACCTACACCCTCTCTAACTACGTTGTGTTAAGGCCACTGGGGGAAACCAAAGGAGAGGCCAGCAATCAGAACACGTGGCCAGGAAAGTGGTAAAAGCCCACGGGGATGACTTGCGTGGGTATTTCCGTGGGCACACTTGGTTCGCCGATGCGTTCATTCCCGAACGCGTGCGTGCACACCTCACTGATAACGTCGCAGTCAGTGTTACGGCTAATTCTGGTGGGAATGGGTTCAGTTTCCCTTTAAAACTATGTTTTAATTCATAAAATGTAAAACAAAAAATGTTCTATTGATAAGTGGTTTAATGAATGGATTTGTCTCACCTGTGGGTGTTCAGTGGTATAACAATGGAGCTGTAAGAAAGAATGTCAATGTCAAGATCCTTTGTTTAGAAAATTGATGTCGGTTTACACCCTAAACTCCAAGGCGACTTGTAATTTAACCTCACACAAACCAATACAAGGAACTACACTCTTTCTAAACAGCAAAGAAAGTGTATAATTTGCTAGAGAGCACAAGATAATTCATATTTCTATAATTTAAAGACATGGCCCTTATTTAGTTAAAAATGTCCCAAAAGTTGACTTGCCAAACCAGGGACCATGTGATTGCGTTCCGCTATGTCTACTAAAGGAAAAGAAAAATGGTTGGAGTGGAAGAAGTAGATACTAAATTACACCAGGTATCTCCATGGCCGAGAGGCAGAGGGTTATGGCTCAGCGTAGACTTGTTCCGAGAGACAAGCAATGCATTGTGTTCTGCAGTGGTGTGTGACGTGTAAACATCAGTTAGGTCGAGTTGGGTAGTGTCATTCAAAGCTTCAGAGTTCGTAGTGACATTTTTCTGCCTGTCCTACCAATTACAAAGAAAAGGGTGCTAACATCGGTACCGGTGGATGTGTTCATTTCTCCCTGGAGTCCCGTTCATTTTCGCTTTGTGTATTTGGAGTTCTGTGCATAAGGGCACACACACACGAAGACCTGTGATGTCTTCTGAGTCATTGATCTTGGGTGTGGTTCATCTGGACGGACTGGTGGCAGTAGCTCTAGTTCTTTTTCTTGTGCTAGACAAAGTCCTCGAAATGCATTTCTCACTCTTTGACCTGGAGATTGTTACCCTGCCTGACATCATTCCGAGATCCCATTGCAGGAAGAAGCTGGGTTTTCAAAACCCATTTACAGCATAAACTTTCACATGACTCTGAGCCCTTGCTATGGGTTCTTGCCCCAGGGTGCGGTGTGTGCTTCCGAGGGTCAGACCTCTTACCCTCCTCAGGAAGCCTCTGTCTCACCACGTCAGGGGCACAGCCTCGGTCCCCTGCACAGGCGGGAAGGGACCATGAGATAGAATATCTGGTGCCTCTTGCCAACTCTTAAAGGGCCTTTAGTTCGTAACCTCACCATAATCTCCACGGCAATGGTACCTGGTGCTGCAAATTCAGCACTGTGGGGGAGGTGGTGAAAGACACATTGGGTGCTCCCGAGTTTCCAAAACTTTGTCACAGAGCTGGTGGTTGTGTGTGAGGGAGCTAGTTGCCGAAACGACACAGATTAAGAGACTGTTGGGGTTTCCAGCTGGGCTGCTGCTGAAATTCTGATATCATAGATCTGTCCTTCCTATGCGTATTCACTTGTTTACTTACTTCGATAAAAAATTGTTTCCCCCACGTCCAAAGCTTTGAATCAGCAAATTCATTAATGTGTTGGGGTTATACAGCTCCCTTTTAAAGGCAGATCGCCTGGGAAGTTCAGCACACTGACCTCCCCATCATTCATGAGCATTATGTTGCAGAATAATTCAATCAGGCCCTTCTGGCCAATGCAAGAATGGATCTGGAGAGGGGGCAAGGGAATGCAGGCTGGAAGGGGCATCTGCTCTGGGGCATTGGAAGCTTGCAGGGCGGGGACCTAGAGCAGCTGGGGTCAGAGGAGGGGAGTGGGGCGGGGGCGGGGGGGAGAGGAAGAGAGGTGACAGGTGACAGGCACAGGGCTTTGTGGCAAGTTGGACATGGAGAGAGGAGAAAGAAGGATTTAAAGATAATTCTGAGGCTTCTAGATGTTGCCACTATTTTAAAACTTAAATTCCTCTTCACAAGCTAAAAGCAGAAGTTTTAGAGTTTACGTAAGAATTATAGATTTTTCTAAAATGGAATTCTTTCCCCAGGCCCCTGTAGTATAGATTAACTGCATTTCTCCATATTGGTTATGAAAAGTTATTTGCAAGTTACCAATTTTTCTTCTAAATTGAATTATTTCATATCAATTCATCTTGTAAATTTAGAGAAGTTTTTTAAGTTGCTTATTACTTTGTGATTACTTTTTGATTCTGTAGGCTCTCTGTTTTACAATTAGATGTATTGTACTACAAAGTTAATATTTAAGAAAGAGTAATTATTTTGCAGTACCTTAATTTTCTCATTGAATAATTATGTGTTAGCTGCCCCCATATTCAAATAGTACCAATCCAAATAAAAATATAGTTGATTTCTGATTTAAAATATTTTTATTTTCGGAGGCCAGATAGTCCATGTTTGTACACTTAAAAATTACGAAATACTTATTAGCAATGGAGTTTTCAGAGACGAACTTTGAAAATGAGATTAACTTAGGTCAACGTGCTGTTTAGAACGCAGCGGTGGTGCAAGTTCAGCTCACCTGCAGGTAGTCCTCCAGCTCTCGCGGGCTTTTCCGTTGTGACATTTGTTCCTGTGGAAACTCACCTCCCTGGCCCTCTCCTCTCTCCGTCTTTTTAGCCCGTTAGCAACAGGCTGCAGGATGGCCAGAGAGCAACCCGAAACATTCCTGCAGCAGCTACTTAGAAGGCTTGACAGGTGTATGTTTTCTCTTAAAGGTTCTGCACCCACATTCCCAGTCGTGCACACCACGTATTTGTTATGCCCGCCACTCCAGACTGCGAGAACTGAAAGAATTTCTCTGACCTGGTCATGGAGCAATGCAGTGATGACCTTCTGAGGTCTCGCAAGGCGCGTGTGCAAGGGGACAGGGTGAGGAGAACAGAGCTGGCCCCGACGAGGCGGACTGGGACGGTCAGCTCTGGGACGATGTGAACAGCAGGCCCCTGCCGCGCTGCCGGCGTCTACAGAGTAACAACTGGGCTAGAAATGGACTAAAAGCTCAGTGCGGAGACTGAAAGGAATTGTGCCCTGGCTGGTCGGTCATGATTTTTGGAGGATGCCCTTGTTTGTTGGTTTTTTTCTCGAAGACTACATCTAAAGTAGTCTTCCTTGGACTACACCAAGAAAAATAATGTTGTGAATATAATGAAAACGAACAAATAAACACTTGTTTTTGAATACCAAGAGATAAAAAGTCTCTGCAAAGAAGAGATAATGAAATTTAGAGTCACAAGAAAAGCTAACAGGGTGAAAACTGAAATAGCAGTGTTTAGGAAGGATGGCAGAAATCTGGGTCGGGGGGGGGGGCGGGGGGGGGGGACGAGGGAGGAGAGATCGATTCCGTAACTAAGCGATAGAAGGATTAAGGGTCTGAGCTACAACTCACTCTGGTGGGGAAATATCGAAGAGCCCAAATTCAAGTGTTTTTGGTGGAACTTGGACAGCCCAAGTCCCCCGAAGGCTCCTCTGAGAACCTCTCTTCCCAGGACATTGTTCTGACACCCAGACAGAGTCTAAGAAGGGTGTGTGGTGGGGGCGGGCGGGGGGGGGGGGGAGCCGGCTCGCGTCCGTGGGAGATGAGTCAGAGGTTTGCTCAGCGAAGTGAAAGAGAAGTGCTTCGAATTATTGAAAAAATGGAAGTGAAGTGAGAAACAGGTAATCGATGATATAGAACAGTGCGAAGAGTTTCACTTGCAAGATTCTTTTTTCTCTGGTTATAGGAAGTTAATTTGAGCACCAGGTTTTCATACGCTTCCCTCCTACATCAGTAACCTCCTGTGGTTACTTGGCTACGTCTGTATGGACTCGTATGTGGGAGTGTGGACAGCAATGGAAGGCAGCGGCAACAGGAATTTCGCCTTGCCTCGATTTTCCTCCCCATTAAACATGTATGAAAGGGACAGTACTGTGCTCAGCCGCCGTGTCCCAGAATCCTTGGTGGTGGCCAGCAGAGAAGCCAGCAGAATTTGCACAACTCTGAAAGCAATGGTGGTATTCTAGTGGGGAGAATTCTAGTGGGAGAATTCTAGTGGGAACACGGACCAGTGGCTTTGCCACTGATATAACGAGCTCGCTGGGGTCCCTGGACTGTAGCATCTGATGTTGAATTTGGAAACAACCGTGAATGCTGACTGTAAAGAGGCCTGTTTTTAAATAGTAGACTAAGTCGGTGCTTTTTATTGGCAGCTGCCTCCAGGGACCACAGTGGGGGCCGAGGCCCTTAAACAAACAACCGTGGTAAAGAGACAGCTTGTTCTGAAAAATCTGGCCTGCGCCTTGACAACGTTGTAAAAAGATACTTCAAATAAGAAAAAGGGAAAATAACCCCAAAGAACATAAATTTGGCTTCAGAGTCTTGGAGGGGATTTCTGAGAACCAGGGAGCTTCAGGGTACAATCAAATAGACAACCATTTCCTTCTCTTCCAAATCCTTCATACTTTCCTTTATGCAATAAATTCTGCTATTCACTTGTTTTCACTCATTAAGAGATAGAACATTCTGTCTTCATTCAATTCTCGAATTTACTGAGCCCTGACTAGGCCAGGAGCTGTTTATCTAGAACTTACAATTTAGTGCGGGTTAAATATTCAATGCCTCGTTAGTCAAGTTGATAAATAGTCCAAACTTTATGATTAAGAGATACTTTGGTCATATGGAACAAAGATCTATAAATATTCTCAAAAGGGAGAGTGAGTTAGCCTTTTATGAAAAATGTACCCATTTGGGGGTCAGAATATTATTCATTCACTCATTCTAAATGTATATTGAACTTCCAACCGCTGTGGTAGGTGACGTGCTCAGTATCAGGGATTTAAAAATGAAGAGAAGGCCATTCTTTACGGCCATCAGTGCCCTCCTGACACCTGCCAACTGTGTGACTTTGAGTGAGCTGCTTCTCCTGTGTCTTCGTTTTCTCGCATGTGAAACATAAGTAATTATAGTGATTATATGTGAACGGACGCATGATATCTCGAAGCCTCCCATCTCTAGAGCTGTGTAAGGGTAGATGGAGATTTAGCCTTGGGGGACAAAGGGGATTGAGAAAGGGGTGTGAAGACTTTCCAGAAAGAGAGTTAAAAATAAACCGCATGCACAGACACACGAAGAAGCGAAGCCGTAGCAGCCGGTGTGGATGAAGAAGTAGTGGGAAGGTCTGGGGGTCGTATGGTGAATGGCCTTGAGGATGGTGTGACAGAGACTGGCCAGCAGCCCCGGGAGCCATTCCCATCTCTCTACCCAGTTGAAGAAGATGCCACGTTTCAGCCGGGCCCCCTCAGCTGAGATGACATCCTAGTTTCTCTGCAGGCAGGTGATCTGCACAAAAAAAGCCCCACTTGTATTACAAAATCTTTTCTTACCAAATCATAAGCATGTAATCTTATAACATAATCACACTCAAGCACACCATCTGACATTTCAGGTGAAATGTTCAAATTAAAACTATATATCATTACACCCATCTGATAACCCTACCAACCACGCGCAAGCAGGCCCTACTTCTGCAGCACCCTGTAGTTTGGGCCAATTGGGTGCATTAAAGGCAAAGCTGCTTCATCCTCGGCTTCCTCCCTCCCACCCCCACTCCTGCTGGGAAACGGTGACAACTAGAAAAATTTTGGAAGCCGTGAGTTAAACGTGGTCACTCCACTTCTCCAGCCATGGGCAGCTTCAGGCTGCGCTGTGACGTGAAGTGGAATCACGGAGGGTGTCACCTTTCCCTACTGGCCTTGTCACTCAGCTCCGGCCCTCAGAGAGCCGTTGCAGTTGTCAGCAGCTTACTTCTTTTCAGGGCTGAGTAGCATTGCTGACTGGTTGTGGGAGAGCTTGCTAAACCGTCCCCCACGAGGGGCGTCGCGATTGTTTCCAGTTTTGTCCATTATTAGTAAAGCTGAGATGACTACATACATAGACACCATTTTTTGGGGTAGACATACGTTGTCATTTCTGTGGGATAAGTGTCCAAGTCTACAATTCCCGGGTGAAAGATATGAGTATGTTTACTCCTTTTTTTAAAAAAAAATAAGAAATTGCCAACCTGTTTCCTGGGGGATTATACCATTTTCTATTCTCCAGCAACGTGTGAGTGATCCAGTTTCTTCACACTCTTGCTGGCATTTGGTGTGATCACCGGTTTTGCATTTTAGTCATTCTCGTAGGTGTGCAGGGAGAGCTCATTGTGCCTTTAATTTGCATTTCCCAAAAGCTAGTGATGCCTCTATCCACGGGCCTGTCTGACATTTGCCTGCTTTGATAAAATGTTCAGATCGTTGTCCATTTTTTGTCCTACTATTTCAGTCTTTACTGTTTCCTGTGTTTTTTTACTGTTGAGTTTTGAGGATTTTAAAATATATTTTAAATTTAACTTGGAAAACATGGCCTGTAAAGGGAAAAGATAAATTGGTCCTCATCAACATTTAAAACATTTGCTCTTTGAAAGACCGTGTTACTAGGATGAACGGATAAACTACAACCAGGAAAAAAATATTTAAAGACCACAGATTCAACCGAGGACTTGTAACTAGTCCTCGTACTAGGCCCCACAGATTTTCTTCTATGTTTTTTACTAAAAATTGCAGGTTTACACTGAAATTTTTATGAGCTAAAGTGATTCTTTATGATTCAAGTGAGTCAAGGACTTTACACTTAAGTCCTTGACTCACTGGGACTTTATTTTTGAAAATACCACTTTTTATGCCTTCAGAAATATCTGTAAAAATATCTTTGATTAAATAATTTAGATGCACAATGGGAAAGGTTGAGCCGGGGATGCAATGAATTTGGTTTTCCCAACACTCAACGATGCCATTTTTTTCTCAGAGGAAGTCACAGGCTAGAAGATATAAATTGTAACACAGGGAGAAGAGTGGGATGAGGATATCTGGTGTTCTTTCTCAAGGGCACAGAGCGTTCTGAGTGATTAAGAGACAGGGAGATTTTATATACGTACAATTGTCGTAATTTTTGCTTCAAACTCATTAGTCTGCTTGTTGGCTGGACTATTTTGAAAGCTAACATCAGAGTCTAGGTGGATTTTTCCTAGGCGATGACTGAGGATGTGAAGGAAGGGGGAGCAAGGGAGGCAGCACGGGCACTCGGCAGGCTCGGTGGGTAGCACTGGTGGCAGAGCTACAGTTTCTCTCCTCTCCTTGCTCTGCACAAACGCACACAAGGAGGGGCTTTCATCGACTTACAATAGTGTGGACAGAAATCAAACTCACTTCTTTTTAAACAATATTTTAAATTTATTGATTGATTTTAGAGAGGAAGGAAGGGAGGGGGCATGGAGACAGGGACACAGAGAGAGAGAGAGAGAGAGAGAGAGAGAGAGAGAGAGAGAGAGACAGATGTGTTGTTCTACTTACTGATGCATTCATTGGTTGATTCTTGCATGTGGCCTGACCAGGGATGGCACCCTCAACCTTGGCGTATTGGGGGATGATACGCTAACCGACTTAGCTACCCAGCCAGGGCCTGGAAGTCACTTCAATATCAGAGGGCTCATCTAGACATTTTCTTATAATTAGCAAGCATGGTCACTAGGGATTTCCTCCTTTTGGGTCTCGCCTGTGATAACTTATACTATTCCGGAAGTCTGTATTTTCTGGAGCATTTGATCTAGCGCACTTGAGAAGATTTCTACGGAATCAAGTCAGGAGACACATCGTGAGCAGAGGAAGGGAAATATCCCGTCACAAACAAAGTGCAATCCGATTTCCAGGCCACGCCTTCCCTTCAGATCAAACCATTTCTTCTCTTTTGATGTCCCTCAATTACAGTGTTTTAATTAAATCACTCTCTGAACCGTGCGTGGATTTGCATACCCCCTTTGAAGCATAATATAAAATGACCCACATATATCGAGTAAAGACCTGGCCTGTAAAAAACGGCAATGACATGGCCCCTGATGATAGTTCTTATGTTTGTACCCCGGAATCCACTCCCTGACCTGACCCTGACGAAGGTGCTAGGGTCCGGGTACTTGTGTACCATCACCTGTTTGGATAGAATACGCAGTAAAATGGTTGATGCAGGCTTTGAGCAACCCCATTGGCTTGCTCACATTACCTTTGTGGTCAAAGAGATGATAATACTTGTTTTAGACCAGTGACTTTTTGTTGGGGAAAATAGAAGGCAGCAGGAAAAGAAAAAGACCAACTATGAGATGGATTGACCCCAAAAAGAAGCCACAGGGGTGAGTCCCCGGGAGCTGAGCGGGGATGAGGACAGGACATCATGGACACCACTCGTTCGAAGGGGCACCAGGAGTCGGAGCCGACTCGACGGCATGTAATTCGAACACAGAGATTTCACCCTCTGCATCAAAGACACGGTAGTAACCCACAGACATTCGGAAAAGACTTCAGGACATCCTTTAGAAAGGATGATATAGCTGACTGCCCCCATTTTAGAGACAAAAATTCAAGACCCAGAGCGGCTGAACATTGTGTTTCAAGCACTATAAGATACACATGGCTTTCTCACTTGTGAATGTCCCTAAAACCAGTATGTTTTGCCTAGTTCATGGCGTCTTATAGTGGCTTTGGCCAGGTGGCCATTAAGATGCAGTTGCCTGGGATCATGAACTTGGCTGCTGTTGGGCGATTGTATGAACTTGGTGGCTTTATTGGGCAACTGTGACTTCATGTTCCAGTCAGTGAGCCACTTAAGGATCCTCTGAGTAAAGCGTTAGTCCTGGCCATGGGCTAAGGACTTGTGTTAGCACCTTCTAGGGAGCTGCGTGAAGCGTCAGCATCACAACTCACACGACAGGGGACCCTGGCCTGGGAAGCAGTCCTGGGGGGAACGGTGAAGCATTCTTTTGAGGAAAACCTGGCACAGAGGGTGAGAATGTTTGGGAAAATTCGTACATCAGCTACTCTTAGTGAAATATCGATTCAGGAAAATTGACCATGACTTGCCCATATTTTCACTTATACTCTCCAGTGTTGCTATGCGAGTAATTCATGTCTGAATAAGCCCAAAAGAACTCCTTTAATATGCATGCAATAAAGATTCTGAATGCTAAGGACATATTACGCCGTGGTTTGACTAACTTTTTTTCCCGGTGCAACAATTCTTTCTTCTAAATTAGTATAAATATAATCAGTTCTGGTTCATTCTTATTTCTTCATCTGTTTCCCTCTAAGCCAAATTGTTATCCATTCATACACACTGTGAAGTAAGAAAGAAACCCCAAATGTTCCAATTTTGATGAAGAAATCTAATCTTTATTTCTATGATGTCAGCACAATATACTCACACAATAGCTTGGATCTGTACTTAACAAAATACATTATAGCACTGTACAAACTTTATCAGTGTGGAAAACATTGCGCAACATTTTATTAAACACGATACTTTATATATATTATATATACTTTCATAGTTTTATTTACTTTAAAAAGATAATTAACTCTCTTTATTCAATACTTGGTTTTATCGGTAAAGCACAGCCTAACACAGGAAAAAGTGCTCTCGTAAGCAAATACGATCAATAGAACCCTAAGAAGAGATACCACCTATTAGTCTCATTGAAGTTTAAATTAAGGTACCAGTGGAATGTAAACAAATTTTTCGTAATTACTTTTTTTTTTACAAAAGATGTGTTATCAAATATACATGCAGAGGTCTGAGTTCTAGCCACTATCGTTTTATTTCCTTAACAATGTGGTACAATTTAAGTCTTTAAAAACTGTAGCCTTTGGCACTTTGAGTAGAAAAAGAATATATCAATATTTATGTAAAGGAAAAAAAAGTCAATGACCAGAGAAGTACTTTAAAATCTTTTGTTAAGAAATAGGAAAGATTAGGAAATATCACACTGCACCGGAAATGCTGCAGCTGTATGGTTTTCTTCGGAGTACTAAAACCAGCCCACCTCTCTCTCTGGGGACGGCCAGAGCCGGGCGCGGCAGGACAGCGGTGGCAGGGGGGGGAACTGGTGAAGGCGGCGTTTCAGTCCCACCCCCCTCTCTGAGAAGGAGATTGCCACAAGGGATGGGGTTGAATCTGTGTTTTATTGCCAGTTTTCAATTCTGCTGGTTTCAGCTGAATCCCTAATCCCTAATGAGGAAGTTGGTTGCTCTAGAAAGCTCTGCCCCTTTCCTGCAGGAGTGAAAATGATGGGGTGCCCTCATCTCTACACAGCACCTTCTGTTCTCTCTGGAGACTGTACTGAGACCCGGATCAACCAGCATCATCATGACCTTTGATCCCCTTGGCCGTCCTCAAGGATAGATTAGAATTCGTAAGAAATGGTGTAGGAAAGGTCTCCTGCTAAATTCCAAGAAGCAAATACTTCTTCCTACTTAAACTAAATTTTTAAGTTGGAGACACCTCAAAATGTTTTGTTTTCATCTTCTTATGGAAAATATTGTTTCCTTTGATCTAGGCTCAAAGCTTCACTCGGGATAAATAGCAACAACTGTCGTTTGCACACGAAGCACTAAAACTGTGCCTATTGAGATATTTTGAAGAAATACATTCTTTGTTTATTCTGTGAGATACTTCTATGATCAATTTGCATATTCTTCAGATTCTACCTGTTGGTGTCCAATGAACAAAAATAGGGAGGAAGGTGAAACCCACCTATGGTGGCTCTAACTTACTGGTTATCAGCATGTCAAAAAAAGTTAATGAGCTGGAACTAAATGAAGTTTTTGGATTACTTGTTAAGGTAGCAACTAAGCAAGCTGGCGATGTAACCCACGATGTCAAGTTTTGGTTCACATTTCGTGTTTATAAATTCACAGCAATACATTTTGCTCAAGGAATATTGACTACTATTTTCACTTAAAAAATAGAAGAGCATATCTATAACATCAAATTTAAAATTCCATAAATAAAGTAGAAGCCATAATGTACAAAATATGATCGCGACCATTTCAAAAGATTCTCTGAAAACAATCTAGTTTGTAAGCTATGCAGACTGACCCACTAAAAGCCAGATTCTTTATGAGCAGTGCCTATGCTTAACTAAAAAGTAAGCAGGAAACAACAGCTGCAGAAAAGCACTAGCTGTTCCCTTCGACTGAAAATATTCCTACACAATTTTTGTTGTCGAAGAAAGCATCATTTTGAAAAAAACAAAAAAAACAAAAAACCCGCACAAAACCTTTTCGTGTTTGGGCTGTGACAGAGCCACTACGGGGAAGCTGCCGGGGTGGGAGTGGGGCCCTATTCTACCACGAAGCAGCCAGCGTCTTCTTAACACAGTAGCATTTCTCTGACAAGGGATTGCACACACCACTAGTTCACAGCTAGATAGAAGTGGGGAGTTTACATGGGGGATGAACTATGCTAACCAGCACCACCCACGTGGAGTGCCAGGTGCACGCGATTCTGCAGAACGGATATATAAAACCGCATGGCCTCTGCCGAGGGGGCACCTGCTCTGGATCCCCGCGGCGAATTAGAAAGAAAAATCCCTAACGTTGGCACATTCAAGAAGTAAAGGAGTGTCTACGGAAGGAAACCGCTGTCTTTTGAGATTGCCCTCTGCCAACCTTCTGAGTCTGAAGACAGGTCTTAGAGGCGTCTTCCTGTTGGCACGTTAGTGGGGGTCTTGCATTGTGCTTTGCCCTCCCCTTGATGTGACATGGACAAGCGTGGTGGTCTCAGTTCCTCAGGAGTCATGGAGCCCCGGGCTGACAGTGGGTGATCTGGTTGGAAAAGAGGTTTCCCCAGTTTGTTGGAACAGAACACAAGGAGAATCAACCTGTGGTCTCTTAGCGGACGCACTCAAGTGATTGAGCAGACACCGCTCAATCCTTGTAAGCCCGTGTGGGGGAGGTCCCCTTATAGAAGATATTCCTAGTGTTTTCAGGGCTGTTGCTTCTCTCGGGAATCAGGATGATGTTGCCTTTCCTCCGCAGCGTGGAGTCGCGCGAAGAAGAGACGGACAGCGTCTCGGAGCCCATCTCGCTCCCCTCCACCGGCGTGACGCGGATGGTGGCGATCCCGTGGTGGTGGTGGTGCTCGCTGCCATCGATGTTGCTTCTCTTGCGGTCTCCGGAACCAAAGCCGTCTTTCAGGGACTCGCAGCTCTCCGAGTCCCTGTTGAGATCGTTGAGCTCGTAAGTCTGGCGGAGGCTGCCCTTCTCGGGGGCTTTCCACTTCCAGGAGCCGCTGCCCTCGCCCTCGGTGGACGGGATCTGGATGATGGGCCGGTTGTTCTCAGGATGGGCCTCCACGCGGACGATGCCGCCGGGCTCGTGGTCGGTCAGGGTCTTGTAGCGGATGGAGCCGGTGCAGGAGACGGTGCTGCCCTCGGTGTTCTTGGGGCTGCTCTGCAGGACGCCCTGCTGCTTGGACATGGCTATGACCTGCATGATCCGCGGCTGGCTGTTGCTGCGGTTGCACGCCACGGTCTTCTCCGCCGCTTTCAGCCACTTGGCCCGGGCCGAGCTGCTTTTGGGCGAGGCGCCCACGGTCTCCTGGGTCTCCTCGGGGATGTGCACTAACTGCGAGGACCCAGGCCGGGGCTGGATGGACACCCGGGCCCCCCCAGGCATGCTGTTGTTGCATGGGACAGCGCCAGGCTGCAGCTTGAGGTACTGACTACCGGGGCCATGCGGGTCTCCGTTCACCCCCACCCTGGACGGCTCTGAGCTGGACCTCATTTCTATGGATCTGGGCGGCGACTGCCCGGGCTCGGTCTCTATGACTTGCAGCGACAGCTTCCGGCTTTCGTTCTTGTTCTTCCACTGGGTGAGGAGCTGCTTGGACCGGGCGGAGTCCATGGAGGCGTGGATGCTGGCGTTTCTGCGGACGGGGTCCTCCACGGAGGGGGTGCTGGCCCGGGGCAGGGTGTTGCTGAAGGTCACCATGTTCTCCTTGCCCATAGGGCTGCGTGGGGTGATGATCTCCACATCGGCGTTCGCCCTCTTGAGGTTGGTCAGCGAGCTGGCGTCCCGGGGGTTTCGGGCGAGGATGCCCTCGGTGTGAGCGATTCCGTCGCTGCTGCTGCTGTTTTTAGCAGCCAGCACCCGGCTGGGGTCCTGATGGAGGTCGGACAGGGACCGGAGGGCCTCTCTGTGCTGGAACAGGCTCTCCTCGCTGGGCAGAAAATTCCCCACTGCGTACAGGCCCTGGTGGGGAAGACAGACCATGAATACCGCGCTGGACACGCGCTTGCTCGGCCCTGGCCCCACCCTGAGGACCCTGCCGCCCCCCATTAATAAGGTACAAGCTTGCTAAAGAGCGCTGGCTAAAACAAATAATAAAACCCCGAGAACCTCCATGACTGGGGAGACAGTTGGTAAGTTATATCACAGGTCACGGGACTGACTGTTGGGGAATTCGGAGCCCATGATTTTTATTATTAGTTGGATTTTCTCTCCTTTCTCTGTCCCACTGGATGCTTTTTGTACATTTAATCCTCTGAGTGCTTTCAAAAGAAAAGTCAGACAATGAGAGATATAGGAAATCCTTCTGCTTTTCAAAGCAATTCAGTTTTCTGGGTTTGGGACTCTCTTCTTGAGTGACACCTCGGATTTTCAATCATTCCTTAGGATGGGTGGCAGAAGTGTGGAGAGTAGAGGACAACAAATCCCTCATAAAACATGATATCAGGTTTTGCAACAAGGTCAGAAATGTGTAGTTGCAACTCCCATGGAGCAGAGCTCCACGCGTTCAGCTTTGTACGGAGTGTTCTCGGGAGACAGGGCGGAAACGGGGCCGGGGTGGGGGCCCATGCTCTCTCCTGGCTTACACTTGCTCTTAGGCAGCGCAAGAATATCTGACCAATTCAGTGCTGTTACATGACCTTGGAGCCACATTTTACTTAATACTGTCTTCACGTTCAGGTTTCTTGTTTTTGATTTGGGGGATAAAAGTTTGGAAAAGGCCAACATTCAGATTCAGAATCTCTACCCTTCCCACACAGAGGGTCCAACCCCTGCTGGGCGTTCAGTGTTTGGGGTGCTTTGCCTCGAGACGAGAGCACGTGTGGAGTCCCATTTGTGTGCTGATTTCTGTCGATGGTAGCTGCTGTGTCCCTTTCCAATAGCACCAAAAGAATCCTGTGGATTTAACGTTTATAGAGCAGCCTAACAGTTTACAACGGCATCGTCCCAGAACGGATACATTTCCAACTTCAGGGCACAGGGCGCAGATAGGAATGGGGGGGAGTCAGGCCTCTGCCTCTCCAGCTACTTTGACGCCTGGTTCAAATCTTCTAACTAATATCTGTGTACATTTTTGCTGCCTGAGCTCACAGGATAAGCAATCCCCACTTAATGTCACATTCATAATTGTATTTAAATTTGTAAGTTTAGGAAAATCCTCCACCAGACTGCAAGCAACTGCAGAAGGTGGGGCAAAAGTAGTTTTCAGTTGTTTGTATGGAAACGAATACAATAATTAATAGATAATAACGTAAGAATAAATAAACTCCATTTCACGTACTCACCACCGTAAACCTACTTTTGCCTGCCCCTGTATTCTTATTAGTCTTTGCACTGTGAACTCCTTGAGGACAGGTCTTATTTCTCACCCTTTTGACTCTCAGTGTAGTACCTGGCACAGATGGGATATTGTGTACACGTAGAATGAATGAGTGAGATGGCAACAAAGACCAGGCTTAAAAGTAGAGCCCTGTGGAAGAATCCACATTAGCTGGGTGTGTTGTAACCAGGTGCCACGTTTGTGTTGTCGGGCAAGTTCTATGACCTTCCGCCAAACCTTCACTTTCACTGACGTTCACTTCCATTACCTGTAAAATTGCACTCGTCCCTGACCCTTCTGGGCTGTGTGTGTGAGGGTGAAATGCAACAATCCTTCTAAAATCACAGTTTCCGGCCTAGGGTAAGAGTTTTCTAAGTCATTTGGCTGAAAGTCAGGTACGTGCTTTGGCTTAGAACGGAGATGTAGCCAGAGATTTTCTCGTGAATATAAACTACATGTTAAGTAAATGATCACAGTGCAAAATATTCTGTGCATGTTTCCCACTTTGCACTGTGGTCCATCAACTAGTAACAGTAACTTAGTTACCAAGTACAGGGCGATCCCTCCTCCTATCAAAAAGCCGCAGTAGACGTCCACGGGGTGGTTCTTGTACTGAGTTATCCGGGTCAGCCCGCAGATGATGCCGCAGATGATGAACGTGAAGACCAGCAGGGGTTTCAGGAGCTTGGAGGAGTCCGTCAGTGTGGAGTTGAAGTACATCTTACAGACGGAAGAGATAGGTTGAGTCTGTTAGGAAGGTCGTCTTACTATTAAGTCATCACCACATAAAAGGTTGAACTCAGCAGACTAATGGATACACTCTACGACAATTTTACTGTTCCACTTCCCCAGCAATTCCTACATTCTCTCCTTGAGAAAAAGGAAATGCGAGACAGAACTCATCAAATAAATAACCCCATTTAAGTACATGGAAGTGTAAAAAAATGGATGCAGTACAATTAGCAGGCAACTGTTTAGTCCCCGTGCTATTTGTCATATTTTGTTCATGTGTCTCACGTGACATCTCATGAACTGTTGCGTCGATCAGGCATGACGACAGTTCACTGTATGGCATTGATCAAGTTGACCCTGACCTAGAACTCACGGTTACTGAACTACTGAAGGTAAAGCTTGTGCGGGTGTGTATCTGCACACTTAACACAATTCTTTCGGTTTCAGAATGTGTGACATTCACGTGGCTCACAACACCCTCTCATGCAGTGCGCTGTTACGTTAAGGGGTTACCAGGCTCACTAAGTACAGGACTGTGTAGGAAAATTATTTTACTCTTACAGTGTTTATGGTATCATCTGCTCCCTTATTCTCATGCCTGGTATTGAAGGACCGCTGTGCTCAGGTTTGCTGTTCTGTTATCACCCGGTTATACGGTGGAATTGGTAGGAGACCAGAGCCATTCCTGACTTCCTCTAGGACACGGACTGACAAGAAAGACCTAGTTACTCACCGAAACATACACAGCAGCAAAGGCAGCGAGGGTCGCGTGCTGAGAAGGGAATGATTTTCTGCCAAAGGAAGACAGTCAGATTATGCCTCTATTTCAGATACACTGCTGACAGTCACCTCAGGAACACTGCGTGGTTAAAATCCTCAGCAGAAATGCCACAAGGCAGGAAGCAGTAACTAACTTCTGGTTTCTTTTCTGGAGAATTAGCTGAGTGATAAAATAAGCACGCTAATCGCCATTAGTGTTAAAAACTAGCAGTGATGCGCTTTCCAATAGAAAACGCGGGCCTTCTGCGGCATCCCTCCGTTACAGCCCTGGGGTAATGGTTGAAAGTCGAAACAGGCGGGAAGACGTCCTAATTGTTCTTTGGTGTGAGAATTGTGCCAGTTTGAAGTAAAAGTTCATAAAATCCAGCATTTTAAACCTTTCAGTTTTTTCTATGCTCCTAAATATATGGCTTCACATATGAATTTTATGTTCAGTTACATAAAATTTTAAGACAAAATCATTTTCTCACAGCAATGGGTCTAAATGTGTCTTTCACACTCTACCAAGCGTAAGAAAAATCTAATTTTAACAACATGTTTCTCTGTGTATCCCACTGTAAAAATGTCATCTCAAGAATCTCAGGGCTTCTTTTTCAGTTATATAATTTAAGAAGCAGGGAGAGAGAGGAACTCAGGATAGGGAGAGAGGCACTGAAAAAGACAAATAAAAGAGGAACAGAGATTTTTTTAATTGAGAAAAAAATGGAAAAATAAACTTCAGTTATAATGATGTCTCCTAATTATTTGGTACCCAGTAAAGAGGATTGTCAAGTAATAAAGACAGATAATACAAAAGGATAGAGAAAGAATAGGGGACATAGGTCATAAGTGTAGGTTCAAAATTATTGAATGGACCACGAGAACTTGAATGTGTATAATTATATAATATCAGGCTCTGATACTCTTCAAGTGTACTTATTATTTTTGATTCTCAAATTGATCTCTGGGAACTCACTGAATGACAAATAAATTCTTCTAACAATCATCTACTGCCATTCATCCTTCTATAATTTATCCTGAACTTCTAAGATACCTCTTGCCATACAAGTTATCTTTTACTTTATTGATTGAAAAAAATTACATGCATTGGCAGTTTCTTGAGTTTTTCTGCCTCCTGTTGTTTGAACTGGAAGGCTAAAAGCTATTCAGATCTTCTGGGTTTATTCATAGAAGACACATTTCCCAAAAGGAACATTCACAGGATTAAAAAAAGTAAAACATATAATGGAGATGTACATATCATAGATATTAAGTCTTCTGCTTCAGTCAATACTGGAAGCCCACTGACTGTAAGCCGTGGCTGACCGTAAATACCCTAAAGCAAACCAACTGTGGTACCTAAAACCATAAGGAGGACAGGGCGGATCACAAACATGAGTGAGGTTTGGTGGTAGGAAGCTTAGAGGCAAAATGTGAGGCTGAAATTGGAGACGGAGAGGAAGATTTGGAATGAGCCACCAATGGTATAATTACTAGAGAGATTACTGAATTGAAAAGAAAAATAAAACCAAACTCATCACGATGGAAAGACGTCTGCCTAAGGGGACACCTCCGGCTGTCAAAGACCAACACAAACACTGAGATCTAGCGTTCTGAAACCTCGGTGTCCAACCTGCCGCTGTTGATCACCGTGAGGTCGGATCCCGAGCAGATGTCTTCCACGATGTAGGAGTTTTCTTTGCAGGACACGTTCAGAGAGGTGTAGTTGGGCTTGCACACCGTCAGGAAGTACGGCGCCTGGTACCCAGTGCACAGCTGGATGATGTCCGTGATGAGGGCCGTGGAGCAGAGCCCAAACACATGCACACCTGTGAGCAAGGGGGAGGGAGCTGTTACCAGGTGAGGGCCACCACCAGCCCTGCTGGCCATACTGCAACAGGACGGCCCCCCACCCTGCTATGATACTCTTCTCTGAGTTTACGTCTGGAAGACAACAGAGAAAATCCTCAAACTTCTAAACAGATACCTACCTAAGGTCAATATAATGGCTATGAGTGTCTTCCAAGTGGTAGTTTCAGGTATTTTGGCCAGTTTGGCTAAACAAGGCCAGTTTGCAATGTTATTAACCACGAGTCACTTGTCAAACACCTGGGACACGTCAAGGTGACCAACTGGATTAAACGTGGGGAAGGCAGCAAAGTTAAAGATAATTTTACACTGCTCAGCCTGTCTGAGTGGCCAGGGCTCTGTCTCCCCAGCAGTCCCGAATTCTGATCACAGTCACCAAACCCCACAGAATCGGTTCCAACTCCCTGCAAGCTGTAGTCACACCAGGAAGGCTGATCATAGCAGAGAAGAGGGCAAGGGGTCCCTGTCGTGGACACAGTAATGACGTCGCGGGCATAGGGCCGGGGGAAGTCTTCCCGCACATTTGGAATTCAGAGACAATGTTCTTGTATCTCCTGGTCTGAATTCTATCTTTCGTTCATCTCCTAGGGCCAGACTCGAAGCACATCTCGCACACCCCGATGCACACTCACACACTTGACACCACTCCTGCTTCAAGTCCCTTGCTGGCCTCACCCACGGGAGTCTGGCTCTGCTCACACAGACACGATCTGAATGCACCTGCTTCCTCTACATATCTCAGTAGGTCGCAGCTCCCCGGGTTCGCACTGACTCACCGTCCCGGGCTCTCAGGATCGGAGAGGGACCAGGGTGGTTCATTGGTGCTCGCCCAGGCCAACATCGCCCACCTGCACGTGGCCTGGTTTTGAATTTTCCTTCTCTGCTTTCTGTCACCTAGCAACCGCTCTCTCTACCTAGTCCTTCTCCACACACTCACCTGGCATTCTGGACACAGAACCTTTGTTTCTACGTCCCAGTTCCTGGCTGCATGCAATGTCTTAGAGAGGAGTGTGGAAAAGGGGGAAACAGCCCATTTTTGCCTTTGGAGAGTGGCACTGTCCAGACCCACGGAGGCTGGGTGGCTGACTCCAGGATCTGTTCTCTAGGGGGAGGTGGACCATCCTCCTACAGCTAGAGGCTTCTCAGAGAGGTTGCATGCCATGCCCCTTCCCCATGGCCTTTTGTTCCATTGGGGAAAACTGTCTCTGAGGTCAGCTCTATGTCCTGAAGATGTATTTCCTTGCCTCAGTTCATGACCCTGCCAAGGGCCTACTCTTGTCTTATTGTCCCACTGTGCCGCACTGACAGAGCAGAGTCTAGGCCACGGTTTAGACCAGACTTCTCCTCTGGTGGGAGAGACAGTTGTATTTAATTACCCACTAGGTACTGGGTGAAGCTACCCATTCCTTGGAGATGAGAGGGGACGGGCAGAATACCGTTTTACTGACTTACTGAGAATGAATGGAAAACACGTTGGTGTGATGCCCTGGGCTTCTCAACGCACTTAACAAAACAGGCCTGTGACTCCAAGAACATTAAGATGTTTCCATGCCAACTGGAAAAGGTGAAGGTTTAGATACTGGCTGATTCAGATGCCGGTTAGCAGGCCTATGATTTCCTACAGCTCTATAAAGAGGGGAGGTAAACTGAGAGGGGCTAACCGGGAGAAACAGCCGTGATGCAGTACTATAAAGTGACATTTTATGTGCAGTAATTTCTGGACGAGAACGTTCCAGGACAATTGAAATGGAACCACGGATGTGACTACATCATTTCTGAAGAGTTAGCCATTCCTACTGGCCGGCTGACATTTATTCTCCACTTTAAAAAGTGAACACAGACCCAATGGAACCATTTTAAAGTGGATTTATGCTTCCACTAGAGCTACTGAAATGCACGGCGTGTTAGCTCTCAAAGCAAGGCCTATCACCGCAAATAACACAGCTCAGATACAAAGCCCCAATTTGGGTGTAGAAACAGATTTTTCTTTCTTTCTTTCTTTTTTTTTTTTTTTTGGTATAATGTAAAACTCATCATGTACCTGAAATCACACATCTAAATTATAGCTTTGAAGACTTAATCTCTGTAATTAAACATAGCATTTCTGTTTGAAAAACACGTTTCCTTTCTTTGTGGCTCCCACACCCACCCACGAATCTGACGGCTCTCCGAAGGAAGGAATTGAAGTTGCAGCCTCCGGCGTTGATGTTGGGCTCCAGCCCCACCCCGTTTCTTCGCTTGGAGAGGCAGCAGTAGAGGATGCCTTCCCCTACCATAATCTGCAAAGACAAGAGGGTTCACAGTGGGCTCAGTGGGTTCAAGTGAGTTACGAGTTATCTCTTAACACACCACCAAGTCGACCAGGTAAAGATGGATTTTCTTCACGGCATTAGAGACGTGATCCCTTTCTCCTAAGCAGACAGGGCGCTGGGAAGGGCATGGGTGGGCTCTTGGGAGCGCCTCCCCCTGGTCAAGGGTGTGATGGCATCGGGGGTTTTCATGTGGTGGCAGCAGCCAGCCTCTGGCCCTCTGCCTCTCTGCCCATACTGTGTGGGAACCACAACCCACATGTGCCCATTCAGCACTTGAAATTCAGCTGCCGCAGTTAAAGAGCTGAATTTTTATTTCCTTTCCTGATATTCCATGATTTAAAATTTATATCAATCTAGGTTTAGAATGCAGTAGCCCCACATGTGGCTAGTAACTATCTTACTGGGGAGAGTCTTACGAGAGAGTCTAGGTGTGCAGGAATTTGTGGGTGAACCACCTCGGGGCGATTAAAATGGAATCACCGTCATGGCTGAGGTCATTTCTGATGAGTTACCTGTTCGTACAGGATAGTGTTTCCTGGGTGTCAGCTACGGAGAAAATGTGTTTGCAGTGGACACAGATTCAGACTGCAGTGTCAGAAAGACTCTCCTGAGATAAGGGACTGTGTACTTGCTGGAGGATTCTATGACGTAGGACATCAGGGAGGGAACTCAATGTAGTTGGGCTGAATTTAATTATGTCCCCTTGTTTGTGGCTCCCTCGGCACCTGTCCTTCCCTCCAGCACAGGTGATGAAAGTGCACGTTGACTCTCCACCTCGTTTCCGCTCGCCGTGACCCTCTGAGGCCCCGGTTACCCTCACTGTCCAGCACAGTGCCTGGTACTGCGGGACTCGCAGCTACCGCCATCCCTGTGGGGTTCCTGTGGGCTGCTCGCCCTGGGTGTTCGGGCTGTGAGTCACTCTGGATAAAAGAAGCGAGATCTGAAATCATGGGTTTTATTTATGTAAAAAATCTAAAATATTTGGGATTACTGTGCCTGAGAGATTGTTGTGAAATTAGAATTGATTGGTATGGACATGTGGAAAGCAGAAAGGGAGGGTTACAGAGATGCTGGCAGTCCCTTCAGTATAAACAGTCACGTCGCTTTTAAAGATTATAGCCATGCTTAGGGCCAAAACAGGTTTTCCAGGCAAAACCTCCCCGTTCTCAGTACTAGCTTAACATTTATCTTATGAAGCATTTAAAATGATAGACTTTTAAACTCATGGCAGGAACCCTATGACCTTCTGTTTCACATGTTCTGTCTGCTGTGTGTAAGTAGTATGGTAGGTGTACAATTATAAAGAATCTTAATTTGTTTAAAGAATGATTTTCTTAATGAAACCCTACCGATAATTGTACGTGTTGAAAATTAGGTGGCATACATGATAAGCTTTTAAGATCAATTGTAGAGTAATCAAAAGGAGTTTTTTTCCAAATCATGGAACATGGAGTGAATTATGTGCCTCGAAAAATATTCTACACTATCACTCTCAGTGGGGCAGGGAGACACAGAGGTTTCTACATTCGGCCTGACACACCACACACACGGAGTAGTGTAATGTTCTCCCGAGTTGATCGTTCTAAGAAAATTGGCCGCTCCTTCCTGAAATGCATCGCCGCATGGCTAAAAGGGATCCAGTTCCTCTTCGCATCCTCAATAACAGTTCTGTGAGTGATTTTGTTTCCTTCTTTTAATTAATTAATTACTTAATTTCCTTCTCATCAGTGAAAGCTATGTTATGTAAGAATTTATTGGTACAGCGCCATTGGGAAAAGGTGTCTTATCACCCAACACAGCGGTGGTTATCTCCAATGACCTTGAGATTTCAGGAATTTTCTATTAGTTACTCAGTACACGGATAACGGTTATGTCAACAGGGTGCTTGCTCATCGTCTGGCTTGATTCGAGGTGGAGGGTTTTATGGGTCAGTGTTTTGACCACACCCGAGTGTCCATCTCTCAGGGGCACATCACTTTTCTCCCCACGCTTCTACTCTTTCAACCTTGATCACTAGGTCACTGCATGAATTTTCAAAAGGACGCAATTTGGTTTGGAAGCAGCATCTCCTCGGGGTTAGGGGAGATGCTCCTGGTGTATTTCCAGATATGCCTGCTATCTCCTCGAGGGGAATGGCGCGCAGCTCACCTGCAGGATGGGCTCAGGGAGTGCTTTTGATGAGCCAACAACCTGTTGGGCCGTTGACAGTGGTAGGGGGAACCATTTATGACAAGGACCTGTCCACAATATTCTATCTATGCTGTACAGAGCCGCAAAGAAACAATACGAATTTTTTGCATGTCAAATATCATGGACAGGTTTCTGGGAGAGAGTCCCAAGTGACTCCGCCTTGGGGCAGGTGAAGCCGGGAACTAGATGGCTCATTATTATACAGGCCCCGTCCTGGGAGTGGCCACCAGTGGCAGGTCTCACACCCCAGAAAGTCTTTCTTGGGAATACACTGGAAGAAGGCAACAAAAAGTGTTATATTCATCAGAGTACCTTTAGTGTGAAAGCTTGCAACGAATGCCTTTTGGGAATCTAACGCATGTTAAGTATTCTACATTTTGATTGTATCAACTCCTAAAGCTAAGGTTAACAGCTAGGAACCATAATCAAATTCTGATCGAATTCTCTTCTCAAATTAGATATACTTATCCTTTAATAACATGCAATAAAATTTTACTTCCAGGGCAAAGAACATGCACATTTTTTTCCTGTTCATGTAGATTTCATAAAGTCTTGTTCAACCCCGAGAGTCTGCATTGTTTTTCCTGCAAAATAATCCCCAGAGGACTGAACCAAATGCTTGTTTCGTTATCGCTCCGAAGTAAATGGAATATTAAGCATGAAATTTTAAGGGCAATTTTAGAGAGATAAGAACATGCATTTTACAGACATGAAAAGCATTTGTACAGTTTGTCTTGCAATATCAGGAAGACAAGTTATTTTTAAAACATCCCTCAAAGCATAGGAAAAAACCTGGGCAGCAAACACTAAATGATTGATGTGTAAATACCTGCACAAAACCACCAGCTGGTCTTCCTTTTGCCCCTACAAAGGTCCTTTTAAAGGACATCACTGCCAAGAGGTCCCCATGTGGACAGGCCTATGTAGGAAGGGCCTCTCCTCCCTGACCTGGGCCCTCAGCACCATTTCCAAATGAAGGGCCCATCTGGCCTCTCTCCACCGCCCTCCCTCTCCATCTGGGAGCAGGGTGATGTCACCAGGAGGGTTAGAGTCTATTGTCTTTGCTTTCAGGAAGCGTGTGTGTAGGGGGAGGGGCTGGAGCGGTAACAGGTGTAGTAAAATTAGAGACGGAACGTGGATCTAGAACAGGAAGACCACAGACTGTAGGGCCTGTGCTGAGGAAATGCACGTGTCAAAAGAAGGCCTCCACACAGGCAAAGGTGCGATTGGAGAGAAATCTAGAAGGAGTGTGATACATGGTTGGAGTGAAAAACAGGATGTGATGTCAGCAAAAGTCAGAATTTGTTTTGCTATCGAGTTATTTACCCCAAACCTGTGAAGCCAGTGTGGGGCTTGGTGGTGCTTTAGGTGACACGGGGGAAAATGAGAGACCCAGAGGGCAAATATTTCCTGAGGATTCCTCTTGCTCTAGGAAGGCCCCCCCACAAGGACCCAGGCATGCATTCAGGGGGCTCGGCGCCAGGAGCTGATTGGGGCAGCCCCCCAGGTTGGGTTGGTGTAAGGGGGCCATGACAGACTTCTTTCATTTCTTTAGGGCTCCAGAAAGAAAACTCTGGCCCAGGACTCCCCAGGAAACATCGCTAAGCTGCGTGTTTAGACTTTGTTACTGGGAATGAGGGGGTCAGTGAGGCAGGAACACGGTGATAAGGCCAAGGTCATCATCCCAGGATGTGTAGTGAGATGAATAGCGCTGCAGCCAGACCTGCTTTCCGAGCTACTTAACACAACACCCCGGGGAGGAAAGGGTTATGGATATATAAACCCAGTTACTTCAATGGTTAACATCAACCCGGGCTTTTCGGCAGCCTCATGAACACACGTGCTATATTTTATTTTGTTTCAAGCAAACCCATAATTTAGCCCACTGCACGCCGACTAGGAGAAAGGCTTTCTGGTGTAATAGACTACAAGCATATATTCATTTTACTCTTGTAAAAGGGCTGGATGATATGGATTTTTCATAAGTCTTTAAAGAAGTGACAGGAAAGTGCTGTTATTCCAAGCAATATGGCACTTTAAGTATGCTTTATTGGTCTGAGGACAGCAGGAGTTGTTCCAATCACCCTAGAGTAAGCGGAGCTCAAATCACTTACTAATTCTCCAAGTATTTTGAGATCTTTTAAGTATGATAAAGTTCTTTGGAAAATTAAGTTCTAATTTAATTTTCTGAGAGCATGTGGTATGATGTATTTGTAGTACAAATAGCGTGTTGTGATTATTTAATATAGGGGAAAATTTAAAAAAGAAATCCGCAGCTCCTACGAGTAAGGACTTTAGAAGGTTTCTGCGCAGACTCTTCCAAAGCCGCTGATGTCTGAACCCGAACAGGCCGGTTCACCAAGGAATCTTGTAAAAACACTGTTCAGATACAGCTTTTGGATGAATAACCACTTCTTCTGACATTCAGGGGCATGAGAAAAGCAGAGTAGAGTTCCTTCTGTTAGAAATAAATAGCATTGACCTTGAAACAAGTATATTGTCCTTGAGGTAGGATTCTGGGGGCCCAAGAGATGGTGGAAAGGGTTGGCCAGTCTACTTTCTTAGTGAATTTATCTAAAAGTGTGTTCTTCAGGACATTTCTCTTAGCAAACTGAAAAGAACTATGGTTTCAATTCAGTTCCAGTAGGTGAGGGCATTTCTTTATGCTACGTATTTTAAAATGTAAGTGCCTTTTCTGAATCAAAAGTATTTTCTCTTTTTCTGTGTGCATGTGCATGTGTGTGGAAGGTGAGTTGCGCTCTCTTTCTAGTCATTGATACACAGTGCTTAGAAGCAATATAAAGCGCTAATCTAGTAAAAACTGAAACACGAAGAGATAGCAACATGCACTTTTGATCAAAGAGGCTGTTGGCTATGTAAGCATTTGTTTTCCTCGCGGTTTCCCACACCCAGACACCCCGTGAGCATGTGAAAACTGTGTTTGTGAGGAAGTGGACCACGGATGTCCTATGAGCCACTCAAATATCACGCAGCCACAAACTTTTTTCCAGAATGATTTATAAAAGTAAACATTAGAGAACCATCATTTTTATGATCATATCATCTTCTTTAACTATCCACACCAGCAATTTTAAACTGTGACGTATTCCCCAGGTGATGCTGTCAAAGTATCCCAAAGACATGATTTTTTCTGGTCCAAGACTCAGAGTCCACTTTGTTTGCTTTTAACCCACTTACGACACCAACGTGGTCCTCCCCAGTTTTCTGGGTCTGACAGACAAACACAATTTGGGGGCAGTTCTTACCGTAATTGCAGGCCCGGCAAAAGCCAAGCTGAGCAACATGAGGAACGGAATAGCCTCCTGGGTGGGTTCGATGTACGGCATGCTGAGGCTGCGGTCATAGCAGCTGAATCCCGAGTGCGCCGGCTTGAAGACATCCGTGAGTTCGAGGAAATACAGGCTGACCACGGATGACGCCAGAATAGGCAGCTGAGGGGGAGGCACACGGAAGAGCGAGTCATTCTTCCACGCACGTCACAGAATCCAAACATTGCGGAGTGGGAAACCAGTGTGTTTTCCCCCCGCTCTTACCACTTCTTGCCGGTTTCAGAGTTAAAATCATCCATTAGCATTGTCGCTTCTGCCTTCAAAACACACCTCCAGTTCGCCCACCTTGGTCGCCAGGCTGCCATGAGCCCGTGCTTTCACTCACCTTCGCTCTTGGAGTGCTCCTACCTGGTCTTCCACTTCTGCTCCTACCCTCCCACCCCACCCATTTCTACCCATCATCCCAAGGGGCCTTCTGACAATATCGTGGAAGAGTCGTGTCCTACCCTACCCACTCCAGTGGTTCCCACTCTGGCCAGGATGTCTCTCCGTGGAATGCCAGTTTCTGCATGACCTGGCCCTAGCTTCACTTTCTTCCACCTTCATGTCCCCAGTTTATACCAGTCCGCAGCCCCCTGCCCACTACAGTCAAGTGCTCTTTGCTCTTTTTTATATCAAGATACAATCGACACATAACATTATATCAGGTTCAGGTATGCACGATATGATTGATATTTGTATATATTACAAAATGATTACCTCCATAAGTTTAGCTAGCGTCCATCACTACACAGAGTTATAAATCTTTTTTTCTGTACAACAAGAACCTTCAAGCTCTATTCCCTTAAATATATAATATAGTGTTATTAACTACAGTCTCCATCCTGTACATTATATCCTCAGGACTTGTTTATCTTATAACGGGAAGTTTGTAACTTTCGACCCCCTTCACCCATTTTGCCCCCCCCACCCCCCCCAACTGGCAACCAGCAATCTGTTCTGTGTGTCTGTGAGTTTGGTTTGTTGCTGTGGTTTCAGATTCCACGTGTAAGTAGCATCACGCAATACCTGCCTTTCTGGGTCTGACTTACTGCACTTCCTGTAATGCCTTGGCTTCCGTCTGTAGTGTTGCAAATGGCAGGATTTCCTTCTTTTTCATGGCTTAATAATATTCGATTATGTGTGTGTGACACACTTCCTTTATTACCTTATCTGTCAGTGGACCCCGGGGTTGTTTCCACGTCTTGTGTATTGTGAAGATGCTGCGATGAAGATGCTGGGGTACATACAGATCTTTTCCGGCTGGTATTTTCGTTTCCTTTGTATAGATACCTAGAAGTGGGATTGCTGGATCATATCATAGTTCGATTTTTAATTTTTTGAGAACCTTCCATTCTTTTGCACAACGGCTGCACCAATTTACATTTCCACCAACAACGCACAAGGGCTCCCTTTTCTCCAGATCCTCACCGACACTTATTTCTTCTCTTTCTGATAACGGCCATTCTGACCGGTGGGAGGTGGTCTAGCACTGTGGTTGCGATTTGCATCTCCCTGATGATGAGTGATGTTGAGTATCCTTTTCATGTAGCTTTTGATTGTCTGTGTGTCTTCTTCAGAAAAATGCTCAGATTCTCTGCCCACTTTTTAATCGGATTGCTTTTTGCTATCGAGTTATATGAGTTCATTGTACCTTCTGGATATGAACCCTTTTCAGATACAGATTCACAAATATTGTCTCCCATTTGGTAGGCCCCCTTCTCACTTTGCTGGTGGCTTCCCCTGTGGTGCAGAGCTTTTTAGAATATTTGGTGTACTCCCCTGGCCTTTCCTCTCTTCCTCTAATAGTCAAATTCACTTCGGCCCAGGGTCCTTTGTGTGTGCTGTTCCTTCTTTCTTGTGTGTGGGTCCCCTAGCTCTTTGTAGGACTGGCTTGTTCTTATCACTTAGTGGGAACCTTCCCCACTCTCTGTCCGAGGTAGCCCTCGGTCCATCCTCCCCTCTCTACCCTTATCATCTTGCTCGATTTTCTCTGGGCACTTATCCTTAATGAAGAGGAGCTCACTGATGTAATGCCTCACTTATTATTTCTCCTTCCTTCCTTGTCCCTCTGACATGCAGGCTCCATGAAGTGACAGTCTGCCCGTGTGATTGGTGGCTGAATCCCCGGGCACAGGGCTGTTCCTGGCACATGGTAGCCATGCAGCACATCATTTAATAATTTGAAGAAGCAACAAATACTTATTGATAAGTGACTGATTGAGTAAATGAGTAGATCTTAATGTATAACAATAACTGGACTAGAGTTACCAGATTTAGCAAATGAAAATACTGGTCATTGAGTGAGATTAGAATTTAAGATAAGCAGTGAATAATTTTTAGTGTGAGTGTGTCCCACACACTATTTGGGAGATACTTATACTAAAAATTATTTGTTGTTTATCTGAAATTCTAATTTCACTGGATGTTTACTAGTTTATGTGGTAAACTTAAACTAGACACGATTTACCTTCTACACTTTGTGTTATGGATCAGTTACTCATCCAATCAACCTACCACTTGCTGGGCGCTATGTGGGTGCTTGGCCGTCAGGGATCATCAGCTTAGTGAGAGATGGGCTTCCAGCTAAAGAGCAAATGCCGCGAATACATTTTCCGGTGCTGCTAGGCCTTGCAGCATCTGAAGTGTAGACTTCACGACCCTGAAAACATTGTTTAGTTGAAGGCTTTGTTACTAGGGGAGGATACAACATTTAACAAAACAGAGCATGTTTTTTTTCTGTTTGTTTGTTTAGATAAAGACATGATTGACCGTCCATGATTTCTGGGTATGTGGCTTAAAAATAAATAGATCGACGAGACAGCATTACGCCTTCTATTCCCAACAGGATCTTGTATAATGAGGTGACAATTAGATTCTAATACTGTAGCAAAACCAGTGGGTCACATGGTTTTCAAGGCCCCTGGGAGGTTCTAACATCAGCTTTCCCCCTCGCTACCACCGGGGTGATGGAGGAAATGTGTTTCTTAGGCCTCGGTTTTCCTGTCTGTGACGTAGGTACATTGGTGGCCCCATCATCACGGGCCATTGAAAGGAATAAAGTATTACAAGTAACACTCACCAATACCTGGAAGGAAGATGAGTTTATCAGTGTCAGAGGTATTGTTGTCGTTGCTGTTTCTGGAACTGTTAATGATAACATGCTTGTCAGATGCTCGCGGTTTCGTGGTGCCTCACCTGGCACTTCCTTCTGAGAGTTATTTCCTCCTCTTAATGCCCCAGCACTTCCTTTGAGGAAATTATTGTATGCGGTTCTTTATCAGCGTTCTCTGTTGTAGATTAGTTATCGTCTTTGTTCCGCTTTCCAACTAAAAAATCTCCTGAAGGCACAGGCCTAATCTTGCTGGGTTCTGTATTTCCACTATTAATATACATCAGAGTGACTTCCAGACACATGTGCATGTGCACACATAATAAATTAACATATGAGTGCAAGGCATTTCCTTCACTAATTTTATACATCTTCATCCTTTTAGACATTAGTTTCTTCAAACTGACAACTTTTCCAGTTACACCATTTTTCTATCCATATGTTAACATCTTTTTATTTGTTTTCCAACTAGGAATCATGTGTTTTTTTCTCCTCTTTGATGTTGGTTTCTCTGACTTTTTAAAAAAAGTATCTATTACTAGTAATTCCGCTGCTGGGATTATACCCTAAGAACACTGAAACACCAATCCCAAAGAATCTGTGCACCCCAATGTTCATAGCAGCACAATTTACAATAGCCAAGTACTGGAAGCAACCGAAGTGCCCATCAGCAAACGAGTGGATCCAAAAACTATGGTATATTTACACAATGGAATTCTACGCAGCAGAGAGAAAGAAGGAGCTTATACCCTTTGCAACAGCATGGATGGAACTGGAGAGCATTATGCTAAGTGAAATAAGCCAGGCGGTGAGGGACAAATACCATATGATATCACCTTTAACTGGAACATAAGCAATAGAAGAAAAAAAGCAAACAAAATATAACCAGAGACATTGAAGTTAAGAACAATCTAACAATAGCCAGGGTGGGGGTGGGGGGTGGGGGCGGGGACAGTGGGTGGAGGGGATTACAGGAACTACATAAAGGACACATGGACAAAACCAAGGGGGAGGGTGAAGGGGGGGGAGGGAGGTGGGTTCACCTGGGGTGGAGTGGAGGGATGGGGAGAAAAGGCATACAACTGTAATTGAATAACAATAAAAAAAAAGACACCCATTATTATATAAAAAAAGTATCTATTACTCTTTTACATCAATTTTGTTTTTAAGAGTTATTTGAACAAAATATTTGTAGTATACAGGAAAAATAATTTTATACATTGTTTTCCTATACTGGACAGTGTAATGAATTAAATCACAATGTTTAATTTACTTCTAACATATGTATCTTCAAAAATACCTTTCATCTTTGAAATGCTCAAAACCAGAACTTTTCTTGAATGTAAGAAGTTTAACAGATGGTATGTGCTAATTTTGGCATAGATATCTACATAATAAAATCACACAGACATCTTTTGAATGCACTTAAAATGAGATTTTAAAAGATTTAAAAAGGTTTATATAATCATGAATTAGGAATTTTATTCTCGAGTTATGTTTCTTTAGTCAAGAAAAAAGTATGAACCACACTATTTTTATGCATTAATACAGAAGGGGGAAATTACCTGAAGATTAGAAAAATGGTTTCAAAGAGAAAAGATTGATTCTTGTAATCATCATCTGCTAAGGAACCTGTGAGTAATAATAATAGGGTACTTTTAAAAGAGAAAATTATAACAGTTTTAGAGAACAGGGCAAATAAAAGAAATGTGTTCCAAAAGATTACATTTACTAGATAATACTGATTTTTTTTACACCAAGTTTAAAAAGCCAAATCTACAGAGCATATCAATTATACTGAAACAGTTTTTGGCATCTACTAGGCCTTTTTACCTAGGTCAGATAGCTTGCTTATTTTTAGCTGGTTGATAATAAGGAAGACGACTTCTCCTTTGAGAGAATTCACTTTGCTCTCGGTCTAGAATAATACAGGTCAACTCCGTTCTTTTCCTTTTTCACAGCCATGGTGAATTCAGAGTCTCTGAGACCCTCCTCAACTGGAGAGATCACAGTCACAAGGGGCCCACAAGCATCTAGGATATTCACGGCTCGCTTATTTATTCATTCAACAAATATCTACTTCAAGCCTCCTACCTCCTGGCATTGATCTGTGGGCTGGACTAGAGCTGTGATAAAACCAAGCCCTTGTTCTCATGAAGATCTCATTCTCGCCGAGGAAGACGCAAGTTTTAAAATTATAATACCAGTGTATCTACTCTAAAGAAGGGAAAACAGAGGGCTGTGGTCATCGAGTGCCTGGACTGCTAGTTTAGGTCAAGTCTTCACAGACCGCAGGGCTGGGGCTTAGGTGATGCCCATGGACACAAATTAAGTGGGGCAGTGTGACTCGAGGGGACCCGTCATTTATTCCACTAGCGTCTGGGACAGGAGCCAGTCACTTTGCCTTCCTGGGCCTCCTTCAGTGTCAGTGAAGTGGGGGGTTTCTCCCGCTGCCACCGAGTCCTGAAATAATTCCCCGTGTGTGGTGATCTATCTCACAACCTCACTGCCACCGGTACCGTGCGGGGTTTGCCACCTCTCCTCTCCCAGCGTCTGTCCCACCGTCCCAGTCCCCTCGAAGCCTCCAGGCTAATTGCCTGGCATCCACATGCGATCAGCTTTTCATGGTGTCTGCCACTTACAAAATAACGTGCCAATCTTCTCGCATGACACCCAGGACCTTTGATATTAGAGCCTCAATCTGCCTTCCATGTTTAACTTTGCTCTGACCCTACTCTCCCCTCTCCCAACGCTCCAACAGCTGTGCCACTGCGCTTACACCCCCAAATGCAGGTCCCAGTCCCTGCTTTGCATTACGTTGTCACCCTTGTCCCCCACGGAAATCGTCCTCATGAAGGTTGAGGTCACGTAATGTTTTCTCTGAAAGCCTCCTCATGCGCTCCGTTCAGAACCGAAGACCCAATTCACGTTCTCCATGCACGTCTTTGTGGTACGACCTGTTCACGGGCCTTGGATCGGGGTTATTTGTATGTTACCAGCCCTTGTCTTGAGGTCGAGGAGTTAAAAGGGAGACCTGTGAAACTCACATGGTGCTTCGAATGTTGTAGGTGGTCAGCAAATATTTGCTAAATGTGATCCAAAGAAATCAGGATATTACTACTAAAAAACAAACAGAGAACACGGACAGTGTCTTCACAGAGCCAGCGTGTGCCGAGGGTTTAGGTGCCAGGGCCGGGACTGAGTCCTGTAACAGTGCGGTGCGGTCAGGCCACACCTTATCAGGTACCAGCGGGTGTCCCCAGTTTACAGATGTGAAGGCTGAGACAGATACAGATTTTTACCTAAATTGTGCAAGGGTCACCAAGCAGGGGCCTGGGGGAGCACCCAGAGTCTTACCCAGGTGCCTGAATCCAGGAAACAAGCTCTGAACTGCTTTACTCGGGGTCTCAGCCAGCTCTCTCCGCAACATTGCTACCATGGCTGCCACTCCCGAACGGGAAGAGTGTGTCATTGCTTGGGTGCCGTTAACTCTTAAATATACTCGGTTTTTCTATGGACCTCGTGTTTATCACTTAAACAGGAACTTGCTTCTTTTGCTCAAATGTCTGTCCCTTCCAGGGCTCATTTCACTTTCAGTTTTGAGCACTTACTCCTGCCTAAAAGAAAAGAGCAGGCGTCGAGTTGTTATTTAGACATGCCCCCCTCAATAATCCAGTTTCACAGTTACAACCTCATTAGGCCTTTTAACATCAATGTTAAGACGCAGACTCTGTTCCAGACGAGCGAACCGCCCTCCTGGTCGCTCTGTCCAGGCCGGTAACTGACCCGTTAAATCCTGAAGCACAGCCCCCTCCGCCTGCTGCCTCGGGCACATGTCGCCATCTGGCACCATTTGGCGCTTTCCAGGAATGAGTAGCCCTGGGCTTCAGTGGACGTGCCAGCTGGAAGGACAGACGTGAGGGGGGCCATCTGCGCAAGGGGTCTGTGTGGTGCCAGGGGTGGGGGGCAGCAGGCACTTTCAAGTCCTACTCTCAGGGACCTGATCGCCCAAGGTCTCCACTCTTCCCTGGGCGGGCTCTCCTGTGTCATTTCATTATTATTATTATTATTAGCCCTATCTGAAGAACCCTTCCTTATGCCTGGGAAGTAAGCTGCTTGTACTTCATTTCTGCCTTCTCTATGGAATGCCTTCTGATGTGAACAATCAGGATGGGGCACATTTGAAGCTCTAGTCGGTGGGTGTCCTTGGCTCCCTTTCTCTGAGGGCACAGATGTGGGCTCACACAGGCCTCTGCCATCCAGCTGTCACCTGGGGTGGCAGGATTCCTCTCCTGTGTTGTCCAAGGACAAGGTCCTGGAGAGGACCCGATGCCCTGGGTGTCTGCAATGCAGAGGACATTAGTGATGTGGGTGAATTATTTGAAAAGACGTGTTGAATGGTTAGACAGCTTTTGTAGGAGGTTGATATTGGTACAGGCCCAAAATGGCCTCACTCACGCTAAAAGCCCATGATCCCCAACTCAGACTTAATCCCTGAGCTAACCGAAGTTGCAGCCTCTCCCGGAAATATGGTCTTCATCAACCAGTCTGGAATTTTCTGGTCAAGCAACAGTAGGGTTATCTGTCACATGGGCCCTCTGCATCCCCCAAAGAAAAGATGTCCCGGCCCCCAAATAACCCTTTCTTTTCTTTGTTATTAGCTCCCTTGGCCCCCCTTCTTCCTATGAAAACCTGCCGTTGTATGCTGCCCCTCGGAGCGCCCTTCTGGGTGCCGGATGGGGCGCTCCCCCTCATGAACCGCTTAGTGAAGCCGATTAGACCTTTACATCTTCTCAGTCGAATTTTGTTTTTTAGCAATATGCCAAAAATGAATCCCCCAAGTTAAAAATCCGTGTTTACTCCTACCAGAAAGTGCTTCTATTATGAATTTCTGAAATTGTAATGATTTCTTTGAAAAACATTAAAGGACAGAAGTAACTCAAAAGGACACTTTCAAATTGCGGTGGTAATTACTCGGGAAGAGCACCCAGACCTGGTGCATATGTGAGGTCCGATGGCAAAAATCCGTCCTATGTCTTCCGGCCCGAATAGGAGCTACATCTTCACAGCTCTGCGACGGCTGGTTCCAGGCCCGCGGTGACCCAATGGCCTGTGGCCGGTTTACTGCCGGATTTGACCCAGCATTAGGCTCAGTGCAGTGAGCTTCGTCCTTGCCAGCTTCCCCCTCAGGCCCCAGGGATTCGTTCCTTTTACAGAACTAGACACTGACGTATGTGCTTCATCTTGGAAAGCATTTTGTTCTTTAAACCAAATTATAGACAGAGACCTGCGGCCAGGCACCTGTAGTTCAGTTGCTAGAAGTAATTGCTTGTACATCTTTTCTTCCAGCTGTAATTCATTTTCCTTTAGAACAGATACCTGCCTTTTAAAAATATGGGTACTAATAGTTACTGAATGCTGCCCTATTTGCCAGGGACCGTTTAAAGCACTTTACCTGTCTGAATTCAAACCATCTTTACAGTCCCTCTTTGATGGTACTATCCCCATCCTACAGGTGAGGGAGCTGAGGCCCAGGGAGATGACCGGAAGTAGTCATCCATCTGTGAGACCTAACTATGGAAGAATCCAGTATCATCGCATCACTTTTCTTCACACGAGGGCAGTGCAACTGGAAGCCAGGAACCAAATAAAAATTGGGGTAGAAGAATTTCAGAAGTTCGTCTCTCTATATAATAGAGTTTATAACGGATTCCTGTCCATTTTTTATAAGCTTTTCCCATGAGAAAGACGGATGACTTGTACCAAAATCTTTAGCTGGAAGGTCTCCATGTTTTAATCATTCAAATCTCAGTTGCTACAATACAAGCACCTCCTGATCATAACTCAATGGGTGAACACCTGGAATTCCTCAGGGCACCTCCAGCTGCCTTAAAGAGATTTGAATGAACTCAACTAGTAGTCTAAATGAGGCTGCTTATCGCCCAAGATTGGATCAGTCACAATTTTTTGGAGAATATAGATATTACATCTTCTATATATAGAAGATGCTGAGTGGGAATTCTCTCCCACTGAAAAGGCAAGTGAGTGGGCCTAAGGCCAGTGGTCTCTATTTTGTGAGGGTGGGTGTGTACCGCCATCAAAAATGAGCCTGCATTCCAAGAAGCATTTGTTTTTATATATTTATACACAATAGCATAACGAGTTACTTCACTGTGTGCAGACCACTGTATTAGTTCGGTGAAGATTACTTCACTGTAAAACATACCTAAATGCATGACACAAGAATAAAATCAGGAAAACAAACTCCTTTCCAGGGAATCCAGTGATGTTTAAGGCCACATAGAAAGTTTACTTTAGACAAGAAGGGGAGGTTGGTAGAAGGAAAGATAAAACTCATCTACTAGGCACTAGGTTCGCATTAGAAATCATTAGCCATGTTATGTAATATTTATATAATTGGAGGGTCACAAACACTAGCATGCTCACAATATTTTCCCCATTTTACAAATGAGGAAACTGAGGCTTGGAGGAAGTGAATTCTGCACCCAGGACTACAAAGGTAATAAATAGACCAAGTAAAAATTTATGTTATCTTCTAAGAGTGAAAAGCAGGTATCCAATGGTTTGTCCTACCATCGCAAAAAAAACGGCCTTAGTTGGCATGTGTACCTTAAGTAACTAAAATAGTTCGCTAAGAAAATTGAAACTCTAACTTGTTTGTTTCAACAAGGCTTCCCTGTGTGGCCTCAAATCTTAAAGAATCCACAGGGGTGGCCTGGATCACGCAGGAGCGTAATATAACTAAGACACGGCGACCCACCAACCTTGGAGATGGATTTCCCGTTCAATTGTTCTCCCCAAGGCAGAGCGGCGTCTTTGATGGGACATTCATCATCACTTACTTTACAAATAAAAGTGTCTCCACTGGCTGGAAAAAGAAAGTTAAGGGAAATTTATGATCTTCGTTATTCGTCCTGTTCCCTCCCATCCATTCACGGAAACTTCACTGACATCCCGCCGTGGACCAGGAAGCGTGCCAGTAATGATCTCCATTCATTTATCAAGAGGCACACAGTCAGCAACCGGCAAATGTTTATTCCTTGGATAAATGAGCTGTCGTGACAGTAGTCGCCAACTGTAGTGTTTTGGGAGAGCTCTCAGGGAGGGATTGCTTTGTTCTGGACTCCGACCAGCAGGAGGCAGTGTCTGAGGCAGTCCAGGCTTTGTGAAGTGGCACTTTTACTGGAAGCCAGTGGGAGGGAGAGCACAGGCTCGTGGTGAGGACACCACATTTCCATGTTCCCACTCCCCAGAGACACCGTGTCCATCCTTTCCTCACAATACATCCATCTTCATTAGCTGTATTTCCCTTCCTTTCAGTTTATAGCTGGCTGGTCTAATACCAGTTGTAGGAGAACGTACAGAAACCATCTTCTGAACAGCAAAGAGGGAGGCAATTACCCTCCTTTATGTCAATTAACATAAATGAGTGTCTAATTACTGGCAGGAAAAACACCTCAACATTAATTGCATCACAAGGGGCATTTCTGTCCTTGGCTTCCACCTTCCAAAATCCACTTGGCCATGAGGGAATCACTCCATTCTGCGGTTACCTGGAAGTACATTTCCCAGCTAGTTAATTCCAGAGGAAACCATAGGAAGCTGGGGTGCTGATAATTAGGCATTTCACCGTTTAAATACATTTTTTCTCTTGTGGCCAATAGAGGAGAATGGTACCACTTGGGTTTGGGGCAGCTTCTCGGGCCTCCCGGCGTCTTAGTTCACAGAGCTCGTATCTACCCCTCGGTTGTACATGAGGGACCAAGGGAGATAATGTGTGTGAATGAACTGGATGAAACTGTCATGGAAAATTCAAAGTGATTTTATTAACCAATGATGTACATTACATCCTAATCGTTCCAACGTTTCCTCTTTCCCTCCCTGTCTGTCCGGGACCTCATGTCAAAGGAAGGACTTATGAAATGACAGGGATGAGAAATTAGGCATGAGAAAGAACGATATCGCTTCTGACCTGACCTTTGGCTACACCCATGCTTTTCAAAGAGGCTAACGACTGGGATGAGTAGATCCACTCCTGTGAGCTGTAACGTGTTGTTTAATGCCCTGCAATGTCACTAGATACGTGTGCTAGGTATGTAGACATCACTTCACACGGGCAGCACAATCTGGTCACAGGCAGAGGAGGAGGACCTGCATTTTCGGTGCTGCCATCCGGCGGGAAGCTGGCTAATGTAAAGAATTCTAGACATAGGTGTAGTTAGGCACAGCTCTCGTCGGAGATGTTAACCATGGGTCCTAAGGTAACGTGTTAACCTGGTCACGCCGTTATTTGCTCATTCGTGATGGAAGAAAGACTCAAACCAGATGTTCTTGGAGTACACGATTTTATTAGACTTCATTCTAATGAATGAGACAGTTCCTCAGTTTTTTAAAGAGAGGTTGCTTGAGAAATAGCTTGTGCTGGATACATTTACTGAGAGGAAACCTCTTGTGATAGTTGTAATGCATTCCCAGCAGAAACAGTTACAACTGTGCCTCAAACCCTTGTCATTTAACAAGCCGGTTGAGGCCACCCCAGTGCTGGAGCCGTCTCCTTGGCTTGCTCCTAGATTGGGTCCCTGCCACCCACCCCCATATGTGCCCACTTGTGCATCTGTCATCTCTGGTTTCTCTTCCCAGTCCTGCGGGGCCTGGCCCCTCTTGGTTTCTGGAATCTCTCTGGAACTTTCCCTCCAGGCTCTGTCACTCTCCTAGACCTGCAGCATCTACTGTCCTACACTCGACTTCAGTTCCAACTCTTCTCCCTCTGTGCTGTCCCAAAGGAAGCACCTGTTAGGGAGCCGGTCATCACGCCATCTACATGTCCACGGCACAGTTCAATCAGTTACTCTAAGGAGGGGGTGGTGGTACCAAAGCCAAGTTCAGTAGCTGAGTGAAGAGAAAAACTGCATTTTGCAGCTCAGATGGCGCCCACGCAGACCCCTTCCAAGCGCATCCCTCAGCTTCCACGGAGCTGGCCAAGCCATGGCGGAGGCCATGTCCCACCCACTTGGCCACTGAGTCCCGCGTCATCTCCAGGGCATGCCATGCTGGTGAAGAGCGAGGCGGACAAGCACTCAGACCCTGGCTCCTTCACGTAATTGTGGTGTGTCCCCAGAAAGCTGTTTAGCTCTCTGAGTTACACTTCGATGATTAAAAAATAAGGACAGTAACGCCTCCTTGGTGCTACATGAACACAGTACTAACAGTACCTTCCCGGCTGGTCCTTGGGGTCAGAGACAGTGTCTCCACGGGGTCTGCCACACACGGGAGGCTTGAAATAGACTTTCTTTTTTTATTACTGTTGTTATCACTACCATAATCTCAACTGGAGGTTGGTAGAAGCCGGTATTTGTTTATCGTTTGAGAAACGTAGGGCAGAGCACATTTTGAGGGGCTTGGTAGTGGCACCCAGGAATAAGGTCACATGCCCCAGGGGCAGGGTTGATGTTCAATATTTGGTTATGTTATCTGTGCCAAGGTTTTCATTTAGTCTCTCTAAAACTTAGGAGTCTGTTATGTTCTCTATTTTTTTTTTCTTTCTTTTTCATCGAAGGACTTTGTGCATTGTGACTTTACAAGAGGAGGAAGGATCAGCAGCTCGGCTGTGTTGGCGGGGTTTGGAGTACTCAGCAGACTATCTCTACGCCATGTAGGAAAGGGAAAAATCTGCAGCCTCTGCTTTGGGGCGTGCAGTGCAGGAATCTTAGCCTCGTGTGCTTTCCACTGATGCTGACGTTTATGTAAGAGGAAACAAGCTAGTTACATTCCTCAGCAGGAAGATCAAGTGAGTTGTATAATTTGCACAGAGAACATGAGCTAGAACAGCGACTTTGAGAATTGAGGTTTGCTAAGGAGGGCTCCAGGGCCACGTTCCTCTGGGGAGGAGACAAAAATTGTATGAAGGTCTCATTAAGACACCCCAATGTCCAGCCATTGAACGCCCCCCAGGGTATCTTTGCTCCGACAAAGGCTTTCCGAGTTTCTCCAGGCAGGCCAGCAATGATGAAGCAAGGCTGCCACTCCCGAACGCACTGTCCAGCCGCTGGCCCCGTCGTGACCACCCTGCATTGACCACACCGGGAGCACACCCACCGTTAAGTACCACAGTCAAATGAGTGGAGACTTCCCGTGTGAGTGCAAGTCAGTTGTGAGTAAAGTATTCTGAATCTGCAATGCCTCAGACAGTGCTGTTTTGTGTTTCCTGGGGAGGGCTATGATATGTTTACTCCCTCTGAGCTTGTACCTGCCTATAATCGGAGGGTGTGTGTGTGTAAAAGGTCGACACTATCTGTGTCCACAGCCGTATAAGAACATCTTTGCATACAGGTCAGATGTCTAGCTCCATAAGGCGACTGTGAGATGAGCGATGAAAACGCCTGTCATAAAGCCCAACGTTTAAATGGACAGAATCTGCCCCACTTGTGTATGAAAAGGTAGCATGTCATCTGTTTGTACTGCATCCCGAGTTGATGCGTCGTCCTGATTCTGGACCGGGTGACGGACGGGAGCGAAAGCGTGAGTGTGAGCCCGGGGGACTCTGGGCCTGGAGGACGCTCACTCACTCAGGCACACAGACACCAGGCTGCCGCAGAGAGCGCTGGGTCAGGCAGCTCGCGAGGCCTTCGCCGAGCCTGGTGTGCAGCCAGCCGCCGCTGCCACCGTAAGTGATACGCCGGTCCTGTGGGGAGGGCTGTGCAACTTGAAGGCAAGAGACACTTTTCCTTCAGTGGAACATTCCTTTTCACCTGCTTCTCTGTCCAACCTGATAGGGCCTGCAATGCGCTCGTTTCGAGAGTCCCTTTCACACCCTGACCTTTCCTTGCCCCAGCTGAGCGGTGCAGAGCAGAATTGCCAGCCACGCGCCCAGAGTGAGGGCCGTGCTGGAAAGACCCCCTAGGTTTCCGGTCACCTGTGACACTGGCGTATTTAAGGACCGGCAACCACAGACCTCTCTGTCAGCAGTCGGCACAAACCAAATGTAAGGAAAGTTAATTCTGTCCATTAACATCATGATTTTTAGTTTTTAATCCTCATTTGAGGGTATGTTTCTATTGCTTTGAGAGAGAGAGAGAGGAAGGGAAAGGGAGTTAGAGAGAGAAACATCAATGTGAGAGAAACATGAGTCAGTTGCCCTGACCGAGGATCAAACCCACAACCTAGGTATGTGCCCCCACCAGGGATGGAACCCATGACCTTTTGGGTTCCACTCCAACCAACTGAGCCACCCGGCCAGGGCTGCATTGACTTAATGCTTGCTTAACATCAGTATGGTGGTGAATTAGGACAACACCACTTCACTTTAGTGGCTGGATGTGTCAGCCTCGTGCCCACAGGCGTTTAATGAGAGAGACCCTGACACTCTGCACGCGGGCCTCAGTGTCTCCGCTCTGTCCCGGCACCCAGTCATGGGGCCATAGCGAGGGGACACCAGCTGCTAACTCGTGACTCCTGGGGAGCAGAAGCTGTCCACCCACTGTGTGCTCAGAGGCTCGCTGGGGAGGAGGAACTGGGCTGGGAAGGGGGCTGCTGTCAGGCCAACCCCATCAGCTGGTCAGTGTGTCTCCACTCGGACTGCATCTCCCTGGTGTTCCCGGTGGGAAGCCCCAGGAAGTGACTGCTCGGGTGACGTTCTTTCCTCAGGCTGGGAGACGGGCGCCGCCTTGGGTTAGAGCCTGTGCTCTTACTCAGCGCCCAGCTGTGCCCTGGGCCTGGCCTTGTGGACCTGGGCACGTTGTTTCACTTCTAGGAGTTGGGGTTTCTTCTTTCTGAAAACATTGATAATGGCCTCTTTCTGAGCGAGAACCTTTGCAGGCTGAGCAAGACGGGGCTGGCAACGCGTTTAGTTTTACTCATTCCATATACTAAGCGCTTCGGAAGCGGTGCCATTGTTATTGTGCAAATAGTAACCGCACTCATATTTACTCCCCCACTCGGCCCCACGAGCACAGGTCAGTGTCAAGAACATTCTGGAACCCAAGCCATTTCTAGACATGGCAGGTTGGGGTGGGGGGCGGCTTCTTCCCAACAATGGGAGCCCCTGAGCTAGGTGTTGCCAAGACTTGACCCCGAAGGCCAGCCCAGAAGCCAAGCCACCCACTCGTGGGCAGTCGGGAGAGGAGAGGAGCTAGCGTCCCGGGAGGACCAGCTCTGTCTTGGGCCTGGCACGTGGTGTCTTCCACGCCTCGTTTTCTAATATACGGGTATTACAATTTCTTTTATACATGTATACTCACAGTCTAGCATCTAGTTTCCATTGGTTATGTAGGAACAGGCTGAGAGAAGAGACCCGGCCAGAATTACCCGGGTAGGATGTGGCGTGGGCGGTGCGTGGGCACCCCCGTCTGCAAGGCCCAGGCTGTTCCCGGCAGACCTCACCGCTGTTCCTTCTGCTGTGATTTGGTCCCACCTGATCTCAGCACCCTCTGGGCTGAAGGAGAGTTGCCCCTCAGTTTCCTGGTTAAAGTCTCTTCATACCTCATTCCTATCACGAACAGCAATTTAAACTGTCTCTGATGTCTCCGAGGTGAGACTCAGCGACTTTCTCCTCAAAATCTGGTCCTTTGGGCCTCATTTTGCTGCTTAAATTAATCATCCGAAGCAACAGAGAAGGCCTCATATATGTGTCCTGGGCTGATACGTGATGGAAGATCCGCTCTTGTTTCCCGTTTCCATTTGAAGGACCAAGGTCTTGGGAGACCGTGTTGGAAAGCAGCATCACTGCTTTCCAGCATCTTCCTGACGTTAGTCCATGCTGCATTTCTCATCCTCCTAAGGAGAGGCATCCCTCACTCTCAGGGCCTTCCTAATGAGTCACTCCAAGGGAGCTTGGGGACACAGCCTGCCAACCCTTTCACTAGTCGGTGTGCTAATGTCTTCTCCTGGCCGCTGCTCCCTAAGGGTCTTTAGTCCCTCACCATGCACGTAAGTTTCAGGCAGGTCATTTGTGGCCACTACCCCCCAGACAAGCTCCATGACTTGTCTTCGAATCCGAGAGCTGGCCCTGCTGAGGAGTTCTTAGAGGGGTCTGACTGGGCCAGAGGGAATGTCATAATTCTGGGCTATTCCCACTCATGGCGACATGTTTGTCCCTAGAGATGCATTTCAAATGCATTAGGAAGCATTTTTGCTTCTAAAAATTTACATTAAGGGACGTGAACTCCTGTGAAAGGAACCTCAGAAGGGCACACGTGCCTTCTTTGAAGGCATAGCCTTGTTCTCCGGTTCGCACCCTCTCCTGGGAAAGTATTTTCCTTGAAGCCATGCGACTGTGATCTGTGTAGTCAGCTGCCGGCTGACCTCAGCTGTGCACTGTCCTGGAGGTGGACCCAAGCCATCCACTGATTTCTCCCAGACAGAGAGAACGGCGGGTCAGCAGTGTGACAAATGGCCTGAGAGGAGTGCGGAGTGCACTTGGAAGCAGGCGCCCCATCTCCTGTTCCTTCACCCTTGTCATCATGGACTTTTCTGCTGCCCCCATTTTTCCTCAGAAAACTCTATTATCTTTCACAAAACTACCTAAACCATGGCCTCAAAATCCCTTGTGAAAAGGGGATGGGCGACAATAAATGACTCTATTAATTACTTTACATAAATAGGACGATTTCTTTGCTCCTTTTCTGTGGGTCATGGATGAGGGAGCCAGCCTTCATTTCTCTGAGACTTATGCAAATCACACTCATCTTTCCTAAAACTGAAACCACTTAAGACAATCTAGGACTCTGAAGAGAAACTTGTGAACACACTGCTGTCCATGCAGACCATCTGCCAGCGCCCTTCCGCAAGTTGCAAGGGAGCGGGCACCCCTCCGCACAGAGAAGCCTCGCCATCGAAAAACACAGAAGCCACCCTCTGCACTTGCAAGGGCTCAGCCTCCATATTTGGCTGAGAAGACGGCCGAGGAAGGGTATTTATCATTCAGCAACAGTCTTAGTGCTCTCTGTGCAACCCCGGCTCTGACTGCACAGAGCACAGTTTCAAGCCTGAGCCCATCTGATGTCACTCAACCTAGTCAGTCCTTTTCTTTTCTACCTGTGATGTAGTAAACCTCTCGCTTAAAAATGTCTTCCTACTGTACCAGACCACGGCGCACAGAATCACTGTACCTGTCCATCTTCAAAGCCCTCCCACACACTGTTCCTCCTTCAACGCTGCATTTCGGTGAGTTAGAGATTCGTTCCGAGCATATCTGCAGGTTCACTGCTCATCTGCAATCCTGCTCAGCGCAGGATAAAGGCACATGTACGAATCATGCAAAATCAGGCGATGTCACTTATGTTACACATACATCTGTCTGTGCACGCACACATACAGGGGTCTCTGCCTGTGTGTGTGTATATATACATCATTTTTTGCTCACCATGTGAAAAGGCCAATAGATGGATGCCTGGAGGTGCAGACCCAAATTTAGAAGCAGATGTGAACACCATAGCAATTATGACAGGAGAGGATTTTTTTTTTAGAATAAAGCAATCAATAATCCTAATACTATGTACACATCCCCCCCCCCCCCCCCCCCCCCCGCCGTCCTTACTCCCCCCGGCAACCAGGCTTGGCTGTGTGCATTTGAGTTCTTACATGCTGGTAGAATTCTAGGTAACACACTCACAGAGGGAAGACACAAATCCCGAAATATCAGCATCATGGCCCCCGTGGGCCACTGACGCGGTGTTCACAGCAGGCACGACAGGAGGGCCCGGGAACTAGCCCCGCGCTCACTCACACAGGTATCTCTTCCCTGCGGGCCACCAGCAGGGCAGCGACAGGGCTAGTGGTGGTCACCCCTAGCTGGCAGGTGGTCCCAGGAGCAATCGGGGGAGCTCCCCAAAGGCTGGGGAAGGCGAGGGTCGGGGACACGGGGCCGCGGCGCGCACCCTGGCACCCGGTCCTGGACCCGAGTCCCCCCGCTGCCCGCAGGATCTGCATTGGGCCAAGGCGCCGGGCCAACCTACCTCGACAAAATAGAAGCAGGGCAGGAGGGTGACGCTGTCCTTGATCACTTTGCCCTTTGGCCGCTCCTTCGCCGACATCCCGCCGCCAGCCCGGGTCCCCGTTCCGCCCGGGCGAGGAGAGCACAGCGCAGCCCAGCGAGCTGCCTCCTCCGGCCGCCTGCGCCCGCACGCGCTGATGTCACATTCCCGCGGGCACCGCGTGCAGCGCCCCCGCGGTCCGCGCCTGTCCCCGCCCCTCGGTGCGCCGCCCGCCGTCCTCTCCCTCCCTGCTCTGCTCGAGCGCCCCGGTTTTCCGCCGAGAGACCTGCAGCTGCCCCTCCAAACTGTTGCTGCAACGAATGGTCCCCGCCCCCCGCCGCCCTTCTTCTCTCCCGCCCTCTCCACTGCCCCTGTGAGGCCTGGGGGTCAAGAATCAGAAAAAGGGGACGCACCCCTGGATGCCGCAGCACTGCGCCTGACGAGCTGGGGCGCCCGCGCCCCGGGAAGCCTCCTGGGTCCTTCTAGGAACGTGAACTTCAGGATTGCTGGGCAGCCTGGCTCCTGCGGTCTGAAAACCAGCCTCTTCCCAGATCCTAAGAAGTAGGCCGTGGTGGGGACTCCTGGACAGCTGGCTGCTACCCAGGAACGATCGCCCCTCTGAGGATTCTGTGTCCGGAGGACTCCCCATGACACCAACCGCTGCTGTCGGGGAGTGGGGAGGGTCCCCGCATCAAGCGTGGCAGGTGTGTGGGTGTGTGCAGGGAGCCCAGAGGCTAGGACTGGTGCAGCCTCACCCCCCACAGTCCCAGAACTGCACGGGGGTGATGCGCGCAGGACCGGGAGGCCCTTCCTCCGTCACACAGGAACGACCTAAACCCAATCCTCCAACTTTTTGGCAGGGTGCGTGGCTGATCCGAACTCGGTGATTATTGTGGCACCCCACAAGTGACGAGAGGAGGAAAACAGCCAGCACAGGTGAAACAGTTTACTGTACACTGCCCGTAATCACATGCGTGGGTCATTGTCAGCGACCGCAAATCCTCCATTTCAAGCCGGTGACAGCCAGTTCCGCCAGTTCCCAGCCCACTTCCTAGCTCACTTCTTCACTCGATGCTGCCTCTTAGCCCCCCGCTGCTGTAACAAAACCGAGCGCCCCGCGCTTTCTACCACAGGCAGTGTTTCTCACAGGTCTGGAGGCTGAAGTTGGTGACCAGGGTGCCGGTGCGGTCCGGTTGCGGAGTGGTTTCTCTTCTCGGCTGGCAGGTGGTGGCTTTCTCTCCTTGGGTGGTGGAGAAGGAGAGAGAGACAGAGAGACACTTTTCTGGTGCCTTGTTAGAAAGGCACTAATCCCACCAGTAGGGGTCCCCGCCATGACTGTCTCTGAACCTAAGTATCTCTCAGAGGAAGGCCCCAACTGTGAATGCTATCGCTCAGGGGTTAGGGTTCCAACACATGAATTTGGGGACCGGGACACAGACACCCAGTCCACAGCAGACTCCAGAAGAGCCACCGACACCCACATTGCACCGCCAGTCCGCCTCCTGCTCTCTCTGTCTACCAGGCTTGGGGTCCAGAGCCAGCAGCCTCATTCCTCATTGCCCCACTGCCCAGCATGCCCATGGCCAAACCCAGCCCTGCACCCTTACCAGAGCAGCCTGCAGTGTCTGCAGAAAACACACAGCCACGTGGGCTTGCCTCACATTAGATCCACACCGGCCCCACCAGTCCACAGTCTGTTCCATCTCTGACCCTCTGGGGGAGTCTCGCCCCTGCTCCTCTCTCTCTACCTCTCGCCATTCCCAGTAATGCCTTCAACTCCTATTTCACCCCCAAAATGGGAGCAATCAGTGGGGAACTAGGTCCTTTCCCTTCATCCCTAGACGGGCACAGGAGCCTCCTAACTGTTTTACCAGCTTCCACCTTGCCAAGCCTGCAACGACAAAGCACTCCCTTGTAGAGTGGCCAGAAGGATCTTTTGAAAAGTAAGCCCAATTGTGTCATCTCTCAGCCCAAACCCTCCAAGAGCTTCCTGTCACCTTCAGGAGAAAGTCAAGACGCCCATCACTTCCTCGGGGTCCTTCCTGAGGACTCTGCCTGGTCCACAGACCTCATTCACCCCTTGCCCCCATGGTCTGCCAACCCAGTCTAGCTTTTGACTGCCTCAGGGACTTTGCACTTACTGTTCCTTTGTCTAGGGACACTGTTCCGCCAACCTCTCACTTAATTGATACCTTGGCTCAAATTTAATTCTTCAAGGAAGGTTTCTTGGACCAGTCTGTTCATCTAAGTAGCATCAATTAGCCCAAGCCTTCATCACCGTTTATTCTTTCACATAATGTTTCTTTATAGAGCTTACCACAATCTGATAGTTTGTCAAGTATATCTTGGTCAGTTTTTCATTGCTCTCCTCTTTTACTAAAATGTAAGCTTTACAAGGTCAAGCACTCAAGCACTTTCCCATCATTACAAGTCTAGTAAGTGGAATGTGCCTCACAAATAGTGGGTGGACAGTAAATATTGTTGAAGAAAGAAATGAATCAATTAAATTAAATGTTGCATATAAAATCATGTCACATAGGTTTGTCCGCATATTAAATGTTCAATAGATGTTAGTGGATTCTGCTCATTAATCATGCTATTTATCAACAACTCTAGTAATAACTATATTACTACCAAAGTTACTTTTGTTTGTTTTCTTTTTTTTTCAACTTTCTTACCAGCTCAACAGAATTTACAATTCTTGGTCAAGGTAAAAAAATAAGCTAGAAAATTTCTGAATTTATTATCCTAGAAACTCAGGATTACTATAGAAAAGGGAGGTAAAACTTAAGGCTAAAACTATAGCTCCCTAATTTTATTAGCCAAGAGCTGAAAATGTATGATAAGATATCAGGATGTATGATGAATGTATGATAAAATATCAGGACCACACCTCAGAAATTCGGGAAATGGTCGAACATCACAGAAGTGTCTCCTTGCCTCCCCAGGTGGTCGGGGATCAGGAAATGCTTCAGAATTCAGAACCAATTCCGACTGTAAATCCTCTATCCCTCCCCTGTCCTGATTTTTCTTCTCTCCTTTTTCCTTTAAATGGGGAAAATAGTTTTCCCCATTTAAAATAATTTCACAAAGCAATCAAGCTACTTCATGCATTCCACTAAATAGCGAACACAATAGCAACAGCTTACCCCGGGGTAACTGTTCGATGTATTTTACCTACTTTAACTTTTGATGCTGCCAGCGGCGAGACAAACAGGCCATGTGGTTTCCCTGTGATACAGCAAATACTGCGGACGGGATTCAGAGGTGGAAAAAAGGAAACAAAAGCTTGAGTCCGAGGGGAATGAGGCCCTGGAGCCTGACAACCCGAGTCTAGATGCAGGATCTGCTCTGTGTGAACCCCGCTCTGCAGCGAGTCGCTTCGGTGACTCCTGTTTCCTAACGAGAGGAGCATTGTACCAGCCAGCAGCAACGCTCTGTAGACCACAGGTGACGGTGTACGGGGCAGCCCTGGTCAGTCGTCAGTTTGGTCCTTCCGCTCCCTGGCCATCCATTCAGCCTCCAAATGCTGAGTGACCCCCCACTATGGGAGGTGTGGTCCTGGCCCTGGCAGGTGGCCAGGGGAGGGACAGGGAACTGAGTCAGTCCTGACAACAGAAAACACTCACGTGAGGACCTCTGTGGACACGGCTCTATTAAAAATGGTTGGCATACCCCGGCTGGTGCGGGTCGGTTGGCTGAGCGTCATCTCATAGACAGAAAGGTCATGGGTTTGATTCCTGGTCAGGGCACAGACCTGGGTTGCGGGTTGGGTCCCTGGTCAGGGCACGTGCAAGAGGCAAACAATCAATGTTTCTCTCCCTCTCTCTCTCTCCATCCCTTCCCCCTTCTCTGTTTCAAAAAAATAAATAAATAAACATCATTTAATTCTTCTCACCTTGTTAAGAACCGAGCAGCAAGGGTCCCATTTCTCAGCTGGAAAACCGAGCTCAGGGCAGTTGGGTTTTGTACACAAGGGCAGCAGGCACGACTGGTGCAGCCGAGAACTTGAAGCCGGCAGGCTGCTCCGAGTGCGTGAGTGTGAGGGCCACACACTCTGCCTCTCTGACAAACGTCTGCTACTGTCTTAGGGTCCACACGGCTGAAGGAGTGACAAGGATGCCGTCGTCACTGCTGAGACAGTGGCCCAGGAGGGCCTGGGAGGAGCTGCCACCCAAGCCCCCCCGAGGCTCCCGGAGACGTCCCTGCACTAGAGAGCCTGCGCTATCCCACCTTCACCTTGGAATCCACAGCAAGGCCAAGGGCAGACCTCGCGGGTGGAGTGTTGCTTCACACGTGCCCCTGGCAGGTCCTCATGAGAACAGTGGCATTAAAAGCAACTTCATGTGCCTCACAGAACCTGACCATTTTCCATGGAAATGCTGCGTCTGTGCATTCAAATGAGAACGGCACCCACGGAGAGCACGCTGACATTTCGCAAGACAGAGAACTTCACAGCGCCAATAAGCCGGAAATACTGGGCCTGAAAATGCATTTGACATCATCATTGAATCTGTCAGACCCCTGAGATAAGAAAGGAGTCATCTTCCTACGTATGGGTTTGGGCTTATTCTGCATGTTGTCAGACCAGTGCAAACTCTTTTCCAGCTTCCTGGCAGCTAGTCATCCTCAGGATATTTGTCTGGCACTTATTATTAAGGTTCTAAAAAAGAATGTGCATTTGATTTAGTCATGTCTTTTTGCAGACATCAGCCCACCCCACAGCCTTTTCAGGAGACTATGTAAGATTTTAGTGCATTTTTCTAAAAAGAGAGCGGTTTAAAAACCTGAATATGCAGATGTGGGAAGTAGCAGAAGTACGGAAATGAGGGGAGTTCCGGAGACGGAAGGTGTTGTTCTAGCTGCGGCCTCATCACTGATGACGTAGCAGCTCGTTGCGGACTGTCCTTGCCTCCGATGGCCTCGTGCTTGCCCCGTGTTCATTCAGCCCCAGGGCCCTCCTGTGCTGTCCCCTCTCTGTCCCCGTCGGGGACCTCTCCCTGAGCACCAGCAACCCTTCTGTTGCACCACGCCCCTCACACTGGGGCATGAGCTGTCTCTTTCATTGGCTCTATTCTGACCTTGTTCTCCCAACTATCAGGAGTGACTTGGGAGATGACACGGGTCATTTCTCTTCTGCCCTCTCCCCACCCACCCCGCCACTTTCCATTTCTGCTCTCATCACTTTCCTTATTTCTTCATTATCTCTGCGACATGATAACGACCTGCTGGACGTTTTTCCTGGCTCCAATCTTCCCCTTTCTGATCCCTGCTTTAATTTGCCCTAAATTAGGGTCCTTCCCCTAAACCACAATTTTGATCTTGTCACTCGTTGGCCCCATAACGCCCCTTGGGTCTCTCCATTGCCTAGGAAGCTAGTTGCATTTGGTCTCGGGCACGGCGTTTAGGGCTCCCGTAGTTCAGCCCTCACCAGTCTGCCCGCCTCGCTCCCCGTTCTCCCCCGTGCACACCCTGCCCGCAGATGCCCCGGCCCATGAGATATCACACACGCCACGTTCTCTCTCATGCACTGGAGCCTTTGGTGTGTGCTTCCTTTTCCCGTTCTGGAAGTTTCCAACTAACAGCAACTTGCTGGTGGGGCCTCCTCCATCTTTCCCACCTCTGTGGTTCTTTGGGACTGTCTTTGGACTCTCTTTGTAGGTCGCATGTTGCATTCTGCCTTGATTGTCCTAGTTTTTCTTCTCCAGGTATTTTGCTTCTCGGAAGTAGGAGCCAGGGGTAACTCATCTTTCTTCAATCTTTTTGACCCTCCACATAGTATTTTGTGCACATGAAGAGTTTGGTGATTATTTACTGAGTAAATACGTTTTATAAGTTCTACTCTCTCTTACAGTGGGTTAGGATAGCCCTGGAACAGAGATTCTGAGATTCTGAGTAAACACTTACGAGGTGAGGGCTCTGTGATTCATGGATCTGTTGGGATAAATGCTCTCTGTCTTCCTCCCAAAGCTTTGAGAACACTCACAACTTTCACGAGAGGTGTGAAGGGCATTGGCCCCACGTGAATGAGAAACCTGTTTTAATGAGTCCAGGGTGATTCCTGTTCTCTCAATTCTTCTGTGATTATCTGCGGATAACGTAACACTTGTATAATAATTACTCCAACGTGAGAATTTTGGGCATCTTCTGCTGGTATATTGAGAGATGAATCAGCTTTTTTTCTCAAAAAAGCTAGGGTGTTTATGGAAGAAAGAGACCATGACTCTGACCCCTGTTGGGGTGGATGGAAGTTAAGGGAGTCTCTCAAGGGGCCCTAGGATGGCCCTCAACAAGAGGTCTCTCGTGGGAGGAGACAGACAGACTCATAGGAGGAACTTGCTGGAAGGAAAACTTTGCAGGCTTGGTGACTCTGACCCATAATAACAGGACCCACAAGGTGTTTAGGAAGGGCCAGTTCTGGAGGAATGTGTAACTGAGGGGGAGCCCCTCAGGCTTTGGTCCTGGCCTGGGGGTGGTCCCCATGGCAGAGCTTCTGCTGCCCAGCTGGTTCCCAGTCACCGAGGGACTCTCCACAGTAGCCTCAGGAGGACTGGCACTGGCTGGAGGACCAGGGGTGGCAGCAAATGGGGCCACCATGCCTCGGGAGAAGTGAAGCTTTGAAGTCTCTCCATCCTGGCCTTGGGTGCAGGCTGGACCCTCTGGGCAGTGGTTAGGCCGGGGCTTGTGGACCATCCGGAGCAGGGGTCGGCCCAGCCCAGGCTGCTGTCAGAACCAGTGTGGTTGGCACACAACCACGCCCTGTCTTCTTATGGGCTCAGGGCAGCTTGGACGTGGCGGTGGCAGCCGAGGATCTGTGACATAGAGTGTATGGCTCACAGAACGTACACTGTGTATTCTCAGGCCCTTTACAGAAGACTTGGCTGGCCCCTGCTCTACGACAGCTCCCACGCTGGCCCTTGGCTGTGCACATCCTGATTCTCACTAACTCCAGCTGCGGCCCTGGCGTGGGCCTGGATGGGGTGGCTTGTGTGGTCTTCCACACCAGTCTCTCCCAGACATGCTCCGCCTTCTCTGATGTCTGGGGCCTGACTTGCTAACATCCTGTTCTAAGGACATGAATTCAGTGAGCAGAGATTTTCTGACGTGACCTCAAACGCGTAGGAATAACACAAACACAAACTAGAGTCTGAAGTTTATTTTTACCCACAGTTTGACAGAAATTAAAAATAGCCCCCCAATATGCCATAAAATGCAACAGAGTAATATTTTTAATACCACATTTAAATTTCAGACATCCAGTTGCCTTTGCAAATGTTACTCAGAGAAAATTTTAAACTTTAAAAATGTCATAAAATGGCAAAAACCACATTATACGAATATCTTTCATTTGTTCAATCTGTGCTAAGTTCTTTCGGAGTTATTTAGGATGACATGAAAATTAGAGTCAATTAACCAATATTTCAGGAAAACCAGATGGAAGCTTGGTCTTGATGTCATTTAAACACTATCACCAGCTGTTGTATTGATTACGAAGGAAAATGACTTGATTTAATGAAAATAATATGGTTTCCATTGTTGACCGGTCACTCATTGCTGCCCCACACAACACATTTTTTGAAAGTATGTATATAGAGCCCTGGCGGTTGTGGATTGAGTGGATTGAGTGCTGGCCTGTGAACCAAAGGGTCACCGGTTCAATTCCCAGTCAGGACACATGCCTGGGTTGTGGGCCAGGTCCCCAGTAGGGGGCGTGCAAGAGGCAACCACACATTGATGTTTCTCTCCCTGTTTCTCCCGTCCTCCCCCTCTCACTAAAAATAAATAAAATTAAGAAAGTGTACATATTGAATAATACACGGTGAATGTGGTGGATATACAGGTACGCACACAGACCTACATATGTAAGAGAGACGTAGCTGCGTTTTGGCATATATTTGTCTCCATGTAATGAGTCAAGCTGGGGGTAAGCTGAAAATGTAATACTTTAACACATGTTCATTGAGGGCTGCTCTGTACCAGACACTAAAGCTACAGAAACAACGAGCTCAGTTCTGCTCCCAACAAGTCCACACACACCACGCTGAGGGAAGCTACATGGAATCCGCTGCTTAGAGAACGGACACTAGCCTTCCGAAACTTTTCTCATGTATCCCGTAAAATAACGTAAAAATGCTTTTCCTTATCCACTTTATGTTAGTGTCTCGAATTCTAACGTATGTTTAAATTATTGCAGATGGTGTAATTTTGGCATGTCGTAAATGTTGTTAATATTAGGTAAACCTGTTAGATCACTTTAGAGCGTGTGTCCGATGGAATCTAAACACCATTATGATTGGATACCCACCTTCATTCATTAGTAATGTAAACGAAGCAGAGATGCTCCCAGGAATGGTCACGTAAGAGATTCGGACTAACGCTCTTGCAAAACGCTAGTAAAACATGCCAAACATAGAGCGTGTCCTCTGAATAGCATCGAAGGCAACATAATGCAGGAAATGACCTCTGTGTAGCAACAAGCACCCAGCGATTTAGTGGGGAACAACCAATCTCAGACCAGCAAGGGTGAGCACTGCAAAGAAGTGATTGGAGTTGTTGACCCCAGGGCCATTTGCTCACGCAGAGGGGGCCACTCATACCTCAGTGAGGGGGACCTGGGGACCTGGGTGGAACTCCCCAGGAGACAGCTTTGGGGCTGACTTTTGGAGACAGGGGACTGAGCCTGAATCCAGTAACTATCCAGCAGTAACCCAGCGTCGCCCCTCTGTTAGGGGCGAGCACCGTGGAGGGCTGAATTTGGGATGGAGGATGTAGCATCACTTTGGGGCTCCCCCATGCAGCTTGGAGAACCCTCAGGCCCTTATCCCATGCTGCTGGTGTCCACGGGCAGCCTAAAGCAGGAAGTGAAATCCTTTCTGAAGAAGACAATGGTATGCTAAGTGACAGACTCTATCTAAGGGTATTTTTAAAGATAACATTGGCTAGCCAATAATTTAAAATGATATGGCATGTAATGAGATAAGTTTACAGGAGCCAGAATTGGCAGAAGCAATGTATGGGAACGGTCCAAATGAACTCGAGATACTGGGTGTATCAGACTCACACTGGCTGGGATGGAACTAACTCTCTTCCTGGACGCAGATTCAAACCTCAGTTGTTTCAGGGAACTTTGGTTGGTAGATTTGAAGAAAAACTATCTAAGCGTTATATAAGTGAAAAATTATATAGATACATTTAGCTGTAGGTTTGGCCCTAATGAAAGTATAAGGATTTAAAAAATGATAAAAACAGCAGGTAAGTCAGAAAACCATCAAATAGACCTGCAGTAGTCTAAGGTTCTTTCATGGTATTTAAAGGAGGAACAAAGGGAACAAAAAAACGTCAAATGAAGGAAGAAATTTCAGGTGGAACAAAAAAAATGCACATAGGAAAATGGAAGGTCTCAGCATAATACATAATGCATTATGTACATAATACATTATGTGCTTATGATTTTGTCTTCAAGTTGACTGTTATTTAGTTAAAATTAGGAACTAACACATCAGATTAAAAATTAATTATATCCTATTTACAGAAGATTTTGAAAATTTTAAAGCGTGAGGAAAGAAAGCCGTGCACCGTGCAAAAACTTAACCAGAAGCAACGCTGTAGCTGTCATTAACATTTAATGGAATAAAGAGTTAGTAAGTTCCTACAGGAACTAATCTAAACTTTGACAAGACCTCTACGGTAAGAGATAAAACACTTTAATGGAGAAACCGAAGTCCTAAATAAATGGAGGGTTATACCATGTTCATGGAGGGGGACACTCAATAATATAAGAATGGTCGATTCTCTCTATAAATCTGAAGTAGCTCCAATGAAAATTCCAAAACATTTCTTTGAGGAACTTGATGCTCTGCTTCTAAAATTTATATGGAAATAATTTTGTCTGTCTTAAAAACAATTCATTAATTAGACATTATTTGTTTCTCAGTTTCTTCCCACTGCACCAACATATAGTTGGAGGACAAAAACCATACCTTATTCAATTCACGTAGAAGCACTTTGTTTATTGAGTGAAATTTATTTTACATAGGAGTAAAAGGAACTTCACAAAATTAGGATTATTTATTTTTGGAGATTGCTCATTAACTTGAAGTGAAAACTTGTATGTTTGTGCCAACTATTTTAAAGACCAAAGTACTTTAAAATATGAGACAAATGAACAGAGAAATGGACACTAGAATTATTGGTAGTAATTATTGCTAAATATTAACAATAAATTGTTAATATTTTTTATGGTAAACATTGAACACATTTACGATTATGAAATTGAACAGTGTGTCTCCACCTAAGGAGGATAACTTGATCCTAATTAATTAAAGCCAGTTGTTTAAATTCAACATATTATATCTTAGGTTGCGCTTTGGGATCTGATACACCATAATAAGCATCAAGGTGGGTGCAAAATTGTATCCGTTTTTGTGAAATGGAAACAGCAGCACATTTCTCATTCTCTTGGAAGAGAAGCCCTGGAGCAGCCCCGCGGATGGGCCTGGGGGAGCCGGCTGGTGGACGAGAATCCCAGCCCTGCCGGGTCAGCCAACCCCCAGAGGCAGAGCCACCGAGCTCCTTGGCACTGAAGACAGCCCGGGAGGGAGCCCCGTCCAGCTGTCAGACCACAAAAGTGTAAGCTGAACAAATGGTTGCCACTGCATTTTGGAATGACTTATTACACAGCAAAAGCTATTTCCATTGGAATGATTTGCCTGGGAATCTGGCTGTAAAAATCTTTCGTTCTTCTTTCTCAAGCCTGTTTTTCAGCTTATCCGGTGATGCTATGAGATTTTCAAACAACCTTTCTACCAAATTCCTTTACTGCTGAAATCAGCGAGAGCCCTGGTTCCTGTACTAAGCACTCCGTCTGATACACTGCAATGAGATAGGGTTTCAACCTTCTAATGCATTTTTATTTCCAGTAATTTATACCATTTCATGATCCTTTCTTCTATTCAAGTAGCCAGTATGCAGGGCAGGGCAATTATAGGTTTACCATTGTTTGTATGGAAAATAAGGCAATAATGAATAAATAACGAAACAAGAATAACCAGTGTTTTGTGAACTCACAACTGTAGGCCTGCCCCACCCTGTATGATATGCTAACTTTTTTGGAGAGCAGATGAAATACATTGCAGTGACCCTCCCATCCCCCGCCCAAAAGCAGTTCTTAGAATAGGAAAGACATTTAGAACGAGTTTTAAAAAAAAAGTTTATTGTTTCTCTGTACCACCCTGGGCACCCCCATGAAAAGCATCAGCAACTACTCAGGCAGTGTTTACAGCAGAAACATAACAATGGCTCCGCTCTTTAAATCTTTGCCATGTTTGTTGCGGTTATTGTTCATTTGGAAGGCAAGGATGCTTGAAGTATTTCGCATCAGCCATAGCTGAGAAATAACACGGAGGTTAAAATTCTATCCTTCTCCGCGGACAGGAGATGTACATCAGGTTCCTTTCAGACCGCGTTTTATAGAACAGTGCATTTATTGCTTGCAAATGAATTAAATAAAAACATACTTTGGGCTCTTTAATTTATGGTTTTGCCTTAGAAGAGTAAAAGACAGTACCATACGAGCAGAGTTCCATTTTCACAAGGTCCGAGAGAGCTGCAGAACAAGACCACTCTGGGTGAAACCTGCAGCGTGGCACGAGCATTTCTGCCGACAGCCTGCACTGGTAACATTCCGCAGAGGACCTGGGCACGAATGCCATTAACTCTGCCCCCTGTTCTAGTCAAACTGGCATTCTGGGGAGCAATGGCAATTTAGCTCCTTGGGTTCTTAATAGTAGAAAACACAAGAATGTTCCAGATGGACCCACATTAGCATTCGGAATCTGACTCCATTTCAATCTCCTGATCTCCCTTGGAATGAAAGTGACCAACCATCGCCCCTGCTCGCAGCGGGTTAACTGCTTCCGGGCCTTGGCTCCAACCCGTCCAAGGGAAGCTGTGCAGGAGAAGGGGAATCGTGGGCACCAACCGGGAGTGGGAGGAGTAAGTGTTTCTGAGCACATTCTGCCTCCACATCCATCTGCTGCTCTGAAATAGGAAAAGCCGGGGAGGCACACTCGAGAGGGGGAAAATCAGCAGATGATGTATATTCGTAGCTCTGGTTTTAGTGCAGTGCCTACAGCGAGAGACGCCGCACTGAGCAGGACATACCTTTCTTTTGCCTCAAGTAGACTTTAGAGACACTGCCCTCGCTTAATAAAGGCAAATATGTTGCTTCCAGATATCCATTTTATTTTTAATGGTAAAAAATGTAATTTCCAATGAAAGTATGAGTCTAAAAGTGTAAAGGGACTACTTTTCTATAACCATCGTCCAAATGCAGATATGCATGTGTCTCTTGTACATGATCCAATCTTGGGTTGTTTAATTCTATTGAATTATTTGTGTGTATAACATTTTGATATAAAGTCCTTAATGTAACAGCAGAAACTGCTTGAAAACACAGAAAACCACAAAAGTAAAATACCTTTGCTCCTGTTGCCAGAAGATCAATAATTCGACGAGTCTTTCTAGTATCACATGTTTTACTCACTTCAGTGACAAGGTGGGGAGAAAGGAGGTTTGCAGTTGCTTGGATGGAGAATAATACAATAATCAGTAATAGTAATACAGCTCTGTATGCTGCTGTATTCATTCAGTAATATGGCTTGGACATTTCCCCGTGACTGTACACATTTAGCTTTGGCTTTTACACCAGGTATGTTTAGAAATCAGCTTTATACCCAGATGTTATAAACTTGATGTTCATTCCGTTGGGATCATTTGCTTTTGGGCTGGGTCCACACTCACTGTTCTGTCTTTGGAACCGTAGTAAAGAGCTATTAACCTCGCCAGGTCTCCTTCAGGGACGTCTGACACACGGCACCAGATGGGTACCCAGGGGCCTGCTTGCCCATCGGGCCCACCCTGACTGGTGGGTAGCATGTGGACACAGCCCCGGTCAGGTGGTCTCTGCCGGGACAGGCTCTGCGTGGTTGGAATGCACCCGGAATCAGAGAAGAACGTTTCTGCTTGCAGCTGAGCTAGTGGGTCTGGTGCTCTGCTCCCACCTGGGCTGGTAGGGACACAGCAGTAGCTGGGCAGACGGCACAGACCAGGGCATCTGCGAGGGCAGGACTCTGAGTGCACAGTCCGACTCATTTCCTGAATTCTTCCCTACCAGAAAAGGCTGTCCCTCAGGAAGACTGTTGCCGAGCGAGTGAGTGTTTCCACTCTTTCCGTTTCAGAGCTTTTGCCCTAATTTTGGTGTGGATTCCCTCCCTCCTCCGGCCCAATTCCAAATGCAGTCCGGCTGCCCCAGAATCTCCAGCCAATAGGAACGGGCCACTGGATACCCTCATTCCTACAAAAGCATTGTGGGGATATATGTTTTCTTTCCAAGCACTCTTTAAGACTCAGCCTATTCGTAAAATCTTTCTAATTCTACCAGATCTTTCTAATTCTCCACTTCATCCCTCCGTCTCCTGAGATTTTTTATTTTTTATTTTTTCTGTAGTGTCAAGTACAGTGTGTGGCTCACAACAGCATGTCAACCATGTCTGTGGACATACTGATAAAAGGAGCGAAAAGGGGACATGAAAGAAATTATGAATTTCCAGCGCTGCCAAGGTAGGCTTTTTGGCTTAAGTTCTTTCCCAAATCTCTCATATTCAACATGGAGTTCTGTGCGTTTTTCTAAGCTCAGAGCTGAGTGGGCAGCAGGGTTTGCAGCTCAGATTTTGTAGCTGGCGAAAGAACTCCAGCTGAATAGTTGGAGGTACTTTATTGCTGCTGAAGGCTTCAGAAAATCAACCACATTTTGACGCTTGTTAAAACATGGGAATTAAGTAGGCCAAGGTCATGTTGCTGACGTCTGTCCCATTTCATCGGAGAAGGCTGAAACGAAGTTGAAGCTCCTCTTTGTCTACCAGGCAGGCCTTCTGAAGTTTAAGAACATAGAAGTGTCATCATCACCAAGCCCTTATTATATGAAATGTTAAAGGGAGTTACCTAAGAAAAAGAATATCAAAAATAGGAACAGTAAAAATGACAGCAAACTCACAGTTATTAATGACCACACCCAAAACAAAAACAAGAGCAAACTAGGCAAACAACTAGAATAGGAACAGAACCATAGAGATGGAGATCACATGGAGGGTTGTCAATAGGGGAGTGGGAGGGGGAGGGGGGGGAAGGTACAGAGAATAAGTAGCATAGATGATAGGTGGAAAATAGACAGGGGGAGGGTAAAAATAGTGTAGGAAATGTAGAAGCCAAAGAACTTATAAGTATGACCCATGGACATGAACTATAGGGGGGGAATGTGGGAGGGAGGGGGTGTGCAGGATGGAGTGGAGTGGGGGGGAATGGGACAACTGTAATAGCATAATCAATAAATATATTTAAAAAAAAAGAACATAGAAGTGTCCCCAGGTCTTCGTTTTTTGTTTTTGTTTTTAATTTACAGAAAGCAATGTGAGGAAATGCTGGGGCCAACAGTAATAGCTTCGCTGATTAACCCTTTCTCAAACTTTGGGTTCCAGGGATTTTAGAATTGTATTTCTCTTTGATGGAGGGAACTCAGGTAGTCTACAACCTTTTTTATGTACCACCCATTGGCTTCCTTAACCTCAGGCTCTTCCTTAATATTTGGGCAGTTTCTAAACGTTCTTACTACCAGTAAACTTAACGGCCAGAACTATTTCCTATGCATTATAATTTTACCTTCTCCTAGAATAATACCGAGGACGTAGGATGCCTTAAATAGCTTCTTTTGCTTGAGCGCTGTGCAGCCAGTCTGCCCTCCTCCACACATATATCAACCCTAAGGCACTTCCTTTAAAAAGAATGCGTTTCCTTTTGTTAGATTATTTCTCAGAAAAAGAAATTATACGTGATGCTAGAATACATCTTTTCTTTTTTAAGAGTTGTGATTCTGTTTTAAGAAAATAAACATCACAGCATGCTTTAATAAAAATAACCCTTCCACATTGCCACGCGCAGAGACTAACCTGCCGAGAATACTTAGCCCTACTTTCTCTCTCTCTTCTTCCCCTCCACCCTGGAAAACATGTACAGATGGTAACTTGTACTTTTTGGATTTTTAACACATGAGTTAGTAATTGTGAATTTAGACAGACTTCAAGATACAACGTGGCAGGAGGTCTAGAGAGGCTCTTGAAGATTCTAGCCTGATGTGTCATCCCAGCAGGTCCCTTTAAGACCAGAGGAAGAAGCTCCAGAGCTTAAGAGGCTGGGCAAGGTCACAGACTGAGGGGTCATGGCTACAAAGCCAAGGCAGCGTAAAGTATTTTGTACTATCGGGAAGACGTGTCATAGGCAGGCAACTGAAGGAGACAATGGAGCGATCTGTCCTCCAGTATAACTCGACTCTCAGAGAAAAAGAATGTGTGGGAAGGAGAAAAGGTGGCCAGAATCTCCATGTTGACACGGGTGGATCTAATTCCTACACTAATCATTGTCCACTTCACAAACAGGACTCCACGCTGGGTAGCAGAAGCACCACGTGTAGAGAGAGGCAAACAGACTGAATCCTGGAGTGGGGGACTGGAGTGGCTTTGACTTTTGCGCAGAGCTTGTTATTGAAAACTGTCATTTTCCATTGTAGATATTCTTGAACTTGAGAAATTTCAGCAGCTAAGGTGGATGAGATCTTATATAACTGGCTCAAAAACTACCACAGTATATGAACGACTCTCTCCAATGACTGTGCTCATTTCCCATAAGCATTCAGTGAGTTAATTGTGTCTCTTGAAACAAGAAAAATCTCATTGCATTTTATTATGGTTTGGTGATAAAATCCTGGTTTTGCCCACCTGGGTTTTCAAATCTGTCCTCACATTCAAGAAAACATTTTCCTTTTCGATTTCTTAATATGCCGCTATTTTTCATGGAGAGAGCTATGAAACTTAAAAATCACGATGAAAAAATTCTAAGTGTAAAAGACCACAGGAGATGTTTTCTCATTGAATTGAATTTGAATTAATATCCAAATGATGCAATCACATGGGGCTCCCTCTGTGTAATTTTCATGTTGAAGAGTCTATTCAAGCTGATTAAAGAGGATTTTACATAAAACTTGGAGGGCTTTCCTAACAAAGCATTTACTTTCAATAACATAATTTTGGGGACATTCTTATTCCCATTGGCCATTCTAGCTCTCAAATGTTTCTCTAACTCAGAGATTTCTGACAAATGGATAGAAACACCAAATTTTTTTTTTAACTCCACAAGTGGGCAGTAATCTCCTTAATGCAGCTTTTGTCTTTGTGATTCTTTTCATCTAGTGTATTTTATGTGAGGAGATTTTCTTCACACGAATAATGCATACTTATGGCTTGCTTTCTGCTGTGTAGGGAAGAAATAAAACACAAATGGTTTCTATAAATATATATTTGCCTAAGGAAATATGAATAAATAGGACATTTTGAAATTACTTGAAAATTCGGGAACATGTGGCTAGGAACAAGTTAACAGTTGACAAAACCTCCCTTTTTAATAAATTTCAGATACTGGCAATACATAAATACATATCAAGCCAAAACAATTTTAATTTTGGGCCCCAGATGGAAGTTGTTTATGAACCAGAGAACATCCAGTTTATTTATAGCACAGAAATTACTAACACTTGAAAAACAGAAAAAGCAATCACTGTATCTCCAAGCGTGTAATGGCCATGTTAGACAGAAGAATCACAAATTTCGCTTGCATCAAAAGCTGGATTGCAGAGATTATGGCTGTGTTTGGAAAATTAGAGGAAAAATAATACTTTCAGAATTATAACATAAAAAGGCAATTAAGCTGCTACCATTGTTCTCCAGAACAACAAAGGTCCATTTTAGAGAAGACATAAAAGTCATCAGGGAAATGTTGAAATAAAATTAATTCGATGATAAAACATTCTTCCCGGTTTCTCTCTCTTCCTTTTAAGGTGGGTGACTTCTTCTATCCTCTTTTTGTTTGCAACTTTTCTTTTTCTTCAGAGTCACAATTTTCACCCCTTTTCAATATTCATACATTTTCTTTACACATTCTTTTTTTGTGTGTGATCGCGTGATCTTTCACTATACTTTCCCTCCCTTACTCTATGTTGTTTTTTCTGCCGTTTTTCTGTGTACCTGCAGAAGTAAGACCATTAGAAGGAAGCTCTTTGGGACCAATTCTCTGTTCAAAAGAAGAAAGCACTTTCTAAATGTGAGCATTATCTAAAATGAACACAACTTTTTGGGTAGAGACCCCTCCCTTTAAGAGACATACAAGAAGAAGATGGAGCATCACAGGTCTGAAAAGCTGCAGAGAGCTCTTCCATTAACTGGGAGGCTGAGTTACGTGACTTCTAAATTCCCTGCCGGCCCTAAAATAACGTGCTTCTGTAATTCCGTCCCATCCCCAGAGCTGGTCAGGGAGCCGCCCTCCATCCCGTGCCCTTGGTCCAGCTGTGCTCATGGAGGTAAATGACCGTCCACGTCTGTCTCTTCCCTCCTGTTTCGGAATGTGGGAAGCCTTCCCCTGAGACTACTAGAAAAGTATTTGATTACACTTAGGTTAGGGTAATTGTTTTCTGTTCTGCTTTTCCATTTATACGATCAATTCTCCTATGTCCTCTTCACCTTATTCACTTCCCCGTCACAGGCCCATGTCCTCTGCTTCCCTCCTCTCCCTCTGTTCTCTTTGTCCCCATTTCTCCTTGATTCCTTGCCCTTTTCTCCTCTCTTCCTTTTTGCTTTCCTATTCTTACGCAGAGAAGGCCTGTTTTAGGCCTTGACATTCAGTCCTCCAGGCTCAGAGGCGATTAGTCACTAGAGAAGGAAAGGAGATACGGTCAGGCCTCTCTGGGAAACAAAGACTTCTCAAGCCCCCTCCCTCCTGCCTACCCGTCCCTTTCCCCTTTAAATATTGATGGCATCGCGCTAGCAGACGACTAATGTAACCGGCTGGCACTCGGTAGAGGCAGGGGAGCTGCGGGTGCAGTCGCAGGTAAGAGACTTAAGACATCTTTCCTTCTATCTGTTACTTGCCCAGCTAGAGTCCCCGCATGTCAGGCTTGCCAAGGACAGAAAAACCCATGTGTGATTCAAGAGACTAGCTGCCCCTGGAGAAGGTCCATTTGCCACGTGCGTGTCTGTAAACTTGGCTGATGCCACGGGCAGGTGCCTGGGCCAGTACAGCAACAGCGGGAAAGGTCGGGCTCTGTTCCTGGCGGTGGGGGAGGAGGGCGACTGCGCAGCCATGATTCTAGTGCTGGTCTCCACGCTTCTGGGTTGGAGAAAGAAACCCATTTTGGGGGGGGGGCACTTCCCAGATAGCTTATTCCACAGCATCCTGATCAACGAGGCCCGTGGCCGCCTTGCTGTCTGGTGTGATGTGCCCAGAATAAGGTGGCGTGTTCTCTGAATTTCGGGGTGGCCCCGGCAGGTCCTGGAGAATTAGGAAACAGCTGAGTGCTGAAATGAGTGCCTCTTAATTACGTGCCACGGGTAATTTCAGAGCAGTTCTATTTATAGGGGGACTTTACTTTTAAAAAGCTTACATTTCCGAGTGGGAGGCGAAGCAAATAATTTTAGGCCCTGTAATAGGCTGAAAATGTGAGGCGACAGAGCTGTACAATCGGCCCGCACTTCAGGTGGGTCACGTTCAGATCGAGGTGGCAAAGGGGGCACAAATGGCCTAAAAACGAGCTCAGGACTGGAAAACCCGAGACTTCCCTTGGTCTGTGCATGTGCATGTGCGTGTGCATGCGCGCGTGCTTTGTGGAGAGGCGGTTATTTATCAGTGGTAAAGATAAAGAACAAGTCAAAAGAAATTCAGGACGTTTACTAGAAGCTCAGAATGTAGGTAAATGCCATACAAGGTCAGCTGGAGAGAAAGGCAGATTCAGGGTCAAGTTCAAGGGGACAGACAGGAAGCGGATGTAAGTATGAAAACGGGGCATGAGGTCACAGCTCTGGGAGCGGGAGTGGGGGCGGGGCTTTTCTCGGTTGTCAATCACAGAACCGCAGCCAGGGAGATGGAGGTCCAGTGCCTTGTTCTCCTCTGAAGGCCAAGTGTATTTGTGCACGCGCACACGTGTGCGTGTGTTGGGGGGAGGGGTGACCGCGGGCTCTGAGAAGGCCCTCAGTCTCCCGTAGGTAGGACTTTGCTTTTCTGCTTTGGTATGGTGGGAGGGTGCCTAAAAAATGGTCCCCTGTTATTTTTCTTTATTAAGTAAATTAAGAATGACTGAGTCTTGTAAACAGTTTTGGGGGACCTGAAAGTATAGCAAAAGGTATAATTGGCCTGGAGTAAAAGGGACATTAGCCCTTCATCGGCCAGTGAGGTGTGGCTGCTCCTGGTCCCTCCTCTGCTCACCTGGCGCACACCCTGCGCACCCGAGACCTTGCGGACGACCTCAGTCCACAGCAGTTAAGCTAGAAACACAGCGGTGGCCTTGAGCTCTGGAGGTGGCGCGCCCAGGGCCCTGGATGAGTCAAAGACCAGGGCTCTCCGTCGCAGCAGCGCGAAGATCAGTTCATTGACCCTCTCTCTTTTTCTGGGCCTGCCTGTGGCCTTGGGGAGATACAGTGGTGGTGTTCCCCAGCTTCTCTCACCTGTTCGCCCTTACCCTGTCTCCTACTCACGCGTACATCTACACTCATCCTTAGCCCTCGCACACCATCAGGCACAAGCACGCTTCCAGACCGAGGCTGAGCCTGGACCCCGCCTTTCCCTCCACGCTTCCGCTTCTCTCCCATCCGAGCTGTTCTCACTCTGGCCTGTGGCGTGTCTGCCAAAGCGCGTGCTGGGTCGCCCAGGGAGCGATGTCTTTTGCAGCCAAGCAGTGGCCCCACGATTAAATAAATGCATTTTCAAGGTCTAGCACGATACACACTGTGAAAATAACAATGAAAAGATTGAATTACTCTAAGGGTCCATAGAAAAGTATTGCCTTTTGAATTAAAAAAAAAAATCTAATACCTTAGCTGTAGTTTCAAGGTCTAGATTAGTGTTGGGTTGCCCAAGAAAGTCCATTTAGATTTTTCCATAAAATGAAAGGCACATTTTTCATTTTCATTAATAGCTTTCTTCTTTGGATACTTTGGGTATGTTGGCTGTCTCCCACTGTGGGCTTCTAGTGGGTAGAAGCCAGGGGTGCTGCTAAACATCTTCCAATGCATCAGACAGCCCCACAGCAAAGAATTTTTTGGCCAAAATGTCAACAGTACCAAGAAACTTCGCAAACCACTTTTGACACATCTGATAAGTCATAGCACCTTCTCCATACACTGCACAAATCTTTCTTTTGTGTTTCAGTTGCATTTTTACCTTTCTTGAAATAATAAAGCATAATATACCAAAAATGTGTATTTGCTTCCATCTTCAATATTAAAATGGCTGCACAAAAACTCACTAAGTTTGTTAGGTTTTTTTTAAACGCACACGCGGATATGACAGCTGTCACAATACAATCTAACACAATTATTTCAAAGGGAGTTAGACAGCTAAGCACTACTAGAGCCATTGTACAGAAAAAAACGAAATGAACTTTTTGGCCAATCCAATACTTTGGGAATGCTGAATTAAATATTGTGAATTGGTATTAATTAATTAGTTCCTTGCTATTTTTTAAAATACCGATGAAAGGGAGTATTCATCTGAATATTGGTACATAAATTAGATGATTGTCATAAACATCACTAGTAACAATAAATGATAATATGGTAGCAATAAGAATTAGTAGCGATAATAATAGTAGCATCTTATTTATCTAGGGATTATAGATTCTATAATCTAGGCGTTGTGTTTAATAGCTGCTTGGTGAGTACTTATGGAACACTGAGTGGTTTTTACCACATACGCATTCTTCGTCCACGTAACAATTCAAGGGTCCTGTCTCACTCATGCTTAAATCTTTCATGTGCTTGGTATTGCAACTGGTGAGTGGTAGCGATTTAGCAAACGTTTGTGGGCAGAGGGATTAGGACAGGTGTTAACATCTGCATTGTGAGTTCAGAACATACGTCTCTAGCCTCTTGGAGTTCACAATTTAAACATACGGGAACTACGACCTTAGGCTCTTCATGGGCTTTGCTATTGACGAGCCTTTATCTGGACATTGCTGGAAAGCCAAGCTTTCTTGCCCTATTCATGCATTTGTGGAGGGTTGAGATTAGAGGAGAACAGCTGGCTACCAGGAGGAATTCTGCCTGAGTACTGCGGTGCAACCAGTCTGCCATCCACACCAGGGATGCTCAGTCCATCTAGCCGTGGATCAGTGGAACACATCTTGGAATGTCCGATGATGTTTCCTGAAGTGAAGAATTCGAGGAGATTTGAAATTATCTGCACTATTGCTGGTAAACATTTCTGTCATCCCCTCAAGAATCCCCAGGGGAGATGATGGCACACCCTCCGGGCCACGGCGAGGACAGCCACCCAGGCACCCGCTGTGCGGGCAGCCTGTTGGAGCCCCAGTGTGGCCATCAGCACACCTGAGACATCAGGAGGTGTGCACCAATTGTGAAGGAGACTGCAGATGCCCCTGATTAACTAGAAAGGCCCGCAGAGACTAGTTGCTTCGTTACTATTATCTGTAGAACGGAGGTCGCCGTTGCTCATCCAGCTCACGGCGGGTGTTTGAGTGTCCGATGAGATAGTGTGGGAGAGTAGGAGGACAGCAAGGTGCTTTTCCTCTGCACATTGAAACTGTTACTGAAATGTCCTCTCCAAGGATGGCGGTATCTTTTTCTCATGCCTGGAGAGGAGGGTGGTTCTTCCTGCAGAGGCCCATGGCCGTGGCCCAAATAGCTTAATTAGCACCATTACCTGCTCCCTGAGCGAGGTACCCAGCTGCCGCTTCACGACCCACTCTCTGCGTGACAATGAACAGCGTGTGAAAAATGCCAGCGGAGTTACTGAGCCCAAGGGCCAAAGAAGTTACCTGTTTTCTCAGCATCACTTACGCTTCTTAAAGAGCTTCTAACTGCAAAGGCTGTCTCCTCAGGACATAAATCATTGTCACGGGAACTTTGGAAATAGACAGGCAGCTAAAATGAGGACGAAAGCATAGCTGGTGACTCGCGAGGATGACAGGTTGTGTTTTCTCTAAGGCCTTTCTTGTGGGAAATTGGGAAGTCAGGTAATATCTATTATGTCCTAAGAAACTCCATCGCTTATCAGTGTTTTTTTTTTTTAACAGCGAGAAAGCCCTTTCATGAATAGATTTCAATTTGCCGCAAACATAAACAACAAACATGGGTTTGATTGTCTGGTGTTTACCTTCACAGCCTCCTAAGTCGGAGGAATCGTCTGACTTTGAGAGGCAAGTACGGGTATGTGACAGTATTTCTGTAAGTGACGCCCCCACCCTTCTCCCTGGCTCCGAGCCCGCCCGAGGCTCTCACTGAGCCCGTTGGAAAGAGCAGGGAAAGAAGCTAAAGACTCAGGACCAGTTCTGTTTGCCTCTTCATGGGTAGGAAGAGAGACAAGGTTCCTGACTGCCACTGTCACCCCCCCATGTCACTGTGTCTCACATGGTGTCCCTTCCTTATCAGTGCTGGCGACAGCAGAGGCTGGCTTTCATCCCCTGTCCCTGGCACTCCCCGTTCCTGTAAGGTGATGGGGACCCTGGACATCGATATGGTATAACGGAGGGTGGGGGCCAGGCCTGAAATCACCTTTCCTTCACAGAGAGCGTTCTCCTCGGCTGCTGGTCCTTTCTCAAAGCATCACTCTGGGACCGAGGGCACTTAGCTTCTTCAGATCTGAGGGCAGGGCCTCTCTTTTCCTTGGGAATGACTTTTGGAAATCAGCACTATCTCAAGTAACCGTGCAGAGGACAGAAATGTGGAGTAGAGATTTTCGTGCACCAAGTCCATGGAGGCAGGCACGTTTTTGACTGACAGTGTTCTTGCGGGTGCTGTTACTATGTAAGGTTTTCCTTTTATGTTGCTAGGTAATGCCCGTCAGTTTCTTCCCGGCTCAGGACCGTTTCTATGTTGGCTCCTGTGATCACTCCCAGTTGAAGCGTTGGGGACTCTCAGAACCCGCCCCCGACACCTCCGCATTAGTTCTTCTTTTCCTTGATTCCATGGTCCAAAGTGTCCTGAAAAACCCTGCCTTTCTGCAAGCATTTCAGTGGGTTCAGCAACCTCAACCTGATCAATTCTCTCTCTTGCTGAGATGCGCTACCTTCTCCACTCTCCGTATTTCCCTGTCTGTTCTCTATCTCCACGTGCCTCTTCCCGGTCTCTAGTCCACATCGAGCCTCCCAGCAGGAGGTTGCTTTTCGACCTACCGGCAATTGCAAAGTGATTCCATTAACATGTTCACGGCTGCTCAGAGCTGCACTGGCTAAGTACGTGTGTGAAGACCGGGGTTAGTCGACGCCCAGGGGGCCAACACGCACCGTTCAGAAAGGGGATAATTTCTTTCCAGTTATTTGTGTCTTTCTCAATTCTTTCAGCAACGTTTTATAGTTTTCATTCGTACAAGTCCTTCTCCTCCTTAAGTTAATTCATGTGTGTGTGTGTGTGTGTACAGATATATATATATGTGATGCTATTGTAAATGGACCGTTTTCTTAATTTCCTTTTTGGATAGTGTGTTGTTAATATATATAAGTGCAACCGAGTTTTTCTGTTGTTGATTTGTATCCGGAACTTGGCTGAATTTATGAGTTCTAACGGTTCTTTTGGGGAACATTCAGGTTTTCTGCGTATAAGGTGATGCCATTTGTTTACAGAGATCATTTCATTTCTTTTTCTCTGAGTGAGATGCTTTTATTCACTCACTTTTTTTGACTAACTGCTCTGTCTAGGACATTCAGAGCTACGTGGACTAGAAGTGGCAAGTGGGACATCCTTGCCTGGTTCCTGCTCTTAGAAGAAAAGTGTTCAGTCTTTCACTGTTGAGTGTGGTATCAGCTGTAGGCTTTCCATTAATGAACCTTATTGTATTGGGATAATTTCCTTCTACTGTTAATCTGTGGGATATTTTTATCAGGAAATAGTGTTGGATTTCGTCACATGCTTCTCCCACATCTGTTGAAACGATCGTGTGATTTTTGCCCTTCCCTTTTGTTAATGTGGTTTATCGCACTGCCTGACTGCTTACGTGAAAACCTCCCTGAAGCCCAGCCATACACCTCACTTACCATGGTGTAGATTCTTCCAGTGGGCTGACGAACTCAGTTTGTGGGTACTTTACTGGGGACTTCTGCATCTCTGTCTGTCAGGGACAGGGGCCTGTAGTTTTCTTTTCTTGTCGTGCCTTGGTCAGCCTTTGTCACGGTAATGCAGAGAGGGGCACTTGGAAATGTTCCTTCCTCTTCAATTTTTTGGGAAAGGTTTGAGAAGAATTATTAAAATGTTCAAACTCTTCAAAGCAATCTGCAGATTCAGTGCAATCCCTATAGAAATCCCACTAGCATATATTGCGGAAATAAAAAGAAAAAGCAATTGTAAAATGCATATGGAACAACGAAGGGCTCTGAACAGCCAAGCAATCTGGAGGACTCACACGTCCTGAATTCCTGAATGTTACAAAGCTGGAATTATCAAAGCATCAATATTACGAAGCTGGTGCTGGCATAAAGACAGACACAGAGACCAGTGAATTAGAATAGAGACCCCAGCAATACACCCACACCTACACAGTCAGATGATCTTTGACCAAAGTACCAAGACTTTACAACGGGGACGGGATAGTTTTTTAAACAAATTGTGTTGGGAAAATTGCAAAAGAATGACATCGGCCCTTCCTCTCACACCATCCACAAAAATCAACTCATAATGAATGAAAGAATTAAGGGTAAGACCTGGCACTGTAAAAGCCCTAGAAGAAGAACACCTGAGGGGAAAAGCTTGATGATGTTCTGGCCAGTAATTCCTCGGCCACGGCACCAAAAGCACAGGCCCAGAAGTAAACACAGGCGAGTGGGATGACTCAGATGGAAAAGTTCCTGCCCAGCGCAGGGAATGGTCACATGTCTCCGAGATGGACAGCCACTAGTCCTCAAGTAAGAGGACTTGACCGTACTGCTGGTCACATGCAGCCGTCCTCACTTCTCCTGGTGACGGGGTGACCCTCTGTGTTAGCTAATTCGCTTACCCAGAGGAAAAACAAACTTCATGTATGTTTATGAGTGCAAATTGTTTTGCAACCTGGAGCAAGGCACCCCTGAAGTTGGGTCCCTCCCCTCCCCCAGAAACTGGGAGACGGGGGTGCTGACCCCCTCGATGTGAACATCTCACAGAGGTGGCTCCCAGGTCCTTGAGAAAGTCGATCCTGGGTCACAGAGCTGGCCAGAGGCCCATCTGTCTTCGGAAGGATTTGTACGCATTTCAAAAAGAGGAGAAAGTACTTAGGACGACAAGTTTTCCCAGGTTAAAACTCTAAGAAAAATGCGGGGATGGAGGTGACTTTTCCATGTCCAGCAGCAAGAAGGAAGCCTCTGATTTTTCATTTGTGTTTGTTTTCGCACTGAAACGGACAGCTAGGGACTCAAGGCACCTAGTGTGTGGGGGTCTGTTGGTGGTCATGCTAAGCCTCAGGTCTGTGGGGGGGCCCACGTGCCTAGCTGCAGTTTGGGCAGGGGGCTAAGCAGCACCATAATTCCTACTGCAGCCAAGTGCGCGTCCTAGAGAAGGGTGTGGGGGCAGCTTCCTGCCATTAGCTTTTTGGAATCTTATGTCATTTCAGGTGCTGAGGCCTAGCTGTGTGTAAAGGGATTCCGTTAAATAGTATCAGTTAACGGGGTGTGTGTGTGTGTGTGTGTGTGTGTACATGTATGATTTTCACAAGGGTAAACCTAGGTCTATGGAAAGGGTCCTTTCAACTTTAACTCTTGATGGATGTACCTGTGAATATGACTTTTTTTTCAAAAGGACCATATGTGATTACTCTCTGAAGCTGTTTTCATAAAAAGGTTTCCCCCCTGCCCCCCACCAAAAATGATATTTCTTCTAACTAGTTCTTTTAAAACTCAATTTAATCGCACAACTGAGTCTTAGCCAACAGGTGTTAAAGTCACCACTTATTAGACGGGATTCTATGGGGTTTTTTCCCAGTCATTTTGTGAGCATAAACCCAGCTGTCACTGGAAATGAGCACGTAGACAGCCTCGCCCTGGGCCTCCCTGTCTCCACATCAAACACGACACCAGCAGATCGGTTGTGCAGTTAGAAGCATTTAACCAGACAAGTGATAATAGGCGGTGTGGGTATCATAAGACGCGGTCGGGTTACGGCACCCCCGCCTCCCACTCTGCTTCACTAGGCTTGGCTATCGCGGCCATTGAATCTTGACTTTCCACCCATCAGATGAAGGTGAGGGGCAGCTGTGTGGAATTACAGCGTGAATGGTGGTTGCAAAGCCCCCCCAGATGGGGAAAACTCTTCTGAAGGGGGCAGCCATTGTGAAGGTCTACACTCTGAACTGGTTTGGATTTCTTAGTATGAAATAAATACACGTCAGTCTAAAAGGGGCGGGGCCTTCGCTACGCTTTGCTATCCTGTATCAGGTTCATTTAGCAGAAGCTTCAAGCAGTGAGCAGGTATTAGGTTACCAATAGTCTTAAAAGACAATATCACATTTCCAAATTATTTTTGGTTGGGCATCAGAAAATATGAGCATATTCTTTCCATTATTTTCTGTGAATCACTTTGATTCTTATTCATTTATAAAGTCCATCCCAAATGTATTTATATTTTGCTCCCTCTTCATGTATTAATTCTCTCTCTTCAATACCAACTGTGCCTTTTAATCAAGGCACCCTTGACTCCTTACTGTCGAAGAGAAGATTTAAGCAATTCAGCCTGGTACACATCGCTAGTCTTCTATGTTTGATTCTTCTACCTCAGAAAGAGTAGTAACTAATTTAAGGCAATGCAGCAGTACTCTGGTAAGTTCCAGAAGGAATAAAATATGACAGGCGCCCGATGTGGTAGGGATGTTCTGTATGCTGTATCCCCAGATGGATTGTAAGCTTCCTGAGGAAGCCCCAGCGTGTTCCACATCTCTGTCCGTCACAGCGAGCAGAAGCGTCTGCCACATGGCTATGCCCAGTCCATGCTGGGTGCGCCAGCAGAGGCGGGTCACCAGCCTAACCCTTCTTATACAGAGACGGAATAGCAAGGAGGTTGACATGGGAATTTTTCAAGGTAATTAATTCATTAAAATAAATAAGCCATTTAGAACAGTTGGCAATGGGTTCTACCCTGGGCACAATGCAATTAGTAAGCACATCTATTATCTGGCTTTTTGGGTGGACAGAGAAAGGAAAAAGTGGCTGGCAACGACCCAGGCTTATCGGGTTTTACTCTGCCGACGCCTCGTTTGTGATCCTGCCTTAACACAGTACCACGTAGTTCACCCGAATATTCCCATCTGTCTTTTGAGGACAGAGGAGAATCAGCTTTTAGAGGAGAATCTGTTTGTGCTTTCGGTTTCAGTTTAGGCAGGAGTTGGCACATCTCTCGGGGCTTTTAGAAGCTGAGGTCGCTACAGCCGAAGTGGAACAGCAGACCAGCTGGTTCCACCCCTGTGCGAAGGGAAGTCACCTCACTATTTACACGTGCCGTTTTTCTCAATCAGAGAGGGGAAGTACAACTGCCAGCCCTGGCGGCTTTTGAGAATGCGAGGAAATTGATTTAACTGGTGTTAAAGAGACAGTGAGTGAAAAATGTTTTTTTTTCTCATGCCCCCTTAAAGTCAATCACATTGAGCCATAATTTGGCTTCCAACACCATTACCCCATAATTCTACGAAATTAAAGGAACTATCCATATTTCCCATTCTTCATGATAAGTTATGTAACTTTAGTGCAGAGTTCATCACCACCGGTGGAATGGGAACTCTAACACTGTATGTACTGGTGAATTATATTTTCTCTCTTCTCATTGTAGAAAAGTCAGCGGTCCTGGCCCAGAAGTAATCCTCTCTTTGCTTTGTTAATACCTCCCTTCTTCCTATGAAAACCCTCCGTTTTGTGCTGCTCCCTTGGAGCGCCCTTCTGGGTGCGGGATGGGGTGCTCCCACTCATGCACCACTTAATGAAGCTGATTAGACCTTCACATCTTCTCGGTTGAATTTTGTTCTTGAACACCTGCCCACCTGGCCTCAGTTTCCCTTCCACCTGGAATCCCACACTCCTGTGGTGAGGGGTCTGGGAAGCACATTCCCAGGTCTCCACGGGCTCTCCTTATTCCATGGCGAGGAAGCTGCGTCTCAGAATGGTTACAGTGCTCACAAGTGGAAGAGCAGAATCCAGCATCAAAAACCTTGGCTCACGACCCCCCGTGACATGTCACTCCCTCACAGGGTCACCAGTCAGGGCTTCTTCAAAACTCCCGTGGCCTGGCTGGGCATGGTGGCTTTGGCCAGTGCCCTTGACCGGTGTGAGTCACCAGTCCTGTTTCCTCGGAGACCGGTGGGTTCATCACGAAATCTGGTATTCCGCAGAATCCAGCCAATGCTAACATACTAGGCCTAGGAAATATTTTCCAGAAGAAAATATAATTACAATCCCTGTTCTTGATCATTTTCACATTTTTACATCCTGATGTTAGTGGTCACTGACCCGGAGGCCACATGACCTCAATGTCCTCAGGCACTGTTGACATTAGGATCAAGCAGTCAGTTGATTGGGGCTGATGAGGTCAAGGTCATTAGTTTAACCACCTTGAGGTCAAGTTGGCATAGGTAAGTCCCAGTGTCACAGACTTTTCAGCTAAGTCAGCTCTGTGACAAAGAGATGTATATGGGCCCTGACTGGTGTGGCTCAGTGGGCTGGGCATCGTCCTGCAAAGTGAAAGGGTGTTGGTTTGATCCCTGGTCAGGGCACATGACTGGGTTGCGGGTTCGGTCTTGGTTGGAGTGTGTACAAGAGGCAACCGATCGATGTTTCTCTCTCCCATCGATGTTTCTCCCTTTTTCTTTCTGCCTCCCTTCCCCCCTCTCTAAAAATAAATGCATAAGAAAATTTTAAACAAAGGATATGTATACAAGCACCAGCACTTGTTTGCGTCATATTAACATGAAGTCACTGCTATTTACTGACTGCTCTTGGGCACAGGACATAAGCAATTTTCAGATTCATGGACATCTGTCAATTCCACCGGCTGAATTCCACACATGCACGTTATTATCTATGGATAAAATGTCACCAGACTTTGGCACGGAAAGCTTTGATGCAACACTTAAGAAGACGTGAATTACTCTAGAAGTGAGAGTAGGTAATGCTGTTGCGTGGACATAGTGATGAGGAGAATAACATTTGTCTGTGACCTCGTGAGAGTCCGCTTATGCGGTAGGCAGCCTGCTGGTGTTCACACCCTTGGATGTGCTTGTTGCTGTCCTGTTGAGTGGGTGCCAGACAGACCCAGTGACCGAACTTGAAGGAACAAGAGCCGTGCGAGAGTGAGGTGATGATGCTGCCAACTGCAGGTTACAAAAGGACTATGAATGATTTCCATCTTGCTTGCCTGCGCTCACTCGCTTGGAGACCTCCCTCTGGGGGAAGCAAGCTGTCCTGTTGTGGAGAAGGGGGTGTGGGAAGGCAATGTTGTCTCCATCCCACAGCCAGTGAGGACCTGAGCTGGCCCGCAGCCCCAGGGCATGGATGAACTTGGAAGGGCTTTGTCGGAGGCCTGCCCCGGCCCTCCACGGAGCCTGGAAGCCATTCCGTCCCGGTCTCGCCTTGAAATGACAGCAGCCGGGATGACACCTTGAAAGTCCTGTATGAGAGACCCTGAGCAGGAGACCCAGCCGGCCGTGCCCAGATTCCTGACCCTTAGGTAGGAGACAGTGCTGGTTGTTTGGAGACCCGGGCTGGGGGATACTGAGTTAAGCAGCAATAGGTAACGGACGCACTTGGAGTGGCATATTGCAGGTTGTGGAGGCGAGTTTTGCTGCAGGTGCATGGAGAGCGCAGGGGGAGTTTCAGTGTGGCTTTCCCTGAGCACCTCCAAACCGTTGGCACTGCCAAAGTGGGGGCAGAGATTGTTTCTCATTATAGCCCGCGAAATGTTCACAGAGGCTTCTCCGAACATTTCATGCCCAATCACTCCCATTGTTGGGGAATCACCCACGGCTTCATGTCAGAATGCACTGAAAAGGGCTCGAAAGGGAAAGGATATTTATGCTCCTCTGCCCATCAGGGAAAAGTATAAACCTCTATGTTAGACTCACCAGCAAAAATATAAAAATAGCTTGCAGTTTCAGTCGCCTCTGGAGTGTTCAATAAGTATTTTTCACAGGAGTACATTCGCTCGGCCCCAGAGCATGGTCTGGCATAATGCTATGCAAATACCAAAGCCAGCACCTTGTAAAAAGCCGTCCGTGAAATAGTCACTCGAAATGCATGGCTTTGAATGTAAAGCAATTTCCACATTCAGTAAACCCCGTGTTCTAGGCGCAGCAAAAAGAGCTTCCACGTTGCCTTGGAGCCTAGGAAAACTGTGGCGAGTCCTCCTTCAGCAAGGAGGCAGCGTGTTACACCAACAGACCCTGGCACCAGGAGACAGAGTTTTCAACCCTGTTCTTCCACTTCGAGCTGCGTGGCACCGAGTCTCAGTTTCCACGTCTGTGAAGCAGAGAGGACAATTCTGATGCCTTGGGGCCATTGAGGAAATTGAACTTGACATTCTCAGGGTAGCACTTGGCCCTGCCCGCTGCGAGAGCACAAGGGGTGGGAGCTATTGTTGGGATTAGTATTGTTCACAAACTCTTCATTAGGAAAACGCTTCTACACAAATTTCCTGAAGTAGTCAGTCACAACAACTGAAACAAGTACCCCCAGTTTTCCCTGATGTCTCATTTCACCTGTACACCACGTTTTGTCCACTGTGGTAGGTCTTCTCCCCGTTCTGCTGCTTGTCAGACACAAAGCGAAGGGAATGGAAACACCTGCCTGGGCCGAAAATCCCCATGTGGGCCCCGACTTTCCTGGGGAAGCTTACTTCTCCACCAGAAGACAGACGACCAGGCCATGCAACAGGAAAACCCCAACCCACAGGTGTCAGTAGCACTGACATCCCATCTTAATTTATGGGACGTTAAGAATTGTACACATCAGTGTGATCATTTCTATTCACCTCTCACCACTAGCGGGGCGTCCCACGCTCACATTCATTTTGTTGATGAGAAGCGGTGGAAGTGCAAACTGGCCAGACCACATTGCATGGGACTGTGGTGATACACACAGTGAGCCTTAGCATTGTTCGCTAGTACTTTAGAATTTCCTTTCTCCTTTGTATTCACTCCTTGGCCATCAGTTGCCCTCCTGCGTGCACAAGGCACCCTGCTGGGGGCTCAGACCTAGGCTGTAGATCGCTAATCCCTAATCCAAACACCGTTGTCTTCGTTGGAAGCACCTAAGTAACAAATGAATTCAGCACGTTCTGAATGCCACAGTAGAAGCGTGAGTGATGCTGTCGAGCTGGGCTGGGGGTACAGGGCGCTTCAGACAGTCAACCAATTTTTATCCACCACCCTGATGCGCTCGGCTCCATGCGAGGTGCCGGCCCTACGCAGAACTTTTTTTCTTTAGAAACCATAATGTGTTGACCGAAATATCTTCTAAATCTACACCCTTTTCTGAGTATGTTAGAAAAACATAGTTTAGTGGTTAGGAGCAAAGGTTTGGGTACCTACATTCAAATCCTTACTCTGCTCTTTCCTCCTTGAGGGATCTTGAACTTCATGTCCCTGGTCTGTCGACTATGGATGTGGATATTGGTAATATCTGACCCATAAGGCTGCGGGGAGAACTAGTACACATAAACATTTAGGAAATGTCTTTCATGAGGTCATTTCCCTACATGTATGAGTTACTGTGATGTCATCGTCAGCGGCTTCAGTTTAAAAGCTCACATCTGGCATTTTCTCCTTGTCTTCAGTTCCAGGCATCGGCCTTTTTCCTTAGGGTGGACTTTTATGGGGGGCCAGGATGTCTGCCTCTGGGAAGTTCCTCAGTTCTTTGTGAAGGCAGATCTGCAAAGGTCTGCCTCCCAGATCGACCACATAGACCCGTTTATGTCTGAACCCAGCGACAGATGTAGGTTAGTATCGGGATTTTTCACTGACTTCTGTGGAACGTGAGCTTCCTGGATGACGATGGTCTTGCTCCTCCGACTTAATTCTGTATTAGAATCACCTAAGGGACTTAGAAGAGAACATGAACGTTCTGTGACCTGGGTTAAGTAAACAATTTCAGAGATGACATCAAAAGCACAAACCATAAAAGAGGGAAAGAATAAACGGAACCTCATCAAAATGAAAAGCTTTGGCTCTGTGAAAGAAACTCTAAAGAGAATTAAAAAATATGCTATGAGTGGGAAGAAAATTAAAATCATATATCCAGGATACACGAAGAACTCTCAATTTTCAGTGGTAAGGAAATAAAGCAGCTCATGTTTTAAATGGGCAGAAGCTTGGATGCTAACCAAGGCGGTTCTAAAGATGGCAAATTAGCATATTTTAAACATGTTCAACGTCATCAGCCATAAGGAAAATGCAAACTTAAACGATCGTGAGATAGCCACGCCAGGTGGAAGCAATGACTGCCAGTAACTCCAGGCTTCTCCCTGCGCCGCCCACGGAATAGCAAGGGTCCCTTTCCCGGGGCAGAAACGATTTCCTCTGCAGAGCCGCGCGGGTCTGTGTCCATTCCTGAGTGCGTCATTCTGGCGGGAGGTGGACTCTCTCTGTGCCCATCCCTCGGTGCCACGTCCGCTGTTGGGCCGGGGGTGGGGGCAGCTGGTCCCCGTCTGGGCGGGAGTGAAGTGAGTGTAGCTGCCAAAGGCATGCTGGACAGAAAGGTGCCATCGGCGGCGGATTGGGTGCTGGGGAGGGCGCTGCCCCCTCCGTCTCAGTGTGCCCACGCAGAAGGGGAGGGTGACAGAATGTTCTGCGGGCCACGGCAGCAGCTCCCCACAGGGACCGAGCTCTCAGACGCAGGCCTCTTCTCCCAGCCACCTCCAGAGCACGTCACCTGTGGCTACAGCGGGTCAGCAACAGCAAGCCTGCCTTTCGCGCCTGCGAGAACGTAGGCGGCGGGCGCTGGAAGGGTCCGCGAGGAGCCATCGGCTCATCTCTCCGATTTCAGGAAGAGGTTATGCTTATACCTTTCTTTTGCTGTTTTTAATTTTATTTATGGATCTAGAGAGAGAGAAGGGGAGGACAGAGAGAGAAACACGGATTTGCTGTTCCATTTATTTATGCTTTCATTAGTTGCTTCTTCTATGTGCCCTGACTAGAGATTGAACTCACAACCTTAGCGTATCAGGTCGACGCTGCACCTAACTGAATACCCAGCCAAGGCTGTACCTCATTTCCCCCCCTTTGCATTTCCTAGATGTTTAATGAAAAGCTTAAAAAGTTTAACAATAATGTTACCAAAAGAAGGGGAGACAAGGAACACAAAGGACAGTCACATCTATGTCATTTGTATTCTTCCTTTCCTATAAAGAACCACATCAATCTTTGTCTGTTTTATTGTTGTTCAATTACTGCTGTCCCCATTTTCCCTCCATTACTCTCCCCTGCCCAACCCACCCCCACCTCCCACATTCAACACCCCCCCCCCCGGTTGTCTTTGTCCCTGGGTCCTTTCTACATGTTCCTCGTGACCCTTCCTCTTCTTTCCCCGTTGTCCCCCTCTCCCTCCCCTCTGGTTACTGTCAGTTTGTTCTTTATTTCCATGTCTCTAGTTCTGTTTTGCTCACTTATTTTGTTGATTAGGTTCCACTTATAGGTGAGGTCATATGGTATTTGGCTCAGTGGATTGAGTGCCAGCCTGCAAACCAAAGGGTCACCAGTTTGATTCCCAGTCAGGGCACATGCCTGGGTTGTGGGCCAGGTCCCCAGTAGGGGGCACGTGAGAGGCAACCACACATTGATATTTCTCTCCCTCTCTTTCTCCCTCCCTTCCCCTCTCTAAAAATAAATAAATAAAATCTTAAAAAAATAAAAAGAAAAAAGCCTTGGCTGGTGAGGCTCAGTGGACTGAGTGCTGGACTGCAGATCAAAGGCTGTGCCTTTTCTAAAGCAGAGAAAAAATACCCATAGATTTTATGGAATGATATTCTATTATAACCTTTGGCAATCTAGACCATTCTTAGGAATCTCAGAAATGGCTTAAATTCAACGAAGTCTGTCACATTATTGCTGTCATGATAGAGTATGAAAGCTTAGGTCTCGTTAGTATCTTTACTGATATGTATGTTTAAAGGCACTGTTATTCAAATACCCCCATATATTCTTGAAAAGTTGTTAAAGCATCAAATCCCTCCTCCATCATGTGCTCTTCCTGTACTAAACTCTTGTTCCACTGAACTTTCTCTGTAAATGTCATTGTTAACCCTTCAAATTCCTTTGAACTCTTCAGGAATTCTGAATGATCCTCTTGGGATTCCAGGTTCTCACTAACCACTAAAATCCCAGAAATGTCTTCCAAGAGGAGAGCAAGCCCGGGGCCTGGGGAGAAGGTTTTTCCAGGACGCCTGGAAGTCCCAGCGCTTTCCAGCCCATCTGGCCGAAATGTAGCTGCTAATGGAATGAACAGATTTTTTCCCTCCACAAATGTAGCCTAACGGGAACGAAGCCAGGAGGTTTGAGAAGCCCTGGCACAAAAGAGCCATTGTCAAAGAAAGAGATAGTGTCCGTGCATCAAATGCCACAAAATATGTTATTTTTGTTTGCTAATGGAGGGGAGAGATAGGGCTGCTTGAGTAAAGCTTTTTCCACATCTAGTCTTTCTCCTATAACCAGCCTCTCTGATTAGAATTAATTTAATTTCTCTGACCCCTTCTAAAAAATGGATACCAGCCAGGACTCCGATTTTTTTTTTCTTCCCAGCAAAATGATCCTGTCCCTTTAATCGTGCCTGGAACTAAGGGGTTGCCATGGAGATGGGATCTGGGATGGGGCTGCTCCATTTCCCTGGCCTTGTTCTGACTGAGCCTCAAGTGGAAGGTTCCATTGCGAAAAGAGCAGACTTGTAACTTCTGCTGATAAAACCCGCTTACGTTTTCTAACGCAGGTGTGTTCCCGTTCCAATGTTCCAATTCTTCAAAACAGAGCAGGTGCTCAAAATGACGACGATGAGAAGGTTTTGGAGGATTCCGTTTGTGATGGCTGGAGAGCCCCGGAAAAGGTGTCCACCAGGCTCTGAGGTTCGGGCGAGGCCCTTGCGATCCTTTGGAACCGCCTGCCACCTAGTGGCAGCTGTGAGAATAACAACGTCCTCCAATAGCTTCTTCACGCGAAGGGTGATTTCATAGATTTTCGGCCACTATTTACACCTCGTGCTGTCGCCTGAAATACGTTTAAGGCTCAGCTCAAATGTCAGCGACTCTGCAAGCTCTGCCAATTCCTGCCTCCATAGAATTAATTACTCCTTCTGCGCTCCCAAGACAGTTGGTTCTTAGCGCTATTACAATACTGATCCCATTGTATCCTATCTGGGCGGGGGCGGGGGAGGGGTGGTGCTGGGGGTTCCATGTGTCCATCTTCTGCCAGATTTTGTCATTTAGAGGAACATGTGTTACCACTTTGGGCTTTCTCTGCACCTGTGGCGTTAGCAGGGCTAGAGCAGGTCCCCAGTAAATGTTTACTAAAATGGGCTGCCTCCTGCCTTTCAGCCTCCCCTTGAACCTGGTTCTCTGTCTGTCCTCTCTTGGTTCCCTTGACCTCCTTCTAGCTGCTGCTGCACTCCGGGCCCGACCTGAGCTCAGGTGGTTTCTCCTGCCAGGAGCAGCGCACCTCCCTCCTCCCCTCACCTGGCACGCCACTGGGCCCTCCGTGCAGAAGGCCGAGTGGTTCTCTTCCTGATGCCCTCGCGCTGGGTGGCACTCCCATCCCTAGAGCGTGCTCCAGCTGTGACTTCGTGTCCCGGGCAGCTTTCATCCACGTCTGCCCCGCAGTGGGAGGGAAGGTCTTCCGAGGCCGAGACCACGCCTGCTTGGGTTCACTATGGTATTTCTAGAGCTGAGAAACAAATCTGGCTTAATTATTAGTTATAATTAATTTAAATATTTGCCCATAGTGACATTTTTATATTTATTTTTATTGACATATAGCACTGTGTAAGTTTAAGGTGTGTAAGTGTTGATTTGGTCCATTTTTATGTTGCAATATGATTACCATTGTAGAGTTAGCTAAGCCCTCTATCACATCACACAATTACCATTTCTTTTCCGTGGTGGGAACAGTTGGGATCTAGTCTCTTAGCAGCTTTGAAGTTTATAGTATTGTATCGTTGTCTTAATACTAAGCCTCACGGCCGGGTTCCATACCGACAGCAGCAAAGACAGGAGTAACAGTGAGCGGACCGGGATCATTCAGGGGCGCAGACAGCGCTGGCATGGGGGGAGTGGGAGGGGGCATATTGGTTAGTGCCTGCTCCAGCACACCGGGGCAGCACCAGCGGAGGGATTTGGGCACGTCGTTTAACCTCTCCGTGCCCCAGTTTCGTCCTCTGTAACAGCAACAGGGACGGGAATTTACAAAACGCTCACCGAGCGCCAGACACTCTTCTCACTGAGCCGTGAGTCTTAACTTCCTCGTGCACACAGACTCGTACTTGGCACACAGAGGGGCTGGGACAGACGGGGATTAGTGACGAATATCGTGCCCACGTCACAGAGGTGACAGAAAGGGGGGAGCTGGGGTGCCAATGCTGGTCGTCGCCGGCTCTGTGACAGGCGATTCATAACAACAACAGCCGAGATCCAGCACCTAACCCACGGGAAGAAAGGAGCACGTGATACATTTTGGCTTCTATTACTACTAGCAAACTCTAGTTAGTGGAATTACTAGTTTAAACTCGAACTCATCGTTTAAAAACAATCAGTACGTTCTCAGGAAAATATTGAAAACATTTGCTTCTCTAGGGTTTACCAGTAGATGCAGGCGATGACTAACCACCGTCCTCATTTCTGCCGTTCACGAGCCCCCTTGTGGAAAACCGTAATAATTCAGGGTAGCAGTTTTATTTCTCTAGGGATTGCCAAACCCGCAGGAAGAAATACTAAATGTAAAGAATATCCATTAACATTTTTACATTTGGCATCCCACTGCATTTCACTGAATGTGGCAGATATTTTCATTATTGATGACTCCCATTATGAAATTAATTAGGGAAAATATGACAGTGTTCTAAAAAATTAAAAAAGCAACTGCATAGACAAACTGAAATCTGCTTAGTTAATGAGTCACAATAGAACGTGCTTTGCGTGACTTCACAATCGTCAGAAAGATGCCAAGGTGAAACACTGCGGGTAGAAACCTCCTTCTCTAGAGAAAATAAAGGCCACATTGGCACTTAGTATGAAAGGATAACGTGCTTTCCGTTTGTGTCCTTTACTCGTTTTAAACCAGGTGTGATTAAGGAGCTAATCTTGAACAATGAATAACCATGAATATGTTTTAATGTGATACAGCATTTTAGAGCAATCACAGGTATGAACTGATGCAATCTTAGTGTCTAGAGGACCCATTTCTGTTTTTTTAAAGGTTTTATTTATTTATTTTTAGAGAGAGGGGAAGAGAGGGAGAAAGAGAGGGAGAGAAATGTCAGTGTGTGGTTGCCTCTCACGCGCCCCCTACTGGGGACCTGGCCCACAACCCAGGCACGTGCCCTAATTGGGAATTGAACCAGAGACCCTTTGGTTTGCAGGTGGGCACTCAATTCACTGAGCCACAGCAACCAGGGCAGGAACCAATTCTTATGTGACTGTTGTGGGAGGGAAAGCATGTCTTTGTTGGAGAAAATATCCCCATGACAACAAGCATCCATTTATTTGTCTCTAGTGTTCTCTGGTTTGTTATTGTAGAAATGTGTATCACAGTGATTTTATCTCTACTTTTATTTACAAAAATGATACTGTTATCTGCTCTCGAAATGGGAGGCAGATGCACTTTCTAACTCATGCTTCTGAATCATAAAGAGTGGTCGTAGCCCTGTGCTTTTTTCTTGGGTTTTTACCATCTCCACTGAATTTAGAGACTATATGAAGAACTCAAAATCCTTTCCAAATGAAAAGACATATGGTCAATAGATTCTTCAAATGTGAGCTTACTTATTTAAGGAATCTCTGAACCTCATCAGTTTAACTTATCGGGAAGAGCTCAGTGTTAATTTCCAATCTCATTTTCTCTAACGAATATGTCTATGGAGCATCTATACTGGTACTTAGGCAACGTGCTAATATTTCCTGGTCATTATGTGGTAAGCTTCACAATAAGGAAAAATCACCCCTCAGTCTTGGAGTTGCCCAAGGTCCTGGAGCAGGTAAATGAGAGCTGAGACACCAAATCTGTGCAGGTGAATTGGTGATTTCCTGGCTCTTTTGGGTTCCGCGCACAGTTCCCGTGTGGGAGGTGGTCTCCCCAGCACCCGTACCAGCTGGATGTCTTACAACCCAGCTCAGTTCTGGTGCCGTCTGCCCGAGACAGCATCACCGTCCCCAGGTGAGGGCACCGTCCTGCTTCACAGCCCAGCGACAAGTCCAGGTTGTCACCTGCACCTGTAACTGACTGGCCGTAGCTCAGAGGTGCCCACGCCCCCATCCTTGGGTTCGGTTAATATGCTAGAGTGGAACCCAGGAAGCCAGTCTACTCACTAGATTAGCGGTTTATGACAAAGATTATGAAAGGATATGGACCAACAGCCAGAGGAAGAGATACACAGGGGCACGGTCCCAAACAGAGGAACTTCTGTCCTCATGGAGTTTGGGGTCCAGTATGGTGGCACATGGCTCTCCAACCCTGAAGCTCTCTGAACCCTGTCCTTCGGGTTTTTAGGGAGGCTTTGTGCCATAGGATGGCCTAACTCATTGGCCATTGGTGATTGATTCCACCTGTAGTCCCGTTCCCCTCCCTGGAAATCAGGGGGTGGGACTGAGCGGTCCAGCCCTCTATTCCTGGGAGGTTCCCCTGATCACCATCCCCCATCCTGAGGTACTTACCAAGAGGTACCTCATTAACAGAAACCCAGTGGTGGCGGAAAGGGCTTGTTATAAGGTGTAACAATTTCCATTTCCCCCTTCTGGCTCAAAGGAGGTTTCAGGAAGTGAGGACAAGAGACCAAATATTCTACCAAAAGATGCTCCCGGGGTGTTATTGTTCAGGAAATTCCAAGGGACACTGTGAGCCAGGAGCCCTTTTAAAGCTCTGTGTTGCACCAGCCTTACTCAGGGGCTTCCTTGGGGCCCTGGTGGGGACAGGAGGTACCCTGGGGCTGCCCAGGTTGGGGGAGCATGTGTGAGGGCTTGGAGCCGGTAGGACGTGGAGTCTCAGCATCTTCCAGAAGCCTTCCCTTTAGGATGTCGCATATTTTGGAGCTCTCTGAAACGTCTTCCTTGACAAGCTGAGTGCCACGCGTCATAGACTGAATGTGTGTGCTCTCCCCTCCCCACATCCCTGTGTTGGAACTGACTCCTCGATGGGATGGAGTCTGAGGCCTTTGGGAGTGATGAGTGAGGTCAGGAGGGCCGAGTCCTCGTGAATGGGATTCGTAGGGCCCAGATTATAAATTGGGAAGTTTCAAGCAAAATGTAAAAACCTAATTGGGTGACCGTTTTAGGTAGTCAAAGTATGCAGATGTTAGAGACCAAAAACACCTAGTTCTAAGACCAACTGGCATCCTTGGCTAATTGACCCTAAATAAATGATCTCTTAGAGACCCAGGTTTCCAGCTTAAAAAAATGGAGAAAGGGATATTGTCGATGTTACTTTCAGGAATGTGGGTTAGCATAGGCCTTTCCCAGTGAAGTGCTTAATGAAGATTAAAATAGTTCTTCTCTCCTCTCTATTTTTTCTTACTAATAAAAAAGCGGAGTGATCTACTAAAAACGTGAGCAGTTCACACTGAACCACGCCCTTCCACCCCTCCCCTAGCTCTGCCAAGGCGAACTGTGATTTCCCAACCTGTTCTCTGTGCCCGAAACATGCGTTTCTGCACCTGGATTTCCCTCTCCCACGCCCCTTGGCCAGCTTCGACTTTCTTTCATTCTTTAAGACACTTATATATTTTTTCCTTGAAGTAATATTAAAAGATTGAGTGAATTAGGCACTCACCACCGTAAACACGTGTTTCTGACTTCCTTTACATATCGGGCAACAAACAGTCGACAATTCTGATTTGCCCTAGATCCTCAACCATAACTTATTAGTCTACTGAACAAATACACCATTGCATAGTGACCATGTGCCAGGTGCCCAGGGAGGGGCCTGGGATACAAAAGTAAGCAAAAACAGGTGTGATCACAGACGGTAAGGACTCCTAATTTATACCCTGAGCCGGGATCACGGCGGTAGTATTTCAGTGGAGGCCTGAAGAATGTGCATTTCCTTCATACCATACAATTTACTGTCATCTGCAGCTTCCTGTTCATTTGTTGGCTTTGTGTTGTTGTTTCATTTAGTTCGCACACACACAAATGTAAACTATATAAAGGCAGGGACTTTGTCTATCTCACTGGTCTCTAGTGCCGAGTACCAGAGCGGGGACATCCTACGTGCTGCAAATCATCATGCAATGGGTAAAGGGGTACTGGGGTCGATAGTGGGGGAGAGTCCTTCCACAGAGGGGGCAGTTCTGGGGGTGGGGGAGTGCTTGAAGTGAGGAGACCATGTTCCAGAATCTGGGTCTTACTCTAAGTACCTCTCCAGCATTGTATTCTCTGTCCCTTCACATCTTGACTGAGTCTCGACGGAACTAAAAGAACCCACAGACACCCTGTTGCTGAGAGGAGGGAAAACCCTAACGCCAACTACTCAATAACAGGAAAACGGAAATTCAAGGGGGCTCAGTGACCTGCTCAGGGCTGTCCTCGGGCCACCAGTGTCGCTGACGAGACCCCTGGATCCCCGTGCTCCGGTTTGCAAAGTGTGTGTGATTTCATGGCTAAGTACCTGATGCTACTCGTGGGAAAAAAAACCCAAAACAGACATATGTCAATATTGCCCCAAATGCATTGAAATTTGCTTAGGAATTTTATTGTATTGCTCCCTTTTGAAGGGAATAGGTGTTTTGTGATCAGAAGCCCGTCACTTCAAATATTGAAGTCCCCAGTTCATCTTCAAACAGAATTTCCTTCAAAGGAGCCTTGTCCACAGCAGTCTTATTGCTCGGGCACTCAATGTGTTCCAGGGATAAATCTCTGAGTAAAACAAATGGTACATTTTCTAAAAACCTCACAACGATAGTTTTTCTTCCTTTTTATGTCCAAAGCAATAAAACTAGAGAAATAAGCAGGAAGATGGCCTGGTTTTGGTAGCTTTGCAATGTCAATGCTTGATGTCATTCACTACTAACAATGGGACTACATACACCCCAAAAGTATGTTAAGGAGGACTAATTACATTAGAAAGGAGGAGTAGAAAAGGAAGAGAAACCCCATTTTTGCATAACTGCATCCAAAGGCTCAGCATCCTGCCCTGGATTAGTACAGCCCATGGGAAGCTTAGAAAGGACCAAAGTGACTATTAATATCAGCCTCTCTACCCAGCCCGGACCAGGTGCTCGGATCTTGGAGTGTGTTAGTTTTGATCTAGACAACAACGTTGCAAGTTCATTGTCATTACCTCCCTTTGGTAGATAAGAATGCCAAGGCCCAAAAAGGCCAGCTCACTCCACAGCCACATTGCTAACCCCTGCTGGCGATCATGCTCCGCACTCTCATCTGTTCTGTTCTAGAACCCCAATTTTTCCTTATGCTGTGCAGCCTCTGGAAAGGCCCCAAGTGGGACCAGGTCTGCTAAAATCAGCCACGGAGATTGCCTTTTGTGTGCCAGACGGAAACAAACACACACACGCCCACATCCCATCTCCAGAAATGTCTCTTTTCAGGCTGCTCTTGTGCATTCTCTACCTCTGTCCCTTCGGACATCCCTTCCTGATGCGGCCACTAAGAATTATAATGTGGGAGCTCAACTTTCACCATGCCTTTCAACTCCTGGACCGGGAGCTCCTTTCTCTTCAGCAGGCAATACATTATTGTCAGTCATGGCCAGGCAGTGCGAGTCCCAGGATGGTGGACGCCTTGCAAACGCCTTGGGCCACCAGAAGAGACAGACAGCCAGGGAGAGAGCGGAGGCAGGAGAGCTGTGACTACTCCTCCTCTTCCTCGCTTTCATCACAGCACGCGCGGGTTTCAGAACCGCAGCTGCAAGACTCCTTCGCCGGAGTAAAGTCGGGATGGCGCCCATAAAGCGGGCATTTGCCATCTGGAGTACATTCTCTGAAACTTGTATTAGCTCAGTAAAAAAATATTTCCTTGGCAAAATATTTCTGTCCTGTTGCCATAGTCATAAATGCATTTTTTTTTATCATGCACATGCTTTTTAAAACATGGCCTATTTCTAGGACGGATTTTAGAAGTGGAAAGAAAATTCAAGTAAATGTGATATTAGCACCTTGTTTTCAAGGATAAATAGGTTATATTTATTACTTTTATATTTTCTCCTTCTTTGTTTCCTTTAATTATTAGTAACTGGAGCCCTGAGAGCATGTTTTGGTTGCAAATAGTAGGTCAATATATTTTGAATGACATTCCTAAAGTCACATTAGTGTCCCTGAAGCAAGTCCTCCATCGGGGTCACTAAGACAACGTCAGCTGTTTCCGGTATTAGAAGTAAAAAGGGTACAGAATATTACATTGAAATGTTTTAATGAGTCAGGTATTTTCTTTGAAAAGATTTAGCAAAAATATTTGTGAAGCCTGTCTCCAGTGATTTTAGTTTTTGTGTCAAGGAACTTTTAAAGCATTGAGTTAATTAATTAATTTTTTTACCAGATTAAAAAATTGTTAAATTTTCCATACTCTACTGTGACTGAATATGTGAGTTAATATGGACCCTTCAGAATTTGCCTAAGTCTTATTTTTCAAAGTAAGAACAACTCTGTTTGAGGAAAGAAATAAGGTATAGCTGTAGATAACCATATTTTAGAGATTTCCCTCCAAGTATGTAAGAGAAATAAAATCTTGGTGTTGACACATATACATTTTTAATTGCTAAGCAAATGAAAACCAACTCAATTGGCTCTGATATTGGCCAACAAAAATAAAATTCTCAGTGATAAAAGATAATAAGAAAGAAAATAAGAAAGATATTTGACCACCTACACCAGGAATGTTCAAGGAATATTTTTGTCTTTTAGTATATTAACTGCATTATTTGATATTATAGGGTAAGGATAAAAATGTCTATTTCTATATTTTAAAATAAGTCCTGCACTTTCTGTTTTTCACGTAGGTATTCATTTGGAGAAAAAGTAGTTTAGCACAAACTTTGCAATAGAAAGAGCTTAAATGTCAACAAAGAGAATTTAATAATTGTATAAATGAAAATATTGTCTCTTTGAAAAACCTCAAGGTTTTTGTGTATATGGAATTAATCATTACATAACGAGGGTTCTATCAGTAGTTTTCTCGATTTCATCCAATAAATTCCATTGCTATTAAAAAGATTTTATGAGCAAAAGTTTTCATCATGCTTTGTTTTATAATATGAATAAACAACAGAAAATCAATAATAATTATTGTATCTGCTTGCATTGGAACTAACTAGACTCCACGTGTTTAACAAACATTATTTTTATTTATTTCTTAGAAAAATTGTCAAGGTAGTTGTTAAACTTGTTTTCCAAATGAGAACCCCAACTACGAAGGTATCTACCCCAAACTGGCAATTTGTGAATCACCCGAGATTATTGCCGAAGCCTCTGCTTTTGCCACTAACCTGCCTCCGCTATAGGCAACACGCGTACCTCCTGCTGGCGCCAGCTGCTCCAGTGCGGAGCTTAGGCCACGTCGTTTGAGCTTATAGCCTCTTCTCTGCTTGGATCAGTCAGGGAAGCCTAGGATTTGCTGTGGGAACAACGGTAACTCTGAAGTGCCCACGACCTAACCTAAGTGACGTTTATTTCTCAATCACCCACGTGCACTTCGGGGTTGGTGGCATGAGCTCTGTGCCACAAGCTGCCAGAGGTCCCAGGATGGTGGAGCGTGGCTGTGTGGGCCCACGCAGGTGCGCAGGAGACAGGCAGAGAGACCCATGTGCGACACAGATGTCTCCGTGCCTTAGCCGGGAATGACACGGGTCACTCTGTCACATTTCATTGGCCAGGACGAGTTCTGGGGGTCCACCCAGCTATGAGGTCTTGGGAAGTCCAGGTTTCTCCTGCGTTGGGGTGGGGGGCCCTCTGGGGAAGGAAAGCTCCCTGTTGTGAACACTGATCAGGCCTGCTTTGGCCTCACGTTGTCCGCTAATTCATTAACACGCAGAAGTCCTTTAGGTATTCACTGATACAACTGAAAAATGTCTTCCAAATTGTGTAAGAAAAAGCACATCGACAATAGAACAAATGATAGAATATAAAAGGAGAGAATGTAGCAGGAAAATCAGCCAAAGCCATGGGGTAGATGAGGGAAAGAAAGCCAAACAGGATTATATAAAAACGCTGATTAGAAAGTAACATAAAGCCAGAATTAAATGAAAAAATAAAAGGTATCAATTCAGTGAAAAGGAAAAAACCAACTACAATCCGTGCTGTGTGAGTCACACCAATCTAGTTAAAGTATGAGTAATTCTACATGAGTCAAGCCCAAAGGGTAGAGAGAGATGAAATCAGAGATGTACTATCTTCAATAATTCACCGCCAAATTGGAAAGAATTTAAAGCAGCTCATTAAGGTATTAGCGAATTTTGGAAGGAGAGGGGGAGAGTAGTTCCAATGGGAAATTGCCCGGCTTTGGTTCACCGGCACCAGCAATACAGCAGGAGCGAAAACGGGTTGAATAATCCCGATCACAAAGAACCAAACCCACACCAAGTCCTCACTGAGCACAGGACAGTGAAGTCAGGAAAGATATCGGGAAAATCTGAAAGATTTAGCAATGCAACGCACCCTTCTCTCAATGAATTAGTAATACCTGCAGTTCAGGTGAAACGGTGTTGCGGGTGAAAGATAAAATGATGTAATTTGACCCGAGAAGAGAACCGTATCCAGAGTCTGATAACGGTCACACACGTGTGCAAAGCTGTCCAGAGACCTCCCCAGACAACATTCCCAATCCAGAGAACTCCAAGCTCGGGTTCTTCCAAAACCTCCATAGAAATAGAGACATTCTATTAAACTGTGCCTGATCCCAGAAAAAGAAGAAAATCTTTCCAATTATTTTGTGCAGTGAGAATCACACATACACTGGAATCAGGCAAAGATAATGTAGAATTTACGAAACCAAATGTGCCTACGAATATTGGTGCAAACATATAACATTACTCCCAAAATTGATACTGTAATAGAATATGTTTCAAATTTTGCACTATGACCAAATGAAACGATCCTTAGAATAAAGGGGTGTTCAACATTAGGAATCAGTTAATAGGATTAGTCGTATGAAGAAGTTATGAGAGAAGTCATATGACTTTATCATAAGATACTAAGAAGTATTTGCTAAACCCCAGTACCTATTCCTTTTTAGAATCCAATAACAAATTAGAAATAGGTTACTTTCTTACCTTCTAAAACGACATTATATACAAAGAGATCATTATATAATTGTCAACATAAATTATGATACCCAGCTCATAGTTTTTAAAATGCTTTGTAGTGAACTATAAAAGTATTCTATGAGAGTCAGGAATGCGAAATACGGAGCTGCTTGTCACCAACTGCATTATTTCATATTGTCACACCAGCGCCAGGGGAGTCAGAGAAGGAAGTGAAATGTGTGAGTAATGGAGGCGAAGATGCAAATGCATGAAAGTCTATATGCGATATCACTGTAAGCCTAGAAATGCCAAGAAATTAACTGAAAAATCAATAGCAGCAGTGAGAGAGCTCAGTATGTTAAATTGCCAAATAATCTGCATAATCTAAAGAAATTGTACAGTCATCTAAAAGTCTACTCATAATAACCAGAGAGAAAGGAAAGGAAGGAAAAAAGATGTCATCCGAGGAAAAAAACTTCAAATAAATGTGTAATACTCGTAAGTACATATAAACTACAGACTTTGTTAAAGGGCATAAAAGATTTGAATAAAAACATATATCCTCTATTCTTCACTTGGGATACTTTAAATTAGAAAGGTGTTGATCTCACTGAATTAATCTAAACACTCAGTGCAATCCCGGCAGGCTGTTTGAACTTTACTAAGCGGTTCTCAAGTTCATCTGGAGGAGCAGATCTGGGGGACTTTGAAATACAGCAATAACATGTTCTTTAGTCGCAAAGCCTTGCGGGGCCAGCCCCAAACAGGCACATGGGCAGAGCGGACCAGACGTAAGACAGAAAGCCAAGTACGGGACAATTGTGTCACAAAGTATATGGTAAAACCAGCATTTCAAATCAGTGGCGACAATTACTGAATCAACAGCGTTGAGGGAAGCCGCTAGCCTAATCGCGAAAACAATGTCTCTAGCAGAACATACCTGAAGCCTACTGATTGGCTGCCTGGCCTTCTTCCTCTTCCTTCCTCCTCGAGGCCAGGATCTGAGGAGCCCCCACACCTCCCTCCTGCACGATAGAATAGTCTCTAACAGCTCTCGCCGATCCCGGTAGTAATTTATATTCAAATAAACATCAAAAGGAACTATGCATTGTTTTAAAAGGTGGAGGAAGGAATTTGTGTTAGCAGGAATTTTCAGAAAAGTTTTCTGAGACATGACACATTCAAAGGGGGAATATTTGAACACTGCCTCGTCTGTTGAATGATTTCACCTAGAATGAAATATTGGAATGTAATGTAGAAAGGCTTTCATGTCACAATCACTCCTTGATACGTCTCTGAGTTCACAATCAGAAATACACTAGGTGTGAATAATATGTAGAATAGTGGATGATACAGAAGCATCTGCCTTGGTTTGGAATAAGTTATAGGTTGTTTCTGGAAGTAGGTTTTTCTTTGTATTAATCCCATTTTACATAGGTTCACAGTACAATGTATCGCATTTCCTTGGGGGGGGGGGCTTGACATTGGAACTCACCAGGTGTGGTCCTCCGACCAGCCGCTCACCGGTTCCTGGGCACCTGTATGCAACGCAGAATCCAGGCAACACCTCCCACCTGCGGGATCAGACTCCGGGTTTTGCAGAGTCCCCATGACATTCTTGAGGATGTTAGTATTTAAGAATTAAATATCAATTTCATTTAAATTAACTTAAGATTATCTTCTGGGATCACCTGAGCTCAATCTTCCTGAGATTTTGTTTCTGCGCGCACCAAGTCACAAGGGGATGGATGTTCAGCACAGGGCGTCTTTTTCCATTTGACTACGCGTTTCCTTCTCTACCCTTCACCAAAGGTAGACATTAATGATATTGTAGGAAGTAGCGTATTTTCTATTTTCTAGAAGAAACAACATTTTACTTTTAATCATTTTGAGCTATATTCATTGCTAATCCAGACTATTTTCTTCTGTTGACAATGGCAGTTAAAACAATTTTTTTACAACCCTGGCTGGTGTGGCTTAGCAGATTGAGTGCCAGCCCGCAAACCCAAGGGTCGCCGGTTCAATTCCCATTCAGGGCACAGGTGTGGGTGGCAGGCCAGATCCCCACTAGGGGGCACCCGAGAGGCAACCACACATTGATGTTTCTCTCCCTCTCTTTCTCCCTCTCTTCCCCTCTCTCTAAAAATAAAAAATAAAATAAAATCTTAAAAAAATGTTTTACAATGCAGAACATTGTGCAAACATGGGACATTGGAACATTGTGTTGCTGGCTGTGACATCTGTTATCTCTATTGGCAGCTACGACTTCACGGTTTATGAACGACCTTGGAAGTAGTTCCGATTTAATTATCTGTCCCAAATCCTGAGAATATTCTCCTCCAGAAGAGAAATATATATGCTTACATATTTTCTCTCCCAGAGGAGACATTATTTTCTCCATCTGATTCTATCCCTCCCCTCAGAGTGGCCTTGGACAATAATTATGGGTGTGCTTTGGAGGGATCAGCATTTTCTAATCTTTCCACTGTTGTCCCAGCAGGAAATTGCTGAGTGCTTTCATGTATTTCATTCAAAAGCAGAAGATCTACTCAGTAAGATAAAGCCGGCCATATGTCGGTCGCCTAAGAAAAATGTCATAAACAGAAATGTATTGTGAAAACCAGGCACTGACAAAACTGTGCAAGCTGCTGTTATTTTAGCCACCTGATGAAGGTTCAAATACTCTGTAGATATGCTCTTCTTCTGTGTCTCAAAGACACCATGGTTTTTATTTCTTAGAACAATGTCTTTCTTTCGCCTGCTGGAGAATCGTCCCCTTGTGTTTTCTTAGACTGTGGAAGCGGAGGAATCTCTTTTTGTTCCAGAGGGAAAATTCAGGTTGAGTCATTCCCAGAGGATGATGGGAGACTCTCTGGTGGGGCAGGCAGGGCCAGTGTGGCAGGTCTCTAAGGCACAGAGTGGGGGTGCTGGGTGAGCCCAAGGGAGGCAGTGGCGTCCCCCACAGGCCACAGGGGCGGAGGGACTTCTGCGGCCACCGCCACACTCTCCCTGTGCTGATTCATTCTTCCTTGCAGCAACTAGGTGTTGAATACCTGCCGGTCCCAGGCACAGTTCTAGGCGCTCGGGACAAAACACTGGGCAAGACAGAAAACCGTCTGCCTGCAAGAAGCCGTCACTGCAGGGCAAGGAGACAGAAAGAAATAGATAATAAACAAAATAGGGAGAATAGCAAGTGTTATGGAAAAAGTAAGGCGAGAAAGGAAGACAGGCAGGATTAGGAGGGGTCTCTTTAGACGTGGGGGGCGGTCACACCACAGGAACCCGTTCTACTCTGAGTGTCTGAGTTCCTCCCTGTTTTGTTAGACAGGTGTTGACCGAATGAGAGACATAGTTAGAGCCTGTGTTTCAAGGCTAATTTTTTCCTTTTATTTTGTATATTTTATCCATTCATATATATATATGATTGTGTAATGCCTCTCCTCACCACCTTTTAAGGGCTCAGCGTCTGTCTCAGAGTAAGTTCCAAAACTCCTACCTTGGCCACAGGACTGCTCCCTGGCCTGGCCTGCTGCTGACTGAATGGCGTGTCCCCTGCTGTTCTCCTGGGTCATCAGCTCAGCCACCGTGGCCTCCTCGCTCCCCAGACACACCAGCTCTTGTCTAGAGGCCTTTGCTTGGCCGTGGCCTGTACCTTTCAGGTTCGTCCTCCACGTGTCTAGATAGTGTTCTCTCACTCTGTGCTGGTCTTTTTTGACATTTTCAGAGAACCCTTCCTTAAACTCACCTTAATCCCCCCTGACTGAACAGTGCCTCCCACTCCCACACCCCCAGCTGGGCCCATCCGTCTGTTCTCTTCCTGGACCTCAGTTTTATTCCTGAACAGAGACTGAGCATTTCCTTACAGCCTCAGATGGGACGGTCCACAGAGGACCTCTCAGGCAGGCCACTCTGAGGCTGAGAACCAAGTGACAGGGCCCGATGCAGCCACGGGAAGGTCAGGAGAAACGTGTGCAGGCGCGTCGGAAGTGGTGCCTAATGCCTAGCAGATCCTGGTGAGTGTGTGAATGGCAGTGGGGTCACCGGAGGGCTCTGAACAAGGAATGCTGCAAGCAGAGCCTCAGGTCCTGAAGGTGCCTGGCTCTTCTGCACCCACAGTGGGGCTGAGTGAGTGGAGGGCAGGTTGGCAGGGGCTTCTCTCAGGGCTAGAGCCAGAGGCCTGCTGTCCAAGGATGTGCCACATGCACACCAAATAACAGAGGGCCACAGGTGGACTGGAATGGGGCTCCGGTGGCGGGCGTGTGGAGCAGTCTGCACATTCAAGGCAGCAGAGGTAGATGGACAGATGGACAGGTTCAAACCAACCAGAGGAGGTGGTATGTGGCATGGAAGCGTGGACGTGGGAGTGTCAAAGGCGACGGCTAGGTCCCTGGTTGGTGCATTCAGAGGATAACGGTGGCTTTCACGAAGACCTAGGGCAGGGGTGTCCAACTCATGTTCTCTGGGGGCCACATCAGCCTCGCGGTTGCCTTCAAAGGGCCAAAGGTAATCATAGGACTGTATAAACGTAACTGCTCCTTAACAGTTAAGTGAGAGCTTGGTTCTGCTGCCAGGTAGAGACAAGGTGCCCGGCCGGATAAAACAAGGTGGAGGGCCGGATTCGGCCCGTGGGCCTCGTGTTTGCCACCTGTGACCCATGGGCCCTGTTGCGATGTTGTGGGTTGTCCCGGTCCTGCACAGTGACCTTGGGAAGTCAAACCAAGGTGTGGAGACCCCTCTGTAGTACACGTAGGACTTCATTTTTGAGGACTTTGTTTTAGATGCGGTTTTTGCAGTTAAGCCAGGCACATTGTCTGTGAACAGAAACGTTTTCAACACTTGGTTGATTTTACACACTTATTTGATATGTTCAGCAAGTTAATCTTATTCATTTGCTTCGCAAAAGCGTATTTATCGATACATTTTTGCCATGAAATAGTCTTAGCTACTAATTATGATTGACGAAGACTAATTGTGTTTGTCTCCAATCTAATCGCCCGTTTGCTCACGCTGCACGCCGCCTTCACCCTCCGGAGAGCAGAGGGCGATTTCATCCGATGCATGGCCCACGCTTGCAGCTTTTCTCCACTAGCCTGCAGATGATGAAACTTTCACCACGCCGAGATTCTCTCCTCCCGTCTCACTCCTTCCTACTTCCTGGTGGCTTGTCTTAACCACCTTGACACGGAGAGTTCATTTGCATTTGGTACATTTACCATGCATGAGCTCTATTACGTTCCAAAGCGTCATCATCACCCCAAAGAAAGCCCCATGGCCCCTGAACAGTTCCCCCCATTGCTCCTTCCTCCCAGCTACGGCATCACTACCCTGCTTTATGCCACTAGCAAGATTTTTCACAGGTCTTCATAATAGAAAAGGTCTAATAAATAGAAAAATATTATATTTTGTCAGGATATGCTTAACATTTATTTCTTTATTTTAAAGATTTTAATTAATTTATTTCTAGAGAGAGGGAAAGGGAGGGAGAGAGAGAGAGAAATATCAGTGCGTGGTTGCCTCTTGCACGCCCCCTACTGGGGACCTGCCTGCAACCCAGGCATGTGCCCTGACTGGGAATCAAACCTGCCATCCTTTGGTTCACAGGCCAGTGCTCAATTAACTGAGCCACACCAGCCAGGGCTTAACATTTCATAATGTAAAAGTTTATGTAAAATCTGAAAACCTCACCAGTATAAAATAGACATTCAGATCTAACCTGCAAATTCCAATTGAATACACAAATTTAAATATCCCTATTGGTTTAAATACTCAAGTTCATTCAACAGATATTAACTGACACCTTCTATATGTTAAGGATTGCAAGGATTTTAAAAAGTATAATACGTGATCTTTGCATTCAGGGAATACATTTTAATAAATTTACTTTTATCATCAGTTTAAATTTAGTCAGAAGTAAGTTCAAGTTCAGAATCCACCTCATGAAGAAGGAGAAACTGAGGCCCAGGTGCTGGGAAATGCTTCCAAGTTGGATATCGTCCTACCCAGAAGCTATTTTCCTAACCTGGGTGCTGGCGATTTAATCCCGAGCCTGTGCAGCGGAGGAGGTTCAGTGGGCTGCATGTGTCCGAGAGTCTGTTACCAACGGCGTGGGTTTGGTCTCATATACGGGAAAAATCTTGTAGTCCGGTGGGGCAGCTGCAGCGGTGCAAGTGGAAGAATCTACGTTCTGAGTAAAACTGAAACACTGCTTCTAAGAAGACAAGAGAAGGTGTGAGGACTGGAGTGTCAGACAGACAGAAAGACAGAGGATAGACAGACCGACACATGGACAGAGAGAGAAAATGTCTTTTAGTTGCAAACCACCACTTTGTCACTTTTGAGAAAGTGTAAACTTTTTGGAGAGAGGCGAGTAGGAAACACCGCGTCTCGTGGGCCGGAGCCCTTTCGGGCATGCGTCTGGGATGAGGAGCACCTTCCTAGGGAGTGGTTACCTAGAAAACTAGGAAAAAACTGGATCCCAGAATATTTTATTATAAACTTTATAAAAACAGTATCCATTAAAGAAAAACACAGTCCAAGCTAACACTTGTGAACAGCATATTAGTATAATACCTGCACTATTTGGTGTGAATGTGTCGTTGACAATTATAAACTCACGAAGCCATGCACTACTGCACGCAGGCTGATCCCTGCATTTTGTCCACTTTCAAAATACAGCCACCTGTGTAAATTATTGCTCCTTCTTGCCTCCAGATCCTGCTTTTACTGCTCCATGTTCTGCTCAGGTGAACCACGAAAGGGTTCTTTAGTTGTTGCCTTTTCTATCCTCAAATAGATCTGGCTTAGTACAAAAGCTTTGATCCAGGGCTGGCTTCAAAGCCACGTACACCCAAACCCGTGACCTTCTAAAGGCCCGGTTTGCAGAAAGCAGCAGTGAGGAGCAGGATCCTGGAACCGGCTTTGAACACGGCACAAAGTTCTGTTGTTAGGAAACAGAGTTGGCTCCTTTGCCCTTCATGGAAAAGAGGCTGCTGAAGGTGTCAGGAGTGCCGATTCTGTAGCTGCTCTGCACTCATTGGCTTTCATCCTGCCGCCACCTCATCACACAAGCATTTGCCACCAAGTCTTCTGTGTTACAGGAAACCATACTTCCAAAAACGGCCATTTCCCAAATTTCCCTGAAATGACTGTGATGGCCCGGGTTTCTGAATCTGTTGCCAATCTGATCTCATTTCTCGACACTACAGCTGCAGGCATTCCATTTCGAGCCCTGTGTCTTGCCTGGTAATTTTTTGAGTAGGCATTTAGCATCCCGGGTACTCCACAGACTTTTTTTTATAACAAAACCATAGATTCTGCAGGTATGCGTGTGGGCGTGGGGAGGAGCAGGGCCATAGCAATAGGGATCCAGATAGAGGCAGAACTCAGTGGAAGAATCTGTGTAGCTATGCGAACTTCTACTTCTCTGTCTCCCATAGAAACATTTCCATGGAAAACTAACCCACCTTCCAATAAATGGAGAACACAGAACTCAATGAAAAATGCAGCCGGAAATACAGAAACTATTTTCAGTTCTTTGCATGGCTCTAGGAGTAACGAAGACCAATAATAATTTAGGAGTAAAGTATCTTTGTACGGGTAGTCTGGGCACATTATTGGATCTATTTAGTTGTCTTAAGTATTTCTGGGCAGAAAAAAACGATAGAATTAAGGTCACAACATATGTTGTATGACTTTGGTTAATTATTTAAATTTTCATTGCTTCTTGTTTTCCTTTATTTTCAGACATATACAAATTTAACATTATATATGTGCGTATATACACAGCAAAATACTCACTATACATTGATGCTTTACTTAACTAGGTTTTCTCCTCACTTGCTCTTTTTCCATACATTGTTTTAATGAATAGCAGTATGTTCACTTCCCATATTGAAAAAAAATCTTGTTGTAGTATTTAAAAAAAATTTTAAACAAGGAGTTATTTAAAAACAAGATACTTGACTTGAAGGGAAAGCTATTCAGGACTCATTTCTTTTGGAGTAATTTCCCTACTTAAAGACAGGTTAGGAGCATGAGTGAGCATGGCCTTGCTGGGTACAGGGGTACTGTCGCAGACTCAGTACTTCCCCGTCCCATCTCCATTTGATGTCGCTCAAAACATACCACTGGCCACTTAGTTAAAAAATGCAATGCCCCTCGCCTGCACCAGTGCCCTGAGGCAAATGAAGGAACTGGGAGGGGAGATGAAAGAGCAGCGGAAGCTCCGAGGTATCAGGCTGAGGCAGAACCACAGTGCACTTTCCTAGTGAGAACAACTCGTGGGGAGGTCTGCAGCGAAGCAGCAGGTTCCCCCTTTAGTACACACTTTCCATCTGTGGCTGGGACACGCCAGCTGAGTCTTCACATTCCATGGCCCGCTGTGCAGGTGTGTTTGTTTCCATGACTGGCTGCCCGGCAAGATGGAATCTGATCCTCCACATTGATGAGCCCCGTGGCTCACAATAGGCTTTCATGAGTTCACCCACTGGTGTGTGGCACCCCGGGACCATCCCACGCCCCCATCCTTCTTCTCCATCTAGATGCCTTCCTGGGGCTTTTTTTGACTGCTCACCAAAGGGACCAGGTCCACACCAAGCACATAAGCAGCTCCAGGAGCCTGGAGGGTATGTCTGAGGTCCCATTATAGATTAGGCACAGAATTCTAACACAATGACAAGCATTTCATATCAGGTACTTTCTACTACTCCTTCCTATAGCTCCTAGCTTTTGAGCCTCCAAAGGACGAGGAACACTTATTTTCCCCTCTGCATTTCACACAATAGGTCCTACACATGTTCCGTGACAGAAGCAAAGAGCTCTTCCTAAATATATCATTCTATTTTTATAGTACTGACTTTTTTTTAAAACCAGGAAAGGACCCTGTACTTACATTCTCTTTCCCCACCACTCGATTCCCCATAGTCATGGATTCTTCCATATGCACCTAAAATTTAACCTCCTGCAGGAAGGCTTCACTTGCACCTGCTCAGGTGGGTCCTCAGCCTGTCCTCCGTGTTGCTGAATTCCCACTTCTCTGTCTGCAGCATGACCCCAACCAGCATGTGCTGTGCACGTATTTATCTCTCTTCCCAGACCTGCCACATTAGGCTTCTTTGATAGAGGGCCTGTGATACTGTGATATGCACTTTTTTAACCCTGCATACTTTTCTGATATGTAACATGGTTTTTTAATATATGCTCAATAAAGAATACGTGCGAGAGTGCCATCACTTTTGCTTTGTAACAGTTATTACAACGGAAAGTAAATGAATCTCTTTTGTGTAATACATTACTCTATTCTTTTAATGTATGTTTTCCCCATTAGATAGCAAACTTCTCAGCCGGGGCTCCTGCCGGTCTGGTCTACCCCTGTATTCCGAGGGTCTGGCGCAGAAAAGCTCATTAATAAATATTGATTGAATAAGTTAGTGTTAGTTATTATAAATTAATAACATCATTAATATTATATGGGACCATAGCACAAGCCTATGTTAAAGGTTTGCATAGAGAAATTGTTACAGAAATGATCAGTAGATATTTCAGGAAAAGAAATAATAGTATTTCATGATGTTTTGAGGATTTAAATCAATTTCTCATATTAAAAAGTCATCAAGAGACTGTGAGCACAGGAGGAGATGTCCTTCAGCAAAGTAATGTCTTTACTTTGCTCTAAGTCAAAATATGATGGGAAATCTCCCCATGAAACATTTATACAGTGCATATAAATAGGCTGTTAGCAATAGAGACAGCGGCCAACTGGTTTACCCTGACAACGGCAATTCATGGACAGTGCCAACAGATAAAATAACATATAAAATGAGTCATAACTCTGCCTGACGTCCATTCCAGTGGTCACTTCAGGAGAAACTGTGCCATCATTGCATTTAAGCACACCTTTATTAAATATTTACAGGGGCTCTTTTTTTTTTTTGAAATAAAGAGGGTCTGCAAAATGATCAAGAATTCTTAGCATGACATTCAAAGCAGCACATTTTTAAAGGGAAAATCATTCTGAAAACACAGAAATTACAGGTTCCTCATGAGTCTGATAGGAAAGATATTGAATAATGGACCAGCTGTGAGTCATCGTAGGTCACCGTTGCTCATCCATTATGTACATATTGTACTTGATACACGACCCTATACGTTACACTTGTATGAATAACCGTGAGCGTAGAGCCTCGTAATAACCATTCAGTGAAACATTTAATGTAAAATATACCTTCCTCGCTCCTTTTAAACATAAACTTGAAAGCTAAATTAGAAGAAACCCTTTTTTAAAAACGTAGCTAAGATCCGTTAATATAAATAATAGCTAATATTTATGGAGAATTCACTACGCACTGTTCAAAGCAATTTACACACAGTGCATCATTATTTGATGTTTGTTATGACTTATGAAGTCGGTGCTATTGTTATTACCATTTAATTACAAAGGGATCTGAGGCCATTCACCATCCAGGACAAGGCTTGTGTCACCAAAGTCAGCGAGTGGCAGAGCTAGACCTTGAAGTCAGTTTTGTCCCAGTGGATTTTAACCATTGTGCTTTATTTTGTAGAATACGTTGTCAGGGTAAGACACAGATCTGGCCGAAGAGACTCTTAGAACACATATTTGAACGTGAGGACTTTTGGGCCTGGCATCACTCGAAGCTCTTTGCATCTTTGCATTTCTCATTTATTGCCTGTTACCCAATTCCCCCGCTGGTTTTGCTGGTACAGCGAATTGCCCTGGCCCCAGGGGACATCGGATTTTGAGACTCCTGTTCTATAGCAGCTCAGAGGTGAAATAGAATAGTAAATGTTGAATGCCGGGAGGGAAAATCAGTAAGACTAGTTGAAAACTCGGCTCAAGTGTACTCCAAGGTTCTAGCAGGGGTGTCCAACCTTTCGGCAGCTTGGGGCCACACATTAAGTACATTGCAACGCATAATCACACAAAAAAACCTGGTAATGTTTTAAGTGAATTATGACTTTGTGTTGGGCCGCATTCATAGCCATCCTGGGCCGTGTGTGGCCCGGGGGCCACGGGCTGGAGCCCCCTGTAAGAATGTCTGTGTCTATATCTGCCCTCGTATCTATCCACCTGTCCATCTGAACTGCCATTCTGGGCAGACCTCGTTTAGTTTTGACATCGTGTATGTAGCAGTTTTGGCATGCAGATGCCTCACCTGGGTTATAGAAGATGGGACTGATTTCAAGGACACAGGGCTTTTGTGATCTAAATTAGGAGACATCTGGCAGGAAGCAACGGGATGGAAGTACTGTACAAAACGCGAGGTAGAGAGCTTCAGAATAGACCTGGTGTCAGGATGACCTGAACAAAAATCCCAGAGTTTCTGCGTAATAATAGCTCTCTTCTCCGGAAAGTACCCCAGCCCTTTATTTCCCCCTGTCCAGGGTTGTCCATTTCTTCCATCCTACAAAGTGGTCGTGGCACTCTGAAATTGTGTTCCATTAACTTTTTTTTGTGTCTTCACTTTCTCATGGGTATAAAAACTATAATTTTTATAGTTCACTGGTCTTCTCTTTTGAATCATCCTTTTACAAATGTGAACTGATTTTCATATTACTATTGTATTTTTATGCCTAGAATTTTCATTTAATCCCTTTATTTTTTTGCTTAAAATTTCCTCTTTGTGCATGCTTATTGTCCAGTCTACCCATGAAACCCATTAACATAGTTATAGTGGATATTTTCAAGTTCTTGTTCCTCAATTCTATTCTCTGGAATATCCTTGGGTTTGCTTCTATTGACCATTATTTCTTTTGAGAATAGGTCACATTTCTGTGTTTCTTTGCATATCTTATAGTCTGTATTCTGGATTATTGGTATAAAAGAATAGAAGGAAAGTGATATTCACCCCCATTGAAATGTATGGTTCTTCCCATAATCCTGAGGCTGGGAGAGGTAACAGTTTGGGTAAATTTCAGGATACCACTCCAAATAATTTGAGAGGCCAATTAGGACTCTCCCTCAAGCAGGGCTTGGGATTTAAGCACAATAAAAATCTTGTGACATGTCAGTGCTTTATGGCTCTGCTTTTCAGGCCACTGGGAAGCATTCTCTGCGTGCTTGTCCAGCTTCCATCATCCAGAGCTCTCTCGCTCCTCTTCCTCAGCTCTTAGCCCTCCCTGAGCTCTGTCGTGCACTCTGTGACATCTCCATAAACTTTGAGAAACTTTTCAGCTCGTCTGCTATTTTCTTAGCCTTTGCTAAGGGTGCTGGGGAAGATTCCCTGGGAAAAAATGGGGGCAGAGGGGGCAGACTCAGTGCCTCTGGAGCTCCTCAAGGTTCTTGTCTGCCATGGCCACCTGCAGGTGACCTTGGTCCAGCTGGCTGGTCTCTCCTTCCCCTGGAAATCTCAGCGTCTCCGCTGGGCTTGCACCTCTCCTGCTGCTTCCAGGGATAAACACTGCAGGCTGTCTCCTTTCCCAGGGGAGCGTGTACACCTCGTCAGGCTGGTCCCTTTAACTGTTTTGAGAACCTCACCTCTGGGACGGATGTAGAAAACTGTAATTTTCTATCCATCTTGTCAGGTGTTCTGTTGGGAGTGGTAATCCCTTGTGATCGTCTACCTTCTAACTAAACGAGGAAGTCTTATCTTAACCATTTTGAGTTACTATTGTGTCACCTCTGAAAGGGACAATTTTGTGAAGATTTAAAGATAGCATGCAAAAGTGACTCAATATAGTGCCTGACATTGGTACACACTTGATAAAGATTAATGTCCTTTTTTTCTGTTGAGTTGGATATCAAGTAAAGGAATAATGGGGTTTTTGCCTGAATAGTATTTGGAAGGGGTTAAGTTTTGAAGACATAGAGCACAGGTTGACAGAAAGAAGTAAGAAAAACTGAATCTTTGCCGTCTTCATTTGTGTCTCCCAACCAGTATTTTACAGAGTGCCTACTCATTGACTGCGCATGTGATAGGGGTTTTCTGAGGGAGACCTCTCAGCCAGAGATCTTGGGCTTACCCAGGAATTTCCCCAAGTCTTCTCAATGCACCCACTGCATTCCACAGAAGCAAAGCTGGTTCTTTTCACTTAGGGGTTTGTTTTAAGGGGAATGGAAAAGCCCTGGCCGGGTGGCTCCATTGGTTGGAGCATCGTCCTCTGCACCGAAAAGTTGCAGGTTCGATCCCCAGTCAGGGCGCATACAGGAGGCAACTGGTCCACGTTTTCCTCTCACATAGATGTCTCTCTCCGCCCCCCCCCGATCTGTCTCTCTCTCTCATCAATAGATAATTTTTTTTAAAAAAAAGGAATGGAAGGTAACATGGAAGTTGCAGAAACATAATCAAATATGATAAAAGGAGACTAAACAAAGGAACAGGACGTGCACAACGGGTGACAAAGGACAAAAGGAGGAAGACCCCACAGTCCAGGTCAAGGGACGGTGGCTGCAGTGTTTATGTCTAAAGGGGGGGAATGGATTGATGAACTTGAGATGGACTGGACAAGGGCTGTGTGGAGGTCAATGTTAGGACTCGGCGGTCCCACCTGGAAGCCTGAGTGGGCCCACTGAGGGCGGGGAACAGAGAAGGGATCCCAGGGGAGCTGCATGGCCAGCCCCAATCGAATCCTGCCTGTGCCTCCTCCTCCCGGCTGGCATTTACCCAGATCAAAGGGTCTTTCTGTTCAAAGTGCTTTTCTCGCCAGGAGAGCCAGATGGATGACCCCAATAGGATGATGAAGTAAACCTTTATGTATTAAGAGATTGTTGTTGAACAGAATAATTATATTTTGGGGTGTGTACATTTTCCTATCCTCCAATTCCATCGTGAATGCATGACTCATAGAAATACAGGATGGACAGGAAATAAAGCAAAGGCAGAGATAAGAAGAGCCTCTCACACATTTTATGTGGGTCAGGAACAAACTAGAACTTCAGTGACTTGAAGTGCTGTGGGCGAGGGAGCCAGAGCGCATTTACCATTTGGGAGCCTGACCTATCGGCTGCTCCGGCAGGATCACCGGCTGCTGCCAAATCCCATGTTACTTTCTGCAGGCAGCAGCTGGCTCTCAGCCTCTCAACAATTTCCTGCACAATCTGGGAGCATTTGATATAAAAAAAAAGTCTAACAAACCTTAAACTGTATGTACAGGCCAGATACTATATTTACCCAAAGGCGCTTTTTCCTGATGAGAGTTCTCTATCCCTTCCTCCTCCCTCCCTTCCCACATCTCCAGGGAGACATCCCACCAGGAGCCTGTATCTCTAGGTAACTCTCCACAGCTGGGAAGCAAGAGGCTCTTGACTGTACGGTTTCCTCTGCTGAATACCACACCATATATATACATTTTAATTACACGGACTACTTGTTGCTGTCAATCTTTGCGCAGTCACTACTCCAGGCAATGCAAATGCATTCTGAGGGTTTAATTGATTTGGAGGTCACTCACCTGGGTGACTATTTCATGACTCAGCCTCCCCAGGCTATGGGCGCCTGGTCCCCTGGGCTGCTGTGCACGCCCACACGTGGCACACTGAGTCAGTTTGAGTCAATGTAGGGGGCGCGGTGGGTAGGAAAGAACCCAGAGCCTGGAGGAAATCAGGCAAGTGACTCTGAGATGTGCTCTGTTTACCTGCAAAGGGGCACAATCACAAGCCTTCTGCTCCACATCCTGGCCCCGAGGGGAGGGGAGGCAGAGGCAGATGGCTGCGTGGGATTTTCATCTCAATTGAGATTCTTCCCAAGACCATTCCTCACTATCTAAGCCTTCTTTGGGGCCGAACAGGGCTTCAAGGTCATACATATGGTCTCCTAGGGCAATGTGGCTTCTTCGTCATCTCTCTGATGCACACCTTCCTTGTGTTCTCAGATTGGCTCTGGTGGAAGCAATTAAAGAGCCCTGATCTCTGGAATTCACTGGGGTAAAATTGCTGAACTCTTATGATCTGTGAGGCTTGACCGAGAGACATGGGACAGGACATTCTGCTTTATTTCCCAGTTTAGGGACTTGGGTGGGTATGAAATAATCACTGATGGTAGATGTAGATAAGAATGCTGGAATCTGTCAGCTTCCAAATGGACGGATAGAGAACAAAACTCTTGCTACCTAAGGCAGTGGTCCCAACCTTTTTGGCACCAGGGACCGGTTTTGCGGAAGACAATTTTTCCACAGACTGGGGTTGGAGGTGGGGAACAGCAGGAGGCAGAGCTCAGGCCTTAGCTTTGCGTGCTTGCCTGCCGCTCACCGGTTCAACTGTGCAGCCCGGTTCCTAAGAGGCCAGGACTGGCACCAGTCACAGGGGTTAGAGACCCCTGGCCTAAGGAATGTGATTTCTTCTTAAACAAGGTTGAAAGAAAAAACCAAAGGAAATAATCACACCTTCAAAAGCCCCAAACACCATACCTATAGAATTTGACTTACCATTTCAGTGAAACATCTTCGAGAAGTCTATCCTATTCCCATAGAGTCTCCACTTATTGAATGAAAATTTGCCAGTCAAATATCCAGCCCCGTGATGTGACTCTATGGTCTTCCCTATTCACTCCATACTTAAATCACACTTACAGAGGAGATAATGGTTGTTAATTAACAGAGAAAGAGAGTCCTTATAGAAACCCAGCACCCTGAACAAGCGTATTGGACTAAATCAGCCACCACGCCCATGCGAAGGAGAGGTGGAGTGTTCATCAGGAGCAACATTGGCAAAGAGACACTTGAACATACTCTGCCACGGTCTTAAACGTAGGCCTTAACTCCTATGCAGTTCTGTTCCTTCAAGGAGTTCTATTTTTTGGCCTGTGTGTGATGGTGTAGCCCCCGAACAAGTCAACGGCCTCCCCACATCTTGCATCTACTATTCCAGCAACAAGGAAGAGGAAACCAGAACACGCATCGGCAGGAAAAGAAAGCAAATGTTGACCCAGATGTGTGTGGGGGGTGAACGGTCGTAGGCTGGCCTGGCCAGGCCTCTCTAGGCTGCACAGCTGCAGGGCCCCGGCCCACCTCACCGGGCCCATTGTGAGCTGGGAGAAACGTCCTGTAGGCTGGCGATGGAAGGAAGCACAGAGACAGGGTGGTGGCTGCCTGGACCTTCTCCAAGAAGTGGCAGCATTGGCCTGACTTGTGTCCCTGCTCCTGGGAGAATGACATCCAACAAGGGTGGTCCCGGAACTGCAGTCTGTTTCTCCTTTGAAAAACATCTCTAATTACATCCATCGTACGTCTCTGTTTTCTACTCCACATACCTGCGCTCCCTCCAATCTCGTTCACTCCTCTGCTCCAGAGGAGCAAGCCCAGTTTTCCTCTCAGGCATCCAGTTGCCGTTCGATAGCTTCAACTCTGCAGTTTTTTACGGCCTTGACTGGGAATTTAAATTGTCCATATTTCATCTTATGTTTTCGAACATTTTAAAGTTATTTCAGCCTACTTACATTTACTTAGCAATCATACCACTTAAGATTATCGTGCTGCACTGACATTGGATTTTGGCCAATTCTAATTGTGAGAGAATACAGTTATGGTAAGCAATTACTTAAAATTTAGGGGTGACAAATTGATGTCACTATAAAAGTTGCAAACCGTTCCTAATTTTCAGTGCGTACGTGGATAAAATGGGGCATCGCAACTTCTGCGGCTCCTTGTCTCCATGTGTTGTGTCTACACTGCACGGATGCTAAATGAGATGAAAGGAAATCTCCCAGAACGTGGAGACACAGAGTGATGAGACCTGGCAAATCAAATAAGGTCAAACCTAAACGAAAAATATTTTCAGGGAAAGACAGCGGCGGGGGCGGGGGGGACATTAGTCAAAGATATAATATGAGTCTTTACCAGAGATAAGGAAAAACACAAATCTTAAGATTCAAAGTATTGAAAACATTTTAGTACATTAGGGGAAATGAGGCTCACCCAGGAGTGGGCATAAAATTTATAACACCTTACTTTGCTAAGCATCAGATACAAAGAGAGGTTTTCCGCGAAATTCCTAATGAAGACCTGACTTCCCTGTTAAAATCTTCTCATTTACCTGAGGGGAAGAGCGTGGCTCTATAGGTCACATGTGGATTGCATCTCGGCTAGAAGGTGAGCGCACCCAGCACCAAGCCCCCACAGCAGAAGGGAGATGGACGGAGAGGTGCTCCCTGTTCACAGACCGGTTCTCAGTTAAGTATCAACCAGGACGCTGGGGGAGAGCCAATCTTTTCCCACGGACTTGATGTGTTGAACGCATCACAAATGCATAAGCAAAGTCATAACGGTTTTCAGCATCTCAAACCCAGGCGTAATACCCATGGGGCTGTTAGGGATGAGACTGTGGCACAGGACATAGGAGAACCGAGAAAGCCAGAGCACCCCCAAGTCCTGAGGACCCCAAGGAATCGGTGTGGTTTCCCTTAGAATGCCAAATAGCATCATAGGTACCAAGTAATTTATGCTAAAGACACTAAACGTATTGGTTCATAGTCTACATGCATTGAAGAAGTCTGGCAATTATGTAACAACATGCTATCAGGAGTTATGTTTCAATGGTAAGACGATGAATTATTCTTACTTTCTTCTTTGCACTCATTTATAAAAAGAATTAAATACTTATATATTTGGGGGAAAAAATAAAGCTTTTTTCTTTTTTCAGTGGGCATAGCAGACCTTAGAACTGTAATAATGTGGCCAAAGCATGCCGCGTAAATTCAGGCTGCCATGGTGAGCACTCTGCTTAATCCCACTCAAAGGAACGCTCTTCCAGTGTGGACGAGAAGAAGGCTGCGGCACGGTGCTTGCTTTCAGCTTTGCAGAGCGATGCAGCTTGAGTTTATCTCCGTGTCCCTTCCTACAGAGAAAGCAAGACACTGTGGCAGGCAGCACATGTCTGACAATGGCTCTGAAGTGTGCGGTCAGGCTGCCCGCGTACCTTTTTGGGGGCGTCATCCACCCCGCCCCACTCTATAGGACCGGCCATCGAACCCTGCCAGAGCCCAAGGACATGGTTCAGTCTCCATCACGGCAGTGACTGGCTTCCCAGGTGCACAGGTTCCGAATCAAGGCTTGCAGAGAAAAAAAAAAAATCCTTCTATTTGTCCAGGTGTCAGAGGTTACCGATGCCCACGTTCTTTCTTGGATACAGAGAAGTTCAGCCGGGCGCAGTCCCCAGCCCCCTGTGCAGCTAGCTCGGCCTCTGGTTGTGCTCTGGGGGACAGGACACGCCCTCCCTCCGGTCTGCCCTCCTTCCTGGGCGCTGGAACTCGGACATGGAGAGAATGAGCCCCACCAGACCCTACAGGCCAGGAGAGGCCTGCACAGCCCCTGGGACAGCCCGGGTGTCCGACACCCCGCACACCTGGTCCACTGCTGATGTGGGAAACAAAATTCTCTTGGGTTTAAGCGACTGAGACTTCAGCCCTCCATCACAGAACACAGACAACGCACTTATGTTTCAGAGCGGATGGGGTGGCGGGGAACTGCCCTTTGCTGGGCGGTCAGTTTAAACACTTGCTCAAAAGCTAGCCCGTTCACTCATTTAAAAATCTCATAAACCTCATTGTTTAAAAGGCAAGATTATAGCCTGGCAAAGAGGAACTTCTTTATGTTAGGAAGTTATTTTTCCCTCTCCCTATTCCTTCAAGAAAACGGGACGTGCAAGCTACCAGTGAAATTACCGTGCACGATGGAAAGCTAATCCAACCAAATACTCTCTGAAATGAGACGCAGCCCCCCGTGAGACAGCCCCCGAGGGCACAGGAGGTTAGTGGTTGTGGGAGATTTTAATATCTTTTTGAGAAATTCTTCAGCAGAAGCCACACTCCATAGTTGATGCGGTTATTTTCTTGTCGAGGGAGAGTTCCTGGGTACGCAGTGCTCGAGGCCTGAGGGAACCATTAATGTAAATCAATTAATACAGAGTAGGGCATTGAAACAATACATAAGTGGTGATAAAACGCAGGATGGCATTGTAGAGGTCCCTGGCAATAACAGAACAGCATCGGTGCAACACAATTATGTTAATTTGGCCTTGAAAATTATATACAATTAGCTGCTGATATTCACATACTCACAATAATATACAATAATATTACAAAATTAGCAACAATGGCCAGTCCGCTTTCTACTTTTTGTACGAAGATGAACAGATACGGTGAAGTGAAGTCACATCTCTGACGGTCCTTAAATCATTTCTGATGAAATGTATTATTTGATTTAAGGGGTAGAAAATGCAACAGATTCACTTTACTAATTATGTTCCGAGATTAATATTAGCGTTAATCAGCATTACATTTGTACTCCCAAGGAAAGTCACTCTAGAATTTAAATTTGCCACAGCGAAGGCGTATTCAAATTGAGCAGGTTTTTCTGTGTATATTACTTTCCATCTGAAAAGTTTTTAAATTTCCCCTGACTGGAGGGCGGGGGGGACCTTTCACAATAACTTACACTGGAATAATTGTTTCAACTCTTCAATGTATTTTACAGCAATGCAGAAATTTTTCTAAGATTATACGAGTGGTTAATCTCTTCTTACTACAGAGCAGCTACTCAGATACTAGCTAGTCCCACCGAGGTTATTTTTCTTCTAGTTTAATAACAATCACATTTGCTTTCTCACCCCTCATTCGCGGTGCTTATGAAATTTCCTAAAAGATCGCGTCATGTCTTGTTGGGGGAGGGGAAGGAGACTGCCATGGGGACGCTGCCCGGGTGCCCCTGCCTGGCTGATGCCACTCACAGGCGTCCCAGGGCTGCATGACGCACTTGGAAGCTTGAGCCCTTGTCATCAGCTGTCAGCTTCTCTCTCCCCCATTCTCATCTTCAGTTTGGGGTCTCTCATTTAGTTTGTTTTTCGTCCTTGACGTTTAGGATTCGCCTTTTGCAGCAGGATTAAGTCTTATACCCTTTGCAATGGCATGGATGGAACTGGAGAGCATTATGCTAAGTGAAATAAGCCAGGAGGTGAGGGACAAATACCATATGATCTCACCTTTAACTGGAACATAATCAACAAAAGAAAAAAGCAAACAAAATATAACCAGAGACATTGAAGTTAAGAACAATCTAATAACAGCCAGAGGGGAGTGGGGAGGGGATGGTGGGGAGAGGGGTTTACAGGAGCTACTATAAAGGACACATGGACGAAATCAAGGGGGAGGGTGGAGGTGGGGGAGGGAGGGGGAGGTGGGTTCGGCTGGGGTAGGGGGGAGGGACCGGGAGAAAATGCAGACAACTGTAATTGAATAACAATAAAAATTTTTTAAAAAGTCACACTCAGCTTTGATTTTTCTCCCAGGACTTCTTCGAAGGCTCTTTGTGAGGGAGCTCAGAACCCCTACCCCACTTCCACGCGCCCCCAGACCCTCGCCCCGCCAAACGCTCCCTCTCTGCACTATTGCTTCTTGGATTTCCTAGCCTGGCAGGTGGCATTCTTGCTTGAGGCTGGAAGAGCCCAGAGCCCAGCCTCAAAAGAAATAGTTCTTCTGTCTTCGATGAGTTGTTTATGCACATATATTTTTGCATGTCATTTTCTGCTGCTAACTTCACTGTTCAATGAAATAAACATCTGATTTAGACTCTGAGGCCCTGACTCAGTGAGATTTTGTCTCCTTGGTTAGCTGAAGGAGGTTGAACTATTTCTTTCTTTTCATAAGGATCATAACGGAAATGTGCTAATTAATTATACTGCATAGACAGTTACGCCGTTTTGACTCACGGGTAACTCATCAGGTGTTTTTATGTGAAGAATATTTAATCTTGTAAGTTTTCCACACGAGGTGCTGGGGAAAACGTGGAATGTTCTTGGGATTTGAGTTCCTGTGGAGAATGAGAGTTCAGGACCTCTCCCTTTGTCCCCATATTTCTGGGCCAGGGGTACCTTGTCAGGGGATCTACAGGAGGTCATGTAGAGAAATGCTTCTGTTGTGACAGGATGGAAGAGGGAGAGTCACAGAGCACCAGGGCCGGGCGTGGCTCTGGTGCCCAGTGAAGTTCCACCACCCTTTCCACACTCACAATGCCCGCGCCTCCCACCGATGAGTCAGGTGTTGGCCCCGGCCCCAGGCGGCCCTCGACACAGCAGTGTTTGCCAATCTCTCGGGCCAGAGCTGGCATTTCAAAAAGCAGCTCCCTGTGGATGCCAGGTGCAATACGAGTGGGAGATACTGATGTTTCTGGCACACAAACAATAACTCAGGATGCGAGATGTCCGTTCCCGGCCAAGACGAAGTTGAGCTTTGTGACGAGAACCGATGGAGCTTCCCTGGAGCAGGTGGCCGGGTAGAAGCTGAGGTGAAAGCCGCTGTGTTCCTTCTCCCTCTCTCAACAGGAGACATGTTTCCAGATCGTCAAAGACGAGTGTTTCGGAGCCACACCATCTTCCCCTGCTTCTTCTTTGTAGAGGTAAGAGAATTCTGGGGATTCTGCTTTGGAATGTGTTCTGTTAGAAAGAAAGAAAACATGGCCGTCCTTCCATACATGTTGTTCCGTGTCCTCCTCTGCACACCCTGATGCTTTATCAGTAGAAATTCTAGTGCCACGAGCATTTGGTTTGAACTGTTTTGTGGTGGCAGTGATTGTGAACCAAGGTGCCATATTTGTGTCACGTGCAAACGCTGTGCTCGACCCAGACTTACGGCTTCCCTACCTCATCGATACATTTCCTTCTTTCTGTCTCCATTTCTGTACTCTCTATGCCTCACCCCCACCCCTCCCCGACAAGCCCTTCCTTACCTCAGGACCTCTCAGCCTTGTTCTGGAACTCTGTAGTGTTGACTCAACCTGATTGATTAATACACCTACCCCTGGCTCTAAACTAACCCTGAGCAAGCTCCAAGGTCAATGCCTTGTCATGCATTTCAGGGTCTTCCGGGCTCTCTTCCTAGATCGGCGAGACCTGATCGCCTGCTTGGCTTCCCTGCACCTCATTTTGCTTCTCTCGCCTTCTTTTCCACACGCTCCTCTTTCAGACACATTATGTCCATCGAGGATTTTGAAGACGTCGGGACGGTGGCAGGTGAGGGTACATGTCCTAGATGCTCACGACACACGAGCCAGTCGTGTGCCCCCATAAGAGTTTGTGGGAGACTTAGCGTGCATCTGGCTGGGCCATGACTGGTCCTGGCCTCCAGGCTGTGTGCTCAGATACCATCCCCAGACACGTGCGCGTGGTAAGGGGGTACCTCGTGGAGACCTGTCTGGCCAGCCCTGTGTATGTTTGCTTGTTTATTGTGCATATGCACAGTATTGTAAATCCATTCTACAGCAACCTCGTCCTTATGGTACCTAGATCAATACTATGAATAAAATCCATATTTTAATTACGCCAGAGATGCTACATTGGTAATAGCTTCTCCCAACCATGAGACTGTAGCTTGCGCTCAGAAGTCGCAGCTGCTTTCTTGGAGTCGACCTCGTTCTTTCTGACTGCAATGTGGTCTTCCAGGACCCTGCTGTAAATGGCCCCGTGCAGTCGCGTGTCTGGGAGGCAAGGGTATCGAGGTATTGGGGGGCAGAGGAGATGGCGAATCACCTGACAAATGGGATTTCAATCTTTCAAACTTTCCGATGATAAAAATATTCTTTAAGGTGTTAGAACTATAAGAAACTAGGTTTTGAAGACAACAGTCCAGGAAAAACACGAAAGTAAGCTAAGATGAACTACGTTTCATATTTATGGCAAAGAACTTGGGCCTTAGCTGAAGAACTATTTATGTCAGAGCAATAAACGGACAAGCGATGGGCTGCAGACAGTGCTTCTTTGTAGCTGGGAGGAAGACAGGCGGCATGCTGTTCCTGCCCAGTTCTCTTTCACGCCGTGGGGAAGAGCCACCGCAGCGGCAGCGGGAAGAACTTGAACACAACCGGACTCTGTGTAGGGCTGGGCGTGGGCACAGATGTGAGTTTGTCCCCATTTCAAGTTCTCACGACGAGACAGAGCTAGAGAGCACAGTCGTGGGGACGCCTACTGTGAGGCCACAGCGTGTGCTCTAAACTGAAACCGCTCCCGTGTTTGGGGAGCAATGGGCGCTCTTCAGAAGGACGCGGACAGCCGCACTAACGCCTTCGGGTGAGCCGGGGACACTCACCGAACTGTCCGTGGGGTAAACCCAGGGGAACAGACGGGCAAGCCGGGAGAAACCAGCTAGGCTAGCTGGGGAAAGCCTGCAGAGTGAATGAGGCGTTTTAAATTCACCTGAAGTGGTATTTTAACTGCTGTTAACATGTGAGCAGAAACTGTTAGCCCATCCGTTCACTCCCTGTGATGTTAACTCGCGCTTCAGTAAACTAGCTGATGAGGAACATTCTGGAATGCAGGCCTTCATCGACTGCACTTTGCACAGCAAAGTGGGAAGAATCCTTTTCCCACTTTTCATCAACCCCATCCACCTTACCCCTGCCTGGATGGGTTGGAATACAAGGCAATCCTCCGACCTGGTTTCCCGGACGCCCTTCGGCCCGCTCTTCCCCCGAGAGGAGAGGCCTGCAGGGTGACCCCCACTCCACGTGCTGCGGGTCAGCCCCCCCGGGCGTCGCTCCAAGCAGAGGCCCGCGTGACCGTGCACGTCACACCTGGACTTTCTCCGCAGACAGCATTTCCCATTGCTCTTTAAAAGGGAAATGACTTTCACCCTTTTTCCCCCTGACTTTAAGAAATGCTCACGAAGTGTGAAAAATAGATATCGAGCCGAGTGTGTGAAGCCGCATTTCCTCGTTTCTGTTTCCCGAAGGCCTTCTCTGGAGCGGGCACTGTCTAAGGCTCCAGGGACACAGCGGGCATGAAGAGAGACACTCTCTTTCCCCACGGGGTTTACACTCCAGCGCGCTGGAGAACCCACTGGTGCGTAGCGAGCACGGTATTTACAGTTTCCGTTGTGGGGAAGCGCCGTGGGGAAGAGAGAGCAACAACAGCAGGAAGGAGCCGGGGCTGGCGGCCTCCCATTGTCCTTACAATGTTGCCACACGTGGGTAATATCCGCTACTGGTTGCACATCCAACTTAGCAGAAACTTTCTCGCTGAAGTTCATTTTACTCTTTATCTGTAAACAGTGCACGTAGTCTAAGAGGTTAAAAAAGTGTTAAGAAGTTATCACAAAAAATTGCGGCCTACTCACCCTGTGCCTCTCCATGAAGTAACTTTTTAATCTGTTTCTACAAATAGTATGTCTTTTCTGCTGTGTCTTGATTCATAGATTTTTAGTTATCATCTGTTGACTCCCTTTTAAGGGAACGAAGAGGTTAGCCCTCGTATTCCCTACTCTTTCCCCTCCAGTCCATTCTCCTGAAAGAGATACCACAGCTTGGGGCAGGTTCTATACCCAACGTCTTTAACTCTTTTTTTTTTTTTTTAATTTTTATTGTTATTCAGTTACAGTGGTCTGCATTTTCTCCCCATCTCTCCACCCCACCCAGCCGAACCCATGAGATTCTATTCAAGGAGAGTGCAGTGGGTTCATTCCCTTTCTTTTCTAACTTTTTTGCTTTTCTGGGGGTTCATAAAGGCTTCATCATCTTCTTTGCTAAGTTTTCGTTACATTTCCAATTACATCCTGGCTCACAAGTTAATGGCTCTGTTAAAATGCCTTACCACAATCTTCGACGTGAGGGGGTATCAGATAATTCATCGACTACTGGTTTCCCTCGGAGTCTCTCCAGCGCCTCTTGTTCCCTTCTTCCAGACCAGCCCGCTGGCTCTCCGGGCCGGGCCAAGGACAGCTGTTGTGGATCTTCTTTTTTCTTTCTCTGGTGTTGTTCTGTCTGCCTGTTGTATCCTAGGTCTCCTGTTCTTGGTTTAGTCTCCTGTTTCAGTGGAGAAAGTCTTCCTGCAAATCCTCCTCGCCAAAAGCACATGTGTTAATTTTCTAGATTTTCTGGAACAAGTCACCACCACAAGTTTGGTGGCTTGAAATGCCACACACGTATTACCCCGTATGTGTGTGGATGAGAGTTCTGACTGACTCAGATCGCACTGAGCTAACATCAGGGCCTGGGCAGGGCTGCATTCCTTTCGGGAGGTCTGAGGGAGAACCCCTTTTCGGTCCCGGTTCCTAGAGGCTGCCTGCTTTCCTTGGCGAGTGGACCCCTCCCTCGTCAAAGCCAGCAGTGGCGAGCTGGGTCCTTCTCACACCACCTGCATCATTCTGGCCTCTGCCTCTGCTTCCCTCTCCCACTTGTAAGGCCCTTTGTGATCACACCGGGCCCTTCTGATAATCTCCTTGTGTTAAGGTCAGCTGATCGGTGAACTTTACTTCATCCACAGTCTTCTATTATTCCCTTTGCCATGTAAGGTGACATGTCCACAGGCTCCAGAGGTCAGGACATGGACCTTTGGGGAATCCAGTATTCTACTCACCTAGGGTCCATGGAAAGAGTCCTCAGGTCCTCATTGTCCATGGGCATCTGATCAACAGATTGGCTGTGTATAGAATTCCAGGTTTTAAGTGATTCCATTCATCATTTGTGAAGGGTTATTTTACTCTCTTATAGCTTGCAGATTCTTCTTCAACTCAGATGCTGTTTCTGAGTCTCAAGAAGCCTTAAGAAAATTGTTATCCCTGGTATTACAAAGTGACAGAATCACGACTCTTGGTTTGAATATTTTTTATTTATTAATCTGGGCACTTGTCTTCCACTTTGGAGACAAGTATCCTTCAGTTCTAAGTTTTTTCTAATTACTTAAAGTTATTGTTTCTATTTTCTCTGCCTGGAGCTCCTATGGTTTGGATGTTGGACTCTGAGGATATTGTACCAATCCAAGATACTTTGTCTTATGTTTGAACAAATCACTAGGAAAGGAGAATGCGTATGACCTCAAAACTTCACCGTGAAAAGTAGATAACGCTTTCTGTTCTCATTTACTCTGGATCAATGAGATATTTATCTAATTCACATTCCACCAGACCCATTTCAGCTCAGTTGGCTCTCTAATGTTTTTTGCGGCCCCTGCTGATTCTCCAGCCCTCCTTCTCAAGTTTCTTTTTATCTTTGGAGAAGCACGCTTTTCAAATATTCCTGTTAAAGGACCAAAGAGCCGCGCTGTGGCTGCACACCACGCTCCCTCCTCAGACAGTCTCAATTGCTTTGGAAACCTGGCGACGTAGGTCCACTCCTTTGTGGTAGCATTTAGGCTGCACAAAGCCTCTTCCCACCAGACGTGAGCTTTCTCATGCCTATGGAGCCTGGGGCTGAGATAACTCCGACCAGAGACCTTCCATCTGAGATCGCAATCCTGGGCTCAGGAGCACCCTGCTGGGGTTCTGAGGTCCCCTGCAAGGCCGCGGGACGGCTGGCACTGCCTGCTCTCCACAAGAATAGCAGCAGGCATGTTTAGAGGACTTGGTCTTGGTCTTCCCAGTTGCTGTAAGAGTTGGCCAATTACAGGCAACTCTAAAAATAGCTTCCAAACAAAAGCTTTCCTTGCTGCTGATGGAAGGAAAAATGCTCTACCTTGGAGAAATCTGCTTCATCAAAGAGAGGCCATCTCTCAAGCCCCCTGTATATGGAGCTCTATGTGCATATCCTCATGGATGCTTATTTTTTCCCTCAATTGGTTCATTTTTAAGCAGAAAAAAATAGCTGTACTTCACCTGATGCTCAAATGAGATGCTCAGAATCTGAGAAACCTGGGGCCCCTTGGTGCAGAACAAGGTTTTTTTTAGTGGAATCAGGTTTTGAAGTCAGATCTCTGCATTCAAACTCATGTCTCAAGAGAAAAAAACCATAAAGCTTAGGAAGTTACCTGAACCTCTCTGTGGGACTTAGTTGCCACATCTACAAAAGGGAAATAATTAGAGTGGCTGTCCCCCAGGATGGCCGAGAGGAGTAAATAAATTACTTCAGTAATGTATTTAGCACAATGCCTAGTACATATTCAATTCTCAACAATGCTCCTTGTTAATGTTTTTTCCTTCATTCAGCAAATGTCCGTTCTGCTGCTTCCACGTCCTAGTCCTTTTTGAGCATCCCCAGCTCACTGAGGAATAGACCAAGGGGCTAAGGAACACAGCTATGTACCAGCTTCATTGCTGCTAGAACTGGATGGAGAACCCAGCCTGGGGGAGAGGCCGGAGAGGTGTCTCTACGGCAGAGACCCTGGGTGAGAGGGGCCAGAAGACAAGCGGACTTCTCGGTCCGCTTCACCAGGCGCTTCTCGGTTTGGTGGCCACAGGGTGGCTGGCCCTCAGCACGGAGGGCCCACGGCTGATGGAAGGGCTGGGTTACTGAGGAAGGAAGAATTTCAGCCCAGGGGCCCTGCCTCCCTGAGACCTTAAACCAGAAGCTTAAATGCAATCATGAGGATGCTCCCATTATTAATTTGTGACATTGTTCCCCACGTTCGATATATTCCTGCATTTTGCAAAAATCATCAGTTTGTTGTGATGGCCACTCCTGGCCATAGGAAAGGTAGCTGATAGATGCCAGGCTCTGCTCCACATCACCCATCAGATGTTTTTCCTCTGCTGCGCGCATGCAGGGAATACACACGGATGGTCCTCTCTCCAACAAGAGGGGAGATAGAAGTCTTCCTGAACCTTCCCCAGCTTGTGTCCATTTATCTCTTTGTGTTTCACAACCAAGCTTATGGTCAACCAAGGGGGCCCAAGGAGAGAGTCAGAGACGCCCTGCTGCTGACCCCCGCCTCTCTGCTCCTCCTCTGGGCCCACGGTGAACAGTTCAGTCTGGGCATTCGGTCCTAGAACCTTCTGACAAAGCTCGGAATAATAAACTGCTCATCAGTGCAACTCACAGGCTATGATGGACTCAAGGCCAAACACTTCAATTCTCAGCCTCAAATTGCTCCCAGCTACACGGCCAAATATTTCTGATGAGAAACTGTACAAAAATTCATACAGGAGCAAAAGCACTTCCAACCATAACAGCCTACCTGCATAGCCTGTCCCTTCTGGAATAACGTGAAGTGCCTCCTCTTATTACATTCTCAGAAATTAAACACCAAGTGTTCCTCAAGTTAGTTAAACTTCAAGGAAATCTCAAGTCCCAAACCTTGCCTATTTAGTAGGTTTTTCTTTCTATTTCTAGAAGAAGGATCTCACTCACGTGCTGTTGGGGTCTCTCCAGGAGCTGATCGGCCTTCTTCTATGGGAATAGGTGTGACCCCTCCGGCAAGCTCAAGATTTAATTTCTGCAGTTTCAGGCCCCACTCACGTGAGGCAAGTTATCCGACAGAGTCCGTGGGACGTGGAGGAGGGCCTCAGAGGCAGCCCTCACTCACACCATCTAGGGAGACGGTTTCAGTCCTCCAGAGCTGTCACCCCACAATGTCACCGTATGCCTGCCAGCACGGAACTGTAGCAGAAAAACATCGATTTGATTTTAGCCTTTCCAGGAAGGCCGCCAGCCTAGGCCAGTTTATTTTGAGACCTTAAACCAGGAGCTTAAATGCAATCATGAGGATGCTCCCATTATTAATTTGTGACATTCTTCCCCACATTTGATATATTCCTGCATTTTGCAAAAATTATCAATTTGCTGTGATGGCCACCCCAGGCCGTAGTTCAAGTGCTCTTCCTTTATCTTGTGTTCACTTCCCCTCTTTCCATTTCCATCTCGGCTCTGAGCCGCCGGGCTCTGGCCTGCCTGTGCCGCTGGGTGCTGAGGACCAAGTGGGGCCTGGTGATATGGTTTCCACTGCCCCTGGACCTACACCTTAGAAAAGCTGATGCCCCAGAGTTCATTGCACTGTGTTCAGCACATTGCCAGTCTCCTGCTATGGTCCCTGGATTTCTTCAATCATGAGCAGAGGGCCATCTGCTACTGCTGCCTCTTCTGGAACCCGTGGGCTTCGGAACCCTTGTCTTGGGGAGATCTCTCCCTGTCTTCACACCTCCCTCAGCTGCACCTGACTGTCCCAGGGCCGGCCCGCAGCCCATTAGGAGAAGACGAGGACAGCCTTCCGGTGCACTTTGCCCAGGTCTGCCTGGTGGCAGTGGGGTCCCGTAGGTGCTCTCTGAGCCTCACCCGTGAGATTAATGATGACAACCAACATCCGCTGAGCCCTTATTCAAAGGTAGGCGTGTTTATCGGTGACTGGCAATGATTTTGAGGATTAATGAGGTTAAGACATTTTTTGAAGTTTACTAAATTGAGGTTAAGCGCAGAGGGGGGGGGGGAGAGAGAGAGAGAGAGAGAGAGAGAGAGAGAGAGAGATTACAACCTATTGTCCCCACCTCAGCAGAACACCTCCATTCCTAATGATGCCCAGGGCCCCTCCTGTCCCAGTGGAGTTCATGGGCCCTCCTCCCGCGGAGAAGGGCCAGCCAGGGGTACACACAGCAGCAGGCAATGTATCTCCTCCGGGCTGGGGGAGGTCCCGAAGTCCCTGACTGAGCTGTGGGGATGGATGATGTCATATGTCACCTCGTGTTACTAAGTTGGTCGTCGCTGCTCCTCCCACAAGAGTGTTGCCACCTCCCCTCCACGCTGTGTTGGGAGCGATGAGGGATCGCATTCTCCATCAATATCCAGATTCAGGACGTGTGGCCGAGGTGAGGCTTCTCACAGGTGGGCGAAGGCGAGCACACCTTCCCATTGCATTTCTCGCCCCGATAGCGATGGTTAGTATGTAACTGAGGTGATAATGTCCCTTTTATGATGTAATGGTGCTCAATCGTTTATTCAAAGGTTCTATATTAAGAACCTTTATATAAGGTTCTTATATAAACCTTAAGAATATTTTCCTAAAAGATTGGCTTAATTGCTCTTTAGCATCAATCTAAATGTGTCATTACGAATGCCTTGTGCTTGAAGACTGTAAGCAGAGGGCTGATGGTCAATGTATAGCTGTCCCCTCCAAGGTAGCCGCAACTCTGAATCCCAGGCCAGATGGCCTGTCTTGTCCCACTACCAATGCTCCCGTTTGGTGGGGCAGACACGCGTGCATGTGCGTCAGGGATGACACCCCCCCCCGTATTTCCATACCTCTGTGAGGCATGTGGGGTGGATGACCTTAAGTCCCAGCCTGGGAAGCAGACCTACATCGTCAGGTGGCTGTGGAAACCTGGGGCGGGGGGCTGCCGGAGATACAAAAAGCACAGTGCAGAGATATCCTCTGGCAGGTGAGAGGTAACTAAATCACCTTTATAGGGTGAGAGTGGTTGCCGGGACTATTTTGCCAAGGCATTTGCAACTTTGGAGCTGCCCAGTTCGCACTGAGGTGTAATGAACCTCGGGAGATTGTAACTGTTGTCAACCCAGTTTCAAAATGTGGCTAACTGACCTGTTAATGTAGCGTGAGGTCCTGGAACTGCAACAGGCTGATCGGTCTGATTAGGCTGCATGCCCACTGGGCACAGGCTGTGGGTGTGCGGCTGCTCTTTCAGGCCTACTGTATTTTTTCTGGTCTCGATAAATTTCTATCGCATTAAATCTCAAAGAGTAGAATGCAGAGCACCACATAAACATGGTACAAATAAGAACACATGATTTGTGGAAATAATACTGTTACTCAATTTGGGAACCAGCCTGTGGTTTTGTGAAAGTTCTTTGGGATAACTTTTTTCAAAACAGTGGAGGGAAAAACCTAGTGACAGCTATACGCTAGATAAATACAGGCTCCCGGCCCCCATAGGATTCTATAATTCCATGTCTCTAGAAGGGAATTTTTTAGAAACACTCACTGCTACTTCCACCCAAAGTTTGGGAGACTGAATCATTAGCTGTTCAGCGATTTAATCAGTTGTTCCAGAGACCCTGAGCGGTTTCCGGTTCTTCAATAGGACCCACCGATACTAACACTGGCCTGTGCAAACACTGCTTTGTGCTTCCCGATAGAACGCATTATCAGAACTCACCTCTCCCTGCCGTCCACAGCTGGTTTATTCTGTGTGTGCTCAGAGCTCAAATATTGTTTCAGGGAAACCTTTCAATCGCGTGCCCCTACCATGGTTCTTAGACTACCAAGTTCAGGAGAAATTCACGAGGACACATCCAGCGTCTGGCCCGTCGTGAGCACACAACTGAAGATGAAGGAGGGAAGGCCTGACTGAAATCTCCCTGCGCCGAGGGCAGCATCCTGGGAACGAGGGATTCTGGGCGGGGGTTCCAGCACACTGCTCATGAGGATTCAGGAGACCCCTCAGAACCTCATTCGGGAGGAAACCAACTGGAGATGGAAAGACCTGTGTGGGCAAATATTTGCTTGCAAATAATATCCCTGGAGCTTGGTTTGGTCATTGCGACTTCCACTTCCTTGCAAATACCCTGCAGGGTTTATAGAGTCTGTAAAATCCATATGAAATACACAAAACAACAACAACAAAAATAAACTGGACATCTCATAAATATTTTATAGTGTTAAAGAATCCTAGAGTTGAGAAGAATCGCACAGTAGAGGCCATCAGGTCAAGCTTCAGTCAACAATTAGAGATCCTTTCTCAGCTCTACGCACCATTCAGCTGGAGCTCGCCCACTCACAGGAATCAGGAACTTTGTAATTCTACGGACGTGCTTGTGATGCAAACTGGAAGGTCCAGGTCTTACAGAACAGACTGGGCCCGAAGGAAAGAGCTATGCATGGGGGCCAGAAGAAATGATTCCAGATACAGCAAGAGAAAATGTGTCTAATGAGGACTAGACCTATGTCTCCATCAAAGGGAAACATTCTGTTTCAATAGCCAAAATTAATTAAAGAGACCAAAGCTCTTCATGTTTTGGGGAAATTGTCATTTCAAGGACAACGCATCTTTCAGGCTACATCAGTCACTGCTAATTGACACCCTGGCCCAATAGCATTTCTCCTCTTCTTTTATGGTGAGAGTGTTTTAACCAGGCCCCCTAAAACAATTCCCTAGTCCAGCCTCCATTGCCTCCTGGTGTGGCCATGTACCAAGTTCTCATCCAGAAGAGATGAGTAGAATTTGTATATGTGACGTCTCAGTCACAGCCTTAGTAGGAAAAGGCGTGTCCACTCCTGTGCCCAGTCCATGTCCTGCTGGCTGAGTTGTGAGCATGGTGGTGAGTCACCGCCCAGGTGGGTGAGAACAGCCTCCTAGAAAGGGCAGAATGGCGGGATGCAAGGACCTGCAAATTAGCGCTGGGTCACTCGCGCTTCGACAGTCACGAAAGACAGAGCCATGTAACTTGTTTCGGGTCTTTTACTTTAGGGTCTTACCTAGTAACACACAGGTCTCCAGACTGACAAATGACAAAGTACCAGAGTCTAAGCAATACAGGTATGACTTTATTTAAGTGACACACAGCAAGCTGAAGTGGCCTACAACAGAAACAGTACTTTAAAAGCTGATATACCACTTTGACGTGTTCTGTGAAATCCGCCTAGGACGCTCTTTTCCAGCCCCTGAGGGGCTGGCCTCTAGCTTTCGGGTCTCAGCTTAAACAGCTCTTTGTCCGAGAGCCTCTTTCCTGATACCCAAAGTAAAAGGCAGTTCCCCTGTGTCCTCAGGCCAACAGCTGGGTCATGTTCCTTGTACACTTTGCACAGTCCCAGTGACGGATTGACTTGTGTGTCTCTCATCGGACCGTGAGCTTCAGGATGGCGGAGACAACAGGCTGCCCCAGTTCAAGCCTGTGGCAGGCAGTGAGGGGCCAGGAGGCTTTCGGTTACGGAATGAATGCCCAATGCTTCTCACGCGTGACTTTGTCATAGCTTTCCTTACCACTCCGTTTTTATTTATTGTCTACTCTGCCCTGTAGGAGGGACGCTTTTCATTTTCTTATGTTTTCCTGATGCATTTCCACAGCCTAGAATAGTGCTTAATGCATGAAGGTCTCAATAAAATATTTTTTAATGAAAAAAATTACAAAAATGCTGAAGAAATAACAGTAGCAGATCCAATATAAAGAATGAGGAGAAAGAAAAAGCTGAAATGATGATTCCAGAGAACACAGCCTAAAATATCTTTTTAAGTGGTGGGAACAGCTGGAGAGTATATCTAATGGGGGGAGTTTGGGTTTGGTTTCATTTTTTATATTTTTTTATATTTTTTATTTTTTTAAATATATTTTACTGATTATGCTATTATAGTTGTCCCATTTTCCCCTCTTTATTCCCCTCTGCCCTGCACACCCCCTCCCTCCCACATTCCTCCCCCACCTTAGTTTATGTCCATGGGTCGTACATACAAGTTCTTTGGCTTCTCCATTTCCTATACTATTCTTAATCTCACCCTGTCTATTTTGTACCCACTATTTATGCTTCTTATTCTCTGTACCTTTTCCCCCATTTCTCCCTCCCCTTCCCTGCCTGCCGATAACCCTCCATGTGATCTCCATTTCTGTGATTCTGTTCCTGTTCTAGTTTCCTTAGTCTGTTTTCGTTTTTGTTTTTTTTTTAGGTTTGGTTGTTGATAGTTGTGAGTTTGTTGTCATTTTACTGTTCATATTTTTGATCTTCTTTTTCTTAGATAAGTCCCTTTAACATTTCTTATAATAAGGGCTTGGTGATGATGAACTCCCTTAACTTGACCTTATCTGGGAAACACTTTATCTGCCCTTCCATTCTAAAGGACAGCTTTGCTGGATACAGTCATCCTGGATGTAGGTCCTTGCCTTTCATGACTTTTAGTACTTCTTCCCGGATGGGAACCTAAGTCATATCAGGAAAGTATCTGGTTAGCGCTGTCTCTCCCATGCTTAGCTCAGCATCCACAAGGTTGGTGTTCCATAAACAGGTTTTGAAAGAATGCGTGCTCTATTGGGTTTGAGAGTTCACACAGGTGTTCTGTTTGGAGTTGAGAAGGTAGGGAGGATGAACCAGAAAAAACGGGAGAGGTGGATTTGAGAGGTGTCGCCATGGAAGCAGACAGTCTGCTGTGGCAGAGTTTTTGGAGGCTGGAAATGCACAAATAGTTTAATGTGTTCACGCGATTAATTTGGTGTAGGAAAGGTTACTCTCATTTGACTAAAAACATGTTTTAGCAAATGCAGAAATTAATTTGAGATACTTGCAAGCAGGAGGCAAAGCATACAAATGCTCAGCTTTTGAATTCATGTTATGCATATGCGTCTTTTATTCATTAGGTAAATTTCTGAGAAGTTGCGTACAAATCGAGTAAGGGCAAGTCTGATTGGATGACTCACGTTAGAAGAGTTGCCCTCCACGCCAGTGTGATCGACTTGCCACTGGCAGTCCTTCTAATGCTCTCCCTTTCTCCGCCCTTCAGGGTTCTCTGTCAATCAGCTGATGAACTGTTGGCATTTACATTCATCTGGAGCGTACTATTCAGAGGCTGTCCGTAATGGATGCTTTGGTTATATGAGAAAATCCTGTTAGGATGTATTGAGTTTTATAAAGAGCAAGGGACAGGTTTCATGAAATGTCAGGAAAATTTTTTTAAGGGCTATTTATTTATTTTTTAGAGAAGGAGAGGGAGGGAGAAAGAGAGGAAGAGAAACATCCATGTGTGGTTGCCTCTCGCATGCCCCCTACTGGGGACCTGGACTGCAACCCAGGCACGTTCCCTGACTGGGAATTGAACCAGCAACCCTTTGGTTCACGTGCCGGGGCTCAATCCACTGAGCCACACCAACCAGGGCTCTGGAAAATTTTAGTTTAATAATTATCAAGAAAGCATAGAGTTTGAGACAGTAGTGTTTGGAAACACAACAAATGTTGATGCAAGCTAGTTTGTTAAAGTATTAAGAGTAAAGAATGTAATTTTTTAAAATCAGTATGAGAATTTGATCAGCTAATGAGAGCTCTGAATTCAAATTTTCCAAGACTGGGACTTGGCATGAAAACTTGGACACGTCATTGATTTTCTTCCATTCATTCACTTTAGTTTTAGGATGAGGAAATCACAGTCCCAGAGGAAGAGTCGCTGGTAAATCAACAGCTGTGATAGATTGCGTTAACTGGGATCGCGGAAATGAATATGGAATGTGGAGTGCAGAGGGAAGAGAGAAATTTCGCAAAGCGAAGGCAGAACGGCTGCATATCCAGATAGATTGCCAAGAGCCAGAGACGAGTTTTAAAGACTGAATAGAAACTGGCAGGGATTAGGACCGTCTGGACAGAGGGAATTCCAGAGCCCAGGGCGCAGAACCACGTGAGTTTACAGGATGGTGAGAAGTCGCAGGAGTGAGTTCTATGCATCTGGAGCGTAGATTTATGGGGGTAAGAGGTCCACACAGCAACCTATAAAGTGAGGGAGGTAGGCAGATGCTTCACCCGACAGGTAATCGTGAGACACAGGAGATTTGCTGCTTTAGAGAGAACGTCCTGTTGGCAGGCAAAGCGCAAGTTTTCATCGTTCAACACCTGGGGTGTGACTGGCACTCAGGGACCGCGCCGAATGCACGTGGGAGTGAACAGTGGTGTGCAAGGCTGGGGGAGGGTGTCTCTCTGCAGCACATCAGCCAGTTTCTGTAAAGTTTGAACTACCATACATTCGAGAAGTTGATAGTGTTTAAATACATGATTCAGAAATGTATCCATCCATCCATCCGTCCATCCATCCATTCATTCATCCACTGATTCTTTAAAAAGGAAAATTCACTCATGTAAATGTTCCATGCAAAGCACTGTGGTAAGTGCCATAAGAAGTAAAGGTACCAATCATATAGATTTTCTTCTTGTAAGAATTCTAGAATCCAAGAAAAGAAGGAAACCTCATACTCCGATAATCACTGCAGTGTGGTCTGAGGTGAAAGGAATACACACAGCACAACAAAAACAACCCAGACGGACGCTGGCTGTATGCGAATGGTTATGAGTGGTTTCGGCAACAGGTACCATTCAGGCTGGTGTCCCCACAGGTTGGCTTGTTCTAGACTGTCAGAGATAGTCCAGGTAAAAATCAATCAGGCAAGCAGCAACACCAACTTCAACAGTCTGCTCGACTTCATTTTTTATTGGTATTGTTTACTTTAATCCATCAAAATTATTAGTCAGACTAGTTTTTAACTAAGCAGCTGATTCAAGCAAAACAGCCAAGCAGAGAACCCGAATGTATTCTGCACAGAAATGAGCGTACAATGCACCTTTTCTCACTTGCGGGACAAATATTGACAAGTTTCTTTTTCATCACTAAGAGTCCCAGAAAATTAGAATTTAGCAGCATTCCGAGCAGTTTTCCGAGTTTCTCCTTTAGAAAAGAAGTGAGAACAGAGAGTGATCGAGTGTACAGGCAGGTCTTGCAGAAAATACGTTACATTTTTAACCCAATCATTGCTAAATGCTTCCATGATATCATTGCATTTCACTGATTTATTAACCATGAGGGGTTTTATCATGTTCCAGAAAATGCACCGAAGGCAGACCACACAGTCTGAGAGAAGTGGCTACCATTTTATTTCCCCAGCTGAGTTGGTTTCCTCGGGCCGCTATGAACAGCAGACATTTGTTGTCGCACAGTAACCATGGCGACATATTTGCACCCCAGGTGTGGGCTGGGCCAGGCTTCCTCTGCGGGCCCTGGGGCAGAATCCTGCCTTGCCCCATGGAGCTCTGGTGCTTGGGGGCAATCTTTTGATTCCCTGGGTTTGTAGATCGTCACTTTAGGAACAGGACCCTCTTCTCCCTGTGTCTTCACCTTGTCCTCCCTCTGTGCACGTCTGTCTCTGTGTCCAAATTTCCCCTTTTTATAAGGACACCAGTCATAGCGGATCAGAGCCCCCTCTAACGGATTGTCTTTCCTAAATAGATTATCCCTGAAAAGATCCCATTTCCAAATAAGGTCACATTCTGCGGTACTGGGGGCTAGAACTTCAGCCTATCCTTTACGCAGACACAATTCTACCTAAAACACCAGGCTGGTAACTTCCTGCCTCTTAAAGAAGCCAGATAACTTCCAGCCTCCAACCCAGAAAAGCTGAGTAAAAGCCCTCTTCTGAAAACTGTCCTATGTGCGTCCTACTTTTCTTTACTTAGCTGCTCCGCCATATCCTGACAGCCTCATTTGAGAGTTGCCCCTTGGGCCTGGGCTAGCTGTCACTCCTGGTCTAATTAGGGGAGCCACTCACTGACCCACAGCGTCCGTCCCCAGCGGGCCAGAGTTCTGCTTTTCCTGAGTCGGCCCCACCCCTGGGGGTCAGCCCACCTCCCTTGGAGGCTGACCTTGTCCCCATTTCACCTCCACTAACCTTGCATGCCATGGATGGTTGTAGCACCAGCTCAAGTTTAGAGAGAGCTCCTCTGAGCTGGGAGTTGCACCAAATTCCCTCTAGGCAGCGCCTTATACAATCCCGCAAGAGCTCTTCAGGGTGGGCTGCCCAGTTTACAGATGAGAAAACTGAGGTTCAGAGAGGTTAAATTGCCCCAAATTGCCCAGCTAGGAAAAGATAAAGATAGAACGTAAGCCTACATGTGTTTAACCCCAAAGAATGGTGTTTAACTCTACCACCTCTGCACACTGTACTAGGGGAATAAGACCACACAGCAATAATCATGGAAATAAATGAGTGGACTACGAGGCAATCCTAGAGAACTCTGTGACCTCCCAGGAAGGGTCCTAATCCCCACGGGGGTAATTGGGAAAGGTTCCCAAAGACTTCGATACCACTGAGCACATGCAGAAATGTGGTCCTGGGCAGAGGCGGGAGAGAGAGGAGGGGTGGGGAGGGTTTGTACAGCACCTGGGAGTCTGAAATCTCTGAGGGGGCAGAGGAATGCAAAGTATACTGAGAATGCAAAGAATACTGAGAGAAGGTGGCATTCAAGTTTCTTACTCAAGCGAGGAGATCAGGCCATGTGTTCCCAGGTGGCGGATTCACCCTGAATGCAACGTGGAGAGAACATCAGAGATACACCATTCCAGAGGTAGGGCATGCCTACTGCATCAAATGAGAAGGAAAGAAGAGGCATGACCTAGAATTTCAGAGAGAGCAGGTCTGATCCATTGCCCTTGGACCTGAAGTAACAGTGTGTGCGTGAAGGAGAGGGTGAACAACAAAATCACTTCCAAGCTGCCAGTCCAACGCCTGGTGGATGTGGGTGTTTCTTTTCACTGGAACAGGGAATGAGAAGGAAAAGCCAGCACTGTGGCATTAATTCTGAATACATTGGGTGTGATGCGCTGTAGGTCCTGAAGGCGAAGGATTTTCAGCACAGGAGGGAGGAGGCACAGGATACGGGACCAGAGAGGTTAAGTACAAACCCTGTGTTCCTGACTTGGATTTGGAATGTCAGTGTGAATTTTTGGTGTGTTTTCTCTAAAAGAGAAAAAGATGATCTCTATCTATCTGAAAAGACTTTGAAACGGTGACTAACCTGGTGGCCATAAAGCAAATCCTGTGGACCAGATTTTGGTCTCTAAATACCATTTCTACCTAAAAGGAACCGAAGTACCCTGGGAAAAATAGCTGGTTCTAGGGCTGGGGCCAAACATACCTGAGATGACCCCGGAGCACCTTACCATACCTTGCTCAGGCAAGGAAACAAACCATGGTAATTAAAGTTATATCCAAAAGTCCCGGTAAACCACACAAAGATGCTCCAAGTAGCCAAAAATAGATTAACTGGAGTAGAAATAACATAACAACCTAATGGATTTAAACACATCAAATACGTTTAAATACATAAGTTTTAATTATATATATTTTCCTGAATGTTTGAAATGTTTTATAATAATAATGCAAAAACATAAATAAATAGGGTGAGTAGTACAATACCAAGCCTGTAAAAGACAAACCGGAGCTCTTATTTTTATTACCACATCCTCACGGTTGCTAGCTAGCACCCCTCTATACTCATTTTATTTATGCTTTTATGTGCAGAAGTTTATTTTCAATTGATACTAACTTGCTGATTCAATGGACATCACTGAATTATCTTATTCCTCTCGGTCCTCCATTTTCGATTTTTGCAAATGGGAACAAATGAAAATTGGTCATTAAGAAACTTTATTTTTCTGCGCTGCAAGTTACAGTGCTTGAAGAAAATCATTATTAAGAGGTAATGATTTTATGTCTAAGCAATCTTGCCATCAATTACTTTGCTTTTTTTTTTTGCTTTCTGTTTTTAATACAAAATCATTTTACTTTACATTTTTAAATGTGTTCCTCTCTCTCCTAAGAAGGGAAGGGGGAAGAATGCATTGCTGATTTTCACTGACAAGTGCCAGACCGTGTGGACAGCCTCCTGGGACTCCTGGGACTGAGTCTCCATTCGGCTGTTTTCTCAGGATGCGCTGATTTGATGTGGCCTGTGACTTAGGTCAGCCTCAGAACGTGGCACCAGATCAGTCAGCGGGTTTGGCACAACTTAAGTTGCTCTGATATAGCATTCATTAAAAAGGAGTCGTAGACATAAGATATGTTAGCTGCTGAAAGAGAAAAATAAAAGTGTTTTGTGTGCTTGTGACTTCCCCCAAAGGGTAAGGGCGGAGGGCTGGCGGGGGGATAGGGAGTCCGGGGAGTTGATGGGGGCAGGAACCTGAAGCCTGCCTTTCAACTGCAAGATTAAGCTTGGCTCTCGTGGGAGTTTGGGTTTCCAAATTGGGATGCCCTGGCCCCTCCGCTTATACATCTTTCTAAACCTCTGCTTTCCAACTAGGTTAGGGTGCTCTATTTTAGTACACACCTCACGTGCTCTGCAATCTAAAGACACAGTACAGATTACCTGTACTTAGCTTCCTGGTAGACCCTGGTGCATCCCCCATCCGCCTCCTTGTGAATCATCACAAAACCCAATACCCAAACAGCTGGATCCTCGCAGGTGCTATCCGAACCGAATGTGTTTCCTAATCGAACAGGTTAGGTGACTCCCCATTATGTTTGGGCTAAACCTCGAACCATTAGGTCTGTTTAGCTAAGGCTTGCTACTATCTGGATTCTATCTCCCTGTCCTAAACAGTTTTCACTTCTCCCCAGTACTGACCCTCTCCCCTGGCTAAGCCTACCTTCCACCTGCCTCTCAACCACACCTGCCTCGCTCCTGCCTCCATTTCTCTGTTCAATGCTTTGAGGTTTTGAAACTCCTGCCAAAATGCCTCCTCTTCCTAAAGTCCAAGCATGTTCAGGGTTCCACCCAAATCCTCCCTCCTCTGAGACGTTTGCTGACTGATGCAGACCACGTGTGAGCTCGCTCACGCCACACAGCGTTGGTGTGGTTGTGACAGCGTCGACAAGAACAAGCCCTGCCCAGGTGGATTTCCTTCGTGTGACACTATTTCCATTTGAGGCGCCATAATCCCGTCTTAATGTATCAATTTACATTTGGATTATGGCCTTCCCGGCAATATCACTTTTGTTCAGTTTCATTTTTCTGTTATGAATGTGATATTTTTTCTACAGAAAGTTTTAGAAACAGAGAAAAAGAGGGTCATAAAAGAATTTGAATCTAATTATAACTACAATTAAATATTTTCAGAGTTCTTCAAAACACAGTTGGTGATATTTTTGTTTGCTGGATGATACGCTGTTGAGTTCTCGGTTCATAACTTACTCAACTGTGCTCCGCGGCTGGGTAGTCGAATCTTCTCGCTTTCACCATGTGATGAATAATGTGGTTAGAGCACATTATCTTAAGTTTGGATTCTTTTCTTAGGAAACATTTAAAATGTGTACTTACTGGGTCAAGGCCCCAGATTCGTCCCACGTAACCTAAGAGCCTTCCAGCAAAGCTGTCTGACACAGCCTATGCGAAGGTGCCTCTCTACACGTTCTCACTGTGTGGGTTTTAATCATTACCCACAGCTTTTGTAGTTCAATGTACCTTGTTTTAAAGTACCGTGTTGTAAAGTACGGTGTGAAGATCTGTAGCTTAGTGAGGTTTAACATTTGTCCATGTGTTATCTGAGGGAAAGAGTGTCGGGGAAATGACTGCAAAAAAGGAGTGCAGTTGGACTTGATTCTTTCATTTCTTCCACCAGCACACGTGGAGGGCCAGCTGTGCATTGGGCGCTGGACTCTGTCGGACTGGCCCTAACACAGGGTCGTTGCCCAGGATTATCAAGTGGCTGCTACTCCTTGACTCCGACCCCCCGATGTTCAGAGGTCATCAGTTTAGGGTGTGATGTGGCGGCAAGTGTTTTAAATGCTTCCTAGGGAATCCAGCAAAGTTTAGGAACGCTGTCAGAATAAATAAGGACAGAGTCCGAGAACACGGGCAGGGGGGCTCTGAGTGTATAAAAAGACACACACACACACACGCACGCACACACAGCCACGGAGTTTGAGAGCCTGGCAGACTTCCTACGCGCTGGTTTTGAACAGACCTGCTTGGATGACTGCAGAAGGGTGAAGACTTAGCTATTGTAAATAACGATGCGATAAACATAAAGTTATATATGTTCTTTGTAATCAGTGTTTCTGGTTTCTTTGGATGTATTCCCAGAAGTGGAATCGCTGGGTCATAAGGCAGTTCCATTTTTAAATTTTTGAGGAAACTCCGTACTGTTTTCCACAGTGGCTGCTCCGGTCTGCATTCCCACCGACCGTGCACGAGGGTTCCCTTTTCTCCGCATCCTCGTCAGCATTGGTTGTTTGTTGATTTATTGAAGACAGCCACTCTGACCGGTGTGAGCTGACATCTCATTGTGGTTTTAGTCTGTATCTTTCTGTGTGTCTACTGGCCATCTGTATGTCCTCTTTGGAGATGTGTCTATTCAGGGCTCTGCCCATTTTTTAGTTGGGTTCTTTGTTTTATGGTGTTGAGTTGTATAAGTTCTTTCTAAGTTTTGGATATTAACCCCTCGTCCAATGCATGATTGGTGGATATGTCCTCCCATTCACTGGGTTGGGTTGAGCCAGGTGCTGGTGATCTGCCCAAGAGCTATTCACACTCTCTGTCTGAAGCTTAGTTTTTCTTCAGAGGCCTGAGAGCCACAGATGCGTCACCTGTGACATCCTCAGCATCACCTGTGAATCCGCTGGGGGGAAAGGAGCTCTGCCTGAGATAGTCACTGTGAACAGACAACTTGAGGCTTCGCCACTCCACCTGGGAGAAGACGTTAGTGTAATGCTGTCCATGCACTTAATATTTGGATTTTTGTGAATTGTGTTATTTTGAAATGGTGCATACTTCCTTAGTTCCTTATTGCTTATTATAGAGTCTCTCTCTTCTGGCAAATGTATGCAGAGTGCGTGCAAAGGTTTTCATCCATCCCTTCTGCTTTAGTTATCAGAACAGAGAACATCTGCTAGCGCCGGAGCTCCCAGCCTTAGAAATCCTTCCTGCTTCGCATGCTCAGTCATTAGCCCAATTCAGATGGAAATTCTGTGGAGATGCAACATTGCTAACAGATTGTTCTTCCCCAGAAAAATCTGACCCCCAAATTTGATTTATTTAACATATTTGCATTTTAATGGATTTTTATCTGAAAGGGTAATCTCATCAGGAAGAGCTACCATGGTTTTACTGAGGAATTCACACTTTTCAGCTCATTTATATGTGCTTTTCAGTGTGTGGTATGACCATCTGCCAAACATGCAGATACACGTGGATTACATCTACCTAAGATGCACGTTTTCAAAAGTTGAAGAGGCCGAGCGTTTGGTATCGTGGTTACATTACAGATGTTAGTCCTGCAGGCTAAGGTGGTCATTGAGCCAGCCTCCTAGTTTCAAGGTGAATAAAAACCAGCGCTTCTGGGCCCCCTACAATTTATGGTACTTTCCCACATACATTCACCCACTGACTCACACGACTGAAGTCTTGAGAAAGAGCGCTCCATCACTTTCAAGCCACGCAAGAGCCACGCAAGAGCCACTCAGATGGCCAGTTCTTCCTGCCCCAGCCTGTCACTAGCTTTCACGAGGCCAGACCCAAGCCCATCCTGACAACACAGGGAGGGTTAGGTATGGCAAGGGGATGCGGTCCTTGGGTGTGGCTGAGGGTGACCCGCTACCTGACAGGACCAGATTAAATTCTAGCACTTTCTCCATCCACCTGCCCGGTGTCCTTCCAAACTCCATTTTCTAGGCTTGACTGGTGCAGATGTGCTTTCTCCTAGTTCTCTAGTTCTCTGGGGAATCGGTGGGCATGCCCCTAACCAGGGGCATGCGCCTATTTCTGCCTCCAGCGTCGGGGGGGAGGAGCTCTGGCTGAAGGAGCTCATTTTCATCCTCCCCGCTATTGGATGGGACGTTTGGCTCCATATCCTGATAGGTTCACAGTATTCCGTAGGGTATTTGTATACATCAACTTTGAAAGACCGTTGCATATACATATCCGCCTCCATTATTCCTAAGAACATTAAGTTATCATCTTTCAAATACAGATAAGTCAGAATACATACCTTTCCATATGGGGCTACAAACTCTCACAAGGTATAATCACCTTCACGTGTAAGAAAAAAATGGTAAAAACATCTAAAGTCTTATTAGTATAGTGATGTCTTTTCTACCATTTTTCCTCCCTTACAGTACTTCCTTTTTTATTTTTCATGGCTGTTTTGGTGTACAGGTGTACGGACTGTCACACATGGACAGTTCAGGTAATTGCCAAACAGTTGGGAGACAGCCAGCCACGTCACCCCGAAGAACTCCATTTCTTGTAGTCACACGACACTCGCACTCCTGGTCCCTGAGCTGGTCTCCATCACTGTGAACATGTCCTTTGAAGAACGACATGTGTGTGGAGGCATAGAGTATGCAGTCTTCTGAGACCGGCTTCTTTCAATCAGCATAATGCCTTTGAGATTCATCCAAGTTACAGAATTTTATTCCTTTTCATTATGGACTAGCGTTCTCTAATATGCATACATCACAGCTTGCTTATTTAAGTATAGATTTAATATATTTATATTAAACTTAAGTGGTATTTGTAGAATTGGTACATCATATTAAAAGTTGTCAATATGATGCCATAAAATTTCTTGGGAGCTGGCCAGCCCTGGATTCAAACGTCAGTTCTGCCACTTGATTGTGGCCAAGTGGAAAAATCTCTCTGAGATTCAGATTTGGCGAAATGGAAGGTACCGGGACTTATTTCATAGAGTTTAGAAATAACTAAATAAGAATAGAGCATGCCAAGTACCTGCAGGTGGTGAACAGTCATCAAGTCAAGGTCAAATAGTACATATTTTTAGAAATTTTTATTCTCCTGATTTTTGGGTGCAGAAACTCACAATATTAACTTTATTTGAATAGTTTTTTTTGCTGGCAGATGGAAGATAATCTATTGTACTATGCCTAGAACAGATCTTTGCAGAGCATAAATTCTTCACTAATGTTTCTAAATAAGTTCTTCACGAATGCTTCACTAAAACACTCAAGTGTATGCTTCTGTAGTGCAAGGTTATCTCCTGGCGTGGGTTTCTAGAGGCCAGGAGTTTGGTGAACTTGATTTGAGCAGCACCAGCAGAACCAGGGCCCATGCAATCTGAAGATGACATGCAGTGGATGCTCGTTTTATCGCTCGTCACGCAGCCATAGCCACTTGGAGAGAAGGCAACACCGAAATACAAAGGAGGCCTGGGTGAGCTGGACAGCATTGGGGGCGCTGTGATGGAGCTGACTTCTGAGCATCCTTATCTCACTTGATTCTGGACTCCATCACCTGTAATTGATTTGTTGCAATTTCTGGAGCATAGCCTCTGCCTTCTTTATCAGTATGAGCAAGAAGAAGCAATTAAATTTCTGACCCAAAGATAAAGATACATATGCTTAACCCAAGCTCCCCACAGTTTATTCATTTTATACCTCTGGCTGCACAGTTGGACAAGAGCGTCCTTCGGATACCAACATGTATAGTCTTAAAGCACGTCGAGGCGGGTTTCGGTGGAGTCTACTGCTGAGTAACTCCTTCAAGCCACGTGCCATTGCTCTTTGCTTCGCAAACTGGTTTTGATTCTTGCTTTCTGACTTGCACAATGAGGTGATGCAAATTCACTTGGTCTCCAACTGAACTTGAAAGAGTTCAAGTGGAAACCTATCCCACATTGGGAGATGCTGACATCATTTGAAAATCAGCAGCAAATATAGCTCATTATTTCCTGATGTTATAATTTATGAGATAATAACCTGAATTTTCAGTAATCAAGCATATTTCTATTGACCTTACATACGGTGATCCATTTGAAATTGCTAATAATCAGTGTTTTTCACCCATAGAAATGGTAATTCATATGGTTCCACTGAATAAGACATCCTAATACACTGGACTGGGAGAGGAGTGAGTGACATTAAGAACTGAATTATGCCCCCTCCCCATTCATACATTGAAGGTTTGAGCTCCGCATGACTGCATTTGCAGACGGTCCCTTTATGGAGGTAACTAAGGTGAAGTGAGGTCATAAGGGAGGGACCCTGTCCCCACAGGATGGGTGTTCTTATCAGCAGAACAGATACTAGAGTTTGCTCTCTCCAGGCAAACACTGTCTACAAGCCCGAAAGACAGGTCTCCTTGGAATGCAACCCTGACAGCTCCTTGACCTTGGACCTGCAGGCTCCAGAGCTGTAAAACTACAAGTGTCTGTTGTTGAAGCCCTTCCCCCACCCCCAGCCTGTGGTATTTGGTTATGGCGGCCCAGACTGATGCAGAGGCCAATCCCTGTGCTCCCTGAGTTTCCCCCTCCAGTGCAGCAGCTCAGCGGGATTGGCAAACATAAAAGGGATGGGGGGCGGGCATTTACCGCTCAGGCCTGTGGTCTCACTGCCAGGTCCACTGAACACCAAAGTGAAAACTCGGCCACATGGAGCAGCATCCATGTTTGCTGCTTCGGGACAGGAAGTAGGTATCAGATCGAGAACCCGAGTTCTCCAAACTGGACTCCACGCGGCCTGGAGGACTGGGCTTTGTGGGGTCCTTCTACAGGCTGCCTCCTGGAAGACAGCCCAACCGAGCCTGATGAGGCCCCGTCCCCCTGGTGAACTGGGGCAGTGGTGAGGGTCAGAGATGCCCGTGTGAGTAAAACACCTCCTCGTCCCTGGCGTACAGTAGTCACTCGGTAAATACTGTTGGTGACAGGGCATTTTTTCCCACAAAGGGTCCAGAGTGTGTCCCACCGGTAGTAACCACAAACAACATTCTCCTGCACTGTATCACTGCAGTAATGAACCGCAAGAACTGAGCTTCAAAACAAGGACTCGGTGTCAGAGTCCCAAAGAAAAATGGAGTCTCTTCAGCACGCTTTGATTACTAATTTAAGAGGTTTGACCAAAAAAATTGTGGAGGGTTTCTATTAATAAAAGTGGTGGTTCCCCAGAATCCCCTTGTTTTATGAGACTTCTGTGAAGTTAATTAAGGTTTTACTGTTCATGTTCTATTTTTATTGGAGATCCATAAGAGCCAAAAAATTACAGCGAGTCATCAGTGAGAAGAAAACAAACTATTTTTTTCTTACCCATTATATTAAATTGAGGACATCATTACATGTTGAAGCCTTAATTATGATAATGATGTGATTGATATAATGAAATATGACTAATCATCCCCGATGTCAGAACAAAAGGGGTAATCAGAAGAGTAAACAGCATGACATGCATGTTATGTTGCTCCTCCCTAACTTCCCTGCAAAGTGGCACATACATAGATACTTCCCGTTAAGGGCCACGTGTCCCACTACTTCTATCTTCCAACTCCGCAATGCAGACACTATTTTCTTTCCTTGACCAAACATTATTTTTCTCTCTTATAATTATAAACTCTTAGGCGGGGGGGGGGGGAAGCCTAGTAATTTAATAACCCATTTACATATGATAAAATTTAGGGCATGGAAATCAAGCCCTCACTAAAAATTAACATTTTGAAAATTGTCTGATTCCAGCCTCGCAGTTGATAATGACCATCAGGAGCATTTGAGTCCTAGTTTCCGCTGTATCTTTGTTCCAATCACTGCCTAGTTCACTGAAGGACAACCCCACTGATGCTGATCAGCATTCACAATCCGTGTCCTTGACAAAGGGCTTGCAGCTGTCATCTGCAGACTTTGCCCCACAAGTTTGGTGCCACTGCTAAAGAATCTGTCTCTCAAAGTGGTAGTGCAATCGCTGATTTTGTTCAGGAGGGTCCTCATTCATCACAGCGGGGGTGGTGGCTTTCAGGTGCCTGCAGGTACCATGAAGTCACAGAGACACTCAGCAGGCACCTTCCTGAGGGGATGGATGGAAGCGCTGCTGGTCCAGCGGTAGCAGATTAGCTCTATCAGGGTGCGGAGGAGTGACAGTCATTATAAACAGCCTGTGTCGTCGTGAATGGGATAGGCTCTGAGCAGAATGAGGAAGCAGGCGGCATTCTGCTCATCTGAGGGTATGTGGGAACTGAGAAATCACAGGGAGTCAGCCAGGATCCCATAATTCTGAAGTTGCAGAGCAACGATCGGAGCTCAGTTCTGCTGAGTTTCAGTCCCTGGGTCTAACCGGCATCTCACGACAGTCCTGTATCTTCTCCCTTAATAATTGTTTCAGGTGATTCTCAGGGAGCATGCATCTTTTAAATATCCCTTGATGGGTTTATATTTAGAAAATGATGTGTGTTTTTAATGATTGAAGCATAGGATAAACAATTCAATACTCACAGACATGGAGACAGACCAGGCGGCAGCGATGAGTCTGAGTTTTGGTGAGCTGGCCCTGCTGCAGAGAAAGAAGTCCAGGACCCAGGCAGATGAGGGATTCCTTCCTATTCATTCTAATACGTTTTCATAGTGCCGATGTGCCCACGGCTTTCGTGTTTACGAAGCAGTTTATAAACAGGAACCTCTCAGTGTCTCTGCAAAGATTTATTAACCCAGTTTCACAGATGAGCACACCGGGAGTCAGAGAGGCCAAGTGCTCGTCGTGGCCACCTAGTATTATCAGCATGTCCCAATTAACTTCTGCTAACTTAGTAATTTAACATTTTTATTTAATATAGGAATGCTCCATCGATAACAGAGTAGTCAAATTGTTCTATTCTTGCCCAGCCTTTTATACATTTTATACATTTTGGCCCTTTTACTTAGTCCAGCAATGCCACGGCTATGCCTCCCATGGCCTAGGTTCTCTAATAAAGTATGTGCCTTGTCTGTGATAACTGTTTTGATAACTGTTCTAGCTGAAGATAAGTATGACTTGTCCAGGTCAGAAACGTCTGGTCTTGGAGGTAAACATCCCATTACAGCTGGACCTCAAAGACAGACACACAAATTATTACACTAGCTGTTTACCTTCCTGTTTTCTTGCGAAGACAGTGGACTTCTAAATCAAGCACGGAAGATCATTCTGGGAGGAAGCAGTATGCTGCGAAGTCCATAACAAGGGGTCCAAGGTATGATCCCAAATGCTCCCAGCTCCCTTTGCTGTGCCTTTCAGGATGCTCTATCTTTGAATTCATTATGAACATGTTTAAGCGCGACATTTCTTGAGTTAACCAGTCCTACATCTGATTTTTTGTTCAAGTTTCCGAGTGTTTTCTCTATCAAATTGTCTGGGAGTTAGGAAACTGCTATATTTGTTTATTTTCCAGATCTAATCAATGAAGATCTAGTAAGATATTGCTTTCTGTAGTTTAATAATTATTAGAATGAATTACCAGATGCCCTTACTTATTCTGAAGACATAAGCGGTTATCTGTCTTTTTAAATAAAAAATCTCTTTCCAAATCTGTTCCCATGAGATCTTCTACCAATCTATATGTTAATGTTTAAAGTTCCTCATTAGCACAAAGTCATGTAGCTTGAAATCTCCTTAAACACCTCTAGCTCAGGTTTGGCCTTACGAATACAGATTGGTGTTGTTTTTAAAAGGAGGATTCCATTCTTTTGGACAGGCTTCTCTGGTTTGTTTAATGTAAAGCCTTCTGCATCATTCATAGCTCACCATGTCGGCTGTGCATTTAAAATAATATTATTTTTCTGTTTTTGCCCATGGAATGAGAAAATTTCAGGAAAACGCCTGGCTTTACCTCCAGATTACCCGAAATGCACAGAAACCACTGTTTACAATTCTGTATCTTCTTTGGTCCTTGGAAATGCTCAGCATCTTTGCCAAAAATATTCTGTGTACAGACTAATGAAGGCCAGTCCTGATTGCTGTGGCTCGGTGGGTTGGGCGAAGGGAAAAGGTCGCTGGTTCGATTCCAAGTCACGGTATAGGCCTGGGTTGTGAGTTCATCCCTCATTGGAGACCGTACGAGAGGCAACTGGTCGATGTTTCTCTTGCATAGATGCTTCTTTCCCTCTCTTTCTCCCTCCCTGTCCCCTCTCTCTGTAAATAAATAAAATCTTTAAACTAATGAATGCCACATCCGGGGGCCTCAGCAGAAGATCTTCACCTGGCTCTCTCAATAGTCACAGATTTGGTGTGTAGAACTCAACTGGTAACAATCCTGAGGATGCAGGCATGTCTCCTGTTCCCATCTAGCAGGCGCCTTCGGTTTTCAGAGTTAAAGAAGAAAAACGCATTTACTTACCTAGCCACCCACAAACATTCAGTACCTGACCTTTGCACTTCCCAGCAACATGTAGGTCCCCTCCCCCTGCTCTGTATGCCCTTGTCTTCTGTCTGTGGAAGAAAAGTCGTAACCCACCCATATAGACAAGGACTGTGTCTTCCCATGTGGGGCTGCACCTTACTAGTTTTTGCTGGAACAGGAGTATGGGGGTGGGGAGATGGCAGGCACTGAAATTAACAAGTAATTCCCCAAGTTTGATTTCAGTATTGATCACGATTCGTACGTTATGGGTGGAGACATGTGGTGGGATAGAGTGGTGGCTAAGCCATGCGTGCATAAGCATAATATGAACCACCAGAACTGGGAGAATAAATGAGTTATAAATACCATTTATATTTAACTGTTGAAATAAGCTCAGAGATAAGAAAAATTAGTTCATTCTGTCCCCAAAGAAGCACAGGCTCAGAAGGTGAAGAAACCAGCCCAAGGGCCCATAGCTCATGCTCTTCCATCCACCTCACCCCCTCTCTATGAATAACCAATCTGCTAAAATATTCATGGAGGCTTAATTCAATGTTGGCATCTTTATAACATGAGCAAAGATTCAGTATTAACTTCCATTTCAGCAATGGGTCATTTGTCAACCACGGCTCATTCAACACTATTTGGCCACCTTGTTCTAAACAAATGATGAATATTGAGAGTTCTGAAGGGGAATAATATTTTATTCCTGTGTTGAATAGCATCTGAAAGAGAAAGCAGAATGTGCACGTGTCTATAGAAAAATGTATCTGCCCACAAAAGCGCAGATACACCCCGAACCTTTTTGTAAGCAACCCAACGAGAAGGAAACGATGGGTGATGGATGCTAGAACGGCCTGAGTTGAGGTTAGGACAGATACATTTACGTTTAGAAGTTAAATTTCATAGAATGTAAACACGATAAAGGTGTTCATTATGTGCCAGGCATCGTTAACTGAGTGTGATTCATCCTCCTGCCACCCTTGTGAAGGTGAGGAAGCTCGGGCAGAAAGAGGTCAAGCACCTTGCTCAGGTCTGCAGAGCTGCTAAGTGGCAGAGCTGGGATATGAACTGAGGCAGGACCAGCAACCCTTCAATGTCAGTGTGCCACATACATGTGCGAACCATGTTTATCCAGGGACTCAAAGACTGATTCCCGAACCCTCAACATAAATTTTATACGTGAAAACACTTCCCTGTTGTTCTTCGAGGAACAAGTTCATTGATTTGTTCAACAGGTTCTTACTGACAGCTCACAGCGTACAACCACAGGGCCTTACTGACCACCTGCAGTGTGCAACCACAGGTCCCTACTGACCACCTACAGTGTGCAAAAACAGGTCCTTACTGCCCGTCAACAGCGTGCAACCACAGGTCCTTACTGATGCCCACAGCGTGCAACCACAGGTCCTTACTGACGCCCACAGCGTGCAATAACAGTGTTCCCACCAGGGACAGAGCCGTGAACAGGACAGACCAACGACCCTGCTTTTTATGCGAACATGCTAGGTACACATACGTGTTAACAATGCATTACAGTGCTTTTCAATTTTGAAAATTATGCATGCTTTCATTAGCTTGAATACATTATCTACAGCAGACTCTCCTTAATCCAAAAGTATCCTTAAGAACTGCACTTAAAAATTAACACCATTGTTCCAAAAATTCCGGTAAGTAGGAAGGTTTGGGGGATCCTAGTTAGAACCAGAGGAGCGGTTTAAATATAGTCCTAGGATGATTTTCTGAATGGAGCGCTAAACCATCTAACTCTGTAGTAGTCACACCATCTATCAGGCATAATGTCACCACAACACGGCGAGCCGCTCCGGGCCACGGGGGAACAGTTTGCTCCCATTGCCCAACATTGCTTCTTACATTCGGTGTTCGGGGTCACCTGTCTGGTAAACGCCAAATGATCAGTATAAACTACGTCTGTAGTGACATGGAGGGTACGCACTGCCGTAAGAAGAGTATCCCCAAACTTCCAGTCACTGGCCAAATTTAAACGGCCTTTTTAGCCTTCCAGTGTTGCTTTTTCCTGATGGCGAGGCCCACCTCCCAAAAAACCCATCAGGCTGCAACCCACACAAATGGATGAACGTTCCAGAAACCCGGAAGGCAATTCTACGTTTTAAGAAAGGCATATCCCTTAGGCATATTCTCATCACCTTGCCTGCTACACACAGGCCTCCCTACCTGGACCCTGGAGTGGGGGTGGGGCGGCAAGTAGTGTCGGGTTCTGGGACTAGCCCCCGCCCCCCGCGCCGTCCCCCGCAGTAAGTCTGCTGCCTAAACTTGTCACACAGGGCAGGGACCCACATGGCCTCACGAAGAGGTTCCACAGCGACTTCCCCGCCCGCGCACACGCGTGTCCGCCCACGCAGGGTGCGTTCCGTCTGCCTGTTCTGCACGCGTGTGGTGTGCGCCCGCCTTGTCTCCGGCCTCTGGGAACCCGGACTGTCCCCGCGGACTCAGGGGACAGCGAGCGAGAGGAGGCAAACACTCCTTTTGCCCGCGGCGGCTGCCCCCGCTGGGTCCCGGGAATCTGCAATGCCACATATCACAAGCAGCTAATAATGGGAGATGGAAGAGGAGCTGGAGGAGCACGCGGGACCGAGGAAGGGGCCGTTGCAGGACAGACAGCGAGCTAGGATCTCTGCGCTTTTACACGCAAAGCCTGGGAAGCTGGCGGGGAGGCAGAGACTCGGCATCTCCAGTCCTCTGAGATGATTTTCCCAACCGCGCCCGGAAACCAGCGCTGGGCGTGTGTCCTGCGCGGGGCGAGGGAAGCCCAGGGGGCGCGGGCTGCCAGTCTCCGCCGCCCCGCGCTTTGGTGGCGTTGGCGCTCCGAAGACGCGTGCACGCACCCTCTTCCCCGGCGCGGTGCGGGTTTCCTCAACCGCCCAGCTGCCACCTCGGAAGGGAGTTTCTAGCAGCTCCCTCTCTGCCGCCTCCCCTCCCCCCGTTCCGGGGTTTTACCCCAGCGAGGAGCTCCTCCGGCTCCTCCGCGACCGTCCTCCGAGGGGCGCAGGTGCCGCTGTCCGCGCCGACGCCGCCGCCTCCGCGCGGGCCTGGGGGCCTGACCGGCGCCGCCGCCCGCGGATGCTCCGGCGCCCGGGACTCCCCGCCCTCCCGCGCGACCCGGCGCCCGGGCGGGCGGCGCTTTCGGAGGGTCGGGGGCGGGGAGGGGAGCGGGGGCCGGTCCGGGGGTAGCCGCCTCCGCCGCTGCCCGCCGCGCCTCGCAGCCCGGCCCGGCCCTGCCCACGCCTCCTCCTCGCGGCGGCCGCCCCCGCCCGCGCCCCGCGGCTCCTCGGCGACCGGAGGCTGCACGCCCCCGCCGGCCGCCGCGCTCCCCAGCAGCATGCTCTATTTCCAGATGGTGATCATGGCGGGGACGGTGATGCTGGCGTACTACTTCGAGTACACGGACACGTTTGCCGTGAACGTGCAGGGCTTCTTCTGCCACGACAGCGCCTACCGCAAGCCCTACCCGGGCCCGGAGGACAGCAGTGCCGTGCCGCCCGCGCTCCTCTACTCGCTGGCCGCCGGGGTCCCCGTGCTCGTGGTAAGCCCCGCGCCTGCCCGCACCCACCTCCTTCCTCCCGGGTGGAGGCCCCGCCGAGGCTCGGGCGCCCCAGCCTTGGCCCGCTGAGTTCCTCCAACTCGCGGGCAGCCCCTTCCCTGGCGGACATCTGCTAGGGCGCATCAGGGTGGGTGCGGAGGACACCCCCATCCGTCTCCCCCGCGCGCCACCCGGCACCCCTGCGGCAGCTGCAGTGTTGGTGGTGGAGCGGGGGAGGGGAGCGGAGGGACTGTCGGAGGTGCTGGGGGTCGCTGCCTGGGGGCGGTAAGCCTTTGGGGTGAATTTTGACTGCATCTGCTGGGTGGTGGCTTTGCTCCCACGTTGCCAGGGGAAGATGAGCTCCAGCGGGGTCAGCGGCAGGGGCAGGGGACCCATTGCTACGGGGTGAAGGGGACTCCCGCTCGGCGGTCAGGGCGCTGGTGCCCGGTTCACCACCTCCTGCCGGGTCAGTGAAAGTGCCAAAGGGACTCAGCTGGCCACAGCTGTCAAAGAACAGAGAACTCCTCCCTGAACAGGCTCAGCTGGGGGCTTGCAGGAGCCGGTCTCGAGGCCAGCAGTTCTCCAGGGGCTGCTCCCCTCGCTGGGCAGCGCAGCCTCGCCGAGGACGCCTCCGGGTGTGTGGACTGTGTGTGTGTCTGTACGGACACATCTGTGCGCGCGTACACATGTGTGGTTATTAGGGCGATCATCATCTCGTATGCGAATAGGACGCGGAGTTCTTGGTGGGAGAATTAGTGGTGTTTCCTCCGGAAGCGTTATGGTTCCTGTGCTGTGGTCAAAAGTGTTGGAGGTCCCCTTGCTGAGCTGCCTCCCTCTGTCCCTGCTTTCGGCCCTCCCTCCCTGGAGAGACAATAGATAACAGATAGGAAATGAAAAATGAAGGGGCAAGTGATATTCTCAGTGGCTGTGGCTGTGAATCGCAGCGATGAATGTTAAGAACATCTGTGGCATCTATTAGGTTTGGGTCTTTTCTTTGACTTTAGGGGGAAATCCTTTACTAATTTACAAAATAATGAAAAGTGCCTAACGCACATCACGGAATTCCAGGAACCAGCCAAGGAACTTCTTGCTAACCTCACGGAAACTTTGTCTGGCATGGGTGTGCCTCATGGCTGACTTCCGTCAGCTCCAGCACATCGGTTTGAGAAGCGCTACACCTCGCAGGCAAAAGTGGTTTGTTTTGTTTTCATCGTAATTCGCTAACATGTGTCAGAAGTCCCAAATCCAGCTTCATGTTTGTGTTCTCTTGCCTCCATATGAGAAGCGGGAAGAGGAAAAGAATTGGTTTTCTGGAGGCCGTTTCTGCAGATGTTGGGTTCCCAGGCACGTGGTTTCCAGGAATCCGATAGCTCAGAGGTTTTTTAAGGTGTCTTTTGTTTGCTTGTTTGTTTGTTTTGGGAAAAAGCCTGCCACTTTCAGAACACTGGTTTCGTTTGCCACCGTAGTCAGTAATGCCTGCAACTCATCCCCTGCTCGTAGCTGCTCTGTGTGCTATGTAAATGAGGTGGCACTTTTCAGACCCTAACTGCCATCCACGGTGGCAAGTGCCAGTTTGAGACACTAACGTGGTGGCCCGAAGATTTTGATTCTTCACCACTTTGGGGGAACTGAGCAGGGGAGCGGGAATCAGTCCGGGCGTCCGGAGTACCTGCCCTGGGCCCAGCTCTGCAGGTCAGAGCTGTGTGCACCTTCCAGGAGAGCCCCTTTGCAGTGACCCTGGAGGGCGCTGAGGACCCGATAATGACCTAGAAGCACCTGAGAGCCAAGGTGGCGGGTGTGATGTTTGTTGCCCATGAGACCGGCACCAGATGCTCGGCTTGGGAAGGAAAAGCAGAGATGGCTGATGGGCGGGCCTCAAGGGAGGAGCCAATTTGGTTTCTGTGTTTGACGTTCTGTTCTTTAGGTTCCAGAGTAAGAACTGGGGTGTCAGTGGGCAGAGGAGGGGAGGTTGGGTTTGGGGGGCTCAGTGCATGCTGGCCTCTGGTCCCCTTCGGCTCTGCAGGGTGTACGGTCTCAGAGTGAAACGTTAGGACCAGTGGTCGCGGCTCTGTGCCTCTGAGGGACACTGGCTTTGCACGGTCACTTGCATGAAAATGCCATCATTACTAAGACCGGCAGTGGTGCCATCATTTGCTGAGTTATATATCTCATACCTGTCTGATATGTGCATTATCTCTGAAAGCAGTGATTAGTGTTGTCACCTGTCACTTGGGAAAACTGAGACTTAGAAAGATTAGGTGACATGCCCAAGGACCAGGGCTAAACATGCTATGCCCAGAATTTTAACCTACTCTGCCACACTCCTAGCCCTTCACCTTTTCTATTATAATATGCAGACTGGGTTCAGTTGTAAATAGTTCTTCCCAATTCACGCATCAGTCTCTTTCTCCATCGCCAACATTTCTTGGGCTGCAGTGATAAAGGTTCTTCATAATATATAGTTCTTAACCTTCAACTTGTTTCTAATGCTTCAGATTCATTTTGAAAAGCAGCTCTTCTCACTACCACAAGCTAAGGTTTGTTTTATACTTTCTAAACTTATTTAAACATCGAAAGCAATGTATGTTTTCAACTTTATCACTTTTATCTCGTGGTGACTTGGGGGCCAGGTTGGAATCTAACAAACTGGGACTCAGACCCAAAGTCTGTCCTGCTGCTTTGTGAACAGTGGGGAGCACGCCTTGCTGTGTGACCTTGAACCAGTGACTTAAGTTCGTTAAGCCTCCGTTTCCTAAGTCATGGTATTTTGAGTTTTAAATTAGATTTAATGCTTAAATACCATCCTTGGCTTGTAGTTGGTGTTCCATAAGAATCACTGTCTCACTGGCATCATTAATACAGTAATAATTTGGTAACCATTTATGGAGTTCCTGTGTTGCAAACACCATACCAGGCTGCGTGATCCTAAGGCGTTTATAGCCCAATTAGATACACATACCAAAGGTCATAACAGGTCATCACAGCAGAAGTGTTACTGTGTACTTCCATAAATGTATATGCACACACGTAACACGGAGAGGCTAGGGGGTTGGTGGATGAGGAGATCCTTTTTCTTTGGAGGGGTGAGGAAAAGCTTCACGTAGAGCATGGGGGCATTTGTGATGGGACTTGAAGGAGAGGCTGACGTGGATTTGAGTCAGGACGTCCCAGAAGCAGCTACACGAATGACCACTTGGTCGCAGAAAGTGCGGGCTGTGTTCTTGAGTTGGTCTGTGTAGTTTGTGGGAGTGGGGTTCAGCTGGGGCAGCCTCGCGTCCCAGGGATGCGTCCTGGGGTGCCAATGCCAGGCTGCGGGTTTTCCTGAATCTGTGGGGAACTGAGTCACGTAGGGACAGTGCCTGATGGGTGATATTGTAGGACATGTTGGGGACACTAGTGTAGGGCTCTTCTGTTATCAAAATATCCATGAGATGATTTTAAACTCTTTATTCCCAAGTCTATTTGGTGTTGGGAAATGTTATTTTAATGGTTTTTTCAGAGAACACCTGTAATTTGGGCTCATTTACAAAAATGATACAGCTCATGAATTCTCTGAAAACTGGGGCGGTTCAGTGGGACCTGGGTAGCCTTTGCCAAAGTGCCGTGTACAGGCAGAACGTAGAGAAGTCAATTAGTGGTCTTCGGCGTCCATTGAGTTCGAGAACTGGGGGAGGCAGTGGTTTCTGCTGCCCGAACTCAGACGCGATGGCTCCTTAGAGCTCCCAGCACCCCAGATGACTCGAAGGAGATGGAGCTGGACCATCCTCACTCATAGATCCAGAAGCAAGACAGGAAGCCTGCTCGGAGCAGGGTAGCTCTGAGCGCCAGGGCATCTCTGATTCTCGAGATCGACATGCTTGGGAAACTCCCCGTGCACCCGGAGGCTGAGGGACGGAGGTCCTGTTGCTGTCCCAAGGGTGTGGCGTCACTCAAGGTAGCAGAGGCTGACGGTGACAGAAAGGCATCCTGTATCCAGTGCTCTGTCTCATTAGATCTGGTGCCTAAGCCTCTCCCCAGACCCCTCTACCCGGTAGCTGGCTAATGGCTCCTTGGGCAGCTCCTGGAACGCACTCCCAGGTGCCGGCCGGGACAGGGAGCACAGCCATAGGAGCCGGACGAGTCTGGGTTCTCACTCTGGGTTCTCTCGCTTACTGTCCATAGGACCTTGGGCTAAATGTTCTCATTCATAAGTGGGAGGCAAAGCACTCTACCTCTTAAGAGACAGTGCCTGTAGAGGTTCTGTCTACAGGTGCTGGGGGCAGACAGCCTGGGCTGGAAGTCCAGATCGGCTGCCACGCTCCAGCTGTGCGACCTTGAGCCAGTCCTTCAGTGCCTGTTTCTTCAGCTGTGGAAGGGAGATCATGTGAGTATTAGTATGAGTGTGAAATGGGCTAACATACGTAAGTGTCCAAGTGGCGCCCAGCTCTACAGTGTATGTGGCCATCGTGACTTGGCATCCCCAAGGTTGTGAAGATCAATGTGGGCAGCCTGTTGAAGCGCCTAGTGAAGTCCTTTGTTTGCTGGTGGATTCCAGGGCTGGGGAAATATCAGCACTGGACAGAGGCCACCCAGTTCAGTCCGTCCCCGACCAAACCCGGGGAGCCTGAACAGCAGGCACCGGAGAACTCAGTCAGAACCCTGTTGTTGGAGTCGGGCCAGTGAGCCCTGGATTTGAGGCACCTGCACCTCTTCACGGGAGCTAAGGCTGGCTAAGGTTTCCCAGGCGCCCGACCCCGCGCCACGTTCATTTACCGCGTTGCTTCCTTTGATGCTCGGCCTGGTGGGACTTTCTCTAAACGTAGGTGCTGTCATTAAATCCGCTTCGCAAGTGAGACGTCTAATGCCTAGTGAGATTATATGCCAGATCCGCATCAAATTTCTAAAGTCCATTAGATAATTAATCTTCCCAGTAAACTTAGGACGGAGACCTGAGGAGAGGAGCAGGCCAGTCCGGGCCCCACGGTGACAGTGCTGCAGAGCCAGCGCTGCCTGTGCCTTTGGCTCTTTTGTCCCACACCTTTGGCCCGACCCGTTAGTGCGTCTTCAGAGCTTTTTAGCCCTGCTGACTCAATCCCAGAAGACTCAGCACTTTCTCGGACCTTTTATCCTCCATATCAGCGTCCCGGTTTCAGGGGAAGCTCGGGTGCCCGCGTGGATAATGGTTCAGGGCATGGCGTCAGGAAGTGTGTTGTTCGTTTCCCGTGGAAATGCCATGGAGAGGCGGCAGGTGGTGGAAGGGACGCTGAGCCATTCCTGTCCCTGCAGCCATGATTCCTGTCTCTGTGGCATGCACACCGGGCATCTGTGATTACAAGGAGCCACCCTCGGGTTCCAGGCCTGCGGGCACGGTGCCCGGGGTGCCGAGGGGCCTCTCGTTCTAAGCACACGTCTTCAGCGGGACCCAGCACCAGGTGGGGACACAGCAGACACACCGCAATTGTGTAGGCAATGATGCAGTTTTCTAGTCAGAGCGTCCCGGGCCTTAGTAGATTGGCAGAGATGCCAGGGTCCCCTACAAGTCCAGAACTCCTCCTTGAGGGTCCGTGGATCTGTTTAACTCCTCCTATGCTTCTGAGGACCTTGCTTTATTAGACATTCTCATTCATAGTTACTCATTCAGAGTCTCCTTTCCTTCCTGCTTTCCTTTCTGTTTCTCTTCTTCCATGTATCCCACCCCTTGACAAACTGACACAGAGGTGGTGGCCAGAGGAGAGAGCAAAGGCCCAGGTCTCTGAAAACCAGCCTGCTTCCCCCCCACCTCTCTTCCCTGTCTCTCTCCACTCTGACCTACTGCTCATCCCCGTGGCCGCTCTGAGCCAGTTACTGCATCTGCAAAAATGTTGACTTATTTCATTGGAACTTTACGAGATGTTGTGAGAATCAGAGGGGTGACAATGCACTTTGGAGACAGTTACTTCGTACCTAGGAGGGAAACATAATGTGGGCAGGTGACACAGTCACGTTGTCACCTGGGCACGGGAGGTGGAGAGGGCTGCTTGGAGCACGGTGTGGCCTGTCTGAATGCTCTCTGTGGTGCAGGGAAACGAATGCGATTTTTATACTGCTTCTCACAGTTTCCTGGAGAAAGAATAGCAAAAATAAACTAAAAAGCCAACCGGAAGGAAAGGTCTCCTAACTAATTATGACAGAGTATTTACTCCAATACCCAATGCTGGTTTTCACAATATTTCAGTAAGTTTGGAGTATTGTCAAGCTTATTATAAAGAATCATCCCATTCATTGGAGAGAAATAATGCTTCCAGGGAACATGTTCATCTCATCTGTTAATTAGGGATTGTATCAGATTAATTCTTAAATTTGCACTGTGCCAAAAAGACATTAGTTGTAAAAGTTTTCAAATGATGATAATGCATCTTCTGTGTATTGGGTACCTGCCATTACTTGGGCTGCGTAATGAGTTCAGACAGTATGCACGAAATTCCATCTCCGAGCCTCCGTTTTCTTGTAAGCTGAGACAGGATAGCATCATACCTTATAAGAATTCAGTGTAAGCATGCGCGAAGTACTCGGTAGGTGATGGCTGTTCTTCTAGCACAGATGCCGATACTATATATTGATTGTGCACAGGGAAAAGACATTAGGTGTGTTTATCACGCTTGCTGAATGAGTGAGTGAGCCATTTACCGGTCACACCCACCCTCTCCGACAGTCCGTGCGGTAGGTAACCCGTCCAGGGAGCGTCAGCGCTTCACTCCAGTTGGCACATAACAAATGCAGGGTCTGAACCTGTTACTTCAGGTCCAGTGCTCTGCTGGCTGCAGGCAGGTGCCCACTCATCTGATTCACAGCATAAATGGTGGCATTCCTAGGACATGGGGGTGTGGGGGAGTTAAACCGACTATCAGCGTGCTCTCTGCAGCGCCCTCATGCTTGCTAATGTTTAGACTCAGTTCCGCTCAGACAGGAAAAGAGGAATTTAGAATCTGTGTCCACAGGCAAGACCTCACTTGTTCCTAGACGAGTGGAACGGCCAACAGACCTTGACCGTCCTGGGCCGACGGTGCCATCCTTACGGGTTGAGAAGGCGCATTCCGATGTGAGTTAGGGTCTGAAACCGGAGTTAGGAGGATCCGTTTAACAGACTTCGGGAACTCACAAGGAATATCGTTCTGATGGAAGATATTTTAAAATATGTGAAGTGGAGTTCTATATTCAGCACTATTTAGACTATTTCTGAGGATGCCAGTTTTCACTCAGCAGGCTGCTTACTTTTCTAGTCGTATTATGACAGATGTAGTTTGAGAATCATTGTCAGTAAAATCACCTCTTTTTTTTTTTTTTTTTGTAGAAACAGAATCATCCAGATTTTTTCCAGGCCAGGTATAATTAAAACTCAGAACATTATCTTTTGGTGGACATTTCTCAATGAGAGAACATGTGTGTGTGGTATTTGTGTGTGTGTGTATATATAATAAATTTATTATTTTTTGTATAAATGCATGTTTATGTCCTTTGCTTCTAACATCTAGAATGCCCCCACCCAAACTACATAGAACTTTCTGGAACATTCTGCTATATCCTTCCTGACTTGGTGTCGTCTCCTTTGATCAGACCAGATGAAATAACTTCATTCTCCTCCATGAAGCCTTTGTCTCTTTCACCAATTGTGGCTTTAAAATAACCTTACATCAGGCTTTATAGGGTGTTTATTTCCATTCATGTTTTGCCCCCAGACTTGAGCATCTCAAGGTCAGGGTGCTGTCATCACACCCAAGCCCATGCCGTCACATGCAGTTCTTTGGGTATTTTTGGTAGGTAAGTCTTCCGGATACCAGCTGAAGTTTGTGATGATGAGCGTGTGGTTACATAATAACCGTTCGCGGAAGCCGGCAAAGCCGTCTGTATGCCCGGTCTCGTATGTTCAGTGTCGCAAGCGTGTGTCACCCTGTGTGAGAGGTTCTGTGTCCTCAGGCTGACAAGCTTCGTGCAGACTTCCTCCTAAACCAGTGGCTGTCCCCTGGGTCCCTGAGATCAAGCCATGGAGGTGAAGGTGGCAGGCCTCAGGCAGGCTGACGCCTTGTTCACTCAGGGCAGGAAACTATTTCAGTCAACCCGCATAGCCCGAAGGTCTTTAATCGTACCGATAAAGAGTCCATTTTTAGCGTTCATCATGCTAATTAAAAGTCACTACTTTCATCAATAAAAAAAAAATCATTTTTGAATCTCCACAATGCTAATTATATCAGTTGTTAATTAACATCCAGAGAGCTGAGACGTGGAGTGGCCACTCTGCAGTGGGCCCTTCCTGTAAAATGCTAGTGACTACCCAGGACTCCCTCCCCCCATTCATCATTCCCAACACCTTCCGTGAAAACGGGGATAAAGGTGGTTACTCATCCCCAAACTAGGATGAAAGCCCAATTCGCCCTTCTCCAAACCTTCCAAAGCGGCACCAGGAAGCCAAAAGCTTGCGACATCACAGGGCGGTGGAGTGGGACCCCAGTCCTGAGACAGCTGGTCCCCCCACCCCGGGGCGTTTCCTCGCTCCAGAGGGCAGGGTTGCGTTGCTACAGTGATACCTCCACACTCAGTAAATTGTGTATCATGTTTCTACCGTCCTGGTCCCCGTCCTTAAGGGTGATTTAGGTAGAGCCGCCGAAATGGTCCTTTTGTGTTGATTTTTTTTTAATCGAAATTTCGAATTTGGCTTTCTCACCCCGGGGTGCCCAGGAGTCCTTTCATGCCAAAAAGCCGGTCATGCGTCCAGAGACCCCATCAAAGCAGAATGCCGCGTTCTCCCAGCCCCCAAAATGATAGACAGAGTGCATCGGGGGCCTCACCTGGTCATTTAAAATGAACTCCTGACCTCTCCAGTGAAGGAAAAGAGCAGTGTCTTTGAGCTGGTGACCATGACCTCTTCCTTTGCGTGTGCTTTTACTGCATTGGGTTTGCTCATTTACTGACACGAGGGGAGAGTCAAAATGACCTGATGACCCTTTTGGGCTTTGACACACAGACCTTCGTTCCTCTTCTGTCTGGCCCCTCCTCCCACGATGACTTGAGGGCCCCCTGCCCATCTCTGGGTTAAGTCCAGAATACAGATTTGGAAAGCCAGGAGACACTTTACTGAAGCCACGCTGTCGGGCTCCTGCCGTTGCCTTCTTGGAAGAGATTTGTGAATTCGACGTGAGAGAGAACGTGCTACTTTGTAGCTGGGACTTTCCGGTCCTTCGGAGACCCTAGAGATCCTTCCGTTTACCGCTTAAGTTTCGAACGTGGGTCCACAGAGGTTGAGTGACCTGCCCAAGGCCGTGCTAATGAGAGGCCACACCGAGAGTTAGTTACCATTTGTGGGCCTTGGTCCAGGCCAGGTGTTTTATCAGTGCGTCACTCGTATTAATTCGTTTAATCCTCGAGACAACTTTGGAGAGAGGCGCTACTGATGACTCAGTTTACAGACAGGACCCTGAGCCCAGGAAGGGAGCAGCCAGCCCATGGCCCACAGCAAGAAGCAGCAGGCCTCACTGAAAGGCTCCAGTGTGCTTTTAACTGTGGAGGGGTCAAGACGGCCCACAGCGGCGCTCTCTGCATTCGGAGAGAGCAATGAAGAGGATGTGACTGTGGGAGGTCTTTTCTTGTGACTTTATACCAGCGACCGGGAAGACTGTACTGAACACTGGCGCTACAGTGAAGTTTGTGATGGTGAACGGGTACTAGCCGCTGAGATACCAAGAGCCTCTGATCCCCGAATCATCTGGCTCTGAGATGCCTCATATGTTTCCAACCTCACATCTTTGCGGTAACACTGCGTGTAACCAACAGACAGCCTATCTGCGGTACCCAAGCCACAGTCATTTCTTCAAGGGTTGGCCACTGGTTGGAGGCATGAAAGAACTCTTTCGTGGTATAAATACACAATAACTTAAGAGAAAAGCATAGACATTTATATATTTACAATACATTGATATTTTGAAATCTTTTTTAAAGGGACTTAGGGATACTCTGAAATTGATAGCCAAAGTTCTCATGTGATCCCAGGGGCTGTTTCCTGGGGGGTGGCAGAGACATGAGGAAGCTGTGGGGCAGGGTGCCGTGCTCCCCGCTCTGTCTATTCAGACACTTCCTCCCCATTAACGCAGGCCCTCCAATCCCACCTTTCTCAGAACTCTCCCCTGGAGCTTCTACTCAGCCGTGACCTGGCTTTCCTGTAAGCCCCCTTTTGAATAATTGTCTTTTCCTCTTGCTCCAGGTACTCACCATAAAGAGAAAGGTGGCCACAGGTGTGGGCTGGGCGTGTCTGGGGTGTATTACCCCCCCGGCTACTACAGCAGGAATTTTGCATAGTTTTGTTTTTTCCTTAATGCATTAGCCTTGGAGTTGGGAGAAAGCCACCATCTGTAAAGGGAGGAGGCCATTTTTTTCCCAAATAGACAAAGCACTACCCGTCGACCTGCACTGTTCCCTCCCATGACCCAGAAGCCCGTGCTCAGAGATTGTGGCATTTTCTTTCCACTGAAGCTGATGGGGCTTTCAGTCCTGAAGACAGAACTCTCAGCAACCTCGTCTCGTGGGATGTGCCGTGTTGCAGTGGGGTTGTTACTGCATCGTTTGCAGCTGTGTGCAGCATGCTCGGTGTGGCATACACCACGTGGTTGTGCACTGTGGTTGATGGCCTACAAGTGTTTTGGCCTTTGAAATATTACATATTCCTGTAGACCAGCAATTGTGGCTCCCTCATCTTTGCTTCTTGCTTCCACATAGTGCCTAATAAATGCCTTTTAAATGGTAAGATATAAGTAACTCTCTGTATGTTTTAAGAGAACAGGATTAGAGAAGGTAAGGTGATTTGGGCTACTCCTTTTTTTTTAAGACTATTATTAATTTCCCAGGCATATGAGTAAATGTTATTTTTCATGATAAAATATATTTAGGGGTACTACCCATTCATAGATACTTAGGTTATAAAGTCCAAATTATTTTTCAAAAACCCAAGTCTTTAATGTTTTGCTTATTTCCCAGTTATCATCAATTTCAAAGTTTCCCCATGTATACCCACTTAATGTTTTATTTAACTAAAGATATATCAAATGTAGTTCAAAATAAAGTGTATCTACTTCGAATGGGCCATATTTCAAACACCTATCATTTTGTTTTGAAAATCTTTAAAAAATCCTATCTTCCCTCTGTACCCACTGTTTCCCCAGACATTTTCTGTAGTTCGTTACTACTTTTTCCAACGTGCTAGGCGATTTAAAGCACAGCATTTTCCTTTCTGCCTTGTAAGTCCAACTGCCCATCCACGTCACATCTGAAATCTAGGTACGTGGTAAGTCAGAAAACTTGATCGGTGACCCGGTGGAGGACTGAGGGCTGGTGGCATTTCTAAACCAGATGAGTCATGACTTCGTTGCCACTCGGGGTCCCTGAGTCATGCTCTGCACCTTCTCGTTAGTAATCCGAGACTAAGAGTTGACACATTTGACTCAGTGCATGGAACTATTTTTGAAAAGAGTTCCCCTCCTCAGAGAGTGATCAGAATTAGTGGTGCTTTACCGAATGACATTAATGAGTCAAGAAAGACGCAGGGCTGCTTGGGTGGGCAGATCACTTACAACCGCAATCAACTTCGGGAGGAACTGGGAAAATGAAGTCAAGGTTGTATTGTGTACGGGGATACCTTTCATTGACATTCTGGACTTCCCGATGGGGGTGAACCAGCAAACAAGTGTACGGTAGCACCTCATCTGAAATGGGTGTGAATTAAATTGCCCTCCCTGGACAAGGCTTGTTTGTGTGATGGGTCCTGCATATTCAAAGAGGGGAGACAGGATTCCCCCCAGGGAACTGAAATATACAAACCCTGACAGGGGTGCATGGAACCTGTGTTGGCGAGGGGTGGGGAGGGCAGAAGAAGTGATAATGGAGAGAAATTCCTGAGAGAAGGTCAGGGATCTCCTGTGTTGGCTAGCCAGGGCGGGCAGGGACGGTGTGCCAAGCAAAGAGCATGTCATTTGGGCTAGAGACCCCGTGCTGGGTTGACGGGCCTCCGAGATTGTCTGCAATGGGGTAGTGGACAGGACAGAAGTAATTAGATTCAGAACATGAGGCAGTTTCGCAGAAAATCCGTTACACCTCATGGATCGAAGTCAGAGTTCCCTTCCCAGCGTGTGGATGAACCTGTGCGACACATTCTAACCTCTTAGCCTCACTTTCTCTGTCTGCAGAGTGGGACATCAACATCAACTTGGCTTGCACAAGCGACCCCATCGCTGTGGCTGACGTTAAGTCAGTGAGCTAAAGGAAGCACGTTAGAGTCTTGTTGAGAGTCTTAAGGCACCTAGCACAGTCTTCCTTGCAGGGCGACGCTGCCAACGTGTCCCAGAGAACTTGCATTTTTAAAATGAAAACACCACTGTGAATCAACTTTTAATTAGATAGTTACTAAGAAGTTAATCCAGTGGCATGCATGCTACATGATTTTAAATCATTTGCAACATGAGCAATGCTAAAAGAGGTCAATGTTTGTACAGTTATGAAAGTTCATGCGCACACAATTGAAATTTAAATTGGCGAGGATACTTTTGTTATTCTTGCTATGTTTTTCTTCTACAATTAGGTTGTCTTCACTTGCATTTTATTTCTGCTTGTAATCCTCACTCCAGGACAGGTTTATTGATTTTATGGATGGGGGAAGAGAGAGAGAGAGGAGCGGGGAGAGAGAGAGGTATGGAGGGAGGGAGGAACATCAATGTGAGAGAGAAACACCAATCGGTTGCCTCCTGTATGCACCCTGGCCAGCAATGGGGATCACACCAGCCATCTTTTGGTTCATAGGATGATGCTCCAACCCACTTAGCCACCCAGCCAGGGCTTGACTTGCATTTCTTAATTAGCATAACAGGTGTGCTCACCTGTGTCATAAATGTCTTCAGTGCCCTCACTATAAGTTGGGAATTAAAGGGAAACGCATCTGTATGTTGCCCTAGAAATCTGGGGACATGATATTGCAATTCTTTCCGAAAGCGTGGATTGAAATGTGCATGAAGCAGAACAGTGCTATTCTTGGTAGGTGAAACTCCAGTTTTCCAGTTTATGGTATTAAGGATTAAATGTGCTTGGTTTTCTTGCAAGATGCTCCAGCGTTCTAAATTTAGCCCTCTAATTAAGATTTCCATTCATGGGAAATGACTTTAAAGAGTACATAAGACAGGCTTTTACACAAACAAGCTTCGGTTAGATTAATTGGATTTGCATATATTTTATGATGGGAATGTGCTTGTGCCTTGGCTTCCTTCACACAGCCGGGAGACCTTAAGAAAACTCGAGTGAGAAAACACATCACAGGTTGCAAAGGAAGCGTTGCACCAGCAGTCGGGCTAACGGGGCGGCAAGAAGGAACCATAGGCGCTAACGCGGCCCAGGCTTCAGCAACGCATGGGCGGTCCAGGTGTAGAGAAGCAGGGCTAGGAAGAGAGAGGTGGGAGTTTCAGACAGACTTGAACGTGTAGGTTTTTGTTTCCCCGAGAGAAAAGGGACCTAGAGCGTCCCTGGCACCTGGCGTGGCTTTGATCCCAGAGACTGGGGAGCTGGTGTGGCATTTAAGGCAGAGAAGGCCAAGTGAGGATGGCAGCTCAGAGTGTGGGCAGGCAGGCGTCTGGCACTCAGCTCGAATAGACAATCACTTGGCCATCAGAGACCGGTTCTGAGCCAGGGTCACAGTCAGGAATGGGGACACAGAGCGGGGCAGTCGTGAGAAGCACAGAGTTGGCAACATGGAAGGAGGAACACCTGAGGAAGGCCCTGTGTGGGGACAGCGAGGACAGAGCAGGGCCCGTCCACCGCAGTGTCCCCTCCCCAGCAGCCCAGGCCAGGAGGCCTTCCCAGCAGGCATCAGTCCAGGGCTGGAGCGGGTGCCAGGCAGAGTCTGACCAGCAGATGTGAGGGAATAGGATTAAGCAGGCCTGGATATGGAACCCGACTTCCGACTCCAGCTGCACCTGCCGCAGTGCTCTGCCAGACGCCCATTCGGTGCGCGTCAATCAAAGAACAAAGGCGGGATGGCAGACGTCAACAACAGAGCCGCGGGCCCTCTGGCAGCTGTGAGAAGCTCTGTCATCCACAGAACCACTCACCAGTCAGGTGGCATGAGTAGTATAGTCATTCACACACGATAAAGTGCAGGCTCAGTAAAATGTGATTCGCTCACAGTCTTGCGGCCAGCACACTGGCAGGGCTGAGGTTGGAACTCGGGTTTGGGCCTGTCCCTGGCGTTTTAAACCTCTGCTTTCGAAGGCCTTTGCTGCCGGCATGCAGATGTGGGAGCAGGGCTCTGCTGGCCTCGGGTCCAGCCTTGTGCAGAAGTAACACGGACGCCTTGGAAACCCACCCTGGCACTAGAAGGTGTCTGGGACTGGGCGCGCCCCTTCTCACTGGGTGCTATATTCATGAGGATGGAGTGAGATGCTGGGTAGCCCCATGAAGAAACTAACCAGGGTGAACGCAGGCCATAGAGGGGGCGTCTTTGAGAGCGAGGCTCAGGCACAGGGGGGCTTCCGTGAGGGGCAGGCTGTTTGGATTTGGTTGGAAGAGAAAGAGAACTATGTGTTGAGGTAGATTTGGCATCAGACATATCTGGCTGTGGATCCCAGATCTACGGCTAATTAGTGTGATGTGGGCTGGTTCCTTGACCTCACCAATCCTCAGTTTCCTTGTAGTAGATGCTGATGGAATCGCAGCTGGTGCTTTTGAACAGATTAATGGCGGGGGGGGGGGGGGGCTGCTAATTTCATTCTCACACCAGTTCTATCATTCGGTATTATCATCCCTTTTTAGCAAAAGAATAAGCTGAGGCTCAAAGAATGTTAGTTGACTTGCATGAAGTTGAGTCATTTGAAACCAAAGGTCTTCCTGGCTCCCGAATCCAATCTTTCTATGCCGCTGCACCCTGTTGACATGCAGAGACAAGGTCAGGGAATCCAGGGTTTGGAAAAGAAGGACCGTACATCTTTCATTTCATCTCTTTGCTGTGCCAGGGAGATTGTAGAGGCGCCAAAGAGTTATGAACAGGCGAGGGGGCTATTACTGATGTGTAATGGAAGCAAGTCGGAGGGAGAGAACAGGTTCAGAAGGTAGGATAGAAATTCCATGTGAAGTCCAATCGCTGAGATGCCCAATGAAAATGGAACACTTACACCGAAGTACGGTGAGGCAGGTATGATGCTATAAACATACCCAACTAGTGAACCAAGACGATATTGAGTGGAAATAAACAACCAGAAGAATTTATGTCTAGTGGGTGTTCCCACGTAGGAGAAAACAGCTAGACCAGCAAGAACAGTAAATAGGAGGGAGGAAAAAGAAAAACTGGGTGTTAGTTCCTTCCCAGAGCATTATGTGGGATTTATTTGCACTTCACCATCTCGTCCTATCTCCTTTTGCCATTGCTGCTTTTCCCAAATCATTCTCAATTGATGTAGGATCCCAGATAAGGAGGTAGAAGACACAGGGAAAGGTGAGGGCTTGTGATGCTCATCGGGCTATAAAGGAGGAGGCTGTTCTGTGACTGGATATGTAACAGGAATAAAGTTTTTAATATATGAATGAGTTGGCAGCAGCCTGAATTCTGAGCCACACAGATTTATGTGAGTGTGGGGAGGTATGGCTCCGTGTCCCCATGAGGTTCTACATTTGTCACAGCTCACTCCATTCACTCAGAGGACAGCTACTCAGTGTTGAATCCACCCAGCCAAGCCTCTCTTCGCTTTCCCTGAATCTCCCTAAAACACCCCTGCACCGCACCAGAGTTTGCTGTGTGCTTATTTACTGCATCCACAAATGGACTTCCGCTTAGCTGTTTGGGGGAGTCTCCCTCACAGAGCCTTTGACCTTGTAAAGACCAAGGTACTGTAAGAAAGACACAGAGAGTGAATTCTCAAGCTCCCCTCAGGTGTGACGTTGCATCTCTGCTTTAGGAAATCCAGGCAGGCTAAGTAAATGCTCAGCAATTAACAGAGGAGACACAGCAGTCTCCGCTTTTCTCCGTTTCTGTTGACCTGTGTCCCCACCTGCCTGGATGCTCTTTGCAAGGGTGAGGTTGGATAGGAAACCCTGAGAGAAGGGTCAGGACAGGACAGGCAGAGACCCACCTGAAGACCCAAGGAGTGGACTAAGTCACACCGAGCTGGGCATGGACATGGGAGCTGAGGCTGCTCCCAGGGGCTCTGGGCACCTGGTCCTGCGTCAGGGCGTGGGCTGGGCCAGGTGGCATCCGGGAGGCTTGTCCTGGTTCTGGGCAGAGCACAGCCCCGGGACTTGGGAGCTGCTGGGAAGATCTGTTGCTCAGAGAGAGCAGAGGGCCCCAGAAGTTGCCTCGGGCTAAGCAGAACTCAGTGCCTGGGAGGCAGATGGACCCAAATGACAGTCTGGTTCTTAGAGGGACCTGGGTGCTAAATGGATGAGCAGGGCAGGGACTCAGGGACAGGGACCAGCTGGCAGAGGTGAGGCACAGAGTGGAACTGCATTTCAGGAATGCGCTGTGCAGGTCTCCCTGTCAAATATAGGCCACAGCGTTCAAGCCGCGTTAGCTGCCGAGACGCAGCACTGCATCACAGAGCTGGGCCTGGCTGTGGGAATGCGTCCAAGCTCAGGGTTTTCAGAGATCAGCCAGGGCTGAGCTTCAAGTCTGGGGACACGGGAAAGAAGCAGATTCCCGTGACCCATGTGTCTGTCCGCTCTTGGCCGGCTCCTTGCATGGTGGCACAGTGGCCCCCTTGTTCTAGAAATCACATGCAAACATGACGACGTCTAGCAGAAGATTTCTTCTGGGAGTCTCTTTTGAAAAGCAGGAAACCCTATTTCAAAGCACCCATCCCTAGCAAAAGTCTCCTCATTCTTCCTTGGGCGGAAATTCATCACATGCCCAGGCCTATGTCTGCCATACACGGAGCCGTCATGACTCAATGAATCTCGCACCCTTTGAGGATGAGGCTGGCCCCAACTCTCTTAAGATCACACCTGTAGAGGATAGTATCTGAACAAATCCACGGCTCTGTGGGCAAGACGGATGGTTAACACGGACTAGGCCAACCACAGTGTCTGCTGCCTTTGAGTCTGGGTTCAATCAGTGTGTATTAAATAAGGGTTTAGTTTTATTTCAGGGCTGAAGAATTTTAATTCACTTGAATATTCTAATTATCTCATGAATTAGAAATAGAGTGGACCTCACCGTACTTGTGAATTCATTCTGGAATTCGCGACGAGTGCCAAAATCGATGAGTCCCGGGCGAGCGCCGAGTGCTGAAACATTTTTTTTTCTCGTTGAAATGTGGCGAGTATAGGCTTTGACGAGTTCTGAAGCCGACAAGGACCGAGGTGTGACTGTGCTGATATTTAGCTCAACCTTTAAAGTGATCACTACTGCGCACAACAGGTTCATTTCAATACCGTTTTGCTGAGGTTCATGTGGGGAGATTATAATTAAGATTTTGAAAGGGAACTTGATTGAGATTTTAATAGACATCTAAAACTGCTGGCCAGCAAACTGTACTCAGAATTGCTCATTAAGCAGAATTGTTTCTGGTTGCTTTTGGAAGGAAAATCTTTTTTCAAGTGTTTGAGTCCTATATTCATCCACTCCTGGATTCATCGAGTCATATACTCATAGGACCCAAATGTTCATAGGATTTCAATGATGTTACACATGCACCCTTTGCTACTAAATTGCAGAATTCTCAACATGTCTGCTGATTGTGAAATACAATAAGCTGTAAGTCAAAAGGTTGTGATTTTGAAATGTGCTGTAGTACTCAGGGAGCTTGGAAAGAGAGACTGCTCCCTGGGCAGCCTTCTTCTCTCGTGCCAGTGACAGGACCCCCCTTCCTTCCCACCCAGTGTCTGGTCAGGCCCAGCAGCTCCCATGATCCTTTGCGGGAAGTCAGAGGCAGAAGTCAGGGCACTGGGAGCAGCAGTTAGTGCTGGGTGCTGCCTGTGAAGGCTGGCTCTGCCTCCTGAAGTGCGGTCACCAGTCTGCAACAAAGGATGGGCCCAGCAGGGAGACCCCGGGAGGCCCAGCACCCCAGGGCTCACAGGAGAAGGAGCCAGCGATTTTAACAGGTAATAAAAAGGAGGAGAGAGACTCACCTTGTTTCTGAATGAAACAGAAAGGACAGAACCAATGAAGGCAGCTTCTGGACCCTTCCTTGATAATCGCTGCTCAGCCATAGACCTCAGTGTCAGAGGGCTCACAGCTGGCATTTTCTGTCTCCAGCACCACACTCGCTAACTGAGAGGTGATGACTCTAAATATTTTGACAGCCCACTAAATAGGATTCAAGGAGAAGCAGAATCTAAGGTTGTGTGTGGCGTGGACAGGAGAGCACATTTTCTGAAGGATGAGATAAGATTGAATTTCTTCCTTGAGTTAAAAACGTTAAGGATTCTTATCTGAGGTAAATTTCTTACATGAATGGTCAAGTACATTAAAAGTTATTCCAGCCCTGGCCGGTGTGGCTCCGTGGGTTGGGCATCGTCCCATAAAGCAAAAGGTTGCAGGTTTGATCGCTGGTCGGGACACATGCCCCGGTTACAGGTTCAGTTCCTGACCAGGGTGCCTACGGAAGGTAGTCAAAAGATGCTTTTCTCTCCCACAGATGTTTGTCTCCCTCTCTTCCTCCCTCCCTTTCCCTCTCTCTAAAATAATAATAATAACAACAATAATAATGATATTAATCCAAATCCTACAAGGGACAGTGGTGGGAAAATAGCATAGAAACTCCGTAAATTACGTGTGGAAGAAATAGTAGACTTCAAAGTCACATTTCCTCTTTCCCTTGATAATTCAAATCAATAGGAAGGCTTTCATGTCAGTGTCATAGGCTTCTACTATTTAAATTAGGCAAATAAATATTTAATCACTATTCTTTTGAAAAATAATATGAATTTATGACTTTTCTTCAAAGTTTTATCTTTTCTTAATTTTTAAAAAAGATTTTATTTATTTATTTTTAGAGAGAAGGGAAAGGAAAGAGAGAGGGAAAGACACAGAGAATTGGTTGTCTCTCATGCGCCCCCTACTGGGGACCTGCCTGTAACCCAGGCATGTGCCCTGACTGGGAATCGAACCAGCAACCCTTTGGTTCTCAGGCTGGTACTTAGTCCACTGAGCCAAACCAGCCAGGGATAATTTTGTTTTTTAAACTAAACTTCCTGTTAATACGCTTGAAACGCCCACCAAACTGCCCCAACACCAATGACATTTGGGGGCAAGAGGCTGATTCTAAAAATAAGGTGGGAAGACATCACAGACATTAGTATTTCCGTTTGAAGGTGAGCCCTACCTCTGCCCACCCACACAGACTCTGCCCTCTGCCCTTCCTTTGAATAAATAACTGTTCGTTACAGCACCTGATCTGTGAGCCTCAGATTAAAGTCATCTGGCTTTTTTAAACAAGAACAGATTCTCCTATCTGTGTGCTTCACGCAGAAAAGCTGATCAGGGAAATTCTATTCCTAAGTGCAGAAGTTCATATGAAAAAGCTTTAACTGCTAGACTTTTCTTCCTAAACTGAAGCAAAATAATAAAATATTATAATGCCCAGTTTGACAGTGAGTGACAAAGCCATTAATATGTATTTTGTACAGTGCCTTGACTCCGTTCCTGTAGCAATCTTTGGTGATGAATGAATATAGTATTAACACTGGAATCACACTGCCGGGGTTCGACTCTGAGGTCTGCCGTTGACTAGCTGTGAGCTTGGGAAAATGACCCGTCTGTCCTTGATTTCCTCATCTGTAAAAAGAGATGATAAGAGTGACCTCACAGGATCATTGTGAGGACCCAGTCAAACTAGCATATGCGAGTGTTTAGAACAGTAGCTGGCCCATGCTGATTGGTATGTGACACTTTTTAAAATAACAACAAAGGAAACGTATTTATGAATTTGTATAATGAATATACATGTATCATAACCTTAAACTAGAGGCATTTGAGATAAATGTTCTAAGTACATTTCCCATTATGTAGAGGAAACCCTTAAAATGGCTTGCTGAATAAATACATCGAGTCAGAACTGGTAGGGTTTCATGTTGAAACTGTGATTGTACCTGTCCCTCATACACTGTGAACTGTAAGCTGAAAGTCGCACTGATACCCAGTATAAATGAGGCCGGACTGCAAAATGAGTTCCTGCTCCAAGATTCAGCTCTTTCATTTATTTTTGGGTTCCCATCATGCTTGAGTCTGTGCGTGCTCATCCAGCATTTTTAATGACTCGGTAAAGTAGAAGGATTTCCTCTGCAATCAACGTTTACTCTTCCTGGGAAAGTGTTTTAAAAATAAAGTCCTTCAAATGTCTAGTCTCTTTTTTTTTTTTTTTCAGGAGAAAAGGAATGGCCTTAAAAGACATTTGCTTTGGCAGTCTGTTTAAAGTTGAGAGAAATGGAAGCGGAGGGAACCGGAAGAAGGTGGCCCCCAGGGAGAGACCCTGGGCATGGGTTTGCATTTGCAGGGAACACGCCTTCTCCTTTCCCAGGCAGGACTGTCACATCAAAAGCCTGCTTTCTCAAAAAGGACAGTGTTCGCCCAAGTATCACAGATTGAGCCTATTGAATGTGCATTCCCCTAAGGCAGGTGGGGCACTTGGAGGTGGCCAGGAATGATTCAGGCCTGGTGTCCAACAGAATCTTCTATTTTGGTACAGAGGCAATCTCAGTCATTCCGCAACGCAGATTTTTGGAATGAGGGGGAAAAAAGAGATAAGAAATTCCTGTCTGCTAAGAGACAATGATGGCGAGCTACGCCGTGAGGCAGGCGTCCCTGAGGAGACTTCCCTGGTGTGGGAAGTCTGGGTCTTCCGTGCTAGAGGGAGGAGTGTCTCTCTTAGCCACGGAGCAGAAAGGCCAGGCAACCCCCCCCTCCCCCTGCCACGTCCTGCCGCACAGCTGCAGCTCCAAATGCCCTTTACTTTCTCCCCTGTACGCTTCTCAGAGTCTGAGTCTCCCCGTTCACTGGGTGAGTGACTCCTTGTTCTCTTGGGTTCTAAACACCCTCTCTCCTCTTCCTCATCACCAGGGAAGGGGCAGCACTTGATGGAGTTAGCCTTGCTCAGCTTTCCTTTTTGTTTTGAGGGATCCTGACTCTTTTATGCAATTATCGTAAATAGCTCTACTAGCTAGTCCTTCCTAAAGGTGCATTTTTCCCCTCTGGAAAGCAAGAAGACTTTGGCTTTAACTTGCTGTCCCTAGAGTTTCTGGAATACAAGCTCTGCTGCGTATTTAGGACTGTCCCTGCAACACAGATTCCTAGATCCAGTAAGTTTAGGAAGTGTTGGCAGCAAAGTTAATGGTTTTCTTTAATGGACTCTCATGCCTTTGGTCATGCAGGCAAGCCAACTGGGAGGAAATCACACGCCTACATGCGGCAGTTCACACGAGAAAGCTTTTAACTGCCAGACTTGCCTTCCTAAAATAAAGCAGAAGAATAAAGCATTACAATGTCAAGTGGAACAGTGGAACGGGACGGCATGGAGTTGAGTCCTGGCTTTATGAATCGTTAGCTGAATGGCTTTAGATAAGTTATACAGTCTCTGTGCCTTTGTGTACTTGTCTGTGAAATGAAGTCAGCAAAATAACGCCATCATGGAGCAGCCAGAAGTGATGAATGTTGATGTGCTCATGCGAATCTCTGAGAAGGGTTAGAATTTGTCATTTTGAGCTGATTTTTTTAATCCAGTAATCACTTTCCCACCCCCACCCCCTGGGGGGCGGGGAACCCAACACTTATCCTGTTGACATAGCACAATAATTTAATTATATCTTGTGCTTCAAAGACTCATTCCTAAAAACTCCATTATTTCCAAGTCCCAAGGAGTATTTAAATTTAATCATGTTGCTTTTTTTTTTCAAGCCCTCACTGGAGGATAGCTTTATTGGTTTTAGAGAGAGAGGAAGGGAAGAAGAGAGAGAGGGAGAGAAACATTGATCAGTTGCCTCTTGTACACACCCTGACCGAGGATCGAACCTGTAACCTAGGTCTGTGCCCTGACCGAGGTTCAAACCTGCAGCCTTTCGGTGTACGGAGTGATGCCCCAGCCAACTGAGCCACCCGGCCAGGGCTCAGACTTCTTTTTTATTGTTGATAAAGAACAGGAGAAAAAAAATTAATTTGAACACGTACTTCAGAAGAGCTGGAAAGCAAGCTAATAGCCTGTATACTTTTATTAATTATTAAGCTTTTATTAATTATGAGTTAGCTCTCTTGAGGAGTGACAGGGACAGTGTAACATTGCTGGCCTACAGGAGATTTAGGAACATGGAGTACTCGGTCTTATGTATTAAAATGTTTTAAAGCCCGGCAAGCCTGCAGAGTGAGTTTGTGTCACAGTGCTCTTCAGTTTGTTTTTCTTACAGCTTCTGTTCACTATATTTGTATGAATGGTTGGGCAAAGGTTGAAAATCATGTACAGTTTAATGAGCAGCCTTTATTTTAATTAGGAAAGAAGTTTTGAAATCATTGTCACAAACTTCTCATTATTAAAAAGAAAAGAAAAGAAAAGAATGCCCATTGCTTGCAAAGCTGCTCTGCTGTGAGACAGACCACGCACGCTTCCTTTTTCTATATCCTTGTGCTGCCCCCTGCTCTGCCCCCCGCAAACTGCTTTCTACCCTGTCCCAGGCACCCCGGGTTCCCTTAGAGCAAGCACTGACCCATTGCAGGTCTGAGAGGGACAGACCCTTCAAGGTCATGTAATAATGGCCAATAGGTGCAGTGCTTACTCTCCACTGCTCTTGAAGAACAGTTAACGCCCCTAATCCCACAACAGCCTGTGACAGCATCACTTCCAATATCATCGCTATTTTATAGACAAGGGCACAGAGGCAGAGAGAAGTCATATGTCTTAGCTAAGGTCACTCAGCTAGTAAGAGGTGAAGCCCAGATGCACCCTCCGCCACCAGAGTCCAGATGTCACACTCCCAGTTGCCCCCCCACCCCAGGGCTTGGAGCAACGAGCCAGGTGGTACTGCTCCACCCTGTGCTTGCTGGGCGTGGGGTCCGCAGCGTCCATCCTGACCGACCTCCCTGCTTAGACGGGGTCAAAGGGGACAGTTCTTCTCTGCAAGAGTGGCAGAAGGGAACACCGTGTTTGGTCATGCGCATCCTTGGTCCTCAGTCAGCCCTTACTCCTAATCTCACCCCCTGTTTCTTCATGAACTAGGAATATTTGTGCAGTGAGGGCAAGGAAGTTGTAAGTATCTCTTGTGGTCTCTTGCATCTCGGCTGCAGTGAGAACAGCAGTGGATGCTGAGCCTGAAGGCCAGTGTGAGCTGCCAGGTGCGAAGCATCAGGTAGCTCATCAGGGCCCTTCCTTCCTCCAAGTCTCGCTTAAAACATCTGGAGCCTTGGTCATCTGGCTCAGCTGACTGGAGCGTCATTCCATAGACCAAAAGGTTCAAGTTCGATCCCCAGTCGGGACATGTAAGGGAGACAACTCATCAATGTTTCTCACACTGATGTTTCTTTCTCTTTCTCTCTCTCCTTTCCTCTCTCTAAGTCACTAACAACATCCCCGGGTGAGGATTAAGAATAAAGCATCTGGAAAGTGAGCGTATTGGATTGCTTTTTATTTTAGGTTTTATTAACCTCTCCTATATGGTCACCCTTCACTACAATGCCTCGATAGCTCTTTGCCCGGTACAAATAAATGCCCAGAAATCTCTTTTTAAAATTCCTGACAAATTTAAAATATTCGAATCAGCCATGCTAGACCCCTTGAAATATCCCGTAGAGAGCTGGGAGGGCTCAGTGGCACAGCTGCCTGGGCCCCAGGCCCAGGGTTTGTGCATCGGTAGGTCTGGAACGAGGTCTGAGAATGTGCATGTCCTTCAAGCTCCCAGGTGCCACTGAGGTCACCAGTCTGGGGACCCCATCTGAGAACTGTGGCCGATAGAGCACTCTCAAATTGGACATACAGCCCTGGCTGGTGTGGCTCAGTGGATTGAGCACCCGCCTGCGAACCAAAGGGTCACCCGTTGGATTCCCAGCCAGGGCACGTGCCTGGGTTGCAGGCTGAGTCCCCAGTAGGGGGAGCTCGAAAAGCAACCACACATTGATGTTTCTCTTCCTCTTTTTCTCCTTTCCTCTCTCTCTCTAAAAATAAATAAATAAAATCCTTAAAAAAAATGGACATACTCCCTTCCCAATTGAAAAATGATTCAATGAGCTTGTCCCACCCAGTAGCTGGGGTGACAGTTTCATGGGGTTCTTCTCCCCTGTGAGCTGCATTTAACAGGAGTCTTTCCAACTCTGCAAACCTTAACTCGGAGGAACAAACCTGGTTCTTGGCCTCACATCCTTGTATCCAAGCTGCCTTTTACGCCATTGCTTCACTAACACTGTCCTCTCCCAGGCATGCGGGGCCTCCTGGTTGCCACACACCTACAGTCTTAACCACTGCTAGTCATAGGTCAAGGTCAAGAGCGTGGGTTCCAGAGACAGACTGTCTTGGGTTCAGACACTGGTTCCTCACTCTCTCCCCAACCCTGGGCTCTTCACATAATATGTGCTTTATTTTCTTCATCTGCAACTGGATTTTAATAGCAATACCATCCTCGTTAGGGCTGCTGCCTCACAACTGCCTGCCTTATCCGAAATCCAGATGTACGCAGAAGACCCTCTGATTCTCTGTACCGTGACAAAGCTAAGGGGGCCATACCCAATACTGTTTGTATCGCTCAGAGCTTCCCCTGGCCAGCATCATCCACCACAGCGGTGCCTCTGAAATGGTTTTCTCGTGCCCATTTCGGACCGAGGATGCATGAGTGTCTTTGAGTCGCCACTGGTGGCGGGGAGAGGATTTTCTAATTGGGTTTCTATCAAAGGAAACGAAGCTCTCTGGGGTTGGACATTTGATGAAAGTCTGCAGGGATTTTATCCTCCTGGAAAAACTGACTCTGTAATTTTGTCATGAAGGAACAGGCTCCACAGGGTCAGACTGGGAGACGCGAGGTGTGACAGCAACTGGATACATTTACACTTGAGGACCATGGTGGCTGCCTGCTAGAATGGGGCCTTGTACTCAATGCCAAACGGAGTGATGGATAAGACGTGGGGCCGCCTGCCACACCTGTCCTCGGGGGTGGGAGGGAGGCCTGGGGGGCATTTGGGAAGGGAACAGGGGTGTGCGGGTCCAGCTTGGTAAGCAAGAAAGGGTTCAAGGGCTTCCCGGTGTCAATGCGGAGTTCAGTGGGGCATAATGCAGTGTGACTCAGTGAGAGGCCGTGTGTGGTGGGTACAGGGTCCCAGTTTGGGGGGCTGTGGAATGTAGGGATCCCACTTATCAGGCTGGCTGAGCTTCGGGAGCCAGGCTCTTGCCTCCAAGGATGCGGACTGTCGGGTTGCAGCTGGGACCCCAGGAAGCGCCCTTGCGCAGACGCAGCCCTGGCCCGGCAGGGGGAGCTGTCGGGGTGGGTGTCTCACCGCCGTCCGCGCCGGTTTGTTTTGGAAACTGGATAGACGCCAACCAGGGGTGGTGTGAGGGCTTCCTATGGAACTGGGGCTGGCAGGGATGTCTTCCCTCGGCAGAGCCGGCATGGGCTGGGAGGCAGACCTTGAGCCCAGGTGAAGGGAACGGGAGGGCAGGTGCATGACGTGGCCTGAACGAGGACAGCCCTGTACTTCCTCTCCCTCCCAGTAGACTCTCCCCCTACCTTTTTTTTTGAAGTCCTGTGACTGGAGAGTTTAGCTGAGGTCGGGAGGAGCGCCTTCCCCATCTTCCTGTAGGAAACCGCTGAGTCTCCAGTCTCCCTGCTGGGCACAGGTTCCTTCCCACATCCCCCCTCTGCCCTGCGTGCAGCAGACTGTGCCAGGACTGGGGGTTGGGAGGGGTGGGGGGCATATTCCTGAGCCTCAGGGGATCTCAGATAACACTGCCATCACCTCAGCTCTCTGGAAACAGTTTCCAGAAGAAAGGGAATTTTACTAAGGAAAACTGCAAGGTGCAGAGCCTTTGGCCTCCCCTTCGTTGGCTCCTGTGCTCTGTACTGCCCTTTTCTGCCCACCCCCCACCCCCAACCCGCCCCACTCCCAGGGGAGGAAGCAAACCCACTATGTGCCTCACCAAGGGCAGGGCGGATTTGCACCTCCCGGGGAAGTGGCGTCTGCTGATTCCAGGTTAAGAACCTCTTTCTTTATAGTAGTTCCTGGACACATGGACACTATCAAGGGGGAGGGTGGAGGTGGGGGAGGGAGGTGGGTTCGGCTGGGGTGGGGTGGAGGGATGGGGAGAAAAGGCATATGACTGTAATTGAATAACAATAAAAATTTAAGGAAAAAAAAAAAGAACCCCTTCCTGATACTGGTGCCAAAATGACCAAGTCCCCAGGCCTTCAAGGCCCCACGAGAACCCAAGTCTGCAGAGATACAGGAAGACATTGCATGGAAAACAGAATTGGAGAGAAATCGCAGCGGAATCAGAAAGGGCGACGAGAGGAGCTTTTGGTCTTTGCTGGAAGGGCGTGTGCCCCCAAGCTTCAGGCGGTCTTTGTCCCTGCTCAGTCCTCTAAGACCGGGTGGCCCCAGGAGCTGTGAAGTTCCTTAGGGTGTGCTCTGTGCCCCAACACCACCCCCTTAAAACTATAGAAATGCCAGGAATGTGGTGAAGACCCAGGGGTACCTGGGGGCTCACCTGGCTGAACCTGGAAGAGTCAGAGGGAAAGCTTACAGGCTCCCAGGCAGAGGCTGTGGTCAGAATAGCTCTGAACTTGAACTTAGCTTCCGCTATTCTAGACAACTGTTCTGATTTCTATGGCAGAATCAAATGTAAGCAAGATACAATCACTTAAAAATAAACCAGGGGGTGCAGTTACACTCCAAGAACAAGCGAGAGCTTCCTTAAAGCAAAGACCCTTTGTCGATGTCATTTTGCAGGGTCTTTTACAAAACAAAAGGGCTATAGTTCACTTGTGTTCACAACTTTCCAGTTTTGTACTCCCTGGCATTGAGAGAGACGTGGGTGACGTACAGAGGGGTAAGGTTATAATACCAGGGCTTGGGTAGACAAATGCGGTTCAGTGTAATATTGAGACTGGTACCCTCAAAGAAGCTTTGTTTTTTTTTTTTTTAAAAAAAGAAGAAATGTCCTACCTTTACACTGGTTAAATTCTAATGTTCTTTAACCTTTTATTCTCTTGCAAGATAATAGTTGGAGAGACCGCTGTGTTTTGCCTGCAACTGGCCACCAGGGATTTTGAAAACCAGGAGAAAACTCTTTTAACCGGAGACTGTTGCTACATAAACCCACTGGTGCGGAGAACCGTGAGATTTCTGGGTACGTGTTCACTGAACTGTTTGTGGTGGTGCTGGCGCCGCGTCCATGCAGAGGGGAGCCTTTCGAGTGTCCGGCATTTTAACCGTATGCAAATATTAGGTCACAGTTTCTTAGAGCTGTCTCAGTCTAGCTCTAAAAATAAACGTGGCATCATAATTTCTCCAATGGACGTAAAATTCCATTTCAGTTGACATTCTCACATCACTTTAAGGAAAAAAGAACACCACACTTAGATGTCAAGTATTTTTTAAGAAACTAAAAATTAGATAATTAAAGGAAATGATTGACTGTGTTTCTGGGGAGAAGTGGTGATCTTGTCCGCTTGTTGAAAATCACCAGGAACAGGAAAACAGCTTGGCCAATCAAAGACGCGATTGTTAATCATAATACGTCACACCCCGCACACAACTTCTGAGCTGTTTTCTGTCTTTTTAAGTCAACAAAAGTGTATTGATGATTTTATTTGAGGACAGGGTTTACTGGTACTTGAACTTTCAGTCTCCAATTCCTGCACTAGTGCTTGTGAGCGCTGACGGATTATTGAAAATCATCTCAATTCAACAGAAACTTGACCAAGAGAAATCTTTTTTAACTGATAAAGTTAATATAAATTATTATTTGCTGGAGGTATCCGATAAAAGCATGTCTCTCTCTCTCTATTTAATATAAATTCTGATCAGTGTTAAGATTTCAGAGACCGTAACCCTCAGTGTATTTCTCCTGTCGGTGGGATCAAGATGGAGACTTTTCGGTATCTCTCATAGATCATGTATATGATCCCACCATGAATATGATTCATAATCTGTATATGAACCCACTTAAAGACTAATCAAATGTCGTCGTGCCTTTAAATCTCTCTGAAGATGAAAGGTCTCCTCATCTCAGAGTGTTCTTTTTATCGCCATCAAGTTACGTATCTCCAAAGCCATCGTCGATGCTGTTGAAGGGAGAAGCTTCATGTGAAACTTTAGAAAGGTTTTTTTTTCACATGCAACCACCCTGTGTTCTTGACTCGGCTTTGCAGAGGGGTCATTTCATTAGAAAGAAGCAGAACTATACCTGACACTCATAATGATGAAGTTCACACTTTCCCAAACACTGCCAGGTAAATTATATTTTGCCTCGGTCAGTAAAAATGTTTCTCCCGCGTCTGCACCTGTATTTCTAAATAAGATGTGGCACGCCTTCCGTGGGCTCTCGGTTCTGCCCGTGTTTCTTACTTATGGGACTTTTTGAACTATGTTGGAGCGCTTCGTTTGTTTCTTGTTCTCTTAATTACCACGACTGGGTTTTCTAGCGTGTTGTGATAAAGCAGGAAGCTTATAGGCGGAACACAATTGCATAACTGGACACCTCTCTTTGTGGTTCTTTGTTCCGGACGCCAGCACAGAGGGCACGCGTGTGGGATCGCATCTGAACAAGCATCTTGTAGTCAAATAGTATTGGCTGTGGCCCTGACACACTGCCATTTTCATTCCAAAGCATATCTGGGAACTTGACAGGTGTCCAGATATTTCCCTATCCTATCAGATATCTCGCTGTAAACAGAAAAACGTGTGACCCCAGATTAAGAGAAAGGTTTGGCTAAAGAGAATGAGGACATCTTAGCCTCGAAGTGGAGCTTTGTCATACAGGTTCTGGCCGAGGCCACGGTGTTTGGGAGGAGATTCGGTGGACGCAAAGAGTTTATTAGCTTTCTTCTCTTTCATTTCCCTGCCTCTCCCAAATTTCTGCTTTTGTTAACGTTCACTTACTTGTATGACTCATGGAAGGCTTGTAATATGTAAAGAAAGGGCTTTAATTATTTGCTTTTCCACTTTTCAGATAAAGAGAGAACTCAGGTCTTTGTTTCATTGTCATTTTATACTCAGAAGTTTGCTACGCGCTGCTTTGTGTGCATGGAGATTTCATCCTCTTAAATAATATTTTGAAAGTTAAAAGGATAGCCGTGCTTCTGATTCTAGAACATTATTGGATCCTGTGCAACTTTCCTGGTGATTTCTTACACAATAGCCAATAATTATGTACAGGCTTAGGAAATAAACAATCCAGAAATATATGACTAAGGAGAAAAGTATCTAATTATTGTAATAGAATTATACGACTTTTTAATAAACCAATTGCTTGGGAAGTATTATTTTGGTGTAGTTTTAAAATATCCTGATGAATTTTATTGTTTTTCCCCAAGTTATGAAAGAATGGATTTCTTTACATTGGTTACTACATTTTTGAAGGTTGTATCTCTAAGTTTAATTGAAAAGGGTGCCAAAGAATTTAATTTATGTACCCTACCTAAGTAGAAAGATAAGTTTTGACAACAATGACCAATGACACTGAGTTTAGCAAATGTCCTTTGAGTTTGAGTACACTGGCAAGTTCCTTAGAAAAGGGAGGGAAAAAAATCCTCGTACTTAATTTTATACCTTTAGGTAACTAGACAAAGTAAATTTTAATACTGTGAAGATCATTGGGAACATCATTTTGATTGCCCTACTGCTTACTAAATTGCCCCAAATTTGATAAATTAAAATTCAGTACATAGAAGATGAGGTGGGACACAGCTGGTCGCTGTTATGTGACTTTTAAAAACATGTTTCTGAAGGCAAGGTTTTCCGTGATATTTCAATGAAGACTGTCGGCACTGGGTTTGCCTGCTAATGGGCACCGCCCGCAGAGTTAATTTCAGCCTGGGAGGCGCCGTCAAAGGAAGGCCACTGCTCCGAGTTATGTCGGTGACATTAAAGACTACTTCCAGCATGGGGGAGAATAGAGACTGAATAGAGCAGAAGGGGAGAGACTGGTCCCTCTGGAGGACACCTGGCTCCGATTAAAAAAATCGCACACCCCAAACACAGGCTTAGAATATATCTTCTTTTATCTCGAGTCCCGTACACCTGCCATGCATAGGAATGTGGCCCGTGGCGGGCAGCTCAGGACGCTGAATAGCGGAACGCTCCCAGCACACTCCGGAGAGCCAGGGCATGCCCCGGAGTGGCATGGGACCAAGGAGCCCTATGTGTGGGGACAGGGATGACCGTGTCATAGTTCCTGAAATAGTTCCTGGTTGGTTCGCTGTGAACTGAAATCCAAAACACCAGAGCGTGCAAACGGTGTGTTGTCTTCCAGGAATCTACACGTTCGGACTGTTTGCCACTGACATCTTCGTAAACGCCGGGCAGGTGGTGACGGGGAACCTGGCCCCGCACTTCCTGGCCCTGTGCAAGCCCAACTACACGGCGCTGGGCTGCCAGCAGCTGACGCAGTTCATCAGCGGGGCGGAGGCCTGCACTGGCAACCCCGACCTCATCACCAGGGCCCGGAAGACCTTCCCCTCCAAGGAGGCGGCCCTCAGCATCTACGCGGCCATGTACCTGACGGTAAGCGCCACCTGCGGCCTCTCCTCGCCTGCCCGCCACGCTCCCAGGGTGGCAGTCCCATTAGCCACTTCCTGTAGGCCATTCGATTTAGGCTGAATAATAGCTGTTTGTGCTATGAATAAAATGAAGCCGCTTGACTCTCAGGAGGTTATGTGTGGGTAGCTGGTTGTATTAAAAAATACAGTCATTAGCATTTCTATTTGAGAATACGTTCATCTTCATATGAAGGAGGGCTGACTGGGAACCAATTTGTCCGGTCGCAGCCCCCATAAACCGGTAATAGCACCATTAGGAGGACCACCCAGGCCTCTGTGCGGCTTACTCAGGCTCCGATATCCTCTGCGGGGGCTGAGAAAGGGGCACTCTTTTTCTAGCAAGATCTCTTGTTATTGGCAACTATATCATAATACGGCAACCATGTTGTCGTATTTTCTTGTAGACATAACCAGAATGTCCTTGTCTGTCATGTTTTTTCCTGGACTCTTGAGTAGTTGCCATCCTGTCAGTGAGAGTCAGGCCCCGGGGCAGCTGTCTTAGCCCCTGCAGGTGGAAGTGGGGGGGTCACAGGTAAGCGCCTCGCTGGTCTGCAGGCTGAGGAGGAGGGCCTTGGCAGGCAGCTCTTGACCCCGGCACTGGTGTGTCACCGGGCTTTGTCTACCTTGCAGCTCTGGGGCTGGACTCCTGAAGCGTGCTCTGTGGCTTTTCCAAAGCTGCAGTTTGGAGAATTTCAATGTCTTGGGGGTTCTCCTTTCCGACAGTGCCAAGAGCTCCTTCCTGCTGCTTTGCACTCATGGACAAGAGATCTCAGGACTGATTTGAAACCAGATTTGATTCATTTCTAATGAATTATTCTTACCCTTTAAAAGCTGTTAGATTATGGAAATGTTTCTAATGTTCCCACTGCAGTCATGTCAGGTGACGTCTCCGAGCAGAGAGAATACACCCGTGACGCCTCTGCTTGAGCCTGGGAGCCCAGATTCCCAAACAGGGGACCACTTGGGAGGGTGCACGTAGTGCTCCACATCATGTTCATAATGGCAGGTACCTTTGGAGATCGGAAGTGTATGCACTGTAACATGTTACCAGTTTTTAAGACAAACTAATTGTATGCCTCACTGCCTGGTCTTGTTAAAAAAGTCCCAAGAAGAAATGGGGGCCAGGGGAGGATGAGGAGGATAAAGGAGGCCAAATATATGGGGATGGAAGGCGACTTGACTTGGGGTGGTGAACACACAATGAAAGATACACAAGATGTGTAACAGAATTGTACCCCTGAAACCTACATGATGTTATTAATGTCCCCCAATAAATTTAATAAACTTGAAAAATAAAAGACCATATCAATGTAAAATAAGGACATTTAAAGGATCAAATCCCTCCCTGTTCACCCTCTCTCCTGCGGTCTCTGGACTTGCGTGCGCTCCCTTCCCGACGTCTCTCTGTGCTCCCGTCTCTGTCCCTCGAATCCCCAGTGTTCCTCTAGCCCGTCAGCTCCGCTGACCCTTGACGCTCTAAGACTCATGTGAAACCTGGAGTCCATGCGGACCCTCCCCTGTCCACTCCATGGCTGGGTTCTGTGTCCCACCTCCCCGCGAATAGGAAGAACCACTCAGTCTTCCAGTGAAGACTTGCAGCTTCAGGGAATCAAAAACCCTGGAACACTTTTCATTCATTCTCCTCGCGTCTGACCTAATGTTCATATTCATATCTGGGTGTGAATAGCAAAGGCATCTAAGTGCACCAATGGGGTCAAGCAATGGCTTGAGACAGACACACTCCAGAATAATCCCTGGCCCCCCAAACTGTTACGTGTTTCCCTTAGCTCTGGGGATGACGGATCTCCTGTGTGGCCAGGTCTGCCAGTGTGGTGCGTGTGCCGGTGCCATGAAACGCCTGGTCCTTTCATTCTGCCGAAAGGGTGCTTTCGAAGGCATTGCCGTGGGAAAGGACTTTTCTGTATTGGAAAAATCTTAATATCTTGTCTTTTTTTTAAAAAAAAGATTGTATTTATTTTTAGAGAGAGGGGAAGGGAGGGAGAAAGAGAGGGAGAGAAACATCAGTGTGTGGTTGCCTCTTGTGTGCCCCCTACTGGGGATCTGATTAGCAATGCAGGCATGTGCCCTGACTGGAAATTGAACTGGTGACCCTTTGTTTTGCAGGCTGGTGCTCAACCCACTGAGCCCCAGCAGCTGGGGCTTAATAACTTGTCTTGCCCCTGGTCTGCCAGCATGTGTTTCGGCAGCTGACTTGCTGGCATTTATTGAAGGAACATCCCCATTATAAGCCGTACCATTCTAGTCTGTCGTTAAGACTTGGAGATGTTTGTAATAACAATAACAACAACATTTACTGAGCACTTACTATGTGTCAGACACTGCGTGCTGCCCTGTTGCTAACTTCTATAGTACTACTTCTCATTTATGAATTATTAAAATTCTTTATTATTTTCATAATAATTGATTATGTGAACTAACGTTCCAGAGACGGGCTCATTAAATCAATTAGCCCCAGCCTGTGCATGGACAGGTGAATTCCTTCCTGCTCCCACATAACCTCAGCGCCCCTACAGGTCAAAGCCCCAGGTTCAGCTCACAGATGTGTTCAGAGAAGAAACATTTAAGAACACTGCAACACCCAGAAATCTTCTATCATTAGCCCGGGTGAGACGACAAGGCAGGCTTCCTGCCTGTAATTACATTGAAGGGAACTGCTGTCTTTTTAACAATAGATTCTGCTCCGTGCTAACTGCTTTTCTCTTCCCCGCCCCCCCTGTGAGTCTGTGCGTGTGGGTGGCTGCCATGGCAACTCGGCAGCACTGCCGCTGCAAATGCGGGCCCTCCACTCAGGGTGCGCTCTGATGTGCGACCCTAGACACATGTGCACTTCTCCCCGGCCTCGCCAGGGACACCTCGGGAAAACTTTATAATAGAAATGTCGGGGTGTTTCAAACTTAGGAAGCCTCATGAAGTGCTTGCCAGGATTTTGATAAGTAGGTAAACGGGAGAGTTCCATACCTCCCGCACGCTCTGTGGAGACAGGCATACTGCTGAATTCAGGTAGAGATATAGTTGTTAAATGTGGCGTGGGCATTATAAACACCTGTAAACACGTGAATAACAATAAACGAGCCCTATTATGAAGTGTGTGAATAACGGAGGGATGTTTTTCGGATGCTTCTCTCTGTGGATTAGTAAATAAAATTAAGGAACTTGAACTTTCCCTTAGCATCTGGCTTTAATCAAAGGCTTGAGGATAATTTCATCAGAGTTGTTCTCTTTTACTTCACTGAGAACGTTTAGGGGAAAAAATATCCCTGTGCCTATTTTTGCAAGGACTATTGGTTTTCCAGGAAAAATATCCTGAAGGTTATTTAACCCTTAACCATTATATTTATAATTCAGTGTTAGTTGCATTAGAATAATAATTAAATTTAGCTTTTGGTATTTCTTTTCATATAAAGTGAGTAAAGTTTTTCCTCCTTAATTACAGTAAGATAAATGTCAAAGTTCAGAATGAGGAATAATGTTTGGTGACTTTCCAATGATTAATCTTATCAACGACTGAAACAAGTAAAATGATCTCTTTAGGTCACTCCTCCTTCTGACCTTAGATTTTCCGAAAAAAAATTTTTTTTTAAAGGAAGGGTCAGCTACATTCGTTGGCCTGTCTCCATCATCCGCTGCTGTGTAAGAAACCACCCTGAAGTCCAGCACAAGGCGTCCTCCTCCGGTTCCGGGGATGGGGGAGCGGTGCCGGCGGGGAGGCTGACCTGGTTTCTCTGGGGACCGACTCCCAACCCTCTCCTGGGCTGCGCTCCACCTCCCTCGGTTCTCAAGAGGCCTTTGAGCACGTTGTTTTCCCGACAGGGTTGCGGAGCTGCCTTCCAGGGGGGCACAGCCCACAGCCTGTCCATCATCCCCATCGCTGGATCCTTGGGTCCATATGAATCTCAAGGCCGCCCAGATGGATAGGGGGCAGGGATAGTGTGGACCCCACGCACAGGTGGGAGGCAGAGCAGTCTTGAATACACTGGGATGGGAGGATTTTGTGGGCATTAAACAGTGGACGGCAGTCACTCCCCGGAATATTAGCAGAAAGGTCTAAAAAGATCGCTTCTCTCTCTTCCTCCTCTGCGGGGCCCAGTTCTCACTCCCTCCAGCTGCGTCCCTAACCTCACAAGTGCTGTGCGCTGCGGTGACTGCTAACGGCGGCCGGGGGGAGGGAGGGGTGTTAAACAGCCCGCTGGTTTCTGTTGGCCTCCTTTAGTGACCTTCCACCCAGTTCCAGGCCCCAGTCCCGCGGCACAGGGATCTGGGGAGGCCTGCACTTGATTCATGAGACCCAGGATCCCGGCGGGTGAGAACAGCGCCACCCTGGCCTGTCGTCTTCACCTGCTGCAGACACCTGGCCGTCATCCGCGAGCCCTGCCTCCAGACTCCCTTTGGTGCTGACACGCATGAGCTGCCTGTGCGCTAGATTCCAAGTGAGCGAATTTGTGTCTACTGGATAACACATCGGGGTTATCTGTTGAGCGCCCACGCGTAATGTGACTGCTGCGCTGTCACTACGGCTGCTGGTGCTGCCACACTGCCGTGAGTGACGGACATGTGTCCTGTAGCCTGCAGCAAAGGTTATGGGGGGCGGGCAGCGTGTACAAAAGGCCCATTGGACCCCATAGTTCACTACCCCGGACCCCTGTTGTAGTCCACCCCCGTCCCCTCCCCCCAGGGCTCTGTGAACTCCATGTTTTCAGATCTCGTACCTGACATGTTAATGCTCCCCCAGCCCAACTTAGGCCCAGACATTAAACCACGGTTCGTCCTAATGCGACTGTGACCATGCTGCTTTGAAACTGCACAAGTGCAGCTGTTTCCATCGCTCACACAGTTCTGAGGCAGGCAGCAGTGCGTGATCAAAGGCATGTGGATGCCCCGCGTCTGACCCGTGCTGTTACCTGTCTTCTGCCCACGGCCCTTATACTTCTGTATAACGATGTCTTGCTCCCCAGTCACATCGCGGATTGGAATGGGCAGCTCTGGGTGTGTGGTCATTTGATATCCCGGGGTCAATCAAACCCGCCATCTCTGCCAGGCCCAATCACGTGCCCAAGTGCATTTTTCAAAAGACAGATCATTTTGTGCCACAGGCGGCCTGTCCTGGCTCCTGAATTGTAGGAGCCACATGGAAACTAGCACACCGAGCATTCCACCTTTGACCCCTCCAGCACCAGAGCATCGGCTGAACCCCGCTGCCCAAAGGGTGTCTTCCAACGGGAGTCCGACCCTGCCCAGGCCCCCCCCGCCCGCCCCTCGCTCCAGATGCTGGCACAGCCAAGCGCTGGCCACTGGGAACTGCGGTGTAGATATGGGCTGTTTTATTATGAGTGGCACCACCTGGAGGAACAGAAGCTAAAGATCAGAAGCCTGACTCCTGGTGGCATGTGGGTGATGGATTCCATAGGGCAAAATCGCAAGACCCCATGGGTTCCGGGCTCGGGGTCGTGCTGAGAGCTGACTGGTCGGAGGTAAGACAGGAGGAGGTCTCCTGGTGTGGGAGAGTCCCATGAGCCAAAATCTTCAGACGCATCCACCCAAATGTCCCCTGCCTTGTGTCAAGGTCTTAGGTTTTCCTCAGCAGGGTCTTGACCTTGGCATCATGGACCGGCCTTACCTGAGCACTCACTCACCTTGGGGGGCCCCTGACTCTTACCTAGGGAGTCAGAAGCTTGGTCTTCAGCCTTTTCTTTTTCTCATGCTGCACAATAGAAGGCCCCTTCTAAGTTACCGAAGAGGCCCTCTGGCCTTCATGCTCAGCTTCCACTTGCTGGGCCCTTGTGGTCCATTTCCCTCTGTGGGGCAGTGACAGGCTTCCTAGGGCTCAGCCAGGTTTGCCCTTCTTCCCAGCATTGCTTCCCTGGGCTTGGCCACAGCCTGTGTCATTGGCCTGATGGGGTCGTTCCTCACCCTGCCCCCACCCTGGGGTGGCTTTGGGCTTTCAGGCTAAAATTAGGAAAGGTTCGTGCAAGCCAGCAAGAGTTGGTTACCTGTCCCCATCAGAACGTTCTCCCAAGTCACTACTGGGGGTGGGTTTGAGCACTTGGATTGCTACCTGGGAGACTGATCCACCTCATCTGTCACGCAGGATGGGGCCCTCATTCCTGGCCAAAACACGTCCCCAAACCCCATCTTGACACCCATTTTCTTAGACTGCTCCCTGGTACCTGCTGTCAGGCTCATCCAAGGAGCAGAGGCAGGGATAGAGTCAGGAGTGTGAGAGCTTTATCAGAGGGTCGGAGGGGCATGGTTCTTACAAAAGAGGAGGCAAGAAGCAGAGCTGGGCGGGGACAGGCTCATCCCGTGATGCCGGTAGCAGGTAGCACACAGCCTCAGCCAGTCTGGAGCAGAGATCGCTCGTTAGAGGATCCCTGTATTAGGCGTAAATGGGTAAAACTTCAGATCCCTTCTGCGCTGAGTCACTGGCTGGGGGCTAGCCAGGAGGACGGTGGCCTCCTGTCAGACACTACAGAGAATTTGACAGGTGGGCACTCAGCTCCCCGATCTCCTCACAGCCGAGTAGCTCCACCTTTCTTCTGGAGGGAGGCCGGGGTACCTGGCCTTGGCGGCCGCCACGCTGCACCCCCTCGGAGCTGAGGCACAGCTGGGAGGATGGTGCCAGGTGGTGTCTCCTGAGAGACACCTTCCGTGTCTAACATTTGCATTTTTAGTGCCTGCATTTATAGGAAAATATCACTGCACTGTAATTTTGGTCATGAGACTCCTGCTAAATTGAGGCTATAGTTCAGAGTCAAGGTGGTTTCTTAAGCTCTGGTTCACTCACTCTGTTACAAAAGCGGTTGCTTTCTACCAGGAACTCTGCCTGCTCTGAGCGTGTGTTGTCACACCCTTTGAAGAAAGCCTTGGAAGGGGACCAAAGGACCTCAGATAACAAGCAGACATCCCTCTCTAATAATGCAGAAATTTAGAGGAAAAAAGTGACAGCTATTATTATTGAGTGCTTACTGGACTAAGCACTTTACAGAGAGGATATTTATTGCTCTCTCCCCTCTGCCAAACATGAATCGGGCACCGTTCCATATACAGACACGTGCCACTAGCTTCTGTACAATGTACAGAAATGATGCCCTTAGGCATGCGAAAATTTCCACCATCGAAAAACAAAACAAAGAACCACTCAGAAATCTTCCATTGATTTGAGCTACCATCCATTTCTGAAAGAAACTTCTAGAAAGACTAGTTTATACTTCCTCACCTTATGAGCTCGACACAACATGGGTTTTGTCCCCTCCCCCACACATTGTCTCCAAAATGAGCCCCCCCACCCCCTGCCCTGGACCCCACCCAACAGCGGGTGCATCCTCAGAGCCTCCAGGGTCGTCTCAGCTGCACAGAGACCGGCACCACCCGCTCCTATCTGAGCTTTTATCTTTCCAGGGCTGGGAGAACATCCGTTTCCCAGAGTTGCTATTATCCTCATTAAAGGGTTCATTGTCATGTCAGAAAACCTTCCGCCATCGTTTACCAGGTTTCTGCCCTTGACCTCTGTTCTGCCATTGGCTATCCCTCCCAAGGGCGATGTCATTTGGGGCCCCGCCCACATCTTTCCCAGCATTCCTCACAACTTCTGCGCTGGCCTGAACCTCTCCCGAAGGCCGGACTTCATTTCCAGCCTGGACCTGGCTCTGGGGTTCAGCTCTGAACCAGCTTCTTAAACTCAGCGTTTCAAAAACCAAACTCATGGTCTTGCCACAGCTCCCAACTAGCTCCTGCTTTTGTCTCTTTGACTGGATTACTGGCACCCCTACCCTCTCAGTTCCAGGAGCCTGAAACCCCTGAGTCATCCCAGCCCCCCCACACCCCTGCATCCAGACGCCTGATTCCTTCTATAGGTTCCACATGGAATCTCTTGCACCCAGCCTCCTCCTCTTCTCCACCCGCCCTGACCCGTCCGCATGAATTGGGCTCCTTTACATCACTTACCTCGACTGAACCGCCGCAGCCTCCCAGGCGAGCTTCCTAAGGAAGCTCTACCCTCTGCCCCTGCGAAACACGCCTAAAGCCTGGTTGTTAGCAACTCTCTGTTCACATGAAGCTTTCCTTAGCCTGCCCTCACTCACCCTTCAAGGGTCACACAACTACATGTGACATACCCTCTTGGTCCTGGCTGAAACTTGTCTTCCCTTCTGCTGTGGACTGGGTCATGTCCCTCATGGGACTTTGGAGATGTGACCTTTGGGAGGTTTAGATGAGGTCATGAGGGTGAGGTCCTCACCACGGGATCAGTGTTCTTCTAAGAGGAGACGCCAGAGTGCTTGTTGTCTCTTGTTTGTGTGACAGCCATCTGCCAGCCCGGGAGACGTTCTCACTGGGACCTGACCGTGCTGGCCCCTCATCTCAGGCTTTCAGCATCCAGAACTGTGAGATGATAAATGTCTGGTGTTCGAGCCTCCCCGTCTGCCGTATTTTGTCATGGCGCCTGAGCTGACCAGCCACCTCCCTTCCTAATGTCCTCTTTCATAGCTCAGTCCTTGGCTCACATGAACTTGAACTCAGTTTACGCGAGGCTATTCCCAGTTACTAACCCCAATATTTTTTTTCTACCTTAATACTTTAGCTTTTGCTCTTCTTTCTACCTGTAATATCCCTAGTACCTCCTACCTGCATATTCACCTGTCCAAAGTCCTATTCACCTTTTATGTGTGGGTCATCATTTTATACTCCCCATGACAGGAAGTGGGTCGGGGTGCAGAAGACAAGAGGAGGAGAAAGGACAGGCTGGAAAACTAGGTCCAGAGATGAGCAGGAATGGATGGAACCTGAGCGGCTGGAGCTATGGCCAGAAGCAGACCCAAGGAAGGGGTGGCAAGGACCACAGCTGAGGGACCCCTGGCCCAGCACAGCTGCCCCTGCGGCTGACAGTGGCTTGGAGTCTCGCTCTGCCTGCTTCTTTGCACCCTGTGCGGGTGTGTGTGGTTGGCTGAGAGTGGGTGGTCGCTGAAGTTGGTGTGCCGGGCTTTGAGGGGACTGCTCTCCATCTCTCTCTGGCTTTGGTGGTGGGACAGAACATCTCCTCTCGGTCTAGGAGGGAGATGGCAGGGGATTCTCCCAAGAAGGGGGCTCGGAGGCTATGCAGTAAAGAAAAAAAACACTCCTTATCTCTGGGACCTAGATCAAAGTTCATCTCCTTTTTTGAAGTTTCGTCTCATCCTTTTGATTGAAGTGAATCTCCCCACGTACACAGGGGCACCGAGCAGGTTTGACACCAAAGCAAATCGTTTTTTAGCATCCCTTCCTCTCTCTCAGAAAATTATTTTCAGTGGTAGTTATGCGATAATAGTAATTAGCATTATTGATTCATTTTCAGTTTTAAAGTAAACAATTAAATGGAAATATATTTTAACTTAAAAGACATAAGAATCCAGTACCGTATTTCACGTGTGAACTAAAATTTGCACTTAGCCAACAAAAACACAACGCATTTATGTTATTTCATTATTTTTTTGTAATGAAATATCTCATTGCTTTATTGCATAGTCTCATTAAGTTAAACCTAGAAACTCCAAGTAGACACATGGATTGGTAGAATTGAAATACCTCGAGTTCTGTTTCTTCATTTTGATAATTAGTATGCTATTGTGTGTGTTTTCTTGCCGATCTCCTTTTTAAATGTAGCACCATAGGGGCTGGAGACACTCTGTGGCCAAAGTGAACTTGACCTTTACAAACTTAATTCTCCAGACAATATGTGTATCTGAGTGCATATGCTGGAAATGGAATGTATAGCTGGGCATTCTGTGAATTAACTTCCATGCAGGATACAGTATTTATTAGAGATTATGTAACAAAAAATGTGCCGACTTGAAGCTTACACCCAGCAGGAACTGTAGCCATGGTTTGAACTTGGACCAGAGCCCCATGACAACGGGTCCGGAACAAACCATCCCAAACTTGGCACAAAACAGCTCCCTGGGCTCGCAGATTCGGTGGGTCCGATATTTGAAAAAGACGCTGCGTGGTTCTCCAGTCTCTGTCTGGAAGGGGCTCCTGAAATCTGGGGCGTGGGGGCATGGAGAAGATTGTTCGTTCAGAGGTCTGCATCCAGGCGGGCTCCGTGGCTGCCCCTGGCGACGTCCTCAGCATCCTGCACAGCGCCCCTTCGGACCATCTGGCATTCAACTTGAGAATACTCCTCTACACCCTGAAAAGCCCTGGAACTGAAGACCTTTGACTCTTAGTTCACCCTAAAACGGGCACAGTGTATTTGTGCGAATAGCGGAGTAATAAATAAAGGCCTTTTACTGTGTGGGCCAGCACCGTGCAAGGGGTGGCCGCAGACACTCTTCGTTCGCCCTCGCCCATGTGCCGCAGGTACTGCAGTTTGCAGATAAAAGACCTGAACACCGACCACAGCTCAGAGAAAAGCGGTCACTCGCCCGAGTCGCATGGCCCGTGTACACTGGAGCCGGGACCTGAACCCTGGAGGCCCCCAGGAGCGCGCCCCGCAACACCTCCGCTCACACTGGGATCCGTGCCCTGCGGCGTTCCAGGCCCCCGCGCGGCCCTCCGCCCCGCGCACCCACGCCACTGCAGTTCCCCTAGTGGAGCTCTGACTCCCCGCAGGTCCTTGGGGCTCACGTGGCCGTGGCATGGTGCTGTGGCCCAGTACTGCTGGTTCTCAGAGCGAGCCAGAAATCACTGCGCACTTGCCCGGCAGGAACGTGAGCCCAAGCCACCGCCCATGAATCAGGCGTATTTCCTGTATGGGAGGGTTCTTAATAGTCTCAGAATGCTCAGGTGTTCGTTACTGTTAGGTTTAGCTTCCTTACAGTCTCGGCTGGTGTGGCTCAGTGAGTTGAGCGTGGCCCTATAAACCAAAAGGTTGCTGGTTCGATTCTCAGTCCGGCCACATGCCCCCTAGTAGGGGGTACGCAAGAGGTAACCACGCATTGATGTTTCTCTCCCTTTCCTTCTCCCTCTCAACCCATCTCTCTAAAAATAAATAAGTTGAGTTTTCTGACAACTTCTTTCTTCTAAATGCTATAATTCTAAATTCCATAAATCTAAATTCTGTGGCCCTGTGACCATAAAGCGCTTCTTTACAAGTGTAATCATTAAGGACGTCGGAGATCTGTTATTTGTACACGCACGTTAAAAACGAATCCGGCGTGGATGGGCCCCAGATGGCTCTGGGTTCCCGCGTTCAGTTGTCCACCAGACGCTCTCCAAGGTTCTCTGCACTGACCCAGCACGCACACCGTTCCAGAGGTTTTTCTACAGCAGCGACCCGTACCTATTCCTTTAAAATGGGGTTGTAGATCAGGGTTTTTAGTAACTTTTAGCGTCATCACTTATCTTAGTGTGTGATAAGACGTGTTTAAATGGGCTCAAAACACAAGCATCTCGAGCCGCTCTATTTTGTATTGTTTTATAGCACCTGTACCACATTGTAAAGAAGAAATGTGGATTTTAAAAATCAAATAGTTGTAAGTGGGTTCAGTTCCAAAATATGGGCAATAATAATTGATTTAATTATTTTCTAGTCACCGTAATACCCAATTATTGAGGACCTATGACGTCCTAAGGATCACCCCTATTTCAGGTGCCTAACACTTAGATAGGCTGGGGGGAGGGATGTGAAAATCGGCCTGGCTGCCGGGACAAAGGACTGCAGATCCCGGGGCTAACATGACAGGAACCACTGTCTCCCAGTTCCGGAGGCTGGAAGTCCAAGGTCAGGGTGCCTCCATGGTCGGCGTCTGGGAGGCCTCTCCTTGAGCAGCGGATGTCCGTCCGCCCTCTCGCCCCGTGTCCTCACATGGCCCCCTAAACAGCTACACTGAGATGTGCCCTTACATGTTAGCACGAACTCCTTGTCCCTGCGCTGAAACTGGAGTGCTTAACTGGCGTGTCTTACTGGTTGTGCAGGGCCTGCTTCCTTTATCGGCCTTTAAATTAAACTGTAACGAATTCCTAAATCTGTCTAACAGTCTGGTGCACACTTCGTAGGATTCGAAGCTCTCCAGATTGGTTTTTTAAGCCATTAATTTTAGCTCCTTACTTGCTGGTCGGCAGATGTTAAATCTTCGGGATGATGGAGTTGTTAACGTCGTAGGAATCAAGCATCTTTTGCTGGCATGTCGCGCTTCGTGTCACCTAATTTTCGTTTCCTTGTGTTGCAGTCAGAAATAAAACAGCAGCCTTATTTACCCCATTATGTTCTTACTTTTTACCTGGTGTATGGAAAGTGAATGTTTAATGGTAAATCTGTGTGGCTTTCAACATTATAGGTGACAAAAAATGTCAAAGAGTTTTTGCTCTTCTGGCCGATTGATAGACAAAGAGCCACATGTACGAGATATTACCGGGGAAGCGGGGGTCGTACTGGATAGAAACGGTCGCCTTGTAGAATTGGCCACGTCTGCACGTCAGGGATAAGGTCAGTGTGTCTGTGATAAAGGAGCTGTTCTTCATGACCAAGCCATCAATCGGCCACTGTCCCGGGGACAGCTGAGTCACTGAGCATGTTCTGATCTTCACTGCAGGCACCAGCTGGTCCCGAACACAGCGGTGGTTGTTCCTGGCCTCCCATTTGTGACTCCCATGTGTCTGGTGCCCATTCAAGGACATCGGCTACATGATAAATTCTGTGTTCGTGATTATGTCATCTTCTGTTAGGTGCCCATTGAGGGAGCTGGAAAGGAAATGGTTGGTCGCTCCTGATGTGCAGATACAACTTGTGCGAGCACCTTTATTCCCATGCCCCTGAGGTAGGCCGCTGGGTTTAGTGTTCCTCCCGGCAAATGTGTAGTTGCGATCTGGAGGCGTAATTTTAATCCTTCAGGTTTATTCTGGTCACCCAGCAAACAGGAACCTTCGTGGCGATAATAAAACTGGCACCCCTTGTGCGATTCCTGAGCCGAATCCTGCAAACTATTATCGCCATTTTCATTTTACAAATGGTATTAACTAACGCTCCGAGAAATGAAGTCGTCTGCCTGAGGTCACAGAAGCAATCAGTGGTAGGCTGACATTTTAACCCCGATGACTAAACTCCTATAGCTGAGCCTTTTCTCCTGGTCTACACTGACTGAATGGGGAATCTCTTAAGAATCTAGAGGGTCCCATAAACACACACACACACGCACACACAATTGAGGAACTTTGATGAAATATAAAAAAGCAACTGTTGATAACCAGAACCTGAAAAAAATTGACTAACGGCTGAAAATTCGAAGTAATTTCATTAATATCATTTCATTAACTCTATGTGCTCTTGAGACAGTAATATATTCATAGATATATGTATAGGAAACAAGATGTGGTTTTTAATTTTTCTAGTAGGAACGTTAAAAAAGTTTTAAAAGGGTGAAATTAATTTTAGGAATTCATTTGATTTAATGGATTATATCTGAAATAGTATCATTTCAACATATATCAGTATAAACTTACTAATGAGACATTTTGCATCCCATTTCTTTACAAAGCTTTCTGAATTTGCCACCTTTCTGGGCCTAGGAAGTGGGAGGGTTGGAGAGGAGGTGAGCTTGGCAGATGTGAGCGTTTGAGTGTTGAGTGGCCCCCCGTTGGGCCAGAAACCCTGAGAGGAAGCCAGTCACCAGGGAGGTGGAAGAGAAAACAAGGCAGATGGGGTTGTCCTCATGTCTGCCTTAAAACTGGGGAAACTCCACCTCAGTGAACCTGGTGGCTGGTAGGCTGGGCTGCAGAGCCCAGAGGGCAGACAGCCCACCGGGGTGAGAAGGAAGGTGGGCTGGAGGCTCGGGGGTCTTCCTAGTGTGGGAGCCCGGGAGGACAAAGCCAGGGGGCCACAAGGACATCTAGCGTCGGTGGCCAGCAGGCACCAGTGCCCTGGAGGGAGAGCCCGGGGCCCATGGAGACCTGCGAAGGCAGAGGCCATTCTGTAGCACAGTCCCTCGGCTGCCCCGAGGCCGCCTCCCGGCTCAGCCCTGTGGTCTCTCAGCCTCACACAGGATCCCAGGGCCATTTTGCCAGGAAGGGAAGCGTGAGAAAAGAGAACGCCTGAGCCTTTATTCCCCGTGCCTTCCTGCCTGGTTCCCTTGCTGTGCAGCACAGGACGCTCACTCACGGCAAAGCTGAGATGCGTTACGGGAGATGCAGCAGCTGTGTGCTTTCTATAGCCCAGACAGTCATTTACAAAAGCTACGACTTTAGTGCACCACTGGTGTTGCGGCCATCACAGCCCTGAGAAATCCGGGTGGTGTGACCCAGACGTGTCCGGTACAAAGCCCATGGTCTTTCCACCTGGGCGTTACCTCTCGTCACAATTCTGTAGCCCCCTCAGACACCTTCCCATCACCATTTGGCAAACTGATGAGCATGAGTGAGCATGCGTACAGCCATAGGTTTTCAGGCCACTGCCCACCCTGCATGCTAACAAGCCCCTCAGTTTCGTTCAGGGTCTCTGCAGCAATTTGCAGTAGCTGTGTGGAGCTGTGCTGGGAGCTTCTAGCCTGGGAGCTGTCAGGCTGTGGCTGGTGGTCAGTGTGGGGCAAACTAGAAGCTGGAGAAAGGGAACTAACGTGGTCCCGGTAGACAATGGTCCCACCGGGGCTGTGAGCACTGGCGTCCAGGCCCTGACTTGACCCCTGCTGTCAGCAAGGACTCGCTGCAGGCCAGACCCTGCCCGGAACTTCACCTGGGTCATGCCACCGAGTCCTTTCAGCCCTGGCTGGGGGTAGTTTTACCACCAGTTTGCACGTTACACACCAGGAGACCACGGCTCAGACAGGGTGGATAACTCATGCCCGTGAGTGGCAGAGCCAGGGCTCCAATCCAGATCTTATTGGTCCCAAATTAGATGCTGTGGTCACGATGCCACTGTCACCTCCTCCTCTGGGTCACTTTCTCGAACCTGAGTACATTCATTCATTCATTCATTCACTTGCTCATTAAGCAGATAGTGATTGAATGTAGGATCGTTTTCTTCTAGCACCGTGACTAATGGTCACAAACCTCGTGTCTTACAACAGCCCGAATCCATTATCTTAGGGCTGCCTGGGTCTGCAGTCCAACACGGGCCTCCAGGGGTGAAAACCAAGGTATCCGCCCCACTGCTCCCTCAGAGGGCCCCGGGGGAGAACGCATACTCCTCGCCTTTTCCAGCCTCTCTGAGTTCCGTGGCTGCAGCTCCACTCCTCCTCCTCCAGCGGCAACAGCACAGCATCTTCCACTGTCTCTGACTCCAGCCTAGGGGGCTCATACCCATCCTGTCGCAGGGCCCACCCTGTGCCAGGTGCCGCTTCAAGAAGCACAAGACAGACGAGGAGAATGACGAGAGCAGGTGAACACATACAGAGGCAAGAAGACTGTGTCAGTGGCTGGTGGGTACTTTGAGACAATTAAAAACTCAACAAGGCGCCTTCTCGGGCAGGGTACACGTGTGCCACTCACTCCACCATCTGTGAGCACCTGCCAGGGGAAAGTGCCCCGTGCACATCAGTGAATGGACACAGGGCACCGTTCTAACAGGTGTTCCAGCTGCGGGAACAGGTCAACGTGTGAACCCAGAAATGGAGCATGTGACTTTAGACGGCAACCAGCGCTGTGAAGGAAATACTCCGTCCTCTCTCCCCTGTACCTTTGCAATGGTTTGCTCTTTAATTCAGTAATCTAGTATGTCTTCACTGAGTGCTTACCCTGAGTCAGGCCAGGTGCTGACGCAGTGCAGGGTTTGGGGTGAAGGACTCGGATTTGGCTTCTGCATCCTCACTCTGGTGAAGGAAACCAGTAAATTTAATTAAAAACATACATCGTGGTGAGTGTTCTGAAAGAGAACAAGCCACGTGTGTGGAGAACACGCATCAGGATACCTGGGACCAGGACCGCTTCCCCGCCCCCGCTTCACTTTCCCCTTTTGGGGAACCCCAAAGAAACAGTTTTAGGTATACAGTAAGTGCTGAACAAACACCAACATTGGTGCATTTTTATTTTTAGTTATGCATGGCATCGTATGGTTTTAAAATTGCACAGTGCTTTCTCAACTTAGCCAGCAGATGGGTGTTCATTAGCACGAGTGAGTCAGTTCACATTGCTGAATAATGTGGGCACGGCGGTTACGTTTTAGTGAAAGCAAACCAGTGAGCAAAACCCTGTCTGTGTGTGTGTCAATTATTGCATACAGTTGGAAGCAAGGATTAAAGTAGAGAAGAATACACACCACGCTGTGGGCAGTGGCAAACGGTCAGCTTTGGCCTTCTGCATCTGTGTGCTAGTAGATACCCACGGGACGGATGAATGAAGACAGAGAGTGTGGGTTAGTTAAACGGGTGGGCCGAGCCTGCGAGGTGCTGAGTGCCCACTGACCCTGGAGGGCTGCTTGGGTACCATCCCCCTCAAGTCAGAGCCCCTGCTGTCTGTGGTTTGTTTTAGCTACATTTTGACATCTGATTAACCTAGATGGTTTCATAAGTGAATTAAAAACCAAGCGAGCATAAATAATCAATTCCTGTCCTGTATCCAACTCACTAATAGACTCTTATACCATAATTTCCTCTTCTGCAAATGAGGGATAAATAGGCATTCTATGAGGGTAACACAGAGCGGTTCAAAGACACAAAGTACCGCAGAGCTGCCCAGTAGAAGTAAAAACTTGCGAATTTCTTCATGACATCACACCAACTGTCTGTGCCCCAGCAAAAATATTGTGCATTATTAAGCGCTGCTGTGACCCACCGTAAGGTCGAATTACTTGAATAAAGGTCACCGTTCTCCCATAACCCTTAAAATTCAGGCTTCCTCAGCTCCAGATCTGGACAGAAAGTGGGGTCTGGTGGTGGAAGAGCCAAATGCAGGCTGTCCCAGTCACAGAAGCTTTTTCACACATGTGCACTGTGGCCAGACTGCCTTTGGATCCTTGTAAACAATGCTGCCGTCCTTAGATCAATTTAGGAGCGAAGACCACATTCAGGGGAAACTTCGGGAGGTTGTCCCCAAGCCCGCAGATGACTGCAGGCTGGCCCCAGTCCATAGGTGAGGGCCTGGCTGCATCCGAGACCGTCTTCGGGGGTGAAGGGAAAGGCAGATGTTGCCAAAGCCACATAGGCCACTTCCTGCTGCGCACAAGTTGCGCAGACAGACCGCGCCCCGCCCTGCGTTACCTTGGCAGCCCTCGTTCTCCTCTCTCCTTTCAGCTCCTTTGCATCTGCGGATGCTCAGCTTATGTGCATTGGCCACGTCCTCCAGGCCAGAAATCAGTGAAAAAGAGGAAGGGAAGGTCGTGGTACCCAAGAGCTTTTCCTCCTTCCCTTCCACATCCCTCTTGTCTCAACATTGCAGCCCCAAAAGTCAACTTGTGCGTTCTTCACGATAAGCTCTGTCTTGATTCTGTTTTCCATCTGCACAATGAAGGTAACGGTTATGTTGAGAACGTCACCAGATAATTAGTGTACAATGCTCAGAACACGGCCTTCAACAGTGGTCACTCATTAAGGCCCAGTGCTAATGAATATTAGCAATATGAATGTTATTCAGTTATCAGTTCACATTTATTTTGTCTTCCTGAAGATAGGATGCTTCTAGCATTCTGATGGATGTGGGAAATTATGAGTGCGCCTCACAGCTGCATTACAGGAAATCTCCCAGGCAGCCCGACTTTCACGCCCTTGCTCCCGAGCACTAGCCGAGGCGCGGTATCCGATGCTGCATCCTGGAAACCTGAAATGGTGTGATACCTTCGCCTTGTTATCCCTGTGGGCAGAGCTCTTAGCACTTTCTGTCCGCACTGCAAATGCGTCCTTTCCCGTTCTCACCTCTCTCTGCGGCCCTCTCCCGTGCGGGCGTGGACCCTCAGAAACTGACATTGTTCAGCTCTTCCCAGGACCGGTCCTCGTGACCAGGCCCCGCGACAAAGGCCACGGGCCCAGGTGCAGACAAGCCAGCTGGTTCTTTTTTTTTCCTAGGGTATTGGGACCGGGGAGAGAGCGGCTGGAACTTGGCTAGATGGAAGCTTTGTGTCACGTGGCCTGTTTAAATATTCACACAGCCTCTTTGGCAGTGAACAGGGCTTCAAGCTTTGCCCAGCAGGGGGGGAAAAAACAGAGACCATAATTACTGAATTTCATAGCATTCTAAAATGGCTGCTATGAATTAAAAACTTAACCATGGCCTTTGGTTGACTCTCTTAGGCAAATGATTGGACATAGAGGGAAGGAGGGAGGCCGGGAGGGAGGGAGAGACAGAGATATCAGTTGGTTGCTTTACTCGTTGATGCGTTCACTGGTTGATTCTTGTATGTGCTCTGACTGTGGACCGAACCCACGACCTCAGTGTATTAGAACGGCGTCCTAACCGACTGAGCTATCTGGCCAGGGCCAAAAATGTATTTTTTATTCAACTCAGACAATAGGCAAGTGGTTTTAAACATCTCTAACCACTTTTCTGAGTACATATTATCAGCATCAGATGCGTACGACCACTAATACCATAAAAACATATTGTCATAACAACAAAAATTAAAAAATAAAACCACAACACATTATCCAAGCCATCTCTTTTAGAGTCACTTTGCTAATGACTTGAAATAATTACTGACCATTATTTCCTTTTGCAGCCAACCAATTTGCTTTGTAGTAACAGGATTTAAATAATAAGCAGTTGAGCTACAGGATGAGTCAGTTGGGGGACGGATCGAGCTATCCTTGAACACAGTGTCTCAACTCGAAGCCGCCGTAGCGCAGTCGGCTCCCACTATCTATGTCCTTTCCGCTCATGTGAACATACCAAAGCTGTATGTATCCATTCCTTGTTTGGTGTCACTGTTAGCTGATACTTCCTCCCTGTTTGTAGTTAAGTTTTCATGGTGTCCTAATTGCGGACAATCAATTTTTAATTTCATAACTTCAGGTAGCAACATAAAAACAAACCTTGGCATTACTTAGTAAAAAAAAAACACCCCAGCTTTATGCCTGTCTCACACGTTCAGATTCTGTCAAGTCTGCATCCTCTCAAAGGGCGTGTAAACCGTAATCGGGAAGGAGACATCGTCGTCAGTGGCCCCCTATCACCACGTGGACCTGAAACGTAGATTCATGTAGAACAAGAACATCGGGTGTTTCGGAAATGGTCACTTGGAATGGCTGTGCTCAGTGCTCCTAAATGATTAATAATAAGAATAGGCCCTTAGTAAATTTCAGGTAAGTAAAATTAAGTAATCGCTACACTTCTACTTTTAAGAAACTTTCTTAGGCAATGAATAAAAGGCAGTTACCACTGAACCCTGTAGGGGTGCACATATCTTTCACCACATCATTATAAGCGTGGATGCATAATACCTCTCTAAGGTGTCTATCAAGGCGGGGCCTTCGTGAAAAGGCGTGTTGTCATTTGTTATTTCAGATGTACATCACCAACACGATCAAAGCCAAGGGGACGAGACTCGCTAAGCCGGTCCTGTGCTTGGGCTTGATGTGCCTGGCCTTTCTCACCGGGCTCAACAGAGTGGCGGAATACCGGAACCACTGGTCTGATGTGATAGCAGGCTTTCTGGTTGGAATATCGATAGCTGTGTTTCTGGTGAGTACGCATTTCTGGAGATGGCACCGGGTTTTTAGCGGACCACCTGTAAGAGAATGCACGCGTAAACCACCTGGGTTTGTCTAAATGCGGTCTATCAAGTAATCACCTACGTATTCTATCAGGGGTGTCCAACCTGAGGCCCACGGGCAGCTCAGGATGGCTGTGAATGCAGCCCAACACAAAATTGTGAATTTACGGAAAACATTATGAGATTTTTTTTTTGTAATTATGTGTTGCAATATATTTAGCGTGGCCTGAGACAACTCTTCTTCTTCTACTGTGGCCCAGAGATGCCTAAAGTGTGGACACTCGTGGTAAGACATTCATCTCCTCCTCTTCCCTCATTTCTTCTGCCTCAAGTCAGGTGTGGGGGTGAAAATGTGAAAATATATTTTCATATAGAATGGTGCAGAGCTAAAAACACTCATTCATCCCTGGTTGGTTTTTAGGACTGGGGTGCTTGGATATTTTTAAAATTCCCTCAGGGCACTTTGCATCATTGTGGAGCAGCTGGAGACCCCCAGAGAACTCGAGTACCTTGCTCGGCACGGTGCCACCCATGGGCCACCTGTCCCAGCCATAGTGCGCACCAATAGGTAGCCCTCCCTCCAGACGTGACCCGGCTTCCTCCTGAAACTAAGGACTCACATGTTCCCAAGGCAACACCACCTCCAAGCAGGTGTGGCCACACGGTGACGGCACAGCAGTGACTTCTGAGGAAGGAAGCGTGCCACCTCGGCTCTCGTTTTAGATTCCCCTTCACACGCTTCTACAGCTTTTAGAGGTCGGAGGGTGTACTTTATCCTGGCTTCAGAATTCATTGGTCCATCGTGCGTTTGAGTATATAGGTCATTTTACCCGGGCAAAACCTGTGTAGACTACACATCAAAACATCTCTTTGCTTGACACCTTGCAAGACACACTTCAGTTCCCTTTGGGTTTTATTTAAATTGCTCTCACGTCAGCGTTGCTTCCCCTGCCGCCTTCCCTACCTAATACGTGTAAGTAAAAACTCACGTGGACCTTTCCAGCTACCGAAGGTTTGAGCACAGTCTATGTGCCAGGCATTTTAAAGAGGTTTTTCTTCTAGAACGTCCTGTGTAACGAGGTGACTGAGTACATCCTCATCCTCGGCGTACACCTGATGTTACTCCCTCTGAGTCCCAAGGTCCCTGGGAGACCTACCCCCACCCTTGAGACGTCTGACAGACTCCTGAACACCGGGGCCCAGCCTGGAGCCAGAACTTCTTCCTATCGTCACTCTCTACAGTTGAAACAGGTTCACGTAACAAAACAAAAACAGAAGACAGGAACCCTAAGAAAATAATCACGGGCGAGGCAGAGAGAGAGGACCACAGTCAAAATCTCAAAGCTGTCTCAGCCGGTGGAGCTGCTCTCAGCTCCACGGGCCCAGAGCAGCTTCTCGGGATCTCATCAGGCTCGCTGGCTGCCTGGCTGCCTGGCTGCTGCTGCCTCCCTTTGCCTCCAGCAACTGTCTAGATGCCTTGCCACGCCAGACCCAGAACCCTCGTGTCTTCCCAGTCGCTCCCCCCTCTGCAAACCACGAGGGGGAGGGGGAGCTGGATCTCAGGGCTCACGACCCTCCGCAGCACATACCTGTTCAGAACATTCTGTGGTGGCCCTTCAGACATTCCTGTGTCCCCAGGAAAATGACCATATGGAAAGGCCATGGGACCGTGAGGCTTCACCTCTGTGATAGCCGAACGAGCCTCGGTGTGTTCACTCATGACCACTGAAGAGCGTGGTGCCCACTGGTGCCAGGCGTGGTGTCGGTACAGTGTGAGACTCGGGATGCTCAGGGGCCCGGAGAGACTGGACTGAGTGACAGTCTGGTTTGAAGGTCAGACCGTGATACAGTCCTCAGGTTAGTCCCCCAAATATTCCCTCCCGTTGTTCATCAGATAAACATTTGTGGAGCCCCTACGGCAACCCAGGCATGATTGCAGGGCTGGGAATAAATCCGCGAAAAAGGTGAACTTCAGTAGATGCAGTTTGGTGGGATGAGGGACGAGGGCTCTCCGACCAGCCCCATGAGTGTCCTGTGGGAGAGCTTCTCCCAGCCACTGGTAACTCTCCGATGGCAGCAGGTGTTCAAGAGAATTCAACCCCGTTCTGACATGGTCCACCCACGGGCAGTGTCAGGTCCTCTCAAGGCTCAGCCCACAGGCTGCGTCCCCTGCAGGTACCTCTCTCAAGGCTAGTCACCACCTGTGCTCCCAGGGGACCAGGGACAGGGTGGAGGTGTCAGTGACCCCTGCTTGGACTTCAGACCCAGGTCTCGAGTCTGGTTGTTGCCAGCGCTTCTGACCCAGTGACTAGATGTCATGGGTTCCTACAACTGCCTGCTTAGGTTCAGTTAATTTGCTGGAATGGCTCAGGAAAGCCTGTTCACTCACTAGATGACCCGTGCATTAGAAAAGGAACTCGGGACCAGCCAGACAGAAGAGTGCACTGGGCGAGGCGTGGGGAAGGGGAGGGACTTCCATGCTCCCTCCAGGTGCTCACTGACCTGGAAGCTCTTAAAAACCTCTACTTTTGGGTTTTTACAGATTGATTAAGTCATCGGCCATTGGCTACAGATACAGCCTCCAGCCCCTTCTCTCCGTCTCAGGTCTGATTGAATCAATCACGTGGTTGAGTCTCCTGGCAACCAGCCCAAGTCCTTAGGTCCAATTGCTGCCTTGTTAACATAACAAGACACACCTGTATTGCTCTCCTTGCAGGAAGTCCAAGGGTTTGTTGGCACAGTGTTAGAAACAGCATGAAGACCAAGTAAATATGAGAAATACATTGTTGATCTAAATGACCCAATGCATTTTTCTTATAAATCACAATATTGCAACAAGAGAGACACAGGTTTTGCAGAGGGTCAAACGCAATGACAGGTACACTCACAAGATCCTCTGTGGGGATGAGGGGCCAGTCAGAAAGAGGAGGTGGTGCATGAACTTGAAAAGGTTGTGCAGCAGCTAGGTCTAGGCTGGGGCCTAAGGAAGAGGGGAGGGAGCACAGTGCCCAGAGGGGAACGAGACGCTTCCTACAGTAAGCACATATGTAGCGCCTGCTGTGTTCTGGGCCCAGGGCACGGCGTGCCTGTGAGGGGGTGGGCTGTCCTGCAGGGGTACCTGTCGTCCAGCCCAAGGGACAGCCAGGGGGAATAGAGAAGCAAAGGGGGAATGAATCCCTGGGATGGCCTGGGTGTTAAGAGGATATTCTGGGCTTTTGTTGATAAACGGGGGTGTTTTGGGAGCCCCTGGCAGGGTTCAACCTAGTTGAAACTGAAAAACAGCAAGCAGAAAAACAGCAAATAGAAAAATAGCCTGCGTTAGCCCAGCTTCTTGTACTCAGTTTTTACCACTGAACAATTTGTCTGACCTTCCCGAGCCTAGTTTGGTCCTCTTTAGGTGAGGCGAGTAGCAGCCTCCTGGGAGGGTCCTCGTGAGGATTGATGCAGGTTAGAGGAAACAGCATTTGCACAGTGAACGGGCTGTGGAGGATGGGCCTAAGTTCTATAAACGATCATTTCCCTCCCGTCCCTTTTACTCCATGACAAGGTTGATGCTTTGAAAATAGGTTTGCTGGAGGGTGACACTCCAGGTGAGGGCGGAGGGGACAGGTGACACAGAACCGGGGAGGTGAGATGGAGCCACCGGGCAGGAGAGCATCAGGAGGTTCGGCAGGTAGACCAGTTGGAGCCTGGTGGGACACTGGAGCTGACGGAGCGGAAGGACGGAGAGCCATCCCCGGTGACCCCACCGGGTGGGCTTCTCATCTCGGCAGCTAAGTAGAAGGTTTATTCTGAGCAGCGACTCTGGCTCTGCTGGCACCATCCTGAGTGTTTCCAGTTAGCTTGCAGGGTGCGTGGCATCTATGGCAAGTCCAAACTACTGCAAAGACTAGCCTGCGCTAAGCCAAGCCTCCGTGTCTCAGAGGCAGGCCTGCACATTCCCCATCACCTGGACCCAGCATCTGGTGTCTGCCTTTGACTCATTCTCCTGGTCCCATACCCCTTGACTCAGCCAGTCCCAGCTCGTCCCCACTATGAAATCATGCCTTCCATGTCTTCTTGCTTTGCCACTGTGACTACAACCTATCAAATTAGATCAGTGCCCCTTCCCTCGATTGTATCCACAGGTTCTTAGCTGCCTCCTCCCTTCAGAGTCTCCTCCCAATACCTCCCCCTCTTCTTCTAGACACACGGAAACAATTCACTGCTGACAACAAAACAAACAACAAACGTCTGCCCTGCTGCGTTAAACCCAGACACTGCCGCTGGACTCCGGGCTCCTCAGTCACCCGGCTGCACCCTCGCTCGCCGAGTGTCTGCTTCTGTCTTTTCCTTGGAAACCCTGCACGCGGACCCAGCGGTCCATTCAGTGTTGTTGCTCACAAGCAGGCCCTGTCCAGCCCACGCATTTGCGCCAGCGGGGACGTCCGTCCTCTGTATGTGTCAGAGAGCAAAACGGGGGCCCAGGGCTCAGAGAGACCAGGGCTCGAACCCTGCTGTTGCCACCCATTGAACGTGTGACTAACACTCTTGTCTGTGTGCATGGCCACCGAACTTCGAGAACAGGGTCCCCATGCCTACAAAAACACTAAACAAATACTAACTGAACAAGAGTTGTGGATCAATTGATGTTATTTTATACAAATGCATTTCTTAAAGCACTTCCAAAGAGGGTGTGCATCGCAGTGCAGGAGGTGTGGTTCAAGTTCGCTGACCCGCAGCAGTGGCTTGTCACGTCCGCATTGGTAACGTCATGAGTTTCTGAGTGCTCTCTACCGCATCAACTCACCGAGTCCTGACAACAGCGCGCGGAGATGTAGCTGCCGCCCGCCTTTCGCAGATAAAAGGAACAGGTCTGGCTGTAGTAAGCAGCTCACATAGTCCACAAATACGGGAGCCCCGTGTTCAGGCCCGGGCGTCCTTGATCCCAGAGCCCATGCACTTCACCTCGTGCGGCAGAGGAAGAAGGAAAAGGATCACAAATGGACGAGTTTAATTTATCACCGCTTTTGGGAGAAGTCAACAAGTACACGGGTAGTGGCGACAGTGTTGCTGTTGGGCGACTGGGTGTAATGACACCCCCGGAAGTCACTCACGTGGCAGTAGAACGTTTCCAAGGACAGTCGCTTTACATTCCATGGAAAATCAGAGAATTAGAGTGTCTGGCCTGCAGACAGACTCCTTCAGTCACCTGGTCACTCTCGACGGTGAGCAAGGAGGAGACGCAGCCCGCCTCCTTGGAGCTTACCATCTCGGAAGAGACTCGCATCAACCTTGGTGTTATAATTTCATACAGAAATGAGTGCTTTCCTGAAAAGAATCACAGGTTCACGTGAGCACAAAACCCAGACAAACAGGACAAAATAGGCCGACCCCGCTCTAGGGCTAGCAGTGTCCGTCCTCTGTGCTCTGTTGAAACATCATTACAGTTTCTGTGACTGTCCCCAAGCACCTCCTTCCCTGACTTCAGAGAGCTGGCTGGCAGTGGTGAAGGGGTCCTGTAAATCACCACGCTTTGATCTGCGCTTCCGATCTGTCATTCTTCAAGGAAGTACAGGCTACTAAATCTGTAACAATTTGCAAGGAAATATTTTCTATGCTGACTTCTCACAGTGTGTGCGGTTATTTTGTAGATTTATACATTTTATTTAAAATCCGCAGAGCAACCAAGATCTAATTGGCCTTTGAAAATATTCAGCGATGAGACCTGTTAGAGAAAAGGCTTTCCAATGGGACATTTGTGGAATTATACAATGTAAATGTATAATTATGTATTAAGCATTTATTTAAAAAAATGAATGTTAGGTTTTAACGGCAAGTGAATCCTGTATTTTGATTTGATAATAGAATATAAAATCCAGAAAAAAGAAGGCTCAAGACTATCTTACCCTTAGTTATACAAACAAATAATAACAGGTAATTTTCCTGTGCTGTTTAATTTACTGTTCCTCAAGGTATGATCCACCTGCATCAGAAGTTTCCAGAATGCATGTTAGAAGTACCAACTCTTACGCTTCAAAAAATTAAAAATCTAACTGCCTTATGAGTTCTACTTCTGGAATATATCTGAAGAACCCCAAAACACTAATTTGGGAGAATATATGCACCCTACGTTCATTGCAGCATTATTTACAATAGTGAAGGTTTGGAAGTAAGCCAAGTGCCCAGGAGTGGATACTCAATAGAATACTACTCGGCTGTAAAAAAGAAGGAATCGTACTTTTTGCAGCTGTATGGATGGACCTGGAGATTATTCCGCTAAGCAAAATAAGCCAGTCAGAGAATGACAAATGTCTCACTCACGTGTAGAATCTAACAAACAAAATAAACTAAGAAACAAAATGGAAAGTGACTCACAGACACAGAGAAGAGACTGGCAACTGTCCCAGGGGACAGGGTATGGGGGGGGGTGAAAATGGTGAAGGGATTAAGCAAAGAAAAAAACAAAAGAAAAAGGGCTAACCCCTCAGCCCCACCCTTCAGCCACGAAGCTACCCTGGAGCAGAGGCCTTGGGAATGCGTACTCACTCCGAACAGTGCCAGAATGTTATTTGCGCGCCCGCTGGCGAAGGACAAACTCTGGTTTAGTTCAAGTCCTGTCTCTCTGGGGTATAATCAAGTGGAACAGGGTCAATTCCCTTTTTGTAAAAGGCTTCTATTTCGGTAATAGCCCCGGCAAGCTATTGTTGAAATGCCAAGGTATATATGGGGTACAACAAGGGATGATGACCTGCGTTAATTAAGAGCACGTTACTAATTAGAGAGTGCCCTTGTGGTGGGTTTATTATGAATTTGATGATGATCTTGAAGCAATGGGAAGTAATTAACATTTAAATTAAGTTGCAGGTTAAGCCACACTGGGGTAAGGTTAGCTTGCTGTAAATTTGTATAAGGTTATGATGTTATTTTTGGATATATTTGAGCACCGACTATTACCTCGTTTAATGAGCATTTTGGAATAATAAAATTGTCATCATCAGCTGAGCTACATATTAACTGATGGATTTTCTGGAACACGTATGCGCTGGGGTGCCTTTCACACTTATACCCGATAAATCTGGGTATCGAGTTATATCCATTTAACACTGAAATAATTTGAATACTTTATTATTATCAGATTTATTGAGCTACTCAAAAAGATTGTTGCCATAGAGAGTAGGGCTTTGCTTTAAACTGTAATTTTTTTCTGAAATCCCAGGTTGTGTGCGTGGTAAACAACTTCAAAGGGAGGCAAACCGAGCAGGAGCACCTGCACGTGGGCAGCCTGGCTCACGCGCCGATGGTCAGCATTCCTCGCGTGGAAAGTCCTTTGGAAAAGGTAACGTTCGTACAGGCGATGCATAATTTAAACTCTAAAATGTGATCGGTACCCAGAGCAAATGAGTAACTAATTCTTCCTGAGCATCCTTGCACCATCATTTTCAACTCACAGAGACAAGCCGAGCCTAAGTGGTGTGTAGCAAGCATTTAGCTCACTGGTGACGTTGTCTTAGCAAGGGTAGCTCACACGTGAACTGCGTCTTTGAATCCCGCACGGGAAAGGCCGGGCGCCTGTGCTGGGAGTATGTTCTGTACTTAGCCGGAGCTTCTAGAAGAGGAGCGCTGTGCAATGCTCCCATGCAAGGGCAGGATAATACGATAGCTTTGCTTGCGAATATATGTGTTCTTTTCATAACATATGTTCCATTTCTTCCAGGCTCCATTTACAGCTGACCCTTGAACAAGACGGGTTTCAATTGCGCGGGTCTATTTTTATGCAGATTTTTCCAATAAATACAGTAAATGTATTTTCTCTTTCTATGATTTTTCTCAGTAGCATTTCTTTTCTCTAGCTTCCTGTATGGTAAGAATATGGTGTATAATACACACGGCCTACGGCGTAGGTGTTCATCAGCTGCCACGTGACCGCGGAGGCTTCTGGTCCACAGTAGGCTATTGGTAGTTAAGTTTCCGGGGGGTCCAAAGTTCCCCATGCATTTTCGACAGCATGGGGGTTGGCGCCCCTAACCCTCACGTTGTTCAAGGGTCAGCTGTGTAAGAGGAACTGCTTAATACAACGCCTGGCACAGAATCGGGGCTCAGTGAACATTTGTGGACGCAGTGCAGACAGGCACCCAGCAGGAAAACACCGGTTGTCACCAGGGAGGCCCCAGGTGAGGGTTGGGTGGGGCTGGGTGGGGCAGGACCAGGGAGCACTTTGAGAGGTGATCAAGGCCTCTCTCGGCATGACAATGAGTTTGAGACCATGTATTTAACCAAAACCTGTTCCTGAGAATTCTGTGAGCTGCATATTTGCAAACGATGTGGCAGTTCCGCACCTGTGTAACTGGTGAAATGCTCGCTCAGGCGGTCGCTACAGGCTTCTCCTCAGCACCGTCTGTGTCCACGTTTGGATCAGTGTCTTGGGCGAAGCATCACCTGCATGCTCATCGGGGGTTTCGATGGTGTGACTCTGTGAGGGACGATTAATACACTGCATGGAGGAATAGAAAGTTCTTGAGAGAGTACTCTAAGATTACAGTTGGTTCACCAGAAATAAGGGCTTGTTGTGTATTTGGGTTTGCACAACGTTCGTGCAGGGAGGACACATCCAGGCGAACTGCACCAACAGAAAGGGACCGTCCAGCGCGTGTGACCAGGTGACACGGCCGCCGGGAGTCCGTGAACGGGAAGCCCATTTAGGAATTAAGTCAGACCCATGTGGAATACTGCGCATGCCCTTGGTGATGTATTTTTAAGGTGGACATTGATCAAATAGAATAGTCAGCACTCGAGAAATAAGTGGTCAGTGAGCGAACGTGTGTGTCCAGGATGACAGGTGGACCCAGAGTCACGGATTTTGAGAGGCGGTGGAAGGGACACACCATGATCAGAGAACAAGAAACGGGAGCAGCAGTAACTTCCTGTCACTGTCTGAAGGACCCGTCGAGTGGCAGAGGGACGCGGTCATCAGAGGTCACAGTGAGGGTGAGATAGCAGAAAGTGTAAGCAGATTAATAACATGTGGAAAGAGGAGAAAACTTTCTGAAAATGGAGTGGCTGCCTCAAGAGCAAAGGAATTTCCTCTCACTGTGGAGTTTCAAGAAGAGCTACATGGCCACCGTTTGTGGCACTGTGGAGGGAACACAAGCATTCGGGTGAGGATGGAGGCACCAGATGGCAGTGATGGCGACGATGAGGGCGATGATGGCTACCGTTTAAAGGTCACTGTGTACGTGCCCAGTGCTACCCTGATGGCTTATGAAATTCCACAAAAATACCTCTATGCTCCACAAGAATAATTTCATTTAAAAAGAAAATGATTGATTTGAGAGAGAGAGAGAGATCAATTGTTGTTCCACCTATTTATGCATTCACTGGTTGATTCTTATACATGCCCTGACCAGGGATTGAACCCACAACCTTGGCGTATAGGGACAAGGCTCCAGCCAACTGAGCTACCTGGCCAAGGCCTATAATGTGATTTCTTACCACAAGTTTTAAAGCTGAGTATCCTTAGACGGGCAAAGACTGCTAATAGTCCACCAGTCTCCTCTCTCCTCTTCTTCCTTTTAGCATCCAAATCCCCAGTCCAATGTCAGCTGCCCCACGGCCACCCCGCTGCAGCCTACACTCCCCGCCGTGTGCCCTGCACTTAGATGTGCCCGTGCAACAGAGTTTAGACCAGGGGCCGTACACAGAGGGGCGTGTCTCTTTGGAGAGCTTGTCCTGGACCTTCCCTACCCTTCTCACCAGACAGAGGGAACAACTGGAGTGACCTGTAATCTGCAGTGGTGCCTGTTCATCTCACACAGCCTGGGCGCACACCTGGTTGAGCTCACAGAGCAGCCCGCATACCAGGTGGTTCCGAGAAGGAAACAGCCGCTGGGCTGCTCTCTCCTCTTTTCTACAGTAGCTTTGCTGATGCTCCGTCACAGTAAATGCCCCCACTGTGCAGTTTAGAAGTCTGAACTTCCACGTGGGTAAGCAGTTGGCAAAAGGGTACATCACTGATCAACCACAAAGAACATTTCAGGGTAATATTTCAAGATACATGCTGATGAGATAAAATATATTTTAAAAATGAATAACATGTATAAGATTACATCTTCTTAACTCTAAAATACAGATAGAAAGCAGTAGAATTTAGAAAGAAACCTTAGGTGTTATTTTGAAGAAAATGGTAGCCTTACGTATCTTTGAAATTAACTTGAATGATAATCAGTCTTCCGCTTTTGAACATATTTATTTGCATAAGGTCTTTAGTAGCCCCCTAGCATTGCCAACTATTTATATACAATTCTATCATTCTATATATTAAATGATTTCAAAATTCTTGGTTTTGAACTTATGTTAATACATTTTTATTTACAGTGAGTTTTAAAATAGCAGATGGTGGGGTTGGTTACAAGGAGGAGGGATTGAGCAAAAAGGAAAAAGGACTCATGGACATGGACAGCAGTGTGGTGATTGCTGGGGGGAGGGGGAGTAAAAGGTAATGTAAAAAAATAAAATAAAGGTTAAGTTTAAAAAATTCAAAAAGGTATGCATGTTAAAATCATTGAAAAAATAAAATAAAATAGTAGATGGTGACTGGCTGGGTAGCTCAGTTGTTAGAGGGTTGTCCAGATACACCAAGGTTGCAGGTTCGATTCCTGGTTAGGGCTCATACTAGAATCAACCAGTGAATGCATAAATGAGTGGAACAACAAATTGACGTTTCTTTCTCTCTCTCTCTGTCTCTCCGAAATTAATAAAAAATAAATAAATAAAATAGATGGTGAAAGCAAAAAAAATATTCTATTAGAATTTTTAGATTGCAAGAGATTAGTGTTTATTGATTTCTTCATTCATTTCTTTGTTTATGACAAATTTATGTGCTTTGTCTTACTCTGGTAGTTGGGAAATAAAATCGTAGAATTCTCCCCTCCAACACCCACCCCTCCAGCACCCTAGCACACCCCTACTGAGCCCGACTCTGCCTTCCACGCTTGTCCTCCCTGCTTCCGGGCAGAGCCCAGCCTGCATAGTGGGTGGCCTGCTCCCCGCACGCACTCGCGGGACCATGGCCCATCAGAGCCACGCTGCTCCTCGCTGTTCCTCGCTGGAGACACATGTCAGGCCTCCCTGGGAGCTCTGCCCACAAGCTGACATAGGACTGTGCTCTCTGCCCCTCTCCCTGCCTGCCGGCCATCACTCCAGGGAAGCCCTTAGCAGCTTTTCCTTCCTTCCCCAAGAAGGAATAATGAGTATTTGGAGGAAATGGATTGCTTTTCATCACAGTTCACAGCGGGAAACAAGGGAATGCAAAATTCCTCCCGCGGCTTGATCTTCACAATTGATAGCTGGAGATCCCTGCAGCTGGTCCTGGAGGAGAGGAGGGGAGACGGGGTACAGCCTGGTCCACGGCCTCACACAGCCAAGCACTCAGCATTTTTACACCAGGCTGTCATCTTCCGCTTGTCAGTTTTGGGTGGAGAGCGCAGAGGGTTTCTCTGAGACACTGAGTGCTTATGTAACCTTGTGGTGCAAAGCACATGTTTGGTAAACAGGAAGGTACAGAGTAATTACAGCATGCTGGCAGTCTTTATTATTATGTCAGCGATTTATCCCTTAATCACGGGGCGTTTGTCATGCACTTAACGGCCCTAGTGTATGTGGAAGAGCCCTGATTTCCCTGAAAGCGCTCATTACAGTCGGTTTTACGAGCACATCCATCTATGGAAACCAGCCGATTGCATCCTGTCGTCCACTAAATGTCCGTTACTGGAATAGCCCGAAATAGCACATCACTGCGTGCCAGGGTGAGTTATGGGCTCAGCCGAAGGGCCCGGTGCCCGATGCTGTGGTCGTCCTTCCCCTGGGCGGGGAGGTAGAGTGCCCGGGGATGCTGGACAGTTTTGACCCGGGGCAGCTGACTTACGTGCTGTGTGACTCAGTGTTCTCATTCCTAGAATGATAGTAATGAACGTTCAACACAAGTTAGAGTATGTTTCTGAAAATAAAAGGGTGAACGACAAGAAAACCAATTACATTTGTGGAGAACAGCTCCTTTCCACTGTGGAGGAAATTTTTAAAAACAGGCGACACGAGAGACGAAGCAGCTGGCACGATGGCCCGTTAGGAAGCTGTTGAAAGACTCAAATAACATCACAGCAGGATGCAAACCAGTACGTCCCGGACACCGCAGAGGATGACATCCACACTGCGGAGAGTCCAGCCCGTTATGTGGGGGACAGGCTTCGGCGAGTGCTGTAAAAGTGCGAGAGGATAACGTCGACCTGTGAAGAGAACCCAGAGGTGAGGACGCAGCAGAAGGCTGGCACAGCAGTCGTTGCAGATCCCGCGGGAGAGAGCGCGTGGAGCTATATAGCAATATTCAGATGCACCTGAAGGAAGCCTTTCCTCCAAACAAGCACCTGAGTCTTTAGACCAGCAGGGTTAACTGGAGGCAAGGTGAAATGAAAGTCATTCCAGAAGTCAGGTGTGTCTCGGTGAGGTTTTTCAACTTCAGTGCTGGGGAAAGAGTCCTGTAGATGTTGTGGAAGATGGTATTACTATTCCCGATTGGGAACCAGCCCCTTCCTTAGGCAGTGTCCTCTCTGGTCCAGTGGTTTTGACCTTGGTCTCTGCCCCGTCAATCCGAAACTGATGGAGCCAGCGTGACTTTCTGTCAACCTCAGTGCTCCAGGGCTTCTTCCAAGGCAAGGCCATGTTCTGGGGAGCGAGGGCCCCTCCCCCAGCCTGGACCCCAGAACCAGACATCCCCCTCTCACCCTCAGAAGATGCCCAGAACCTGACCACCAACAGGCAGGATGAGGGAAGGACACGTTTTTGTTGCTGGAAGCCACTGAGCTTTTGAGGTAGGAACGTATACCCCTAGTGAAAACTAACAAACAACGGACACAAGACCCAAGAGAGATAGCGTGCTAGCCTCAGGCTCCTTCCTCCATGGCACTAAACACCGGAACGGAAGGGAGTTACGTCTTTGAGTTCTTAAGGGGGGAAAAAAGTGCGTGACACAAGAATTCTATTCCCACCCAAAAGGTCATTTAAGTATTAATGTAATCATGAAATACCATATACGTAAGAATTCAGGAATTATACTACTTACGAAAGGTTTCAGAAGTATTGACCCGCTCACTGAGCAATGTACTGATATCTAAGCTCTCCCCCTGGGAAAAGTCAAGATACGAAGGAATTGGCAGAAAGAATGGAAACCACTAAATATAGAATTAATTAGAACTGACTGTGGTAAACACAGTAACAGAAACAGTGCAACCTCATAAAATCCATTGAAAGAGAAGAGATGCAACAATAGAGCGATGGCAAAACGAGACAAATCGTAGATCACGCAGGCAACAGTGTAAATGTATGGTAACCCCCAGATGCCATAAAGGAGAGACTCAAATCACTGTTTCATCCTTGGCGTTGTTAACTCGAAAAATGGAGGGGCAAGCATTTTTTAAAATAACAGTTATCAAAAGAAGTTTAAAACAATTTATAAAAGGCCAATGACTGTATACAGTACAAACAACACACTTGTCAAAGGTTGATACCTGTAATATATAAAATGTCTGTAATATATGAGGTCTGTCCAGAAGGTATCCAGCCATGTAATGTGAAAAAGAGACATTTACTGAAGAAGATACACTGTACATAGGACAAGGATGCCTCAGTCCCCTTCAAAGTAGGCACCATGGGGCCTCACACAGCTCTCCCAGTTGCCATCAGCTGCCCTGTTGTATTTTCCTGAATCTCATCAATGGTCTGAAATCTCTTCACTTTCAAAGGTGATTTAGTTTTGGGAAAAGCCAGAAGTCGCAGGGCACCAAATGTGGGATGTAAGGGAGATGAGTCACCTGGGTGGTTTGATGTTTCACCAAAAAACTCTGCGTGAGATGTGATGCATGAGCAGGTGCGTTGTCGTGATGAAGCTGCCAATCACCAGCTGCCCACAGCTGTGTCTTTCTGAATCATTGGAATAGTTTCCGTAGAGAGTTTAAGCTTAACACAAAATTTGATGCAGATTCACTGCTCTACTCACTCAGTCATTTTGAATGTGACCACCACACAGTACACCTGCTCACTCAACAGTGTCTACCACTCCCACTGACTAGTACAGTGAAGTCGTCATTGTTCACACATGTGTATTCCAGTCCACTCTCCTTGGTGCCAGGTTACATCGATGTTGCCCGAAGTGTTCTCATTATATTAACAATGGATGGACTTTTCAGACAGACCTTATATATATATATAAAATATACATAGATATGTAATATACACACACATATATACACATATGACCAGGATCCATTCCCAAGGCAACTGCAAAGGAAAGTATGCTGATGGGTAAGGGACGTCGCAAGGACCCAGAGGAGCAAAGGCATCGACTGTTCTGCAGATTACGCAGTCTCAGGGGCCCAGGTGAAGGCTGAGCTGGCCATTAGGCAGAGCGGGGTGGCGTGTGGGGCAGAGGCAGGCTTTTGCAGGTGCGGGCAGTCCCCGGTTTGCAGCCTGGTTTGGCTTACATGATGACTAGGCAGGATTCCACAAGCTCCTCCTCCTGTCCGTACCTGAGAATTCATACAGCCACGGCTGCTTCATGGGGTCCTCATCTGAATGAACAGATCACAGATAAACTTCTCGGCACACAGCTGGTGCTTCACTCAAGGGGGTTCCCTCCGGCAAGACTAATGTTTTCTGTAACGGGATTTTCATTTTATTTCAGACTAGGGTACCCCGATAGAAGTATTTCACGGAATTAAAGGTTCATACAGAGCGTCTATGAAACACAGAGCTTGTGCAGAAACTATTATGGTGTAAAACGCAGCAGACATTAGTGTCATAGCAACAGCAAAACAGTCCCGTGGTTCCCCGCCAAGACGAATATGATGATGCATCTCTGTGCTCCCCGGGATAAGTTCCTTTGAGGTTTCAGAATGTTGACATACGTATGGCAACTTATTAAAGACTCGTTTGCTTTTCTGTAATACAAATCTGTGTTTTACGAGCTGTTGGACTGTGATGTAAATGTTACATAGGATCTCGCCAAAACAACTGTATTAGTGAGTAGGTATTGGAATCGCGGAACTAAGTATATTCACATTTTAGGCATTTTCCTTCCGTCTAAGCTCGGGGCACTCAGGAAAAGTATCCGAAGTAAATCAATGTTCACACGCTGTGCTCTGTTCTCACTTGTCTAATTTCGGCTTGAAAGAAGTCCATGGAAAACGGAAGCTTAAAAATTGCAACAGGCATCAACATTCTGGGTTAGAAAAGTGAGCACATGTTGTTCTTATTTTCCATGTGTTCTTTTCTCTATTTGTGCTCCCAAATATTCAGTATTTATTTCTCCACGCTGATTATAAATCATACTATGCAAAAACTAAAAGCCAGATTTTTTTTCAGTGACCTAGCAGGCCTTTTATGAAAGCATATTTTCGGTAAATTGCTGTTGAGCATAAACACGTTTTTCCCTCTCGTTTGAGTGAGTACATGCAGCGTTGATGACTGCGTATTTTCACGCTGCCATTCCTGCCGTCCTCAGTTAAGGGGACAATAAAACAGTGATGGATTGGAACGTCATTTCCATGCACGCCCAGGTAGTCACATGAGGGAACCTCTCGCCATCGACCCTCCTCCTCCCACAGGTTTATTTCTGTACAGAGTCCTAGAAACCCACGCGAGGCCTTCCTAACCAATCTGGAGTCCCACGACATCATGGACATTTTTTGCTGACATTTAGCTGACTAAAACAAGGCAAGTAAACAATGACCCATCCACAATCTAATGAAACAACCACGTTTTTTTTTTTCTCGTTTGTTGTTTTCAGTAAAGAAGCAACAAGTAGTTCGTGTCTGTTTAAGATTTGAAAATCTGGGTCACCTGCCATAGCAGTCACTAGAGGCTCTTTCCACAACGGCCCTCGGGCCCCGTGATGTTCAGGGCCTCCTGTGAGGCCAGGGCCTGCCGGTTCTTCCCGGAGCCCGCTCTCGCTCACTCGGCAGGATCCCTCAGACATGTTCACTTACCAGTGCCTACGAAAGCTCATCTTCAACGAGAGCTTAATCTGTGCCTGGAAGCACGCAAAGAACTTCACACATAAAATATTTTAGTTTTTATAGGAATTCTGTGAGTGTGTCTTCTTACTTCTGTTGGAAGAGACTGTGATGTAGGTGACGGAACGTGCCCTTGGTCACGCGACTGGTCTGCGTTCTGACACAAGACTGTGGGGCCGAGTGCTCCGTTGTCTGTGTCCATTTCCACATGTGCTCCTCGGTTACCACGCCAGAGCTGCGGCTCATAATCGCTCCGCTGCACACTGTGCGGCCTCGCACTGGGAAAATTCGAATCCCTGTAAACTCACCGTCGCCTTGGTTAGGTGCATAGAGGGCTGCTTTCACCTCTACTGGTCCCCATGAAAAACAGCGCGAGGGCGAGCATCTCCAAAATGTGTACCTTTGAAACTTCAATGAATAATTGAATTAAAAATATAAATGAGAAATAAAATTAAAAACAAAGTGGAGATGTGGAAAAAAAAGAGGAACAGTCAAAGCTTTTGGTTTGATTCATATCCTTAACGCAGAACATATTGTTCTTAATAATCTTCACCGATCTTGGCAAAAATAAATGAAGGGGTCCTTGAAGTGGCTTCTGGTGTGGGAATGGTGGGAATGTCCGTTCCAGGGATGGGGATGGGGTGAGGAGCCTCCGATTGCCTGGGTCCAGTTCAAGGGTCACATACAGAGGTCACATCCTCTCCATGACCTCCAGCAGATTCCCCCAACCACCAGGTACCACAGACACATGAGCAGCAGTGGACTTATGTGTCAACCATTGGGAAGTGTGGAGTCAGCGTGAAGCATGGGTTTTCTCCAAACCTTCACACACAGTGAAGCTCTCAGCCAGAAGGAACGCACTGTGCAGTTCCCAGAAGTCTTTGTACACGAAGATTTTAGATTTTTGAGACTCATTCAGAATGACTGCTTTTTGGGGTAATGCTCTTTTTTTAATCAGAAAAAACGATAGGATTTTATAGAATTGTTTTTGTAGACTGGACGATGCTGATGTTGCTGACCAACCTCTTCTTCTATGCAGTGGTTCTCAGGCTGGTGTAAAAGGAGTGAGTCCGTCCCTTGCAAAGGGGCCAGTTTCTGGGACGCACACCCAACGGTTCCCGTCCAGCCAGCCTGGGCTTGGGCCCGGGGGTCTGTACTGCACCAGGCTCATCTGGCAACCCGGGTGCAGAGGCAACAGCTGGCCTCAATCCAGCTGGGCCCGCAGCGCTTCTGCAACAGTGGGTTTTAATGTAGGCTGCACATTCCAGTCGTCTGGAGAGCCTTTACAGGTCCCGCTGACTCGGTCGCGCTTCACGCCAATTAAATCGATGTCCGAGGGGTTGCATCAGTAAATTTTTTAAAAGCTCCCAGGTGACTCCAATGTGCAGCCAGGAGGGAGAAGCAGGGCTCCTCGGGATTCACAGTAGGAAGCCCTCAGTGTCTCTGGCTCCTGAGGACTTGGAAATGCTGCCTGAGGTCTACAGCCCACGCTTCCCTTGCCAGCGGGCTGGCCTCTGGGTTAAATGAGCTTATCAGAGATGGCTGCTTGGAGAGCTCGCCTTTCTCTAGGGAGAAACTATTCTCTCCGAAAGAGCTCTTAGTCCCTTTCCCCACATAGTACCCTAAAAGATCCCTTAATGGAAATAAAACTCTAAGCTAATCTAAAAGTTGGAATGGACACAAAAGCGCTGGGGAGAAAGAAATGGCTCCCAAAATCTTCTTTCCCAGAAGAATGTGGGACAGCCGCATTTTAGCTTGGATGCGGCCATACCTGCAGCTGTAATTCATTTATTAATAATTACAGGACCATGAGTCCTTATCCTAAATCCTTTGTGCTAGATGCTTCTCTGGATTCAAAACATTTTGTATTTTATTTTTAGATTTTATTTACTTATTTTTAGAGGGGAAGGGAGGGGGGAAGAGAGGGAGAGAAACATCAATCTGTAGTTGCCTCTTGTGCGCCCCCTACTGGGGACCTGGCCGGCAACCCAGGCATTTACCCTGACTGGGAATCGAACTGGCGACCCTTTGGTTTGCAAGTCAGTGCTCAATCCACTGCGCCACACCAGCCAGGGCCAGATTCTGTGTTTTAAAAGAAAGCAGCCTGTTCTATTACACGAGCAGGATTGGTAGCAGTGCTTTGTATGCGAAGGCAGACACTCTAACATGGCGTGCCCCCCACCCCCCCATCCACCCAGGTTCGGCCTTTGCCCCTGATGAGTTTGTAGCAATCGTAAAAGAAATATTTGGGTTTTAAAGTTCATTATTGTAAACTTGCAGAACTGCAAAATTCCACCCAGTTATTTTCTTTAAATCTTCATGGTTTCTTTTACTTTTTTTTTTTTTTTTACTTTTTATTTTGTTTTTGTGGCTTTTATAGGCAACTAGAGTATGTCTGAGGAGAAAAGGACCTTGTGCATATAATCTCATCTGATCTTAATACAATCCACTTAAAGGGTATTATTTCTGTTTCCCAGGTGAGAAAGCTGGGTCTCTGAAAGGTTAAATAGCTTGTGAAAAGTTCCATTATTCTGGGCCCACATTCAAACCCCTGACTTCAAAGGCTGCTGGACCACACAGCTTCCTTACCGGCAAAGCTGAAAACTACATCATTGAATTAAAGACCTTGTCTGCACTCACCCCATTTGATGTTTAGGCTAAAAACCTAAGCTGATTGCTGAGAACCTCCCCTTAAAACACTAAAAGCTGCTTACAGTTACCTTGAAAGAAAGACACTGGAACAATATTTTACCTCCATGTTCGGTCTAACACTGTCACAATGCAGAACTGGAAACCGACTGATCCTTTGTCCAACTCAGTAAGTCAGTATTTAAAGACACGCTGAAATAATACATGAAACCCATGTTGTAGGTGTCCCGAGCCCAACCTGTTGAGCATGGTCAAGAAGAACATTCCCAGGGGAGGTCCTTCAAAGACTGTCTCGTGAGGCTGTTCAGCTGGATAATGGGGATAAGCCACTGCGAACACCTGCGATTAAGGCAATAAACGTAGGTGCGCCTGAGCGCACTGGCGTTGGCGTTGGCGTTGGGCTGCAATGCGAAGGCAAATACGGAAAAACGTGTCCTTCTGTGCGGGTCTCTACTACTTACTCCCCCAAGGGATCTGGTACTGGGCTGTTATTTCTCTTTCAAATGTAGTTCATGTTTTCACTGAGTTTTTCCTCGTGAACATCCCTCAACCAAACAGCCCTTACTATGTTGGCTTTTCTCGTTTTCCCGTTTGAGGTGCTCTTTTTGCACATTCCCCTATTTTTTTCCAAGGGAAATCGCTAGTGGCATGCCGTGTCTGCTGGGAGTGATCGCCAAATCTTCATGTCATGAGTAAGTGGCAATTTTGTTCTCAATTGCTTTTTAAAAAACTGCAGAATATAATTTCTGCAAAAGAGTGAACTACAGATTTTCATGTCCATTTTAGAGCATCCCAAATCGGCATGCTATAGACTTCAGAATTTACCAAATTTGAGGATCTAAAAGAACTTGTCAGAAAAGGTGCTTGTTTTGCACGGGAACCCTGCCCTCAAGGACCGGCTTCAGTATTTTGCACACTGACTTGCTGTGGACTTGAATGAAAGCTTTTCTCGTGGATGCAGCACTTTCTAATCTTCGGCTCTGGGCTCGAGTCTGCCGTCTGCACCCCGAGCCTCAGACTGTGTGACTTGGGGCCGAAGGCCCCATAATTGTACTGATGAGTGATATGTATGACCACTCTTTCTTGTGATTCTGAATTACGCTTTCATGCATGAGTGTTTGGTTTGCCCACTGTGTGTTCGCACTATCATCTACTAATAAGACTTACGGTTGCAAAATAAGAACTTTTAATCTAAAGGAGAGACTCCTTGTCCGCCAGTTTGCCCGGGGAGTCTGCTCCTCAACACAGTTAGACATTAAATACATTCTGAAGACATTAAATACACTCCTGGTTTTGTATGGGCCTGACAAAACTGCCGGTGGGAAAGTGAGCGGTATTGTAACTTCCTGCCCAGGAACGGAGCTCTCCGGGGTTTCAGGTTGTGCACCTGCACTTCGCGCTAACGTAATTGTTATACCATAGAATTATTGTCTTGCCAATGGCCAGGACCGTCATCATTAGCTTGTCCCTCCCCCCGATTCCTTCAGGGAAAGCTGCCCCCCAGGCTAGAAGAAAATTAATCTCATGGTTTAAAGCCTGCTGAGATAAACAATCCATCGCTTTCATTCCATGGTGTGGGTCCCTTTGGTCTTGATGGTGAAATTAATGAACAGACGGGTCCTGGGCTGTTTGGTTTATTCCTTCTGTGGACCTAGAACCTATTATTCAGTCCCTCCCTGAATGTTCTCTATGCACAGTCACTTCGATACTGTGCTTTCATTAGTTCATCTCTCTGCTAACGACCACGTTTCAACGACGAGCCCCGAGCACAGCGCCACCCTTCTCGTTCCGGTCCAATCGGAAAAGTCGTCTCAGAGGTTAAAGCTTAAGTGTGACATGAAACAGAAATGGGGCTGATCCCAAAAAAGCAGGCATTTTCCCATGGCCCTGGGACTTCAAAATGTAGTCAGTGCAGAAACAAACGGTCACCCTGCAGCTGAACTTGGTAATGAGTTAGTGTCAGGAAAAGGGTTATTACAGACAAGGAGAGGAAGCTTTAGCAGTCAGCAAATCGTGACTTTAAATGCCAAGGCTGAACTCAGATTTCACAGGCCTCAATAGCACACGAAGTTGGGCATTCAGCTCTGACTGGTGTGGCTCAGTTTGCTGGAGCATCGTCCTGTAGACTGAAGGGGTGTGGGTTTAATTCCCACTCAGGGAACATACCTACGTTGCTGTTCAATCCCTGGTTAGGGTACATACAAGACGGCAACCAATTGATGTTTCCCTCCCCACCCCAGCAAAAGCAATGAAAAAGTGTCCTTGGGTGAGGATAAAAACGGTTGTACATTCAAGGCCTTATTTCTAGGGTGACTTTTTATCCCTATTTGGGACGGTCTCAATGTGAGCCTGCTGTCCCTGTATCTTACTCGCATCCATTCCCCCCTCAGTATGTCCAGGTTTAGATTTATGCGGTCCCATGGCCCATTCTTTGTCACGTGTGCGTACTTGCTTTTTCCTCTGCTTCTGTCCTGCCTGGCGTTGATGATCAGAGACCTGTCTCTGATCCTTTCTCTGCTTTATTACGATCCTTTAGCATCTCTCTTCCACCTTGCAAGGTGACTGGTGGCTGTCCCCTGGGCTCAGGATCACCTTCTGCAAATGGAACAAGCCTGGTAGACACGTCATTATTTAGGTCAAGGCAACATGGATTCCCAGCCCTTCTGAAAATCATCCCCTTTCTTGCTCCTCTTCTTTTTTAACTGCTTTCCTTTCTTTCTACCGCCACGTCTTCACCCTTCACTTCCCCACCAGTTGCTACGCACTGATTAATCTCCAATTTACACCTTGCCATCTTTCCAGCCATTACCGCCTGCCGGGCCCCCTCCTGATGGGCGACTTTGTGTTGAAATGCTGGGCATCCAGTGTATTTTCTCAGCTCACAGACTTCATGTCCTCATGAGGCCAGAGGAAATAAGACTGTGATGTACTGTGTCCGTGGCTCTGATGGCTTTTATCGGATCCTTGTGCATCATGGGACTCTGGCAAGTCGTTTTCGTCCCAAAGCCATGCCTGCACTATTGTAAGGGAAACGGGAAAACTTCAAGATAAATGGTTGGAGTCCCCGACATTTTCATCAGGCATCTCACCCGGGAAATGCAGGTTCCCAAGGTCCTCTCAGGAGCTAGGGGCAAGCACGCTGTGCTCACGACTGACTTTTACTGATGCTGTTTTTCTCTGCGGTTGGGTGGAACAAACCTGGAGGAGAAAAGAACGCCCGAAGCAGTAGTTAGTGATGTCCCCTCGTGGTGATTTGACACCCCCACCTGCAGTGCAAATGAAGTTTAATGTCTTCGCACACATTTTTTCAAAACTGTTTTAACTAGTTAAACATTTTACATTCTAATTGAGAAAGGGCCCCCGTACACGGGAGAGACCGCATGGCGCGCATTCATTTCATGAAGTTCCACAGGATGCCTTTGACTTAGAGTCAGCACAAAACTGCCCTGCCAAGCTTTCAGAACTGGGGTGGTGACACCCTTCTGTGGTGCCGCTGCTACGGCTGGGGGCCGTCACTTACGCTCGATCTTGGCGTGACCCCGTGCGTGGCATAAGGCACGTGTCCTGCCCATTTTCTGCAGGCAGGACACGTGCATTCTTCAGCAGCCGCGGTAGAGCCTTGCGTGTCGGACCCCGTGTAAATATTAGCCGTTCCACAGGGCTTCTTGGTACCCAATTCTGTTGCTTGGGGGAAAAAAAAAGTGACAAGGCTTCATGGAGGATTCTGCGGTTTGGGTAAACAACAGAGGACCATCTGTGGTCTGGCTTCCCACATCGAAAATGAGGGTGTAAGTAGGACTTTGTCAATCACCAAACGCCATCACGTCCCCACAGCGCCTGTGCCGGCTGTCTCCCGGGGAGCAGTGATGGCGAAGCTCCAACATTCCAGTAGCACCGAGCAGGATATTAACATGCCTGGCTTGGCTGTTTTTCCTCTCTCCAAATGCCAGTGTTCATTGTGAAGGATGCAGGTACAACATCCTCACCTTTATTGGTTCTTTAAGACTATGAAACACAACCTACAAGGAGCAGCTAAGTGGATGTTGTGACATCTAGCACTAGCTCAACCACACAGTGTGGTTTTGCGCTCGAAACCTGTACGGGCTACCTGTTAGGCTAAGGATTGTTTGTGAAAGCGCTAAGTATTTGCTGAAGCCACTTCCCTTCCCCCAGACCCTGACCTTGGAATTCCTTTCTCTTTGCAGAACCACATCACCGCCTTTGCAGAAGTCACATGATACGGAAGCGGCCGGGTTCTCCCTGCATTGGACGTCCTCCCTGTTCTCCATCCATTCCTAACACCCAAAGCTTGTTTGGTTGCAAAAGAAGTTTCTCAAGTTGTCTAATAATTTTTATAATTTTAAAACCAGTGTCGATGTGTCTGTCCCCCCACTAGACTGTGAGCTCCTCCAAGGCAGGGCCGTGTCTTCTCTGTACCCCGCCCCCCATGACCTGTAGTAACACCCACCACAAAGTAGGTGTGCGATTGAAACGGGATGACCGAACGAACACGTTAATTCCGAAATAAAACAGCCACATTAGTTTCTCAGAGAATGACGGAAACGATGTGAAAAGAAACCTCTACAGGAGTCCTGTTTGTATAAGAAATCCCTCCATTTGGGGCTAGCTATGCTTTTTAATTTTTCATATTTTCAGTAGTGTGCTGTATTTCGTTTGAAGTGGATTGATTTCATTTGAAGTGGGGGTTTTTACTTTACTATTCAGCATGACATCATTTCCATCCCAACCGGGTTCAGTGTGTGAAGTTACTTTACTTTTAGAAAGTATGTTCTAAACTAAAATAATGTTGCACATAGTATTATGCTCAATTTCCCTTAAAATGCCATCCATTCTATACCTTCTAAGACTGGTGCTTCTGCTTTTGAAGGGGAAAATGCCAATTTTTACTGTAATAAGTAATGTATCATAATTAAAAACTATTTATTTGGATTTTCGTTGCTGGCGATCATGGTTTAATTGTTGACTTGTAGTTTCTCAATGCAGACAGTGTGTAGGGTAGTTCAAGGGGCCAAATCCAGCGATGGTGCCTACATCCTGAGCAATTTTCCATGGATAACAGCGTCTCCAGTGTGGTCAAAGGCTCCATTCTTAGGTTTTTTAACTAGTCGTGTTTCCACACCATTTAAGTAGGAAGGAACCACACCCTGACCACATACTTTAAATTCAATGAATGCCAGAAATGTGTTAACACATTTTACTTTGCGCGTATGTAGTACTTTATAATGTGCAAAGTGTATTTTTCACTTATTAGATCATTTCATCCTCACAGTAGCCCCAGGTAAGCATTAAGAGTCTGGCTTTATTTTTATAGACGAGAAAAACGAAGCCAAGGCAGGGTAAATAACGTGCCCAGTGCCGCCCAGCTGGGGAGAGGCAGTTAAAGCCTAACCTCACCTCTTCTGATCTGGACTAATATTCCTTCCCAGCAGCTCACAGCTGCCACACTCCTCGGACACGCTGAGGCCTTTCCGAGGTCGGTGGAGGTCTGGGAAGCCCCCTATGTTTAAAAAAATGAAATGCCAAAATAAAGTTACAAAAACTGTGCTCTAGTTTACGTTTCTTTAAGAACAAGCACTTTCAAATAGCCAACAACACAGTAAACTATTTTCTTGTTGAAAAACCACGTCAAGAGTAGCTGCGAGGCCTTCGGGAAGGTTGAAACCTAACTCAGAGGCCCCCTTGTCACGCCTACCCCCGTGTCCCAGTGCCCCCGCCCCACCAGGAGAGGCCCTGAGGGGCACTCTTGGCACTGGGCATGTGGAATCCAGAGTGAAAATCATCAGGAAGGTGAACTGGACTAAGAGAAGATCACTTACTGTATTTCTGAACAATGACTTTGCCATCTCGAAAGATGCGCTCTGCAGCTTCGCCTCACGTGAGCTGTCGTTAGTTGACTGAAATGGCACTCTGGACCTTGCCAGAACTAAAAAAAGTAAATTTTGGATTTTCTCTGTAATTTCACCAGAAATCAGAAAATAAATATAACCACAGACTTTTCCATTACTTCCAGGGATGTTACGTCTTCTTTTCCACCACTGTGTAGAGTGAAAACACTTTTTTTTAGTGGGGCCCAAACATTTCACATTACTACCAATACCAGACTTTTAGAGCAATTTCAATTCTGGTGGAAATTGAGAACATGAGAAGGCTTGTTCCAAGCTTTAAACCCTCGGGCAGTAACAGGAACGGAGAACTTGCTTCCGAGCATGCTCGGGACGGGGGACTTCGTGACGTCTTAGGAGGCAGGATTCCCAGTAAGGCTTTCAGAGTTAGGTCAGTTCTGTCGGTCCTAGTATCCGTTTTCCAAGGAACCAATTAATAAAGTTTTCCTGTTGGAAGCCTTCGCTGTGTGTTTGCACGTACGTCGGATCTTTGCACCTTCCTAAACCTGGTCTCAGCGCAGGAACTTAAAACTTCCTTAGAAACCCAGACTGAACCCTGGACCCCAGGAAGGTCCCCTCTGATACTTCGGTGCCCTGGTCCCAGAGTCTGCAATGAATGATCACCTCCATCAAGGAATTTCCGAAAATAGAGAGACATGTGCAGAAGGCAAAAGCCAGCAAAGAACCCTTAAGAACCACTATTCTCCGTTCCAAGAATAATGAGAAAACATATGGAAGAAAATATTAGTTAGTAAACATGTACATACAGAGTCTTATAAAAGCAGGCGAACGCATTATCGTTCTGATGGAGACATCTTTTTATTCTACTTCCGGGAGCCCAAGTCAGTACCAGTTGGTCAGCCTGAAACTTCCTGTCACCTCTGCACGGCAGACATTCTGCACCTGTTTTCTATGACCCCTAAGATTATCTAAAAGGCTCCGTTATGTTACGAGAGAGGTGGGCCTTCTTTGACGGACTGTCTCTTCCACCCCTAACGGGGCTTCTTTTTTCTCAGGATTTGCCCCAGCCCGATATCTCGGTTCCCGTCAGCAGTGAAAGAGCAGTGGGGAGGAAATATTCTCTGCTGTGTCAGGTATTTTTCAAATAAAATTTTAAATTTAAAAAACTAAGTTTGATTCCCCCTGCCAACCCTGTGTGAATCCCTTCTTAGGAGGAGACGGATAAAGAGCGCTTGCAAAGTCAGAGTGACTGCAGAATACTGGGGGAGGGGACACAGTGGTCAGGTGAGACCAGCTCTTCAGGCGGCCGAGTGACCCTGTGTATCCCACGGGCCGTCTCCTTATTGATAAATCACTGCCACCTGCAAACTACCTGGGACACTGTGCCGGCAGATGGTCGACTACATCACTGGCCCCCTAGTACCAGCAAGGGGCTCAAGCCTGGGCGTAAATCACATGGTTGCTGCCTCTAAAAAGTCGCCCTGGGCGTGTACCAAATGGTCCTAGATACACCTGCAAACACTGATGATCTCTCAATCAGCCAGGCCTGGGCTTCCCACTGAATTTTCTGAGTTACAATTCTCTTAAAATATCAGTTAGGGAAACTTCTTCCACATATTAAAGTAACGATTCCCTTCTAAGAAGAGAAAAAGTGTGAGGATTTTAAATTCTTCTTTCCTGAGGCTTTCATTGGCAGATGATAGTTGGTCCTTAGTCTGACAGAGTCTCAGGACATGATCAAGGGTTAATAAAAGAAGGAGAAGGAGAAGGAGAAGCAGCCAGCTGCTGTCCCCACCCCAAGACGTGTGAGCCACGCATGGGTTGTGGGATTTAATCTCTAAAGTTGAGTGCCATTTTCAAATCTTCAAATCACAAGGACCTCCAGGTAAAGAAAGTACAGACGAGTGGACACACCACCACCTCCAGCACTCAGACGAGACCGCCAAGCCCATGTCCACGGATGCCCTTCTTGACGAGGGCTATCCTGGCAGACACCGACCGCCCTCTGGCCTCTTTGCCCTCAGAGTGTTGCATTTATAAATGTGTTTCCATTTTCATCTTGTACTGAAACACTCCCACTTCTGGAAAAAAACATTTCTTTTCTTCCAAAGAGGAAAAAAAAAAGTGTAGTTTTAAATTGATATTTAAAAAAAAGAAGAAAGAAAAACTTTTTTAAAATAGTGAGACATTTTAGGTATGAATCAGGTGTCCCTGGAGGTCTTGTTTCTGCTCGGGAAGGCCTTCCAGCAAATGCTGTGGATTCTGGGCCGCCTGCTGATGGTTAGAAAGACAGACGCAGTCCCCACCCTTCAGGATGGATGCCTCAGCAGCCCCGACATCAAGGTACCCAAGCCTGCAGTGGACCCCACTTCCTGTTATGAAATGAAATGTGTGGGGTCACGCCAGATGTTCCCTGCTGTTCCTTTGACTTATTTGCTGTCACGATATTGACTTCACATTAAAGACATCTGATCATCAAAAGCGGCCCCTGCATAGACATTGGCTCGTGTAAGCATATCTCGAAGCAGGGCATTTTTTCTCGCTACTAAAAGTACAAAACATGCGACAGGAGGCTTCCAGGTTTTATCTCCAGGCAAGAATTCAAAGACGTGTCAAAAAATTCAAGAATGTTGTTAGCACACGGTTTAATGTGAATTTAACATGGTTGTATTGTAAATAAAGCGTATAGCTTGGCGATCGTAAATTCCAATGATTGAACATAAAACTTCGGTGCGGTGAAATTCGCAGGCTCTCTGAGCCAGCTTGCTTTATTTGCGATTTGGGGCTTTGCATTAAGGGAGTCAGCTTGTTTATTATTCCAGAAAATCCAAATGATGGGAGACCTGGCATTTTTCCAGTGAAATGCCTAAGACATACGGTGGCAGAATCTGGGACCACATCTACACTGTTTCGGAGCATTTATATTTGTGCAGAACGGTCGGCCCCGGTATTGAAATGCTGAAGACAGATGGACATAGCAGCAGGGTGTGTCCCATCCATGGGGACTCTGACACTGTCCACTCTAACAATATATATTTTAAAAAGATAACACGGCCATTTCTCAACTCCTATTTTTCTCTCATTATTGCTGGCTCTTTCCAATTCAACGGATTTTCAGGGCTGCTGTAAGAATTATAGAAGCAATAGAAAGATAAATTCTCTTCTATTCAGGTCGTAAATACACATATGTTACATATAGATAAAATTTCATCTGGGGTGATCAGACCAAGCAGACACTTCTACTCCTATTGTTAGGAGTTCGGTTGCGTCTCCCTAAAATTAACACGTTGAAGTCCTAACCCCAGGTATCTAACACTGTGACCTTGTTTGGAAATAGAGCAGCTGCAGGTATAATGACTAGCGTAGAGGGGGACCGGGATCCCACGTGACTGGTGTCCTCACAGAAAAGAGAGATCTGAACATAGACACTCACAGGGACAATGCTATGTGAGATGCAGGCAGAGATCGGGGTGAGGCTTCCCCATGCCAGGGACCCCGAAATTGCCAGTGAGCAAGCAAAAAGTGAGTGAGAGGCGTAGAACAAATTCCCCACCACGGGCTTCAGAAGGAACCGTGCCCTGGATGGCAGGTTGCAGCCCCTAGAACTGCGCCACAATACGCCTGTGTTGGTTACGCCACCTGTACACTCAGGGCTAACAAACCTATACACCTGTTTATTGCTGGTCCCGGGGAGTAGTGGAAAGGCCCAGGCAGCCGGGTGTGAGTCTGTGTTATTTAAACATACTAATCTCTGCATCGGTCTGGTTACACTCAATTTCTCGGCAGGAAGAGCCAACCCTCCGTCCGAGCCCCAAGTTCTTACTGTTTATTTCTGGCCACAACTTGGCCACCAAGGGGCACCCGGAGGCTGTGACCTCCTACTAATAGCCATCCAAAACCGAGACCCGGGCTGGCGGAGGAGACGCTGTTTGGAACACAGGCGCAGACTCTGGCAGAGCAGAAGAGAGCCGTCTGAGTGTGCCTGGCCTCAGTGCGCCCCAACGAGACACTCCCCACATCTGCTCTGCTTTCATTGGCCCAGGCCGAGCGTCCACGCCTGACCATGCCTGAATGTGACCCCGTGGGAAGTGCCCAGAAAAGAGGAGGCGGCATCAAGTATCTATAAACCATCCTGTTGTCCAGGAGTCAGAATGGATGTTATTATACATCGAGATCCCTTCATTAAATCCTTCTATTCCATTTCCATTCAACACTGTTTATCCAGGTCCTACTACCTGCCCAGCACCATCCCAGCCAAGACAGAACCCCTGCGTCCAGCGGCTTTTCACTGTATCGGAGGAGTCAGTAAAGAGAACGTAAACGGGTGACGTGACTTTAGGTACTGGTCGTGGGATGGAGAGAAGGGAGCCAGGACGCGGCTGCTGAGAGACCCCTGAGAGGGGAGGCGGGGGCGGGGAGCATGCCTCCCTGGCACGGTGACAGACCCGGAGGCACCGAGCAAGGCTCCTTTTCCCTCTGCCGCACTCGAGATCATTAGCATCCACAGGGGAGGACCGGGAGTGAGCGCTGTGATTATTAAATTATAAAACATAGAAAAAAGACTTACATGGCCAAACCTGGCAAGGATGTGAGAGAGCGGATACAAACATTTATATTACTGCTGGCAGAGTGAGTCCCTTCGGAATGCGATTTGGCAACACAGTTCATGATCCAGCAATTTCCTTCCTGTGAATCTGGCTCCAGAAGTAATACAATTTAATAATCACAAAGACGGTCGTTGCAGCGCTGTTTGTGCGAGATCGGAAACCACGTGAATGCACAGCAACGGGGGGACTGGATTACGGCTTATCAAGTACAGAGAATGTGATGTAGTCATTAAAATGATGGTTATGCACATTATGGAGCAACAAGAAAATGTTTATGCTATAATTTCAAGTTTAAAAAGGATGCAAATTGTACCCTATAATTGCTACGATGTAAAAAAATCATATATGTAAATGCATAAGATGAAAAGAACGTGGAGAAGTGAAATAAATCCAGAATGTGCAATTTGTGGTAATTAAAAATATATCTCATTACCTTTTTCAAGTGTTTAACCAGTATTTCCACCGGATTGCATAATGGATTCAAAATTAGAGTTCAAAGGGCCCCGAAGAACAGTGCCCCCCACTCCACAGGCTTGGTGCCGACTGGAACCCTAATATCTTGGTACTCTAATCTGACCAAAGCTTACCCTGTCCTCATGCATAACCTTCACATGAGCATTTTTTGTGATTTCTCTATTAAGTTACTATTTCTTCATTAAATGTCCTGTAGCTTAAACAAATAAATCCTGAAATTTCGTGAGTGACATAATCAGCCAGAACTTATTCCTAATACATTGCAATAAAATGTGGATTTAAAATTTTAAATGTGTCCGCTTCTACTTGTGGGTCGGGAAGCTGAGAAGTGTGAGTTGACCTTGGAGCCAGCACACGGCAGGCAGCCGGCGGCTGGAAGGCAGAGCGGCTTAGTGAATTGAGACAAAACAGGGAAACTCTGTGAGCAGACAACTATGTTTAGTGGGGCTCTTCCAGGAGCTGAAAGGAAACAGGGGAGTCGCTGAGTGGGGAAGGTGGGTCGAGAGAGTGTTTTTTTAAGATGGAACAAGTGATGGTGTTTTGTATGCTAATGAAGAAACCCTTACAGGGAGGGAGTGGCTATCACCTTGGACCTAGAAGGAGAGTTGATTGAAATTGCATTGTTGAATGGACAGAGGTGATGGAGTCAGCTCACGAGGAAGAAGTTGATGAGTCTTCTCCCATCACCTGGGGAGACGCAGAGGCTACAGACATGGCCTGAGCTCGGGAATTCTCTGCGGTTGCTTTGTTGGGAAGGTGAGAAGGTGTTGAAGATGAGAGGTGTAGGGGAGAAGAGGAGGTGGGAGGAAGGTGTACAGGAGAACTGGATAATGAAGAGAGAGGAAGTAGTCCTGCCGGGCGGTACTAAGAGCCCAATGAATGCCTTGTGAACCTAAGGGACAGCGTCGTCATGGCTGCTGGTTTTGACGACACCACACATTTCACCTGAGCAGGTATGGGGAAGAGGTAGGCAGAGATTTAGATTCCACCAAAACTGAGACATTGCCCAATAAATACCACAAAGGTAAGCAGGTGTTCAAGGAAGTGAATATAAAGGTTGACAATGGAATTTGAAGGCAGGACAGGAGGGCGTGAGAATAGGTAAAAAGCTGGTAGAATCCATGGATTTTAACTGAAAAGGGGTAGACACTGTAGTCAGGGCAATAGCATTGAGGGGAGGGGCAGAGAGGCTGGGAGACGCTGTTCAGAGACCAGGGCGCTTGGATGGGAGGTTCCGGGGGGATTCCAGGGCTGGTGCTGCCCTGGGAATGAGGTTAGGGCGGTTTGGAGGGAAAGCACCACTGGAGGAGAGCCGTCCAAGGCACTGAGGTTTTAGGGGTCTGAGAAAATACCTGAGTGAATATGCAGTCGCCCACGCTTGTGACCGGCATAGTGTGGAGAGGGTGACGGTCTGCCAGTATGCAGCACGTCTCCAAGGAATACCAGGGTGGCAGTGGGTAGATGGGTTGGTAGATGGACTTAGAAAGGAAAGAGAAGGGTCTAGAAGGGGCAAGAGGACAAAGGAGGAATCCCAGCTCACCTCTCGTGCCTGCTGTACCATCAGGGCAGGGGGAAAATGTGCCCCCCACCCCACGAAAAGAAGCCCCCAGGAAAGACAGTCCTCCCGGGAGAATCTGGTCTCGACTTTGTTCTCAACAGAACAGGCATGGTCTCTAGAAATAGCCCAGGAGAGAATGGCTGTCGCTAAATCTGCCTGGCTGGCTGGCTGCTGAAGTGTCTAGCTCGACACTTCCTTCGGTGCCGTAAGGAGGTGCTGCCAGTAGCTGTGTTTCTGGCAGTCAGCGCCAGCCCCGAGCCACTGGCACCTCTGAAGATCTCACACCTATGGATGACAAAGTTAGTTTCCACGGGATGAAACAGAGACTCTTGCCCCTCCCTTCTCCCCTGCTCGCTCTCTCCCTCCCCCTTTCTCTCTCTCTCTGTCTTGTCCAGGGGAGGACAAGAGAAGAGCGGATGTGATAGTTTAAAGCACTTCAGCTGCTGTTGGAAGAGAAGGTAGGAAAACTCCGCTGTCAGAAAACAGTAAATATAGAACCGAAGTGTGCGGTTTGTCAATACGCTGTAACACCCCACGTGGGATGCGCTGGAGCCTGGACGAAACCAGAGAGGGCTCTGAGCCATGACCCTCCACGCGGGAAATGTCAGAAGACTACGTTACAGAAGAAAATCTGTCGATGGCCGGATGCTCAACTGTCACAGTTCTGCACGTCTTCTTTTTCACTTGGTTTTCTGGTCGAGGGAACTTATTCTTAGGGGTTAATGTACTAGATGACTGGGCTACAGTCAGAAATCAATTCCTAACAGTTTTCTGATGAAATAAGGTGAAATACCTCGTGTTGCCCCCCACGGTGAATTTTCTTGCCAAATAAGGCTTGGAGTAGAGATAAGATTGCTGAATTTCGAGTCAGAATACCGGAGTTCAGCGCTGACTCTGCTCTGTGCCTGCCCTCTTCCTTGTGTCTGAGAAAAACGTTCATAACCGCTGTTCATGGGTTCATCTTAGGAGACTCCAGCCGATTTCATGAAGGTCACTTCAACAGAAATAGCGCCTCCGACCTCACAGGTGGCTACCCTTCCATCACACCGGAAGACCACTCGCTCCTACACACCTGTGTGCCGGCCACATGGCAGGACGGCCCCCAAAGGCTGTTCCCTCCTGGGACTCCTGCCCTCTGTCGTCCCCACCACAGTGACTCAGGGCCAGCCTGGGTGGCCGGTGGAGCCTGTGGAACTTAACAGTCTGTGACTTCCAAGGGTAGTTCATAGAACGCTGTGGTTTTCGCCTTGCTCTTCCCTGAATTACCTCTCTCTAGGGGACACCAGCTGTCACGTCCTGTGGACACTCAAGGAGCCTGTGTAGCCCTGGCCAGTGTGGCTCAGTTGGTTGGAGTGAAATGTCAGGTTCAATTCCCTGGGCCAGGGCACATACCTAGGTTTAGGGTTCAGTCCCCGGTGGGGGCACATACTAGAGGCAACTGATTGACGTTTCTCTCTCACATGGATGTTTCTCTCCCTCTCTCCCTCCCTTCCCTCTCTCTAAAATCAATAAGCGTGTCATCAGGCAAGGATTTAAAAGGAAGAGGAAGAAGAAGCCTGCGGAGAGGTCCATTTGGCGAAGAACCATAGCCTCCCCCCAACAGCCAGCACCCACTTGCCACACCTGTGTGCAGGTCACATGGGGAGCAGCCCTTGTGGCCCCAGACGGCGTCTTGAGTGAATCTTCACGAGAGAACCCGGGTCAGAACCACCCGGCTAAGCTGTTCCCGAGTCCCTGACACGTGGAAACCATGTGGATAGTACCTATTTGCTGTGTTTAACTAGCAAATTTTGAAGCAACTCCAGCTGTCTGTCACAACCTAATCAAGATACATGTGCAACCTATAACTGATCACTCAGGACCCCAGGTAACCGTGACCCCGATGCCGCTAGAAGCAGTAGTTCATAGAGAAGAAAGGTGTGGGGTATTGTCCTAAACAGAAAAACGTCCTCCCAAAGAGGCTCCTACCCCGGGACCTGTGAGTTTGTTACCTTCTGTGACAGAAAGGAGTGCAGGTACAATGAAAGGAGACTACCCTGGCCCAGCCATCACGGAGCCCTGGACGGGGAGGGGAGAGGGTCCGAGGAGACGTAGGCGGTGTGAGCGTGGAAGCCAGAGGGGGGCGTGACACGGGAACAGGCTGCAGTCCACAGGACGCAGGCCGGCCCCGGAGCTGGCATCGGGGAACCGGTTCCCCAGCGCAGCCTCCAGGACAAGTGCAGTGTTGATCCCACTCTCCCGCCCTCCAGGTGGGTAAGAGGATGGACGTGCTGTTTCAGCCACGACATCCGTGGTCATTTGTTACAGCAGCCGTAATGGTAGACGAATATCGTGCCACGAGGCAGGAAAAACATAGAGAAACCCACACAGTTGTTGATTCCACACCTCGATCTTACAAAAGCCTCCCCCAGCCTGGGGGAGAGCGGGCCGCCAAGCTTCTGTTGGAACAGAGAGCACACAGGCTGCCCCCCACGAAGTGGAGATTTCAATGGCTCTCCCCGTTTCATTAAGAAATGCAGTCGGTGATGCCCCGCCTCCTGCACACTCACCGAAATGCAAACGGAGGAACTTCTGTTTCCAGCTGGAGCTCCGTAAGTCTCTCTGCTGGCATGAGATACAGCAGAACTGACCGAGAGCTCTGTTGGCAATGAAGTGGAATTGGGGTTCTGGGTACTTGTTCTGTCCATAGTGAATTTTATGTAATCTGACTTGTGGCACTGATTGTTTTGAGTGCGAATAATAAACCTAATACTTACATAGCCTTTAATAAAAATTAACCCTCACCCGAGGATAGTATGTTTATTGGTTTTAGAGAGAGAGAGAGAGAAACATCCCGTACGTGCCCCAACCGGGGATGGAACCTGCAGCCTTTTGGTGTACGGGGCGATGCTCCACCCGACTGAAGCATCCGGGCAGGGCTTGTACAGCCTTTTACATGTCTCAGGCGACCCTCACAATGTCCCTGGGAGGTGGGGGAGACTATTATTATCTTTCCTATGTTATTCAGGAAAGGCCCACGGTTTGGCGAAGTGGACTTCTGAAATGCCATCCAAGTGTAAATGATGGAGCCATGACAGCAAACCCCTTACTTAAGTACAAACACGGTGTATCTGTGTGCCTTTTTTATACTGTGCTTCTCTAGTGTCAGTTCAAGAAAACAATGTGTTCTCCAGAAACTAGCGAGATAAAATGCATAGCCTTCTAACTTGTTCTTCTGGCAAATCCATGTTTCTCACACGAGGTCTACAACTGCGGACAAGACAGAATCCCTTCCCTTGAGTTCATTGTTAGTGGGAGAGGCAGATGGGCAGGCTGGCATTGATTGACCCTTGGGGCTGGTGGAGGCTGGGGTCGGGCTCAGGACTGTTAGAGGAGCAGAGAGCAGGGGTCACTAACATGGAGTTGGGACATCCAGGAGGACTTCTCAGAGGCGGCAACTCACATTTGCCAACTGTAGCTGAGAAAAGTCACCCAGTGAATGGGAGATGGGGGAGGGAGGGCAATGGTCCAGGAAGAAGAAATAAAGCAGGCTGGGGCCACGTTGACAAGAACATTTCCGTTCCGCACCACATCCCATCCCCCCAACACTGGGAAACACACCTGCTATCTGAGAGATGTGATCCAGCTGCCAAAGAGCCCATGCTGAGTCTTACTGGCCCAGGAGGGCACCTGGATAAAAGGCTGCTGTTTTATGATTTTTCCTTTCTCAGGTGTGGCTTTCCCTCATGCAGTGATTCGGCGAACAGGCTCCTTCTGTGGTTCTGGATCCCTTCGAACTTCTGTGTCTTCTGCCTCCAGCAGGCGGAGGGGAAATGGGGGAGGAGTAGGAGATATTGGAGAGGGTGTAACCACTGTTTCAAAACCCGAAAGGGGCCATCCCCCTGCAGTGCATGCGCCATTGCTGAAGCTCACTCAAGCTGGAGGCCAGAAGTCAAGGGCACGTAGTCCCGGGCTAGGCAGACCTCCCAGCACTGAGCCACATTATGGAAGAGGGAGTGACAGTCTAGCTGTGTCTAACAGAGGCGTATCTGTTCCCCGTGACAGGATGGAGGGAGCCCACGATGGGGATGAAGTGGAGAGCACAGGCTCGGCGTGAAACCAGCCCCTCTCAAGGCACCTGGTTGGAACCCTGGGGTCCGAGCCACTTCCAGACCCACTCCCTGTTGTCTGATGAGCAGGAGGGGTCCTGCTGGAAGGCAGAGGCCAGAGAGAAATCGGGGGTTGGGGCATTAAACCCTATTTTGGCGACGTGATTGTGGCACAGGACTCCGGAGTGGTGCTCCGCAGCAGGAACATGAGCTTACAGCTCGCGAACTTTGACACGGTTTTGAGTCCACCCGTCCCTGACCCTTGAGACCACGGTGAGATCAAATGCAATTCCTCAGTGCTGCGAGTCTTCACGACGCCCGTGGGTCCCTGGGTGTGTCGGTCTGACCTGAGGAGGCCTGACCGAGTTTTCTGCTTTTTGTCATTTGGCTGAAAAGAAGATCATTGAACGAAAGGTCGTGCCCAGTGAGCAGCGCTTAGCTTCTCGGAGGACCGTCCCCTGAGACCGGCCAGGTCAGCGGTGCTGTGCTTTGCTGTAATACAGAGATAAGATTCCGAATTCCACGGCTGAGAATGCTACTCCCTGAGACACATGGCGTGCAGGGGTGTATGGAACATGCTGGGTTCTGAAAGCATTTTCTGCAAACTAATAAACTCAGCCGAATGCCTTGCGGATGGTCTCTGGCGGGGGGAGATAGCTATCCGGGGGGAAATGTGCCCTGACAAGCATTAATTTATCTGTCAGCCGCCTGGTCCAGACTAAAGGGGGCTGAAGGAAGTGCTGTGCTAGAGGCTTTGACTTGGATTCAATTGGAAAATAGCTCATTGTATTAATTTCTTATTAAAAGTTATCTCATAGCAGAAGAGCAGGGTTTACTCCTAGATCACACATGCATTTTAAAAATTACATCATTTCACAAGGCAGAGTTGATCCTTTTTACACATCAGTATCGAGTGGTGAAATCTCGGTGCAGCAAACCCTAGCTGTGGCTGAAATGCTTCCTCACGTGTATGCTTTAAAATGTCAGTATTTCGTGGGTAAGGATTTAAACAGGACCTCTGGAATTTTATCTGCAACCATTAAGGCCTGGGGTCAAATGATAACAAAAGAAAACAAGGAATCGCTATGTGCCACTTTCGCTTTACCGAACATTTTCTTACGTAACGGGAGGGCCTCCTTAAAATGAGCAGAATTAATTCGAGTTCTAAAGTGATTTAACTATTCCATTAAAGTTCACGGACAGTAACATATGAGCACTGAAATTTAGAACCAAAAGGCAGCTGGTAATCCACGTGAGTTGGTCCATCAAACCTAATGGCAGCGAGACAGTTGCCGATTGGAGACGGGGTCCCAGCCGTCCCGTCAAACCGCTCGTTCTTCTGTTTGTTACATCAGCCCTGATGAGCGTGATTTCTTTAGTGCTGCTCCTCCTGTAACCTGAAAGGCTGATTTGTTTCGGAAGACACCGGTTCAGGTGATAAAGGAGCCTACTGAACGGGGGTGCACGTTTAGGGAAAGGCTGGCTACTTCCCACAGCAGGAAAAAGGCCATTTATCCACATGACGTTTGTACATCACAAGGAGGAAGGAGTCCTCGCGCGGTAGCAAAGGAGGAACAACACGAAGTGATGATGGCCGTCTGGAGAGCTTTAGGCTGCGGTGTTACCCTGGAGCTCCACATCCGTAAGACATTTGGCTCCTCAGGACGAGGAGCTACGAGTAAGGCAGAGATGGGGGTGATAGTCATAGTTCCATGGTCGTCACACTTTATAGTACTGACTTTCCAAGTGCCGTGATTTCTGTAGCACAAAAGCCCAGTGGAAAAGGGGTTGTTTGTCGAGTGTGGGAACATTCGACTGTGACTTCAGGAAAATCGTTTACACATTCCGGGCATCTTTGGCCTGCCTGAGAGGTACCACAGGGGATGAAGTCAAATGATTCTAATGTATTTTTAAATGTTTTAAAATTGATTTTAGAGAGAGAGAGAGATCAATTAGTTGGTCCACGTATTTATGCACCCATTGGTTGATTCTTATGTGTGCCCTAACCAGGGATCGAACCTGCAACCTTGGCATATAGGGATGACCTTCAGCCAGGGGTCTAATCATTCTTTAGCTCCACTATTCTGAGCCTCTTTTTTCCATCAGCCTAGTGCAGGGGCTCCCGGTCCAACGATGTGAGAGAGGAACATGGCATCTCCTTCAAGTGAGGGCTGGTCCAGCCACCTGAGGCTCCCCAGGCACTCCATGCTTATGGTCCGGAACGGAAAGAGAAGCAGCATCCGCCATCTCTGAGGCAGAGCCTTGCTAAAGCATACAATGCCCCACACTCAGCTTCAAAAGCAGGCGGAGCAGCAAGGTGACTCCTGTAAGTGGCTGCTAGTCCGTGAGCATGCTGTAGTTTGGGTTCCGGTGAGGCGTTTTCGATCACAGCAAGAAAAACTAACCAGATGTCACGAGGAAACCCTTCACTACTGAGAACAGACGGCGCTGACCGAGCCCAGGGATGGGCTCGCGTGACACCTCGTGGACTTCGCACGCGATCATAAGGTAACTTTCCCTACGTGTGGCCGGTGGGTGAGCCGCTTGTTTGTAATGCACCAGGAGGCCTGTTTGAAATAGGAATCTGAGAAGAAGCCTTGAGGTGATATCAACTTTTTCTCGCATCATATAGTCATAAAGCTCCCTGTTTACCAAATGCATTATCATGTCGGAGCCAGGAGAGCAAAGCAGGTCAGTGGTGATTCTCCTACGAAATTCATCTTGAGTGAAGGAATCCTGGTAGTTGTATACGAGCATTTTCCCAGGCCTCACTGCAGAATGGATAGTGAAGTTCAAGACAAAGACGAAGCTTCTAGACCTCTCCTGCCCCCCGTTTACCTGCCTCCAGGGGCTGACACAGGTAACTGAAAGGAAATGACGCATCTGCTGAACTTGTCTAGATGCAGAAAACAAACCCACGCTTGCCGGCTGGGAGGGGCAGGGGTGGGGGAAGAAGGTGGTGGAGGGGATCGAGTGGTACAGACTTCCGGTTATGAAATAAGCAAGTCCCGGGGTGTCAAGTTCAGCACCGGGAATGTAGTCAATAATATTGTGGTAACTTCATATGGGTGACCAAGGGGCACTGTGTCTATCAAGGTCATCACTATGTATGTTCTATCAACATCTAATCACCGTGTTATACCTCTGAAATGAATATAATATTGTATGTTAACTGTAACTAAAAACACAAAAAAAGCTATTGGAACAAAATAATAGCAAAACAATTTTATATGGTGACAGAGGGTCCTCAGACATTGTGGTGACCGCAGAGTGAGGTACATGAATGTCACATCAACAGTTTGCCCGAAACTAGCAGAATATCGTGTGCCAGCTATGACTACAAGAATAAATTTAATTTAAAAAATGAATGAGTTCTTCATGAGCGCACATGTGAATGAACAAAAACGAGAAAGCCCTCTGAACTGAACAATCTTCGATGACTCTGTCTCCACCTCATCCGGTGCCCACGCAGATGAACGCCCCGTGCAGATAACCAGCAATGTGGGACCCTGTCCCGAAGACGGTCGCTGATCCAAAAAGACGTTCTGGCATTCATTCCGCCTACACCTTGGCCAGCAACCCCAGCCACTCAGGTAGCAGGACCACTGGTGCGGTGAAACTACTGAGAGAGATTACGCGAAGACAGTAACAGCACGGGTCTCAACTTTCAGAAGCAATCTAAATCTCTCGGAGGTATTTTCCACGCAGCCTGGACTATACTGGATCTCGATGGACCTCAACTCTTCAGGTCAAAACAAGAAAAATGGATCTCGACTCTTCAGGTCAAAACAAGAAAAATGAATTTGTTTTATGCATTTGTTTTCTTTATGTTGTGGCAGCTTAAAAGGAATGAATGGAAATTCATTGACATGGTTCTCAGGGAGCACCATGCTCCCTGACCCCCGCCTTGAACCTGGGTAAGCATGAGACTCCTTTGTAACCGACTGAGTGCGATCGGAAAAGTTAACGCGGCTCCTGTCCTGTTCACAGGTCTGCTCATGGTTGGGTGTGAGCTTCTGTATAACAAGTCCAGTAGCTCTCTGACCCCTGAATTGAAGAGGCCGCAGGGAGGACTTTGGCCACCAGTTCCATGAGGTCCCAGCCAACAGCCAGCAACTCACATTTGCATGCGCCATGTTGGACACCTGGCCCCACGGGACCCTCAGGTGACTGCAGTCCCAGCTGACACCTGAGGCCAGCCACCCCAGCCACCCCAGGCAAGAACTGTCTAGCCAAGTCCTCCTCAAACTCCTGGCCTACAACATCGTGGGCAGAAAGAAAATAGTGTAATCAGAGGGTAGCGCGAGTAGTGGGTTCTGTTGCTGCTTTTTCCATCAAATCGTCATTTTCTCTAGAAAGATGCCTCAATTCTCAAGGCCAACTTTGGGTCACAGTGCAGGCACTATGCAGGTGTCATCGTCACCACAGACGTGCTGGTCTGAGTGAAAGCTGTCACACAGGCTGCCTGAGGCCAGACGCAGGGTCTCACTCACGGCTGGGCTGCCCATCCATCTATTTCTAGCGTTTGCCTGCAAAGTACCCACCTCGGGTCGGAAAGGTCGATTTCTATTTGCTCCAGGGGGCATCCTGTCCATTTTTTTTTACTGTGAAAAAACAACCCAAACACTGGATGAGAGAATTAAAAATCAGCCAAAAGGAGGTCTAAAAAGAAAGAAGCAAAGGTAGGAAAAAAGAAAGATGACTCTCTCCTTTCTAATGCTTGTTACTAGGTAAGCTCCCTCACTGGCATCTGGATTATGGAGTCCTCAACTACGTCCCGAAAATGGAATGGCAACGAGAATGTTCAGAGCAGGCCGCACAGGAGCAGGGTGGTGAATGACGAGCTGCAGCCTCGCTGGGGACAGGCCTTCCTGCTGGTTGATGGGGGGGGCCATGACAGGCTTTGTTTAACACCCAGAAAGGTCATTTTTGACAGGCAGTCATTAATTTTCTGGCATATAGCACTTGCTTTTTTTCCCCCCCCTAAACTGGGATGATGATTCTTTTGTGTACTTTGGCTTTTCACTCATTAGCTTCTTGGGGATGGCCAGGGCGGGCTGTGAGTGACATTCCAGCCCTGCTTTGGAGCGGGGAGGGACACTCGCTGGGCTTTGGAGGAGGGATTCTGCCCCTGGTAGGTGGCCAGGCCCCCACCAGGCTCAGCAGGCCTTCTGCTGGGAAGACCTGACACGCAGCTGAAAGCTGGCACAAAGAGGGAAGAGGCTGGGGTCTCGTTCCTAACGGAGGAAAGACCACGGCTCCTTCCTGGCCTCTGCATTCCAGAGTCAGCCTCTTATAGTTGTTGTATTATTAACTGCTCGTGCCAGGGCCAGGGTTCTCGGCCCTTCCAAATGTTTTGTGCTCAGCGTGTTACTTCAGTGCCGAGGGCACATGAGCAGAATCAGTGCCCCGGTGGCCATGGGATAACGTCAGCACTTCCTCCTGACTGTGTGTGTGTGCACGCGCGTGTGTCTCACAAGTGAGCTTCCCTCGGTGGGACCTGCTTTCTCCAGGTTTAGTGGTCACGACTCAGACTCAACCGTCTCTTTTTCTCTCGAGTCCTCACACAGCCACAAAGTGACCACAGCCCTCGTTTCAACGCTGACAAGGACATTTCAATGTGTGACATGCTCGCAGTGGTGTGGGACGCAGGGAGCAAGTTTTCAGTGCTGGTGTGTGGGGCGCTCTTGCCAATTTTCTCGGGAGGGAAAGTCCCGGGCCCCCTTGTGCTTTCGGTGGGAGAGGGCTGGACTGGATAAGAAAGCAGAAAGCAAACCAGCTGGCCACTGTACTGGGGGGCTTTCGTTCACTTTCTGTTCATGACTATTTTATATGGTTCTAGAAAATATAATTGCGATAAAAATTGTTTATTCCACTGATGAATCATGTAGCCATTTTTTTCCTCTGTTGCAAAAGAAAGCAGGAAGCTTGAGTTCAAGGTGCATACTCACAGGACATCATTAATGTCCACGTCACAAGTTAATTAGTACGTCATGGCTGATGACGTGCTAAAATGTAAGATTTTAAAAAGAAATACAAGGTGATGGGGAGAATTTTTTAAATAGTTTCGAAACATAAGTCAATAGTTACTTGGACTGTTAGGTCTGAGTCTATTTCTTTTCCTTTTTCATCAATAATTATTTCTATTTTAGTCCTTTCCAGTCTTGTAGTGTACCCAAATATTTATAATCCATAGTTTATTTTTGTTTATAATTATTAAAAATCACACATGCCAGGATTTAATAGTTTGTCATCACATAAATGAAGAATCTTTGCATTTTTACAAGAAGGTAAAGGTAGTATAAACTGAACGCTTATACTAGGAACACAGAAAATGGTGTTGAAATTCTCACCCTTAACCCCTCCCTTAGCTCCTAACATCATATCCATTCTCGTAAAGTGACCCCAACTACGTGTTCACGTTGCCAGGATGCTTTTCTGGCGTTATCATACAATAACGCCCGACCCGATTGCCTCACCAGTTTAAAAAGAAACACTGAAGTGCTACAACGAATATAACGGAGTAAAAGGAAAACTGGTTACCCAGAACCCCAGCTAGCGATTCTAATGGTTGCATGTTAGCTTCCCGTTCGTACCTGTCTACTGGCATCCATGTTTTTACATAACCTGCATTCCACTGACAAGATGTCCTACCCACGTCCCTGTGTTTTTGACTAATCTCCGTCATTGTCGTTGTCATGGGAGTCATATCATTTTCTAAGGAAACTAGCTATGTTGATAGCTAACACCTTTGTGTTTCCCTTACACTTGAACAAGAGAAAGGTACAAAGGTTATGCCAATGAGATACCGAATCGCCCGTGCAGATCTGCTGGAGAGACGAAGAATTAGGCAGACAGATTAAAATGCTGAATTGTCCGCACTGAATTGGGACTTTCCCCCAATCCGTACCCATAACTACAACTGCCACCTTCCCGTCTGCTCAGGTCACTAAAGGTAAATATCGTTGTGCAAGCCCAGGCCCTGGGAAGGAGGTTCTATTACCTAAAGTCTCTCTATAATCTTTATAAACCTATGGAAATGTTGTAATACATTTTGAATTATGAGGATGACTACTAGGATTATTATTTTGTCAATACCCAAAGTATGAATCAGTGACAAAGAAATGAGTAATATTTTCCTTGAATATGCTTTCTTAAAACATCAAGTGAAGAGTCACTTCGAATGTTTCAGCATTATTAAAAATTTATCCATGCAGCCCTGGCCGGTGTGACTCAGTGGACTGAGTGCTGGCCTGCGGACTTAAAGGTCATCACCTGGATTCCCAGTCAGGGCACATGCCTGGGTTGTGGGCCAGGTTCCCAGTAGGGGGTGTGCAAGAGGCAACCAAACAAAGTATCTCTCAAACATCAATGTTTCTCTCCCTTCCTTTCTCCCTCATTTCCACTCTCTCTAAAAATAAATAAATAAAACCTAAAATACTGTTTAAAAATGTATCTATGCAAATATATATTTTCGTAACTGACTTTATTAATATTTCAAAATTAAAATAATCCCTGTGCTGTATTGATTACGAAACATAATGTTGGCTCTATAAACCTAGTCTTCAATAGAATAAAAGCATCATAAACCGAGCTCTTTAGGGGAAGAGCCATCTAGGAGAGAATAAAGTAAGGTCAGCGTAAACCTGCCTTCCTCTCTCACTCCACAAACACTTCCTTTGTACGTAGGGAATCTGTACCAAAGACCAAACTTCCCAAATCCTCGTCCTCATGGAGCTCAAATATTCCAAGTGAAACTCTGGGAATCGAAGCCCGTCAGGAATAGTAGCAACCACATTTTTCTGTTGTGTATGACATGATTAGGTGGACAAAGAGAAAAGAGTATAATAAATATTTAATTCTTGTTTACTTGTATGAAGCGCAGTCCTTCCCAGGAAGGCCTGTCTGGAAAATTAATAGCTCAGGGTGCAAATATGTAAATGGGTTATACTGCTCGGTGGGGTTGCGTAATAGGAATTTGCTGAGAATTTCCACTCTGCGGCTGTGCTTAGCTCGTGTGGAGATGGGCCTGTCGGTGCCCGAGTGGTCAGCTCCAACCACGCGAGCACAGCATGGCTCCTTTGCAGGCTGATGGCAGAGGTGCCTAGACTGCGGGGTGGGCAGACAGAGGCTGTTTGCTAATGTGCCACGTGCCTGCTTTGCCATTCTAACAAGTATGCTCCTACACACGTATCCACACTGGCGTGTGGCTACGACCACAGAAGCTCCGGATGCACACCGAGGGTGGACACAGCAATGATCTTCTCTGTAGATGTGGGCACCTTAAGCCTTGAGGTATGGGGACCCAAATGCACCTTCATTTCGTTTTCCTACTCAGGTCAAAAAGACACTGTTCTGTTTGCAGTGTTTCCTGTGACAAATGTGCTCCACCTACTTTCAAATATTTTAATCCCTCTTCAAAGGATGAAGCTAATTATGCTCAACATGTTTTTCTTACCAGATTAGTAGCCTAAAGAGACAATCACTCAAATATTTTCCTCCAAGATCAGTGTGGGGGACCCCCTCATCCACTCAACCCCTGTTCTCTGTTGCTTTTCTTCCTGTCAGTAAGTAAAGACGTCCGGCTATAAATATACTATAAAGCAGCATCGTGCAATTGGGGAATTGCTGGATAGAACGTATCTGAGACAGTAGATGTGCTTGTTCCACTAACGAATTCATCTTTTTTGTACTTTATATGGCATGCTGCACCTGGTTTTTAATGGAAGTATCTGTTGTATATCTAGAACTCCAGACAGAAATAAATGAAGTATAAAATGCAGTTCTCTCAAGAAAGCTCAAATTTTAGCTGAGACAAGCTTGTCTACATACCTGCTCAGGTGTCCTACTACAAACCAACCTGGAAGTTTGGTTGCTTGCAGCTTGGCGAGTTGGGGACACCTAGATGGACGTGGTCCCTTTGTCTGAGTCAGAGAGTCCAGTGGAGACAGGAGCTGGGCAGGTGGGACACACCTGGGAACCCATCTGCTGAGATGTCCACTGTCTGGGGTCACCCTGTCACTGAATAGGGTCACTGTCATTGCAATTAACACCGCAGCCACAGCCTGCTCTTTCTGCCTCTAATTCGCCCTATTCCGGGCTGAATCTGACCTCCCCATCCTGAAGCCCAAACAATCTTTCTAAAATATGTCTGATTCTTGCCTATGCTCCCCGCTTACAGACGCCCAAATGTCCCCCTGCTGTGACAGGAAGGCAAAGCCACGAGCGGGCTTCACGGGCTTGTGCTGGTCCGGTCACCACCTGCCTCTCGGGTCCTCCCTGCCGGCTCCCCCCAGCACCCCATCCTCCAGGAGGAATGAAGTCTGGCAGTTGGCAGGTCTTTGCACACTTCTCACCCCCTCTGCAGTCCTCCCACCTGGCTGACGCCATCAATCCGCAGTCTATCTCACGAGCTGCCACAGTTCATTGGCCATTTCTCACCAAAACCCTGAACGCTGGCGCATGTCGCTGGCTCACAGCAACAAGGGCAGCGGTCTGGGGTGGACGAGAAGGGGCAGCAGGGCTCTTGAATGGGGAAAGTGGGATTTTTGCCAACGCCACGGCCGCGATTCCAAATTCAGAAATGGAAGAACAACACAGAGCTGTTCAACCGTAATGGCTTATGGCAAGAAGGACACAGATGGAGCAGAGATTACTGCCCTGTGCGGCCGAGGCCACCGCCAGGCCACTGCTCAGTGCCCTGACCGAGTGCAGGAGGCCCCAGCGCCACACACCACAGGCAGCCACACGCACGCCTCCTGGGGGGCCGGCGGGGAGGGAGGGTGTGTTCTCTTTGTACAACTGGCATTTAAAACCACTCTGGCAGATGGAAGAAAACTACGTAATCAAAGCTGACATTTTACTTTACTCTCTAGGCTTGTTAATTCTATTATCATTCACTGGGAGATCGGTGGGGAATGGTAATCAGCCCGTGGCAGCTTGCAGCTCCTGCCGAGAGGACACAAGTTCCTAGGGGCCTCGTAGATACTAATGATAAGCAGCAATTAATCAATCACAAGTATGTCATGGTCTGGAGAGGTTCGGGGGGACACAAAAGGTAAAGGTATCCTATGTGGAATCTAATGAACAAAATAAACTAACAACGAAAATAGAAACAGACTCATAGATACAGAGAATGGACTGGCAGCTGTCAGAGGGGAGGTGGGCTGGGCGTCTGGTGAAAAAGGTGACAGGATTAATGACCAAAATACTGACAGACACAGACAACAGTGTGGTGATGACCGGGGGGGGGGGGGGGGGGGGGGAAGTGGGTGGGGGAGGGAGAAGAGGGTAGAGGGGATAAATGGTGATGGAAGGAGACTTGATGTGGGGTGCTGAACACAGAACACAGTATCCAGATCATGTGTTACAGAACTGTCCCCCTAAAACTTATGTGTCAACTGTCACCCAATAAAGTCGATGGAAACAAAGGTAAAGCTGAACGTGTAGAGGAGGCTCAGTCCACGTTTGGCCATGTGTATTTTTCAACGGCATTCTCTTCGTGTTGGCCATTCCAAGAAAGGAAGGGAGAGATGGAGAGTGGAAGAGAGAGAGAGATTTTCTTTTATTTTTTTAATTAAAAAAAATTATTGTTATTCAATTACAGTTGTGTGCCTGTTCCACTTTGCTCCTTCATGTTGTCAGAATTCTCGCCTCTGTTTCAGGAGTAAACCAGCCTTTTTTTTCCCAATTCCCTGCTCTATTTCCAGCAAAAAGGCAGCTTTTCAGCAGAAAACTCTTAGCCGAAGCCTGACTCAGAGGTGGACCACTTCTCACGTTCACTGCAGGTAACGAAACATGAAACTGAGTTTAAGATCTCGAGGACATCGTTTGCTCCCACAAGGTCAAGTCCGTCCAGCTGCTGCTCCGTCCTTTGCAGGAGTCTGGGATCTGTGCGGAGGACTGGGCCTGGGCCCTGAGGTGTCCCGACGGGCCCGTTCGCAAAAAGAGACTTCAACACTCTCTTGTTTTTCTAAACATATTCACATGCTCATTTTAAACTGGATTCTGAACGTTCCAGCCGTTAGCGCCTTTGGGCCTTCCCTCCTGCAGACTCCAGTCTCCACGGTGGCTGGTTCCCTGTGCGTTTGGGGGAACTTGACGGTGATAGGGACTGTACCTGGAGGCCTTTCTGCTCGGGGAGAAGGGGTGTTTACCTCTGTGGGGTGCTGGGGCACCGCCAACCCAGTGTGGCCACTGGAAAATGATTGTTGGGGGTCATATTTAGGGGCCACACAAGAGTCCCATGCTCCGAACCCAGGCCTCTGGCTCAGCGGTCTCGGGGAAAGTGCTGTCCCAGTGCACTCGGATGTCAGGTTCACTCCTGGCCTCGGCGCCCTGTGCCCGCCATCTCCGCCGCTCTAGGTGTTCCGGTGCGGGGTCTTTCTCGCCTGTCACAGCCTGGCTCAAAGGTCACCTCCTCGCTGCCTGATCGGAGGCAGCTATCCATTCCAGTTGCCCTCCGAATCCATGGGCACACGAGTGTAGCTGCTCAGCATCCGCCTGTGTCACTGAGTAATTACACTGGACACATAAAAGAAAACCTCTGCCTCTGGTCACACTGTCAAAACAGACCCAAGGATGTTCACCCAATTTAGAGACTGTGAACCGGCATTTGTGGAAGGTGACAAAACCAAATGAACTTTGGGGAGTGCGACATTGCTCGCATTTCCACTTAATTTCCTCTTTCCCTCTCAGGCCGTCAGCATCTGCGACACGAGACACCTTCACTGGCTCCCTTCTTCTCAGACTCAAGAAGAAAAGCAAAGGCGCAGGGCCGCCGGCCCCCCAGCGGAACACCCTGAGCGAGCTCCCTGCAGGGGCCATGCCTGGACGCAGGGACAAACTGGGCCGGCTCATGAGCTCTTGCACCCTCGCGCCAGTATTGCAAAAACATCTGCCCAGTAAGTATTTAGTGAGGAGAGAGAAAAGTGTGGTTTTATGCCGCTCACACTGCAGGGAAGATGATTCAGCCACGCGCACCGAGTGTAGCGCCATATTCTGACAACTTGGGGTCTTCTCCTGTACTTTTTCCCATTCACCCTTTAATGCACGAACACAGAAGTAACTTAGAAGGACATGTTACCAAGTCCCATTCAAAATATCATCGAACGTTCCTTTTTACAGTCCGTTATGTCAGCCAAAATATTTTTACCTTCTCAGTCGTTTTGTCTTTTTTTAGGTTTTCATAGGTTTTTTTTTCCTCCAATTTTCTGATTCAGAAAACACCTTGGCAGGTATAGCCAAGGTTCCTAGTTTAGGGGCATGAAATACCTAGGTCTCACAAGCAGCACCATCGGCTCCACCTGCTGACCGCAGGTGGCTGTCGTGGGCTGTTCTCAGGGTGGTTGTCACCTGTTGCAAAAACCCTCGACTGAGATCTATCAGTAGAGGCCAAGAGGGGTTTGTTCTGTCTTTATTTTCACTCCACAGTGCACTCCGCTTTGGCAGAGACCAAACTCCAAAACTAGCTGACTTCAGCAAGGCTCGCGTGTCGAAACCTGACCCAAATGGCACCAGGTCTTCTAAGTAACGTAGTTGTTTTAGCGCCCCCTACACACCGATGCCCCAGGCATCTTCCCACCTGGCCCTTTCCCGCCCGGAAGGGTTCACAGGTGACCCTCCCAGCCTGACGGTGCCCTCATGCCGACCTTCTCCAGAACCTGGGCAACACATTTCGCCATTGGTGACCCTTCCCCGTCAGTGGTGAAGACGCCAAAGCACCAGGCCAATCCAGGGACACCAATTACATTCTCACATTGAAGGGCTGGTAGACATGGGGGTTGGGTCTAGTGGCATGAAAGGAAATGAACGTGGATGATGGAAGGGAAAGGGTCTGTGCCGGGGTGGGGGGGGGCTTCGCACTCAGGTGAAAGTGTGGAACTGCCCTCTGATAAGCTGAGTTCCAACTCCTGGAGCCCACACCCAGCAGGCTGTCTGCCACCCTGTGCCACTCCACCCCCTGCCCCCACCAGCAACCTGGCTTATTCACTCAGAGCCCACCAGGTGCCGCCCGCACACGCTGCTTTATCTGCCGAAGATTATTTTGAAACCCAAGGTCCTGAATTAGGTGTTTTTATTCCTACTTTAAGGATTCGGAAACCAAGGCTAAGCTGGGTTCTTCTCAAAACATCTCCTCTCACTGGTCTGCAAACCCAGGCATGTCTAGCTGGAAGAGGGAGGCGATGAGGAGCCTACCTTCTGAACCGAAGCCTGATCATCGTAAAATGCCCCGGCGCTGCAAACGGCCACGGTGGCCCTCCTGGCGAAGGGGGACCTGAGCACAGGTGAACTGCGGTAAGCCATAACCCCTTAGCCGGAAGCCCAGTTTCACGGAAGAGAGTCCCCACATGCTGTGGACCCCCCAGGGACTGCCCGCCAGTCCTGTCAACAAGAAGTGACGCTGAAGGAGCAGTGTTAACACTGCACAACGCGTGGAGCTCATTGCTTTTTCCGGTGACTGTGGCTCTTGCTTCCAACCAGGCGAAGGCGGAGGGATTACTCTCATCCTGATATTAAAGTGGAGGAAACAAACTCGGAGAGAATCGGTGATTTGCCAGGACTCAAATGCCAGGCCTTGGAGTCAGGCCCTCTTCATCATTTCACTTCAAGTCACACCTCTCCAGGGTGAGAGCTTTAATGTCACCTTTTGTGAAGTTAACCCTATCTTTAGGTCCCTAGTACTTGAAGCCTTTGGCTCTTACCTGGGACCTGAGTACTGGGTGGTGAGGAGCAGGTGGATGGAGTGGCCTACAGCTCCTCCTAGTGGCCACTAACACTCACTGCCGGGTTTCAGCGTCGGGAACCCAGGACACCAAGCAGCACCCGCTGCGGCTTCGCGTGAAACACCTGCACTCACACCCATCCCGAGCCCCAAAGAGGCCTGGTTAGACGTCTGACGTCTGGTCGACACTGGGGTGCATTAGCAACTGGGGACGAGCATCACGCAGATGAAAATGATAAAATTACCCCCGGATTCGTTCGGCAGAGGTGGAGCAGAGACACCAGGAGCTGCGTTTTCCAGCGTCTTCCTCGCACTGCATGGCAATACACGTCCAGGCTTCTTATCCCCGCCGATGACACAGTCGTCCGGCACCGCGGAAACTCCCTTCCTTCTCCGCTCCCTCCTGACCACACATGGCATCTCGATGCATCCGTCCTAACGACCGGCTCCCTCCTCTCTTAAGAACAGAGTGCTTCCAGATGCGCAGCTAATAGCTCAAGAGGGAGAGCTACTCCATCCTCCAACCCCGATTCCTTGTGGGGTTGATGCTTAGGGCGTGCCCTAATGCCAGGAGTTGGTTGTCCGGGAAAAGTGGCCGTTTCCAGAGCTGTTAACAAGACCACAATCTCAAACGTCTGTCAGACCAGCTGGGACTGATAGCCTCCTCCGCGGGAAGAGGACGCCTCACTGACAACCTCCCTCGGAGCTGGTCCATCCGCTCTGTAATGCAGTCTTGCTCCTGCCTGATTTCTGCACCAGAGCAGCTGAGGAGCCCCTAGATGAGATATCGGAACATGTGCTTCCAGAATTGGGTACAATTCATTGTTCACGTGATCGGAGACAATTTCGTGCTGAATGGAAAGCACCAGAAATAATGCCGATCTGGCAATGTATACACGCACCGGCTTTTGGAAGGGTAGCAATGTCGGCCTTGCGCTCGCGGGGCCTCCTGGCCGCTCTTCAGGGGACCCATTCAGTGCTCAGTGAAGGAATCACGTGGCTGTGGGCTTTTTAAAAAATGACTCAGTATGCACATCAACTGAGCATTGTAATGCTCACTTTAAAAGCTATCAAAACCAATCTTTCCAAATTGCAAGTGATTTTTAGCCATGAGTTCATTCTCTCACTTTTAAAATGCACATTACATCTCGGGTAGATGATGTAATCTGCACTTAAAAAGCAAGAAATCAACCTGAGGGGTTGGCGGGTCCAGGATGAGAGCCACGTGGCCCCCAGGACTCGATGTGGCCTCTCAGATGGAGCAAGGGAGAACCTCTCACACTGGGAACGTCAGTGCGGGGGGTGGGGGGGGGGTGGGGGGGGGTGGGCCTTGGAAACCATTGTTCTCCCCAAAGCAAGTCCATGAAAACAAACGCAGCAAGTGCTTTGAAGGGCTGTGGATTTACAGTATGTGAATGACAGATCGCACATTCGTCCTTATGTATTTTTTTTCTCCAAAAGAACCATGATTAAACAGATCCGAAGACTTGCCCAAAGCAAAGAATGGAGACTATGGCATCACACCGATAAACATTCACTGAGAGCCTACTACGTACCAAGCACAGTTCTGCTCAGACGTGCGTAGTGGTTTAGAAAATTTGGCACCAGCAGCCTGTGCCTCTCTGCTTGTCCACGTTTAGAAAATTCTCTCCGTAAAATGTGGATCCCCCGGGCTGACAGCCTCTCACCAGGCCAGCCTCCCAGCTGTGAGTCTCAGTCATTGTTGAAGCAGGACAGTGCCACCCAGAGAGGCGGGTGACGCGGGTGGGATGCCAGGAGCATGTCCTACACAACAACACACGTATGTACACCACATACAACACATGCATACACAGCTGCTCACCTGCATGCCTGAGCCTGATTTTTTGACGTCATTCCCCAAACCTTCTCTTAGAATACTCAGATTAATTAGTTTCTCCTTTCAGCTCTCCCTCTCGAACAATATGTATGCATATGGATATTCTCACCTGAGGACATTATTTTTTCATTGCTTTTAGAGAGAGAGGAAGGGGGAGAGAGAAACACTGATACAGGAGAGAAGCATCCATTGGTTGCCTCCCATATGCACCCGGACCAGGGGTCAAACCCGCAACCCGGGAACGTGCCCTGACCGGGAATTGAACCTACAACCTTTCGGTTATGGGATGACGCTCCAACCACCTGAACCCCAACCAAGCCCGACCAAAGGTTCTTTGTTCTCTCCCAAACACAGATCCTAGGAAGGAGCATAACCTCAAGTCAACAGAGACATGCAGGACTTGTAAGAGAATTTTTAAAATACGTGCATTTCTAAACACAGTTGTTGGGGTTACGGCAACTAATAAAAATGCAGAGAGACAGGCAGCTTGCAGTGGATTCAGGCACTAGGAACCCCCAGGGGCTTAGCTGGAGGAAAAGACCCCACCGGCTCAGGAGCAGCATCCAGATTATAAACTCCTCCCCAGGCTATGTGACAAGGAGCTTGCGCATTCATCTTTGCTCCTGCTACAAAGCTGCCGCTGCGCTGCTCTCTCATTACTGCTAGAAACTGAACACCCGCCGCAGAGCAGAGCGAGAATCCCAAAGTCTTAGGAAAGACAGTGCAGGATGCTCAAAAAGCACGCGTGAAAAGATTTGCCTTGGGAACCTCAAAATCCATTGGCAGTGGGTGGCAGGACTGAACAAGAGATACGACAAATTCTACCACTATTTTGGCTCTTGAATCTCAAAAAGTATATACATTTGTGGTTGGACTAATAGTTTCTTCTCAGAAGCCATCTCCAACAAAACACAGGCAAATTATTAGATAATTTAGAAGATTTTATGCGTTGATTTATACACATCACTACAGAATTGGACAAAACCCCCCAAACGAAGCTCTGTAAAATCCGAGCCCACGGTAACTAAGAAATGCCTAATGTAGGTGGCAGGTAACATTCTGAACTACTCTGCCCCAATAGAGACTGCGATAAAAGTGAAGTGCGAGTTTGAAAAACGGTGAATTATCCAGATCTTTATTCTAAGTCCAGTTCAACAATTACTGAGCACATCCTGGGGAGTTCTTCTCTGGCCTCGGCCGGTTCCTCACACCCATGCACTCACGGGCACTCTGCTGAGAAGGTGGGGCCCACTTCGGTCTCTGGGGGCTCCTTCCGGGTGGCACTCTCCTCTGCAGCCCCCTGGAGAGGCCATCACCGCGCCTCTTTCTGTCTGCAGATTCTCTGCTGTGTCCTTCCGACTTTGGGTGTCGGCCCAGCTCGGCCAGGGTTCTGCTCCACGTCTGTGGCAGTGAGCTAGGGAAATGACAGGGGCATACACTGTCCCCCACCCTCGGGGCATCAGTGCTGTCCTTTGCTACCTGATGCTCGTGCCTGGGTTAGCCTCATTCCATATATTGCCCCCTTGTTTACTTTTTCAGGTTCGGTGGTAGTTACTGTCCGTCTCAGTTGGCAGTGAATGTCCCTGAGCATATTCATTCTGACCCCAAAGGACAGCCTGGGAGCCCCAGCACACGAGCAGTGAAGGACAAAGGTGACAGTCACACAGTCCTGGGGACTCACAGGTTCCTTTGCGAAGTAACCCGGACAAAAAGGAGAAAAATGTCTTTGACCTGAACTGATGATGTCATTTAATGGGGCATTGCTCTCACTAAGTACTCTGTACTTGAAAATAATTTAAATATTTTAAAAATGTCTTTTAAAAATGTTTTACACTAGTCTTGAGTAGCTACAGTTGCTACATTGCCACATGCTGATTTTCTTTTTCACTGCCCATTGAAAGCTCTTCTCAACAGACTATAGAGAAATCTAGAAGTTATTCACTTTATATACTTTGTATGTAAACTCAACTTTAGAAGACTCTACAGAATAAATCAATGGAAATATTTCATAATAAAGGAGACATATTTGATGCGTGGGTAAAACATAACTTATGGAACCTCGTACCCATCGCTGACTGCACCTGCAGGTGAAATCACTTTACCTGCTTTGCCTCAGGTGAGGGCTTGGCTGTTTCGGACTCCCCAGGAATCTAGTTACATCAGTTGGACCATTATAGAATATGGAGCCAACAGTTAGCGAAACCGGCTCACCGAGTCGGTCAAACACGGCTGAGCTGGTCGTAGATGGAGCCGTGGACCCTCCGGGAAGAGTACTTCCTGAGAGGTGGTATGGGCTCTGGGGAGCACGAGGGGAATATTTACGATTTCTTCCATTTCCTGTAATGTTTCTATCGAAGGACTTTGAAGTTACAACAGTACTGAAGCTCCTTAGATCTGAGGGGCCTCTGCTCTCCGAGGCAGGATATCCGTGATCACAAGTAGTCGCTGGCGCGTCTAGTTCTCACAGCAGAGAAAGAAAACCACAGCCAGAGTTTGGCATCATCCCACCTATGCCCTAAACAGAACACCCGCATTACCTAAATCAAACACATACTACAAGAAACACGCCTCCCAGGTACCCACTGGCCACTACAAAGCAGAAGTATGAGCCCCAGATGGCATCCATGGGCGGAACTGTACATTGATGCTGGACTCACCAGTACACAGAGCACTTCTTGTCACTGACGAGGCAGTAGGTATCACAGTACCCACCAGCCTGCTTAAAACTTCTTAGTGGCAAGAATTGAAGTTTTTGCTTAGAGAACAGTTTTGTGGATTAAGAGACGTTAATGAAAAACAACAGCACAGCGCCCTCACCATCCTATAAGAAAAAGAACTCATGGACACGGACGACAGTGTGGTGATCGTGGGCGGGGGGTGGGGGATGGACATGGGGGGATGAATGGTAATGGAAAAATACAGTAAAATATCCAATTAATATAAAATAAAATGCCGTTGACAGTGGCGTCTTACAATTCCGGATCTGCTCCTAGCTGCGTGTTTTGGTTAAGAAAGAAACAGCACAGGCTGCAGTGAGCATCAGAAGGAAAATAACAGGATTTGAGATGGGGGCTGGGTGAAGTCTCACGGATGCCTGTCATTTTAACATGAGAAAATGCTTCAATGTTGCCTAATTTGGCAGGTGTTCCAGGAGGGGAAGCGACCTCACAGGAGCGAGGAGAGCAGCCCATCCGCACAGATCTATAGTAATTAGTTCTCCGAGTCTTGCCTGGTCGTTCCTCCATCTGCCCACGCTGTGACTCCCAACCCTACCTGCACAGCAGGTTCTAAAGGTGCCTCCTCCTCCCTCTCCATCCCGGGGCTGACTTGGCTGGGGGGATGCTGCTCTTCCTTATTGAAGAGCGAACGCTTCAGGGAAGTGCAAAGGGGCTTATGCTTATTACAGATGAGTTCTGAAGGTCTCCGGCCAGGATGGCAGTTTGGGGTCACGGTGAAGAACACAGACTTTGGTGTGAGTCACCCTGACGGTTGTGCGAGGCTGTACAAGCTCTGTCACTTCTCCAAAGCCTTCCTTCTTCCATCGGAGAAAGCGCAACGATTGTTGAGGTTTCATAATATCAAACAAAAGCTGATCACAGTAAAGTGTTTGATGCAGTTACCTGTCAAGAATATCCACAGTTACTACAAAATCAGAGAGGAGTGTCCTGTGTGTGTGTGTGTGTGTGTGTGTTCTCCCTGGAAGGGCACTGTGACCTGGTGGCTCTTTATTTTACTCAAGATTCACAACGGAACACAGCGAGATTTTTGTAGCTTAAATAAGTGTTGAGGCAACCATGTTTGCATGCATCCAATATGATGTATAATGAGCCCATCACATAGAGCCAATACCATAATGTGACTCAAGTTCTCTGTCAGATTTACCTGGGGACACCGGCTTCTCAAAGGTCCATGGGTGTGGAAAGACAGTGACCAAGGAGCTTCGAAGCCAGGGTGCTGGGGCTGGCAGCGACCCAAAGTGTGCGGAATGGGCCAGCTGTCTCTTGTCACCTCTTCCACCCTCTTCCTTCACATGAGCTGGACTCGGAGGCCTGGGGGCCAGGCATCCAGCTGATAACAGCTCCCCAGAGCTCAGGGTAACAGCTGAATTGGGAGGAATGCTGTTGGGAGAGAGAAAAGTTTGACTGAATGGTGTCTCTGCTCCACCGCAAGAACCAGAGAAATGCGTATTGAAATAGTAGAGAAGTGCATTATTCTCCTCTTTACTATTTTTCAAGCTCTTTTGGTGAGTGACTTATTAAATTAATGAATGGAAATAAGGAAGTGGAACAAATTTATTCTTTTCCATGGTGTTTGTTTGGACACGCTGGGAACCAAATGTCCCTCAGCCATCAGGGTTCTCCCCGCACGGTGCTGCTTTGTCGCCCTGCGGGGCCGCACGTGACACAGAGCCCAATGGGTCCTTCAGCTGGGCTCCGCCTTTTCCGACCTTCAGGCGACTGGGTGTCAGACAGCTCAATGAACGTATCGCCACCCACTCCCAACAAGATTATGCATCAGACTCTTCGTTATCCACTCTGATGAAAGATTTCTGAAAGCCAAAAGGAAGAAATTAACTCCACGGTGAAGTTTCCGTGGTGAAGTTTCTCTCTCCGTCAGATTGTTAATATTTCCACGGTTGTACAGTCAGCACGATCGGGGAGGAGACCGATTACATCACCTAAAGGGAGGACAGGGCAATTCGCACAAGGACGTGTGACCGTTGGGGCTCTCCGCCCACATTCGCTCTGGATGGAGCATCACAACAGCGTCCAAGGGCAAGAAGTAAAATAACCCATAGAGCGAGTCTTTCTGAACGTAATGTATACCCAAGCCAAGAAATCACATTACACTTTGAGTCAAATATCTCAGATTTTAATGATCTCACATGTAAGTTTTCCACTAAGCAGTGTTTCAGTGATAAATGCTTATCATCTGAGATGATGTCTGCCTTTTCATCATTAACGTCACCAGTGATGAGAGCGGCTGGTATCGGTGTGCGGAAGACGTTTTAGAATAAAACCACAAAGATCAGAAACTGTGGGCGACGGAGACACGTGTGGATTTTAAATGAGAGCACCAGCTCCAACGCTAGGTGCAGGCTTGATTTGCCAGGCCGCCTCAGGTGCCTTACGTCTCTGCAGAGTCATAAATGCCTAGTAATGTGCTTGGTGAGTGGCTTCCCTTTGCAAGGAGGACGACTGGAAGGACATGCAGACTTTACACATCTTTTACTTCCAAATGTTCAACTGAAAATAATTTAACATCATGAGTGCAGGCAGGCAGGGGGTGTATCAGTGTCAGGCAGCGTGTGACCGCGGTCATTATTCCACGGTCACCTCTCACCACGCCATCGCCCTGGCCTCCAAGGCACCTCTCAGTGTCCTCCCTTGCCTCCTACTAACGTGTCCTCTAAAAGGCAAGTGAGGACGTCTCTCTTCTCCGCCCAGAACTCTCCAGTGATTCGCTTCTGTCTCAGAATGAACTTGAAAGCACTCGCCATGGCCTGCAAAGGACCCTCCCCCTGCAATCAGGCCCCTGGGACCTCCTCCCCACGGCCACCCACCCCCTGCCACACTCACCTGCTCCAGCCACGCTGTCTCCATTGCGTTCGGAGACTAACGCAGCCTCCAGAGTTGGGAGCGAGTCTATCCCCGTAGTTTAAACTGCCCAGCCTGTGGTCTTGTCGCAGCCCTTAGCAAACCGACACACTGTTTTTATGAAGAAAAATACCAACTCTGTTGCCCAGAAAAATTAGTAAACAGGCCCAAGGTCGCACAGATAATAAGTGATTAGTTCAGATCCAGAGGTTGAGCTCCGAAGCCTTACCCTCAGCTATTAGCTGGGAGGGCGCCCGGCTCTCTGGCCTGCAGAAGTGGGTGTTCATTGCTCCCCCTGGATCACCCCCAGCACGCAGGCGCTCCATAATTACTACCCACGACACACTATCGATCGGTCTCTTCGGAGATCGCCAAATTAATGTTTGGTGTTACCAGGCATTAGAGGGAAATAATTACTCTAAGGTTAAAGGGGACAGAGAACGTGGGCATTTACAGTGTTTCTTGAGTGATCTAAATATGTGAGAACATTCTTGAGACATTTTTTACTTCACGAGGCAGATTTTGAAAACTGCCTGTGATTTAGCAGCCCACGCTGACCCCGAGAAAACCGCTCAGCTTAATAGTGGCTGAGCTGTAATTTACTCAAAACGGACAGAGAGAGCACTTCCCCTCAGAATGGAAAATGTACAAAATTATCGAGACCAAGTGGGAAGTACGGAAAATTTGTATCAGAAAAGTAAATTAGGCATTATCCTTCCCTAAATTATCTTATATAACATATCACATGTAATATATAAATCTATCAATATATCATATATAACATATTACCAGTATATATGTTTTATCTACATACCTATAAATATGTATATTTCTCAGATACTGAAGACCCTTAATTTTTTTTTAAGATTTTATTTATTTATTTTTAGAGAGATGGGGAAGGGAGGGAGAAAGAGGGAGAGAAACATCAATGTGTGGTTGCCTCTCGCACACCCACTTCTGGGGACCTGCCTGCCACCCAGGCATGTGCCCTGACTGGGAATCGAATTGGCGACCCGTTGGTTTGCAGGCCTGCGCTCAATCCACTGAGCTACACCAGCCAGGGCCTGGAGACCCTTAGTTTTTAATTAAGCTCTTCCTCCCTAACTCATATAGGTACATCAAGATGATAAGTAAAACTTTTAAATTTTTAAAAAATATATTAGTTTTAAAATGGTATAAATTAAAATTTTAATTTAATTTAATTTTCCAAAAAATCAAGTTTCTCAATTTTAAAAGCATTTTTCTGGGGCGAGTGATTTGTAATGAACTTGTGCTGAGGAGCAGAACCAAAAGTGTCACAGCGGAGAAAAAAGGGAGGCCCCTTCCCCGTTGCTGCCACCGGCCACTTACTTGCTGTGACTAAAGACAGTGACCTTCAGTGCTTGTGCCCTGTCTGCAGTATACGGGAAGGAGGTTATGGCAAAAGGAAAGGACAGTCACTTAAAACAATCTTTAGCCCCGGTTGGTGTGGCTCAGTGGGTTGAGTGCTGGACTGTGAACCAAAGGGTTGTGGGTTCGATTCCCTGTCAGGGCACATGCCGGGGTTGCGGGCCAGGTCCCCAGGGTGGGGCGTGTGAGAGGCAACCACACATTGGTGTTTCGCTCTCTCACTGTCACCTCCTAATCTTTGGATTAGGAGGTGACAGTGAGGAGAGAGGAGAGAGAGGAGACAGCTCTAATTCTGACTGTTGTCGAATTACTAAGACCAGGACCCACTACGAATTTGTGGGGCCTGGCGCAAAATGAAAATGCAAGGCCACTTGTTGAAAAATGATCAACTTCAAGCCAGTGGCAGCTGATCATTACACCAAGTGCCAGGCCTGCGAAGCCCGGGATCCTGGAGGACCATCCAGACCCCAGGCCACGAGACCGGTTCTAACTGAGACCCCAGCTCGTGGTTTCTTCGTAAACTCAGCGACTAAGTCAGCTGATTTCCGGGGTCCCTTACAGTTTTTAGGCTTCTCTTATGACTATAAAATACTTTATGCTTCTCAGATGAAAAGATTATAATGTTCACCTGATATAGCAGAATGTTGTGAACTTTTTCTCTAATTGGAATTATCTACCAAAATGTTGTCTATTATTTGTAGCCTTGACTTAGAAGAGAAAAACCCGGACCCCTAAATGGGATTCTTCATGACTCTCGCCCCAGGTTCCCAAAGGAACACTCCAGTAATCTCGCCTGTCAGAGAGAAGGGACAGCGTAGGACCCGCGCACAATAAAGAAAGAAGAAGATGCGGCTACTGTGTCTTTTCTGTCTTCAGGCTGAGAAGTGGACAATTACGTTTTTTTTGCTTTCATGTTCCATTTTAGTCCTTCAGAGTGCACTAAAACCACGTCAATTATGCCATCTTGGGTTCTTCGGGGTTTTGTGAGGCGATAATTAAACAAAAAAGTGCTTCCTCTAAAAAGGTATTGTGTGAAGCCCATTTTCCCCTTTCTTAAAATGTCAGACTGACGCCCTCACGGTGGGAGGTGTTCCGGCACGACAGAGGTGTGCAGGGGCTTGGAACACCAGGGTGCAGGACGGGTGCAGGACCGGGGGAAGGAAAGGGGAACGAGTGAGTGACAGTGATGTTACTTTAAGAGGAAGCCGTGTTTTAGAAGAACTTCCCAAAGCTGAATTAAGCGACTGCAGTGATGCTGTAGAAGAAACAAGGAATGGGGGAAGGTATCTGTCGGCCCTTCCCGAGTGGCTCTGGGCGGACGTGAGGTCCGAGACCAACCTGACGACGCCTCCGGACACTCTGTCTTCCGGTCTGCGAGTCCCCACAGTAGAGTCGGGGGAGTGGGGAGAAATAGGATTGCCATTCTGCCCCCCCCCCCCCCCCCCCCCCCCGCGGCTCTGACTCACGGCCGGACGGTGCTAGTCACCCGCCCATACTCAGCTTTCCCTTGGCCTTTGTCCTGGGACTCTGGTCTTACTTGGTGGAAGCTGTGTGCACAAATAAAAGTTAAATCCTGCGGTCTCCCTTGGAGCTACAGTAGGCACAGTAGGTGCCTGGCCCTTGACTTCCAGCACAGCTATGTATTCCAGCCAGCACAGATTTCCTATCAGCCAGGTGAACTGGTCCATCTCCTGTATGCTGGCTCTGAAGTGCTACACTTGACTTGTTTTACTTATCTTGCAACTCTGGCTTCCTTAGCCTTCAAAATTCTGTTTTCCCCCTTACATGCTAGCAGCTCCTTTCAAATCTCTGCTGCCACCACTTTAGTTAAAATCTCAGTAATCTCTAATCCATCCTGTAGCAGCATAGCCTCAATTAATCTCCAGCCTCAGACTCAAATGTAACTTTTCAGTTTTTTATACACAGAATCACCAAATTTTCCCTAATTGCTTCGAACTAGCACAGAATAAGAGAATGCGAGGCAGAGAGTTAAAGATAATTATTGTTACTGTGACTGTATTATTTCCAGACGTAGACACGAAAACTCCAGGAACAGTGGGAGATGACAGAACCCATGTATATATGGTCAATTAATTCTTGACAAAGGAGCCAAGGACACACAATGGGGAAAGGACAGTGTCTCCAACAGATGGGGACACTGGCCAGCCAGCCACAGGCAAACGGAACGGAACTGGACCCTGTCATACACCATACACAAAGGCCCACTCGAAACAGATTAAAGCCTGCAATGCGGGGCCTGAAATGGTAAAACTCCTGGAAGACGGATAGGGGTAAGTTCCTTGATACTGGTCTGGCAATGATTTTTTTGGATTGAAGCAAAAATAAACAAGTGGGATTATATTGAACTACAAAGCTTCTGCACAGCAAAGGAAACCATCAACAGAATGGAAAGGCCACCTATGGAGCAGGAGAAAGTACGTGCAAACCACATGTCTGATAAGGGGCTACTACCCAACATATATGAGGAACGCACACTACCTAACCTCAGCCAACTTCTGCTAATTCTCCCAATTCCTTAAACAAATTCTGATGAAGTCTTACCTTGAGACCCCTTCCCTCTCCTCCACTATGCTCCAGACAGCGCCTTTCACTTCGTGCAGTGCATCGGGCTTTTCCCCACCCCAGGGCCTTTGCACGTGCTGTTTCACGCAGTCCCAAAGTGCTTCCTGTGCTTATTTGGTTACTTCTTATTTGCTGGGTGCTCGGTGGTCCTTACTGTTTACTCAGTTTAAAATCGATGCTCAAGCCCTGGCCGGGTGGCAAAGTTGGTTGGAGCATTGACCCATACACCAAAAGGCAGTGGGTTCGATCCCTGGTCAGGGCACATACCTAGGGTGAGGGTTTGATCCCTGGTTGGGGCCCATTACGGGAAGCAACCAATGGATGTTCCTCTCTCACATCAATGTTTCTCTCTCTCCCTCTTCCTCTAAAAACCAATAAATGTATCCTTGGGTGAGGATTTAAAAACATCGATGCTCCATATTATTCTCTTAGTTGTCTCTACATCATAGTGCCTGCCAGTTTGTAGTTTTGCATTGTTATGGGTGTGCCCCTCAAAGAGGGCATGCTGAGGTCCTAACCCCCAGGTGATCAAGTTAAAACGAGGTCATCAGGGTGGGCCCTCATCCATTATGACTGGTGTCCTTGTGAGCAGACGAAATTGGGACACAGAGACACTCAACAGGAAGCAGATATGAACACACACAGGGAGAAGGTGGCCCCGTGCCTGGGGGGATGCCTCTATCCGAGGAACACCAGGGACTGCCAGCCAACACCAGAGGCTGGGAGAGGCGAGGAGGGACTCTCCCCTACAGCCCTCACGGAGAAGGTGGTCCTGCCGACACCCTGACCTCAGACTTCCTGCCTCTGGGGCTGCGAGACAGTCCGTTTCTGGTGTTCTGACCCATTTTGGGTGCTTCTTTATGGCCTCCCTAGAGACGAATGGTACATCGATTGAGATGTATTTATTATTATGCACGATGTCGGTGTTTTCAGGAGGCTTTTAGCTTACCGAGGGCAGGTCACCTTTCTCTTACTTACTGGTACTGTTCTCACTGCCCAGGTGGCGGGGTCGGTGCCTACCGGTGGCGGGATATGTAGATTAGCACATGAATGGACGCACGGATGGGGATTTTCAATGCAAAGAGGTTCAAAAGATTTTACAATCGCAGATGTTTCAAATATACCACTTAAAAGTAATAATAATTTAACCTTAAAATCAGTAATCATAATACTTCAAGTAGGAAGAGAAAATCTTTTATGCATAATTATCAGATGCCTCATTTAACCAGCTCTGATGAGCTCTTTAAATTGCATGTTCAGGGATGACTTCCCCCCAAATGAGAAAGCATTGTTCTTCTCATCTTACCCCAAAATTACCCTGTTATGTTTTAGAATAAAAAATACAAACAATCTCTTCAATCTCCATGACTTACATTAAGAGAACTATAAACAGGAACTGCGGAAGCTCAGTTTTGCCCTTTGGAATGTATGTAATAGAGTGTTGTCCCGAGAGGCCAAGGTTTCAGGTTCGATCCCCAGTCGGGGCACATACAAGAATCAGCCAGTGAATGCGTCAATAAGTGAAACAACAAATTGATGTGTATTTTTCCTCTCCAAAAAAAAGATCAGTAACTAAAAATGAAAAAAAAGAGTTACACTCGCTGAGGATGGCGAATGCACACACACAGCTGCCTATTTGAAAGGCTCTCATTGCTCAGTAACCTGATAACGAGGGACATCAATAGATTATCAAACCCCACGGAGCTGCAGTACACGAGAAGGAGGCAGTACCGGAAGAAGCAGTGTGCTTGCCGCTGGCTTCCTGCTCCAGTGATTTCTAATTCACATGTCTTTCCACCAATCACCACACACACTGACACACCACACATGCACACGCACCCGTGTACATAAATAGGAACTCACATATGTGTCTATGGCTACCTATAGTCACACATGTGCATTCTATGTGGAACCTTCCTTAATATATCTTTGTTAACGATGCCCAGTAGCTTGCTTCATCTCAGCCTGAATTCGTGGGTGGGCATTCGGGTGCGGGAAGGGAGGGGAACAAGGGGAAACTGATGCGGAATTTAATACTTTTTTGGGGGGGAGTCAAAGTACATAGCTTAAGTCAGTTGTGTATAATTTATTCTCACACTTCCTAGCAATGTACATCTGGCAGATTAATTCCCCCTTTCCACAGATGGGAAATTGGGGCTCAGAATTTCAAATGCTAGAACGCCTTTATTTCCTTTTTACAGTATGCTCAGAGCTTCATTCTACCTTGATGGCTCCAACCGCTTATCCAAAGCTGTTATTAAACACCCAGGGCCATTATTTCCGCATCTGCGAGCTGGGTGTCAGAATCAGTGCCGGAAAGACTCTGTGTCCAGGCAACTGCCATTTCTCTCTGAAGGTCGCCTGTCTCCCCACACCTGGTTTTTGTATGAAAAGAACACACCACAGCCTGTCCTCTCATATGAAACTTTTTATTAAAATTGAGTCTTTATAACATATTTAAAATGACAAGTCCCACAGACAAATACACAAGAACAAAAATTTCTGTATTTCATTATTGGCATACAAATTTAAGAACATAATTAAAACTAAGCCAAATATTTATACATATGTATATGTATATATGTATATGTGTATGTGTATATATATATATATATATATATATGTATATATATATATATATATCCCAATTTATATCAGTGATCTGGAATACCTGAGTTTCAACTTGTTGGTTTTCCAGATAGCGTGAAACATCTCACACCCACTTCATCAAAGACACGACCCATCCGGAAAGAATGACTTTGGCTAATTGGTGCTCCCTCCCAAAGGTCACGGGAGTCTTCCATGGGGTCAAGGATTCTCTTCACAGGGCTCTTTGGAGCAGAGGTCGCTCTGCGATGTGAGGAAGGATTCCCACGTAGCGAGGCACTGGGTAACGAGAACACATAGCACGGGCAGATGAGCAGTACTTCATGGTCAGTGTCAAAGGATGAAAGCCCTCACCTGTCTGGCCTACAGCAACCTGCCCCTCCACTCTGCCACCAGCTTGCCAGGACACTCGTCATTTTCTACATGTTTTCATTCTTAATGAGGGAAACTATTGCTCAGTAAGGGGAAAGCCTAGAAGAGGGGAAAAGATCAGCACGGATTTGTTGGCTGAAATGACGCACTGTCATCCCACTGTCTAAGGTACACAGAAGAGGCGGAGCTTTTGCGTCGGAGGAGGCAGGTGTGAGGTGTGGGGCAGAGGGGTGGCCACTCAGGTACACAGTAATCAGATCCGAATCCCACACTGCCAAGTGTGAGTTTGCACCAGTTGACAATCTCTATTAGAGTTTCTGCAGCTACAGCTCAGGTTAATGACAGTGCGCGCTTACCACCGCAGCAATTGTCAGGAAAAGTTAAATTTACGTCATCGGTATAAATCTTGAGGCAGAACGAATGCCTAGCACAGACCAGGTGCTCCAAAAATGAGCAATTACATAATGGCGGTCTGTTGGGATTAGGTGCCGAGACGTGGTTGTTAATGGGCCAGGAGAGACTGGAGGCGGTGAAGGCGCACACGGTGACGTGGCCCACGCCGCTGTCTTGCCCCAGGCTCATCTTCCCGTGGCCCATGCTCGCTTGTCTGGGTGAAGTTCATCCACAGAGCAATCTGAACAGTTTCCGTGTTATACACATAGGAAGAAAGACGAGGATGGCCGTATTTCTCGTCCAAAATAATGGGGGAAGAAAGTACAGCAACATTTTTAAAGTGGTAGAGGAAAAACCACTGTCAACCTAGAATCCCCCTCAAAAACAAAGGTAGAGTAAAGATATTTTCAGGCTTTCAAAAGCTATAGAATTTGTCACCAACAGACCAAACTAAATGTTTTTTTTTTTTTTTTAAGTCTATAAGGCAGAAAAGAAAGGAGCAGATAAAAAGAAGGACTCATGCAAAGGAATGAAGAGCCCTAGGTATGGGGACTGCATGGTTACATATGTAACATTTTAGCACTTAAATACATTTTAAATATAATTGACTACCTAGTTAATAATAGTAATAAGATCTTGTGAGAATTATAATAGCTGACGAGTGAAATGTATGACAAAAAGTGCATAAAGGCCAGGAGAAAGAAATGGAAGAATATAATTTCAGGTACTTAAGTGGCTGCTATAATATTACTTGAAGGCAGAATAGAAGACACGTCCAATAAGCCTGAAAGTAACCACTAAAATAATAAAACAAAGAGTTATATCTAATAGACCAGCAAAAGATCTAAAATGACATCGTGAAAAACTGTCCGTTAATTCAAAAGAAGGCATAACAAGGAAAATGGGAGCAAAGAACAGAACAGACAAATAAAAAATAAACAGCAAAATAACAGATTATGCAAAAAGGCTCAATAAATTTAAAGTCAAATCATATGAAGTTTATTCTCTGAACATAATAGAATTCAATTAGAAACCAGTAATAGAAAGATATCTGAAAAATCCCCAAACAGTTGAAATATAAACAAGACACTTACAAATAACCCCCTATGTCAAAGAAGAAATTAAAAGGGAATGTAGAAGTATTTTGAACTGAATAAAAATGGAAACACGACATACGACAATTTGGGGATGGCACTAACACAGGGCATGGACAAATTTATGGCACTAAATGCCCACATCGGAAAAGAAGAGAGGCCTTAAATAAATGACGTAAATTTCTACCTTAAAAACTCAAAGAAGAACAAATTAAACCCAGAGTAAGCAGGAAAACAAACCCAGCAACCAACCAGAAAAGAGGAGAGTGGGAATCAGTGCAGCATGAACGAGAGTAACACAGGCTACCAAAACTCACTCGGGAAACAGACAGCCCAAGTGAATCTGAACGTGGTGTTAAATAATTTCCACACACACATACACACACACACACACACACACGCAACTTCAGGCCCAGTTGGGTTCTTTCAAGCTTTTAAGGAAGAAATTGTATTATTTCTACACAATCCCTTCCAGAAAACTGAAGACACAGAAACGGTTCCAACTTACCCAAACCAAAGATACTACAAGAAAACGACGAACCATTACCCGTCATAAACATGGATGCAAAAATCTAAACCACATTTCAGCAAATCAAATTTATGACCAAATGGGATGATCAAATTGAGCGCTTGGATAGGAACAGATTCCCTACCCACCTCTTGGAAGCTCTCTCTACTTCCAAGAGTGCCTCTGCCCTTGAAGATGACTGAGTTGCTCCAGGCCCAGCACACAGTCAGTCCTCAGGAAATGCACCTGACTACGGAGAAGAATATACTGGTCGCCAAAACACCTGAACTTTCAGTCCAACTATTAATCGGTCGACATGCTGGCTTATTCAGCTAACTTCGTTTTCCCAGAAAGCCTGTCCCCTCCTCGGGGTGCTGACGAATGAAGGGGTTCCCAGGCCCGCAAGGCTGAAGGTCTGACCCTGACTGTGCAGCTGCTGATGCTACCAGATCTGTTCTGGAATTCTGGCAGCAAATTTTTTACTAAATAAATGTGAACTGCCACCTCCTGCCAAGGTTTAATATTCAGCCGTTCCACATTCATCCAGTTAATACACACAGATCTATTTAAAATAATAAAAGACAATATCTAACAGCTTTCAATCTTTGTTACTTTCGTGCTTTTTTGAGCATGACAAAACTAAGCAAAAACATAAGAAATGGATCGCTTATACAACATAGTGAAACAATTTAGCGCAGTCCAGGACATTGATAATTGGAGGATATAAAGAATCATCAAAACGACAACCACCAAAATCTAAAACCCTAGGGTGAGATTTGTTTACCATTGCAAATTACATTTTTAAAAAGCTATGAGGCTTCTCATTGTTTTCTATCAAGGACTTGATTTTTTCCCACTTTTAAATCTTCACGATTAGTGAAGCCAGCGAAAATCTATCAAAATTAGCATAACACCGGAAGTACTTGTATGATCATTGCAGAATCAGCCACCGAAATTCCACTTTTAGTTGAGTCCACACTATTCTCTTTGCTTCCATGCTGGATGAAATCGAGGACCTGCGCCTTAGAGCAAAGACAATTGAGACCCATAGACGCCAGCGGCCTCTGCAGTGTTCTGCTTCCCACGGACACACAGCGAGCACTTCTTCCGCAGGGGCCGGAGCCAAGGGCCCCAGACTACAGCTTCCTTTTGAAGGAGGAGCCCAAGAACTAGGCTGGGCCTGAGCTGGGGAAACAGACCCTGCAGGTAAACTTATTTTAATTCCAAAATAAGTTTAATTCCACATTTAAGAATCAGTATTTCCAAGCTGGTGGGATGTGAGGAGGTTCTGTCCCACTGTGTGACCTCAGGCAAACCTCTGCCCCTCTCTGGGCCTGTTTATGCGCTCCCAGAGGAAGGGGCTGGGACCACGTGTGCCCGATACCTTTCCTCCTAGAACTAGATGGGCAGGTTTCCAGGGGCTGACGGACATCACCTGCGATTCACAAATATGCCTTTCTGTGCTGGCCATGACGGAGTGTGAATGCATCACATGCAAAATTTTACTTCTCCCCTCGGTCTTTGATATCTGTGAGATAATTATCATTACAAAGAATTTCCAGAGATTCATACACAAATGAGACATATTCTCAGTTACTACTATTGCTACCCGTAGTCTACATTCACAGAAACCTTATTATGTGCTGGGCACTGAGTTAAGGATTACATATATCTTATCTATTGGGCAGCTGGGACTCGTTGGGTTGGCCAAAAAGTTCATTTATTTTCCCCGTAAGATGGCTCTAGTAGCGCTTAGTTGTTTTGAAGTTCACTGGAAACAGTTTTGTTAGATTGCATTGTGACAGGTGTCATATCAGCATGCCTTTAAAAGTTTTTTATCAAAATTGGTGAATTTTTGTGTAGCCATTTTAATATTTTAGGTGAAGAAGATAAGCAACAACTTCGGTGTACTGTGCTTTATTATTTCAAGAAAGGTTAAAACACAACTGAAATGCAAAAAAAGACGTGTGCAGTGTATGGAGAAGGCGCTGTGATTGATTGAACGTGCCAAACGTGCGTGGTTTTGCGAAGCTTCGTGCTGGAGTTTTCTGGCTGGACGATGCTCCACGGTCGGGTGGACCAGGTGAAGGTCATAGTGATCAGAGACATTTATTGAGAACAATCAACATCCTACCACACAGGAGATAGTCAACACACTCAAATAGCCAAATCAATAAAGTTACCGATGAAAGTGAAAAATGTGTCATTTATTTTACGGAAATAACTAAATAGACTTTTTGGCCAACCCAATACTTCCTATGTTGGCAATTTCACGCTCAAGGGAAAGAAATCCTGACTTAAAGGATAAGCTGGCTGAGACTCCAGAAAAATATTTCCAAGTATGAAAGTTTCAAAACACTTATGTTAGTGAGTTACCGGGAATACGGAAACTTGCTTCTAGGCCTTTTCTTTCATCTTTCTTCACGCTGTTCCATAGACACACACCTAGGTACATCTTCACACCCAAACAGCTCTATGGTGCAGGCACCGTGATTTTTAGTGCCTTAGAGAAGAGGACACTGGAATAAGGAAAAGTCTTCAAGGTCTCTCGGCTCAAGGCCACAGGCTACCCGTCCAAAGCCCACGCTCTCCGCCACCATGTGGCAACACCAACGCACAGTCTAACATCCTCCCCGATACTTAGGGGAAAGGCTGCAGCCCTGCTCACGGAACAGCTACCAGAAAACCTGGTTTCATCCGAACAGACTCACAGACACAGACAGACTGACGGTCACCAGAGGGGCGGGTGCTGGGGGGCTGGGCGGAAAAGGGGAAGAAATTAAGAAATGCAGATGGGCAGGTACAGAACAGTCACGGGGACGCAGAGCACAGCTTAGGGAATATAATCAATACTATTGTCATAACTCTGCACGTACCAGGTGGGGACTGGAAGTATCGGGGGGACACTCTGTAACGTACGCGACTGTCTAACCCCCGTGCTGTACACACGCCTGAACCTGATACAGAACAATGCTGAATGTAAACTGTAATTGTAAAGTAAAACTTAAAAAGGGACATTTAGTTTTATCCAAATTATCACAAAAATCAAATTAATATCCTCTCTATAGCTCTACACTAAAATAACCATAAATTTGCCTAAAATAACAATACCGCTTATGACAGAATGTGATATAAGCCAAGCCTTACCATATATTTGTTTTTTCTTTTAACTTTATTTATTTATTTATTTATTTATTTTTTAGAGAGAGGGAAGGGGAGGGAGAAGGCCAGGGAGAGAACATGAATGTTGAGAAAGAAACATTGATGGGTTGCCTCTCATACACACCTTGACCACGGACCGAACCCACAACCCAGGCACGTGCCCTGACCCAGGCACCAAACACCAAACTGACAGCCTTATGCTTTGCGGGACGACACCCAACCCACCGAGCCACACCAGTCGGGACCTACGTATTCCTTCCCAACCAAGAATCTGCATAGTAGAGCAACAGGCGTGGTGCTTCCCGCGTCTCCCACGAATGCCCGTGTCTAGAAGTGCCTCTGGGACAGCACCGCAGCAACTGCATCTCTCTCAATAAACCAAAAACGACAGCCGTGCCTGGATGTCCTCGAAGTGCTTGGATGCTGTCTCCGACCACCGTGGGCACAGGCGACATAGCTCTTATTTAAAGAAATGCAGAAGCTCAAATGTGTAAACGTCTCTCCATGGAGCCAACCTCAGTGCAGAAGAAATTCCCTTATAAAACTGCAGACTGTGCCTCAGGGGAGGGCTACGGGCTGCGGAGCGTTTGGGGAATTGCTTTTTATTCCTAACCCTAAGATTCAAATCAGAACTGAGGCCTCCAGGGAGCTGCGTATTTTAAAATTATGAAAAGTAATCAATCTCGAAAGACATTAGAGATGATGTTGCTAGAGGGAAGCAACAATTATTATTTTGAAACAGTTCAAAATTACTCAAAAATTTCATTTTTGGAAAAGTCCAAATCCAGCTTCTAAGAATCCCCTGCCTACGTATAAGTTTAGGAATGGCAATAACTAAAAATAATAGTATTTATATATTTTTTAAGTATCGCTTTTACATCTCTCTCAAGAACAAAAGTAATAAACGTGCATTTGTTAATACTGCAAATAATGAAATAACTACAAACGTGAACACCACATTTTGGACTCATTAGCTACACACGCCACCTTGTGGTCATTTCTTTATTATTTGTCCTGGGTCTCCAACTCAAGATCTGCTAAGGAGAGAAGGAGCCTCGGATTTCATTTATTCCACTTCCCGTTTTTACAGCTGGGAAGACTGGGACTCCAGGAGGACTAAGGCGGTCAGAATCTTTATAGCAAGAATTAATCCCCGAGTCAAAATTCAAATGCAGTATCTTTTGCACTCAGATATTTTCTATATCATATCATTGTTTTTGACTAATAACAAGCCAATTACAAGAAGCTGGTCCACGTCAGTACCAGACGCTTCAAACATGGAGTGTGTCTGTGTTTGGTTAGCCAGACCCCAGAAAACTGAAATGAGCACGTTTACCTTTGGATTACTGGACAATTACTGAGGCGCAGCCGTGATGTTGGACTGCTCTGTTTTAAGGCAGTTCGTGAGTTTTCTAATTTTGTTTTCCAAAAGAGTTGTGAGAGCTGTGGGGGGAGGGGAGGGGAGGGGAGATAACGGGAGGGGTATCGACCCCTCTCTTTGACAGGTGAGGGGACTGGGTACAGAGAGGACATGGTGAAGATTTTGTAATGAGCCAGAGGCAGGCATCCTGATACCCAACTTTATTTATTTATTTTTTATCAGTAAACCCATCTTCTTTCTTCAAGATCTTATCTCTCTTAAAGTACTCCAGATTTGAGTTCCCTTTTTTTTATATTTGCAAAATATTTATATTTGCCTAAATTGTTTAACTCACACTTTCACTCTCCTTGGTGGAAAAACCACGAGTGAAATAAAATTGAAGTACAGTAGTTCTGTTTTGTTTCCTTAGCACGGTTTCCATTAGGAACTCGTTTTGCTTACTTTATTAGTGCTCGTGAATCCCTCTTTCTCTGCCTTCCCAAAGCCCATCTTGGCCTCTAGTGGCCCCTGGTCTACGGGTGCAATCACACGGGAGTGGTCGCATCTGCTCATTTTCAGCATCCCTCCTGCTTGTAGAACTGGCCACTCCTCTTCATCATAGTCCCTTTGAGAGTCCGTGACTCTGAAAATCACCACGACCTTTTCTGTCATTTTTTAAAAGCGCTTCACGAAATTCTGGAACTATGACTGAGAATGGGCAGGGGTTCCTTCCTTTGCTTTTACCTCCCACTTGAAAAGGGCACTTTCCCCCAGGAGCCTCCCAGGTATAGGACACTTCCCCTCGGGTGGGTGGCACTAAGCCTAGGAATGCTGATTCCCACCTTCTCCTGTTAATTCATACAGATTAGCACAAAGGCCACCATTTATCCGATTCCCAGGGTTTCTACGAAAGAATGAAGTTTCAGAGAGTAATCTAAACTCCACCCACAGGAGTCAGAGCTCTGTAATTGCTCTGCAGAGATGAGTCCCTCAAAGCCAATGTGTGTGATTATCTCTGCTTGGACCAGGGTGTTTGAAACATTCACGGAACTTACAAAATGGTCCCAAGTGGGTAGTGAACCACTAAATTTAAAACTAGCAATTCCTGCACTAGAATTTCTCCACCCCCCAAAGAATGCATTTCTCAGTGAACACAACTATCCTCGACGGGTGTCCAGGAGAGTCAGTGCTCACCCGTTACTTACTGCTGGAAGGGCCACTACGATTACTAGCTCTTAAAAAATTTCTCTAATTTTTACATAGTCCACAGTAGCTTGACTTGGAGTTTAGGAAAATAAGCTGGGTCATTCATTTGGCTACATTGTGCATCCCTGATCACGACTTCTTTCTTTATTTGCTTTCCAGAAATAGCGCCCACTATAATTGTGTCCCTGCTTCCCAGAATTCCCTGCAGATACGTATATTTATATTGTTCCATAGTGATGATGCCTTTCTATGAAGGCTGTGCATTTTGACTCAGGTAATTTAAGTTTTCTTCCATTAAAATTTTAATTCGCTGTAAAGCTGTATCGATCAAGTGAAAAATATACGTACTCATTCTTCTTCCATAATAAACTGTAACTTCCTAATGATGAGATTTAAGTTCGAATTTGGAGGCTCCGTAGTGCTTAGCACAGGGTTTTGACGCCAACTGAACCTTAAGTGAATGATTTTCCATGCGGCATCTGACATCTTAAACAAGACTAAGAGCATCTGAATGAAGTGGCCTCTGACCTGGTGAGGCAACCACATGGGTTTATGTTGGCACAGTCAGAAAGGGCCATGATAACATGGTGAATCGCTTTCCTGTAATTGTACGTAAACGTACCACTAGGAGGAAAGGCTATGGGCACACAATAGATCTCTGTATTTGTCAGTGTCCTCAGCTCTGTCCCTGCCATTCTGGCTTGTTCTTAGCATGCATGCATGGATTTCAAAATGAGAAAAATAAGCCTATGAGACAGGGACCTCCATCCACTGCCTAGTCTATTGTGCAAAGGGATAAATTCCATCGTTTTAAGTAGTATGTTCACCTAACAACACACTGCTGTATTTGGCAAAAACTCACATTATGTGTTCTTTTCAGAATTCTGATGCTAAAATTAAACTTGCGAAGAGTATATCTTCTCAATCTGTAACATATACGTCTTCTCAAATCTCTTCACCACCACCATCACCAGCATCAATAGTGAGAGCAGGAGCTCTTTTGTTCCTGCTGGGGAGCAACTAGAAAATGCCCTGCACTTGATCGGACACGTCACGTTTGGTGGTGTTAGTGCTCCTTCGTATTCGAGCAGCAAATCAGTGTCTGGTCATTTGGGCGCTAATAGACTTTGAAATGATTCGCTCCTGTTCAGCTGGATTTGGAGTTTTATTGTTTTGCTCTTCTCGTTTTCAAAAAAATACCCAATAAAATTATTCTTAATTACTGGTCATACAAAACAAAATGGGAATAGCCTCATTTTATAAAAATACCTATTTTATATTTGGTGTCAAGTCTCCAATTAAATCCACACATCTAAGCACATTTCAGTACGATAGTATCTGCCTTCTGGGACAGATCTTCACCTTCTATTTATAATCTGACTTTCCTCTATCACTTTGATATTAAATTTAAAGTTATAAGCCAGCTGTGACCATTTGACTTCATAAAAGTAAGTCGAAAGGCAAATGTTTGTACTGTATTTCATCTATCACACCAGAAACAAATGTTGATGAAAACATGAAATGTTTTCCCAAGAATGTGACTACATTTACAAAGGGAATGGAAAGATGGCGGAACACCTCACTTCCCTGTGTATCTGAGATACTCTGAAGTTAACCCATCACAGCACATCGTGGCTGAATCACGAACACAGCACAGTCTGCGGGCTCATTGGGAAGCCTTGACTTTGGGGCTCCAATCCCCCGATCATGCGTGGACCAATGTGCCAATCACTTCGAAGTTACTCACTCGGGAAAAAACCAACAAACAAATAACTGGAGCCGTGGGCGCCTTCTGAGGCTGCAATAACGAAAACCAGCGGTTCCTGCAAGTTCACATGCCCGAGATGAAGTGCACCTGATGTACGCATTATTCAGTAACGTTTAGGAATGTAATTCACTTGCAGGAAAGTGTAAAAACATAGCATATTGATACCAAATGCTGTGAAGAACAAAACTTGTGATATGGTAACATGGCACGTGAGGCTAATGTAATTGTTTCTAAGAAAACAGTTATTTTGTATAAACGGAATTCAATCTATGAGAATGATAGAAGTGTGTATTTATGTGAGAGGTATAATCAAAACCAAACACTGCTGTGGGAGTTCCACAGAATGGCTGTGGACATTTTCTCTTAAAAAGAAAGTCCTGACTTAGAACAATTGTACAGATCTTATCATTGAAAGGAAAATACAGTAGGTGCATTTGTCACGTGATTTTCATACCCTAACACATTTCTGTTTTATAATCATAATCACTTATGTTACATACTCCAATTTGCTTAGGGGTGATTTCAGTTGGTTGTCCACTAGCTACTCTGTCAAGAAGTAAAATATTTTAGCTTATAGTACCTTTAAACTGACAAGCGCTACAGACTACAAAGCGTAAAACAGTTTTCCTAATGTATCGGTTTCCTGTATTCATTAATTCGGCCAGAGATAAGGTTAAAGATATATGTTGAACATATACCTTCTAGAATATGCTTAGAACATGCTGGATGAAGAAAGTGATAGGATAAAATTCATTTAAAATAATAACTGCTTTGGGGAACTGCTATAATAATAATCATTTGAAAAGCAAAACGATGACTAACTTCTTTCCTGCACTAAAACAAATAAGTAATTGAACTGAACTAAACTAAAAAAAACCCAAAACCCAAAACAAACAGCAGGCTCCCTCACTGATGGTCTGAGCAGCCACAGAAGGTTGGGCAGTCAGGAACACAAGGGGTGGAACATGGACGAACTTCCGCTAATTATAACTGCTGTTTCTTTCCTCACTTTGCTAACCCTCCACTGTACAAGGGAGAGAAAAGGGACGTAAGGTAGGAGAAGCCCTAGGAAGCCTTACCAAGCCCTTGTGAGGAACACAAGTCCTTCCAGAACAAGAAACTGAGGGGAAAACCACCAACCACATGGTGGCATATTCTCTCTCACGTGGAGCTCAGGGGTCCTGGGTGGGGGCTTGTGTGGAAGAAGAAAGAAAATGAGTCATCCGCACCCTCATCTCAGTGGGTGGGCTCAGCGTCACTGGCACCGAGCCACCAAGAGAGGCTCTTGAATGTGACACTTGTTTCCTTAATACTCTTCCAACACAGGACAGACAGAAAGCGAAAGAGGAGATAACTTTGTAGATGAGGCGATGCCCAAATCACGAATCACCTGTTCGTAATACTGGATGTTCCGCTCGGCCATGTCCGAGAAGGCTGACTTGATGTCATTGCGCATATTTTGTCTCCACCTTTCCCAGTCTGCTTTCAGCGCATTGTTAGCGCACTCCACCTTATCTTCGAGTTTTCCGATCTCTTCTGTAAGCTGCATCAGACACAGACAGGGAGAAATTGATCTACAGATTCCAGCCACTGAGCAAAGTCACTGAATCTAAGCCGAACATTATATCAGAACAGCTTAAGAATAGTTTCTGTTTTTTGAAAAGTCACCAGTACTTACTGGGCACCACCTGGTTAAAGTCGGAAGAACACTGAATTCGGTCAGAGATGTTGAGAGAGATGCTGAAGGCGGCCTGCAAAGAGCACCTGCCCCTGGCTAACTCCCTCCAACCTCGGGCTCCAGCTTCACTCATTACAAAGCAAAGGAAGTTGAACTCAAAGTTATCTTAAACGTCTTCTGCACTAACACCCTCATTACCACGACTGCTTGTGGTGATAGCGTTTAGGTTAAAGGACATGGCTTCATCCGCTTCAGCTTCCCATTCCCGGTCCTCAGTTTTCAATTGTTCTTTGCAGAACACTCAACGGACTGGCGTGTTATGACTTCCATAAAGATGACCGCATCCAACCGGAAGGCCAAAGGGATCCGTCTGTCCAATCTCACTCAGACAGTGGGTCACGGAGGCAGGTTTCTGTCTCAAGATACCGACAGCTTTCCCACGCTCCCCCAACAGGCCGAGTGGGGCATCTCTACCTCCTCTCACCTCCCCCGCCAGCCTGAGATGTAGTCCATCAAAGTGTTGTTTTACATTTGGCATATTTATATTTATATACATGCTTATATACTTATACATATTTTACGCCCACTTATATTTACACAGAGTCAGCATATATTTATTAGGTGTTTTCCTAGGACAGAATAAAGGCGGGTAGCCTCATCAGCATGCACTGGGTTTCAGACAGATTGTATGTTAGACTAACCCGAGTTCAGGTCCCACTTCTGGCTTTTACAAGCTCTGTAACATTGGGTAAGACTCCCTGTGGAAGCCCTAGTTTCTTCATACGTAAAATGAATATATACAAAGATCACTATGTCACATAGGAATTGTTACAAAATTGCATGAAATAATGAGCATTAGTTGATTTGTACAGTGCCTGACAATGTCTACTAAATTTTATCTCCTATCATACCTGCCCCTCTACCACCATCACCACTACGATCACCTCCACCTCCTTCACCACCATCATCAACTGATGAAACTGAAGCTGATTCCCTACCTTCCCTCCTCCAGGACTTTGGTCTCTGGAAACAAGCCACCCCTCTGCCAGGGTCTAGCTCTTAAGTCAATTTCTGGTGCTAGTTTTTAACCACTTCTCACTATGTGAGGAAACCGATGTATATGTTTTAAGTATATATGATCAATTCTTGCCCTCTTTGTGGTTATAGCTGAGTATTTTCTCCTCCTTTGATCATGTCATCATTACCTTAGTTGGCAAAGAAGACATGAAGCATTTCTCCCACACGGAATCGGCTCCCCATGATTTCAATTTAGGAAGCTCTGATAATTAATAAGCACAAAAAACCTCTGTCTCTCCGAACAATATAGAAAAGTGTAATATTATTAGGTGTCCTTCCTGTCATTTGACTTCAACGTCAGCAAGTTCTTGGGGATAGGAACTGTGCTTTCAGAGGGTGCCGCCCAGCCTCCGAACACACGGAACACACGGCCTCAGTAATAGTTACTCGAAGTGGGAATGGAAGGTGGCTTAGAGACCGGCAGGCCAAAGGTGCCTCTCCAACCACACAGCAGGCGCCAGGAACTCCACAAGCAGGAAACACAACTCCTGTTCTTTACTGGAAAATTTCACGGAAAAGGCTGCTGAAAAGACTCCAATCTCCAATCATTCTTTTCACAAATACTGGAGGCTATTTGGCCCTCTGTTGGTGGAAACAGAAGAAGCAAGCAACCTTTTTTATTCCCCAGTAAAATGTAATACCAGAATAAGTAATAGAAGGTTGTAAGTGAGTGAAAAAAAATTTATATTTAACAGCAAGGCTAATGGGTAATTTTTGGCCTCAGTTGTTATGTGCAGCTAGAAATCAGCCATGCTGCTGAGTGAAAACCATTAATACTGAGCATTCAGGCAAACAAGACAGCGTCCCTTTTCGACGGTGCGTGCTCACAACGGTACCGGTAACAGCAGCTGGAGTAATGACCGCCTAGGAAGCCATCACTACGTCATTTCGACTGCATAACAATGCTGCGAATTTGGTAGCATTATCTTCCTCCAACAAGCTGGGACCCCAGGAGGAAGGACCGAAAGAGATCACATAGCTCTCAGTGGCAGCACGGAGGCTCGGTCCAGGTCTGCCTGGGCGGAGCAGGCCCTCTCTCCACGCTGACTGCGCAGAGCCGGTGGCTCCCGAGGTTGAGCTGATTCGGCTCTGACCTCAGGGAGACTGCCATCTGTGGAACACAGACACGCAGAGATAAAGCAAACCCAAAGGCTGCCTTGCAAAGCAGAATGTGATTTGTATTCTAACGGAGGGAAAAGTGAAGTGGTCTCCGCGCTACAGAAGGATTCAATCTGGCTGGGGTAGGGGAGGCTGTGGCTGTGAATTCAAGTAGGCAGGGACTGGGGGCGGGGGTGGCGAGGGGGGGCCTGGATGAGGGTCCGGTGTAAAGGAAACCACGGACACGGTATGCTGCGGAGGGTGGCAGAGCTTGGGGAAGAGGTCGGTTAGGAGACTGGAGGTGGGTGGGGAGGCCTGGAGACGCAGCCGGGGGCTGGCAGACCACTGGAAGTGGGGAAGGCAGGGCATGGTGTCTGTAGGAAACGGGAAGACACGGCAAGTTTGCGACCAGGGCGGAGCTGGATCTGCAATAAATTCCCAAGTCTGAGACATGCAGGAATGGTGAACAGATAGGACAGGAGGGAGGGAACCGGTCACCTGCAGCGGAACTATGGAGACACAGGGAGCAATGACAGAGAGGGTCCACTTCATTGCCGCTCACTCATCCGCCCTCCACTCAGCAGCCCCTGCTCTGCCGTCCATCCGGGAGCTTGCTCTCAAGGACTCACGGTTAAGGGGAGAAATGAAAAAGCAGCTCAAAGCAAAGGGGCTCTACGTCACATGTAAAGCAACTAGCAGGTGGCAGTCCTAGAAGCATGCTTACTTTGGAGTTCCTGATGATTTACAGGTGGTCCGTGACAGTTGCTACCTGGAGTGTGACTAGGGGACCATGTGAGTACGGGACCGCCAGGAGATGAGGAAAGAGAGGGACAGTCATCGACCCTGAAGGGTTTCCACTGAGAGTATTCGGATTTTAATAGAAGTACAACAGAAACACTAAAGAAGCTTAAGGAAGGGGCAGGGCAGTTGTAACAACCAAATTTCCAATGCTGGGGTCCCGAGAGAGGGGAGATTAAGGTGCTGGGAGGCAGAATCACTAGGCTTTGGCAATGGACTGTGTGTGGGCGCTGGGGTACAAGACTGCTTGCTGATCAGGTACCCTGGAGGATGGGGGTGGGGGACAGGGAATGAAGGCAGCAGTCAGCGCCCTGCTGGGGGAGGTGAGCCCCCAGTGAAGGTGCAGAACGCTCACTTGCATCCGGAGCATCACACGATTTTTGGAGGCCAGCAGGAGTCAAGGTCTCATGTAGGCTTTGACACCTCTAAAGTGACCTGCTGTGGTGGTTTGGGAATTTGGGTGGTGGCGTCGTCTTACCAGATGCACGTGAGCACAGCTGAGCATCTGAAATGATGAAAAATTAGAGCTCTTTGTCAGGGGCAGAGAAGTAAAACCGAAAGGCAACCACCCAGAGAAGGTTCTCTGCACCTCAGAGCAGTGGCTGGGTGATTCCAACCGGCAAGAATGAGACCTCTCTTCCTTATCCAGGTTTTTAACTCGGTGTTTTCATGCTTCAGTTGCCCTAGAATTCCTTCTAGGGGGGGGAAAAAAAAAAGTGATGTGGCTGCTCTGAAAACTGCTAGAAGACTTGTTCCTATAAAATGTCAGTTGCCTATGGTATTAAGTAGTTGTTTTTGGCTCCTTCTCTTCAAAAAATTCATCATTGCACACCCTTCTAGGTCAGTGACCTTAGAGCCTGGCTCTGACGTCCCACATCAACAGCGTGACCTTAGACAAGTTCAGTGCCTCCAAGGGTGAAGTTTGCTCATCTATATAATGAGGAAAAAAGAATCTATTTCATAGGATTGTCTTGAATAATGCATTTGAAGCATGGGCAGCACAGGGTAGGTTAGAGGGATACTCTAAAGCCATTTTGAAAGGATAGGGTCTCATCACCGTCCTGACACAGGACAGGTGAAATGCCCGCCCCCTCACCTGTCCCACTGAGGACCTGCATGAAAGAGGGGGACCGGGCACAGAGAAACAGAGGGACACATCGTCAGTAGCTAAGGAAGCTCCCCAATACTACCCACAGGACTCAGTGTTGGTGGCCGGACTAGACAATGCTGCCAGGCAAAAAAGGCCATGCAAGGCCGCTAGGTCATGTCCGTTTCCAAGTTGGGGTCAAAGCCAAAGGGTCCAGAAAACACCTCCAGTCTAGGGGAAGTGGGTTGCCAAGTCAAGTTGCTTAATGCCCCCACTGTAATCCAAGCAATACCAGTATCTAGCCATTCACGGAATGATAAAACCCTAACACTGCAAAGGTGCTTTAGGGAATACTTCCTAGTAACTAAAATAACTGTCCAGGTTGAGTTTTGTTTTTTTTTAAGGCCATAATATTCCAAATGTTCTCTTAGGCCTTTAGTTTTTCTTACTTACCAGAGATTAGTGTTAGGTTTCAGAAAAGACATCAGTCCATTCAACAATTATTTGTTGAGCACTTATTACGTGCCAGGCACCATGCGAGGAACCGTCCTACTCTGTGAAATATTGTCCTTTTCCCATTTAATTTTTGTAAAATCCTCACTTGAGGATATGTTTACTAATTTTAAAGAGAGAGGAAGGGAGAGCGAGAAACATCGATATGAAGGAGAAACATTGATCTATTGCGTCCCATATGTGCTCTGACTGGGAATCGAACCTGCAAACTTTTGGTGTAGGGGATGATGCTCCAACTAACTAACTGAGCCACCAGGCCAGGGTCTCATTCATTTTTTCACATACTGATTTTGTGGAAGCAAATCTTAACATCAGAAGTCCTCTCAATTCTGATACCGTTTCCTGGTGAGACTGTACTGTGTGTTTCTCAGCCTGGGATTCCTACATCCCCAGGAACTCTCAGCAATGGACTAGGCTGCCCCTGTCATGCCGAAATACTGCACCCTCTCATCACAGACACTTCGCAGAAAGCATATAAAATAGTTTTAAATTAACACAAACTCAAATACATTCACATGGAACGTTAAACTTTGATCTCACATCGGCCACTGACGGGGCTCCCTCAGACTGCTGGGGTGCACGTTCCAACTTCCCTACATCCAAGAAAGTACTTGCTTTTTGTAAAAATGTTGGAACTACCTGTGCCATGAAAATATGTGCTGGAAGCAAGTCTGCCTAACCACCGAACTGCATGCTCTTGGCCTGACAATTCCAGGGGGGTTCATTGCCATGATTACCAACAATTTTGTCCAAGTATCAGTTATAAAAATTACAGATGGGGAATGCAGCTTCCCCACAGTCTATTTCTGCAGCAGTGGCTGCCCAGATGATAGGAAGACACAGACAACATTTTTCACCCGTCCTCTCTCCCTGCGACACAGCCGTCTAGGGGGAGCTCCCTTGTCTCTGTAAGAAAGAACCCCCTCCGTCGACTGTTCCATCGCCCACCCTTCCTCACTGATCCCCGAGATGGTCATCTTGCACCCCTCCCCCTTGCTGCCCCCAGACTGCATCTCCGTACATGTGTAGCAGGGGGGCCGTGTGGGCACAAAAACTCTCCCACCCCACAGGGCTAAACAGCGAACGAGGGTCTGTGCCTAATGCATTACGGGAAGTTTCTTTCCTCCAGTCACGAACGCTGGCAATCTCACACAAGTAAGTCCAGCGTGTGGGAACCTACGAGGCTAGCGCGGCCTTGATCCAAACCCCGACCTTTCTGGTGTGAGCAACGGTACTTACAGATCATTTCCCCCAGCTTTACTGAGGCATCACTGGCAGATCTGTGTATGCCGGCTGTGTACCACGTGAGGGTGAAGCGTTCTTATTCAGAAACACGGATACAAAAGTCCTAGAAAACTGAGCAAGCCAAATCCAGCAAGGGCCACGTCGATTCTACCCCGAGGATCCTCGGTTGGTTAAAATGAAAAATCTCAGTGTAAATCACCACATTAAGTACATAGTGGAGAAAAACCACACGATTATATTAGTAGGTATGGAAAACCAGTCAGTGAAACCCAGCAGCCACTTACGCGTCTGGTCACACAGGAGCAGGTAAGAACTGCCTTAATCTGATTAAATACATGTATGTGAAAATATAGATACATACTATGGCACACATCCTTACTGATGGAAAAAATCTCGAAAGCATTCCCTTTAGAATTTGGAATAATACAGGGAAATCCCATCACCAATAACACTATAATGCGTTTTTTAGCCCGCTCAGTGAGAAGTGGAAAAAGAAATGCAAAGTATAGTGATCGAGTAAATGAGACAAAACTATCGCATGCATCTGTGATAGAATTTTCTACATAATAAATGCCAAAGAGCCTACAAATTATTAAAATTAAAAATAATTTAGAAGATTGCTAGATATAAGATTAATATGCTAAAGTGAATTACATTTCTATACTCTGGCCAAAAACAACAGCAAGAAAATAAAAATTCCTAAATCCATAATTTATGATAAATAAAAATAAGATAGGAATAAATTTATCAAAAGATGTAGATCTTTTTGGAAAAAACATTTTAAAACTTTATCAAGAGATATCAAAGAAGACAAATAAATGGCAGGGTGCCTGATTCTATTTTTAAATCTTCAGGTTAATTCTCTTTTCAGAGAATTATTTAATTCCAGCTTAAATACCAGTTCCTCAGATAATCCTTCCGAGAACAGCATTTCTGTACAAAATAGGTTGTTTGTGCTAGTTTCTATTTCAATCTGCTGTTCAGTTCCTTACCATTCATTAGAACTAGCAACTGTCTTATGTATTTGCATGCTTTCCTGTCGGAAGGTAAGCTTTACTACCAGGGCCCCGGGTCCACGTTCCGACCACCACATACCCCCCATACTTCCGCTAAGTGGGAATTTGACAAATATTGGTGGAATGAATGAATAATTTTAGAAAGGTAAAATATTAGGAATGAATCTAGGCTTATTTCCCTACTGCCTGTACCTAACCCTAAAGGCACATATCGCCAAAAATTTTTGAGCCGAACAATACAATTTGAGGATAATAGCTATTCTTAAAAAAAAATCTTCATTGTGTTCTTTGTTAGATGGCTTCTCTATTATTTCCTTTTATGGAATAAAATCAACCATTCAATCTATTTATTCAAATGCTAAAAATTTCTCCTCATAATCAGAAAAGCTGGGAAATTATCATTTCGAAAAGTTCTTGAAAATAATATACCTAAATAAAAAGATTTAGATTGCCACTCCATCAGAAGACAATAGAAAACTCAAGAATTCAATTCTAATCTGACAGCTACCTCTTCTTCGCAAGCATTAATTAAATTGCAGGGGAGAGATAAGAGCTCTTAACAAGAAAATTACGTTATTTTGTGATTTGCGAGAGGTAAGACGTGTCTGAAGAAATGAGACGCTTGATTATACAACGCTGCTCAGGCACACGTGTGATTACTGAGTAGAACCTTTGTTACCTACTTCACAGCACACGCTTGTGTCAGGAAGTAGAAGCCCCTCTCCCCGAAACCCACGGTCGATTTGGTTATCGAAAGGGAACTTTGTGCAGTGAGAAGCAACGCACTTTCTAAAAATGACAATTTGAGTCATAAAATACCACAAACGTCGGTGACACATCACCTGTCACATCAGCGCCTCCAATGCCATTAACATCCCTCACAAAAAAGAATAATCACAATTTCCTGCAACCCTGGAAGCAACAGGAAGTCAATTATTTAAATGGTCCCCTTTTAGGACATGCTTTCCTTTGAGTCCTCTGCACAGCAGAGACACTAAAACACACATTCGAAAGAAGAGGATTCATTTCTTTCTAGGTGCTTCCATGAGTCCTGTTAATATAAACCCTTTAAGAAAGAATAATGTATCTCCTTAAAAATAAAACAAAGCCAGGGTCTTTTAACCAACTAGCTATGATAATGCCCTGCACTGGTGTCTAAAGCACATTATCTAAGCTTCGGAAAAATGCTGTGTTAACGTTAGGTTACTGAGGTTAAAAATTATTTCAAAGCTTGAATCTGAACTCACTGATTAATTACAGAACTTCACGGGCTATGTGATTTTCTGTCATAAAATATTTTAATTACATTCAGTATCTAACCAAACAGCATCTCACATCTCATCTCATCAAATGCTCACCATACACCCACCAGTAACTATTGTTTTTCCCATTTTACTAACAAAGAAAAGTAAGGCTTATTGAGGATTAAATGACTTTTTTAATAATTTCTTATGACCCAGGTTCTCTCTCTGATTTGATTCCCCGGAAAAAGCTTACTCTCCAAAGCCTAGAACTAGATTAAATCAAAATGCGCTTAATTTAGAGATATGGCACCATGTGAGAGGAAAAACTATGGCTCTGTTCTTTGTGGAAATATAATTTTTTTTTTGTTTTTAGAAGAACTATTTAGATGATTCAGAGTCTCTAACATATTATTCTTTTGTACTTTTTTCCTCTTAACAAAATTTTTACTGACACAAGCTCTAATTTATATGCATTAATTCATCTTCAAAATATTTTTCTTCAAAGTAAGCATTATTTCTGCATGTTCATGGCTAAAGAATAATTAATGTCTGATTAAGGTCACAAGTTAAGTAACGGTGAATCAGAAGCCTCCCAGGCCACAGACTCCCTGTGTTACTGCTCGGAGCATGATCAAATATTTATTGAGGCAGGGCCTGGGGGGAGAGAGAGATGTGAGACAGACCCTCAGGGCACATTTGTTATTAACAAAAAGCCTAAATTAAAAGGAAAACGAATCTATGTTGAGTTTCTACCTGGGACAGCTATTGAAACTATTGTATTTGTGGTAGGCGGAACTCCGCACGCCTCCCCCACCCCCCACTCATCCACAAGGGCACCATACTTGCATGCTCTTCAATCCTGAGATGCTGAAACGACTGGGATTTTCACCCACCCTTTGCTCTTTCTGTAGCAGGTGAGATGGGGGAGAGGGGGGAATGTTGCTGGAGAAAGACACAGAGCTTGCACTCTGTCTGCGGGAATTGCAAATGGCCACACACCACTACAGTGTCTCATTGTCCCCGCACACCCTGCCGTCCCCGGCTCACAGGCCCTAGTCACCCGGACTGTTCGGTGGTATGTTCTCCTTCCAAACCAGTAAGCCTTAAAAACACAGTCACTTCCCTAAACAAAATTCATGGGGAAAAGTTTTGGAAGGGGTACAATTTTTTCACCTCGCCCTCATTTTCCGCCCGGTAACAGTGGGCGTGCGCCAATTCAGGTTTGTGTTCACAACAGACATGCGCGTGTCTGCGGATTCCAAAAGGCACAGAACTGAAAACACACCTGGGGGTCACAAATATGTAGTAAAAACTGTGTATGTCTTTGAGATAATGTGGAGTTCTTTACCTCTAGTTCTTATATATTGTTTGTTCCTTATTTCCTCTTAGAGTTAAGATGGCTCCCACAATTATACTGTAAGTACAACTGGTTCAGAGAGATTCAGTAGATTAAATGTAATCTCACTTAAGGGCCTGAATGTAATTTCAACTCCTTAACAGTTAAGGAGGAGTTACGTGTATACAGTCCTGAAATACTTCGGCCCTTTGAAGGCAACTGTGAGGCTGATGTAGCCCCCTGGTGAATGTGAGTTTGACACCCCTGCTCTGGTGACTAATGTGAAGAGTCGGGGGAAGCAGGGGACAGCTCCAGGTATAAAAACCAAGATGTGATGGGCTGGAGAAAGCTAATGGCTCAGGAGAAACGAAACCCTATTGCTGAGACGTGAGTGAAACTTTTCTCCTGAGGCCTGGTGAAGGAGAAATGGAATGTAGTTGGTGCTGTTGACACTTAGGACCAAGTGGCCCAGGTTCTCCTTACAGATCGGTGGTGCACACCCAGGTGCAGTTTAGGTGAAAGTGTCCTACGGAGTCCCAACACACCCTCTGATAGTCTGTATAAATTCAAACATATTTCGAAGTATCCAGGGCAAGCGGCCACCGTTAATCTCAAGCTAATTGCAGTCTCTCTCTCTCTCTCTCTCTCTCTCTCTCTCTCTCTTTTTTTTTACATAACAGGAAGGTGTAGCAAGCAGGAGGACAGATACCACTTTCCGAACTTCGATCTGGGAGAAAGCAATAGCCGATATATACTTCAAAGAACATTCCTCTAGTACCATTTATACAAATATTTATAATCTAAGCCTGGTTATGCTGGGCTACGAGTTTCATGTGATTTATCAACCCTCTTGGGACGATATCACCCACTCTTTATAGCTGAGCCGACTCAGCAGGATGGTGGGGCACCTTGTCCCCCATGACAAAGGCAGACACACGGTGCTGAGGCTGAAATCACACGCGACTCTGTGACCGGATTTAAGACCTCCTGGTAAATGCTTTTCAGAGGCTGCTCTGTGAGGGAGTGCCAGGGGCCTACCAGTCAATGGCAGAGGGAAGAAGTGACGAGGCCAGATTCTGAATGGACGTCCCAGGCTCAACAGACTCGTATTCACAGGGTAGGGCTGCTTCTGTTGCTATTTGACCGAACCTTGATTATTATCCTTCATGAGCTTATATGAACAGGAGCACATGGGTGCTCTTCCTACCACTCCAACTCTGATGTCCTGAGTGAGGGGCCTGCCCAGGAAGGTACAGGGGGAGAGGGGTTCCAGGGCTGCCCAGTCCTGCGTTCTGGGAGGAGGCAGCCCAGGCCAAGGGTCTTCCTGGGCACGGCATCGCTCGTCACCGGGCCCCAGTTCCCACCCGGCGTGTGTCCACCACTCCTCCACGCTGCAGCACTAAGTAGGCGTGGCGCATATCTATAGGTTGTTGACCCGGAATCCCATGACCCGAAGGAGCCCCAGCTGTGGATGGGTATTTGCAACAGGCTGTGTCATGGCGTGTCCGAGTCAACTCTGACAGTCATGTGCCTGCTCCGGGGAGCGATCTGACCGTGGACTTCTCACAGCTCTGGCCAGTGAGATGTGAGAGGTGCTGATGACTTCTAGGACAAACTGATAAAAAGAAATCTACAGGGACGAACCCCCTTCTCCTTCCACTGGGGCGTGTCCTTCATCCACTGCTGTGTGAGTGTGAGTGTGGGCATCGGTGTGTGTGTGTCTCTCTCACACACAAAAGGAGCAGAGAGAGGAAAATGGATACTGGGAAATGAGACATATAGAAAGAAATAATTTGTAAAAAGGTCAGGAGAGAAAGGTAAGACAAAAATATCTGAGGAAAGGCAGAGGCAATCTCATGCCCTGCCCCCCAAACATACACACACACACACACACACACAAGCTACATCAACATGATCATTTGTTTAAAGCTCAGAGAGAAGGCAGTGTTGCTCTGTGAAGCACGCAGGGTACTATCAAGAGCATGCGAAGATTAATAACCATTATTTGAAGATAAGAGTAAAATACTGGTTCAAAAATAGCTAGTCACACAGAGCAAGGACCGGCTTGAATAAATTTGGTGTCTGTTTGTATCGACTGAATGTGGCTATATGCAAATCCAGACTATAATGATCTTATGAAAATGCAAATTTATTTTTTGCTCACAGAAATACCCTGCTAAACAGCGATGGCATTATTTCCAGATCCAACGCTCAGATTCTGTGCACATATTGCTAAATGTCAAATGTATTCATATTCATTTATATCTGAATGCTGCTTTGAGTGGAAAACTATAACTCACCCATTCAAAAATGAAAAATAAAAATAAAGTGGATATGCAGCATTATTTGGCACCACAGATGAACCTTATTTATCTTACAGTTAAGCAGTGAAGTGAATAAGCATTTTCAAACAGAAGCTCCGACTCTGAAAACTTACAACTAAACTGCAAAAACCTCAAGTTCCTCCAGATATCTGAGATTCCTCATCATCCCAGTTCTCGTCACACCTTCAGCTCCACGGTCAGGAATTCTCCCACTTTGAACAGTTGGAATGTCTTTTTCTTTGGGGCCCATGATATAACTGTCAATGTCTCCTGAAATATTTTATTTTCTACACTTATCTTAGTCATTTTTCCTCAAGCTGATTTTTATAAATGCCTCATAAATGGAGACGTGCTTAGGGAAGCCGAATGACCCTAAATGCATGTTTAGTCGTCATATTGGTCCAGTGACCTCCCACCCGCTGGAGCGCTGTCCACCCCCTTTCCTTACCCCCCAGACATCCCGTCTCTGACTCTGCATGTTGAAGTGGGCCAAGGGTGGGTCATGGGACCTCTTTATTCCCATCCTTCAGTGACCTCCACAAATCTCCTTGCTTGAAATACTGTCTGTCTGCTAACAACTCCCAAGTACATACCTCTAGGTGGATTCCTTCCCGGCCCCTGGGCTTTTACACAGATTTTCATATGTAACTCCCTGTTCAGCATGTCCACTCAGGAATCTGACAGACATCTTAGCTTCTATGTCCAAATCTGATGTGTTCTGAACCTGTTCTTTGCAAAGGCTTCCCCATCTCAAGGAATGCGACTCCTACCTCCCAGTTGCTCAGCCCCAAAACTCGTTATCATCTCTGACCCTTTCCCCCCTCCCAACCCACAGTCCGTCAAATAGTATACAGCTCAGCCTTTGAAATACACTCTGAACCTGCGTGCTCCCCGGCACTTCCGGCCTGGCCCAGCTCCGCCGTCTCCCATCCCACGCACACACCGCACACCTCATCCTTGTCTTTCCCAAGCTCAGTGGCTGTTTTGCAGCTTCGTGTCACTCCTCTGTCCACCTGTTCTCTGTCTCACTGGGACCGCACCCTGTGGCTGGAAGATGCTATGAGATCTGACCCCTGGTCACCTGTCTGACTCACTTCCCACAGCTCTTTTGCGTGCCCCTTCCGTTCTAGCAGTACCAGTCCCTGGGCTTCTCCTGAAATGTGCAGGCATTTCTGTCCTGGAATGCTTTGGGCCCAGGTGGGTCAAAACCTCGCCTCTTCCAGGTGTGACTTAATCCCCTGTTGGTAAGACCTTCCCTGACCCCTCATTTTAAATGGCACTGCCTCCCAGCCCTCCCTCTCCGCCACAAGCATCCAGTATGGCAGTACACTATCAATTTTCTTTAAGGCTTTATTTCTGGTCATCTCTAACCACTGGAATGCAGGCCTCCTGTCTCCGGGTGCTTGCCATGTGTCTCTCACGTGGTGGGTAGTGACACGGGCTGAAAGGTTTTTGTTGGACACCTCTCCCTTAAATGTCATCTTATTGTGATGGCACATCTCTGATTTTCTTCTTTTATGCTCTAGCTCAGTTTATCGAGCCACTGTCTACACTTCTTATAGGCCAGAAAAGTTAAGAGTCACTAACAGCTTGAAATGTTGGCTGCCCTCATGCTACGGAGTCAACCTTCCACCTACATTCCTCTCAAGTTCATGGCCCTGCTGAAAGTCCATGACCACTGACCTCTTTGGTTCAGGCTCTCCCTGGGTCCCCACTGCCTCCTTCCTGACAAATGATGACGTCCCCTTCCACCGGACTGCAGCCACCTTCAAAGCATTCCCCTACCTCCCCTGCTCCTGCTCTCTACTCCCCCACCTCCCCTGCTCCTTCTCTCTATTCCCCTACCTCCCCTGCACCCTGCTCTCTACTCCCCCACCTCCCCTGCACCCTGCTCTCTACTCCCCCACCTCCCCTGTACCCTGCTCTCTACTCCACCACCTCCCCTGCTCCTGCTCTCTACTCCACCACCTCCCCTGCACCCTGCTCTCTACACAGCAATCTGGTCTCCTTGGGCCAGGATGCTGCTGGAGGTTTTCCTACTTTCCAGCATGTCCACCTACGTGAAGTGTCTTCTATGTTCCTCAAGGAACAACAACTGAGTCACTTAACAGGACCCATCTAGGACATTAAAACAGTGGCAGATTGCCTGACTGGTATGGCTCAGTGGTTGGCCATTGTCCTACAAAGCAAAAGGTCCCTGGTTCGATTCCCGGTCAAAGTACCTGCCTGGGTTGTGGGTCTGGTCTCTGGTTGGGGCACATATGAGAGACAACCGATGGATGTTTCTCTGCCTGTCTTTCTCCCTCCCTTCCCCTTGCTCCAAAAATAAAATTAAAAAATTAAAAAAAATAGCAGCTAATGACTTCTGAGTGCTTACTCTAATCCACATAATTTTCTTGCATTGTATTATTTAATCTTTAAATAAGCCTACTAGGCAGGTACCAATAATTTCCCCAAATTATACATGATAAAACAAGGCTAAAAGAAGCTAAGAAGCAAAAAAAAAAAAAAAAAAAAGAAAGAAAGAAAGAAAAAAAGATGAAGAAGCAGCAGCAGCAGCTTCTAAGAAACATGTCCTAGGTCACAGGTTTAACAAGCACACGAGCTAGGATTTGATCCAACGGCGATGTAATTCCAAAGCCTGAGTGACCAAACTCTAAATGAACAGCTGGGCTGCCCTTCGCATGAGCGTGCTGAAAGCCTCTACTGGGTCTAGGTCACTTTGAAGCCGTAAATTTTATTATCATGAGATAAGAGCTACAAACCATAAACCCTAAGAAGCAGCTACTCTACAACTGCCCAGGTAATAACTCAAGAAATTCACTCTAAATCACTATTTTAGTTTGCAGGAAAACACATGATTTTTGCAGGCACATCTGAGTGATGAGAAAAACTAACAATAATGCCACCATTGCTGGTGTGCAGCCGGTACAAAGTCCGAGCGCAGGTGCAGACCAGTGGCTTGCACGAGCACGCCAGGAAGCCCACATACAGATCACCTGAGCGTCCAGCATGACCTCGGGAAGGCTACATCACTGCTGTGTATCTACCCGATCATTCCAACTCCCCCGGTCCTCGCCCTTCATTTCCATGACCTTTGCATTCCGAGCTGCTTTGCTGGGTTTGCATATAGCATCGCACCCAGAGGTGACTTGAATGGAGCCTGCGAAGGCCGCCCCAGTGGGTCTCCATAGAAATGGCCCCGGGGTTGTCTCCAAAGTGGCCTTGCTTGAGTTGCCATGGCAAACAACCAGGCTAGATTGCTATATTCAGTTCTCTGCCAGGGTCGCCATGGTGACTGCAAAGGATGGCTCCTTAGAAGGACCTCACAAGGGTGCGTTTCCATGGTGACCCTAGCCTGCATATTTCTAAGCCACTTCCTTTCGGTTGTTCTGTGACCAATCATGGCAGGTTCATGCTGAAGGTTTCTCCTGAAGATATCATCGTAACACATGGGGATTTCGAAGTGAGGTCTGTAAACAAAAAAACTGCTTGAAGGTGCCATTTACCAGTCACTTGATTAGTCCTTGTACATTTGGGGAGGGGCCCATTTGATGGGTAAGAGAAAAATACGTGCGATGTGTTTCAAATGCTCATTAATTAAAAGTATCTCACAGAAGATAATGCAGATAACAGAGGTTTCAGATGTCTCCACTCCGGCAACACAGCAGCGCCCTTGGTAAAGAAAATCTCTACAGTGTACCTGGCACACACACAGATGGAGCCAGGAATACAGATGGATCATTAGGTTATAATGAGATATCAAGGAAGTTTTTACAGAGCAAAAGACAAAATATTTGCAAGTCAAATGAAAAAAAAAAGTGCTTTTTTAGCTGAGTTGGGAAAGCCGGGCCATCTTTGGGCCCGAGCTATTTCTTCCTGTGTTTTTGCAGTTGGAATAAACCCAGCTGTTCTTCTTTCCCACTTAAAATATGAATCTAAGCTGTTCTGAACAGATGCTTGGTTTTTTAAGCCATTTTACTATTCTCCTGAAACTTGAAAATGATTTACTTTTTCTAGTATTTGGTCAAGGGCAAAATTTTATCTAATCACTAATTTCAATATCTTTAAAAATTATCTCACACCTAAAAATATCTCCAGTTCAAATGATATGATTACAGTTTCTGTACAGGTGCCCCCTCCCCATTCTCATGGACTCTTTCAATAAAATTAAAGTTACACACATACCCCCTTATTGAATGGGAGAGGTTAATCTTGGGTCAGTCCCACGGCCTTGGCATTTTCTGGTATTCTCTCTGAGTCCACTCCTCTCCTCTGCCCGCAGCAGCCCCCCACGCTGCACTCACACCCCATTCAGGGGCAGGAACTTGAGTTTGAAATGCGCATCATCGAGAAAGATGAGGATAATTCACTGTCACGTTTTAGTGAAGTCTCAGTGTTCTGCACAAAGAGTCTGAGTTTGTAGAGACTTCTCGCTTCAGGTCATCAGTGTTTTAATGGGTCATAAAAACTGCTATCGGTCAGTGCAATTTTCATTCATTCCTTCCCGGCCTGTTTACAGAGGAACTGCCTTGGACTGAGCCCTGTGCTAGGGGCTAAGAGCCTCAGGAAACAGATAAAAGTCTCCTGACTGTAAGGTGCTTAGATTATAGACAAGGAGAGGGAGAAAAAGGAGGGAAGGAAGGAAGGAAAGGAAAGGAAAGGAAAGGAAAGGAAAGGAAAGGAAAGAAAGGAAAGGAAAGGAAAGGAAGGAAAGGAAAGGAAAGAAAAAAGAAAAGAACAGAAAAGAAAAGAAAGAGAGAGGGAGGGAGGGAGGAAATATAAAGAAAACTAGTGAGGGCATCATATGTTGGGTTAGAAAATGATTGAAGCGAAGGAGCTGTTAAAGTAGTTTCGATGGGGGAACTATGATACTACGGATTAGCGGGGCTTTCAAGGGTGCCCCTACTCACCTGCTACCAGTGTACTCAATACTCATCTACATCTTTGAATTTAAAAAAAAGATTAAGAAAGTCTCTTTCATAGAACTCAGTAGAAGTCAATCAAAGCACTAATCTTTCCTGTGTAAACTTGTTCTCTGAGGGGGACAGGTGGTCGGAGGCAGGCGAGTGATGCCATCACTCCCAACCCCATCTCTGCTCAGAGTTGAATAAACTCAGCCACATCATTCCTCCTTCCAAGCCTCTGGCTCAACTTTAACATGAGAATATGCATTCCAATCTGACAGTATTACTCTGAGATAAAATACAGACCCTAAATATTGTGGGCGATCATATCATGCCTGGAATTAAAATGTCTAGAACAAAAGTGCCCTTTGAAAATACTCCAGGAAAAAAAGTGAGAAAATGAGAAAAAAGATAGATGAAACAATTGAGTGAATATTGGGAAATAATGAAGCCCAGTGATAGGTATCTGAGTTCATTATATTCTGGGACCTCTTTTTAGCTCTGAAAATTTTCATAAAAAGGTATTTCAAGAAAAGGATTAAACTTGAAAACAAAGATAAACTTCACCTTTGTAGAAGTTTTTACAATATCTAGACAAAAGTGTATAAGAACACCAATGTATTTTGTAAAAATATCTTATAAAACTAGATAAGTGGATTTATATACTGAGTACTTACTAACTTTCTAGAACAATGCTAGGTACTTTTCATACCTTCTTGTAACACTCCAATTTAAAAATGCTAACTTCATACTTCACTCGTCGTAAAAGACCAGAAAGACAGAAAGGCAGAGGAGCATCGCTGTTAAGCCCACTGACTCACTGGGAACTCAATGTGTAACAGATTTGGGGAGAAGCTTTGGTTTCACTTGCTGAATGCTTCCAAGCAAGCCTGGAAATGGAGTTCTACATTCCTAATAAAAGTTGTAGTCGCCAATTCTGTAGAGTTATGTCAAGAAACTTAAACACTTACCAGGTCAGTATCCGCCTTTTTATAGGTCAAAGCTTCCACTTTGGAGTCCAGTTCTGCTTGTATTTGGTCTCTTCTTTTCATAACACCCTTGGGATTAAAACACAGGGACTCGATCATCTTTGCACAATAAAAATATACATTTCAGAATATAAGTCACCATCATGACTTGAAAAAAGTGTTTTAATCTCTAAAAGCCAAACTGAAAGCAAGTGTTTAGGAAAGTTTTTTCCAAAACCCTTTGTTTTCCCAATGCACATCTTACTGGTGTAGGCGTGTTACACGCAGCTCTTCAGAAAGAGCAAAGAACCGACCAAACGAACAGCCAGCAGGGGCCCTGCAAACTCGGGCTACGGTGTAAACCCACTACCGCTGGGCACGCGGGCCACCCTTTTATCTGACTCCCCCGGTGTGGCTCGTCAGTCCATGACAAGCAGGGAGCCAGAACACAGAAGGGTGCATTCGCATCTGAAGATTTTATTGTAGCTTAAAATATATATGTATGAATCATAGCCACGCTCAGGATGAGAAATTGTGGCCTCTCCTCTGACAGTGGTTCTGTCCTGTTTTCTTGAATGACTGTGATTTCTTGTGTCAGGGCCGTGGCAGGGATGCTTCTGCGGAGGAATCTGCATGCAGAACTCGTCTGTCGCCCTGCCCGTGTCTGCTAGTCGTTTACAGCATCTTCCCCTTGGTGACGCACTTTCCTTCCAAGACATCCTGCTTGGGCTTCATGGACATGAGGACTCCTGTTATTCGCGCTCCTTTCCTGAGGCGTCCAGTGTTAATCAGATAATGATACTCTCATTGTGAACTCAAGTGGCTTCAACAGGTTAAGGAAAAGAAAATGATTCCCCCGGGAGAGTGAAAGGAAAGACATACAAGACGAGGGATTTCATGAGCCACAGGTCTCCTGGGTGTTTTCAGAAGCAGGGAAGAACCTAGACGAAAACTCGTTCAACAGCGACCGGAGGAGGCGGCTGTACAGCACCTGAGTGAGAACTGGGAGATGTGTGGGGAAAAGCATCCTGAAGACTGCTCAGTCTAGCTCGGTGCCCAGGGAACAGCCCTGAAAACGTTCAGAAGAGACGATGATTTCTCCCATTTTAAAGCAATCCTTACACAATTCAACTGATGACCACAATGCTTTTATACTGACTTCCCTGGTTAATTGCCACGGATGTCAGAGACCCCTTCCCTTCCCACAGATGACACAGATGACAATTTAGTCCACTTATTTAAGGTCTGTTTCTGTAAATAGAAAGTACTGTGCCTCCTGTGGGTAGAAATGTTAGCTAAGAGGTTGGTGGCTCAGAAGAAAACGGGTAAAAATTACCCCCACGTAATCATTTCATGGAGGCACATGCTTTTCGTTCCTCAAGCTCACACCGGAGAAACCTCCCCGTGGAAAACAGAAGCAGACGGCAACATAAATGCCACTGATTGTACCCAGGAGTCTAACAAATAATACAATTGAATGAGGGCCTAACAAAACAATTCTTCCTAGTTGCTATTATAATTTTCCCACACCTTTAATGATACATGATTTAAATTGCATAATTTCCATCTTGACATGATAAAGAGCAAAACACTCTAATAAGGGGAAAGAATACAGAATCCACGACTTTAAATAATACAAATCATCTCTTTGAACAGTCACACAAAGGAGGGATCAATGATGAAGTCAAGCAATGGAGGGTCGCCAAGGAAACCGACTGAGGAGCTGAGGAGGAGGGACAGGGGCGAGCCCTCTGGGAAGTGAGATGGGTTTGTCCACAGCACGACCCAAGGAAGGCACGTAACAGCAGAAACCCAAAATAGCCGCCAAACACTTAATGACTCTGCGAGAGGAAAACCTAGAGACGATAAATGTGGAAGGGGCAGATCCCCTGCTGAAAGGCAAAGGCAGCTTTTCTTACCGAGACAGAAGCAAAATTAAAAAAATATCCCCCCCACCCCGATCAAGAGTGCATGCAAACAGAAAGCAGACAGGGCTCGGGGAGAAGCTGCGGAGGAGGTAGGCTCGGAGGTAGGCTCGGCCGCAGCCTCGGCCCCTGCTAGGCGCTGAAAGGCCAGCCCTGGGAGGGGCACTGCGGGCAGAGCATCCTGCGGGTGAAGGACATAAGCTCTGCAGCCTGCACCGCTAAATCCCAGCTATCTGGAAACCTGAGCTCGAACTGAGGAGGTTAAACACAAAACTTGGCTCCAAGAGGGAGAAAGCCTTTTCAAAGAGTGGCAGAAAAACATTTTCACGTGAAGGATTTCTTTTTAGAGGCATCCAGAAGGCAGAACAAACATCGAGACCCAGCTCAAGTGCTTTCTACATAAGGACACGGACTACGTTGCCGGAGCCAACGCACCGCGCACCAGCGGGGAAGTGACTCCCTCACCAGGAGAAATGTCTAAACGCGCTGCCATGCTTTGAAAATTTTAAAAGGTTGGAGGAACGACTCGTATCCCCTGTCTAAATCTTGTCGGAGGATGCTTCAAATCTCCGCATAACCTTACCAACCGTTGTTGGTACTACTGACTAGTCCTGTCTTTTAGAGAAGTATTCCTCCGCTCAGCCATTCATTGGTGCAGTGAACACATACACAGGATGTATCTGCACGCGAAGCCTCCTGCAGCGACGGGAAGAGAGGGGTGCAAACCCAGGAGTGGGAACTGCCTTTAGGAAGCCTCGGACCAGGTCCGGGACTAAGGTGCAAGTGTAATTGGGAGCGCTTACCATTAAGGTCTCACCATAAAGCACATACTCGTGGACGACAGGGAGCAGGGCCTCGGGCAGCCGGGACAGGTGCCTCTCGGTGGCCGTGCTGCACCTGGCCAGGCAGCTGGCAACCCCGCTCAGCGCTTCAGCCAGACCTTCCTCAGACTCCGCCCACAGAGTATGAATTGGGCCGTATTCTTTCATTTCCTCCAAGTACTCTAAAAACAAACAAAAAAATACAATAAATTCTTCAGTTTATGGACGTTTTAACATCCCTGCTGATAGACAGCAAGAAAGGGGCTTATTTTTGTCAGCATTCGCACGTGTTTTTATACACGAATATGGAAAATGGGACATCATCCTTCATTAACTTGACCCGTCACACTGGTCTGCTCGGGTCAGCTGGCGAACGACGACTGTCCAGGGATAAGCAGTGATGGCATCCTTTCTCATTCTCAAAAGTGTCCCGGCTTGGAGGGTAGCTTGTGTGGTCACCATTTCTTCATGGGCTTCTGCCTGACAAACATGCACTACCCCTGAGCGTCTAACAGCAACTTGACCTACAAGAAAAACTTGGCTTCTTTCTCCCTCCTCCTGATTACTATCCTATGGTTGGTGGTAAGTGCTCCCAGGGAGCTAAGCAAAAAGTCTCGGCTGCACCCTGGGCTCCCATCTGCACAGTCAGTCAATCAGCAGGTCCCATGGATCTTCATTGTTACTATGTATCCATCAGCCCCCCCACCCGCCTATCCTCACCTCCATTCTCATCAGCGTCTCTAACCTGCACTCCTGCAAAGGACTTTGACCTCATCTGTCTCCTCCTTTCCCTTTGTGTGACAGAATATAAACCACTGACTTTTGTTTTAGGAATTAGAAAGTTCTGTATGATCCGTCCTCACCTTGCCTCTCTGGATCCAACTCTTGAGATTCTCTCCCAAAGAGGTTTTAATTGAAGCCCCAATCCTCGCTCCTGTATGAGTCTCTCCCGACTTCTGCTCGCTCAGATGCTGCCTGTACCGCTCAGCCATTGCCACCGTCCAACACACTGCGTTCAGCCCCTTAAATCGCAGTCCAAGTGAAGCTCTTCGATCCTGTTCCAAAGGATTCGTGGAGGCTTTGTCCTCAGTGAGCCTAGCATAATGTTACGGTCCTCTTCCAGCCTGTTATAATTTTATGCTGCTACTATCCCCCTCTGCAAGGACGGCTTGCGTAACTGACATACTCCTAGGCCATATGCTTCTTAAAATAGGGGCTGAGGCTTATTTTTTTCTTTTAAGCCTCAAAGCCCGATACATAACGTGTTCAATAAATAGTTCCACATCAATGAAAGAATACATGAATAACAAAAGGACTATTCAATGCTTGATAAGCCATTTATTCAGAAATTTGAATTTCATTTTAAAATCTGAATATTTTTACATTTTTGCTTTCACACTACCAACTTTTAGCAACAGTTTTTTTTTTATGGTAGAAAATGTGTAAGTGAACATTTTTTTTTTTTTGCCTGATAACCATATAAATAAAACTAAATTCTCTATATTTAATCATCTTCTACTCATTAGGGTTAGTTGTAATGCCATATTGTTCTAAGTTAAACAATTATAATTTCAAAAGTTTATACGATAAAGTAAACTGAAAAAATATTTCAAAAATTTAAAACAATGGAAATGTGAGTGGCCACCTAATGAAGTTAATTAGGTTTAATGACCTTAGACCACTTCCCAATCACTCTCCTTACCTAGGCCCATCCTGTATTTAAACAAGGGCCAGAGTAAAATAATATTCCTAGAATAGAAAATATCCTCCTTTACTTCTGTTCTCAATTTGTGTATATCTCAATGTGTGTCACTTAATCTGTTCAATATTTATTTTTTTAAATCATTTTTAAATTTTTATGCTACTACAGTTATCCCAATTTCCCCTTTGCCTTCCTCCGCCCATCCCACCCCCCGCTCCCACAGTCAATTCCCACACTGTTGTCCATGTCCGTGGTCATTCACACATGTTCTTTGTCTAGGCCCTCCCCCTTCCTCCCTTCCCTCTGGTTGCTGTCAGTCTGCTCCTTGTTTCCATCCCTGTGGTTCTATTTTGTTCCTTAGTTTATCTTGTTCATTAGATTCCTATTATAGGTGAAATCATATGGTATTTGTCTTTCACCGACTGGCTTATTTCATGTAGCATAAACTCTCCAGTTCCATCCATGCTGTTGCAAAAGGTAGGGGTCCCTTCTTTCTTTTTCAATAATAAAATAAATATAGAGCTTTTGTAAAATTCAAAAGTGTGCTTACAGAACACTCAGATACACTTGCTTGCACACATTTAACAAGTTGTGTCGTGGTTGGTCTGTTAATGCATTTGTTTCCCCCACTGGACGGCAAGCTCAGCACAGGCACCTACCTCATCCCTCCTCTAATCTCCTTGCAATGAGCAGCACAACATGGGCTCAGTACAAACTTGCCAAATAAACTGGGGAACCCCGAACAAACAAAATCAAAGAAACAACTGAATTAAAAAATAAAAAGAGACCACTGGCTGTGATCACCAAATTCTCTGATCTGAATATGAATGCAGCACCCTCTACCACCTTGGCTCCCAGAGCCACCGAAGGGAACACTCCTTCATACTGAATGGAATCCTCACAAGTGGGCTTCACACTCCTGAGACCAGAAATCCCTCACTGCCCTGGCTGGTGTGGCTCAGTGGACTGAGTGTGGCCCTGCAAACCAAAGGGTCGCCAGTTTGATTCCCAGTCAGGGCACATGCCTGGGTTTCAGGCCAGGTCCCCAGTAGGGGGCATGTGAGAGGCAACCACACATTGATTTTTCTCTTCTTTTCTTTCTCTTTCCTTCTCTCTAAAAATAAATAAAATCTTAAAAAAAAAAAAAAAAAAAAAGAAATCCATTCACTCCCTGAAAAAGGAGAGCTCAGATTTATGAAACCTGTCACACAAAGTCCAGTTCACCTTCTGAGCACCTCACAAACAGGGCTATCACAAACCTGAGATTTCTCACCTCTTCCCTTGCAACAGCCAACACAAAGCATATGGATATTTTATAAACCTCTTAAGTGTCTAGAGTTTCCAGGGGCCTCTCTGAATCGCTATCCTTCTTAACAAGGTATGAAGAACCCACTTAACAGAACTGGAATCACAGAACCTCGTTAAAACAATGAGCTTCTTGGGATTAAAGACAAAATGGCAAATGGTGACAAGGGCAGACCAAGAAGGCTTAAACAAACTGGTAAACCACATTCAGTCACGACAATGACCTCATTAAGTGTCAACGCACAGAAAACGTAGAGAAGCAGCCAACTGATTCCCGATGAAGCACATTTTCCTACCACAACCGATGTTCACTCATTTAGTTAAGTCATTGAACAGAGTTTAACTGAGTATCTTCTACATGTGAGACACTATCTAGAAACGAGAAATACAACAAACTTGTCCCCTTCTTGACCTGATTCAACTTACAGTTTAATGGGGGGCACAGACAATTAAAAAAAAAAACCCAAGCCATCAATATAGGGACTTTAAATAGTTCATTTTTAAAACCAATGTATATTAGGGAATATGTTTTATGACTTACCCATCTACTTTTTTAAAAATGATTTTATTGTTACAGGTAAATGCAATTAGAAAATTAGCAAAAGTCATCATGGAATTAGGAAAACGACATCATGGAATAAGGTTTAACTTATAAACTAAAAAAAAAAAGCAAACAGAAAGAAACTAGAAACAGGAAATGGTGACAGAAAAATAGAGACCTTTTTTCCAATATATAAATCTCTCTGCCGCACTTGGACAGGCCCAATACAGAGACGACTTATCCTGCCAAAATCACTCGAACATGTAGAAACCCTCCTTCCTGAGACTTTACTTCTTTGACTTTAAGCTATGGTCCATGGTGAACATCGAGACCAGCTTAATACAATGACACCCCAGATCTTACGCTCAGGGCTTACTTCACCAATACTATTTGTCAGTGGGGACAAGAATAGCTACTGACCGGTGAAAGCAAATTCGGACTGGCTGTGATGACCTTCCAAAGCATTTAGGAATCCGAAATTTGCACACTACATCTGGGCACAAGAAATACTTCGAAGGGGAAATTCTAACTTAATGTCAGGTGACTCCTTATGGAAGGACGTTGGAAGTTGCCATTGGGTCCTAACAACCAGTAAAATGCTGACCAGGCTGAAAAATCAACATCATCTCTTGGACCCCCAAGAGAAGGGAGGACACAGGACCAACCACTGTCCCTGGGAATGGAGCGACAGACAAGCATCGGGTCTGCCCAGCGCACATCCTCTGAGGTAGAAACCAGGTCTGGAAAGGCTGGGGCAGGGAGATGGGGCCTGGGACTGAGAATCTGCCGAGGCCGGGTGGGCAACTCTGAGAGGTGAAACCTCCAGGGGCCCCAGTCCCAGCAACACTATGCAGTTTATTCCTGGGAGCTCAGCTTGGCTCAGTTCCCACACTGTGTATCCAACAGAAGCCACTCCTGCTTTCCGCAGAGGCTGGAGAACAAGCGTCCTGAAATAGCCAGACAGCTCGGCTCTTCGTGACAAGGCCTGAGCTCAGGGGACATGGCTTACAGGGCCTCACCTACTGGGTGTCACCTGGGCCACAACCACCTGCAGGGAGGGAGATCCCGGCTCCTGCCCACCGGGGCCAGCCCATCCCAACGAAGGGGAGGAGAAACTGAGAATCTCGTGAAGGTCAGTCCAGAGGCTGAGACCTCATCACAGGGCCTGGGGACACTTCCCCTCCCCACACTTCCCCACCATGTGACAACTATTTAACAGTTGCTTGTACTGGGTACATCATGTCCGGTTAGTGAGGAAAAATTACCAGGCTTATAAAAGGCAAAAAAACACCATCTAACGAGACGGGGCAAGCCTCAGACACGGCAGGGGTGCTGGAAGTGTCAGAGTGGGAATGAAGACAACAGTGACGGACAGGCGGAGGGCAGCAGGTGAGGACGGACTGGCGCTGGGGGCAAAGGGTGCTACCCTCCCGCTGTCTGACCGCATTCTCGGATGTGAAGATCCGCCACAACGTAAGCAACGTTCAAGTCGCAAACCAGCGACCTACGTACCCCTTTCCTCCTTGTAAATTCTCTGCGATATTTTGTCTATCAAGTTTATTTTCTGGCTGAATGTTTCAATGAAGTCGTTCATGTCCATGAACTCCTCGGGGCGGCTTTTCACTCCTCGCATGGACCAGGCCACAGCTCGGACTGTCTGCCCCATCTTGCTGAGGAGCCCAGGCCCTTGCTTCTTGTGCGAAGACAGTTCCTAGAAATTCAAAAAAAACAAAAATTGTGGTCAAGGAAGCAATAACGCTCCAAGACCCAACAGAAAAAGAAACCTGATGAGAGGAGAATATAAAGATAATAAAAGTGTCTCATATACATCTTATTTTTTCATGTTAGTTTGAAGCAGATGGGTTTCATGGGGGTACAGCTCTTCCTCAACATCTTAGTCTCCTCAATAACACTCCTTTTCAAAGTAAATCATGTATCTGCGTTTCCTCAGGGCCTGGTCTTTAAAAAGAACACGGTTTATAGAGAGAGTCGTGCTTAGGAAGACCCTGAAGAAGACGGGATGAGAGGAAATGTAATCCACATTTTATTGAGGGACTTCATGGGAAAAATGAGTGAGAGAAGATTGCTCAGAGTCTCAACTACTCCCTGAAAAAAAAAAAACCACTGGAAAGCTTCATTAACTCTTTAGTTATAATAATAGCAAACATATATAGCAAGTTTTATACATTCCGGGCCAATCCTCGCATTTTTATGTACATAACTCACAATGACACCATGAGGGAGGTTCTGTTATTACCCTCGTTTTCCAGGACAAAATAGCGACATGGGAAGGTGAAGGAGCTTGTTCATGGCCCAAGAGCAGGAAATATGGACGGGGCTTGGGCCAGGTGGCACCTGACGCCAGAGGCTTCTCTGAAGCACTGACCCGGTGTCTTCGTTAAGTCCCCAGGATAGTTTGTAACTGGATACAAACTACCCCTGACTGTAGCTCTTCAACCTACTGAAGTGGGCCAACTGGTATACCACTTGCTACCGGCTATCTGTCTGCGGAGAAAGATTTTTTATAAGACACATCACTAGCTATTTCACAGTTAACCCAGGAGGGTCAGTGACAGACTAGCAACATAGAACAAATTTCCAAGCAGTACCATTCTGTGCGCAAATGAGAACAGGTGCCCTGCCTGACCAGTTCCCCTGTCTACCCAGGAGAACTCCAGTTTCACTCGATGGAGTGAACACCATTAGAGACAGCACAGGCCATGCTGGCAAGCTGTGACAGCCACTGCTGACTGTAGGCAAGGCTCCTAACAGCTTCTCCAGTGCTGGAGTCAGGCCACAGACTCAACTCGTGTGAGCCGCAAAGGCCTTGCAGACAGCGGGACTATCTGTGAGGACACAGGTGAACCGCTTTCTAGCTTCCATCACTTTAGCAACAACTGAGAGGTTGATTAAACTCAGCATCAGTCAGTAACTGTTTAATACGGACTGCTTGTCCTATCCAGGATCTTGCTTGATGAATTATATCTTCACAGGAGAAAATAAGAAAGAAGAGGAACATATACTGTTTCTATAGCAGAAATTAGAGTCCCTCCCCCGAAAAGAGTAATTGAAGGGAAATTAAGACATCGAATTATCTATCTAGGTATCTATCCTTCTATCCACCCATCCATCCATTTAATAGTGACTTTTATCCTAATTTGAAAATCCCTAAATACCCATTACTACTCAAAATAGTGTCAATAAAAAGAAATAAATATATTTGTATATGTTCAATATTGGCTACGCATGAATTAAAAAGTCAGCTACTGCCCTGGCTGGTGAGGCTCAGTGGACTGAGTGCAGGCTGTGAACCGAAGGGTCACTGGTTCAATTCCCAGTCAGGACACATGCCTGGGCTGTGGGCCAGGTCCCCAGTGGGGGCCATGTGAGAGGCAACCACACATTGATGTTTCTCTCCCATTCTTTCTCCCTTCCCCTCTCTCTAAAAATAAATAAATAAAACCTTTAAAAAAAATCAGCTACCAAGAGAAATGAGAGTACGCAGGGTGTGAGAAAGGTACAGAATTTCTGTAATGTTTATGTGTAGATTTGACACAGGGTTAAATCTGAAGGTATCGCTCCAATGTTTCAAAATTCTTCTTAATTCCAGGACCCTGCTGTCTGGTTTATATGGGTAAATAGGGGAAGGGTACCACCTTCTAGCCATATAGGCACTGAAGGATTGTATAAGTCAAAATTCTTTACACAAGCTTGTGCCGTAAGAAAAACTTTGAAGTCTTCATTAAATGTTAAAGTTGGATGATCAGCAATTCGGTTCAAAAATGCATGCAGTGCCTTCCGGCGCGTCTCGATGAAGTCATCGTTAAAGCGTTCCACCATCCCCTTCACTATGAACTTTTCTGGCAATGGCTGAGGAAAAAAAAAAAAAAAAAAGTTAAAACCGTACCTGAGTATCAGGTGGTGAAGGATTGTAAGAAATTCTGCATGTTTCCATGTTAGAAGACTATTTGTACCTGTGATCATTTCTCATAAAAATAATTCTAAAAATTCACAATGTTTAACCCCCAAATGACAAAATTTTAACATTACAAAGGTTAGAAATAAATAAATCTGTACTTAGATTGAGAAGTACTTAGATTGAAAAGTTTAAAAACGAATGTTTCTAAGATAAATGAATTACACTGAATTTCAAGGTCTGAAATTGGGTCTTAGGCATTTCATCGATTCACGAGACAAGGCAGTAGCTATTCAACGAGAAACAACGTCAACTTACTGGAATAATCAGAGTGGGGTGTGCTTCTTCCAGTTTTCCTTTTAACCAAAGGAAATCTTGATACCGCCTCCTAACTTCGAATTCACTGGAGTCAAATTCCCCACGAGACGTCTGCGGGAAGCGGGAGAATATCACGGCGCGTGCAATGTGAGCCGGGGGACATTTGCCTGCTGTTATTTTAGACTTTCTAAAATAAATGGGTCTCTAAGAAACATTAACAAATTCTTATTATTCAGTGTTTGTCAGCCCGGGCTTTTTCGTTTTTTTATTTTTTGCAGTCATCAATTCATGTAGCAGATGAAACAAAGCGAACTTTCCAGTATTTCCAGAAAGAAAGCAAACATCACACTCAAATTTAAAATCCAAACTGAAAAAAATCTGTCTCAGAGTCACCATCTGCCTTCCACAAGATTTAACAACGATCATCTTTGGCACGCCTTTCTTGCTAACGAGAACGTGTGTTCTGAATTTAGGTTTCAAAGATATGTCTTTTCTCAAGATGATCAGAATTCAGAATTTGAGGAAAGTTCTATTATTGCAACTTGGAAAAGAACTTGAACATAACTGAGAAAAAATGTTTTCCTGGAATTTGTGCAAATGGATTGCTTTGCTAAAATCTGCTTTCCATATATGAAAATTCTAACATTTTATAGAGTGATTTTACCCACTGTTTTTAAAAAAATGTTATTAATGGAGACTTGATGTGGGAAAAAAAAAAATGTTCCTGTCATTCGCAAGGAATTTTATTTTGAGTTATATGCTTAACTCCTAAAAATTAAGCAAATATATTAATATATCTGTTCTCAACAAACCAAAGACCTATGCCAGCATGTATGACAAGAACATGGGTACAGTTTGGTCAACCTCCCTTTAACTGCCCGGAGCTTCAGCCAAACACAAAAGGAGACCCTCTGACGCACACTCACCTCTCAGAAGAAGACAGTCACGCCCACCAACACCTTATTTAACTGAATTTTTGCATATTAAAGATCATACGCGGCAACATTAAGGTTGAAATGCTGCTGCAGGAGGAAAGAAGACGTAACACATCGCACACCCGTTTCACGTTCACCAGAAATCTCGGTCTCACACACAGATATACATGCAATTGTAACATGAAGTGGTTCAAGTCATCAGCAACCTTAACTGTCAGGAAATAAAGCTCACAGAAGCTGTACTTTCCAAGATTTATTCTGTTGAAATGAATGTTTAGAACACCATACAATGTATCTCAGTAAAACATTCCCTTTTTAGTGGAAAAAGTGGAGGTAAATGAGATGCGGAAATCTAAAGAACTAAATGCTCACAGAACACAGCGAAGTCTTGACTGTTATGCAAAGTGGTGCATGTTATAGAAATGGTAAAAATAGGAAGACTAAATCTAGTAGAAACACAGTTTAACAATATATATGCGTGGGTGTGCATACACACATAGATATGCGAATATACACACATATGCACACAAACCATGCTTTAGAGACACTCATTAAAAAGTAGTTATCGAACACCTCTTGTACCAGGCACAGATGTCCAGGTTCACTACTGATTTCCAAGGGGAAAAAAAATGGCATAGCTAAAAATAAAAACACTCAAAAACTGAGCAGTAAAGATGGAGCTTCTCGTGCCCTCCAGAATGGCTAGCACTTTAAGGAAACAGAAGACAAGAGGAAGATGTAACATGGAGTCACGTGAGAGTCGATTCTGTCCCCATTGTGGCCGAGGACTGAAAGCAACCCTCTCCAACTCCTGCAGTAACAGGGTGAGTGCAGGCCGTAAAGGCAGTGGTTCTTCCTTCCTATGGGCTCGCTGTCTCCTACACACGTGACTGTGACAAGGAAAACAAGTGCCATCGGCTGGCTTCAGATCATCGCTAATTTCCCCAGAGCACGGGCAGCAGCCTTGTCCCACGGAAAGTGGCCAATCGGGGCCGTTGGAAGACAAGTAAAAGCCACGAGATGGGATTTGGTGACTGATCTCCAACTCAGAAAGAACGTGTGATCTCAACAGTGAATTTGGATCACAAATCATGTTTCCGATCGAGAATACTGTTTTCCACGGGTGTTACATGGTAAATGGTGTTTAATTTTTCATGTCTGGCCGTTGACGCCTGGGTACTGGAGTTTAGAACTAATGGCTTCATGTGATCAACACCCCAAAAGGCATTCACTCAACACACTCCGACCTTCGGTCAAGGTCAGTGACTCTTCGCACTGAGGACACAGAAACCTGTTTTTGAGGGAACACGGAGCTAGAATCAAGAACACACTTTAGGCCCTACCTGCGGTCGGGCAGGCATTTATGAGTTCTGTCTTCATGATGAGCGTGGGTGAGGAAAGCCCCTCGTTCAATGTCAGGTCTCATGTCTGGGTGCATGAAGCGGTAGGTCTCCAAAAGAGAGAGTGCTTCCTTAGGGCGGTCCCCTCCCAGAGTCCCACCTGGAGAATGGAAGGTCATTTCCCATGGGGCCATAGTTGCCAGGAAAGAGAGCTTCCTGGTGTAGTTATTTTTGGTCAGATCATTCTTAAGGGTTCCTAAGTACATGTGAGTGCATCCATCCTTATAATCTCAGTGCCCACTGATATCAGTGTTTATGAAACAAAATCTCAGGAAGCCATCTCTGAACCTTGAAATTAGATAGGGTACCCCATGCTCAAAAAATGCCATATTTCTCTGCCATCACATGTTTAACTATAATGAAGTAATTAAGCATATAATGGAAGGTCCATAGCGGTGGAGGATACCGTCTGTTTTGGTTGCTGATGTCACCTTAATGTACAAGCACCTGAGACATAACTGACATTCAATGAAGCTCTCTTGAATATATGAGTAGATGAAGGCTTGAATAACAATGGAAATACTATGTTTGATGACATAATTTACACCTACGAAATGTTTATATACTCCTATTTGTACCTGCAATGCACAGTCTGCTCTACCTCGTATTTAAGCTCAGTCTGTGTACTAGGATGGAGTGAAAAATAATTAAAAAGAGAACAAAGAAACTTGAGTTTGTAAGAGTTCAACCGGAAGATAGAGATGCACAAATGTGTAACAGGAAACACGTGTAGCACGAGAGTAAACTGTCGGGAGTGAAATCCCAGCTCAGCTAACGGCTACGCTGCGTAAGCCTTGACAGGTTCACACAGAGCAGGTCCTCGTGCACAAAACGGGGGCAGATGGTGAGGGCTATAGCCCAGGAGCGCCGTGGGCTTAAACTAGGTGCTCAGTGAGAGCACTGCCTGGTGGGGAAGTAACGCACACGAATTGTCTGCTAGAATCAGTAGGAAGTCCATTTGGGGCTTATCAAGGACGTCTTTCTGAGAAACAGATGATGAGAAAAAAATTTAGTTTCACAAATTCTTTGCTTGAAAAGGTGCTGACAAGGGGTGATTGTAATTATAACAGTAGTGACAGGAGAAACCCGGCACCGTTCTTAGTAGTGTGTCTGTACGAACACATTAAATATTCACAAAGACCCTCCCACGCGGTGGCCATCACCCAAGTGACAAACGAGTAAACAGTCTAGAGAGGTGAATTCAAGTGCCCAGGACACAGAGCAAGGAAGGGGAGGAGTCAGGATTCAACCCCATGTAGTCTCGCAATGGCTAGGAGACTGAAACTTTCTTCCCTCACCGACTCGTTCACTAAAAGGTAAACTCCTGACTTACTGAAGCCTAAGGATTGTGCTTGGAATTATGGAAAATGAAGATACGGTGACCTTCTTTGGGAAGCTCACGTACTCGTTGGGAATAAACACAAATAAACAGCCCCGGCCAGTGTGGCTCCGTTGGCTGGAGCATCATCCCATAACCAAAAGGTTGCAGGGTGGACACCCAGTCAGGCACATACCCAGGTTGCAGGTTCAATCCCTCGTTGAGGTGCGTACAGGCCGTGGGGGGAGGGGTGCAACTTACTGATGTTTCTCTCTCTCTCTCTGAAATCAGTGCACATATCCTTGGGTGAGGATAAAACAAACAGCAGAAGAAGCAGAAGCGGACTGCCAGCCTGCAGGAGCAGGTTGAGCAGGGGCAGACGTCCTTCTGAGTGGTGTCTCGAGAAAGAAACAGCAGTTGTTCCATCGGAGAGCTGGCGGGTGGACCAGACAGAAGGGAAGCGCATGCAGAGTCAGGAGGACGAGACCTGCTGACCTCCAGGTGCAGAGACACAGTGAAGGGGGCAGAGGTGAGTCTTGCCTGGGGCCGGACACCAGACTGAGAGTGCTTCTGGTGTCAGACCAAAGCATTTGCGTGTTAGGTCGGAAACGGGGGTGGGGGGCGGTGGGTTGGGAGGATTGGAGGGGAGAGGTCAGGTTCATGGCTTGGATGGGAGGACATGCAGTGGAAGGACGGCAGAAGCTGCACTGGCCGGGGTGACTACAGGATGATGGTCCTAAACCTTGTCAGCTCCAAGAGAGACACAGGGAGACGCTTCGTAAATGGAATACTATAACTTAAACATACAATTCTTACAGGCTGCTACTGTACACAGGACTATTTTTAAAACGGTTATACTCCGGGTGGTTTTATTTTGTCAGAGGTAAAGTCTTTTTGCGGAGGTCCTCCCAGGATTAGGGACCCTTGGCTCTAGATCTGCCCTGGAATCACTGAAAACCAACAGCATCTCCTGCGTAAGACACAGGGACCACCAGCCCTTCTCTGGAAAACAGATGACATTATTTATTGTCATCTTCAGGAGAAACGTGACTACAAAACACCGCATCGTGTTCTTAACTTGTTGTTCTCTTTATTAGCCGGCGGAGGCTCTTCTTTTCCAAAGATATTTCTCTTCCATTTTTTTTTTAACTAAAAACTTAAAATGCTCCTATTTTAAGAAGCATAACTGCTGAGAAACGAGTGACTGTTACTCGCGTTAACTGGAGTTGGACTGATTTGACGCGGAGCGAGTGAAGTGCAGCTAGGACGCAGCATCCTACCCAGAACGCTTGAGAAACACAGAAGTCGATTCAGCAAAGACTCTCTAAGGCTGAGAGTCACGGCAGACAAGAGGCACTTCCCACGGCTGAGCGACGGCAACAGTCCTCAGGAAAGCCTCTGTGCCGTACTTACCTTGGTGATAACCCTGTAGGTAATGAAGGTTTCAAGTGTGGTGACGTGGCTCTCAGGTTCGTCGACCGTGATGAAGAGATCTTTCAAGTCTGGCTCATCTTCAAACTTGACCTGGTTGATCATTGATAAAGGGGACGTTGGCATCATAGGGCTGAAGGAATTCATGTCCGTCAGTGAGGCATCCTGAGGAAGAAAACGGTCCCCCATTAACAGCTATGGAAAAGAGAGTTAAGATCCTCTTCTTCTTAGACGCCACAACGGTTCAGGAAGTATGTCAGGAACAAAAAGGGCCATTTTTTGGTCTTAGCTTTCTCTCAAGTCCCACAAATGACAGTAAAGAAACAAATAAACTAATAAAACCCAAACCAAACCAAAAGGCATAAACCCTCAAAGCAAAAAGAAGAGACTAAGCAAAGTTTTCTTTTTAGAAACTGGAAATCTGCTAACTGAAATGTCAGTGTACAGAAAGCTGCAAAGTAAACCCAGGAGAGAACGGCAAATTAGGAAGGCGGCAGGTTTATGGCGGAGAATCCCAAAGAGACTCAGAATTAGAGCCTCCAGAAACCGGGGACATGGAGGAGGGATAGAGCTAAAGCCGGAGGATTGGTTGAAAAGCTAATAAAACAAAAAAAAGAGTTAGTACCTGAGATTCCCTCACCTGTCCCGTGGGATCAGGTGGCCTTTCTCATCAATTCTGCAGAAAACTGCAAGTTTCCTTTCAGAAGTGTCTCTGAACTCAAGAGCACCAGGCAATACAGGGGGAGGGCGGCCCTAGGAAAATACGAACTTCAAGGCCAAGTCCTACATCCTAGATGGAATGGTACCCAGCCCTGTGCCTCACAGGCCCCAGAATGTTGGCAGGAGGGCCCTTGTTTTTCCCTCAAATCAATCTGAGTGCTTTGAAGCATCAGTAACGTCCCGAGCACCGGTCTCAGGCTCCACTCCCACCGCACTCAAATTTGATGTAAACTTACAATTCAGCGTCAGGGTAAGCTTTCAGTACAATAATGTACGGGATGTCAGGGTAGGACACACTGGTTGGAGAGACAAGAATAAGCGTTGTTTTATTAAGAAGGTTCAAGCTATTGTGATTACAGAAGAGGTTTGTGAAAGAAAAGAAAAAGAAATCATTTAGGCATGGCATGGACCCAAAAATCGAAGAGCAGTTACAGATAGGTTAATCAGACAAGCAAAAGCATAGAGACAGTAAAGGTCTGGCAACAAGAGTTGAATGAAATAAATATGGTGTGTCCCTATGATAGGATATAATAAAGTGATTAAAAGTAACGTTTTAGAAGAATACATAGTAACATGGGGAAAGGTTCACAGTGCATAATTAAGAGAAAATCGCAGGTTATAAAGTTTGTGTTCAAGTAGGTTCTAATGTGCAAGTGTGTGTATGATGGAGGGTAGCCAGAGGAAGTAGAAAAGTGTGTGTGTGTGTGTGTGTGTGTGTGTGTGTGAGAGAGAGAGAGAGAGAGAGAGAGAGAGGGAGGGAGAGGAGAGGAGGATAGAGGGAGGAAGGACGCACTTGGTATGGATGAACTTAAAAGTTATACAAAAAAAAGTTAATAGTTATTCCAGGTGTTGGGATGGCTGCAGAATTTCATAGTTTTTCTACATGAGTATTTCCAAATATTCCAAAAAATAAACATGTACTTTGAGAAAACGTGAGATCCGTCAGAGTAAACACTATGCCGAGCACAGAGGCGGTGAGAACTACTGTGATAAATTCAAAGGGTCGCCTAGGGTCACTTTGGCAGAGGACCTTGGGTTACATTAGATTTTTCCCTTAACTCACCAAAGTGGCAGAGTTACACAGGAAATTTGAAAATATGTTGGAGGCACATGGAAATGGGATTGCCAAAATAGATTATAGGGATGCTAAGACAGTGGAACACTAAGCAGCCATCAGGAACAGAGTTTCGAGGTGCCAAGTAAATGTGCAATCAGCATGCACGAAAATCTCCCTCAATAACCATTTCATATAAGTGGCAGTTCTTCCGGCGGACGAATTTCGATTCGATGGGCAGACGTCCTTTGGAAGTCCCCCACACGGCCTACGACCACGGCTTTCGCGTTCTCTGAAGTCATCTATTTTACTCGCCACAATCCACTCCTTGCACCTACTACATCATTTAGCATTCTATTCCTCCTGCTTAAAATGCATCCTTTTGTAGAGCAGGGAGGATCTGCATGCATTTACAAAGGCTCACGATCCCACTGAGTGTAGTGCGGTGTCATAAAAATATGCCTCCACATCGAGCAAAGGAAGCAAATTACAGGCTGAAATTTAGCAACATCCAAGATTTCAGCAGAAGGATTTAAATTGCTATGAATCACTCAAAAGACATTCTTAAAACCTCAATAAAACCGACTACCCAAAGTGTTTTACATTCACTTCAAAAAAGAAAAAAAGGGGGGGGAGAAATATGCTGATAATACTCAGGATTTACGTATGGACATGAATAAATAAAGAAGTGTTTGAGAAGACCCAAAAAGCACTTAACCAAAAAGGACTCCACTTAACCTTTGGTGGTTGATGCTTTTCAGGAGAAATGGATCATTAAACTTTGTTTTTTTCCAAGCAAAGGCCTCGCCTCCGCAATGATGCATGCTAGTCCGCCCTCTCCCCACCCCCGCGCCCCCCATTTCTCCCCCCCCCCACACACTACAACTTCATTTATACATTCATTCATTCTTAGCACTTGGATATGTGCCCATTATCTTATGAAAGCATATCTTGTCATTGTTTTCTCCAAGAGATTAAACCAAAAGGGTTGTTACCTATGCGGTAAATCTCTAGTTCTTTAATACCACTGGATGCCTCTCCCGTAGCTAGCAGAGTGAAAAGACACGCGGAGACACACGCAGATGCCCACACGCACGCAACATGGATGTCATGCCTGGTTTCAAGCTGAGAGCTGAATATGAGGAGTAGAGCAGGCCCTTGGCTGTAGGGATCCTTGTCTTTTGTCCCCACTCCAACCCAATGCATCCGCTGGAAGAAAAACCACCCAAGGGACTTGACTGATGGGAAAAAATAGGACATCATTGGAACTGGAATTGTATTAGCATGAGACTGAGACTGGCTGACAAAGCCTCGTCCAAGTGGAAGTGTTCTTGCTGTTACTTGTGGTTCATTGCGAGCATTGGCTAAGTTGAATCGTGTCCTTCCAAGCTTTGGATGTGGAAGTCGCCTGGTACCTTAGAATGCAGCCTTTTTTTAGAGAGAGGGTCTTTATAGAGGTAATCAAGTTAAGACATGGCCATGGGCGTGGGTCCTGATGCAATGTGACCACTGCCTTTATAAAAAGGGGGTCTTGGACACAAGAGACTTCTACATGGAGGACGATGTAGAGAGACACAGGGAGGAGGTGACCACCTACAAGCCGAGGACAGAGGCCTGGACACACACTCCTCGCTGCCCTTGGAGAGACCCAGCCCTGCCAAAAACCAGACTTCAGACGGCGAGGGTCTGGAACTGGGGGAAAATAAACCTGTGTCGTTTGGGACGCCTAGTCTGTGGTACTTGGTCACGGCAGCCCCCACGAACTCACAGCACTCCTACACAGCAGGGAGCTGTACGTGGTAAAAATCTAAGGCAGTAAAGGGAGAGAGGAAGGAAGGGATTATGATGTAAACAGTTCAGCCTTGCTCCACTCATTAATTTTTTACAGGTTATCCATCCACTCCCACAATTTCTGAGAAATGTATGTGCCTCCCTTCTTTCGTGCCATTAGGTGTTTCCAAATTTCTGTTGAAATACATAAAATGCACAGCCAAACAGACAAGGGTTTGCCAATGCGTGAGTCCTCTGGAGGTCAACACCAGAAGAAACAGGTCAGAAGGGGAGACAAGGCCTCTCTGTGGGGTCTTTCCCACAGGGACCTCTGTGACATGCGCACAGAACCGCTTGCAAAGACTCGCGGGTGGCTCGGGGGAAGCCCCATACCGCCTCCGCCATCTGTGCCCACAGCTCTTTCCCTTCTGCACTTGGAGGGGAGCAGCCATCAACGGGAGAAGTGTGATAACCCAGAAAGGGCCACGCAGAGAGAGCCGCTGATGCCCGCGGATGGCGCACACCCGGGACATCTGGTGGGACAGCACCTCGCACTGGAAGGAGCTCGAGGAGCACGTTGTTCTCAGGGACGCTGGTGTGATGGGACTAAATTTAGACTCGGCAGCTGTGTTTGGGTTTACGACTCCTTCCAATCTGCCTGCGTGTAATCATAATACAGAATCAGAAAGGCCTGCCGTGGAAGGCTGGCGAACACGCGATGGGGCGGAGCCGCGGGCCGCACTCTGTGAAGGCGCGCACAGCACCCTCGCCCTAACACACGTCCAGTCCCGGGGGGTGCCGCATCTGCACCCCCGCACACACTGACCTCCTCTCATTCAGCCGTGTTTGTGTCGCTAGGGCTTCCTTCTTCCAGCTGCGTTGCCTTGCATGCACTTGGATTTCCTTGGGTTTTGTATGCTACGCAGCTACACTGACCATAGAAATTTTTCACATAGCTTTATTTGACGTGATTTTCCCCTCTGGCAGAAAAGAAAGAAAGAAAGAAAGAAAGGAAAGAAAGGGAAGAAAGGGAAGAAAGGAAAGGAAAGGAAAGGAAGGAAGGAAGGAAGGAAGTAAAGAAAGAAAGAAAGAAAGAAAGAAAGAAAGAAAGAAAGAAAGAAAGAAAGAAAGAAAGAAAGAAAGAAAGAGGTATATTAAAAAAAAGTCTCTGTAGCCAAGTAGAGCTAAACTTAGTTCAAGTTTAGACATCTGCCACCTGTGGGAGCCTGGCAAGTGACTTTAACTTCTGAAGTTCAGTTTTCTCACTCGTGACCTCTTAGAGAGGCCATATCCTTGGTCAGAAAGGATGAAGGAGAGGTTACAAAGAGGTAAATGAACGTGATGTATACATCGTCTGCTGGAAGGCTTTACGTGCATTACCTTCCGTACACCTTACCACGACCCGGGCCAGCATGCTGTTACACAGCAATGAAAACCAACCACACCTTCATGCAAGAACAGAGGTAACCCTCACAAATTAAATTTAGGAGGGAAAAAACAAAGCAGAGAAGGATTCATCCAGGATGGTATCACTTTTAAAAGTCCTAAACATACAAGATCCAAAATCACATAAATCCTTAAAATATATTGCCTCAAGATACATATATAAACTTTTATGAAAACCAAACAAAGAATGAGCAAAAGTCAGATGATTATTTTCCTTTAAGCAGATGAGAGATAATCTCGGGGAGGACCACACAGGGATATCAGAAGGTGGAGTTATGTTTTATGTCCTAAGCTGAGTACTGGGGAACATGGGATGCAAATTTTATTATTCTGTTACTAGGAGTCTGCAAACATTTCCCAAAAAGGGCTAGATAGTAAATTTGGGCCTCATGGGCCATCTGGTCTCTGTCACCTTGGCCACTGCAGTGTGAATGCATTCACAGGCAATACATCGATGAACAGGTGTGGATGGGTGCCAATAAAACTTTATTTACAAAGCAGACCAGCTCTGGCGCACAGGCTGTCATTCGCTGCAACCGCATGCTATAGCTGTTACATAGATATATAGAGACATATAGCCATAATAGACATACACTTTCACATATATTCCTTTGTATACGTGAAAATATTCTACAATAAAAAAATCATTTAAAAAGTTTTAAGAAGCATTAAAATAGTATGATCAAATAGGATAAGGATATATTCTGGATTATTAAAAGTAGGGCATTAATTTCCTTTCACAGTTTCTTCATGAAACTTAGACATGAAAAGAGAGTCCTCTTGACCTTTGCTGGGAAGGCAGAAGGCAAGTCCGTGCTGGGGTTTTAGCATCTGCGTTTCCAATCGGGGCTTTTTCAAACCCTCAGACCCGCCCGCACACACACTCCCAAACCCACGGCGTTGATCCCCACAGGAAAGGTGACTGAAGCACAGAACGAGGAAACCTCTGGGGCTGAAAACTGGGCAGAGCCCCCCACTAACACGTACAGCACGCACAGTCCATCCTGTGACTGTGTGTCAAAGACATTCAAGGTCAAGGCCGCCAAATGCATGATGACCAGGAGCTCCTGAAGCCGTCTTAAACTATGCCCGGGGTTGACATCCAGCAGCAAAAAAACAATCTAGGCGCCTTTCGGAAGGGACTCGCTATATAATTATGGTATCGGGAAAAGTAGCAGCTAGCTAAACCTGTGTACCGAGAATACTCTCCGCCCTGGTGCTGCTCAGTGGCCTGGCAGATACCTAGCGAATGACTCATGCACAGCGGAGCTCTACACAAACACAGCCTTTAAGAAGTGAGACCGGAATCTGGGGAATGTTCTCCACAGTCGCTGAAGGCACACGCCTTCATTATTTCCAATTAAAAGGGCCCCGCCTCTGTAACTGCATCTCCACGGGGCCTGCTTTGGCTCCATGGGATTTTTTCCATGATTTTCATTCAGTTAGTCCCAGTCATTGTGTATGTACATACATACACCCCCACCTACACTCTCAATATACAACCACAATAACCTCCCTTCAATAAGCAGAAGCTCCTTAAACATAGAAACAAATGTATTTCTGGGATTCTCTGCAGATCTCACCACAAATGCAAAACGGATGCTCATATGAATTAAAAACATTCACCTTAAATACATAACAGCAAATACCAACTGCTTTCGAGCACCCTGGCACCACGTGCCAGCCTCATCGCATGGAATCCTCCCTATAGCCCCATGGGGCCCGGTGCCCTAGTCAGTGCCAGCATTTCCCACACAGCACCTGCCTGGACAGGAATGATGCTGCTTCTCCCCAAAGCACTTAGGTCTGAACTGGTGGAGCCGAGACCCCCCCAACCCCCACCACCACTGCCATCACCACCACCCATACGCACACACAGAGAGCACCCAGCGGCGGAGCATCGCCCCGTTTAACAAGCGTTCACTGAACGTCCCCCACATGTCTGTCCTGGGATGGGCATACAACAGCAGCCAAGTGGGACCTGGCTCCTATTCTCAGGAGCTTACACTTTGGTTAAGGGGAAGGTAATAAACAAATAATAAACAGCTAATAAACAAATAAGCACAGGAAAACAATTCTAGACTTGACCAGGCATTGGGGAGCAAGGGTGTGAATTCCAGAGAGAGAGAAGCGGGCTGCAAGGATAAAGGGCTGGGGCACAGGGCAGGAGGGATGCTCCGGACAGAGCTGTGGGGGGTGGAGGGGGATGTCCTCAAGGAGGAGGAGGAGCTAGCCACTGGAGCCAGGAGGGGACTGGATCCCAGCAGGAACGTGCAGGCCTAAGGCAGGAAAAGACTGGGAGCCATGAAGGACGGCCCAACCGCAGGCTCCAATGAAGGTGGAACCCACAAAACTCATGTTGAGATTTACTGGGTCAGCACTGTGAGTATTCATGTCTTTACCACCCAGGTCTCCAACACGGGGAGGAAAGCGCTGCCTGATGAACGATGGCTGTGCCCCCAGGTCTGGAAGTGATACATTTGTTGCACAGCCTGAGGTCTTTAAGGAGCTGTGTGGTCTGACTCAGATTACTCGTGAGAAGCATTAGCCAATTGGAGGTTATTAATTATGACTAATGCCTTCCCATGTATCTCAATTATGCTTGGGCAATTTCTTGCCTGGTGGAAAATTTTCTTTTTTGTATTTGACACAATAGGAAAAAATTGGTTTTCCTTATTCAGAAAGGTCCAGCATGCCATTTGCCTATATCTTGGCCACCAGAGCACTGTGGTTGTTCCCGATGACCCCCCATCTTCCCATGGGAGGGTGACCCCTCCCGGTCCATGTCCAGGTGGCTTTCAGTGTCTTCTACGGAAGACGAGTTCGCCACCCCGTGGATTTGAACAGGCTCTGGATAGCAGCCTGTGTGTCTGAGCAGATTTGGGAGCCATGCCTGCTTCCGGGCTGACATGTCCTAGTTGGGGGGCACTCCTTCCGTCTGGACCCCGAAAGGAAGAAGACGTGAAGCAGACTCGAAGCCTAGAACAGACTCCCAGCCCAGCCACAGCTAAGAGGGACCAGGGAACGAAACAAGTGTTGGCTGTAGGTTAGCCACTGCGACCTTGAGGTTGTTTGGACTACAGCGTAACCTAGTGTGAGCTGATGGCAACACCATTCAGTGTTCAATTAGATTAAATACATACATGTCTGTACATATGGACGTATGTAGACACACACACACACACACAAACACACACTTACCCCTCTCAGAGTTCGTACAAACGAACAAATTAGGGATTTTTCCCCCAGTTTTGAAGATTCACATACCAAGAGCTTGCCATATGTTTTTGGTCACATATGATAAGGCTTTTATTTTAATTTTAGACAGAGTTTTTGCTAATGTGTCACCTTAAATAATTAAGTCATGTTTTTCATTTTAAAGCTTTATTTCATATATCAAAAATTAAATCTGTGACTAAAAAATGATAAAATTACAACAAAAGTGAGCCTCAGATATTATGCTCAATGAAAGAAACCAGGCACAAAAGACTACACGTTGTGTGATTCCATCTATGTGAAATTTCCTGAAAAGCGAATATATAAAGCCAAGAAACAGCAGATTGACGTTGTCTACGGTTGGGAGTGAAAACAGAGATTATCCACACGGGGCATGATGGACTTGGGGGAAGGGCGTAAAAATGTCCTAAAACTGGTGTATGTCGATATATAATTCAGTGAGTTCACTAAAAACCAATTCACCCCAAATGGGAGAATTTTATTGTTATATAAACTATACCTCAATAAAGTTAGTTAAAAAACCACTAACAAATGGTATGTCATACCAAAGCTTTGCTCAACATAAGAAAAATAAAATTATTTCAGTTGCAATTTTAAAAACTACTGGTTCAACCTTCTGTTCCATCATAAATGTGTTCTGATTTTTATGTCACTGCTTGCTAATAACTTTGATTGCCTGACTGCACCCTTTTTTATTAATCCTACCGACAACACTGTGTTCCCCAGCGTGACCGGTCTACGGGCATCAGAGCCGGTCAAACATTCCGCTTAAATCGGACAGACTCCTTCAAGCATGCACCTTTTCACTCGTTTGTTGAGAAAGCTTTAAAGTATATTCTTAAAGTGAGTAACTGCGAATGTAAATTTTCACTGTAGCCTTATACTCTCATTGGATAAGGCTGGATACAGGCGAGTCACTGCAGAGCCTGCAACGACGGCACCGACCGCACTGCCACACCGACCGCACAGCCACCGAGTGTCGCCTGCGATCCCACCGGCCACTCCTGAGTCGGGAGGCTCCACCAGTCAGCCTGTGCCGCGGCATCAATTAGAACCGCGAGCACAGGGACGTAAGACTGCGCCCATACAACTCTGGCCAGTCCGTTCTTCCCAGTGTGGAATGTTCAAATCTGGAATCTCTTGACATCATTTTTCCAAAATATTTGTAAAAACTTCCCCCATGGCTACGGACCAATAAACAAACAAAATGCTGTTGTCTGCACAAGCAAACTGCAGTCTCCTTCCTACAGATCTCCGGGGTGGGCTTCCTTTTTCCTTTTGGTGACACGACATCTGCCCCCCTTTGCAAACATCAGGTAGGCTTCTAGTTTCTGCTGGCGCCTCTCCTCTGCACCTGTGTTTGCAGCTGCCCCCCACCCCCAGGTCTACTCGGGAAGCTGCCTAATATCCCTGCCGGAGTGGGCTCTGCTGCCTGCAAAACGGCCTGCTAATCAAAATTAGCACCCCTGACTGAGATGGGTGCTATTAGCTTAGAGGGATTTGTTTTTCAAAGTACAGAAAGGTTCCTAAATAATTTCATTGGGTTTTTTTGTTTACACTTTGTGTTTATTTCTAATACAATCCAAAGAGAAGACTTTGTCCAGGCTGACGCTTGACATAGCTCTGTCACCAAACAATCACCTTCACTCACCATTCATTAAGACCAATTTGTTTTAATCATATCTGCCTCAGCATCCTGCTTGGAAAGACCAATACGATACAAACTGAATTTACTGAAAACAGATCAATGAGAAATTACAGTCATAATTGGGTCTATACACAGGAAAAAGGTCACGGGCCGAGCCCTCCGCTAATGTCTTTATTCCATAAACATTTCAATTTCCTACTCTCCTCCCTTCCAGGAGATTAATCCATTAGACAGAGACAAGCCACCAAGGTTTTGGAGGAGAGAAATACTGATTTCTAAGGTATGTATTTCACTCAGAATTAATTCTGAGTGAGTGTATTCAGAAATTATGAGATTCCAAAGCCTACTATGAGGAGCAGAGTGGGGACTTCATTCTACCTGGAGATGCAGAGGCTGGTAGGGAAGAGTCAGCTTTACACGGGGCCGTCGATGACGGCAAGGATACTGTCTCGTTGACACAACAATCATTAAAACAGAGTCTGGAAAGCACAAAATTCACATCATGGCAAGTGGACGACCTAGTTCAGGGCTTTTCAATTTGCAAGGGGCCAACAAACCACTGAGCCCTGTTCCACCGCAGACCCTGACCCCCTGGATGTGCGGTGGGTTCCAACAAGCTCCCAGGGGATGGGACAGGTGCTTGAGGACAGCGTGGGGAGGCAGCACGGCCAGGTGCAGAGCCTTGAACGGCCAGTGTGACCACAGGATCAGTGCTCCATGCTCCAGCAACACGCTAGCTGCCGGCTCACAGGACAGAGTCAAGGCCAAATTGCTGAGGCTGAGACTGGAGACGACCGAAGGGCTCTCTAGGTAACCATGCTGACTGTAGCCATGGAAACCAGAGGAGGGCACTAATTCCAGAGGTAGCAAGAACGTTGAGCAGATGGGGATGTGGAGAGTGAGTGAAAGGGATAAGGAGAAGGGTCCACTAGGTATTTCATCCTGGATAGCTAAGGAACTGTCACCTCACTACCAGAGCATTAAATGGGAGAGAGAACAGGAATGAGGAAAGAAACATACAAGAGTTAGGAAGTGGCGGAACACAGTTCAGGTTGGGACTTAGGTTGAACGGTGAGTAGGGCCATCTAATTAAGACTTTCCACTGCTCCGGTAGTCAAATTTAGTAGGTTAAAACTGCATTTGTGACAGCCGCTCAGCGTTGGAAGGGACAGTCCAACTGTTGTGTGCCCTTTTTTCTGGAGTCAGTCACCCAGCTTGCACTGGAGCATTCCCAGTGATGGAGTTCGTGACCATAATGAGCGATCCCTTTCACGCTGGAACCTTCCATTAGAAAACTCTTCCTTAAACTGACCTACAACGTGTTTCCTTGTATGTTTGACCCGGTGCTTCCAGTTTTGCCTGCAAAGCTCCATTTAATCCACCTGGTTCATCCTAACTCTTCGTAAATGACCCATGTCCTTCCCCCGCCTTTCTTCCCAGGCCACGGCTGCGGGACACACGGGTGAAACCCCTTTGCGTGGGTCCTTCCCAGTGGCCCGTGCTGGCAGCCTCCCACCTCTGCCTGCCACCTCTGCAGCTCCATCTCTGCACAGCACGCCCAGGCATCCATCAACACCAGGCCCTGACTTCTGCAGACAAGGTGACAGCCCTCTGCCATCTTCTGCCATAAACTGTCAATTCCCCTTTAAGATTCGAGGGTGGAGGGACCGCAGAAGTGAAAGGGACAGTTCCGATTACAGTCCACCGAATACTCCAAGTGACCTTGGGAAGACAACGTCTGTTTAGACTCAAAATCACGTCTTTGTGTAAACCGATCTTTCCGTCCCTGAAAACCGCGAGGAATGTTTGTATGTAGGATGGTCCTGCACCAGGCCTCCCCCGCTCATTCTGAGATGTTCTCGTGTGCGTTACTCCCACTGAGAACCTGTGGATTTTTTTTTCCTTGCTTCTCTCTCCCCTTACTATCTGCCCCTACCCCGCCCCCTGCCCCTGAGACACAGGAAACAGTACTGGCCGTGTCTAAAGCCAGTGATGGCAGGGTGGAGCTTCTGGGGGCAGGGGTGGAGGGCGGAATATAGTAAATAGTCCAGATCAGCCTTTTGCCTTACTGGTCCCTGTTTTTTAACCACCACACTCTAAGACCCTCTGAGGCAGCATCAGCCTGCAGGCGAGGGGAGCGGGTCACAGGCCCTGCCTGCTGGAATCCTGCCTGCTCGCTCTTCGGTGAGTCGGGCAATGGAGACTGCATATACACACGTACACATTCACATATGCACACGCCATGCACGTGTGCTGCACGTGTGTGTGTGCATACATGGGTGTACCGTGTGTATGTTTTATATAGCTTAGCAGATCGAAGTAGGAAACCACTCGTTCATTCAAGGATATTCCTTGTTTGTTCCTGAACGCTGCCCAAAATTCCATGAATAGTTCCTGCCTTATCTATGTTCATTTAAATCACCGGAGAGAATTCGGATTCTCCTCGGGGCCAGAACCGGTCCAGGAACACAACAGACACTAAGGAGAGATGGTTCAGAGGACAAACGGGAAAAATCAGTACCCAAACTTCCAGTATCTTCTCCTAAGTATTCGACAGGACTGCTGAATAGCGCAACTACGTCCTGCACCGGCACACAGGATTTCTGGCCTGGCCGAGACCCAGCACAGATAGGAACTGGACGTCTCAACAACTGTATCCTACTATTCTTTCAAAAATCATTATTTCCATAAACATAAGGCTCTTTCAAAATGGTGCTCAAATAAACATGTCTGTTGTTATATTTCTGATTAATCATGAAAACAATCTTAATTTTCCATTATTCTTATAAAACATGGTCACCTCTCTGTTTTTAAAGTGTTTATGAACAAAACACTAAGTCGTTCTGTAGCTTTGATAGTTCTGTTGGAGACTTAAATTAACATCCTTTTTGCTGGTTATTTTTAAAAAGACAGCTATCCTAGCTGGTGGGCACCGTACCCGAATTCCACACCTTCTCAAAGGCCATTAGTGGCAATGAGGACAATCACATCTGTAAAGTCCCTGAATATCCTACAGGACAGAGACCTCATCTTATTTCACGGCCATGAATGCCTCGAGAAAAGCCGACAATCAGAGCTGTCCCTTCCTGAGGGACAGGTAAGCGTCTCCGTGTTCCCTGGGACACACTCGCCAAAGCTCTGTTTCAATGACTATTTCTTCTACACATCATGTTATTGAGTAAAAAAAATAAAGTCAATTTACTTTACTGTAATATATTATTTTCCACCCGAAGGAGAACTTTTCCCTTTAAATGTACAGCAATTGACCCCTTTGGTCTAATTAAAATGTTTGCAAGCCTCCTCTCACTTGCCCAGGCCTAACACTGGTCTTACACTCTTGTAATTTTTAACCTTCTTCGTTTTTTGAGTCATTGGTCACGCGCTCCTACCTTCCAACATCAAGACTTGATCTTTTAGGTCAATGTCGTGTGCCTGCCCTCTGGAGGCAGGCCCTGGAGGCAGGGCCTCATCTCTCCTCACTGGACGACTTCAAAACTTAGAACAAAGCAGGTCTGTTGCATTTTCCCTCTCTCTTGGTTAGTCTGCCTGCTCGAGTGGCTGCCCCATCTTCCCCCTGGGCTCCAAGAACGGAATCTCACATTTCTTTTTTCCAAAGAACCCTTAGCGCAGCTTCTTACGTAAAAACACTTAACATGTGTTTGCCAAGTACTTCTACTATATACCGTGGGGGGATAAAAAGAAGTAATCACAAGTCAAATTCCTGCTCTGTCTGGACGGGGGCATAGTATACACTCACAAATTATCTAGGGGAATAAGGGACCACGATGGTGAGTGTAAGTCGTCGACATGAACGCATTACAGGGCAACCTCAGAGCCTTCGGGCCTCGTTCCCGACGCCACGCTGGGGCGGGCTGGCCAGCGGCAGCTTCTGCAGAAATAGAGAGAGGCCAACAAAGAGGGCTTTCTTCAAGGTGCCTGTTTAACTACCTGTGGTTAATGGTTGAGAAATTCAACGTACTGAAATATAAGCGGGCAGCTCATTAAAAATTTCCAGGCATTCTTTTCTGATTTTCACTGGCATTACATGCTTACCTTAATCTGCGCGGCCAGCTCCTAGAGAGGTGGTCCTTAACTTTTCTCAGTGTCTGACCGGGGTCCTTATAAAACACTAACAAGCTGGGTGGAGCCAGGTGTATGGGGTGAGGCTTACGTTCTTTTAAAAAGAATGCAAAATAGCAAATGCAAATTTAGGTAGGAAAACAAGTTTACATTTAGAATGAAAAAAGATCTCAACCAGTGGTTGGAGCCTTAGAGGTCTAAAAGCCTTTCTTCTGAGACAGCTGGAGGCAATTAGCAGAAATGCTTATTTACAACTACTTCTGGGTGGTTCCCCCTCCCCCTTAATCCCTTCACCTTTCTCACCCAGCCCCCTAACCCTCCTCCCCTCTGGCAGCTGTCAGTCTGTTCTATGTGTCTATGAGTGTGTTTCTATTTTGTTTTTTAGTTTATTTTGTTCATATGGTACTTGTCTTCCTCTGACTGGCTTATTTCACTTAGCACAATACTCTCCAGGTCCATCCATACTGTTGCAAAGGTAAGGTGTCACTCGAAACCTGTATGGTTTTATTAACCAGTGTCACCCCAATAAATTCAATAAGAATAGAATAGAAAAGTGCTTCTGGCTGCAACCTGTCATTCCCTCCCCCCCCAAAAAAAAACCCACCAACAGCTCCCAGGTACTCCCAATATTTCCAGAGGCCTAAGAAAATGAACACCCAAAGCTTAGACTTCATTAGCTTCCCTTAGGTCTGTCTCTGACAACAGGCGCTCATTAAGAGAGGGCTGGGGCACTTAGAATCTGGGGCAAGCAGTCATATGACCAGTTTAAAAGGATCCCAGCTGACTCTGATACACAGTGGCCACTCCCATCACCAGACTCCCTCCCAGGCTGGAAGTTTCACAATGCAGCGCCAAGCCCTGACATCCATGGACCAATAGCCCCTCAGAAGGCAAGCGGCGGATGGCCCTTCAGTGAAAATAAAGAATGTGTGGGATAGAAAAGGCAGTGTTAACTTGTTGCAAGGGAACCTAAATAAGTCCATTGTCTTGCGATTGAAACACCATGAAAGGTCAAATGACTTTAGCAAGAGCACAAAACTGCCACTGGCTGAACATCTGGACTACAGCCCTTGCCTACCATTTCATACACATTTAAGGGGAAAAAAGTTTTACATACTTCTCTTTGGGGTCGGAGAATAACTGTTCACTTTCTAACTTGGGTCGCTCTCCCAGAATAAAGCAATGGTTACATCTGTTACTTTACGTGACACCTCAAGGTACCATCTACCCACTGCCCGGCCCTCTTAGTAATGAATACAATGTTGTCATCACAAGTCTTCTACCAGCCTTAAGGTAAGAACACCGGGTGACATTCTACGGCCCTGCAAGAAAGAATTCCTTTTGCGAAAAGAAATTGCAACCACAGTCTACGCACACACTACTCCGCCACGAACCCCAGTCAGCTTCTCTCCAACTACACTACACGCTGGGGGTCGGGGGTCCTAGATGTCCCTGGGGCGGGGGGATGGAGGCGTTGGCTGTGGGTCTTGTGGCCGCGGCTGGAGTCTGAGGTCCTGGGCTCCTCAGCGGAGCCTCCTATCGGACCCACGAACCGGCTTCTCCCGAAGAGGGGACTCCGGGGCACCTATTCCCGCTACACTTGAGACGCACCTGAGGTGTCCCCCGGTCGCAAATCCGCAACACCGAATCAGGCTGGCTGCGCCCGAAAAGAAGCTGCTAGCGGCGGGGCACTGTGGGCCACCGCCTCCCGGTTTGGGCACTGTCCCAAGAAGTCCGTATCGGAGCAGGAAAGAGGAGATCCAAGGGGCAAATCAGAACTTTGCAAACTCCACCAGCCTACAGCCCGGCCCCGCGGGAGGTCAAAGTGCAGGCAGAGGAGGGAGCGGCGGCGGCGGCGGGACCCACCCACCTCCAGCCCCCCGGGCGCACGGCAACTTTCGTGGACGCCGCCGCGCTCACCTTACTGAACACCTCCAGGTCGTCCTCGTCCCCGTCCAGGTCCAGCACCTCCGCGGGCAGCAAGGCGGAGGGGCTGTCCCCGCCGGCGCCCCCCGCCGGGGGGCCCGAGGAGCGCTCCGGAGCCGCGGGGATCTCGCCCTCCATCCCGACAGTGCGCGCCCACCGCCCGCCGCCGCCCTCCAGGCCCCCGAGCGCGCCCATTGGCTCCCGCGCAGCCCGGCCTCCCGGCCCGCTCCAGCCCCTCGGCCGCGGCGCAGACGCGGAACTGCCGCCCGGCTCTTCCCACCTGGCCCGGGGCCCGCAGAGGCGCAGACTCCGTGCGGGCGCGGGGAGGGACGCTGCCCTCCGAAGGCGGCGGCGGGTGGGCGCCCTGGCACCGTCCCGGCACCGACGCGGCTCCCCGCCGCCCGGCGAGGGCTCCCGCGCGCGCGCGCGTGGGGGTCCGGGCGTGGCGACCCGCCAACTCGGCGGGTCCGCGGCGGGGCTGGAAGGCGGCCGACCTGTCTGTCCCGCCCAGAGAAAAAGCCGATACTGTATTTCCCGTGTTTTAATGGTGGCCTTTCTTCTTGGCGTGGTTTTCGACTCTTTTACTAAGGCAAATGCAGAGAAACTAAAAGACGTGAAAAGCTCTTCTGTTTCGGAATTGATTTTTGACCCAGTGACCGGATTGTGTGGTCATTTCGCTGTCAAGACAGGGCAGTTGGATTGAAAAGCTATTTTCAGCCACTTTCAAATGTAATTTTACTCCGGGAAGCCTTCCTGGAGTTCCTGAGCTGGAATCAGGGAGCAGGACTGGGCCCTGACACCAAGAAATTACTTTCAGTCTCTGCCACTGCAAACCTGTGATTAGTTGTTCACTGCTTTTTATTTTTCAAAAACCCTGAGTTCCAAAAATAGTGGCGACACTGAATGCAAATGGGCATATTTTGGACTGTCTTCAGCCTTTGCTCCCCTAGGCCCGGCACTTTTCTCCCAGCGGCCCCGGAGAGAATGTCTGAGGAGTTGGCCCAGAGCCGGGGAGGAGGCTGATTCAGACTTGAATTCTCAAACCGCTCCTGGCAAAAGATAGAGCCCACTGTTTAAAATTGTTTCACTTTAAACAAAGTAAAAGATGGATGTAAGATACTCGGGGGAAACACAGAATTGCCCTATTTCTGATTGGAGGACAGACCTTAACAATATATTCCTGCTTAACCATTCAGATGTGCCTCTCTGGTTTCTGTTCCTATCCACACTCCTTCCGTCAGAGTGGCCTCAGGCCCGTGAGTGTCCAGCGTCCTTCCTGAGCTTTGCAGTCCCTGTTCCCAAAGTGCCATCCCCTGCCCATCCTTCGGGCGTTGACGACAGTCCTGTCTCTTTCAGAAAGACTTGACAAGCCACCCAGTCTGCTATCGAGTCAGCTTTTGATTTTAGTCCATGGTATAGACTGTGTTTACTTCATGTAAATGCCTTTCTTTGGCAAAGCATAATATTTTAAAGTTAGGGATCACATTATTTATTAATAAACTGCAGGATCTGATATAATCCCTTAGAAAGCCTCCCTGCTGAGGCCTGTATGGAGTACAAGATATTAAGAGACTATTTTTCTTCTCTCTAAGCTCATTCTGGCTCCTGAGGAAGTTCAAGTCCACCCCCCCCACCACCATCTCCCCACCATCTGAACCAGGAAATCCTTTGGGATACTGTGACTCAGCATTGCCTGAGAGCACAGAATCATGTGGGGAAACTGGCAGAACAACCCCGGCTGCACAGCGGGATCACAGAGGACTCCACCACGGACCTGATGGGGCTCCCACGGCTGTACCGTTGCCGAGCACCGGTGGCTGCATGGCCTCCGTGTACTCATATGCGGGATGGGGTGGGATCAGCAAGAGCAGTGCTGAAGGAAAAATCTACACCACTAAACATTAATACTGGAATCGAATGCAGATCCTAATCAATTACTTCCACGGCAACCTGAACAAACTACAATAGAAAAAGAGGAGCAAATAAAACCCAAATAAATGAGAAGAAATAATAAAGGTCACAGTGAAAATCAGCGAAATATAAACCAGAAATGCATATTATTTGAGATCAGTAAGACTGATAAACCTCTATTCAGATCAGTCAAGTAAAAATTAGAGAAGGCATGACTTACCGATGTCAGGAATAAGAGATAAACTTGTAATTTCTCTAGATGCCAAAAAGATGGGGAAAGTTCACGAAAGCCTACGTGTTATTTAAATCAACAAAGTATAGGAGATCCGATTGGTGACCTTATGAGAAAAGGAAAAAAGGAAAGGAAAGCTCTAAAGAAATAATTAAAAAGAAATGTGCTCTCCAGATATTTGATAGAATGTCCAGTAGTTTAAATTTATTTGGTGTTTTCTCATGATGAGGCTGAAGTTTGGCAAAGAATACCACAAAGATAAAATGGTTCCATATCTTACAGGTTCTCGTATAACCAAATCCTCCCACATGTGTCCCCGGGAATCACAGCCCTGTCTCTTACTTTCTTTATAGTTTTGTCTTTTCACAGAAAGTCATATGTAAACAAAATCATACAACATGTAGGCTACTCAGCTGGCGTCTTCCACTTGGCAAAACGCACGCGAGCTTCATCCCTGTCATGTTCGTCAGTTAATTACCTTTGATCGCTGAGTAACAGTCCAAAGTACGAGAGTAATTCAACTTGTCTAACACTGACCCACCGAAGGACAACTGCATTGTTTCCGTTTTCTGGTATTTATGAATAAAGCTCTAAACATTCTCACGCACACTTCCGTGGGAACAAAAGATATCAACTCGTTTGGAGAAAAACGTAGCAACAGGATTGCTGGGTTTGTCTTCTAAGCGTCTGTTTAACTTTATAAGAAATTGTCAAGTCATTTTTAATTTTGGTCAGGCCCAAGACATTATTTTTTTATGGACTGTGTTCTTAGCATCATATCTAAAAACTCTTTGCAAAGCCCGAGATCATCTGTATTTTTTAAAGAAATTTTATAGTTTTACATTATTCGGTAACATCTGCCACTCCACGTGAGTTCGTTTGGGGGTCGGGTGCCAGCTATGGCTGACACTTAGGTCAGGCGCCTTCCCCAGCATACGGTCATCTTAATCACTGCTGAAAAGACTGGGCCTTTTCCATTGAATTGGCTTTGCATCTACGTCAAAAATCAGTTGATTATATAGTGTGGGTTTATTTCTGGACTCTATTCTGTTCCACTGGTCAGTGTGTCTACTTTTTTTCTCAGATGGCACATGTTCTTTCTTTGCTGCATTACTGTATCTTTTATGTAGTCTTGAAATTTGTGTGTTCTGTTTTAATTTTTTTCAGAATTGTTTTGACTCTTCTATTCCTTTGTCTTTCTGTTTATAGTTTAGAAGCAACTTGTACATATTTTTTTTAAGCCTTGGAATTTTGATTAGAATTGCATCAATTCCATTGAGTACATTGAGGGGGATTTACATCTTAACAATACTGTATCATAAATCCATAAACACAGTATGTTGTTCCATTTTTTAAGCTCTTGTTTGACTACTTCCATCAGTAGATTTAGTTTTAAGCATATAGATCCTGCATGAATTTTGTTAACTTTATTCACAATGATTTTATATTTTTGGGTGCTATTATAAATACATAAAATAGAGTGGTATTTTTAAATTTCCAAATTTCAGTATCTCACTGCTGGTAATAAAGGATGTGAGTGGCTTTTGTATGTCAGCCAGGAGGCCGAGACAAGCCTAAAAATGCTAATTAGCTCTAGATGGTTATGGAGACTTTTTTGGTTTTCCTACATATATAATCATATATTTGGATATTAGAATTATTTGAGACAGTACTATGTCTCCAAATAATTTAGATTTGGGAGTGAGAAGATTGCCTCCTTAAAAAAAACAAAACAAGTAAAATGCATGAATTATTTATTGCATTAAGTTTGCAAAAATAACCTTAAAATGTGTTCATGTTGAAGGATATAGAAAGGTTCTCAAAATTCTAACCATACTAAAACTATCACCTAACCGGTGTTTTGAAACCTATCTAAAGACAATGTTACTAGCTATGGAACTTAGAGAAGGTAAGGCAGAAGGGCATGGTGTTGGCATTTATGGACTAGCCATTTAACCAGCAGCACATTTCAGGGGAGATGGGCATCGCAGCTGAAGGGAAACGAGAGAGGTTTCTCCTGTGGACAGCGTGGCCTGGACGCAGCTGTTCCCAGTGGCGGGACTTCTGCAGCCTATCTGTGCATTTTCCTAGGTGATTCTGGGCCTCTTGTTGGTGCTACTTTTTGAAGGGTTCAAAGCGACAAGATGAGCACCCATCACGGCCCAGAAGTCTGCCATCAGTGGGATGTGAGGTGAAGTCCCGGTGTCTCCCCAATCCATGACTAACTGCCGTTTTGCTGTCTTCAGGATGCAGCCCTCTACACCAACAGAATGGTCCAGGGCCCCGTTTATTGAAAGCAGTCCAAGCAAGAGGGATTTAGAGAGAGAAGCTCAAGGAAAAATAAGCAAAGTCAAGGAGACAAACAAAGGTGACTTATAAAACTGACCCAAATCAGAAATCAAATGGATGTTAGGATTCGAGCTAATATTTACTAGTTGATTAGAAAGAGATTTCCCTGCAAGAAGAAGACAATGTTTGAAAGGCTGTAAGTTAGTGAGATGTCTATAAGCATTTAGGCAGAATATGCAAAAATTAAAAAAAGAATTGGAAGCCCTAAATCGCAGGATTTTTCTGAGTAGAAATTACAGTTTTTGCACCTAGTTGAAACAGCCGCACCTACCCCGGGGCTTCCCTTTGCACCCCTTAGCCAGTCTAATTGTTTCATATAATAAAAACATCAGAGTTGCTTCCAGTTTTTTAAAACTTACATGCAAAAGATATCATTGGTGTTGGTAATAGCTCCTTTCACGTTTCGTGAACAAATAAACTGGGCAGGGGTCCAATCAGGTCCCACGCCTGGGGATTTCCCGTGCACGATAATTCCCTCTGTGACCCCACTCTCTGAACATGGTTCGCACCTGCGTTCCGTTTGGTGTTTACTTCCTGTGTCACTCACAGGGGAGCGGGATGGGAGAGTGTGGACGGCTCCCTGCTACTCTAACGTGAAGGATAGATCTGTTGATATATGATGAGCTGAGGGGAGAAAAATGAACACATTTAACTGATTGCACCTACGTTATTTCCATTGATAATTCTCTGGTTCCACAGTCCGTATATTTTGATTGGGCCTCAGAAGAATAGGACTTTTCATTTTTTAGCTTACTACACAATTAACCCAGCTAGGGATCCAGAGTAAAACTTGCTGTTTGTACGTGGCTCAGCTTGCTGGGGATTTCAGACAGAAACACCAAATGCCGGTGGGGAATGGTGAGCTGTCACTGACTTTGAGCTGAATTATCAAATACGCCACAGAGATGCTAGAGAAACCTCTAGCAGTTTCTATTACCTCAGAAATGGCAAGACTCTGAAACCTCTCCAAAGCCCTTCACAACCCCCCCGAAACATAAAATCAGTGCCAATCAGTGTTAAAAACTCATTCAATTTGCATTGTTAGTGAAACTAAGTTCATTTATTTTCTCACTTAGTCTTTAAAGAAAATATACATTTTCTCACTTAGCATATAAAGAAAAAATATATTAATAAACAAATGCATATCCTCTCTGACTTGGGCAATTCTGCCAGAGATATGATTATGCAGCTTGTTTCTATGATTACCATTTTTATGATATTTTGATTCCGTAAATCCTTTGTCAATCAATACTTAGAGGGTTTTTTCTTTTTTCTTTTTTTTTCAGTAAGTTTGAAAGTCTGCTGACAAATCTTAAGCCTAAAATATTTACCAGGTAAAATGCTACCAAGTCCTTATTTTTTTTTTTTTGTCAAGATCTAAAAACATTTGCTATGACACCCTAGAGCTGGAAGTATTGATTTTTTTAATGGGTACACTTTTCTCAAATGGAGTCCATCACTTAAATCCAACATCCGCTTCTTTGTTGAAGGAGCAGTTTCTTGTTTCCAAGTAATTACTGTTCTCCTTTTTGCCACTGATAATGCTGTAATATTTAAGAATCTATATATTCTCCCAAGGAAAGTTAAAGTTGGTCTTCTATGCCGGGAAGCAAAGAGGAGATTGAATGTTAATAATTGATAAGTTGCTATGTTATTACACAGAACTTTAAAACATAGAATTTTAAAGCAGAATTGTGAGCTTTATTCTGCATAATAAACATACTTTGTATCTGGGCATCTCCCCAGATGGGGTGAATAGGTCTACTATTTTTTTTCACTTTGTACACATTCTCTCAAGAAGCTGGGGACTGCGGAGGCACCAGAGATTACGATGCTCTATTCCACCTTCCTGAAAAAGAATACACACATCCCGAGCGCAAGGAAGTTGAATCCTTTTAGCCCGAGTTCCAATCACTCAGACGGTTGATCACCTAAGTACTAGGTATTTCCCAGCAATCTATAAGCTACATGGTGTAGAAGGTGGTAGAGAGGGTCTTCTTTTCTGGATTTCCCAGAACTCTCTTGTCTTGGGCCAGGCGGGGTCGAGGCATGTTTGTTCTCTGTCAGTTCTTTCGAGTTCCCTGGATGAGGGCCCTTGGTCCATTTTGACCCCTCCTCCCTACTATGGCCTTGCTCATAGAGCTGGGCTACCAGCCAACATTCACTCATTTGAACAAAGCTAGGTGATACTTGATGAATTTGAGGACAGCTCGCTCTGGCTCTGCACAGTGGGGGAAGGGCAGGCCAACCAGAGGAAGCAGAGACTGGGCCCATGGTGGATAGGAGAAGAGCTCAGCAGGGCTGAGACGTGGCTGCAGGAGGCTCTGTAGGAGGCCGAGGGGCTGGCAGGGGGCAGGCCAGCCAAGGCGGAAGGAAGGGGAGCCATCAGATGCCTCACCTGCTGCCCATATTGGGTTTGGACTCGATTCTGAAGCCGGAGACCCACTGGGTGACACCAAGCAGGAGAGGAACACAGGGACCATTGTTTGGTCTTGTTTTGTGAACACTCACTCAGGATGTCAATGGAGAGAAGCTTAAAGCAGGAGAGACTGGAGGCCTCTGAGCAGCCAGGAAGCTCCTGCCCAGCCCGACTCAGACACCTGAGTGCACAGTAAAAGAAGCGACCGTGGACTGATGTGAAGACGGACTGGGAAGATGGGGAGAGAGAAGGAGAGGGACCATTTATTGCCTGATTAGACACGGGGATATAGGAAAAAGTTGATGTCTGAAGTGGCTGCAGAATCTGATTTGAGTAATGGAGTGGAATTTTAAATCTATTATTTATCTTATGTACCAACACACAAGTTTTCAAAACAGTTTAAGTGACTACAAAGAATTATACTTAAAATGATATTATAATCAGAATTATAAAAATTCAAGGGATTCTTATAAAGATAAGTAGAATTTCAATGTTATACATTTATAAAAATATTTTTCAACTTTACAAATTGATTAGGTTTTCAACTTCCAGCTCCAGTGCATTTTAACAATCCAGGGCCTCACCTCCGAGCTTCGGCATCATGCAAAACTCAGGCAATATATTATTTTCTTCTAATGCGATCACTCGTGCTTGATTTCATTTTATCTTCCCCATCAAAATTTATCCTAAGTTCTTAAACAGATTCAAAGGCACTTATCCATTGGATTTCTATCAACTTTAAATCTGCATCCGTTTAATGGTAAGGATTTTTAAAAATAATAAGTGTCCGTTTAAATGATTAATGCTTTCAAAACTGAACTTATTGTTGCACAAAACAACGACGATTCCTTAAGCCGTGTGTTTGATGAACACGAAGGCCACGGGGGCCCATTTCAGTGAACTCACTCTCCGCCGAAGCCCTACATCGTGGGACGCAGGGGGAAGCGGGTGTAGAAGACCCTGCTGTCCATCCCCGGAGTTCACCGACAAAGAAACGGACGCTTAGAGACATTGTGTAGCTTCTCCAAGGTCACAGCGTGATGGTGCCATGTTAAGGGCTTAGTTATCCTTGAAATTTTCCAAAAATCCTAAGGTTGATTCAAGGCCATTCTGTTACTCCTCTTTCTGCATGAGAAAAGAGCAGTCACTTAGGACATCAGGTGACTTCTTTCTTTCTAATTTTTAAAAATGTTTTTAAAAAGATTGAATTTGCTTTTAATGAGACCAGCTGATTCCCAAAATGTTCAAAGCAGCAATCAGTCATAGCGATAACGAATAATGACTGAACACTTACCATTGAGCCCTTTGGTCCTGGAGACAGTGGGCCTTATTTCGATCTTAACACTTGACTCAAAAACAAGAACAAAACTAGGTTGCTAAGTCCTATGAAGGGAAGGTTCGGGGAAGGCCTTTGCAATAAAACAGCCAGTAGTCCCTGTTTTATGTCAGATGGGGTAGTTGGCTTTCCTCCTACTTAAGATGTAGTGTTCTATTATTTTTTATTGATTTGTTTTGAGAGAGAGAGGAAGGGGGAGAGAGAGAAACATCAGTTTGTGGTTCCACGTATTTATGCACTCATTATTTACTGCTTGTATGTGCCCTGACCAGAGATCGAACCCCCAACCCTGGCGGATGGGGAGGATGCTCCAAGCAATCGGACTCTCCTCGGCCAGGGCCTGTATTGCTCTATTAGCATCAGTCGGTATTCGTGCAGCCGCCTCTGTAAATTCTTCCACCGGAGCGTGATGTTCTCAGGCGAAGTTTATGTGGTCAGGTGTCATGGCCTCCGGAGTATTTATATCTGTGGGCAGACTGATGAAACGTCGGTGCTGCAGACTTCAAAGAGCTCTCCTCACCCTTTAATACTTAAGATGTTCGGCAAAATAGGTTAGGATTTGCCGGGGTGTCACGATAACCTCCTGTTTAGTGTTATAACATGAAAACCTGTTGGCTTGCTATTTGTCATTTGCTGCCTTAATTTTTGCACCTCTGAAAAGATTTCTTTTGTCACGCATGAAAAATCATCTCCACTATTTTCCCTGAAACCCTCTCAATGGCGAGCAGAAAAAAAGTAACATAATTCGTCTTCTTCCACGAGCTCTCCTCAGGTTTTGTGGAGTGGTAACCTTGGATGTCTGATTAATTCCGCCCCTTGGGATTGTATCCTTTTATCCCCTTGGGTTATCATTTCTACTTTGGGGGTCAGACGTGTGCCCACACGGTGTTCATGGAGCCAGATGTGCACTTGCAGCCTGGGAACACGAGCCAGCTCGCCTGGGCCTTCTTTACGATACGAGCCTGCTGTTTCTCAGTGCACGGCTGCCTTGTCACTGCTGCAGGAGCAGAGTCGTGGCCATTTGCAGAGCTGGCAGTAAGTGTGACATCAAGATGTCTGATTAGTGCTTTACGGCATACGTAAGTTAATAGATGAGCCGGAAGATGGTATTATGTTGAAGAACGGAGTTTCATAGTTTCTGCCTCGGGTTTGATTTTCACCTGCACTAAGTCATGAAAGGTTAGCTTTTGTAATGGAAAAAATTAAGTGTGAAAACATTTTCATTTCTTTTCCCCAAGTTCACCATGTGAAGAGTACCATTTAGTAGTGGGACAAGTGACAATTTTTCTGAGAGAGAAGAGTGAACGTGTAAACCCCAGACAACTGGGAAATGTCACTCACCCGTAAGAAGAGGGTCGTGGGGTGGTGTGTGATTTGCCACAGTGCAAGTGAGCCTCCCCTGTGGAGGAGACAGGGCTGGGAGGTGATCCAATATTGCCAAGGGCAATCGACACCCAGCCTTAGCAAACAGTTACACATATGCACGAGAGGTTTAGTAAAAATGGGTCTGAAATCAGAGAAGGAACGTTTTTTACCAAGGTCACTAAACAAAATAATTAAAAGAAAGCTTTTATTTTAAGCCCTCATGGCATTTTGCAGGGAGAGATTTTTGCCCTCGCTTCCCTTCAGATGACTAATTCAGTTCGCCCGCAAATCACGTAGCTTTGGAATAATGAACGTGAATTCAGTAAGAGGAGACCAACGAAAGAGAGGAGAGAGGCGTGCTCAGAACCGTGTGCACTAGGGCACTCGGTGGACGCTCAGTGCTTGTGTGTGTGTGTGCACGCCCGTGAATGAAGGAGTAAATGTTGGGGGAAAGGGAAGGGACAGGGTTGTGGACAGAAAACAGCCATGAGGATGGTGGGAGGCATGCTTTGCAGATAAGAGGGGAATGTGGGCGCCGTATTGGCTCAGTGGCTATTGGCATTCAGCATAGCCCTTCAAAGCCGGGGAGCCCTTACAGGATTGGGGAGCCCCCCACTCGAAGGGGATTTAGAGGCTCGTGCAGGAGTCTCCACTTGTGGAGAACCTCCCCTTGCTCTCAGGAGATTTCCGCAGTGTCAGGGCGTCCAGGCTCCCCCGGGGAGAGACTGCTATTAATTCTCATGCACGTGGCCTTTGAACGGACGGGGGTTCAAACCTGGGCTCTGTCACTGCACAGCTGTGTGATTTACTGCCAGCAAATGGCTCCACCATTCAGAGCTCGAGGTGGGGGACTGCATTTCAAGTGCAAGAACCATGATGTTTACGTAGTAGGCACTCAATAAATGTGTACTTAAAATAAGCAGGTTACATATAAGTATTTTTGAAAATAGGATTTCTATTGCTATAGGTAGAACCCTCCCTTACATATTCTGATTTGCTTTTATTTTTGGTCAGGCTGTTCTGGGCTTTTCTAAACCGATGAAAATATCTCCCAACTTCTGCTGGCCCCATATGCAATTAACCTATGCCATTCTTTGCAGGTCTTGTAAGTCTATGGTTATCTGCTGAAATAAAAAATATTCATGTAAAAGAAAATCTGTTCCTATTGCTGATTAGACTATTTTGATCATAGAGATATATTTATTGTGAATTATTTTACAAATAAGAATTATCTATCCATGTTAAAATGTTCTGTTCATGCAGCTAAGCACCCAGCCTCAGTAAAGGCTGTGTGATGGATTCTTATTCTGGTTCTCTTCAACTTCCTGCTTCCTTTTTCTTATCCCTCATTCTTTATCCTACTGGCTAGTATTCCATAATAAAATAATGGACCACAAGATCCCTGCCTCCGGCTCGGACTACACCCAAGTGGAAATGTCTAGTAAGCAACTGGATAGAGAAGTAGAGAGTTTAGGAAACAGGTCTGAAAAGAGAGACTTTGGAGTTGTTAGCATTGCAATAAAATGGGCAGCCTGTAGACGGACTCAGAAGCCCAAGAGAATGAGTGTCCCTGAAGAAGGTGTACGGGGGACTGGGAGGCAGGGTACTCCATTATCCACAGCTTACAAAATGAAGAACAGCAGCAAAGGAAGCTGAGAGTGAAGACTCGGTGAGGTACGAGGAAACGAGGAGAATGCGTGGCCTCTTACAGTCCTAGAGAGCATCCTTCAGGAGAGCGGGAAGGACCGTGCCGGCTGTTGCTGAGGGCTGTGTCTGATGAAGACCGGGTTTTGACCGTTTTGTTTGCCCACGTGGTGGCCACTGTGTTCTTGGGGAGAGGTTTTTGCTGGGTTCTGGGGCCAAATGCAGACGGATGAATTCAAGACAGGATGAGAGGAGTGGAAGTAGTTTCAAGGAGTATAGATAGCTCTTCCGAAGTATTTTTCTCTTTGCATTTATTCCGCTGATGACCATAAGCAGTTTAAACGCATTAAATGCCATCTACCTATTGAAAATGCCCAAACACTTACATCCAGCCCAGACCTCTCACCTTATCTATAAAATTATACGTCCAAATACTTTGTCAACATCTCAACTTGGATTTCTAATAGATAATATAAATTTAAAATATCTAAAACAGACTCCTGATCTCCCCAGCCTTTCCCAAAGAACCTTATTCTCCTTTTCTCTTCCAATAGCTCAGTTAATAGGCATTTCATTTGTTCTGGTTGTATGTCCCCAAATCTTAGAGTCTCTCTCTCCACCTATACCATTACATTTGCTAGTAAACTCGCTTTTCCATCCTGGCTGTTTCTCCGAGTCTGGGAACATTCTGGGTTTGGGGGCTTTTGCCTTAGCTGTAACCTCTGTCTGGAATACTAAGAATCAAGTCTTTGCCCAAATGTGACCTTCTCATTGAGGTCATTGTAACCCAACCCTGGCTCTCTCTGTTCCTCTTAACTTGGTTTATTTTTTTTTCGTATGGTACTTAACACTTGCTAACACACTTATAATTTATTTATTATGTTGACTATTTTCTTCGAGGAGAATGCAAGTTCTTTTGACAGAGATTTTTATCTGATTTATTCGTTGTTGTGTTTTTAATACCTAGAATATTGCCTGACATATATTAAGTACTCAAAATATATTTGTTAAATGAGTGAAAATTATTACTGATACATCCACACACACACACACACACACACACACATATATGTATATGTCAGGCAGGAAATGTTGGTAAGATTTTTTAAACAAGCTTGGTATCATCCGCATTGGAATCAAATTCCCTTGCTCTGCCAGCTTGCTCTCAAACTAACGTAATCTTTGCATCGAGGACGTACAATTTTTGATGTCCATGTTCAAAGGTGCTTGCAAGTTCCGTTCCGGCATGTTAGAATGCTCTCTCTTGTGCGGAGGGCCAACGATAAGGCAGCACCAAGAAGAGGATGAAACGAAAGGTGTAACACGGGGATATTTTGGAACATTTGCTCACAGAACACAGAAGTGGGGTGTGTGGATATGAATTTCTTATTCAGAGCCAAGCTGAGCAACGCAACCCTTTTCCAAAGCGTCTCACTCTTTCCTTAGTTGACTGATGTGAACCTTCTGTTTTATTGAAGCTTATGGTGATAAGAATATTGGGCTCAGATTAATCTAACATCTCTTTTTTTTTTTCTTGAAATCCAATGAAAGCATTTTATCACTTATGAGAAATACATTTTACATTCAGATGAAAAGTAGAGAGAAAAAAAGTAAGTAAGCTTCTCGCCATGGGCATTCTAAACCGGATTTCAACCTATCACTGTTAAAGAACACTTTCTTCCGTTTTATAAACAAAATATGTTATTTCCAAAGACATCCTTTATTCCTCCTTAGAGATGTTCTGAAACTCAGCAGAGAGAGACAGTTTGTTAGCACAGGACTAAAAAGCAAAACAACAAAAAAAGCCCCTAACACGATGTCAGAGGAAAGCCTGAGAGAGCTTGTTGCTCCGGATTTTCAGCTTTGGCGATAGAGTGACAAACGACGACTTTACAAGCTAAGAAATCACTCTTTAAAAAAAAAAATTGTTGTTTTCAGACATGGAGAATATTTTTTAAATGTTATGTGGAAAACAATATAAAACTGCAGGTGGATGATTGGCAAAGACAACCCAGAATTTGAGATCAATGACCTTTACGGTTGTACTAGAATAAACAACCCTTCCTCAGGCTCCTTCGGCCCCGCGGAGAGGAGGAAGGCACAGCTGGCGAAGGCTGGGCCTCCCTGCCGTGGGGTCTCTAAGGACTGCTTCCCATTTGCTTCACAAGACAGGCTGATCTACATTTTCTAGTATTTCTCTTTCTTCCTTGGCTTTCCCCAGAGGGTATTGTTGGGGGCATTTTTCCTTATATTTTAATTTGTTCTCAGAAATGTGAGCTCATTTTTCTAGCTGAAGGAATGGAACTCTGCCCAGATGACAGTGAAAACTGAAGCTTTCAATCACAAACCCGAGTTACTGAGTTACTGCCATATCCAAATTTGTTGAATGGCCAAATTCTTGAACATTTTAGTCCCTATTACTGTGTTACTATTTTTTCCCCTGTGATTCTTTTTTCTTATTTCTTTCTCCAGTTGTTTCCCTGTAATTTTATCAAATATTTTTATTTGTCTTTTGGGGAATATGGATTTGACATTTAATAAGCCTAAATACCTGTAACATTTATAAAATTGAAATCTATCATGGGAGAATGAATGGCTTAATTTAAAATGTCATTACTTTATATTTATATAAGGATCTTATCATTCAAAATGATGACCTTATTATACAGTACTTGTATAAATAATTCTGTGTCCAATATAGTGAGAATATTTTATATGTGCATTTAATGGTAAGAATCATTTCTAGGCCTTGGCTATAGCATATGGAAGTTATTTCTATGTTATGTAAATATTTGCTCCAGTAATTTCTACAGCGAATCCAGTCCGGGGCAAAATGAAGTACGATTTACTCTGTCTCTCCCCCCGAACGCAAACACCAGCCCTGAGCAGAAGGCACGGATGAACAGCCACCTGAGGACTGAGACTAAATGGAGACAAACACCCTCGGGAAGGAGTCCAGAATCTGAGGTACCACCCGACCAGAGGTAAGTGTGCCGCCCCTGTTACCACCTGCCAGAGGCCACCCGAAAACCTGTCAGTGCCACCTGGCAGGGACAGGGAGGCTGGAAAGAAGACTTGTAGCATCCAGAAAGAACAGGGGTCAGTCCTCTGCTTTCTTTTCTTCTTTTCTCTCCTGCCACAGCCCCCAGGCAATAGCTCAGTGGCACAGAGGCCAGGCACACACCTCGAACAGGGAAGACGAGGACCTCCTTCTGTGAGCAAAAGAGCCCTGGGTCATGAATATTGAGAGGTGTGGCTCCTTTCAGTCCATTTTTCTAAGCTAAGGCGGTGCCCCCTTGGTCCCCAGTGTCCACATCACACGGATCTCCTCATCACCCACCCGAGACCTGCAAGGCTCCCTCCTCTCCCCACACTGGCTGGAGCTGGAAGTCAAGGCCCTTGTCGTTTACATTGGGTCAAGTCATAACATCATCGTGTTTGACGTTAAGGCCTGGAAGGAAGGCCACTGGGATTTTCACACACGGAGCCCCAAACTAGCGGAAAGCATCCTCCTGGGACAGACCAGGGTGCAGTTCAGGGGGGAGGCTGGTGCCGGGGATCCTGAGCAGCGCGAACCCCTGTAACTGCAGGGAGGCTCCAGGGGCCTGGCTGACATTCCAGGGGTGAGAAAGGACAAGGGTGTGCGGCTGAGGGTTGCCCCGTTTCTGCCCCGGGACCACTCTTTCCTCCCCGGGGGGAAAAAAGCTTTCCCTTCCAAGATGAATTCTACCTCTCTGGATCCTGGCCCAATCCTCCTTCACGGCCTATGGAGCACATGTCTTCTGGTCTGCTTAAGGCACGTGCTTGGGTGACACCGTAGAGAAACAAAAGCCTACCCGCCAGGTGCACCGCGCCTTCAAGTCTGCGCCTTCCCATCCACACCAAAGGGACAAAGCCGTCCCTCGCTCACAGCCGCCCGTTGCTCTCCCCTGGGGTCGTGTCCTTCCTCCCCCATGGGGCTGAACCGCTTTGCCAAAGGCAATGCTTCCCGGTCATCTTTCTTCCTGCCCGAAACGTCGCAGGCTCTGGAGGGCGAACTTGAAAGCTCCGAAGGTACATCAGGCCCCACACCTGAGTGGCCCAGGCTCCACCTGCCAGAGGTTTCTCCTCCTGCACCGACCTGTGGTTGAAACGCACTATTTCATGATCATCTGTCTGTAACTGGTGGGCACGGCTGCGGCCACGCTGGGAAAGTCACCACTGCACTTCCCAAGCCAAGCCCCTGGACGCTGGGACGCCCACCCACGGCCCTTGTTGTCACGCCTCCATGGGGACTGAACGAAGACGCGTTCTACCTGGAGCCTGTTCTTGGACGCAGAGCGAGATGTCGCCTGTGCACGCCCAGCTCTCAGAACTTAGGTGCCTTCAGGAGCCCACCACAAAATGCTATCATGGATGTCCTCTCTAAGCCAGAATACAACACCTCATTCTGAATAAATGAGTGAACGAATGGAAGGCAGTAAAAGCGCCTACCCACCGGGAGTAATTCATATGGATACGCTTTATTCACATCAACAGGGAGTTTGCATTTGATTGCAATGAGCATCAGTAGACCAGAACAAAAAAGAAAACATGGTAGCCTCCCATAGTTGTCATTTAACATTTATTTCAGCTTCTCCTCCTCTAATTAAACAAGGGCACATGACTTAAGGACCCAACGAAGCTCTTCCCTGGGTTGGGCACCTCGGATAACTGAAGAAAACGAGGATGTTAATGTTGATGGCTGTAGGTTTTGTTCTGAATAGGGAAGAAGCCGAATTCATGCAAAGCGTCACCGCGTGGATCTCTGAAATTCCTATTACCATCTGTCCTACTGCTGTTCTATACCTTCAGTTAATAATTTATGACAATTTTTCCAGTTAAAGACACTTTCAAGCTCACTGGCATAAGAATCTATCATACAGGTTATTACTATTCCTTACTCCTTCTTCTTACATTTAAAAAAAAACTGAATGGACCAACTTATGAGAGCTTTCCTGTGTGAAAATTACCACCCCAGGTTGCAGGTTTGCCTTCTAGGCTTTTTGTAAATACAGATTTGTATAGAAGTCTCCCCTTCCCTACTTCAAACAGTTCTGAGTGTGTCTTCTTTAAAACACACAACCACTTGCTTACAGTTACCGTTCATCATCTTTGCAGAAGGGTTGCACCTCCTTCCTCAGCGTCGGATGGGGTGTGAGGAGAATTCTGGCAGAGCAGAAACTATTTTGGCCTTTTCATGTGGGACAGTCATACGTGGAATCAGAAGAATCAGAAGCTTGATGAGAATTTACTCCAATCAACTGAAGAATGCTTTTAAATAGGGACTCACAGCAAAATAAAAATGATGGTGGTAGACATATAAAGACTTGGTATAATCTCCAGAGTGTTTTTGTGACAGTAGTAGAATAGTACGTCTACAGTTACAGACAAGCCTTGCCCTGCATGCCGTCGTGAAACCTTTATATCGGGCGCAGCTGCTGATCTGGGAAAACACCTGGGCACTTGGACATCATCACAGATATGGTGTGGGGAGCTGCTACTCTCCCCAAGTTGGGAACCGCCCTGCCTGGCTTCAGAAGCTGTTAACCCCCATGGCTAAGGCTGAGTGAGAGACCTTGGGACCATAAGCCATTAAGGAGACAAAGCTTATCTCCCTGGCAGGGGCACCGCCTCTGCCCACTTTACTTCACCCTGCTTGGCCCCCAGTGCATGACCAGTTGGCCAATGATGGGTAAGATTCCTCAAGGGAAGGACGACCTGAGACAGGCATGGTCACGAAGAGGTCCTCAGGGAAGGCCTTGGGGTGCTATAGAAAAAGGGGGTGATGGACCCTCACCCCTCAGCTTTGACATAGCCTGAGTCCTCATTCTGTCTGCAAGAAGTCTCCTAATCTCTTGGCTGCCTTACTTCCCCTCCCGGATTTAAGCCTGAAACAATGCCTTAAGCCTGAAACAATGCCAAAGGTGGGTGCGGCCCTGTGCTGGAAAGGGCAGGTTCCTTATGGCAATCAGGCCTAAGAAAGAATGCATAAAATCCTATGAAACCTACTTTGCTAATACCCTCAATTTAAATGATAAGGGTCCAAACCTGAAATGAGCTTGTTTCCCCAAAGTTTTAAGGCCCTTTAACTATCTGACCCTGACTCAGAGTAAGCCCTCAGAGTTCTTTGAATGTTATCTATTGTTTGATCGTTTCTGCCTAACAATGATTGATGAGCTTTACGTATACACCCTGTATTCCTATGCAAATTAAACCCAATAAAAGCCCACTGAGGAACAGATTCCTGGCCCTTCTCCTTTGAGAGATCCGCCACCTTTCCTCCCCAAGCAGATCATGTCTTGGTAGACTTATTTTCATCTGTGGCTGTTGGGGGGCCCTGCGGGCGGAGCCCCCCACATCCCCATGGTAGAAACTTCTGGGACTGGCTGCTGGGTCTAGAAAGCTGCCACATATGATTAGCAGCCTGCTCATGAGCGTCCCTCAGACCCGGGACCTGTGCCCTTCGTTTCCTCAGGTCTGGGAGAGCTGTGGATGAGAAGGAGTCTAGGACTAAGGGATCCAGACCTCCGCAGGCCGGTCTGTCTGCAGGGAGGGTGGAGGTGGAGGTAGGGGAGATAGAAATGCTACTTCAGGAATGCAAAGGCAGGCAGGAATCCAGCCTCCACCATTCAACAGAGAAGATAAGGAGTCAGTTTTCTGAGGAAGCTGGCTGCTGCCCTGCGGGAACATCTTCTAAGTGTTTAATCTTTGATCACAGCGGGAGCCTGCAGGGCGTGAGGACGGGGTGGGGGGGGGGGCCAGGGGTGGAGGCTCTCCCACTGTGTAGGGAAGACCCCGACACCACACAGGGCAGCGAGGCAGAGGGACTTTATATTCTATGCTGAAGGCATGGCCACCTGTGATTACTGATTTCCTCCTGTATGTGTGGGGAGTTGGCAGGAGGAGCGAAAGGGGCTGAAAGGTGAGGATAACTCGAAGAGGGGCAATGGGAACTCTTGTCCTGAGTCCCCACTGGAGAATGTGGGAAGCGGCTGGCTTGAAATCGACCAAAGAGGAGTATGGTGTTTCGCTTTCTTGAGGTTCTCTGTTTCCTGTGTGCACAGAGGAACCTGAAGTCTGAGAGTCTGCCTGGAGTGCTTGCCAGAGGGGACACGTAAAAGGGAATCGGGCTCTTCGGAGAGGCAAGGGTGATGGGTCTAGGCAGGGACTCAACTGCGCATGGCCAGACTGCAGAGGACCTCAGGGGAACTAAGATGAGGGGTCTCCCAGCTGAGACAGGTTCTTTCCCTGCACGTCTCCAGGCCACAGTTACAGACCCCAGTGTGCAGGTGGGCCGAGGCCCCTGTGTCTGCAAACATCCCCTGCCAAGAACCAGCTCCGTCAGGTGGCAAACACTCCGACCCCATCTTGAAGAAGAACTCTTGGGTTGGGGATAGGGCGTTGCAGAGGTAAGAAATGCCAAGAAATACGTAATGGAAGGAATATTTTCCATCACGAGAGGAGGCTGAGTGTAAGGAGCTTCACCTGTTTGCATCGTGGAATTACTGAAATCTGTCACCCAGTTACACACGTGTTAGTATACATAAACACATGTTGTTACGTGCTTTAAGACTTCTCTCTTAAAAGATTATAAGAAAATACTGGCCAAGCCCTGGCCAGGTGGTTTAGTTGGTTGGAGCATCACCCCATACACCAAAAAGGTTGTGGGTTCGATCCTCGGTTGGGGTGCGTATGGGAGGCAATGGATTGATATTTCTCTCTCACTCTCTAATCTCTCTCCATTCCTCTCTAAAATCAATAAACCTATCCTTAGGTAAGGATAAAAAAAAAAAGACTTATTTCGCAAGTTTGTAGGTAAAACACTATTATAAAAATTGGAGGACTTTGAGAAAGTATGCTATTAATAATTACTCCAGCACAGTAGGCATAAACCAGGACTATTCCATGTCATCTGAGACACCCCTATGAAAAAAGCTGAATTCTGTTTAAGATGAATTTTTTTCTTTAATTGGGGTACAGGGAGGACAGGGAGAAAACCTTTGCCTTAATGTATATATCAGTTTATAAAATTAGTATTTTCTTGGGCCTATCTTAGCTGAGAGATTTAGACAAATAAGAATTGAATTGTTCTGTTTAAGAAATAAACAGGAATTCAGGGGGTATAAGTTGGCTAAAAACTGGAGGCAAGAAGAATCCTGAGACAGAAAGGGAGACTGGAGAGAAGAGCAGTAATTTATCAACTAAAAGCTGGGTTGGGTGCAGGGGGGCACATGGTGGGTAAGAAATTTCCAGTGGGTGGATTGTTATTGCTGATACAGATTTTATTCTTTTTAATTTCATTTATTGATATGTGTGTGTGTGTGTGTGTCTATGAGAGAGAGAGAGAGAGAGAGAGAGGTACCGCTTTGTTATTCTACTTATTTATGCATTCATCCATTGATTCTTGCCCTGACTGGGGATCGAACCTGCAACCTTGGCTATGCGCTAACAAACTGAGCTACTTTTCTATGCTCCCATTTCTGTCCACATCCAGAGAGCTACTTTTCTATGCTCCCATTTCTGTCCACATCCAGAATGCCCAAATCTTTGTAAAATCTGGTATGTCCTTTTGGTTATAGTTCAGGAAATGGGAGTGAGGGAATGAAGGCATAAGGCTATTTGAAATGAGGCATAAAACCAAAGCCACATGAAAATAATTCATGAAGCCCGAGAAGTCAGTCCTGGTGGAAACTGAAAACGTACCAGCAGCAAGGCCTTGGAGGAAGATGGGGCCATGGATGTAGGAACTACCCACGGTGCAGTGAGTGGGCACGGGTTTCCACCAGTAAGATCAGACTTCCATCCAGTCTACCGAAATACTCAAGAAAACGTTCGCTTAAGCCCAGAAACTTAGAAATCACTAGGCTGTAGAAATCTAGGTTAAAGTCATTTTCACTATGTTATACAATTCAGCAGTAAATTTCAGTGATCAGTCGGTAACATTTATTAATTAGCCATTCCAAACAGGTTGCTGTACTCAACGCAATGAATGTCTTTGAACTCACAAACTGAGTTAATTCCATAGGAAAAAATAAACTAAGAAAAAAAAAGACATTCGCATTAGCATTCTTCTGTGGTTATTGAAATATCTTTTCCTTCTCCTGCGTTAGCTATAAATAAATAATACCAATTCTCCACTCTCAAATTGTTTTTATTATTATTAAAGTAACCATAGCTTACAGATGGTGGCGTAGTTTTAGGCCCACTGGTTATTTAAAGTTTAAGAAATGCCTTCCGCTCCCTGGAGGAAATGCACTGAATATGTATACAAGAGTAATAAAATGATATTATGCCCCAGGATAAGTGGTGTTCCCGTGTCTTCAAACTGCGAGGATCCCGGGCATTTTTCAGCACAGGTTGTTTATAAATGAGGCCCCCGGCTGAGACTGAGCCACTCAGGCAGAAAGGGGGAGTGAGCAGAGGATAATCACCCTGATTATAACAGGATGCTGTTTCCACACCCATCCAGGGTGAGCTGCATCCTCCCCAGGAGGAAACTGCCCAGTCAGGATCTCCTAGGAAGTACCATGTGGCGAATTTCCTCCTTCCAGGTGCTAAGCGATACCTGGATGCCTTGGAAACCTTAATGGGTGAGGGGTTTACTCCGAGAGTGTTTTATTCCCTCTGAGTCCACAGAGGATGCTGCCCAATTAAGTCTTGGAGGGCAGCATTTGCCCTAGAAAGGGCAGTTTAAAGGTTTAGAGTTATCGAAGCAATATAAAAACGAGTCCCTGAGGTAGAGGAAAGAGAGGACTTCTCACCGTGGGTAAGAGTTTCATTATCAGCAGAGTTATAACATTTTCCTCGGCGGCCAAATGAAGGGGGGAAACGGGTGGGAGCTACCCTTAAAATATGAAATGCATTAACCTTTTCTTATGTGGATTTGTTTATAGTCAGCCGACTGTCTCTTGGTCTCTTCTGGAACATGCCACGTCATCTGGCCAGGGTCCCAGTGTCTGGGACACTTCAGAAGGCTGCCACACCAAGTGAATAAGTATTACGGTTTCCTCTGGAAATATATTTTCTATGTTTAATGCATTAGATGTACTCATTGAGACAACATAGAACTCAAATGGGCTGGAGGCAATATTGGATTTCGAACTAATTTTTTTTTAGTAGAGAAGGCTAAAATGGCATTTTGTTCAGCTTTATCTAATTATTTCTCCAGCTCTGTTCTACAGTCGGTGCAATTAAATTAACAAAATTGAATAATGAATTTTTGAGGAGGTTCTTCTTTAAAGAATCTGATATTATTGTGGTTATTTAAACAAAATGGATATACGTTTTTTATGTAGTAAGAATGCTTAAAGTGTCTTTGAACCTAGTGGAAGGAAAAATGATCAAGTACGTAGCCCGGCAGTAATTATTTTAGGTGGACTCACGAGGAGGTCTTCCTGCTATCACATGGGTAAAGCACTTCCATTTCCTGAGACATGGCCGATCTTTTGGTCCAATATTTTAATTGTTTGTCAACAGGCACCCACGGCGTAGGGAGGGGAAGAGATGGGCCCCACGTGTAGGAAGCCGAGGCTCTAGGGCAGGAGGCCCCGAAGAGCTGTGTCCCCTCCTCTAACGCAGCCCTACTTCACATCTGTCCAAGTGTGCCGCAGAAGGAAACACCCAGCCGCGAAATGTAGCTGTGGAAACGGGCGGCAGCTACATGGAAATGAGCGGGAGTGCCTACGTGTATTTTACGGACACGGTGGCTGAGAAATACCTGAGACTGCTCAGACCTGCCGCCCGTCACAGCCCCTGAGGAGCTGGGTAGTCACCCCCGTGAACTTCAGATTTCTTGTCTGCCCTGTGGGAAAACAGTCGCATCTACTGCCTGCAGGTGTCCCCAGGATTAAGAGAGGCCAATTCATTTAAAGCACTGAGCACGTTGCCTAGTAAGGACATTCCTCAATAAATGTTAGATGTTATCATCACATTATTGTTGTCATCGTAAGTATTGTTTTAGTTTTGGGACCAGCACTGTCAATGTTGTGGACGGTATAAATGACACAGAACACACAGAATTTTGCTATTTGAGAAAGTGGTGTGTAACGTGGGAGAATATATGAATAAAATAAGCAGGAAAGGATGGTTATTGTTATATGCATGATAATTGGTATAGATAATAAATACTATTGGTGATGCATTTGAGAGTTTTATCAGTCAGAATCCTGTTCCCATTTTTGTCACTGAGCACAAATATCAAAATATATTAATTTATTCAATAGCATGTCCTTAAATACCCACAGTGGACCAGATACTTTTGTTTAGTAGACAAAGCTGATACACTTCTCCTCTTCCTGGAGCTTACCCTCTAGCTCAAGTTGGAAATGATCCCATACCGATGGAACTCTTTTTACTTTTTCAATTCTGTTTCCAAATGTACTTTTAAAAAACGACTTCAAAGGCAACTAGAAACTGGACCCAAATCTCAAGGCGCTCTTGTAATCATTCCTTCCTTAGTTTTCTCCTACACCCTCTGCAATGCTGGCTCTTAAATTCCAGGAAACTTGTGGAACCATTTGAGAAAATGGCATCTCAAATTCCCCATCATCCTGTTACAGCAAAACCAAGTTGTGGAGATGGTAAATGATCCACTTCTCCCTTATTCTCTGCCTGACCGCGTGATACACGCCCAAGCCCTCCGGCCAGTTCGGAGGATGGCTAGTCTCAGTGTACAGCACACCTGGCAGGAACACAGCCTCCGGGACCCTGCTCCTCCCCTTTGCTCACCTGCCCATGTGGGAGAGTTGTGCACCTGGCCGGCTTGTGATGGGACTATGTGAACAAAGCTTCCTAGCAACCATGCCTTAAAAATACATGGTTCTTGAGAAAAACCTTGTGTGCTTATTCCCAGAAACCGAAATGCCATTACTTTTTGAATAATTCCAAGTGAATCACACGTGAGAGGTAGAAAAAAATTATATTCACCAACATTTCTTCCAGGAACACTGCATTTGTTCTGAAGAAAATGTTTTCATAAAGCCTACTTGGGGCTGGGATGTCTCCAAAGTTCAGTCCTAAAGACATTCCTTGAGGTGCTGAGTATTACTCACCGAGAGTCAGGGGGTGAGAACGTCCATAACTAGAGGAAAGAGATAAGAACCGGGAGGAGGGAGGGAGAGCTTGCTAGGGCAGATAAAACCAGCCAGTGTGTGGCACAGGGACACAGAGTACCACGGCCTAGCGTGAGCTGTTTTTGCAGCTCTAATCATAAGTACACATTTAAAAAATGATGCATTGTATGGCTTTTTTTGTTTTTGTTTTTGTGTTTGTTTGTGGGAGAACACGCTCGGAAGAGATCAGCTCCAACACCCAGAGTCTTGGTCCAAGTAGACTCAGCCGTGACAGACGTAATAGGTACACAATACACGGACTGTGTGTTCAGTTTTGAAAATGGACTCTTCGGGAATGTTGGGAAATGGATAACATTTTAAAACTTATTATACACTCTTAGGGAGGGGCTGCTGCCTTGCAGCAGGCAGGCCTGGATGTGAATCTAGACTCCGCTTCTTACCAATTACGGGCTTTTTTGAATTTCTGTTGTGGGATTTGAAATAGATAGCATAGGTAGAGTTCATTTCCAGATTCACATTCAATAAATAATACTCATGATGATGAAGAAGAAGAGGAAGAAAGAGGAGGAGGAGGAGGAGGAGGAAGAGGAGGAGGGGAGGAGAGGAAGAAGCAGCCACTGAGCCCAGCATCTGACAGGTTCCTACGCAGTTACAACAGCATGCTAACGCAATAATCATTGGCATTAGCATAGCACAGTGTTATTTAAATATTAAACAAAGGATTTTATGTTGACAAACATTCATACAAGGAAAAAGATAAAAGTGAATAGGAGTGAACAAAGATGTGTGTTTCCATATTTCTTATTAGCAAACGTAATGGTAATAGAAATAAAACTCCTATTAGCAGCACTGTGATTTCCAGAAAGATATCTTGGAGTCATTAGGAAACTGAGAACAGAAGATAATGTGAAACAGAAATGACTTCTCCTAAAGTAGCTTTGTTTCTGATGAACACGGACATGGGTTTGCTGGTGAATACTAACTTGGACTGTTACCAAAAATCAGGCCATCGTAATGTGATGACTCAAGGACGTATCCGGTAGGCCTCGCATGAGGGCCTCCTGACCCTCCAGAAAAGTATAAATATGGATTGTTCTCTGGATTGGCTCAAATATAAAACCCTGGGATTTTTTTTGGGGGGGGGGAGGGTGACTGTGTCTTTATAAAATATCAAAAGAGAGGAAAATGTTGCTCTTTTAAAGAATACTTCCCATCAGACTCGATGCTCCAAGGAATCGACAGTTAATAATACAGGTAAAGGAAGCAGCATACATGTAATATCACGTATGACAGAGAGCTCACACCTGTGCAGAAATCTTCCTAGTTACCCAGACTGTCCAAAGAGGTAAATGTCTTCAAGGTTTCATGATCGAGGTGACTGGTGCTGGCATTTCTAAGGACACTAAACAAGGGCTGGGTTGTGGCAGGCTAGCGTCACCAAACATTGGTCTGTTATAGAGACCCGCGTATAAGACCTTCTTCCCCCTTCTTCATTGTTCTGCTAGCTGAGACCATCTCTTAGCTATTTATTAAGGCACGATTGATTCAAAGATGCTATGTGTACCTCCTCTGTAATTGCTGGTGTAATATATATTGTCTTTATTTCCATTCTCAGATGCATTCTTCGGAAAGATACACTCGCCATATTTTAGGTGTGAATAATTAGGTGTAACTGAGAAAATAAAGTTGCAAATTCTTTCCTTATTTTCTCGACAAATGCAGTTTCTAGTATATTCAGATTTCTACTGTATTTTTTTTTGTTTTTGCTATATTCCAGCTTTCTCCTCTATTTTTGTTTGAAAATTCTAACACAGAATTTCATGCCAAAAAATATTTTTTTTCTCCTGAAAGCTGAAAGAAATCATTTCAAGTTTCAAGCCTGCGAAAATTGACTATGCCTGACTTTTTCCAAAATGACTTGTAATGCTTTTTGCCAGGCAGATCCTAGGACCAGTGAGTTTATGTTCAAAACTTACAGATGGTACTTGTAGAAGACTAGCCAGTAGGGCGTTTTTCAAGAATGTCAAGATCAAAAACTATAATTAAAGGTTATTTTGGGAAAAGCCAACATCCCCATCAAACTCCACAGGGGAAAAAAGAAGAAGAAGAAGAAACGATTTTGTGACAAAGTAATTGCTGACAAAAATATTGCAACCCCACATGCCATTTGAAAACAATTGAATTTCTGGTCTTTTCATTGGAGAACCTTAGCTTTCAAAGTGATGGCTAGGGTTATAATGTATAATGCTGACTTTTCCTCAAGATCATAGGTTATTTCTCAGCTGTCACCATCCCGCAGACATCTTCCCTGTCACCTGTGACTGCAGCCCGCCCTTGTTAGTTGATATCTTTATGCCGAATCCTGGTAACATTCCATCAGCACAAGGTCGAGGTCGCGTGATGGCAAGTCCGTGATGAAATTCTTACCTCTTAACAACAGAACAACTGAAAATGTTAGGCACGGAGGCAAAAGCAGAGAAATAATGAGTGTCTAGAGTGTCATTTCCACGCGCCACTGATTTGGAGCGGCGCCGTGACCACCAGGGTGGAGTAGTAGAGGAGTTAAAGGGGTGGGCTGGCGGTTTAAAGATGAGAATTAAATTCATGATTAAAGTTGGATCCGTGCCAAGGGCCGTGACAAAGTGTCAGTTGCCTGACTGTGTCTGTTTCAGTGCCAGATAAGAAACATTGAAAACTTCGTAATAATCACCCTGTTTCTTGTACAAAACAAAGTCCTCACGCCGAAGTCTTGCTAACAATAAATAAATTCTATGGATACCTGTCTTGAAAAGTAACCAATTTTAATTATACGTATATTTTTATGTACTGACTGATAAGCAGTTTTGGGATCTCTTTTAGGTCAACCAATCTAATGTTGCATAGGTACAGGTTCATGTTTTTTCCCCCTTAATTCTGTAGTCTAGGAAACAATTCTATGACCATAGAGTATGTAATTAGTCCTTGAATTAGTATTTGTAGTTCAAGTTTTTATTCCTTGATAATGAGCACACATTTATAATATTTTGTTACTAGGAGAAATGGCAAAGCCTATTTTCAGCATTATTTATTTATAGGCTGAGCGTTTTGTGGTTAATGACCACGTGTAAGCTTCCATTGCAACGTGCGGATTGTTCACACAACAGAGAACTGACTGGGGTAAATGAAGAATATGGGCTTCATTTGTACTAAGCGTACATCTGCATTTTATGCTAACTACTGCAGAGGACACTTTGCAAAAGCATCCCTCAATATTTATATTCTCTATGTTTCCTGAGTCCTGCTTTTCATTAGGCATCTGGAATAAAAACAGTAGGCTTTCAAACAAAGACTAGTTGCAACCCTGGAAGAATATGTAAAAAAAACCTATTTCATGCGTAGTGTTACTTGTCTGAGAATTCTTGTTTTTTGTTTTTTTTAATTTTAAAAGGACACTATGAATTCCCACAAAGCAAAACTCAAATATGAAGCTTTTTAAATATAATGCTTTGTTGGTTAGGGAAGGCCTAAGACAGACTGATTTTCTCGGTAATAGACAAATAAAACACACACACAATTTGCGTCCAGATCTGCGTTCAGAGCTGTGCTTTTGCTGTAACATTCGGAGTTCTGTTACTTTGTTTTGCTCAGAATTGAGGGCCTGAGTCACTGGTCAGCACCCAACAAATAATAATTCATGATGACAAGTCCCGAATCCAATTTGAAAGCGGAGGGGGAAATGGAAGTGGTCCCGAAGGCCAGTGTTCTGTGCGTCAATTCCATCTGTGGAGGAGCTGTAGTTCCAGATTTTCATGTTCGTGAAATAATTCAAATGACTCTCTTCTATTTTTAACTTCCTGATGGGCCGAGGAGATTTTCACACTGGAGATGACGGCTTCCACCACGCTGAAAAAGCGAGCGCTGTGCGAGAGGAGCCACACCAGCCTCGACCTGATGAGACACGCAGGGGTTGCCATGGCGACCCCGTTTGCTGGAACTTCTCTCTGTTGGCTTCCCTCTGACATTACAGCCTAAAAAGAATCGAATGAAAAGGTGTGGTGGCTGTGAAGACAAATGCGAGGCCATGAAGATGGAACTTTCTTATCTTTCTTTCTCCAAAAGAGACGACGTGTCGTCCCAGATGAGCAGGGCCACCAAGGTAGACGGAGGGTTGGCTGAGGAGGTGTCCTCCTGAGATTTCATGGACACCTCAGGGTGGGTTTCTCTTGGGCGTAGGTGGAAAATTGGCCATTCCTGGGCCATGAGCAAAATCACAACGTGGAGAAGGACGCTTAGAGTAATTTGAAAGATGAGGGGGTCTTCGCCCCTGAAAGAACCAAGTTCTGTTTTGTTGTGGTGGCGGTGGTGGAATTGTTTAGCTTAATTTTGAGCAGAGGCTCGATATGTTAAAATTTCACTTAAATCCAGGCATCCACAGCAAATGAATCCCAGACCTGAATATCTTTGAATGGGAAGGGAGATGTATTCATTCACCTGGTATCATTTCTTTCTAGACAGACCTTCCTTTCAGAGATTATAAGCAACACAATGGTTTATAACAACGACCTCAATTAAAGTCTCGTTGCAGGCATTCTGTCAAGCATTTCTTCCCGAGTAATATCACCTAACTCTTCCCGAGCACCCCTGTGAGGTAGACACTATTGTCCGCTGCCCTTCGCACTGGAAGGAAGGGAGACTCAGAACATGAAAGTGGGCTACCAGGATTAATCATCTAGCAAAGGGAAACCCGGAGCCTAAGCCCAGAACCCACCTCACTGCATTATTAAAGAGAACTCTGCCAGAACTGGGGGGGAGGGGACGGGCTCCTAAGAATTTACTGACAAGCAGGAAAATATGTAGTTCTGACACTACTGTGCAAACATCCTTTTCCAAATTACAAAATAGAACCAATCAGGTAAGACTAGGGAGGTGACGTATCAGAGAATCTCGTGCCTTGAAAAGAATCCATTTTGCAGGTTTAACTCAACAAGAATCCTTCCTGGAGCTCTGAGCGTTTTCTGTAGGCACAGACAGATAGACGAGACAGACAGACGTCTCCGGCACCCGCCCGTGCCCCAGACGCATCTCCCAGTTCCTGGGAGAGAAGAGTCAGCGAGGAGAGGAAGGATCCCCTGATTTAGTGGTGAGAGCGTTTTGCTCTAAGACAGAGGCTTTGAAGGAGTGGCCCGAGGGCGGAAGTGGCCGTCAGACATGTTCCATTTGTCAAAACCCAATGTGATTTTGGACATTTTTATTCCATGACCACAGTTAAAAATTGAGGCATTTCACATAAAATCTGAATCTTCTCATTAAAAAAAAATCTATCTGTGGACATGAAGTCACACTACCATCTGATAATAATCAGCTGGGACTAACAGAAAATGTCCACCTCAGCAGTGGTTTTCCAGACCCCCCCACCCCGCCTTCCCCCCTCCCACCATGAAGTTCATTGGCAACTGTCATTCATGTAAAGCTTGTGTTGTTATTGTTATTCCTGTTATATTCAAGACGGAGCAAAAGTAGACTTACAGTTGCTCATATGGAAAACAATGCAATAGTTAATAAATAACAGCCCAAGAATAAACTGTGTGTACCACATACTCACAACTGTAAACCTACTTTTGCCCCACCCTGCATGTGTTTTTTTTTTTCCTGGCCCCTATAGGCTTCTGAGGTTGTCGCTTTTCTTGTAAAGACACTAAAAAGCAGCGGAGACACAGATTAGTCATAGATAAGAACAAAAAATCTGTCCTTCCCAGAGCAACCGCGTGCTCCTACTTTCTGCTGGTGTGAGCTTCTGTGGATGTCCTCCAACAGCCACACAAGAGATCGGGAATGGGAATCAAAGTCGCCACCACTACCGAGTTCTTCAGGGATAGGGTGGACGGCAAAACAATTTCAATTTCCTGCAACCTGCAGAGGGCGTAGGTCGCTGAGAGGCCCAGGTGTGGGCGGGTTGTGTAAACACTGGCAGATAAGCAGGCGCCGTTTCTGTGCATGAAGATTTCAGCTGGGGCTTAGATTTAGAGGAAATAAAATGGGCAAGGGGGCTGGAAGGAGGGAGGGAGGCAGAACTTTCAGAGGGTAGGTCACAGCTCCTCACACCCCTCAGGACCCCTTGGAGGCTCTGCTGCTCCTCACCGCTCACCACCACCCCCTCCCCCAGCCACAGATCACACGGACGGCAAGCTCTGCCTGGAATAACGTTTTTCTCTGCAAACCTTCAATTCACCTGATTTTCTCTTACTTGCACTGCACTGTTCAAGAGGCTCATTTTCCACTAAACTTTTCTGTTGCCGTTTAGAAGAAGGAGCTATTTCCTCTGGGCTGCAAATCCCTTGCGTGGGCTTCACTCATCGGACTAACGGCATCCCGCGGAGATGACGGATTCACTCTCCTGCTGCCCGGGTGGACTGCCTGCTCTTCCTCACCTCCACCTCCATCGTGGCAGGCCGAGTATTGGCTGAAGAGTTGAATTAATACATTCTCCGACGGGAGCCAGATTAAAGTATTGCATTAAAATTTTCTTCACCTATTGACTGAGTACGGGGCCGACATATCACCCCAATAGTGAGTTTACATCTATAATTATTTGTTCCGTTGGCAATAATTGTGATCCTATTCTGAAGTTATATGTGTGCGCGCAGGCATATACCCATACCTGTGTATCTATAATTAGTGGAACATGGCCTTCCTCTGGGGGTACTAAATTAGTCACTCCGGAGAGCATCTGAGTGAAAATTTAATTACATAATTAAATAAGCATTTCATTTCATTAAAAATTTTACCAACTGTACTCCTTGTCCAGCCACCCACTAAAGTCTCTGTGTTCTTTCACATTAAAATATTAACCAAGACAAGGAAACAACTGTGAGCCTTCTGTCTAGCACCTGGGATATATATTTCACCTTATTGAAATATAATGAAGCCAAGTGCACCTAAGTGTGCAGCTCAGCTGAACACATCTGAGTGAGAGCCCCCAGGTCAAAAACACAACGCAACCACCAGCTCCCCAAAGCCCCTTCTCCCCTCCCCTGTTCGTAGTCCTCTTGCCAGACTTCTAAAAGCATAGACTTGTTTTTGCCTGGTTGTAGTAACGGGAATGTTTACGCCACTTAAAGTACTCATTGCTTCCACAATGCATACATTATGATCCCATTACAAACACACACCCTAACTCTGCAGAGTTACAGAGATGTAGTCTTGACATCCCAGAGGGTGGTCTGGTGCGGGAGGGAACACTTAACCAAACCACCTGTGGACACCCTGATTTTAAAGCCGGGTTCCCTTCAGGTTGGCAGAAGCAAATCTCCTTGTATCTCCATGATTGTGGTGAAGTGGTCTCATGGAGAGACCTTTAAATCTTCTCACTGATAAGACCCGGAGGGAGGGAAAAGCACCAATTTACCCCCTGGGGTGGCTCCTTGGAGGAAGAGCTATTCATCAAAGGCAGGGGTCCTCAGCGGCTAGAAAGGTGTGTCAGGAGGCTGTGTGTTAAAGCTGCTCTGACTTATGGATGGGAAGTTGCACAAATGAGAAGAGTTTGGGGACATTTTGCTGTGGGTTGCAGGGAACACTTTGCTGTGGGTTGCAGATCACCCAGGGGTGCACTTCCAGGGAAAAAGGCTTCTAGGTTGCAGAGACAGGTGGGGCGGATCTGCTTTGTCTCTGGGGGGCTAGACAGCTGCTGGCCACTAGGAGTATGAGCTGGTGAGTATGGAACAGTTTTTCGGAAATGCCTTCTTTATGCTCCAAATTAAAACCTAGGCCCTCTGTCAGGTGCTCTTCCTTGGGAGTAGAGTGGTCCTTGCTCTATTAAACAGTTGTCCCCCAAGAACCCACAGAATCCTCTCACTACTGCGGCCCATCGCGAGGGGCCTCGCATTCCAGGCTGGGTCTATTTGTGCTCCCCATTCCAGGCCACCCTCTAGAGCAGGCCCTTCCTGACCTTACTCTGCTTTCAGCCCAGGAAACCACTGGCTCATGTGTGCTCCCCCTGTAACCCAAATAATTCCCCAACAAAAATTCTCAAGAAACTCCAACCAGTTTTGGAGAAAAAGCGCCCCCTTGCGTGACATCGCATGCGCAGAGGCCGCGCTCTTGCTGCAGGACGTTCTGAGAACGGCAGCGTCGGGCCGCACCGGGGCACTGAGCTCGGGGTCTGAAGAGCTCCAGCCGGAACCACAGCTGGGCTCCGAAGGACTCGTGTGCCCGAGACCCCGTGCGGGAGAGGTCGGGTGCGGGTGTGCACTGGGTGCTGCGGGCCAGCCTCCCTGAGGCACACGGAGGGAAGCTCAAGTGCTCCAGTCACAGGATCAGATGACAGTGACAGAACGGCACCACGCAGACCCACCCCTCTCCCCCAGCCCTGCTTCCTCCCCGCCTGCCCGGGGAATCTGTCCCAGATTTGCTTAGGGAGGCCTGCTCTCTCCCGGCCCAACTCACGGCAACACGAGTTCTTACATTCATGGGAAGGATGCATTAAAAAAAGACCAACTTCACAGTGTGGTCTCGATTATGGAAAAAACAAAAACTATACATTTGTGTAGTACCAGAGAAAGGAACTCACACACACACAATATAAAGAGAAATAAAACAAAACATATCCAGTGATTTCTCTTTCTGGCCTGTTAGAGGACATCGACGTGAATTTTGCTCCGAAGCTCATCTATAATCAGAAAGTGTTCCTGGCTCTGAATCCGGTGTCCAAGGAGCCCGTGACTCAAAGTGAGTCGGGAGGACTGACCGCGGTGAAGTCCCTTCGATTCCTGGGACTTCAGCGGCCAGAACCTGAGAAGGTGTCAGGAGTGTTATTTGCCTCTTTAGAGAGCAAAGCAATGGATCGTGCAACTTATCCCTGAGCAGTAGTTACCGCAGGGACAGCCACTGAGAGTAATTTTCCAGTGAAAGCTGACATTTTCATAGCAGTCCAGTAAACTCCATTCCCCTGCAGTGAGAGATGGGCTTCTAGAGCGTGGGACTTGACTGGTTCCTGAAACTCCTGTGGGAAACAAAAGGGAAGAGGACAGTGATGTCGACAGGCACCATCGACTTTGTCTTCATTGGACACCTGCCCTCTGAAGACCTTCCTGAGGAGTCTGCTCTCCAGGATGGGTCCCAAGAACCCTTCTCCCCTAGGTAGGGGGAGCTCTCAGCTCCTGGACTGTCCGGGCGATAAATGAGCACGAACCCCTCTGTGACATGTCTATTATTAGACTGGACTCTCTTTTAAATCTTGCATTGCCATTTTGTTTCTCACTTACGCAGGCTCTGTCTCTTCAACAGGAACTGTGAGGCTCTGGAAGGTCACAGAGCACGTGTCCCAGTTCCCGTCCCAGCACTGTGCCTTTCAGAGTCTCCTGTAGGTACTGAATAAATATTGATAGATTGGATAAGATTCAGCTGAAAACACCCAACCTGGGCTTTGCCTCTCAGCTGCCAGTTCAATTCCATGACTTGCAAATTTAATTTTGAGTGAGTGCAAAGTACTCACTTATTCTGCAAAATGAAAAACCGTGCATATTAGAAAGGATTGATCTTCTTCTAGTGACATCAAAATTCCAGATTTCCTTTCTCCCTGAAAGGCCCAGAGAGTAATTTACACACTTCTATGCTAATTTACAAGTACTGTAACTTAATAACTCAGCATTTCAAAGAAGCACACCCTGCAAATATATATTTTTTTAAATCTGGCACTTCTATTTATGACGGGTTTTACACCACAGAGAATGAGTGAATTTTACCTGTGGATTATAAACTACTCCATGTAAACCTTATACCTTGAAACACCAAAGCCTCCTAATTTTGAATTAATATTCAATAAAAGTTACATGCAGAAGGCAGATGGAATTTTTACTTAATTTGTGTCACACAGGTAAAAGGTAAAGGCAAAAATCATACAGTATTAAGGCAGAGATGAATTATTTTCTATTTAGTGGAAAAGATAAATAGTCAAATGAGCTAAATCTTTACGTGGCTTCAAGTTGGCAAACTACTTCAACGAGAAAATATTTTCTTGATGACAGGGAGGGACGTCCGGGCAGGAACTCAGGTGTAACGTATCCGCACCCTGGTGTCGGAGTTCACCTGTCGCTCTCACCTTAGCTGTTTCACCAGGAAACCCCTGAGGCGCAACCCAAAAGATACGTTGCGTACAATCAAAGGGTGAGAAATGTAGCAGCGTCTGTCTTCTCACCGTCACCTTAACATTTTCAAACCAAATGATACAAAACTATTAAAGACGTCAAAGTGGCAAAAAAAAAAAAAAATCATTTAGAAGCACTGGAATATGAAACTAGAAGTAGCGACTTGAAAAAATAGAAACTTTATACCCCTCAATAGCCTTCATATGCCTTTCCCCCCCTTTCCCTGAAATAAAAAATGCTTTGAAACAACATCCAGCCTTTGAGAAGTTTCAAAACACCAGGGCAAGGCTCTGGCCTCTTAACTAACAAATTCACATGGTAGCTGCTGTTCTGTGGTTTCGAAATTACTGTCCATTTTATTTTGGTGAAATGTGGGAGGGCCTAACTTTTGTATCTGTTTGAGCAAATGCGGTTTTTCCACCTTGGCCAATAAAAACTTCAGGGAATCAGCGAAATTATAGCATACATTGCTATGCCCATTACGTATCTCCCAGGAGTTGATAATTTGGAGGAAAAAAAAATTAAAGCTAAGTGGCTTTGATAAAACAAATTTACTACTCAAAATAAATGACACGTTATGGTTCTTGAGAAAATGGTGGACATTCAAAAAATTCTGTTTTCAAAGAGATATATTTTCTATATACATGGACAAAGAAGGGGCCTGGAAATGGCAAAACTTCGGAAATAAGACAACAGAAGCCCCGTCCTCGGCCTTGGGTTTGTCGTTGTTGGCGACATGGCCGCCACCCACTGAGGTGGGAAGACTCCACTCCTGCTCAGCCCTGGGTCACCTCCTCTTCCCGATCACTACCCACATGGTAACATCTCCCTTTTACTGTAGTTGTGTTATTTTCTTCTGTTCCTCTTTGCTCTCTTACAACATAAATATTATCCTAAAATGAGTTTTCTTTCTTCAGGCTTAAGAAGTCCTCACTTCCTGTGGTATTCTGGGGGGGGGGGGGGAAGACTGGAAACAGTGGCCTGGATTTGCAACAATTATTTACGTTGCTTCAGTTTCAGGAACTTGAAGAAGACAGAGTGTATTTTCATCTAATACTAGCGTGTTGGGAAGAGGCTCCTTCAGAAACCTTGACTATGGCTTGCCTGTCCAGCGTCCACTAGATGACACTGTTGTATAAGCACAATATGAGAGGCCGCGGTGTGACAATAACCAATTTATCATATATATATATATATATATATATATATATATATGCTGTCAGTGTCTCTCTTTCAAGATGAGACTGGCTTAGCATTTTTAATTGGATATGGCTGGTAACTACAACTTCATATAATTAAAGTAAAGTTACCCTCAAAGGTTAAAATGTAGGGGGAAGAAAAGAAGCGTATCTATTTCACAGCATTCAGACTTTTACAATAGGAAGATCTTTCAGAATCTGGATTTTCCCCAGTTAAAGCAGACTTCATCATACATTTCAAATTGGGCCATTTCAAATCGAGGCATGATAATTGTACTGATAATGCTGGTTTTCAAGTAGCTCTTGTTGGTGATCTTTTTTCCTCTCTCTTCTCTCTTCCTGTGGCCTCGTCCTTTGAGCCTATCTTTTCTATTCTTTTCTTCTTCTGGACTGAGCGCAGCGCCTAAATCAGGGAAGAATCCACGGTCCTAGTGGCCTCTGCGCCACGTGGTTGCCAAGCCGGGAGCCCTTGGCCTCGTGAGGAGCAGAGGCAGCAGTCACGCTGACCGCAGTGGCAACGGTGCGGGGCCCTGGGTCCTGCGCTGCACGTTACTGCACCGACCTCACGCTGCTCCCCGGAGCGTCTCGGAGGCGCGGCCTGGCCTGAACGGAAACAACTCCAAGGGCGGGTGGCAGACAAGTGCTCTATAGCACGTGGCACGTCTCAGAGGGAAGCGACAGACTCGTCACATTGTTTTTCCTCTTTTCTGAAGCCAGGCCTGCTGGAGCTAGGAGCGCAGAGTGCCCGATGCTCAGGGCTTTGGAGGCCACGACGCGGGCCCCTGCGGGCCGGGAGGCTCAGCCCCAGGCTGAGTCGTCGCTGGACTGTTTGACCGAGCAAACCGATCAGATGACGCCGTTACGTTTCCAACAAGGTCTGCAAAGAGAGCCTCATGCTGAACCTGTTTTCAAAGACACGGTCATCACGCTTGGACGTGGGAACATCCTCGGAGCAGGTGGATGCTGGTCATTTGGATCGGGCACCTCACGCAGAATTTACTTTCTTTTTTTTTCACTTCTCTGTGCTTTCTTTCCTTTTTTTCTTTCCCTTTCCTTTCTTTTCTTTTCTCTGCACCTGTGTTTTGTCGTCTTCTTTTCCCCTCTGCTTACTCCAAAAGGAAAACTATTCTCTGTAACTTTAACTGAAACTCTATTATAGATAGCAGCATATTTTTAAGTCTGCTCCTCCACTCTGGGTGTATTATATAATCTCACAGAGCCTTAGATTGCCCGGCACGTAATTCCACATACGTTATTATGAAGATTAAACAAGATCATAATATTTGTGAGGCAGAGGGCAGGATTTTGATTTACAGTAGGTGTTCAGAAAATGCTGACCTATAGAAGACTTCCTTTAAACGATTGTGTCTTCTTGTGGCCAGGTAGCTCAGTAGGTTACAGCGTCATCCTGACATGCCAAAGTTGTGGGTTCGATCCCAGGTTAGGACTCATATAAGAATCAACCAATGGATGCACATATAAGTGGAGCAAGAAACTGATGTTTCTCTCCCTAAAATCAATCAATAAAAAAAAAAATGCTTTAAAGCTGGTGTAGGGAAAGCGTCCATTTTAATGGTGGACCATCAGGTGAGGTTGCTTCAGGTCTAGACAGAAAGCAAGGGAGGCAGTACAGGAGCAGAAGAAACTGCAAAGTTTCCTCAAGTCAGAGAGAAGAGAACCTGGAAATGGTGTTACTAGCAAAAACGAGAAGGAATAGTGTTATGACGGGGGAAGGACTGTTTCTGGAGTGACTGACTGTTGAAGCCTAGGCACTCTTTCTACATCCTCTCATTTTATTCCCACAATGCCCCGTAAAGAGTTTTTATTGGCGTCTCCTTTTTCTAGAGGAGGAAGCTGAGGTTCAGAGACTTCAAGGATCAAGTCCAAAGTATCCTTGGCTCCTACGTGGTAAAATCTATTACATTTCCGAACAACTTTCCTCTGCCGTTGTGACACCCCTTTCTCCCAACACGTTGCAGATGGAGCAAATGGGGCTCGGATTTCGACCTTCTTGCAGCCCCATGCTGGTATTCATGGTATCGGAAATTTCATCTGAACACTCATCATGGATTTTCCTCTGGGAGTAAGATTTGTAATGCAGGGTACCTATTTAGGCTTTTTTTTTTTTAAATCAAAAGATTATTTAATTCAAAATGTAGCCAATTGATAGTAGGGTACCCGTGGTGGAGGGTACTACAAGATACTACTGCAAGAAAACGATTCCTTCTTAATTCCAAATGAGCAAGTGAAAGCCTCACTAGTCTTTACCGCTTTTTACCACTTAAACCACATCAGGAAGCCCCTTCTCTGATTCTCTGATTCCTACCGTGGATAGATTCAGTACGTGTGAAGATGAAGAGGAGGGATGGATTTCCCAAAATATTTAGGGAATGCAACAGCACCTATCACCATACTCTGCTAATCGTGAGCTACCTGTCAGGTGAGTGCCTGTGTGTGATGCTAAGTGAATATATGGTCTGGCAAGCATCTATATGCACAAGACGCAGCAGTTTAATTAAATGCACGGACATAATAAATTTACTGCCATCACCAGTGCAATGGCCCCTCTGAGATCTGAGATATCGCCGGCTTGGCATTTTCCCCTTCCCTGGCACACACAAACAACCCAGAAATAGGAAATCCGGGTGTCTGACCAGGAACTGCCGTAACATTGAGTGAAAGGCAGCGTGACTTCAGCAGTTGTCTGTGAAGCTGGACACACGCACGCCTCTCCCGCACACACGTCCGTCTCGGTGCCACGGTCTGGATTTTTACCGTGTCTACCCGCTTAGCTGTGGGCCTGGAGGTGTGATGAGTTTTTCACAATGACTCCCTCTGTTCCCAAGGCCCTGCCAGGGATGCCCTGCCGTGTTCTTTCTGAGAGGCCTGCACAGAATCACCCGTGATGACCACCCACTGGCCTGAAGGACCTATCACTGTGCTTGGTGCACTGACCACCGACATTGGGGGAGGTGAAACCGCTCATTGATATTGGCTACCTTTACATGTTTTTCTATTTCCAGCTGAATATCTCTGGTAACCCCCCTTCCTGCCTCCAGACCCCCTAACATTTTCCCATTTACCCTATAGTATCCTTTCCTTCTGACATTACCTATGATTTACAAGCATTTATTTTTCTGATTAAAATTTTTACTTATGCCCCTGTCTAGAGGGTCCCCAGGCACGGCACCCGTTGGGTGGGTACTTACAATGATAAGGATAGTTAGGAAGCCTTAAAACAGGGGTGTCCAACCTTTAGGGCCACACTGGAAGAAGAGTTGTCTTGGGCCACACATTAAACACATTGTGACACATAATCACAAAAAAAATTTCATAATGTTTTAAGTAAATATACAGTTTTTGTTGGGCCGCATTCATAGCCGTCCTGGGCCGCACGTGGCCTGTGGGCTGTGGGCTGGACATTGTTTGGGGCCTAAAAGATGTGGATCTGTTCTCAGGCCTACGGTTTCCTGATTCAGCTCCCTTAAGACTTAAAAGTTATAATTTGGTACAGGTGACAGGATTTCTGGGCTGCCGAACCCAGAAATGAGATGTCACCCACAACACAGGAGGGGTCCAGCTGTCGTTGCTCCATGGTAAATTCAGGCTTTAGCAACTTCCTCTATTAAACAAGGCGTTTCAAAGGCCGCAATTCCACATTCACAGGGGGACCTTTGTAGGGCCCGGGTACACCTTGGACATTACATGGGTATGGGTTCCACCTCTTTGTTCAGATCGACATTATCCCATGACCTTTGCAGTTGGAGAATTCATGGTATTATGAAAAAGAAATTCTTTATTTTCAGCAAAATGCTGAAGATTTAGAAGCAGGACCAGTACCCAAGTAAGCTAGCTACGTAAACACAGAGACGGGCTTCTAGAGGTCTTTGTCCCCAAAATGGAAGGGTTGCATACATTTTAAAAATTAAAACATTTTAGAGACTAAAGCTTTTCCTTTCTCCTTCATACCCATTGGCTAATTTCTTGGTAATGGGATGGTTTCATTTGAACAGGAAAGCATGATTGAGAAGCTTTTTATTAATTTATCAGAAGATGTATAGGAGTATGAATTGCTCTTATTGAAGTAGCATCACAGGAAGACCAAGGTCAAATGTTGATCACAACGGATAAATCATCAGAAAAATAGATACAGCCACCTGTCCCTTACCCAGCCTGCATGGGCTGATTTTTCAGAGCAAACACACACACACACACACACACATCTGTCATATCTCCTTGGTATACAGTTCAGTCACCTGCCAAATGATTCACTCAATAGCTGAGACTTGGTCCCCTCTATTGGAGAATGGAGATGCTATTATTTTGAAGCCACTCTGAGCATTAAGAGGCAATAGAAAGTATGTGGACATGATTTGTAAAGGGGGAAGCTGTAACAAGTAGAGGATATTATTGTCATTTTCAGAGCTTCCCATATATCCAGGATGAACTATGTTTAAAAGACAAAGCCAGAAACTAAATTTTGAGACACTCTTAGAAATTAGGAGCAGTGCAACGCAATAGTCTATTTTCTAATGCAAAGGGCTGCCGTTATGTTGACATTTTCTTGTTTGACATAGACAAGTAAGGTTTGGTTTCTAGATAAGAAATGATTTTCTAGCAACTCAAGGAATCCACCCAATCAAATAGCTGCCTTCTAAGGCAGAGTGTTCCCACTGTTAGAATATTCTGATGACATCCCTGGAGGGACAGGGGCGGTGTCACTCTGTGTAATGTGTGGTGGTGGAATTTCTTGTCCAAAAGGAGCATTCTTTTTCACTTTGCTTTCCAATTTTGCCAGCACTGTTTATTGAAGGGGGTTTCTCTTCTCCATTGTATGTTTTTGGCTCCTTTGTCAAGAACTATTTGCCCATATGCACGTGGGTTTATTTCTGGGCTCTCAATTCTGTTCCATTGGTCTGTGTGTCTGTTTTTCTGCCAACAGCATGCTGTTTTGATCATTGTCACTTTGTAATGTAATTTGAAGTCTGGGAGTGTGATACCCCCGGCATTGTTCTTTTCTGGATTGCTTTGGCTATTTGAAGCCTTTTGTGGTTCCATGCAAATTGGACACAGAATTGGTGGTACATATATACAATGGAATACTACTCAGCCATAAGAATAAAATAAAATACTGCACTTTGCTACCACATGGATGGATCTTGAGAAGATCATGCTATGTGAAATAAGTCAGAAAACATCAAGAACCCTATGATTTCACTCATATGTGGGACATAAAATTGAGAGCAACAAAGGAACAAACAAGAGAAGCAAATAAACAAAAACTCATAGACACGGACAACAGTATGGTGGCCACCAGAGGGAAAGGCAAGTGGGGAGCTGGTAAAGGGTCCAGGGGGTCAAATGTGTGGGGACGGAAGGAGATTTGACTTTGGGTGGTGGGCACCCAACATACAGATGATTTGTCATAAAACTGCACTATTGAAACCTATGTAATTTTATGATTCAATGTCACACCAGTAAGTTCAATTTAAAAAAAAAGAAAAAGAAGCAGTCCTTTGGCATTTCCGAGTCTTTCCGTCCTTCTCTTAATAACTATCTCCACGGAACCACTATACATAACGTTACTTACTCACCTGATTTACTGTCTCCCAGCAACATGCAGTGTCCATAAAGGCAGAGAGTTTAATTCATGTTATTCATCAGCATATTGCCCCTTCTTACAATGTGACGGGCACATAGTAGGTACACCATGAATATTTTTAACGTATGAAAGACTGGATGAATCTTTTAAAAATGAATTGTTATACAGAGCTTCATTATGTAAATGAGGTACAAATCAGGGTTTCCTGACAGTTTAAACCTTCATTGTTTAGCAGAAAATATTTAATTAGTTAGTATTTCCCCACACCCTAAAGCACCATCGTGAACCCCTGAGATGCGAGCCCCTGAGTTTTCTTGAGCAACAGTTTGAAAATCACCAATCTCAAGAGCAGTATTTTTTTAAGAAAGGACATGACGCCCAGACTTCAGATCTCGGGTTTAAGTGGAGTTTTCCCCTGGGCCCCATGGAAAGCAAGAACACTTCTTGAGAGCCACGGAAAGGCTTGTATTGATCCCCCAGAGGACTGGGTCACAGCATGACTCTGGGCGAATGGCTGAACCTCCTGCTGTGTTAGGGTTCTTTCTGTAAAATGGGGTTGTTGATAGTTATCACGTCCCCTCCACCCCGGAGATGCTGGCAGCATTAATGAGTGGTTGTTGCTAAGGCTTTAAAGGATCCTTTGGAAAAAGGCTGTGGGTAAGAAAAGATAACAACATAATTTATTCGATCTTGCTCAGTAAATGCTCTCAGAGAGACAAGAAACAAATACCAAAGACTCTAAGTGGAGAGTGTCAGCTCCAATTTCCGTCTCTGCCCAACTGAGGGCCAGCGCAGGGTGTGGACCGGCTCCCTGGAGCCCGGGTGTGTGGAAAGAAGCTGGGTCTGGAGCGCAGGGCGGTGGGCGGACTTGACTGAGCACCAGGTCCTGGGGGTGGGGCACAGCAGCGAAGTGGGGCAGGGTGGGGGGCAGAGGGAGACCGCCTGGCAGGAGCCAGGTGGGCGCTGCGGAGAGCAGGTTACTCCTTGTGCATTTGAACCAGGAGCTGGCTACAAGCCAGGAGCAGCCATCCCAATGGCAGCCAGTCCTCCAGGTGTGCAGTGTGGGAGGGCAGGGGTGTCGGTCCACTGCACAGCTGTGGCACCCAGCCAGCGCGTCTGTCCAGCCCTGGGCAGTGTCTTCCCAACTCCAGCTGTCTTATGGACTCGAACCTTTCTCATTGTGGCAGTCAGGGCTATTTGCAGAGGTGAGGGAGGGCGGGACAGTCCCCCTGGGACAGACCACTGGGATGGATCTCCTTCTTTCCACCCCCACCCACTGCCCCAAGGTCGGCTGTCTTCATGTCCAGCCTGAACGACTTCAGCGCTTGCTGTTCTGGCTCAGTGTCTTGGCCTCTCATCTCTTTCTCTGGCTTCACACTAGTGCGAACCAGGCTGTGAGCCCACTCTGAGCTCGGCTGCTCTTACCCTGTGCCGATCCCTGAAGTGTTAGCTTTTGGTTCGTGTTCAAGGTCCTTCGTTCTCTGAACCAGCTCACATAGCCAGTCCTTCAGCTCTGACCTTGCCCTCCCTTGGAACACGTCCTCCTTCTCCTGGCTCTCGGAACTCAGTGCATGGTCTTCTGTTCCAATGCCTTCCCACTCACCGATGGACACACTGAGGCCCTACCCTCCCTTCCACCCCATGCAGCTGGCTGCACCCAGATCCCGGATGACTTCCCTCCCCTTTCTCCATCCCCTTCTGTCACTGGGCTCATTTCACCTGGGGCACCTGCAGTGGGCTTGGGGTCCAAAGTCCTGGGCTCACCTGTTAGTAGTGATTGGGGACAAGAAGTCCCTTTCTTTGAGCCTCAATTTCTTAACCTGTACATGGAATACAATACTTTGAAATGAGGTAAAGCACATGAAAGCCCTTAGCCTTGTACCCGCACAGAGGAGGCAGCTGACAAACCCTGATGGCGTAGGTGAGGAAGGAGACGTAAACGGGTGGAGTCTATAAGGTGACAGGCAGCATCCTGACCCTTGAGGGGCAGAAGGACACCATGCGTTCTTGCTCTTCAGCCCTGGGATGAGTGGACCTCTGATAAGCAGCCAATGCAAAGTGGGGGTCAGCCCGCGGTGGCAGGCCTGGCCTGCCTGTGATGCCCCCCGCCATTGCCCTCTCCCCTGGTCTCATGCATAAAGCCTCTTGGGGCAGATCGGTCAGGTCTGCTTACCTCCACATCCAGTGTCCGGCATTTTGCCAGCTCCATCGCTGCCCCTCTGCCAGTTCCCTTCCACCAGACAAAGCGCGAGGCTGGGCTTTGAAGTCCCAGGAAGCCGGGCTGTCAGTTTCGCGGGGATGCGGGGAAGTACACGTGAAAGCGGGCATGAGAGGCGGGGAGATCAGAGGCCGTTTGGAAAGCGGCAGGGGCTGCTCAGAGGGTCTCTCTTAACGGGGCTGGGCTGTTGGACTCTTCTGTGTGACCAGTTGGAAATGTGTTTGTAGTTCATCAGAGTCCTGATGTCCAATTCCCGGTTTCGGGGGGCAGCGATGGCCATTCCTGACCCTGGGCCCGGCCGGCAGCCTGGCCCGAGGAGCTGTGCGTGCTGCGCACCACGGCCGCCATTCCTGGGGAGGGCTCGGCAGGAGATCAAAGGGAAATCGGATGCGCGCCCCATTTATTGATTCTTTTGCTCCCAGAACAAAGTCAGCGCCAGGAGGCTGAACTCCAGCACCGAAGTGCGAGGCAGGCACTCAGCAAACATTTGCAGATTGGTCCGCTGAGTCACAGAATTGTTTCTTTGCCCTCACAGGCGGCACTAGTCTCTTTCCAAGTTACACATTTAAAGAAGAAATGTGGGCAACCCTGGAGGGGGTTCCTCTGACAGCTGAGTTTGACCACCGAGAAGAAAGGAAGAGAAGAGTCCCCTGGTTTATGTTTCTCTCTGTGCGACGTGATCAACTTGAGGATGAGCAGACTTATTGAACTAAAATATTAAGTTGTATGAACAGGAAAATTGAAGATTTGAAGATTTTCAATTTTCATGCAGTTAGTTGCCTCTCCCTAAAAGCCTGTAATGGGCCAGGGTTGGGGGGCGAGGAATGGCCCTGAGGGTCATTTCCCTTCCCTCCTAGGGGCACGACCCTCGCTGGCCACGCCCCATGTGACTGCTGTCTTCTGATTTGAGCTTCCAAAAGCACTCTGCCAGATGACAGTGATTACTGGATCACGAGCTGGAAGTCAAAATTAAATTTTATTACTTTCCGGTGGAATACCTCGAGGAAATAAGGGCATAGATCTTGCACACCTGAACCGCATTACTCAGTTGTAGAAACAACAACAATGACGAAAACACCGTTTTTCCGCCTTTCCTTTGCATCAGAGCACTGTATTCTGTCTCAGAAATCAGGAGGAGCAAACTTCACAGAACAGACACCCAAACACGGCAGGCTGAAGGGAAACAATGGTATGATCCAACTCCAACTCCTTACGTAAACTTACAGCGTGTGATAATGTAGTCGTACTGCATATTCAATTTTGATGTGTAACCTTTGAAATAAATTGGAATATTCTTCCCTGCCACTCCGGGCACGCACGGAGCGACCATAAACAATAATCGCATAAAGGTCACCTGCTCAATAAGAGCTGCTTTCGGCAAGAAGCATTCGGCGCTACTCAGAAACATTTCTCCATCTCCCCGAGAGTCTTAATTTAGTCTCTCTTGCTTCTTTGAAAAGCTCCAAAAGAACACAGATTTCCTTACACCAGATAGACTTACCGGATTTCCGGCATGTTTATTGTTTTTCTCCCTTTCTTATACTTCACTCTTTTTTAAAACTTAAATTGGCTGATGGAGAGCGGGCAGAGAAGGCTGGGGAGGGACAGGGAAGGGAGTTAAGTTATTCAGCCAAAAACGAATTGGCTATTTCAAAGAAAATGATTATTTGATTTCAGTTTCCTCTCTCCTCAAATTAATTTGTGTGAATAGACATGGCTAAAATAAGGATGTGTGTGTGTGTGTACACATATATAAAATATTTTCTCTTACAGAACTTGTTCATTTACACAGTGCATTTCAGGACCCCCAAATACACCTAATAATGCTTTGCCACAGTCACTTCAGCGCATGTTGCAAAATGGAAAACTGGGTTTTGTTATATCCGAGCTCCAAGCATGCCAGCTATGCATTTCCCTCTTACTCACCAGCAACGTAGCCCCAATCAATACAAAGTGCCTGGCAGATAATAACTAACTTCTCCGAGGACGCACCAATGCCATCTGCTGCCAGAAACATAGGTGACTGTCTCTCTTATGAGAAAGCGACATAGGAAAGGACTGCCTTGCCAGAAACCTACCTAAAGACATCCCCATGGGTCATAGCCACAGTGACTGGTCACCCGGAAAGCTACCTGGGAGCTGCAGGAAAGCTAGCAGGCCACACAAAACCTTCTGTCCAGATGGTCTCCCTGCACCCCCAACTTAAAGCCCGTGCATTTCAAAATCGCCTTACAAATTTTAATCACATAATGAGGACAGGACACTTTAAGAATGACAGTAGTAAAATAAAACTTTTCGTTACTTTTATTCCCCTTGTTCTAAATAGATTCGAAGCAACCAAAGACGCTTTGTTGTGGTTTCGGTGTACTAAATGCCAAGTTCTTCCTTTCAGTCCTCACATTCAGGGTCTGTCTCCTGGACGTCACAGAGTCACTTAGCAATGAACCTGGTTCTCTCTCCATCGCTCTCTTCCTCACTCCTTTAGAATATGAATGAAATACCGTAGGTTTTAAAGTAAGGATGAATTGATTTGATTTCCAGTTAGGGCTATGGTGAGAAAAATTATAGAATCGGTGGCCTTTGAACTGGGCCTTGGAGCAGGAGCAGGTGCCAGGGGACACTGGGGTAGGGGCACCATTTACACAGGGGAGTGTGGCAAGGGGACCCCTCCAGGAGAAGCTTCCTTTCACCGTTTATCATCTCTACAGCATCCAAAATTTGTGACGACTGGTGCTGTCAGAGTGGACTTCTGGGAAACTGCAGCATCTTGAGACATGTTCCTTGGATACCTCGTGTTCTCTTCTAATAATTAAAAGTGGAAACGTGGTGGAGGAAACACGGACCTTACCTAGAGCACATAGTGCTTACATTCAGAAAAAACCACTGGTGGATTTACATACATCTAACAGATGTTAAAATATAGATTCTACTGCTCAGTGAATCTTTTTCTCAGCAACCAAATGCTGGAAGAACACGCGTCTAACAGAAACCCAGCTGGAATGGACTTTGGGAAGGAGGGGAGCCAGCCAAGGTGGCCTCTGGTAAAGGAGAGACCGCTGTGGCTGCGGCCGCTTCCCACAGAGCTTCCTCTTCGATAATGACTGAAAGTCAGAGGGCTTCGTGTGTGGTCAAAATCTGTGGTCTATTTCTGTGGACTAAAGGGGGCAGTTATTGCAATTTCTGGGTAATTTCAATTTCAAACTTAGGCACAAAATACCACTCATAATCCAAACGAATTCACTTGGATGTTAAATATTGAAACACAGGAATTCATATATTTGAGACAAATTACGGCGCTAATATACAGTCGGGCAGATGGACCAAATAAAAACTCCGAACCGGACACATTTCAGGGACTGTGAACACATTTGGTAGCGTATCTCTAATTCGGTCACTTCTCCCGTTGTTTCCGTCTTTATTTAATATGCCACTTCACGTGTCTAGCACCTACAGGGATGTATCTGGAAAATGTGACTTGGCTTTATGAATCCTGTAAGAATTTGCATTTATCTTTGTCAAGAGGATAGGTGAAGACAGTGAGGATTCTGTGAAATATTCTAATTAATCCAGCTCACCACGTTTTTGTATTCTGAAAATCCCATCAACTCAAATTCAGTTCTCCTCTTAAGAGGAAGGAAAAGAGCAGAGGTGTCCCTGAGGAGGAGAAAGAGAGGCATTAAAATTTAAAAAGTGACGAGAACTGAAGGAGGGAACCAAAATAGGACACTTTTGCATAAACATCACCCATCTCTCTGCTTCCCTTCCAGCCACCCCTGACCTCTACCTTCCTGTTGTCAGGGAATACTCTACTCTTCGAGAAAACCCAGAAACTTGTACCGGGTTGGCTTAAACTCGGCCAGCTTGTTAGCTGGTGTCTGCATTCTGGCAGCCTCGTCTGTGGGCAGAGCTGTCCCTAGTGGCCGGTGGATGGGGTCCTTCCGCATGCCAAGGATGCCTCCCAGTCCTGAGTCAAGCAGAGGCCCGTTTGCTGAGACTCCGCACCTGAGCCACGCTGGGAGACTCTGCCCAGATTCGGGTGTGAAGATGCAAATCTCAGATGGTCCTTCTCCTGATTAGCACGTGGCCAGGCCTCCCGTGTGGCTGCCCGGAGGAGTCCTCTTTAATGGGTATTGTTTTTGCACATGGATCTTCCAGTGCTGGGCGAAGGCCTCCCTGTCAGTCCGAGGGTGGGCAGCTGGACACTCGGAGATGACCTCAGTCCCATTTTGTAGCTTCTCATGGCCACCTTCCAAAAGCTGCCTTTGGCCCTGACGGTGTGGCTCAGTGATTTGGGTGTCACCCCGCAAAGCTAAAGGTCATCGGTTGGTTCCAGGTCAGGGGACATGCCTGGGTTGCAAGTCCAGTCCCTGGTCAGGGCACTTACAGGAGGCAACTGACAGATGTTTCTCTCTCATGTCCATGTTTCTCTTCCTCTTTTTCTTCCTCCCCCCTCTCTAAAAATAAGTAAATAAAATCTTCAAAAACAATAAATAACAGGTGCTTTTGTCAGCACGTTTGAGGTGTGACACTTCCCATCGGGGTGACTCAGCGCTTGGGTGTTGGTGTGTGTTGGAAGGTAACTCTCCAAATCCGGGAGCAAGTACCCCACTTCGCAAAAAGATTAGACAGATACCATACGTGACATTTGTGAATGTGGAAAGGACAAGTGGGCCATGGCCCTGATGTTCACTTTTCTTTGAGTGTTTAAAAATATCTCAAACATGTATTACTTGAAAATTAAGTGTAAGCCTGCAATTATGAGTATGAAATAACCACCACTGAGAGCGAGTAAAACATGGGCAATCATTTGAATGCGACAAAGGATGATGCACAATACGACAAAGGACGGTTATACTTGTTAAACTGTTATTGCGGGTGATTTCATTTCTGAGCGTCTCGTATACACCTGAGAGTGCAGAGACGATGCGCTTTACGGATTAGGGGACAACAGTGACAACGGGAAAACTATGTCCTACGAGAGTTGTTAAGCGCTGGAGACTTAAGGTCCTGCGAAAATCACCTTCGAGAGAGTGCAAACCTCTGTTACTACAGTTTGGAGACAAGGAGAGCGTGGCCGCCGAGCGGCAGCCTGTTACAAACTGAAGAGAGAAAGTCGGTGCCGTTTGCTCTCCGGGCACCGTTTGTCTAGCAGGCCTGTGACCCCGTTAAACATGACTGCTGCTATACTCTTCTGGGCTTGTCCCCAGGACTGGAAGTGACTGGCAAGTAGGAACAGAATGTGACTGCTCCCTATGGCCACAGGAGAAGATACCATTGGAGAAAAAATGCAGCTTCTGTTAGAACACCCCAACAGCCCAGGGCCACACCTCAGCACCCCCACCCTTTCATAACACAATTACAATCCCAGACAAGCTCAAAGCTCCCACCCCGCCTTGCTGGTGTGTCTCTCTACAGTATGCCCCTCTCCTTTCTCGGAGACTGGAGAAAAACCTGGCTCTCCACACCGCCTTCCCTTTGTGAATTCTCTCACAGCCCGTGGGGCCCAGCGCCCTAATGTAAACGATGGGATCTAAACAGTGTAATTCAGTATGTGTGATTGATATGCTTCTAGGAACTGAGCTTTTGAACCTTTTCAAGTTCATCAGGCACTGTTTTCATAGGCTCTTCTGTGGATAAATTATATTCTTCTAAATTCCTTAGAATTGAGGACATCAGAATTAAACTCTATCGGTTTAGTAATAACTCTCCAGGAGCCATATCCCAGTCATTCAGAACTAATATAGTGAATCCCTCAGCCCAGAATGAGAATAGAATCACTCAAATAAGACATTTGGACTGTTACAAAGAACAAAAATATAGATTGGCCCTACATTTTTTTTTCTTTGCTTAATCTGTCTAAATCAATTAGACATTTGAATTGTGGTATTGTATTTCCAGGAAGCTTCATTGCTTTCTATTATCCTCATGACAAAAATAAACAATTCCTTCTGAAATCATAAAGAAAAATGCCTCCCACCGAGTTGCTGTTGTGTGCTTTACAGGCAAGAACATGTGTCATAAAAAATGAGAAATTATGGATCAAATAATGATGTTGGAGCCACTTACATAAACAATAGAGAGCATTTTGGATGAGTTCCAAATATCATCGCCATTGTTTAATTTCAGCCCCAGCTATGCATCTGCCTAGGCTCGTGTCAAAGATACTGATCTCACCAGATAGATGTAAAATGCACAACTAAAACCCTACCGCTCCCTGCCTCTGTTTACACTCAGCGCTAAACCACGCTTTTCCAGCTGACTGACCCCAAGTCGCGTTTTGTCCACCAAGCTCCCTTTTGAACTGGGTGGGCCGACGACCATTTCCTCGTACATATTAGGTCATTGTGTACCAATGTAGGAACACAGTAACTAAGAAGCAGCATGAATATGCATGCTCTCTAGTGAATCTCTTCGTTACCTCTTCTTGCACTCTTGCCTTTCACACACAATGAGGGTTTTTTAAAGCCAGGGAGGGCCAGTGTGGAAGCCACAAGATGCTGACCATAAGAGATGGGCAGATGTTGAGTGCTAAATCTGTGGTCCCAGGAAAGAGAGGAAGAAGACAGGGGAGCTAGGCGTTTCAGCCCCACGTCTACTCATCAGCACACGGTCCATCCCCAGTGGGAAGGTTTGGATGGTTCCTCAGTCCAGGACTCTGTCTTCCATTCAAAACCATTCATCAGAGGAAGTCTCCACAGATGGTACTAGTCAAAAGAAAAAAGAAAGGAAATGGTAGCCAGAAACATTCTTTGCCTAATTTATGCCTAAAGTGTAAAGGTCATTTGGAACACTGATTTGTTGGGGGGAAGAAACATCAGACTCTTTGTTAAGTCACGGACTGAGGGTCACAACTGTGGTCACTTGTTTCCCTGCTTAGAGAGCCTTGCCCTCAGAGTTGGACGGACCAGGGGCGGCCTCTCCATCACTGACAGTTAATAATTAAATCAAACATTATATTCAGCAATAGAACATATGCATCAGCTTCTTTCAAATTGCATTTCCTTCCTGTTAGGTCCATTAGTGTAAACCAGACTGCCTTTCGAAAGCCTCTCCCGGCCGCTGTCTTTCAGCGCAGCTCCCGAGATGGATAATGCGGTGCACATTATGGGCAATTACACAGAACTCCCCAGCGACAGGGTTTTCGAGTCACAGAATGAAACAGCTGGAACTACAGAGCCACCAGCTAATCATAAAAAAGGAAATAGTTAAAAAAAAATAAATAACCCAGACAAAGAAAAAAAGAAAAGGAAAGCCCAAGAGGTTCTATAAAACCATTGTTCTCCGAGACGCTGTCTGGATCTAGAAGAATCTCCAGGGTTCATGGTGCAAAACTCTCTAAATCTCAACACGTTATTTTTTTAAACATATTTTGCTAGGTCTTTTAAACCGCGGTCTAAGAAGCACAGAACAGGCTGCTAGCAAATGCGAGGTGTTAGAAACGATGACCTTTTCCTCTTCAGCTGCATCAATGCTGTTTTTCCATGTTAGTGACGTTGTGAGAAAGCTGAGTCTTCTCTTTCCGTTTTATTTCCATGAACACCTCTGTGATACTAGAAGATGAGTTTTCTATTTCCTAAATGAGCCACGTTTATAATATTTTCATCTTGTTCTTCTAGGCTCGGGCTCGGCGTCTTGGGCTTCTGCAGCACAGATCAGAAATGACATAATCTCTCTCTCCACTTGGTTCAGGGACGGCAACCAGAACGTTCTGCTTGAAAAACCAGACACAAACATTAGACGCATACCTAAGGGAAAAGTTTCACATTCAAAGGCAAAAATATATATTCTGATTTCTTCCACAGTTTTAGGAGAGAGAGTAATAATGGGTTTTGATGGCAAAAATGTTGCTCCATTTGGTTTTAAGTAAAAGGCAGTTTTCGCTTGTGCCAGCGGAGGAGTGTTTTGAAATTTTTCAGTAAAACGACTTTATAACTTGAGACACAATGGAACAATCTGCACAGTGACTGCCGTGAAATGACAGAAAAGGGGTGCAATTTCCAACTTTACATATAGCCAGCAAACTGTTTTCAGATTTGTCGCTAAAATAGTCTACAAAAATCTGAACAGCATTATGGGGGGAATATCTGTACCACTCCTGGAGGGCTGTTTGCTCCCTTCCCCTGAGAGGAGATGGACGACATAGTCCCAGCCACATTTACGTGGCTATTTATGTACTTTCAAAGGCCTTCAGTAGCCGGGGTTTATCTCAGCGACGATGAAATGCTGCAGGAGGAAGGCGGACGTAAAACCTGCTACGCACGCAGTGTGATGAGTCCTTGCCACTGTTATTAGTGCCCCCCCACCACACCCCCCTTTCCAGTAAAAGCTTTATTGTGACAGAGTGGAAGGAGGGGAAACAGAGATGTTAACAAGACAAAATATTAAAGTAAAAAAAAATGACTATGTCTCCTCCTGATAAAAAGCAATGCTCAGTTTAACAGAAGCCCTTGCTTGTTTTTATTACTGAAGCTATATCGGTGACCGTGTGATACAGTAAGTGAACACGCTCTGAATTCCCCATCCTTTTGTTATGTAACAGAGTTCAGCAGACTTAATTGGAGGTTACGGCTTTGTGTTGTCCCTGCTTTTTATAAAGAGGGACATTAAACAGAGGGCAGACAGACCTAATAGGAATGGTGTCTATACCGGGCAGAGGGACAGAGAAACTAGTAACTGATACATGGAGAAATTCCTCACTTCTTTTCATTTCTCTAGAAATGTACCCACAGGAAAAAAAGTGTTGTCTTGAATTTCTGATACAGGAAATTTCCTGCAAAAAATATCCTTATTCTTCATATTAAAGAACTATTTTTTTGGTCTCCCTATGCTTTGCGTTTCTATTTAGACAAAATAATAGCCTTGGAGCATAATCCTGCCAGTGACTGAAGACGCACTTTATACAGCTTTCTGATGTAACACTCTGACCACACCGTGGGGTAGCTGCTGTCGTTTTCCCCATTTTGCAGATGAAGAAAGCAAACCAGAAAAAGTACTAACGGGCTGGCCCCACGACTTTGTGAATTAGGGGAGCTGAGATTTGAACCCAGGCAGCTGGACTCCAGAATCTGAGGTCTTAAGTGTTACAAGGTCTGTTGCCTTTGAAGACAGACATACTGCAGAACTTTGTGGTCCGTAAATGATCAGGTGTCGGAACATTCTTTTCTACTGGTTCAGGGATGACTCACCAGCGATGAGTCACACGTCCCTGTGCAGAGCACACGGCCATGATACTGTGACATTATTTCAGTTACTAGGAAAAGCCAGTAAAGTTCTCACAGTTACCGTAGGCCTCATTCCAAAACAAAAGAAAAGAAAAAAGGAGGTAGGGCACCTTATCCTGCTGATAATGTGCTACATTAGTTCCTGATCTATTTGTTCATTTAAAATATTTTGTCTCGTTCTGACCAGTTGTCTTCAGAAAGCTTCAGACTCTGGGCTGGAAGGCCTTGAAGGCCTGTGGAAAAATCCCCTCTGATAACTAGTGAATACGAGGTATAAAAATTCTGCCTCATTATAAGGCAGCCTATCATCCATAATAAATTAACTCCACTTTAAGATCTCTTAAACTTTATGATGTTTTCATTCTTCTTTAAAATGTTAATTGCATGTAGAAGCAGTGTTTTTTTTTTAATGAAAATATCAAAAGAAAATAGGGCAAAACATTGGTATGATTTTGAGGCGGGGCAGCTTCTTCCAAGGCAGCCACAGCTCTCGGAATTCATAAAGAACAGGATAAATATTCTTGAATACATAACAGTTTTTAAATGTGTGCTAACGATACCACAGATTTTAAAAATATACCGGATTATAAACTGGGAGAAAATGTGCCTCCTACCTGATGTGGAAAAGGGCTGATATATGGGTGAATTAGCAGACATGAGGGCTTTTTGTGTGGAGATTTTCTCTTAATGCACCATCTATACTAGTATCTCTCAGCCTACACGTGAGCCAGTTGGGACTGAGTTAAAATGCAGACTGTCTTCCAGGAGGCGGAGCCTGAGGCTGAGTGACAAGCTCCCTGGGATGGCCGGCTCACACCTTGCACGTGTGCAGTGGCATTGATCTCGGCCACTCCCCTTCGTGTAACATAAAAATAATCTAACTGGCTTCAGACACAATCTTGAAGACAAATGTTACGTTTTTATTCATGGAAATTGTTTGAAATGGGTTATTTTAAAGGAATACATTTCCTTAACCTTGGATTAGAAAAAGGATTTCACATCCATATGACCTAAGAGTGAGGTGAGAATTTTTCCCTTCCTACTGGCTCTAAATCTAATTTTGAAAGAAAAAAAAACATGTAAAGAAGAGGACACAACCCAACAGAAAATTGGGCAAGTGGTAGTCACAGATAACTGGCATTAAAGGAAGTTAAATGGACAAGAAATTTAAGAAAGAATTCTCGATCTCACTGTTAGTCATAGAACACAAATGAAAGGAGTGAGAATATACTTATTTTCACTTATTGCATTGGCAAAAAGAAAAAAGTGGAAATAAAACTTTTGCTTCCATGCAGGATGTACTAGGTCATGGCTGGTCAATACACCTGTGACCACAAAAAAAAAAAAAAAAAAAAAAGAGCTACATGAATTACGCATCATAGAGAAGAAACAGACCCAGCAAAGATGAGTTATCCGATGTCACACAACTGGTAAGTGATCGAGCTGGGCTTTGAACCGATGTAGTCTGCACCTAGATTTTACTATTATTATTTATTCTCAGAAAGTGCCGATTTTTTATTTTCAGGTTCAAGCGATTTAGTGTATTACCGTAGTGAGTGCTGCCTTATCTGATTCTGGCAAGTGAGAGTTGATGGGATGTTTAAGGTCTAGCATTTCGGTGCGGATACTGAAATAAATTCGGAGTGTGGCCCTGCAGGCCCCTGTCTAATTTATACACCGTCTATTTGACAGCAAAGCACACGGATACTAATGAGGCTATTGTAAATAAGGAAAGAAGCTGTAAACATATAGTTTATAAAATTCCATGCTAAAAATATTAATTCCATTCAGAGAGAAGAGTTTGGTGCAAAACATACTAACATACTAACATTAAATGCAGATGAGCTCTGTGATTGCAGGACAGAAAGGCCTAAAAGTAAAAGAAGAAAACCCGGAAGAACTGAGATATCGTGAGAAAGAAAGAATAAAAGGAAGACCTCTGTCTCAACGGTATTTCCCTGTCCAGCATTTTCAGTATGTTCATTTATAAATTGTATTTATTCTTCTGAAAATAAACTGTTTATGTCCGTGGCCAATTTTTCTCTATTAATTTGTGCATAATTTTCTTATTAATTCATAGACTTAATTACATTAACCTGTCAACTGTGTTGTAAATGCTTTTTCTTTATTCATGTTTGGTCTTTCTATTCTGCCCTTAATGTTTTGGCATTATTTTAACATATCTTCTGATAAAAAATATGTAAATAGGCCCTCTATCAAAGAAGAAACACATACAAAGAAAATAAGGAAAAAAGTTCAACATGACTGCTGATGAAAGAAATTTCTAAAAAATTAAGTATCACTTTCTCCCATTGGGTCAGAAATGATTTCGACTTCATGATAAGGCTGGTACTGAAGCAAATTCAGTTATAGGTTAGCCTTTCTAGACTTCAAGCTGAAATGGAAATTCGTATAGTATTTCTAGATGACAAGTAAAGAATTTATAACAAGAACATTAAAATGTTCAATCCCATCAACCTCTTTATTCAATGTGTTCGGGACCCTGCGTCAGCTCCCAGGTTCACAAAATAGTGTGACACAGTATCTGCCTCTCTGGAGTTTGGGGGTCAACGGCAGAGCAGAGTCAAGTGCTCCAGCAGATGTGGCCTCGGCCAACGGCAGAGTAAGTTACTCAGATAATGCTCCCCCCCAAAACAACTGAAAACAACTGACATGTAATAAAAATATCTTCCATATACATAATAGAGTTTTACATTGCTATAGAGTTACACACAGTATTTCTGTTCTAAATATAATTTATATAAATATACACGTTTACTATTGAGAAATACTTTGGAAGAATCTAGATCTAAGAAAGGTTGAACCCAGCTAGTTAAACAAGCTTCCCGAGCCCTGCCTTTCTGGAATGTATTTGCCATCTGGACTCAAATTCTGTGCAAAGTGAGCTGGTAGTTTGTGTCCTCCAGTGAATTGGTCCATTTCGCCCGAGTTGTCGAATTAATGTGTGCAGAGTTGTTCGTGATATTCCCTCATTATTCTTTGAATATCTGTGGGGCCTATAATGACACCTTTTCTTTCATTCCCAATATCGATCATTTGTACCTTCTCTCAGTTTTTTTTTTTGTCAGTTGCTCTTGAAGTTTATCATTTTATCAATGTTTCTGAAGAAAACATTTTTGGCTTCACTGACTTTTCTCTGTTGTTGTTTTTGTTTTTAATTTCATTGATTTCTGATCTTATTTTAGTGTTGTCCTTCTTCTGCCTTATTTAGATGTCTTTTGCTCTTGTTCTAGTTTGTCGGTGTTTGTGAAAAGTTTGGGGAAAAGCAAAGCAGAGGACAGTGACGGCGACCACAGCAGTTGAAGGTTGCTGGGAGTCTGAGAAGATTCACGGAGCAGAGAAGACTGCAGAGTGTTGGGGTAGTGGGGGGAGGAAAGGCCGGCCACTGCCCAGCTTCAAATGGTCATTCGTTTCATCTTCTGGCTGTGGTAGGGGCGACTGAGAAGAGATTTCAGCACAGGATGCGTGGAGGGCACAAAGGTGACACAAGATCAGATGAGTGTATGATGACACCCACACATTAACATACGATCGCACACACTTCCAGATTATCACATCGGCAGGGAGGCATCGAGGACGTCTCTTGGGTGGGCATTGTGTACCCCTCCCTGGATTCGGATTACTTGATGATTGTATATACAGTCCCCTGAGACAAAAGGTTATGGTCAGCCAAGGCAAATCACTAAGAGAAAGAAGACAGAGTCCGTTCTGGATAAGCTGTCCCAAGATGTCCATTGTCCATCCTCAAATGAGAAGTCAAGTCTTGAGATCCAGATTTGGGAGTCACTAGGATGAAAAAGCCCGGGGAAGTGTGCCCAGTGAAGAGGAAGTCAAGGAGGTCCCCTAGGTAATGGCACAGTTAAAAGAAGAAGATAATTCATCAGGTGGAAGATCACCCCATGTAAACAGTGTCACTGGAACCAGGGGGTGCAATGTTGCAGAAAACGGGGACTGTCAGGCACAAGGTCCCAGGCCAGAGGGCCATCGGGTACCGTGGAGACTCCCCCAGCCCCTGGCCCTGTCAGCCTGTGGCTGCTCGCAGTGTGAATGGAGGCGAGAGGGAGGACACAGTGCGTATAGACGCTTCTATCAAGAATCTTGGCTGAGGAGGGGGAAGGGAGGTGGAGAAGGAGTCTGCAGGCAAGTAGCCAGATAGAAGTAACAGCTGAAAACTCAGGAGACAGAATTGCTGAAGAAGCAAGATGCTGGCAGAGAGAAAAGCGCACCAAGAGTAACGAGCCTTGAACAGGATCGTGGGGACCTCTCGACACCGAAGGAAGAAAAGTCAGAGCTGGTACCTACAAATGAGTGTTGTCTTTTTCAAAACTGTCTCTTTGAAATGTTATAAAATTATCACGATTTTGGCTCAGTTGCTTAAAATATTGTAGGAATGTGCCTTGATTAAGTTCACCCTCAGGGTTGGGAGAATGTAACACACACACACACACACACACATGCACAAGAGCAATAAAAACATGTTTGCTAGAGGATTTGTACAAGAACGTTTTTCAAAGCTCTCATCACAGGAAAAACATTGTAACTGTGTAGTAATGGATGTGAACTGAACTGTTGGGAGAAGCATTCTGCAATATAGACATGTATCAAATCAGTTTGCTGTACACCTAAAATTAATAAAATATTAGGCACCAAGGACATCTACTAAAAACAAATGAAAACATTTAAACAATCTTATTTATAAGAAACCAAACCAGGAAACAATTCAAGTATCCCTCAGTAGGAGATGTGTTCATAGGTGGAATACTACACACCAATGAAAAAGAACGAAATGCCGACAATGCTCAGTAACATTCAAGAGTCTCATAAAACTGAAGAGCTGAAGGTGCCTGGAATAGGAGAGAACATGCAGTGTGACCCCAGTGCATGAAGGTCAGGGCAGGCAGAACGAAGATGCAGGGAGGGAAAGTAGGACAGTGTCTGCCTGTGGTCCGGTAGGGGCGGGGTGCCAGATTCGTGAGGGGACCCTTTCTGGCATGATGGCAAAGGCCGACACCTCAAAATGTGTGGGGCTACATGGGTATATACATTTGTCAAAACTCATCAAATTGGTCGCTTATGATGGTGCATTTGCACTATGTAAACTGTACCTTAAATTTTTAAGAGTAATGTTGTGGTAAACCTCTTTGTAAAGAAAACCACCTGTTTGTAAGCAACTTCCACCTCCTCTTTGTATGTTACCGATTACTTTAGGAGTTGAATGTAAGGGCTACCAACTGGACGAGTCCGGCTGAGTCCTAGTGGGCCTGGATTTTCAGCTTCTCCTTCTGTGCTTTAAAGTCAGGCGTGGGGATGGAGGCCACACTTTCGATTATATACTCACTCACACGTTTATTCTGACAGATGAGTAATAGCCTATCCCCACCTGGACGCTGCCATTTTCCAGCAAGTTGGTAATAGCAGGTGTTAAAGACTAGCTAGGCTATAGGTTATGATTTCTAACAACTGCTTCAAGATATGAGACTGTTATTTGCCAACTGTTTCCGGGCATGACAAGTGTGACAAGGACCTTGGGTGTCTTTGTTGCAGAGCTGCTGCGTAAGTGGGCTGTTTTTGGCCAGCGCTGAGCCCCGGACGGCCTCCTCATCTGGGGCGGACAAACATCCCAGGTGTCCTCTGCCCCGTGTACCTGTCCCCCGTGTACTGGCGGGTGACTGGACTGTGCAGTGAGCTGTGCTAGCTCCCAGAACATCCCATCTGTGGCCTCCGCGCGGAGCCCACAAGTGCGGCGTTGGCTTCTGCCAACTGTGCTGCTGTTTTACAGCTCCGCTCGTCTCGGATGATCTACAGCCTCTCCCACCCTGTGAGCTGCGGCATCTTGGCGCCTTCCCAACTGCTCTATTGATCTGAAAGTTGGCCAGCAAGCACAATCTCTTGTTTGTTTGGGGGATTATTTTTATTATCTGGCTCCAGACCGAGGGCGCAGACGGGGGTGGGGACCTCGGAGGAGAGAGGGCAGCCACTGTGGGAGCGCGGCGGAGGGCTGGTCCTCCGCACAGTAAGGGACAACGTTCGGAGCTGCGCGGAGGTTCTGCGCTGATGGCACCAGCCGCTTGGCGGGCCCCCATCTGCCGGAGCAGAAGGCATTCTACAGTTCAGAGAGTCAGGGCTCGGGGGCACCTCTTTCTGGAGTGATCTACTGCGAAGCAGCAGACACAAGTTCAGAGACGCCTGGCTTTGCCCGTAGACGGGGGAGCAGCTCCCTATGCGCTGTCGCTGGGGGCCTGGCCGCCACACCAGGCCTTCATGGATCCAAGCTCCCCAGAGCTTCAAAAGCCTCTAAACCCGTGTTTCCAAACCCGGGTGCCCAGGCACCCAAGTCAGTCTGAGTGACAAGAGCCGTTCTTCAAAAAAGGATTTTCTTTTTGGTGCTCAATTATTTTGGGAGAAAAGCAGCATATAATATTCATTTCTTAGAGATGTATAATTTGTTAAGACGTTTAAAAGCTGTGAAAAATCCTCTGATGGCGGTAGTAGGGGGGACCTGTTCTCTCCCTTTAAGCCAGCCTTTCTCAGATTTCTTGCCCCATTTAAGAGGTTTTGCAAAATATATTTAAGATTGGAAAGTAAGCGTGTTCATGGAAAACCTTTCGGAAGAGGTTCTGAATGAAATACATATTCGAGCATACACGATTAATGTCAGGCCTTCCCCAGAGGCAGATTTTGACGGAACAGAATGTGCGCGTGTGCATTTTGCGTGTGTTTTTGTGCGTGTGCGTGTACTGAGGTGTAGCTGTCCAAATAATCCATATCCCCCTCTGTAGTTACAGAGTCAGAGCCAGGAGGCAGCTGCCCAGAAAAAGACTGCTTTTTCCAGGCCCCCTGTAGCTGGATGTTGCTGTAAGAATAACATGTAGCAATAGAATATGAGCAAAAGTGATACATGCCCCTTCAGGCGGAGGTGTCAACTATAGAATACAGGGGACACCAAGACCCCCTCAGGGCCATTGTATAGAAATCCGGCCCCTCAATCAATGTCTAGGGGACAGCCATTTGATAAGCAGGAAGAAAACCTGTACTAGTATGTGAGTAAGATGTAACATTGCTACTATATTAAGACATATTTTAGGACCTATGGGCTACAGTACTTTAGCCTAACCTCATTAACACTGCATTAGAGAGGGATGGTGAGCACTCACATTCGGGAAGATATTTGTAGGAGAAGGAAGAGAGTCAGTCACTCAGCAGAATCGAATATGTGAAGGGGTGAAGCAATAAGTACCACCAGAGAGAAGAGACAGGGTCTGATGGCCCTGCATTAGTTTTGCTTTTTTCACTCTTAAAAACAATTTTTAAAAAAATTTATTGATTTTACAGAAACAGAGGGAGGGAGGAGAGGAGAGGGGAGAGAGAGAGAGCAGGAGAGAGTGAGCAATTTTGTCGTTCTACCCATCCAGGCATTCAGTGCATTGGATGCTTCTTGCATGCGCCCTGACCAGGGATCGAACCCGCCACCTTGAAGTATCAGGATGATGCTCTAACCCACTGAGCTTTTTTTCACTCTTTACTTCAGTGACCAGCCTTGGAGGTAAACTCAATATAATGTCTGACTCTGCCACTTACCAGGATGCGTCTTTTCCCTTGGGCAAGTTTCAGTTTCTTCATGACAAGAAATAGATAGTGATTTTCAACTTACATAGTTCTTTTGAGATTTAAATGAGAAGACCTATGCAATGTTTAATATAGTGTCTATCCAGCCCTGGCTGGTGTGGCTCAGTGGATTGAGTGCCGGCCTGCAAACCATAAGGTCGCTGGTTCGATTCCCAGTCAGAGCACATGCCTGGGTTGTGGGATAGGTCCCCAGTAGGGGGCGTGCAAGAGGCAACCACATGATGTTTCTCTCCCTCTCTTTCTACCTCCCTTCCACTCTGTCTAAAATAAACAAATAAAATCTTAAAAAATATATAGTGTGTATCCAAAAACTCACATATAAAGTGATAGTCTTTAAGGCCAATCACTAACATTTTACATGTCCACCTTTGGGGCACATACTATAATTTCACTTTCTTACCTCCTTTGAAATTAGGAGCTGCCATGTCACCTACTGGGCCACAATTTTAAGAGCCGGTACACCATTTTCATGTCCCCACTTTCCTGCCTCAGCCACTGTGAGACCAGGATGGGTCCCCCCTTGGCCTGCTACCTGAAAGAGGACAAAGGGAGCCGAGACCACAGCTGACCTGCACCGGACACACGGCATTCAGTGAAAAAGAAACAGCTGTGGCTTTAAGCCACCACAGCCAATCGTGGCCTTTACTGAGTGATTCAGAAACTGGTCCCCAGTGTTCAGAGTTCCACCACAACGTGAACCTGAACTGCACTCAAATACACAGCACTTGCTGACTGGTTGACGGAAAGAACTGTTACTGCAGGCTGCAAAGCGGGTGACTTATGCCATGAAGTCTCAAGATATTCATTACACTTGTTGCCTGAAATAACTTGGAAGGCAAACAAATACCTAATGAACTTGGAGTTCTCAGAGGAGAGACTGGAACACAGAATGCCAGCCCATGTTCGAGTTAATCTCGGGTGCATCTCACTGGGCAGCATGAGAATGAGGGTGGCTTGGGGGGCACTGGCTGGCCGGCTGGTAGCCGGCAGGAATGACGGGGTGAGGGGGAGTGCAGACCTAGGCATTTGCAGAGGGCTAGAAAGAGAGTGCTTTTCAACCCCAGTGGTGACAGATAAACCTGGGGAAGCTTTTGAGTGACAAAGACCTATTAAAAATGAAAAGCTTCTGCACAGCAAAAGAAACCACCAACAAAATAAGAAGGGAACCCACTGAATGGGAGCACATATTTACCAATGATACATTTGATAAGGGGTTAATATCCAAAATTTATAAAGAACTTACACAACTCATCACCAAAAAGAAAAGGAAGAAAAGAAAAGCAAGCAACTCAATTAAAAAATGGGCAAAGGACCTGAATATAGGCATATACTTCTCCAAAGAGGACATACAGATGGTCAATAGATATATGAAAAGATGTTCAAATCACTAATCATCAGAGATGCAAATCATAACCACAATGAGATATCAGCTCACACCTGCCAGAATGTCCATCATCAATAAATCAGCAAACAACAAGCGCTGGTGAGGATGCAGAGAAAAGGGGACCCTAGTGCGCTGTTGGTGGGGATGCAGACTGGTGCAGCCACTATGGAAAGCAGTGTGGAATTTCCTCAAAAAACTAAAAACGGAACTGCCTGCCATTTGACCCAGTGATCCCACTTCTTGGAATATATCCAAAGAAACCTGGAACACTAATTCAAATGAATATTTGCACCCCTGTGTTCATTGCAGCGTTATTTACAATAGCGAAGCTCTGAAAACAGCCCAAGTGCCCGTCAGCAGAGGAGTGGATAAAACCACCATGGGACATTTACACAATGGAACACCACTCAGCTGTAAAAAAGAAGCTAATCTTACCTTTTGCAACAGCATGGATGGACTTGGAAAATATTATGCAAGTGAAATAAGCCAGTCAGGAAAAGACAAATACCGTATGATCTCACTTATATGTGGAATCTAAAGAACAAAATAAACTGATGAACACCATAGAAACAGAGGCCTGGACACATGGAACAGACTGACAGCTGTCAGAGGGGAGGAAGGCTGGGGGTCTGGATGAAAGAAGGTGAAGGGAGGAGCCAAAGAACATGTATGCATGACCCCCAGGCACAAACGACAGTGCGGTGACGGCCAGAGGGAAGGGGGTGGAGGCAGGTGGAGGTAGGCAAGGGCGGGATAAATGGGGATGGAAAGAGACTTCGCTTTGGGCGCTGATGCAGTGTGCACAGTGGTGTCACCCCGTTTTCCCCGCAGACCACTGGGAACATAGCTACATCTGTCCTGGGTGGGTGGGACTTGCTGTGTAACTGACTCGCGGGCTTCTCAAGAAGAGGACGCTGCACACAACTGCTGCAGGGTTTGTCTGGGGTTCACGGGTTCAGTGTCTGCTGGAGCTTTGAGGAGGCGGGGCTCTCTGCTGCGAGAGACAGCGGGAGGAAGCAGAGGCGAATCTCCGATTGGGTCTCTGTACACTTCTCCTCCCGAAGGTGAGGAGAACGCCACAAAGGTCAAGGTTTGATTCTAGTAAAGCAGCAGACACTCACATTCGCCAGGATAGGTGCACATATGATCTGCTTTTGGGTTGGGGACGAGGTGTTTGTCCCGTCTGTGTACATACATGGTTGCACAGTTGTCCTGTTTGTATCTTGATTTGTCACAATCACAGAAGGGTCTGATTCGGGTAGGCTGCAAAGGCGTTCATTTTCAGCAGCAGAACCAAAGCTTAGCTGTAGGGGCGGGACACTTCCTCCCCAGCCCACCTGGGGTGGGGGGACAGGGGCAGCCCATCTTCTGTGACTTCCCCTCTTGCTGCTGTTTGGAAGGTGGTGACCTGCTCTCCAGCACCATTCTCAAAGGCAGGGCTATGCTTTATTTACCTGGGCAGGCGATACTATAGAAAGTCCAATGAGATACCACCTCACTCCTGTTAGACCGGCTACTATCAATGATACTAAAAAGGAACCCTTGCTCATTGCTGGCGGGAATGTAAACTGGTGCAGCCACTATGGACAATAGTCTGGCCTTTCCTCAAAAATTAAGAATAGAGTTACCAGGTGGTCCAGGACCCCCTCTCCTGGGTATCTATGTGAAACACTCAAAATCATATCTGCAAAGACATGTGCACCCCAATGTTCGCTGCAGCATTCCTCATGGGGGCCAAGACACGGAGACAACCAAATGCTCTTCGACAGAGGACTGGGTAAAGAAGATGCGGTCCATAATATATACAGTGGACACTGCTCAGCCATAGAAAAGATGTAATACTGCCATTTGCGACAATGTGGATGGACCTTGAGAATATTATGCTGAGCAAATTGAGTCGGAGAAAGGGGAGAACCATGATTTCACTCATATGTGGGATATAAATTAGAAACACATAGAAAAAATATAGTACATAAAAATAATATAGCATACAGTTGTGTACGTTATAAAATATATTATGCATTTTATGTTTTACTATATATTATTAGATTATATTATGTCAACATGTGAACGAGATCTGAAGTCCACACTTGCATGCTGTTAGCGTCCTGGAATTAAGTAGAGGGCTACTCAGTTTAGGTGGAACCGATGTATACTCCCTTCCTATCTGGGTCTCCTTTAGGTGACACTCAACAGTCTCGCCAGAGTAGCTTATTCTGTTAAAAGGGAGTGGAACAATTTCGGTAAGAAATTGCTTTTATATGATTCCTGAGTTTCACATCCATTTTGTCTTGGGGAAAATGGACTGATCTCAGAGGGGAGTCATTTAAGGAAAATATGGGTCACAGAGAAATTAAAACACATTTGTCTAACATTTGCAAAATCGCTCTGCTAGCTTCCTACCAAAACCAATCATGTCTTCGTCATTGGTTATGTGCTTAGCACGGGCCCCTGACAGAATCCTTGTCTCATCTGATTCTTAGGACAACCTGGAGAGGTGTTCTCTTCCTACTTTTCAGATGAGGAAACGGAGGCCCCGAGAAGTTGTGGTTTACCCAAAGTCACATGCTGCTGCGTAGAAAATCGAGGACTGTCGGCAGGTCTGACACCACACTGGGACTTCTCAGCACTAAGGACCATTGTGCTCCACTATCACATTTTGCAAAGGGCATCATGTTATTCGTACCGCAAGGGAGAGTACACTTTTTATTTGAAAGAGGCACAACGCGACATCTTTGCAGATGGTGACCTAGAATTGGTAAATATGTTCAGCCACGCTAAAGCCGTAATGAGTGTAGGGAAGGCTCCATCAGGGTGTGGGAACATTTTCAGGACATCTGGGGCCCATCAGCATCAAATCATTTAACAGAGTGCAAACAATTTAACACTGAGAGCCTCTCAATTATCTGCTTGCAAGTAAATAGATGGTGAAGTATAAATCTTTACCCTGTGAGCAGGGGCGCGCACTTCTGAGGGGCCTTCTCCAATTTGGCCTCATTAGTCGGTGAACGTTCAGAAAATGTACACAAAATTTACTATTCATCTGGGCAAAATACAAATTAGACAAATAGGTCACAGCATGGATACCCTAAAAAGACTACATCACCATAGTCACGTGGACATGGTTTGTAGGGGACCCACTGGACCGGACCGCGGGCGTTCTGGTTCAGTGAACGCTCCCAGCACGCGCCTGACCCACACCTGCGGCCCTGGCACTGAATGCACGTAGTGACGGACTTCCCGGTATCGCGCAAAAGACCAGACAGATCTCATCCGATTTCGTATTTGATAGTTTCTAAATACATTAAAAAAAAAAAAGGAGGGGAGAGGAACAATACTACCCACCGTTCTCACAAGGAATGTTTTCGGAATAAAAGGAAGGGGTGCGCGTGAAGTTCCCGCATGTGCTTGTGTGTGTTGCGGTGTCTGCTCCTGCTATTGTTACAATCACCTCTGTTTCCTTCACTGGACTCACACATCGGTCCTTTGACATGGAGATCACGGTGCGGGGGAACCCGAGGCCCGCAGACCTCAGTTCTCAGAGAGTTCTAACTGATTTCCAGTTTGCACGCCTTCGTTGCTGTTGTAAGGTCGAGAGTGATGTCCTGCAAGCTCTTTCCCTGTCAGAGTGGAAACAGGAAGTCCTGATGGATTTTTAAAAGGGATCGTGAAGGGTTTTAGTCTTAAATGGAACTAGAGGGTGTGAAATGGAGAATCTCATGCCTGGCCCCCCAGAACAGAACTTAAAAACCGAAAGACTCACTTCCTGGAAATGCCTTATTTACAGAAGACCAAGGCTCAGCTCTTGACCAGTGAACATCACCCAGAATCTCTCTACATCATTGACCCAATGAACCTACAGCTTGGATTGGCTGCCATCCCCCTCTTTGCGCTCCTCGCCCATAAATACCACCCACCCCAAATCCCCAGCGGACTCCCTCCATTGCTAGAGCATGCATTCCCAGAACCGCCATTCCTCTGCTGTTCCGGAGTAAACTCCCTTTCTCATAATTCGAGCATGCCTCCGTTTACCTCTTTAATTAGGCTGACCAGGATACTTGACCTCAAAGGAATATATGTTTTCATGATTATAAATTTGTTATACCCACTAGAAAAAACATTAGAAAACAAAGCAGATGGAAGGTAAAAATAACTCAACAAAATTCAGACTCCTTAGCAATTTCTACTGCAAAGATTTTTAGGAACTTCAGTATTGATGCACACACATATTTTATTTGCATTTTCCCTCTAAGCCTATTTAATTTCATAATTATTTCACTTACCGTCAAAAAATCATGGAGAATTATTCATGAACATCATTCTAATGGATGGGAATATTCATCCTGGGTGTCCTATTAGTGCCCACTCACAGTGTGTTGTGTGCGTGTGTGTGTGAGAGTGTGTGAGTGTGTACGCCGGGCCTCACTGAATCTCTGGTGGCCTGAGCCTACTTCCTCGTGTTTCTCTGGGTTTTGCCTGTTTTAGCACCTGTCCGTGAAAGGCCTCTTGTATTTTTTTGCATATTCCATGATCCGCACTATCGCTCATATCGACAGTATATGAGTGTTATATATAATACTCCACGTATAATGGGTTTGTGATGTACAGCCTGAAACGTGCAGGTGCTATTTTAAAGCAGGAAATATTTTATGTTTATAGAGCTTTCTGGCTTTCTAATGAATGGTATAATGTGTTAGAATTCCCAGCAATGTTAACCCAGAGGCTTTTTCTTTCCTGAAGATTAGGCTTTCTGTTAAACCTAATCTGTCCCTTCTCAGCGCACCTAGGCGGCCCCCACCGCACTGCCCAGGGCCCACCCACACAAACCACCCGGGAGCGGAGTCCTCAGCCCCGCCCACCTCGGACTAGGTGAGCTTGTCCCTGAAATATGGGCCCGAGATCGGGAGCTCTTGGGTAAGGAACATTTGTGTTCTTCCAGAAGTGTTGCTCAGTACTGCCATGTTCCTTTCCTCAAAGGCTGAAATAGGTCACAGTCACCTGAGCTGTTTATGAGCCTTCTTTTTGCCCCCTTCCCTGTCAGCACTTGTTGTTATCTGAGATACTGTTTTGCTATTCGGATGCCTATTTATTTGTTGCCTTAATTTGCATTCCTCAGAAAACTAGTAAGTCTGACCACGTCTCCATATACCTCAGTCATGTGGACTTCCCCTCTGGGTCCCGCCTGTTCATTTGCTTTCATTCTTTTTTTTTATCCTCATCTGAGGACATTTTTCCATTACTTTTAGAGAGAGAGGAAGGGAGAGAAACATCATGTGAGAGAGAAACATTGATCAGTTGCCTCCTGTGCGTGTCCTGGCCGTGGACTGAACAACAGACCTAGGTCTGTTCTCTGACTGGGAATCGAAGACACGACATTTTGGTTCTGGGACCATGCTCCAACCAACCGACCCGGCCAGAGCCTGCCTGTTCATTTGCCATGTTCATTTTATTTCTCTTTATTTTTGATAGTTTTAAAAGTATCTCCACATATTATTATATATCCCTTCCATCAAGAGTTGCTTAATTCTCCTCTCGCGTGTGGGCTGACCTTTTAAAGAACAGAACACAGCAGAAGCCGTGGTGTGGCTGACTCGTTGCTAACTCCGCTGAATTGTTCTGTTTACTCGGATGTGACTGTGTCCTTCTGCTGTGCCGTCACACCTAAGAGAACGAGTGTCCAGGCCTTTTGGAAAGTCAATCTGAGAATTTGTAGATTCTTACTCTTCTACATTTATTTTAGAACAAGTTTGTTATCTCTCCCACCAATACCAGCTGAAATTAGATTAGCAAAAATAGAAATACCATGTTTTTCTTCTCACGAAGAAACAGAAATTTGTGCAAAAGGTTCACACCCTTCTGGTTCCCTAGTAAACGCGCTATTTGAACCATTTTTGGCTGTTACTCCTAGCACCGTCGGTTCTCTACCCGCAGTAGACTCTCCTGTTCTCCACGCGATTCGAGCCCTGCACTGGCGTGGGCAGCAGCACCCGTGCTGGTCACCCTTGGCCAAGGTGCTGCCACGCGTGGCCACACAACTGCTCCAGCAAACAGGGGGAAATTCCAGGGGTGGTGGTTGGTTTGTTTTCCTTTTTTTTTTTTTTCCCTGCAAACTTTCCTGGAACAACTGGATGGCAATTTTGTTCATGCAAAGTCTTGGTCTTAGTATCCTTAAGCCTTAATCCATTAGTCTATTCTGTTTGAATTGACGACTGTGCAAGTAGTTTTAGGTGAGAATCCTTTCATGCTGGACAGGATCCTGACGAGGCCTCTGCTCCTTCTGTTCCAGGAACTTGTGCATCTGTCACAGGTGAGGACCCAGCCAACGGCAGGGGCGGTAACACCAGTGTCTTCTCTTGCAATTAGACAAAATAGATATCGGGTACTATATCGGAGGATTAGAAACAGTCCATATAGGTGTTTAGTATGGATCATTTGGAAGATTAAAATTCTGAGAAGCTCTTTCTCTCAGCTTGTCTTCTTGCATAACAAAGCGTCCACCTGAAGTAATTAAGTCGCTTGGTCAAACCTCACCTGAAAGGAGTTATTCTGATACCTGTCACTTATGAGATCAAATGTCGTGTTTCGTTCAAGCTGGTTTGGGATGGGTTTTATGTTCCTCGCACCTTTAAGAGTCTTAATGAATGCGTGATACAAAGCTCATGTTCGATTAAGATTTTAAAGGTAAACCTTCCAAAATTGCCTAGATTGGTTGTACAACAAACAGAAGCTAAACTTCACTTGAAGTATTTTGTGCTTCCAAATATATCTCAAGTACAAATAAGAAAGGTTCCCCTAGCCTGTGGCTGCCAAGTGTGAGAAGGGACCCCTGGAGAGAAGGTCATTGGGAGACGGGCACACACAGGTGCGCAGGAAAACCAGGTGAGGGATTATTTCTCCAGAATTTTCGAAGGTAATAGAGATATTTTACTCCACTACACGTAGAGAGGAATATAGAACTCCGTATAAACATTTTCCTGCAATTCTTTGTATGATTATTATTTAAAATGCAGTGGAAGAAAGCTCCCAGTAGCTGATAATGGTTGGAGATAAAAATGTTCTTTGTAAGGCAATTTCCACTATTATCCATCTACATCAATTTAATGTATTCGGTTGTTTAAAACAGCTATTTTTATATTCAGTTAAATGTAATATTACAGTCCATATCATTTTCTTTTCACAGAAAAGTGATTCTATGAATCTAAATCTTAAAAAATGTAAATCAGGAGAAAACAAATGTATTTTTACATGAAAAAATGATGGAATACTATAACAGTTAAATGATTTCACTGGGCCAACTAATTGTTTATGTAAATCAACCAACTACTTGATGACTTGATTGGTCAACTTAGTTAAAATACTGATCTAGAGCGTTCTGACTGACTTTTAAGAGTGCATCCAGACTCAGCCAGCTGAAGGGGGATGCCATTCAGGAGACCTTGGACTTGCCATTTTACTCCCAGTTCTCCCCAGGGTCCCACAGCATCCTGTGTTTACTCTACCCCAACCCTTCTAACAAGTGTTACTCACTGAGTCCCAGCTGCGAGACAGGCCCTCCCCTCATCGCATGTCATCTCGTTTAATGGTCAACAAATACAAGACAATTTTGTTGGTGCTGCTGCTTTGTATGTTTCACGAATAAAGATACTGAGGCTCAATGAGTTAATTAAGTTACTCACAGTAAGTTGGTTAATAAATAACAAAGACAGAGGAGGTGTGACAGAGACAGGAAGAGAACCATGAATAGTGTTCGGTTTCAAAATTCGAAAGAAAAGATAATTCCAAGAGGCAGAGATTGACAAGGAAATCAAAGCAAGAAAAATGAGGGGTACGATAGAGCGATAATTATCACCGCGTAGACTTATTCTGATACTGGTGGCAGAATCTAAATTGTATTAAAAAATGTCCGTGGACAAAGACTGGTGAAGATTCAGTCCGAATCCATTGGGTTTGCAAAGCTCACGTTGCTTCCCCCACACTCGTAGTTCTTGAATATTAGCATGCACGAGAAGCAGCTGAAGAAACCCTTGTGCGGGCAGGTTCCACCTCCAACAGCACATCTCTGGAGTGAGACATGCATTCAGAAGAAGCAGCACCCCAGGTGATTCGGTGGAAGTCGCCAACGGACCCCACTTTCAGAAACATTGCCCTCCCGTAGCGCCTCCAGCAGGGAGCTTCTCAAAGGCCCGACCTCCCTGGGTTCTGAACAGTGAGCAGAGCGCTAGATTCCCAGTGAGTGTCCGATGGGACTACATGGAGCCAAGCTCCCCTGGGTTTTGGAACACGAACTGACTGTACCATGAAAATCCTCATCTCTCAGGGACGTGGCCCTGATCTCCACACTCCAGCCCTCTGTGGTTTGTGTTTTGAATTCGCACACTGATTCTCAACAGTGTCCTTTCATGTCCCCACTGAACCCCTGTGAAGGGTCACGGCCATATGGGCCTTTGCCTCAGGAAGGGGTCCTGAATTACTTCAACTGATGAGATTTTCAGGGATAATACAACCATCCATCTGATGGGCTTTAACCTTCCTTGAGCAAACTGGACTACCTCTTATCAATTCATCTTTTTTCTAGATCTTGTGATAGTTTTTATTATTTCAAAAATCACATGTCATTATGGAAAATGTGAAAATTTTAAATAAGCAATAATAAAATTTCCCATAGTAAATGATATTTTCATATACTTCCTTCCAGTGTTATATTTATAGTTATCTACACATTTATAATAATAATTATATGACATTTTGTAAATTGCTTTGAGCTGGATTTTATACAATAATTTTTATAGAAACTGCATTTTAAATAGCCATATATGTAGCATTAAAATGAATGTATATATTACAATTTTTAATATTTTGCATACTTTTGGACTTTTAGGATATTTTCAATGGTTTGGTAATATAAACAATGTTGGGTGAAACTCTGGTATTTTGATCTTTGTTCACATGTTTTATTCTTCCCTTTGGTGTACATCTCTAGACATAGGACTGCCAGTTCAAAATAGAAATCTATTCAAGCCTTTGCAAGATTGTCATCCAAAATGTTTTACAATTTATACGCCCCAAGGCAGTGCACAGAAATGTTTCCAGGGCTCTCGTCAACCTTGGATTTTATTACTTGTTAAAATTTGGTCTCTTTGATGGTGACAAATAATTTTAATTAATGTTGTAGCTTGATCGCTGGGAAGCTGAATTATTTATTGTAAGATTTTTATTTGTTAATTTTTTTTATTGCAAAATGCTCTTATGCCCTCTTTATTGGGCGGACCTAATGACTTCTGAGCACCTCACGACAGCCCGCAAGCAGGTGCCCCCACGTCCGGTGGAGGCTTCAACCTTGTTCCCTGTTTCCTCATCTTTGGAAGGGCTGTACCATGCACTGCTGCCCCTCTGTGGGTAGGACGGGCCCTTAGCCGTGGTGAGGACTAATGGAGATGCAGCAAGTGAAATGCTTGTTTTAGTACCTGGCACATAGCAAGCATCCAAAAAGAAATGGTAAAAAATATCATTTCTATATTAGGGAAACATAATCCTTAATGTATCTGACAAGCAAAATGATCATCCAAACAGAAGTCTATATAAGCAGGAAAATACAAACATATCTGGATGATTCTTTTGCAGCTAAAGGAAGAAAATGTACATGTTTACCCCCTTGAAATCTAGAAAGATCCACATAGGGGATGTTGAGATTATCACTATAATTAAAATAGCATCTATAATCTGTTGAGTGACTAGTGATCAGCAAGGCATGTGCCCTTATTTTTCTACTTTGGAGAGGGGAAAAAAGTGAGGCAAGAAAAAGTTAAAATTTGCCCAAGGTGACAGAGCTGGCAAGTGATGGAGCTAAGGTCCCAAACACGGGATTGTCAGGAGGCAGGTTTGGAGGTGTCTGTAGACGAGTCAGATGCATTGGTTCGGATCTGTGGTGGGAGTTCTCCACTTATTTTTGTTTGAGGAGGAGGTCAAGGGCTACTTTGGGGATCCTAGGAAAACCCTGGACTGTCTTCTCAGAAGGTGCTTACATTGTTCTTAGTCACTGGAGGTCAAGTTCTGCTCTGATGATCTCACGTAAGCATCACACAATCCTGTAAGATTAACACTGTTCGTGTTTTCACTTCATAGATGAGGAAAACAGGTCCATGGTGACTCAAAAAATGAAGAACTACAGTAACAACATAGTGCCCTTCTACACAGTTTATGCGGATTTATGTGATGGTAACAGACGCCTCAGAAAATTGGGGCTTGACCTGTTTTCTGAAACAGGGTTATGTTAGAGGAGAGTTATTGTACTTGTGATCAAAGCATTATAAAACATATTTTACAACTTTTTGTAATTGTTTTTTAATTTGACTTGTAAGCATTTGATCATTGTCTTTTAATGTTTAGATCACTTAAAAACATTCATTGAAACTTTGTGTTACTTTATGCTTTGATTAGATATTTGATAATGCAGAATAAATGGTGTCTGGCGGTCTTATGAGAGAAGGTTCTGCTAAAAACTTACTAATCATTAAAGTCCCACTGCAATAATATTTCTTAAAGTAATGACTGATTTGATAATAAGAACATTATGATTATTTGGTTTAACTACCTTTTAAAACAACCAACCTCTTAAAGGTTATCCTCATCAAAATCTCAAAAAGATGCTGGAATCAGCAGTGAAAACTTGACAATCTAGTGGTATTTACATCGTAGGAGGGCTCGAGATCAAACACACACAGGCTAAAGGTTTGAATATGGATATTGTTTCTCAAGTCACATAAGACCATCTTTTTATTCTTTAAAGAAAACAAAATGCCCATATATGCAAACTGTAAAGCACATTCCAAAGAAGCATATGACAAGCATAGATTAAAAAAAAAAAAGCAACATCTGAACTAGAATAAAAAAAAAAAGACCCAAATGAGCAAAGGTGTTTCAAATAAGATGTTCGAATAAAATAAGCAAAGACATAAGACACGATTGAATTACGGGGAACTGTAGAAAAATAGGTTCAAGTGAATGAGAACTGTTTTTTCAGACGCATGAAAGAAAAGGACAATTAGCAAAGAGTAAAATATATACCACTAAGGACCAGACAGACAGTGGCATGAAGTACGTAAACACTCTTAATGGTTAATGTTCCAAATAATGATCCAGATAACGTGGTGTGCTGACAACGACAGACTCTTCAGCAAGGTGATCGGCAAAAGTCCCGGTAAGGAAGCGTCGAGAGAACTGGAACCTGAACAAATTTCTAAACCTGGAGGCTGTAGATTACGGAGCCTCCAGAAAGAACTTGCAATCATCATCCCTGAGCCCCTTACGATTACCCTTAAGATATCCTTAAGAGCCAAGCCGAGTCTGAGAAGAATTAAACAGGAAAAACAATACAAGAAATCTGAACCCGAGTTAAGAACTGAACGGGTGCCCCTGGGCGGGGCTTGGTGATGTCCTTAAGGAAGAAGTGAATACCCTGAGGCTGCGTCATCTAAGTGAGTCCAATTCTTAAAAGGAATAAGTATTGTACTTTTCAATGGATTTATAAAGTCCTAGGTGATGGTTGCTCTCTGTATGATAATAAAGTAGTAGATAGGAGAGGGGGCAGATTTTCCAACACAACGGTCCTAAGCAAACAAACAAACAAAGGAATACTTCATGAAATACGAAGAACACCTACTCTTTTGTCCATCCCCTGTTCATTTCCATCTGAGTGGATAAGCTAAAGAAATACATCCGAGCTCCTTCTGGAAAGACACAGAATCAAATCACAGGCACCCAGTCATTATCTGACCCGAACGGCCAACTTCATACTCTATTTCTGCTAAGGAGGAGGCGGAGCCTCCCACGGAAAATGAGGAGGCGAGAAATAATGTTTTAAGAGATTTTATACAGCTTACATTCTAAATATCTCATGTAATAAAATTCAAAACAATAAGCTATTAGTAACCCGTGCTCATATAACCTTATAAATAAGGCAGGATACCCTGAGAGTCTTAAATCACTAACGTTTTTTACGTCTGTGTTTTTCCCCTACATGAACAGTCTGCGCTAGTTTGCATTAATTAAATTGAAGTAGGATTTCTGAGCCTGGATCATCAAGTCTGTGCCCTGATTTAAATTTGCAGTAAAACATTTCTCCATTAAGTCTTGTGCTTTTGTGTTATATTTCATCGACTAGTTGTCTCTTAATTAAATCCATGATGGTCCACCAACACAGACTATTAAAATAACTATACTTTGCTCTTGACATATTTATGAGACAGAGTCATAAGACTATAGACTGCTACTGGAACTACTCACTAGAAATGCTAATAAGATCGTGATGGAGGTAAGATTAGAGTATTCCTCTTCTTTCTCTTCTCTTCTTTCTTGAGATTTATGTTTATAACTGGTTCACTCCTGTTTCAGGTTTTGACTTTTCCCACAGACCCTCTGAAAGCTCTTTCATTATAGAATAACTACAAATTAATAGTCAATAGAAACCTTGCAAAGTGTTCATTTATATTACATGATGTTCATATCAACATCGAGGTCCAATCTCCTCTGAGTTTTGCCCTATTCACAGCTGCAGGTAAATATGTTAATCTGGATATTTATTTGCCGAGCCGTTAGGTGTTCAGAGTGAGGAAAATTCATGAGGACGGAGAAAGGAAAATAGCCCTGAGTAAGAAAGCAGGTGACTTTTAGATGCGGTGGGAGGAAGCACACAAACACCAACCTCAGATATGTTGAATTTGCAAACTGATTGCCGCACAGCACGATGGTATCTTCCTGGGCGAATCTTCAGAGAACGCAGCACATAGTGCAAGAGAGTTTCCAGGTTTATTTGTCCGCTCTTGGTAGCTTGATGTACACTTTGGTTTGGTTTGGTTTTTCTTAGAAACATTTTTTGATTGTTTGTTTGGTATGGAGGCAGAGGGCCTTTAAGGGTTAGGAAGTTTCAAGCGACTGGAGGCCATGTCCAGGCAGAGAGTCTGGGCAGACACACAGGAGAAGCCCTCAGTGAAGACACACATACATGGGCAGGAGCTCACAGCCTTTACATCTACTATCTGGTTCTTCCTAGTGTCAGTAGATGCTCTGCAGTTTTAATTCGCCCTGACTGGTGTGGCTCAGTGGGTTGGGTGCTGTCCTGCAATGTGAAAGGTCATTGGCTCGATTCCCAGTCAGGGCACATGCCTGGGTTGTGGGTTCGATCCCCAGTCTGGGCATGTTCGAGAGGCAACAGATTGATGTTTCTCTCCCTCTTTTTCTCTCTCTCTTCCCTTCTCTCTATAAATAAATAAATAACATCTTTAAAAAAGAATACTATGCAATTCATCATTCAGCTCTATTTTTTTTTTTTTTTAGCAGAAGTTTTAAAAAGTACTGGAAAGTGAGAGATTAACTTATAACATGGTTTTCTTACAGCACTGGCCTGTGATGAACAATGAGAATATAAAATAAATTCTAATATCTTGTCAAGAACAGGAGATACAGTCAGGCAGCTTCACTAAACACATTAAATCTAATAAAATCACCCGCACGTACTCCTGACACTAGTAGTAATTAAAATAGCTTGTTTCCAAAAAAACGGGTCCTATACGTGAATACTTATTGGCAATTATTTCTTAGTTCTTCAAACCAAAGATAACATAATTTGATTCTCACACAATTTTCTTGTAAACGCAGTTCATATTAGGTTTTATATTCAGCTTAAGACTGTTAATTGGCATTTTGAGCCTCACAGTAAAATAGAGTTCAATATGTCATTTTTCTGAAGCATAGAGAAATGTTTGAGAAATGCTTGTCTTAGCCTAACGAACTGTGAATAATTTACATCCTGAGCCCTGTTTTTCAATATAAGTGGTTCTGACTTTTCTTAAAGCTTGTGAAGTCCGATCAACTCGTTACGTGTTTCTGATTGAGAAAATCTATGGCAAAGCAGACAGATGGGCGCAGGGCTTCCTCAAGGCTGCTTTGTTGGGGTTTTCATTCTCTTAAGGCCACATTCTCATTGGATCTGTTTCCCCTGCCTGTTCTAGACAACACCCCGTGAACTAAGGATTTTAGTCTCCATATTTGTGAGAGAATGTGATCTGGCTTAAAGTCGCTGCCACGTCCCCTACCTCTTGGCAGGCGCACAGGACAAGTTCCTGGATTTATAGAGACCTGGATGTTCCGTCAGGAAGCAAAAGGAGCCATGGCAAGCACAAATGTTTTCCTTTCTACAAGGATTGCAGACAGGAGCTGTGATTCCAGCTGGTTCGGAGCCCGTGGGCTGAGCAGAACCGGCCGCAGACGAGACAGCGCTCTCCGTGTGACCACGGCCCGGGACACAGCAGCCGCGACTGCCGGCAGCTCACTGGCCCAGGAGTGCTCAGATGTAAGCTCGTGTGACCCTCAGTATGTATTTGCTCAAGGATCATTGTTTTCTGTTTTTTGTAAAAGGCAAGATTTATTGTAAAAGGACTTAGAGATATATTAGAGGTTGTGAGAGGCAAAAAGGACTTTCAGAGACAATTGGATCTTGCTCGTTTTGTGACAGATGACACAAAGGGCCAGAGAAATCAGGAAACACATGTAGTGTCCCATAACCATGCAGCCGAACAAAGGCACGAGATGTTGTTGATTATTTAAAACTGGGGATGTGGGGAGGGGGTGTGGGAAGGACCGGCGAAGGGACCCTGGGGTCCCAGGGCTGACTGAGCGATCTGTGTGAAGCTACGTGTCTGCCAGCTGTGTGTCTTCTTGCCCTCAATGTGAAGGCTGAAAACATATATATAGTGAAAAGTGAAGGGGAGGGAAGAAAATTATTTCTTTGCATTTTGAATCTACTCAAATATTGAAAGTCCGTGAAGTTAAATAGCAGAATGGAATCCCACTATGTTTATATATAATATATAATTCAAGTTATATTGTTCCTGGGTAAACTGTGATTTAGAATATGTCAGAAGAACCATCAGGAAAGTCAGAATGTGGGTACCAACCACCCCAAAAAGTTGAGGCAGGGGCACTAAACCAGAGCCACTGGCAAGAAAGATGAGGTTACACTGAGGTCAAGTTTATGAGCAATAAGAATACAGGCCAGGACACCTAAGCCAAAGACTATGACCCGAGAAATGACTTTTGTGTTGTGGGAATCAGAATCTAGGTACAAATGAGAAAAGTATAGTCTCAATGGCTGCAAAGGTAGTAAATATTTTGGGCTTTGAAGGTCATATTGTCACCCTCATAACTACTCCAGGCTGCCAGCCATAGGTGTGTTCCAATAAAACTTTATTCACACAAAAAAGGAACCAGGTGCATGTGACCTGCAGGCTACAGTTTGTGCCTGTTGTAAATAGAAAGGCGGACAGAGCTAGATGACAGGTGGAGAGATGAGAGACGGCTACACAGACAATAGATGGATATAAAGATAGGTATGTAGACACTGGTATCGGTCTTTTCCTTCCATAAACGACACACCTGTTCAGGGTTTGCATCTAGAAGCACTCTGAGAGTGATAGAGAAGTGTAGGTTTCAATGAAAAATAAAGAATACATCTTTGCTCCCCAAATCCTCCACACCACAGCCAGCATAACTTTAAAAAATATAAATCAGATCATATCCTCTTCTGCTGAAAACCCTCCAATGGGCTTCCCATTGCAAGTGGAATAAAATCCAAGGTTTTGGACTGTGCCTAACTCTCTGAGTTTGTCTTTTAGCATTCTCTCCCTTATTGGCTACACGTTAGCCAAACCGGCCTTTTGAATTTTCAAACATTGAAGCTGACACCAAAATCACTTTGCTCGCTGTGGTGTGTGTGTGTGTGTGCGAAGGCCTATCTCAGAAGTTGGTGGGACTGGCTTCATTTCAATATTCACACCATCCAAGACCTCTTTCCTTTTTCCTTCCTTCATAGCGCACTCACCAGTGTCGGAAATTACCCTGTTCGTTTACTTGTTTATTTCATCTCCTTCCCTAGCCTAAAGCTGCTATAACAAAAACAAATATAGTTGTGGGACTCCACACTAAATTCCAGGACTCATCAGAGTGCCTGGCGCCCAGTAGACGCCCGTTAAATATATCTGAATGAATGAACCCAACAGGACCTCTCCATGCATCTTCTTCGGTGATGCTCAGACCAGCCTGCAGTGTACTGTGAATATAACTGCCAGACAACGGAACAAGGCCTCGGAGAAGGTTTGTGATTGGCCCACGTGCACTGAACTATGCAACAGCATTACTGTAATGTTAACTTCAACCTTTGCCTCCACACCCAGTACACGTCACATGCGTTATCTATCAAAAACACTACTAAAACTTTACCAATATTAGCTCTTTACAGTTGTGAAGGTGGCAGTAGGGGGGAGGAACTTAGGGGAGCCCCCTGTGCTCTGAATATTACAATCACCTTCATTTTATAGGTGATGAACCAGGCCCGCAGAAGTTAAATAGCTGCGCAGAGCCTCCCCGGTGGCACGTGGTGGAGCCTGGATTCGAACCCTGGTGTTTGGCCTCTGGAGTCCTTGTTTAGACCAGCATGCTGTGCTGTATCTGTAAGGCATGGCCTTTGGAAACTCCTGGACCTGAACCACCGTAAATGCTGGATCTGTTTCCTGTGGGCACATCACCAATCACCTCGATTTAGTGACTTCCAACCATGCAAATGCTCTCTCTTACAGTTCTGAGGACCGGAAGTCCGGAAGGAATCTTTCGGGACTGTAACCAAGCAGGTGGTAAGTGCAGTCCCTTTAGGAGTCTCCTGGAGAGGTTCCAGCACCTGGAGGCCCAGTGTGTTGCTCAGCTTCTGATGCCTCCCCTTCCCTTCAAAACCAGTGGGTGGTATCTTCTGTCTCCACCTCCCCGCCCTCTGCGTGGCCTTCTTCCGACTCTGACCCACCCGCACCCTCTCCTAAGGACCCTTGTGGTTATTTGAGGCCCATCTGCATCATCCGGGATACTCTCCCCTCCTCGACCCCCTTGACTCAATCTCTTTAACGGCATCAGTTCCCTTGGGAGACAGGGACATCCGCGGGTTCTGGGGATGAGGGCAGAGGTCTTCGCGAGGCTACCTCAAGGAATGTCCAGCCAACTGTTCCACATCAAGCATTTCACCATTTACCTAACTGCAGGTGGAGTGAAAGTGTGTGAGTAGTAACTTGTCACTGTTCACACATACACTCAGTGCTGTCCACTCTGACCCCTGATTCCAAACGGCGCCCCAGTGCCCAGAGCTTGGTCTTGTTGCCAGCCCACGGCAGGGCCACAGTCACAGTCATAAACCGGACTCCCTTTCACTGGAACAGCAGCTCTGTGAAGGGAGGGACTCTGATGGGATCGTTCCCAGATGGACCCCACACCCCATGCCCAAGGCAATATCTGGCCCATAATCGGCACACGGGAATTGTCCGATGGAAAACAAAGGCGTGAATAAGCATCACAGCACGGGTCAGCCTCGGGGAGGAAAGGGTGGGGCTGATGGGATAATAACTTCATTAACTTTGTTTTTCAGCAGCTACTTAAGAATGTCTTACTTAGACTATTTTGCTACAGTCATACGGTATCATTATTGGACACTTTGTGACGGCTGAAGCATGAGATCTGATTTTATAAAACATTCGAGGGAGAGAAGAGGGACTGGAACGTAGCAGGCCCTCAGTAAAATCTGCGGAATAAATGACTGGATCACAGGTTCAGACACACACAGAGCCAACTTCTCTGCTGTGCTCACAGCTATGCTTTAAGTCTGCTAAAAATTATGCTCTTGATCATATCAGCATTCTAACAGCACATTCAATCACTGTATTTAAATATATACAAAGTTTGCTGTGCTAATGGTGTGTGTGTGTGAGAGAGAGGGAAAGAGAGGGAAAGTGAGAGAAAATTAGAATATCATCGTAATAGAATGGAATTGCTTTTTATTAAAAAATTCACTCAGAACTTAGTTCAGAATTATCCTGCTAGAACTCCGTGTGAGCCCATCCACTTGGTTGTAGGACTTGGAGGGTCATCCCTTTGTTACAAGCGGCAGGGGGTAAGGAAGACCGCGGTTCCTCTGACCGCACCCTGGTCCAGAGGGAGCTTTCACCTAGTGAACTGACGGGTCGGCAAGATGCCGAAGAGGACCGGAAGAGATTGCTGGATGCAAATTTCCTAAAAGTCTGCAATGAAGCAAATCTTACTTAGCTGAGGTCATCTCGAGAATTCTTTTCTAGCTATGTTATAGTTTCTAAATTTTGTCAGCCATTTAAACAGGAACGTGGAGCAGCATTAATTTTCACCTATATCATTATGGCGACCTTAATGATCTGAAGAACATCACCACACGTACGCTCTCACTAGCGTTTAACTTTAATATATAAGAGCATTCTAGACTGAGTAGGAAGACTGGCTTCTAAGTTAACTGGTCCATTTTCCCCTGCACCAGTTCACTTTGGCTGTTTGTGTGGGTATCTATGAGTAACTCAGATGAATCACTCCTGGCATTTGAAAGTTCTCCTTAATCCTAACTTAAATACCTATTCAAATACCTCTTATTTTCTTTTGCTTTTAAGATGTTAGCCCCTCCTGCGGACAATAGTCTTGCTTCCACTTGAATTTACAGGATCACTTCATGGTTTAAGTACGGTACATAACTCTCTTGAAATTGTCCTTTAAAAAGCAAAGATCCCAACTTTCCAGAAAGCCTTTTATGATTAATGCAAAATGGCTATCCGCGGTGTAGGAGCCTTCCAGAGAGCCAGCCCAGAGCTGGAAGGGCCCTTCCTACTGCTGCGAATGCGGAATGGAAATCACCTCGTATTATCATTGCACCGATGTGTCTTCATTTCCAATCGGATAAACCGTCAATTCTATTTAAATAAACTACATATGTCTTTTAACTCCCCCATCCCTCCTCTATCTTTTTTAAAATTGAAACTAACACAAAGCTCGAATTGCGAATGTTTTACTTGACTTTTCTAAAGTAAAAGTTGAGTTGGCAGAGATGTTAAAATTTATTGGCCCACTCCAGGAAAAACACAAAATCTACAGATGGACTTCTGCTTCACTTTTATTCTTACTCCACAGAGCTGGACTCCTGCTTAAGTAGGAGGTGTGGAAATTAATTATTTCCCTCCCATGTGCCCACTCCTCTTGTGGCTTCTGTCACAGACCCGCACACTGTGGGATTGTGTAACCAGAACTCTGCCTCCAAGGATGTCTCATTAAGTGGATGATGTCACCAAATCGAACTTGGTGATTGGCTCATGTTAGTCACGTGACATATGGCATATATGTGTGTGTGTGTGTGTGTGTGTGTGTGTGTGTGTGTGTGTGTGTGTGTTTCTCTTCCCTACCCCCAACCCTCTCCCTCTCCCTCTCTTTCTCTCTCTTTCCAGTATTCAGACAGGGCAAGAGAAGTCTTGTTAGTTGTGTTTATAAAGTGGTAGAGTTCAAAATGAAGAAAGAGATCACAGAAATTTCTAGCCAAAGAGACCTCCAAGGCCGTTTAGTCAAGGTCTTCATTTACAATGAAGAAAAGGACTCTGTGGAGACGGAGGTCATTCCCTCAGGGCCTCATAGGTGGCTGGGGGCAGGATTCCCCCCTCTACTGTTGCTGTCCCTCTCATCACCCCCCAAAACAAAGTCCTATCTGCAGCACTGAAGGAGGCTGGTGACCAAGGGTCGTGCCAGACTTCAGTTCAGAAATCTAACCACGCCGCTCTGTACCCTAAAGCCACGAGCAGCAGCTGCGGCCCTTGGCATATGACCTGCCTCTTGACTTATGACGTTCCCACCCTGAGACCACCTTGCAGGCACCTCGTTAGAATCTCACTAAACAGGCCAGGTCCCAGCACACATCTCCCCCCTCCTGAATGCTGTCCCTTCCCTCTGCCTGGGGAGATTTCGCTGCTGACGTTGTCCTCCAGGAGCCGCGCTGGAACTACTATCTTCGGGAGCATTTCCCAGGTCTCTCTGAGCTGCTGAGGGACTCTTCTCTGTGACCTTCCCATCATTTTTCACGCCTCCTCTACCTCTCCCGAACCACTGTACTGTAATCACAAGTTTTCTCATATCTTCCATTAATAGAAGCACCATGATTATAGAGACTTTAACTTTGTCACTTCTGTATTCCCAGTGCCTAGATGGTGTCTGATCCTGGTAGGCACGCAAGAGGCTTCTTGAACAAAGGAATGGAAATAAATAAGGGTTTAATTGATGATCCAACTTCCACTTCTCTGCACTGTTTCTTCCTTCCCCTCTCTACGCCCATAGCCACCACTATGTGGACTTCTACCATCATTTCTCTCTCAGACACATGAGCGTGCCATCCTAATAATAAAACAATTCCTAGCCACTCTTTAATTGCCTTCATTTCCAACTCTAATTCCTAGGGGGCACCCAGCAAAGACGAGGCCGGTGCAGTGAGAAGTGAAGCAGGGATGGGTGGCCTGACCATTAATTGGATGGATATGGATAACCAGCCCAAATAATTTAATGCCCGCAGTAGGGAGGGTAAGTGACTGTGTCTGGCATTATTCTTCATGTTTATTTTTCTTTAAGAAACATGAAGTCTGTGGAAATCGTGTGTATGTTCCAGTTTGCATTCACTTGGCATGTTTACGTAGAGCAAATTAATGAGATGTATGCTGAACTTTCACTTTCCTTTCTGTGTGCTCATTGAATGGTGAGAGCTCTTTCTTCAAATGTCACCCCTGGGAAATATGCCTCCCACGAACAGAGGGGCGTTACAATACTGGGGAAAAAAAATAGAAATAAGAAAAAACCAAGCAAGAACAAGGAAACAACCGGATTTTAAACACACTGACAAGTTTTAACCCAAATCATCATGTTACAAGTCGTGAAACCAGAAAGAATATTAAAACAGTCTGTTTAGCTAATCAGATGAACTGTGATAAAATTTTTACATATGTATTAGTATGTTTTTAAAAAAGGAGTAAAATTTCAGGCTATTTTCTAAGTCTATTAATTTCTAGAATTAGAAAAGTTTGCTAATGGGAATATAGCAGACTAAATAGAGTTCATCTTATAAGTAGCTTCAAATGCATAGTTCTTTTATAAATGGTCACATAAAATTTCAATTTATAATAATATTTTGAGATAACTGGTTAATGTTGCTAAACTATTAAAATGCAGTGCTATCTACTGATTCATTTTCCTACTCAGAATGACAAATGCTTAGCATAATGAAGTACAAAGAAAAGTAAAAATGTAAACTATTATATAATTTTTTTGTGAGAAGTAACATGTCAGAAATTGATTTAAAAACTGAACATTCCTTTCTGCTTAGAAAAAAAAATAGATTTAAAAAACCACTTCTGCCCAGTTAGAGTAGACAGAGGAGTGCGTACTCTGCACATAGCTGCAGAGCCAAAGCCAACCACAGCATCACGAAGAAGTGGAACAGAGAGATATCGTGCACAGCACAGCCCTGCCTTTGCAAGAGATCTATTCTTTAGCGAGTTCCTGGGCACAGGTCCACGCCTTTCTTTGACAACTGTGCGGATGCATCTTGCAAAGCGCCGAGGTGGCCGATTGAGAACATAGGATGTTCCCTCCACGCAAGAGGCAAGGAGGCCAATTCCAGCCTGGGTTTCAGGAAAGTTTTTCTTCCAGAAGTAGCCCTTTACCACTCAAATCAAGCACCCAGGTGTCTTCGCCTCTTCTCGTGGGATGCTGGACAATAACCCCAAACTCTCCAGACTCGTTTCCGCCACAAGGGCCGGTAGAGTGTTTCCTATGAGATACCGAATACAATGTCTGATGTTCAAGGTCCAAGGCGTTAGCCTTCTGGCACCAAATTTCAAGTGCATTTTTTCTACAGAACTTTCCTGAATTCACTCTGCAGCTCACCAACAGGAAAGTACGGAAAGAAGAGTACTTGGTACTTTGGGACTCTGGGTGGAGGAGGGGTGGGCAGGACGTGATTACGGTCTGGGATCTGCTGGGAGCACTGCTGTTGACTGTAAGACATTCACTGCATTGTTTTCACCGTGAAATGAGATAAAGTGTAATAATATTCCTTGTAAACTACTAAGGTGCTAGCTTCACATATTAAAATTCTTAGTCATTTCGATCACCTCCCATAGTTTTTGTTTCTTAGCATTTTCTTGCATTTTCCTATGCTTCTCTTTTTGTGGTTGTTGGGAATTTTGGCTCCCATTTTCTTTATTGAATTTATTGGGGGTGACATTGGTTAATAAAATTATTCAGGTGTACAATTGTATAATATATCATCTGTATATTGTATTCTTACAATAAACTTAGTTTCCCGAAGAATGCCTAGTAAGCATAGAAATTTCTTTTCTTGAACTTTCTTCATAGTGCCTGGAGGACTTCTATTCATCCGGCTTGCTTGGTGAATTGCCAGTAGTTCAGCAGGTATTATGGAAATTCACTGATACAAGGAAGCCACCTGACCCACGCTAAATACAGGCTTCCGAACTTCCTTTTATCAGATGCTTATAATAAACCTGCCTGGTTGCTCAACGACAAAATTTCATTTGATGAATCAACCCATAAGCAGTAAGTTTTTCTATGAAAAGCACAAGTATTTACTGTTATAACAGAGATCAGAGTTGAATAGGATCCTATCTAGGACACATGCTAACATTACAAAAGTTCCCACAAACGTGATTATTACTTTTTAAATTTATTTTTGGTATTGACACTGTTATTCCAAGGTTTCCTCACTCCAAAACACCACAATGTAATGAGCTATGCGGTTTGTGCTGGATAAAGTCATTGCTTTATATCTGGATGGCCGAAACAGCCCAGCTGTTGTGCATTCTGTGTCTGCCCTCTTCCAGCTCGCAGAGAGGTGTCTTTTTCAGTGAGCAAGTGTAAGGCTTTGCCCCTGGAGTAACGCCAGCATCACGTCAAAGAGGAAACAGGCTTCGCTGTACCTGCGGGTTGATGTAATGGCTGTTAGGCACGGGTCCACAGAGAGAAATTTCACATAGCTCAGAGAAATTCGGCATCTGCCATCAGCCTCCCCGCCGTTCGACAGCGGCGTCTGCACGCCACGGGGAACCTGGTGTCAAAGGGTCCCTGATTCCAGGAGCCATCCTGCTTGTCACCGGGCTTTCTTCTGTCCACTGGCTGACACGCTTCTCATAAATCCGCAAACCTTCCATCGACTCAGGCTCAGATCGTGACTGTTCCCATTATACAAGAAAGAGTTAGAAAATAAACACTTGTAGCAGTTTCAGCTTAATGCTTTTTAGAATTGGGTTGGCTAGACAGCAAATCAAATATCCCCACCCCCCCCACTCTTCCATTAAAACAAACACACAAGAATCAAATAAAGCTTCAGATCGTAGACCTTTGTGGTCGCACTGCTGATGCTCGGAACTTGAAAATCGGACCCAGGGAACAGATGTGAGTCAGCTAGGAGAGAGATGTAAATCAGGAGGAGCTCCTGAGCTGACACAGTCAAGAAGACAATTCAGCTCAGGACGGGCCTGGCAGAAATCACGCTCTTTGAAAGCTAAGAGCTTGAAAACATTATGACTCTAAGCATCGATGCTGCGCTGTTGGTATTGTTGGCTGTGCGGTAGCTCGTCACAGAGATGCAGGATGAGGAGGCCTAGTGTGAGATGGGAATATGCATTTTGTAACATATCTACTATGTTGTTCAAGTCATCTGAGAGAGTGTCTCAACGACATAGTTTTGGGTGTCTGGTCTCCCCATGTCTTCACGGTCCTCACTAATTCTCATCTGATTACTGTGGTCACTGCAAGGACGCAAGGGGCCAAGGCTGTTTTTCCTCCCTCCCCTGGAAGTCCGCGCCACACCGTGCTGTGCGATGGACTTAAGCACAGAAAACAGCAGACCATGACAAGGAGTTGGCTCAGAGCTGTGAGGCAAGGCAGTCTCCTGTCTCCTTGACTGTCCCCACTGCCAGTGGTTCTGATACACTTCACCTCACTCACCGTGTCTAAAACATGGGTGACAATCTGAGACCCTTCAGTAGACGGTTTTCACTGTATCGGACCGCTCTGAGCTGAGTCATCCTGGGCTATACGGCTGACTCAGCTTTCTCAGCTTTCTGAGGCCTTGGCGCTGTTTCAGAACATTCTCAGCTGTGCCCACTCTGTCCACAGCACAGGTCCTACGTGCAGGGTAGACCTCGTGGAGGGAAAGGTGGACCCCCACTTCCTGAAGCTCCTGGTCTCTATGCCAACAGCTGGCTGTTGCGCTGGAGGGTCTGAAGGGTAGACGCACAGGAGATTCGACAACTAGGACTTCCCAGGACAGCTACTGTATCAACGGCATAGAGAGGGAAGTGATAACTCCACAGTGACTGGTAATGAGTGTAGATTCTACGGCAGGATACAATAATGCCAGAGCAGTGGAGAGCTGTTAACTGTTTTAAAGAGATTCCTCAGAGGCCAGAAATGGTTCCCTGTTTGGCCAAAACAAAACCATCACAGGAGGTAAGCTGTTGCTGGATATGGAAGTATTAAAAATGTCCTCAGCAAAAGCATACTGATGACAAAGAATTATCCACCAGCTGAGGGAACATGGCCTCCTTAGAGACAGAGTTCCAGAGGATCCCTCCAACAGGAGACAGGGCAGAGGGCATCTGCGGGAGGGTAGCAGGGATTGCAGGGCTGTGCCGGTGGTTTCTGATCTCGCCCCCCACCCCCCTGGTGCCCTGTCTTTGAGGTTTCTTCATAATAGAGTTGGGTGGGCTTGAAACCATTGTGATCTTTTTTTTTTTATTTGTTGCTATAATCTTCGTAGCTTTTTCTCTAGGCCTTTACTAAGACTTCAGCTTGATAGATTGTTCCTAATATACTTAAAATTTGTAACAGTGTCCCAGCCAGGTAGTTCAGTTGGTTAGAGCATCATCCCTATATGCCAAAGTTGTGGGTTCAATTCCCAGTCAGGGCACATACAAGAATCAACCAATGAATGCATAGAAAAGTGGAAGAACAAATTGATGCCTCTCTCTCTCTCTCTCTCTCTCTCTTCCTCTCTTTTTCTAAAGTCAATAAATAATAAAATTTGTAATACAAGTCAGTCTTCTGGATTGGTGGAAGGAGGGATCAGCCAGGTTGGTGCAGAAAATGATAGAGCAGAGAGGTAGCCCGATCTCAGGTCCACTTCTCTGGAATGGACATGTAGGTACAGTGACTGAAGACTAATTCCAGGAAGGAATTATATCCAGGCACTAATGTGAACTATAAAGACAATCTCATTTTTAAGTAAAAAAAGATTTATGTCTTCCAAATGCCATGATACACTAATTCCATAAAATTAATTCTGATGACAATAAAATTGTGACTGCAGAGACATTTTAGAAGCAAGATCCCAGTCCTCAGAGAACCTTGACTGAATTTTGACTCTCTAGCGCCTCCCTCCCATTGAGGCCTTACTGCAATTGTAGTGTTTGATTCTAACAATCCTACCAGCACACGGAATTAGCAGTTTTGCTTTTATACATACTTCCACTATTCTTTTGATTGGGATTTATTCTCCTTTTCTGAAATACTTTAATGGCCACCCAATTATCCTTCATCGCTCCTGTTTCTTGCACAGCCTCTGAGATTAAACATCAAGCCCCACTTGCCTGGGCTCCAGACGCCCAACGGCTCCATCAACCTCGGCAGCCTGGATCCATGGCTCCTCCCTGACGTCTGCCAGACCCTTTCTGCCCAGAGAGACACGTTTCCACACTCCTCAGTGATGTTGGGTGCACCAGCCCTCCTACTACTGCGATTTCCTCTCATGGTTCATCTCCTGGACTCCTCAGCTCTACCTGCGGTGGCCCGTCTGGGTCTGACTCGTCTCCAGGCCCCAGCCGGGCCCGGGGAACAATGCAGGCCCAGTGCCTGGCTCAGTGCGTACTTGTAGAATGGACCAATGCAGAGTCCTGGCAGCCTAGAAAGAGGACTGAAAAATCTCAGGTCCTTCGGCCAGCGCAAGCCATACATAATGGTCTTAGCCAAATCCACTTAGCAACGTGGAACTTTCTGACATTCCTGAGGTTCTACTGTGCTTCTGAGGGGCAATGCATTACAAATCAATAACCAGGGATGTTTTCCTGGCTGGGTGGCCAAAATGTACCCCAAAAGCCAGTAAATCGCTGTCTTGCCTCTTTGATCTACGCAGTGGGGATAACGTCAGCCTCATGCGGTGGTTGCCATGGTTGGCTGAGACACACCATGCGAAAATACTATTAAAAGTACCAAGAACCATACAAACATTAGTGTTATTGTTTTATTTTACAAATGCGAGATACTGAGTTGATCATTTACTTGTCTGTTTCTTCTGCATTTTTACATGTGTAAATATATGGACAAATAAAAAAAAATAAAGGCAAAAAACTCCTTAAAAGTCTCCAGACCAAATATTTTCAGTATTCCTTACTATGCTTCTAAATATTTAATAGATTATTAGTAGACACAAACACAGAAGACACTATTTCACATTTGCATGTTAATGAAAAATCATGAATTATACATTATTTGCTGTGTGGAGTAATGGAAACAGTATTCATTTTTTATAGCTATAAAAACTTAGATTGTCTCCTGAAAAACACATCCAATCCCCGCGTAACGGTGCCAGAGAGATCGGCAAGCTTTTTAAAACCATCTCCAGTGAAATGAGATAGATTCGTCTGTGCTGCTTTGCAACACGCCGGTGTGAAAGTTCATTTTGAACCAAATAGTTTTAATCATGTCATTACTAATGTGTATTTGGTCATCACTGAAGAATGGGGTTTTAATATGAATGTTGCATTTTAATAAACGGCGGGGAAAGCAAGTCGACCTGAGTCAGCAGGAAGCGGCTACACCCCAGAGAACAGCCTGATTGTGTTAGATTCATCCAGAACACTGCCTAGTCCAGAGTCAGTCCAAGAAGAAACAACTGGCTTTATTCGAATGATTAGGCTTGCAGCGGCTCAACTGTGAGACTCACACATTCCCCTATTATTTCTTGACCCTGTGCCAAAAACTCCCACTTACAGTAATAATTAGAATTCGTGTTTGCAGGGCATGCCTCCATCTCTCTAACAAACAGGAAAAAAAACAAAACAAAACACCAAACCGCGGTGCTCCCAAACGATCCCGTTAATGAAAATTTCCTTGACTCTTTTTGATTAATACAGCTCAATTTCCCTAACTCTCTCCTGTCATGCCGAGCAAGGCCACGCTCTGCCACTCGGCCGCTGCGAGTGCTGTCGCTGGGCCTGCCGGTCCCGCCCTTTTCAGAGGGGCCACTGTTCCCTCCCGCCTCTCGTTACCTTCTGAGAAATTCACTTTATTGCCCTGGTCCAGGCACATTCACGAGGCTGTCTGGGAGGGCTGCCCTCAGGGCCGTGTGCATTTTTTGTCTAGCAGCGTGGGAAACTGTAAGTACGTCAAATATACAGGGCCCGGCAGAAGGAAGGCCTGCTGGAGTGTGGTGGGCAGGGTCAGGATATGGCTGTAATAATTCATAGTTTCCACTGGAACCTTTCACCTAAAATGGCATAGGGCGTGCCTGAGTGTGACAGTGTTCTGTTCCAGAATGACATGCTCATGCATTTGTAATCAAAGAGTTGGTGAGAAAATAGGGGCGTGATTTGTGCCGGACCCTGCCTAGCCAATCACCATCGGCTGGAATTAGCGCACACTACACATGGTTGTGCCCCCTGATCTAACCAGAGACATGTCAGTGAGAACAGAGTGCAAGGGCCTGGAGACCTTGTAGGAGTCAAGGGAAGGGTTATGTGTGCCTCGCCCACCTGAACCACCTGAACCACCCCAGGCGTCTGGCTGCACTCACTCGGCACCTTCCCTTCCCGGAGGGAACGATGAGGCGGGAGTCATGTCACAGTCCTGCAGTTCTTACCCCTCCCAGTGGCCTCACACACACCCAGCGAGTTTAATCCTTCGTGGGCAGGACCTAATGGGAAATCAGTTAGGAACCATGATGTGTGAAAAACGAGCAGGATAAAAATAATCAAAACTTAAAAACACACTTAGAAGAAACCTGACTGCTAAGCCAAGTGTGATCTCAGTTCCTTGTCAGAGATGGAACTGAGGATGGAGCCCCCCCAAACCTGGACGGAGCCCCACAGCGCTGCCCCACGGGCAGAGGGAGTTCAGAGTTCTGGACCTCAGAGTTCCTCCTCCTCAGGCCGGAGAGTGAAGCCTGCACTTCAGCCCCCTCGCTGCCTTGGCGTCCTGCTCACAAGAGCGGGGTGGGGCTTGAACACTCTACCTGGCTCCACGCTGGTCATTCCTGAGCTCAGTCTGTCCTTCTTGGCTGTGCTTTCTACACAGCACTGGGTCCCCACGCTCCCTGCTTGGCTGGCCAGTGTCCCTACACGTTGGGCCCTCCGGCCACAGTCCCAAGCCTGGGCATGGCCACGGTCCTGTCCGGGTCAAGGCCAGCTGTATGCTCTTCCCAGAGCCGGGCCTGCCGGCTCCCCTTTAGCCCACTCGGTGTCCCCCCTGAAGCTGGCCTCTTTTAGGCACTAGGGACAGTGTCACCACCCACTCCCGGCTAGCGTCTCTTCACAGTCTGAAATGACCTGCTCACGAGTGTCTCTGCCTGTTTATTGTGGGGTCCCCACAGAACGTAAGCTTCCTAAGAACAGGACCTCAGCCTGTGACACTGGGACTCTAAAGCTGGCACCTAGGAAACTGCCCCCCCACCCCCAGCAGGGTCTCCATTCCACTGTGGACGGACGCAGTGAACGTGGCAGTGGGCAGTTCACTCGGAGGGACAGACAGCAGGGAGCCCTTGTGTTCGAAGGCCTTGTCCTCTCTCCCCAGTCTGTCCTCTGCCCTAACACTAGGGCTCCCCATCTCTGTGTCTCCAGGGTCCCCACTCTGTCTCCTCTCCAAGATAAAACACAGTAGCAACAGCACTAGGTGAGCACTGCCACGTGAAGTATCTCACGACTGGATCACAGTGGAGTCTTTAGAACTCACCACATGGGTTAGAGTGGGCTGAGGCTGAGCGATTAAACGAGAGGCGGAGCTTATTTTCAAGTGCGCACCCGCCGGATACCAAGCGCTGCGCGGACACTACGCGCAGACAGGCCCGCACTGGCTGGTTCGGAGCAGAGCCCAGCAGACGGTGGCACACACTATTGCTTCGCTCATGCTCGCCCTATCCTGGCACCGATGCCTTCACCGAATAATCAGAGAAATGGGTCCGTTGGGGCGGGTCCCGTTTCCCCACGAGGGGAGTACGAGCCCCCTGACGAGGGGACACGCCAGACAGATGGCCGGAGTGACAGCTTCTGTGTGCAGAGCACAGACTGAGCGTCAGTCCCGTGAAGCGCGGTGACAACCCTACGTGGTCGTGCTCGGGTTTACAAATGGGGAAACCGAGGCACGATGGAGGTCAATAAGTCGCCGGAGGTCACGCCGCGAGCCAGCCGCGGAGCTGCCACTCGCACTCACCTGTGTGACTGCAAGGTGAAGTGGGCTCCATCGCCTCTAGACCCACGGCCCCAGCGACAGAGGCCGGGGCTGGGCTCGTTTACTTGGCCCGTGTCTTAAATTCACCTTTAACTTGCTTTTCCAAGGGACATCTGGTGTGAGGTGAGCCCTGAAATAAATCACCTCCCGGTTTTGGCAACGTTTGGTAGTGCTTTCATCTCGTGATTATATTTAATATTAGAATGATAAAAAAGAGGGTAGTCTTGGATGAATAATCTATTTTTCATTAGATGCAGATGGGCCATCAAGCTAACTGTATCATTAATCACTTTAATATATCTATCATCGTGGCTTTCTCTGGAATTGTTTCTTTCTCTGTCGAAGAGAAACATGAAATAAAAAACTGTCGGACGAAGTCATGCAAAGAATTCACTGGCATTTTCAGTTTTCTTTTCAAGTTTTTTTTTTTTTTTTGGTCGCCTTTGTTAAGATCCCTTATTAAATAGATAGTAGTTAGACAGATAATTTCATTCAGCCACTGAAGCTTAAATAAGAAAGGATTTTAAAAGGAAGAAGAAATAGTTGTACAAAAACTCCTAAAGTACAGGCAAGTTTTAATGAGAGTTACTTCATTAAAACCGAGACATTCTTTTAAGAAAGTCACCCAAGAGGAAGAAAAAAATATGACAGTTAGAGGTTTGTGGATCAGGCATTTTAGTAATTAACCACCGAATTCCCAGATGATAAGGCGGAAAGCAAGTCATGTCTTGGAGAAATTGCCCTCTGCAGGGAAAGGGGGGAAAGTGGCTTTCGATTTTGACAGCACAACCTCACATCGGCACTGTCTTCCTCTCTGCCGCTTCAAGGGGCTCTGCCCCCCCGCCCCCCCTTCTCCCCCCCTCGTAAAAACCACCAGCCCCCGTCTATTCATCATCTCCCAGCCCAGCGCCCGACGCTGTCTGTTACACGTGGATTCCGGCAGAAATACTCAGGGGGCTCTGTGAGGAGAGACGGCAAACTCTGGGCTCCTCTGTGTGCGGAGTCTCAGCCTGCAATGGAGTTTTAATTGCTCATGGAGGGCAATGAAAACAAAGGGTCCTGCTTCTGGAATGTCTTCGCTCTGGTTTACCCATGCAATGTGACGTTAGTCGTCTCGTGCTGTATGAATAGAGAGTTTTGGGCTGCCTTGGAGAAGCATGGGGTTGAAGCCCCCCCCCCTTTTTTTTTCTATTAGCTTGGGCAGTTCACTGGGGCCGCGGTAACCTGTGTGATGGGAGGCTGTGTACACAGGAGCACTGCTTTCCTCCTCTGCAGGAAGCTAAAACACAGTGAATCTCACATCCTTCTAAATGCTCCCGAAGCGTTCACTGTGCTTGTGGAGGAGGAAGTCCGGCTGCGGGGAACAGAAGCGAGAACTTGAAGTGAGCGCTTTGTTGCCGTGGTTCTCAGAATGGGCCGTGACCAGAAGCTTCCAGCCCTCAGGCCCCATCTAGGGTTGCTGATGATGGGAGTAGCCTGCGACGGGGCCCACGAGCTCGAGTTCTTTTCAAAGCTCCTCTGGTATTTCCAGGTCACAAGGGGTGATGAGGAGGACCATTGAGGGGGAGCAACTTCACTGCCAGCGTGTCTGAACTATTTAGGGGACCGTCTGCAGGTCTTTCGTCTTTCCGTGTCTGGCTTCAGCCATCAGACAGAGTTGTCATGATGATGAACTCAACCAGGCCAGTGAAATGGCCCAAACACAGAAAGTGTTAGAAAAATAAGCAATGAAAAGGAAATGAAAAAAAAATCTCTGAAATCGTAGAATCCTGAGGTCCACGGTAGATTCCAAGGTGAGTTGGAATGCAGGATGTCTGTTTGGCACTAAGCAGATCCTTTCTTGTTTCTTAGCTGTATTTCCTGACCTGCAGGGTGGAAACAATGTATTCAACCTGGAGGAAGACGGAGACAGGTACTCCTGGGTTATGCCAGTGCAAGGGTTAAGATACAAGATATTTAAGGCACAATTGCAGCTCATTCTGTTTTGGTTTGGTTTTGCTCTATTTCTTCCCAAGTCTTTCTGAGGATCTCCAGTTCATCGGTGTACCAGCACATGGTAGCTATGGAGCCGTGCCCCTTACCTGCGATTTCCCTTTCTGTAGTTTCCGTCACCCGCGGTCCACTGTGGTCCAAAAATATCAAACAAAATAATTCCAGAAGTAGACAAGCCATGACTTTTAAATTGTGCCCCTTCTGAGTAGCATGATGAAATCTCGCACCCACCCACTCTGTCCCTCCTGGGCCTGGAACTCTCCCTTTGTCCAGCATCTCCACGCCGCAGGCACTAGCCGACTGCTGGTCCCTAGGGGCTGTCTCGCTGGCCAGAGAGATTGTCACGGTTGGGCGGGGCTCGTGTTCAGGGCATCCCTATTTTACTGCAGATTGGCCCTGAAGAGTAAGGCTAATGATGCGGGCCATCCAGGTGCCAAAGAGAAGCCGGGGAGTGCTTGCCTGGGGGGACAGGTATGTGTGCAGGAAACCCAGCCCACAGGGTTCGAAACTAGCTGAGGTTTCAGGCGCCCCGCGGAGGTCTTGGAATGCGTGCTCCGTGGTTAAGGGGGGGGGCTACTGTGGTGTCTGATCATCACGTCATGATTACGTTTTTATTATGCCTCAGTTTCTTCACCTGTAAAATGAGGGTAGTCAACTACATCGTTCTAAAAATGCTCTCCCAGCAGCAGAAATCTATGCTTCTTAAAAAGTGAGAATTGGTACATCCTTTCTATTCACTCGATTCTCGGGGTGTGTGCGAGAGGTCCCAGCCTAAGCTCCACCATGCTTAGTGACAGCATCGCTGTGGGAGAACCCCAGGAGGATTCTGAGAGTTCATGGATGAGAATCCCTTTCCTTTCTGGAAGCCCAGGGGCACCTTGACCTCCACCAGGTTTAACTCATGGTGTCAGGTGCTGAGACCTAAGTCTGCCTCAACCCCGAAGGCTACTGACGCGCGCTGCCCCCAGAAGAGGCGGCAGAGGCCGGCTCATGGAGAGACAGAGGCCAGCCCCTCCCTTAGATGCTGTGGCCACATTTCTGATGCTCGATTTGGGGAGGAAACACAGTTTTGTATTTGCAACAGCGTCTAAGACAAGGAGCAGGAAAATGCTGCGCTGTGTTGGTAGGTGCACGGGTCTGGCGTGAATCTGTAAGCTGTCCTCTCTGCTGGCTCATTTCCTTTAGGGTTTACACACACTCAGCTTTCTCCAACCTCAAAACAAAAACAGAAGGAAACAGAGGTGGAAATGCCTCCCTTCCCCCCCACTGTTCTCTCCCCGCTCACACCCAAAGAGCCAGCTACACCTGCTGCCTGGCTTTCATCTCCGCCCGCTCGTTCCTCCATCCCAGAACCCAGAACCTGGCTGTGGCTCTGCCTTTGGCCCAGGTAGGCAGCGACCTCCCAGGTGTCCATTTTAAAATGCCAGCATGTCCCTCATTGGCGCTCCCTGACCAGCACCGCACCTTGGATTCCCCGGACCACTCCTCTTCTCTCAGGCCTCCTCCTCCCTCCCTTGGGTTTAAAACCTTGGCTGCTCCCATCTCTTGTCCCTCTGCCCTGTCCCTGCTTCCTTGAGGCTCCCGTATGCCACCTGGTTCTTAAACACTGGTGCCCAGAACCCATCCCTAGGTCCTTCTGATTATCCCGCTCATGCTTCTTTAGAGGCACGGTGGGAGGGAGCTCGTGGCAGAGCAGAGGGGTGGTGTGAGAGGGTGGGCGGGAGCTGTCCTGCCTGTGGGCAACTCCAGGGACAGCAGCAGTCCCCAGAAAGCTCTGTGATGTCAATGGCAGGCTCTCCCTGCCGTGGCTGAGGCCACATGCATTTTCTGGGAGGGCCGTCAGCAGGCCGGAACAGAGAACGGCAGTCTGCAGAGGGACAGAGGATGGGACTGGCTTTCCATCCAAACTCCACAGCTCCCAGGTGTGTGCTCACTGCTCTGCCTCCCTGCTGGGGTCCGAAGTCCTCACAGGACATTTTGGCACAGATGTCTCACGTGCTCTTTAAACTCAGCGTATACAGCACTGAATTCAACATCTTTTCCGTCCTCCTACACCCAATACTGCTCCCTCTACAGGATTTCATCTTTTTTTTGGTGGTGACTGGGAGCTTCACTAACCTAGGAAGCCCACATCAGAAAACTAAGTCACCCCCACTCCTTGTTCTGCCTCACTCCCAATCGGTTCTTGACCTCTGGAGGCCACCCGACTCCAATCTCCCTCCCATGCTCACCATTCCCACTTTCTTTCTATTTTTCTCTGAACTCTTCTGCATTGTTCTAGGCCTCACTGTTTCCAATCAATGCTTCACCCACCATCCAGAATTGCCTTTCATAAATTAGCATCTGATCAAGTAATCCTTTTGCAAACAAGTTCTTTCAGGTAAGGTGGGAAGCCCTTAGATAACGTTCAAAGCCTCCTTGATCTGAACTTGACACCCCCTTGCTATACTTTGCTCCATCCCTCCTCCTGGAACTTGAATTTCAGCCACTCCAAGCAACTGTACTTCCCCCAGGGCGTTGTCTTATGTCACACCCTTCTTCCTCTGTGCTCGCTCTTGGTGGGCTTGGAACGTCCCCTCCCCCAACCTCTCCTGGCTCATCCCCCCTCCAGCTGCAAAACAGGGTCATCTTGCCAGGAAACAGAGCCTCACCCAGCAACACGAACTCGGCCCCTTATGACTCATCACTAGTCTGATTGTTTTTCCTTTGGGACATCTTTTCCTGCAAGATGGTGAGTAATTTTGAGATCCGAGTCACGGTGGGTGATGTATCTTCGATTCTCTGGTCCCCAGTGGTGAACGAATGGCATGTAGATGTTTAACAAATGTTTGCTGATGTGGGCAGGGCCCATGGACACTTCCGCTGAATATGATGCATTTTAGTGTCAGAGGGATCAAGTTACTTACTTAATTCATTGTTGCCATCATCACATTAGAAGCATGAGGGAAAGCTAAGGATGCTTTCCCAGGTAGGCGACTCGACCAGAAGCTCCTGTCCCAGCACCCTGCTCTCTGTCCCACCACGGCTCCTCCTGGGAGCCCACATGTCCCAGCTCGCACTGTGTCGAGCCAGGGGCTGAGCAAGCCCAGGGATCCTCACGACAGCCTGATGGCATTGATACTGCTCTGCTCCTACGATCCGGGAGAGAAAACCACGGCACAGAAAAAGGACCTCTCCCAGGATGGCGTTTTTAAAAGAGTCAGAGCAGGGATTTCATCACGGACCCCAGAGTCCGGAGCGTGTAAAGCACAAGGGAAAAGAGGCTTCGGGACACCTGGGTTCTGATCCCTGCGCGCTTTTATCAGGCCCGGGGACCTTGGCTGGGTCACCAGGGCTCAGCCCCTCCGCCTCCGCGAACGGGGAGCATAAATGGATGTTCACCATGGTTCTGTCTGTCTGACTCCTGTTTTGTTCCTTCTATCATGGGTCAAATGGCGCTTTGTAAGCTCAGTGAGAGAGGGAATCATCATGTGTCTCTGACAGCCAAAAGTCCACTGGCAAAAAGGGAAGTTAAAGAAAAGAGCCGTGCCCCAGAGAAGTGACCAGGGCTGGCCAGGGCTGCCCACCTCCTGCAGGGAACCTCAGGGCACCTTCGCCTCTGCCTGTTTTCAACGACCTCACCTGCACTTTCCAAACCAGTTCGCTAGGGAGACAGTGGACAGAGCGGCTGCTCATGCTCTGTTAGGCCCTCTGGAGTTTTACCCTTTGCTTTTTTTGCCAGGTTGACTGAGAAAGCACCTTCACAGAGCTCGGGTGTCTGCACGGAAGAGGGAAGCCACTCAGTGGCTCATTTCTCTGAAGCTGAGCTCCCCACCCCCCAGCTACAGAAGATAGGAGACACATCTCTCTCGGGGGTGCACTGGCAGGGAAGCAGCCTCTGTCCCACGGTAGTTTCTGCCCAATCGTCCCAGGTGTGAGACCACGGTTGTTATGGTGCCCAAGCAACTTAGGGCCAAGTGTGTGTGAAGAAATTAAGTGTCTACACAAGAAGATCCCTTTCCAATGTAGATCTCTTAAATGTGTGTTAATCAAAGGTCAGCAGCCGCGGCTTTGAACCCCAGCCTTCAGGTCGGGCTCTGCTGCCAGCTCCCTCCACAGTCCCATCGGTCTCATCTCTCCGAGTCTATGCCCCGTTGCCCCCAAACCGCGTCATTGGACAAAGCCGAGGTCCTAAGTTCCCTGGAGTTCTAATATCCTCTGAGGCTGCTTTTTGCTAAGGCTCCAGAATTTGAATTTATTCTGCTGACCCAGATATTGCCACGAAAGGCTCTTTCGTCGAGTGCATTTCACACAGCTCCGAATTTCATGCTCAGTGGAAAACACACGGGAGAAAAACAACCACCTCCACTTCCTCTCCATCGAGTCCAAGGAGTGCAGACGTTTCTCACGGGTGAGCTGCCATTTCCCCACAGTGCCCTGCCTTGGAGCCCCCTGGTCCCGAGTCACAACCAGCCCAGTTGTGGGTGGAAGTCACTTGCCTCCCTACATTTGGTCTGAGTTAAGTTTGAATGAAAAAATTGCCAATAAAACCCAGAACGTATATTTTTTCTTGGAAGCCAACATATTGCTACAACTAAATGGTTTTTTGGACTCTGAATCAACTTTATTTCTTGCCATTTTGTTCTTTTGAAAATAAGAAAATCTCATTTCTAGTTCATAAAGTGGCATGAGTTCTCATTTTTCCATCCTTTGGAAGTCAACTAGTAATTCACACAAATTAAATCAGCGATGTTGCCTTTCATTTACTCATGACAAACTATAGGGTTCAGCAGTTTTGCTCTGATAACCTTTAAAATGTATTAATTCCCTCTGATTTGCATAGGATTTTGTTCCCCCCTTGCCGCAGCTTCACTCTCCAAGGCAGAAATGCCCCGTGGTTTTTCAATATATTCCTCCTTTTCTTCCTTTTACAGTGGCTCCTAAATTTGAGATTTCAATATTTCAAGAAATTGCACCAAGAAACCTCATATGGTTTTTCCATTTCTGTGAACATTTAAGGGGCTAAACAGAGAAAAATCATTCCGCGGAACTAGGGTGGGGGGTTGCTTGCAAATGCGGAGATCTTAAGATGATTGCATTCAAATGATTTTTTTCCCAATCGTGATCCATGGGCATTACACAAATATTTCCACAAATCTGCCTAAAGCTCCTAATATCAATATATCACCACCTCTGGTGCTACACCAATGACAAACATTGGTGTTCTGAAAAAGAGATTCCTAAGGTGATTCTGATTGGGGTGCCCTGGGAGGCCAAGGCTGCTCTCTGCTCCCTTAAAGGCCCCACTCTGGCTCTGGACGGAGGACGGCTGGGACCCCAGATATAACTGGGGGGAGGTGACGCCAAAGTTCAGACAGTGGGCTTGGCTTGTTAGACAGAACTCCCGTTTTTTAAAAGAACTATTACAACCATACACTTTATATCTAGTTAAACCTATGGCAAAAAATAAAAATTAAATAAGAACCAAACCAAAAAACGACCAAATGACCAAACAAACAAACAAACAAAACCCTCCTTCAGAATTTCAGATGGTTTTGGAAATGTTTGTCGTGGTTACAGGCAGTGAAATCACACACAGTGAATTTGACTGACTGACTGAACACACCACAATTTTAGTTTTTTCTTTAAAGTAATTTTTTTAGATATGGGCTAGAGCTTCGCCCAGGGGTCAACAATACAGGGTCCAGCACAAATATCGCCCCCTTTCTGTTACAAAATCGTAAGCATGTCATTCTGTAATAGAACACTATCACCCTCGAACACACCGCATGACATTTCGGGCGAAATGTTCAAATGAAAACTATACATTCTTCCACCCATAGTATCACCCAACCCACCACGCTCACGCAGGCCTTCCTTCTGCTGGACCCTGTATGTACATTTTTTTCTGTAAACTGCCAGGCAGTGTGCGGATTTGACCCATGGCCTAGAGCTGGTCCTGATCTGGATTGAAACTCCGTAGTAATCCTCAGGCCACTTCCTTTCATTAATACTGATTAGTGCGCCCATCCCCTCCCATTGTAATTTTTCCTATTTTAAGACACTTGTGATGGATCGCTGTTGCTACATTCTCAATAGTTCTCATACCACCTAATATTTATAGTGCTTCACTTTAAGGTGCTTCATATAAATACATATATAGAGAGTGATATTTTCATTATATATGCAAATCTTCACAACAGCCTCATGACAAAGGTTAATAAAACTTTTCCTGTGGTATTTCTTGGTTCTCTTCTTTTATAGATTCCACTTTTCTTCTAAGCATTATCTTTCAACGTTTCCCATGGCCCCTTGCAAGTCTCCTAGGTTGCAATCTACCTGGACTATTTGCTATTCCCTGAATATTCTCCTGCCTTTCATCTTGATGGCCTTCTGAATGTTCTTCCTTTATCAGGATGAACTTCCAGCCCCCCCCCCCCCATCTCCTTGTCTCCTGTCTCCTTTCTACTTACATAATTAGTAGAACTTTAGAAAAATCCAATTGTTAAAAAAAAAACCCCAAAAACCCCAAACCTGCCCTCCTCGCTGTGGCTCAGTCGGTTGGGCACTGTGCAAAGAGAAAAGTTGCTGGTTCAATTTCCGGTCAGGGCGCATGCCTGGGTTACAAGTTCTTTGTCCACAGCTGGGGCGCAAACGAGAGGCAACCAATCAATGTTTCTCTCTCACACACATATTTTTCTCCCTCTCTTTGTCCCTCCCTTCCCCTCTATCTAAAAATAAATAAAATCGGAGAACCAAGATGGCGGCATAGGTAGACACACTGTGCCTCCTCGCACAACCAGAACTGACAGAAAATCGAACGGCAAGGAAGTCCGACACCAAGGAAATAAAAAATAAACATTCATCCAGACCAGTAGGAGGGGCAGAGACGGGCACGGGGGTGGAGAGGACTCGTGTGGCTGTGGTGGGACCGAGACTGGCGGAGTGTGGGACGAACGGGGCAGGCAGTCTGACCACTAGCAGACCCTGCGGCCCCACATTCACACAGATAAACCGAGAGGGCCGGACTCAGAGTGGCAGAGAACAGGGCAGGCAGAGCAGCGGGTAGCACCCGGCAGCCCCACATTTGCACACAGATAAACCGGACAAACGGCGGGGAGCAAAGCAGACTGCGCAACCCAGGGCTCCAGCGTGGGGAAATAAAGCCTCAAACCTCTGATTGAAAACGGCGTGGGGGTTGGGGCGGCAGCAGGAGAGACTCCCAGCCTCACAGGAGAGGTCATTGGGAGAGACCCACAGGGGCCTAGAGTGTGCACAAGCCCACCCACTCGGGAACCAGCACCAGAGGGGCCCAGTTTGATTGTGGGTAGCGGAGTGAAAGACTGAGGTCTGGTGGAGAGGGGAGCGGGCGCCATTACTCCCTCTCGGCCCCTCCCCCACATACAGCGTCACAGCGCAGCAACCAGCGTTACCCTGCCCCGGTGAACACCTAAGGTTCCGCCCCTTAAAGTAACAAACTCGCCAAGACTAAAAAAAAAAAAAAAAAGGCCCAAATGACAGAACACTTCAAAGCTCCAGAAATAATTCAACTAAGCAGCGAACAGATAGCCAACCTATCAGATGCACAGTTCAAAACACTGGTTATCAAGATGCTCACAGAATTGGTTGAATCTGTTCGAAAACCCGATGAAAAAATGAAGCCTATGCTAAGAGAAACAAAGGAAAATGTACAGGGAACCAATAGTGATGCGAAGGAAACTGGGACTCAAATCAACAGTGTGGACCAGAAGGAAGAAAGAAACATCCAACCAGAAAAGAATGAAGAAACAAGAATTCGGAAAAATGAGGAGAGGCTTAGGAACCTCCAGGACCTCTTGAAACGTTCCAACATTTGAATTATAGGGGTGCCAGAAGGAGAAGAGGAAGAACAAAAAATGGAAAACTTATTTGAACAAATAATGAAGGAGAACTTCCCTAATCTGGCAAAGGAAATAGACTTCCAGGAAGTCCAGGAAGCTCAGAGAGTCCCAAAGAAGCTGGACCCAAGGAGGAACACACCAAGGCACATCATAATTACATTAGCCAAGATTAAAGAGAAGGAGAGAATCTTAGAAGCAGCAAGAGAAAAGGAGACAGTTACCTACAAAGGACTTCCCATAAGACTGTCAGCTGATTTCTCCAAAGAGACCTTACAGGCAAGAAGGGGCTGGCAAAAAGTATTCCAAGACATGAAAGGCAAGGACCTACATCCAAGATTACTGTATCCAGCAAAGCTATCATTTAGAATGGAAGGGAAGATAAAGTGCTTCTCAGATAAGGTCAAGTTAAAGAAGTTCATCATTACCAAGCCCTTATTATATGAAATGTTAAAGGGAGTTACCTAAGAAAAAGAAGATAAAAAATAGGAACAGTAAAAATGACAGCAAACTCACAGTTATTAACGACCACACCTAAAACAAAAACAAGAGCAAACTAGGCAAACAACTAGAACAGGAACAGAGCCATAGAGATGGAGATCATATGGAGGGTTGTCAATAGGGGAGTGGGAGGGGGAGGGGGGGGGGAAAGGTACAGAGAATAAGTAGCATAGATGATAGGTGGAAAATAGACAGGGGGAGGGTAAGAATAGGAAATGTAGAAGCCAAAGAACTTATAAGTATGACCCATGGACATGAAATACTGGGGGGGAATGTGGGAGGGAGGGGGTGGGCAGGATGGAGTGGAGTAAGGGGGGGGAAATGGGACAACTGTAATAGCATAATCAATAAATATATTTAAAAATAAATAAATAAATAAATAAAATCTTTAAAAAAATAAAAATAAAATAAAACCCTTAAGGCTCGTTCCTACTCTGCTCCTTTTACACCTGTGTGTGAATGCACGTAGATGGATACATATGTATGTTTGTGTTTACGTAACTAGTTTGCACCTTTCTCTGTATCCACTTTGAAGTCACATTACTTCTTTGTCCAATGCTTGGGAAATAAGGTACCAATGTGACTGAGACCCAAATTGGCCCCATGCTTCCTTATTCTGCGCTGACTGCTGCCGTCAGTGAGTGACTTGTGGCTCAGCCCGCTAATAGCTCCTCTACACGGGCTTAAAACCAGCAGAGGTGGGTTCTTTAAAGACAAAAATTATAACAGTTGAGAAATTAGAAGCCTTCTCATATTATTGTATTGCTCTCCTTTCATCTTTCGCCTTCTGATGTTTTCTTTTCATTTCTTCCTTGATGTCCTGAACGCATTACCGGACATTTTAATGAGATGTGGCCAGGTCCAGCCCTGGCCCATAATTAACTCCTTCCCCTCTGGCAGACTATTAGCATTTTATGGAGTTTCTAGCCTCTGGGGTTAAAGTGTGCGAAAGTGTGTATCACCTGCACAATCGCCAGAATAAGGTGCTTCTAAATAACAAGCGATGAATTCCACGGAAGAAGTCAACTTCAAATAGATGCCAGGGATGGGGGAAGAGAAAGAGCAGAAAGATACAGGCTCAGACACAAAGGTGATGTTTGTTTTGGCCCACTTGGGGGAAGTGCCACATGTCTGAAAGAGAAGATGAGGCTGAGGAGGAAATTGTCACGGCCGTTGTCCCCAGGGCGAGGCCTCTAGTCCCGGAGTCTCAAGAGAGACAAGGGTGGAAGACACTCAACTATCACCCTCCATGCCACAAAGCAAATTCCAAGTGGGATGCGGGGCATGTAATGTTCCAGCTTCCAACGCAGTGACCCGACTTCTCCTCCAGGAATGCAGGTTGAGACCTGGACAGGTATTGCCAGACGTGTGCATGTGGCCTGTATCCCCGCATCACTTGGGGGGGCGCCGATCATGTGACATTCTGAAAGGGTTCAGCTGGGCGGCACAGAATGCCTACGACATAAAGCATACAACACATACTGCCGAGAGAGCCTCCATTTTGGTTTTAAAGTCTTGCCAGCTCTATTCCTTTTCTTTCTTCAAGTGGCTGCACTTTTTTTTTTCATGAATAGCACATTATTCTAAACGCACCTAAATGAAATCTTCATAGCATTCTGCCATCGCCCACAGTCTTTACTGCTCAGGTCTTGGGCCATTTCAGTGGGGAGGAGCCCAGTTGTCTCCAAAGGCTGGAGGAAAGGTTGGGGAGTTCAGGAGCCACCCCATAACCGGTTCCTGTGGCCTCATCCACCCCCAGACCTTTGTCGCTGAGGCCACAGCCCGGGCGTCTCCACAGAACATGCAGGCTCCAGGGCTCTGGGGCTGATTAATGCAACGAGCAGCTTAACAGTTCCCAGGGCCCCCTGTATGTCACATCCCCCCACCTGGGAGAGCAGCTGGCCCTGGCAGCAGAAATGGCCGATGTGGGGACGTGTGGCCCCTGCTGGAGATTCAGCCCCTGCGCCCCTGCCCTGGCTTTTCCTCCCCCTCCTGCATGTTGTTTGGTTTGCTGACTTCCTGTCCCCTCCCTATCAGCACTTCCACGTCTCCGATGGGGAACAACCTCCTTCCATTGGGCGGATTCCAGGGGGGCCTCCATCAGGTCTCCTACCCAGTCATGCCTTAACTCAGGGACAGCCATTGGATGCAAGTGAGGCCACCCAAATGTCTATGGCTGAGAGCGTGCAACCTGAATCCAGGACACAAGGTAGAAATGACAGTTGCGTGTCGTCTTCATTCCAGACATTGGCAGCGGGCCGTGCTCCGACAGCTTTGCTATGAGCGATCAGCACGATCTCAGCGTCACCAAAATGGAAAACTCCACGGGCCCGTCCACACCCAAGCCTGGTGTCTAGCTTTTCCAAAGAGTCCGCGAGCTTCCAGTACGCCCCCCCAATATTCCCTTTTGCCGAAGTTAGCCATAACCTGGTTCTCCTGCGGCAACCGCGGAAAACCAACTGCTGGCTCCAGGCAGGGGGTTAGAGGTTGCCAGGTGCTTCCAAGACAGTCAGGGAAGTGGTGTGTGTGTTCGTGTGTGTCTGTGGGCACAGGGACGCTTTCATTGGGTGGCTGGAAAAACTAACATACAAGGTGAATTTTTTTTCATGCTCTTCTCTACTCAGGAAGCTAGCTAGCTCTATACATTTCCATGCTTCCTCAGCAAATTATAATGAAAAATTGCATGGGAGGTGTTCCCTACTATATAAATGTCTTGTCTCTCTTGAGATACCACCATAATGTTCTCGGTTCTTAATATGGTGAACGGGCCAGGAAGGGAAAGCCCGTTGCCTGCTACTAAGGCCGAGGGAGACGGATTCTCCCAGTGGCTACAGCTCTGTCTGCAGTCACCTGCGCTGCAACACCTGCCTTCCCGGTGCTGCCCTTCCAAACATCCCCCCCCCAGTGCTGGAGAGCTGGGGGGTTGCATGAACCTCCATTTTCACAGGCCAAACGGACTCCTCACAGCCATAAGCCCAAAGAAAACAAAATTCCAAACTTAGGCACCTCCTCCCAATTGCTTTCTCCATCTTTTCCTCCCCGGCAGTTTGATAAGAAAAGCCTTCTACTTTAAATGTCTTTTTTTTTTTTTTTCCTGGAAAAAGAAATTGCTTTAAGAAGAAAACTATTTAGGAACCTTAGATTCAACCATTTTAACTCCACCGTTAATGCTGTGTAACTCTGAGTGACTCAATTTTTCTAGGAAATGGGAGTGGAAGTGTTTACCGTGAAGGGAAGCCTCCCATTGTGGCCCTGGGTTGCAGAGACTACTCGGGAAATCTGTACCTGTCTCTGTTCGGAGCGGAAAATGGGAAGGGGGAGGAGCCAACCGGAAAACACTTATGTAAGAATCAAACAAATCGCTGCTCAGTGAGCATTAAAAAAACAGCTTATAAAAATCACCTTAACATAGTTCATAGAAACATATAATAAGCTATTCTTCAGGAAATTCTTTGGACAGTATTGGCAAAAGTGTGTGCTGGGTCACCTGTCCATGCTTTCTGCAGCTTTGTCAAGGAGTCGAGAGCAATAGTCAGGCCTTGCACTTCTAATCCCATGTAGAGTGTGATATAAATAATACATTTCATGATAGATTTTAATGCCATTCATCGCCCTTTACATGGAGCATGCAGTTGTGCCATGGTTACATGTTGAAAATAATTCAATGATAATGATCTTATTTGTACAAGAACAAGTTAGTATACAATAAATTATATTTTTCTAAAACAGAAAATTTGAGAAATTTCTCCACCATGTTCCCCATTCATTGTTGAACATTATTGGAGGCATTATGAACACCTGAGCTCCGAGGGAGCCCTAAACTTGAACCTGTGTGAGTGGTGGTAGAAGAGAGAAGGAATGGGGAAGAAAATGGTCACTGAACACGGACAGAGAGGTGACTACCGTCTAGGCGACCTTGGACCCCAGCTCGTGGTGGGAAACAGCCACCGTGTCAGCAGGAGACCACCTGCCCAGGTGAGACCAAGGCGCAGAGTGCTCATGGGAGCCAGTCAGCAACTGTGGCGGTGACTGCTTCGAAGGGAAATCACACGAGCAGGACATTCTGCACCATGTTCTTCTCATAACTGTGATCAGGGAATGCGTTCAGGGTATTAATTACTCTCGTTCAACCAATTTCATTGGAAGGTTCTTAAAAATGGATCTCGCTGCATGTTTACAGATGGTGGGAGCGGAAAAGGCACAGGGCTGTCTTCTTAGTTTGGACATTTCCACTCCCGCGTGCGCGCCCATGCACGTGCTCACCCACAGGCTCACCCACAGGCCCACACTCGCACGCACTGCGCCTTGGCTCTGGGAGGCAGCAGGAGCCCCTCACCCTCCCTCACTCCTGCTCTCTCTGCTCCCCCCCCCCCCCCCCCCCCCCCCCGTGTCTCGTCCTCCCAGTCTTCTGTGTCAATAAGACTGGAGCTGAGCATACTTCCCAAACTGCTGTTAAATTAGCAGTGGCCACGTGACTGCCCCCTCCTCCTCCTTTTTCTCCTTCCTCTTTTCCCTCTCACTGATTCTCCCTCCACACCTGAATGCAGTATAATTAATACATAAGTATAAAGTCGGGGGGCATGAAGGAGCGAGGTAACTGATGGAAGATCAAGTTAGAGTTTGGGGGGAAACCAGCGGCGCTCCCTCAGCACTCCCCCCACACCCCCCGCCCCGCCGGCTTGCTTGCATCTTGCGAGGACGACTGCGTGCACAGTGAGTTCCACGCATTTTACACACAGCAGCGTTCTTAAATTACCTTTTCTGGTTCGTCTTGGTTGCCAAGTTAAATCGTACATTAATTACGCCAGTAAACCACTGCATAGCTAACTTCTGTGTTTTTCAAAAACATCCAGAAAATTGATACTAAAACTCACATGCTGAAAAACTCTATGCTTAATGGTTGGTTGGTCTATTAATATAGACTAGTATAGACCAATATAGATTTATGGTTAAAAAGAGAACTTTACTAAAGAAGGTCAGAGTTCAGAAAGACTGTGCTTTCGAAGAACAAACATCTGCCTGTGTCCTGCCCGTCTCCCGCTTTCCAGTGGTCGGGATTTCACCCACTGCGAGCGAATTCTCCAGAACTTCTGGGCTGTGTCATCGCCCCTGGAAGGGTGAGAGCCATGTGCTGTAGGTGAAGCAATTAAACAAAAAAAAAAAAAAGGAAAGAAAAGCGGCAGTTGAGGGACCCCTCGAGGGGGCATGGCACTTGTATCTAACATAGCACAGCAAGAAACCTAACACTAAGTCTGCAGTCAATGTCTGCTTTTCACGTGGAAGGCTTTCCCTCAGGGTCACGACTTCCTCACTGACTCCTGTCCATGCAAAGAGGAGTGGCCCATCTGACAGGTGAACCTGGGTGAAGGAACTGGGCAGACGAGGCTCAGGTTGGCCAGGACCCACAGAGAGCACATTCTCTGGGCGCTTGTCCTGTACAGTGAGCGGTGAGCTCGGTGGTGCGGCCCCAGGGCCCGGAGATGCCGGCCGGTGGGCGGTGCCTGGGGCTGGCTGCGGTGGAGTGCGGCTGCATTGGAATTGAACCACACTCCCCGGGATCTGCTTTATCTGTAGTAAAGTGGGTAAGTTCATCTCCACCCGCCTCCCACTCTGTCTACCTCAGAACATTTATGAGATAAAAGGGAGTTAATCTGTTAGCGCACTAACAGTTCAATGGAAAGAATGAAAAACACATGTTCTTTATAGACTGGCTTCTTGCTACTATTTAAGAGAAAATTATATGTGCTCATCTTATTTTTGTTATTATCATGGCTTATCATTTATTAAGATCGGAGTGTGCCCCCAGAATGGTGTTAATCACTTTATGAATACTATTTCATTTAATCCTCCCAACAGAATTGAGGGTGTGCAGAGAGGCAAATGGAGACTCATTTCTAAATATTCATTCATTCACTCATTCATTCATTCAGTCCACATCCATTTACTGCCTATGCACCATGGGCCAGCACTAAATGAGAAAGTCAGGAGGATTTAACTTCATGTGAAGTGGAGCTTAACCAGGAGGATGCAGTCACCGGTTACGCTCATGGGGACACATGGGATGGGCACCGGGGCCCAGAGGCACACAGAAGACACCTGTGCAGTGTCTGAGATAAAAAGCCAGTGACTCACCTGGGGGCTGAGGCCTGGGTGAGAAGTGGCTCATGGAAGGTGTGTGTGTGTGCCTGCTGAGCTCGATGGGGTGGGAGTGGCAGGGGAGGACGGAATTCCAGGCCGAGGTGACAGCGTGCACCAAGGCCCTGCGGCAGAAGGCAGTGCGGGGAGTGACGCTTTCACACGGCCAGGCCAGTGGGGCTGGAATCAGAGAGTCAGAGAGGAGGCCGGAGGAGGAGCAGGGGCCAGGCTGTGGTTTTAGGCTCACCACTGCATTTCTCCTTTATTCTACAAGCCACCAAAGCCACTGAATGGTTTAAAAATAGGCTGTGATGTAAGGATACTTGCTTCAACTGTCAGGTGGAGAGTAGATCAGAGGAAAGTCAGAATGGATACTTTTTCTCAGTCAAGAGACCTTTGCCTGCATCCAGGAGACAGCTGGTGACGGCAGGAGAAAAATGTTACAAACTGGAAAAACGTCAGGGAGAGAGGAGATTACACCTGAGGCGTGAGGGAGACCGAGGTGTCAGGGGTGGCACTAAGGGTCAGGAGGGTGTGACTATCCAGACTCAGAAGCTGGTGCATCTACTCCAAACCCAGCCCTGTCCGTTGCAAGAGAACCGTAAACACGTCTGCTTCAGAACGCTTCCACTTAGAGAGAGACGGTCCAGCAGTCTGCGGGGCCAGGTTTACACGGAGAAGGGAGACATTCTCCCCCACTTCTTTGCCATAAATGTCTACCTTTTAAAATCATAACTGGAGCATTTTCCTTTAAGAGTTTTCCAAAATGTGTGTTACTAAGATAGAAATTAATGCAAAATTGCCCTGAGATACCGTTAGACACCTTGTCAAAATCCTACGAGTACTCTGAGTTTCAGGCATGTCCCTTCCTATGGTAATTAAATATTTCTATGAGAACCAGATATATTTTGTGGAGTCGGTAGACAGAACTATTGAATGTGCCTATTGTTTTGAATGTTTGGTGAGATTTTTCACATTGACCAAAGTTCCAGGAGCTTATTAGTGCCTGTGACAGGTAAGGGAAAAAAGGGAAGGTGCAGCTACCCAACGGCTGGCTTTATTTAGTCGATCCTATTTCTGTCTTTTTTTCTCACCCTGCAGATTCCGCAGACAGACGCAACTTCACCGAAATACCTATTGTGCTTTGCAGCTGTGGACGGATGCTTTCATAGTTAGAGATTCACCAACACCATGCCTTAGCTAACAAGGCTTTTTCTTAAATGAAGTACAATAGTTTAGTGAAAGTCCCTTAATTTGCGTAGGAGTGTTCTGTTCCAATTCAGCTCGAAGAACCAAAGACAGTTGATTTCACTTTTTTCCTGAAGTAAGAAGTGGGCAGCACAGTAAGAGTTGCGGCATCTGCCAGTCTCACATTCTTATTTAGAACTTGGGTCAAATGTGGAAAAACTATGGTCTGAAAACATGAAACCGATACAAAACATATTAATGCATTAAGTCGACGGCACAGGCACCAGACAATGTATGAGCCATTTACCTTAAAATTGCAATTGTTCAAAATCCATCCCCATTTCTTTATTGGCGACAATGTGCTGTTCATGGCGACGTAATACCTGAAAGTTATGTGCATTTACCATCACTTGTACTAATGTTTCTTCTGCCTCTGTTGATAAAGAAAGCCAGCATTTCTAGAAACACTTGTGCAGTTTGAGAAATGGAGGCTATTCCCAGTTCACCTGTGTGACCACTTGTATTTGCTGGCTTATCCTGTTGAGTTAATTACTACTTGGTCTGATCAGCCCAGAACACGCTCAAGGTGGGCTGAGACATGCTGGGGACATACTCGTATATGTCTGACTTACGCTATACGCACAGTGCTGGTGGCACTGGGTGAGCAGGGGCCACGGAGGGACTCAGGTGGACTCTGATGGAATGGGCTCGCGATGCTGCCATCCCAACAAGGCACCTCCAGGGCCTGCCTCGGAGAACTCCCAAACTCCATCACTTCTGCTCTCAACCCAAGCTCAGCTCATTGTCTGACTTCAACCCAACTTCAAGGGATGCATTATGAGAAATGACATCATAAGAGGACTGTGGGGAAAGTGTAGCATTGACAAGGGGTCCTGTCCAGGCTGGACAGGGGTGCCACGGGCGTGGTTATGACAGAGGACCGCTGTAAAGGACTAGAGTGGGAAAACGAAGTCATGAATGAAGGAGAGGAAAGCAACCATCTGAGGTTCCACACCCGTGGGAGTGAGCTGAAGAAACCAATTGACCAAGATGACCCCCAACGAATAAAGAAAAAATGCAAATGAAAGCATTGTCTTGAGAGCCCTGGTGGCTTTAGATATGTTTGGACTTCACCTGATGAGTCATGAGATCATTCTGAATGAAGGAACGAGGACTCCATAGCGAACCCAGGGCAACTGCCACGGGGGAATTTTAAACTGAGTGAGGCGGCAGTATCAAGGAGGTGCAATCATCCAGGCGTTTGTGAAGGATCTGAAGCCTGGGAAGATGCATCTTGAGAAAGATGAAGTCTAATTTTGGCAACTTAATGGCGGTGTGTATAACCCCAAGAGCAGGACTAAATAGCAGTGACCCTTACTGCTGTGTTACTGCGGAGATTGAGCATTTGAAGGGGAAAAAAGAAGGGAAAGAGCTGATTGTAGAGAACACAGCAGAAGGAAGGGTGTGATAACCTAATCCTGTGTATAAATGGTAGAAAATATTTTTCTCTATTTGGTTTTTTACCACAATAATAGTGGAAATAGCAATAATTTGATTGCAACGCTCTGTAACAAGCTCTGAACACGCACTATAATTTTGTATTCACGGAGCATTGCCATCCAGTTCATTATGACAAATTACAGCACGTAACTCACTGAAATCTACCCGCGCGCAGGCTGCGTCTGACCCAGGGTCCTCTGAAATCAGAACATCCGTGCGACCTTCCCCCTCAACCTCTCTACTGCTCTGTTTTAATTTTCTCCCTCTTTCCTTTGTTTCCTACTTCTTTCCATCGACATATGCTACACTCTGCCGTTCCAAAAGCAACTCTCCTCCTCCTCCTCCCCCCAAATCAAGGCATATTGTGCAAATTAAATTTGAGGGTTACAACCTGGTTAACTAAGGAGTAAAATGTTCTGGGGGTTCCCGAGAGAAATGAAGCAAAAGAAGGATTGGATGGAGGATACAAAGGCCTCTCCATCTAATTGAGACATCAAATGGGGTCTTCATAGTGACTGAACACACCGTCGAAATACAAAAGGGGCAACTTAACAATGCAGTAGAAAGGGCTAGGGACGCACCATCCCTACAACCAGTCCCGGGAAATTAAAAAAGAAGATTGTCTTATGATTTAATGGGAGAGAATTTACTAAGTACTGATTCTTTTTTTCTGGTCTTGTCCAAGATTTCATATTTTCAGACATTTGACTTGTATTGTAACTTTTCATCTCATAAATCAAGCTCTATGGGCAACATTTTATTTCATTCAGTTGTGTATTATTATACAACATATTATTAGCCGGAGTATTTCCATGGCCTGACCAATTTCTGCTTGGAGTCTCCTGGATGTTACTATACAATTACTAAAAACGACATACAGATTTAGCTGAAATCCTTCCAATTCATGCATTTCCCTTTCCTCATTTCTTGAACCTCAACATCGGTAATAAACTTGACAAATATTGTGGCGTATGCGCTGGACGGAGTCTGATGAAAACGGTCGGAACGATGTTGTCGGTGTGCTTCATCGTACCTGGAGGTACAGCCAGGGGTTTGAAAGCTCCAAAGGGGAATGGCGATTTTTACCAGCAGGTTACAGTGTTTATTGGCTTCTACCCTGAGTCCAATATCTTTGTTCAAAAGAGTGGAACTAGCCCTTGTAAAAACAAATCTTTGCAAGGGAGGAATCCCAGTTGCCTTGTTTTCCCCGACAAAGTTATGTGCCAAACATAAAGGCGATTCTCAGATCTGCTGGGATGCGGGGTTGCTGGGGTGACCGTGGAAGAAAGTGAGCCCGAGACGATCAGAGATCAATAGGAAGAGGGAGGCACCGGGGCTGCAGTTGGAAATATTAAGTCTTTGCACAAGACCTCTTTGTGTAAAGCTTAGCGATCTCATTGATTTTCTTGGTTTTATCTCTCAGCCATGGTCACCTCACACACGGACACTTCTTTCAGATCACACACTTTTTTATCTCTCCTCTTCTTCTTCTTTTTAAATATCTAGTTCTTCCAGACAGACTTGAGATGAGTAAAAATTCACAACCAGGAAGAGGTGCCTCCGCCAGCAGACACCTTGCACGCCTCCCGTTGTCTCAGCCAGGGCCCAGAAGTTTCTCTCCGTGGCATATTTCTTTCCCGTGACCCCTTCTAGGAGCAGATAAATGCCCTTAAGCTTCAAACTAAAACCTCCTCACTCCAGACGGAGCCATCCCAAGGTCCATAAGTAATAACGGCCTGAAACGGAAAATGGCCTAATGCCGTATGAGTGTGGGTTTCTCACTCTGCGAGGCGCTCCCATGAAGGAGGAGGGACGGAGGAGAGGGGATGGGGAGACGGCACACCTGCCTCCTCAAGTCCTGGACTAGAGGTGAGACATACCGATTCCACTGGTAGGAGCTCAGCACTTGGCTGTCCCTGGATACCAGGGGGCTGGGAATGACAACCGCTGGTTGGGCAGTTACATTTCAGCCACAACTGTACAGTGTAGAGTCTACAGTATAGAGTCTATACCACGAGCGGGACAACTGAGATTCTGATGAACAGCTGACAATTGACAATATTATGTAAATATTAATACCAGTATAGCATGTGACCAGTGTGTGATTACATCCACGGTGCTACACTGTTTCAGTGGTGTATTTTGCTTGGGTGATTAAACCAAAGCCTTATTTGTCGTATGTTTATCATGTGACTATTCTAGGTATTGGAGAGATAATAATGAATAAAATAGACAAAATCACACCCTCATGAAGCTTGTATCTTACTAAAGATAGGTCAGAAATGAAGCAAAATCTATAGTAAATTCTGAACTACAATCCAACGTGGTAAGTGCCATGAAGAAAAGGACAGTAGGGGGTGGGAAGGGAAGGAAAACGTGGGAGGTGACTTTGATAGGATGTTCAGGTAGAGCTACTGAGAGTGCTCTTTGAATGGCCGTAAAGACGGAGAGAAAGAGAGCCGTGGCTGTGCAGGTAAGAGCATTTCGGGAATGGTGGATGTGCAGGTGGCAGGTACAGGATGCAATCGAGCCAATGAGGGTAAGTCCATGAATGAAGGGCCTCACGCCTGAAGCTTTGTCTTGGACTCTAGAACAAAAAGTCCATTGGAAGGTTTTGAGCAGGAAAGTGGCATGTTCTGCCTTTAGCAGAATTGCTCTGGGTGCAGAGTTGAAAGTAAACTAAAGTAAGGCAAGGTGGAAGCCATGGACCAGTCGGGGGCTGTTAAAATCATTCAGGCAGTGATAACAGTAACTAGGCCAGGTGGCCAGCGCACATGGTGGTGGAGGTGGCTGGATTCTGGCTACCTGTTCAAGGTGAGCCAGAAGGACTTGCTGAGGGTTTAGACACGGCAATGAAGAAGGCAGAAGAGTCCAAACGACACTAAGATTTTTTGGTCTCAGCAGCTGAAAGGCAGTGTTACCACTGATGCACACGGGAAAGCTGTGTATCTATCCAGTTGGGGGGGTATAAGAAGTTGTTTTGAGCATGTCAAGTTGAGATGCTTATTAATTATCAAAGTGAAGATGTAGGTGAACAACGGGATAGGAATCTGCAGTTCAGGGGAGAACAACTGGGGGTTAAATTTAGGGACTTCCAAATTATGGAAGGTACGCACTTCCTCAGGACAAGATGAGATGACTCGGGGTGAGTGTTGGGTGGGGCGGTCCCAGGGCTACACAGTGGGTGCATGGACACTACCAGGTGGGGCAGGTGAGATGTGTCTTATCTACCTTGTTCTACGTACCTGGAAAAGTGGACAAAGAGTCGAGGAAGGTTGCTTACATCATAACGATTGGCCTGGGCTTGAAAATAATACTCAGAACAACTGTAGCGAAGAAAAATTAATAAATCATGTGCATTGTTTTCCCGAACCTATAAGTGCTGAGATACATACAGCTAATTATAGCTACATGTTTCCTATCATTAAAGGAATGAAATTCAGAGTTCTGACAAATCATGATTCTCAAGGGGCCTTGCTGTTGATTCATTCTTACAGAGAGTAACAGGGCGCTTCCCAACACTAGTCCCCACTGTAACACCGGCGACATTTCACTGGGGGGGAAAGTACGGGATGGGCATTTTCCAGGATGCCCTCGCCTGGGTCAGGAGACAGAGCAGATGTGCCAGGAAGAGAGAGGAGAGTAAAATCGCCGTCTGCACAATGTAGTGGATGCCAGTCTAAAACCTTCAAGCTTCCAGAATTCAATTAACTATTCAGCTTATCAAATTCCATCTTCCCTCCCTAAATAGGACATATCTCTCCAGCTTCCTCTCTATCTCTAATTAATGGAATTTTAAGCCAGTAATGCCCATGTGGAAAACCCTCTGGCAACTAAAGCACAAACAAGGATACTCATGATGACTAGACACATTTTTAAGAGGAGGCTGGGAAAAGGATGTAATAATAACAGTATTATTATTATTATCGTACTTACATAATGCTTTCTATGTGCTAGGTACTTTTCTATTGGGAAGAGTATCATTATTCTAATAGCTAAGCCTTCCCTCCTGTTTTCTATATTAGGTGCTTTTCCAGCACTTTATATCTATTTAGTACGATCTTCAGGATAACCACCGCACAAAGCAGGTATGATTATAATCTGCATGCTACAGAAGAAGAAACTCGGTCGCAAAGAGTTTAGCAACCTGCCTAAGGAGACACAGCTAGTAAGAAATCAGACCCGGATCCAGGCAGTCTTGCTTGCTTCCATCTACCAGGTCACGCTCTTCCGGGACCTCACCCCCCTCTGGTTTTTCATGATTTCATTCACTGCCCATTTTTAATGCTATTCTTTGACTTATTTCTTTCTGTTGGTGAAAGCAAACAATCCCTTGAAAGAGTTCTACCACCTTTGTCATCCATTGTCACAACAGATGGGCCCGTCGACCGTGATCCATTAACTTCATTCGCCCACTCATTTAAAAAAAAAAGAACAAACTGAGTATCCACTTTGTGGCAGAAAGTAAATTAGGTACCAGGTTTTGTCCGTTGGGAGAGTAAGAAGGGTGCAAGGCAGGTGAACTGGATTAGAATGGAGTTTGCTAGGAGGTGAAGCTCTGCCCTGGACCCCATGGGGGCAGGGAGGGGTCGGGAGAGAACTGTTCCGGCCGGTCCTAGAGCAGGGCTAGAAGTCAGCCAGCTGGTGGGGGAAGGAACGAACTAAAGGCCAGGATGGTGGTGTGGGCACAGACACGGAGGCACACATGAAGACAGGGAATTGGAAAAATCCCACGGTGTTTGGCTTTATTCATAATTCAAAATTACTGAGCACCTGCTGTGTGCCTACACTGTGCTAAATACTGAGGATTCAAAGAAAAACAAGACACAGTCTCTACCCCCAGGGAATTTACAATCAAGCCCTGGGCGACTCCTTGAAGGGACATGGTGTCTTTTGGGCAAAAAATGCTGAAGATCTTTTCAATTGTCTCTGCTTAATTCTAGCTTCCCACGAATAGCAAAAATCAGTCCATTATCCTACTTGGGGATGTAGTCCTTGCTTGGAGGATATTTCCATCTCTGGTTAGTGGTCTCCCAGCACAACAAGGAGACAGGGAGTTGACAGGCAGGGTGCTGGGACCCGGGGCGTGGCACAGGGAGACTTGGAAGGACCTTAGTCTGAGACGGGCATGAGCTAGGAGCATCCCGTGCTTCCTGTGCGCTAATGGGCTGCGTCTCTAGCTATAATGCCTCTTTTAGAAAGAGTTTAAATTCTGCAAAATGGATATCCAAATCACAAAGCAGTGCACTTCACAAAGCAATTTACTCTAAGACAGAAGCTTAGATACAAAATGATGAGAGAAAGATAAAGTAGGCGCGTGAGTTACCCTTAACATCTGTGCTGAATAAATGTAAAATACCAGCATTTTGGATGCGGAGAACAACAATGGTGGTTGCTGGTTAGAGTCCCCTCTGGCCCATTTGAGAAAAGTGTGTGGGTCACTCTTCAGGGACTCTGCCCACGTCTTTGCCGAGGCGCCTCTAATAGTTCCACAGTAAGTCCCCAGTGCTTCTCGGTAAATCAGGGACTTTCACTGCTCGGCTACACGATAAACCCCGCGATATTGGACAGTAAATCATGGAATTCCTCCATAAAGCTACACACTAAAGCTCCCCAGCTTGTTTGTTTATTTCTCTTTATGGTATTACCTCCCCACAGTGGACGGAGGTCAGCAACGTGGCTCCGGCTCACCTGCCTCCCTTTAGTTCTTCACCTACACGTTTCTGAAGAGCGCTCCCAGTCCCTCCTGTGGCACCTAGAAAAGGCTGACATTAAACTAGACAGCACCCGCAAACCTCTCAGACCTGAAATCCGCACAGAGGGCCAGCGGGGGTGGGAGGGGGCGGGTAGAAGGGGTTTGCGCTGTGAGAACACCATTAGGCTGCATAGCTTCTGTTCACGAGGAATCAATGGAATGTAGGTCCTAACAGCATCAGTAAACGCTGATGATCACAGTTGGATGATTATGAACCATGATGGTATCAAGGGGAGGTTGTGTTTTCCTAACGCTATTATGAATATTATTGAGTGTGTACCTGCGATACCCAGCCCTTTATTCAAGGGTGACGGGGCAGGAATGGAGCCTGGGAGAGAGCCGTCACAGCCTGCCCCCTCGCCCCATCACCTCCCAGGACACAGAGTGAGCACAGGAGTAAAACATCTCTGTCACTTGCGTAGTTTGCATGGCAGTAAGAGGGGATGTGAGCACCGATGTGAGTCTGGGAACTAGCAAGGCCCATGATCCCGAGAGCCTGCACACCTGGGGAGAGATTTTGTTCTGTGTCGTTAGACCTAAGGCACATGCTCCAACGTGGTAGCTGAAAAACAGCATGTTGAGACATGAAAATGGCAAAGTGCTGTCCACTCAAAGCTAAGTCTCAAATACAATTATCAATTCAAAAAATTAAATATTACATCTAGCTTCTCAGAAGAGAGTTGCAAGCAGAGTAATGTACTGCCTGCTCATATTTCCACAGCTTCATTACTCTACAAAATAGCCTAAAGTACATTTGTAAGTATACTATTATCGTAAATAATTAAACCCAAACAGCGCTGGTCAAAATAAACAACCAGAGGACATTCTGTGCTTTAATAATCTTGTTTTGACGGAGGGTTATGGGAGGGTTATTTTGTTGGTGGTGGTGTATTTCGTTTGATTCTTATTTACTGAAATGCTAACTCCCTCAAATTGCTAAGCCTCGTTTTTTTTCTCGTAGTTGTCAATGAAGTTTAATAAGGATGTATTGTATAGACAAAGGATCCTTTGTAAAATGCTGTTAGTACAGCAGAAAAGGAAGGAATGTACTAGGAAATGCAAGTCTGACAAATTCAATGTTAAACACATTTTAGCTAGCGTGTGTGTGTGTATTTTTTTTCTATTATTTATCAACATGCCGTGAGAACCCAGTCAATTTAAGTCAAGGTCTTAAGGCTTATCTCTAAGCTTTAAAAAGCTTATATAGTACTTTTGTTTCAGAAAGAAAAAAAATAATATGCTTGATTTCAATGATCCATATATAAAAAACATAGAGATTATAAAACATGTAACAGGACAAAGATTCAGCATTAATAGCACATGTCTCTCTGACATCCTGGATGGATGGACAGATGGGTGGATAGTGGATGAATGGATGCACGGAAGAACAGCCAGGCAGACTGGTAGATGCTCATAATTCACAGAAATGAAAATAATCCACAAAAAAGAAACAACTACCATTCACTGGGCATTTAATGGGTCAAGACCTGAGGTCTCTGTATGTAACATATATCTTTAATCTTTTTAACTACACATCGGTTAACGCTTTTGCACATGGTCAAACTGAGGTTCAGGGAAATTAAGTCATTTTTCTAGGCTCACATGGCTCATAAAAATCAGAGCCAGGATTTAAATTTCAATTTCTCCACTCTGGCTGGGTGCCTCAGTTGGTTGAGGAGTCATCCTGTATACCAAAAGGTTGTGGGTTCAATCCTCAGTCAGGGCACATACCTAGGATGCGGGTTTGACCCCTGGTTGGGATGCAACCAATTGATGTTTCTCTCTCACATTGATATTTCTCTTTCTCTCTCTCTCTCTCTCTCTCCCCCTCCATTTCTCTCTCTCTAAAATCAATAGACATACCCTCGGGTGAGAATAAAAAATTAAAAAATAAATAAATTTAGATTTCTCTAGCTACAAAGCCCGTGTCTTTCTCCTGCACCACACTTGCCATCAGATGCGAGAAAGTGATCCCACGGTCTCTCTCTGAACAGGTGTGATTCTCTCATAGATGAACCAGGACCTGTCTGGGCTCAGAGACCAGTGGGAAGACAAGTTCATTTGCTTTCTTTTATGTGATGGTGCCAGAGAAAATGCATCCTCGCATCTCATTTGGTAGGTATCCGGTGATGCGCGTCAGGGTCAATGTCAAGACTATGTAAGCTTTTTAAATGTATAAAACAGTCCCATTAAGACAAGACCTTGAGAAAAAATATAATACAACTGCCTGACTTTGCAGGTGAAAAAACTGAGGCGTGGCGAGCCGAAGTGGCGTGCCTAGCAGTGTCACTCAAGTAGCAGGGCCAGGCCTAAACTCAGTCCACGTGATTTTCTGTTCTGCTTTCCCATCTTATCCTCCTTTTCCAGAAGGAAGTCAGTAGGAAATGCAGTGTGGACCGGAAGGCGGTTCACGTTGGCGGAGCGACATTGGACTTCCAGTCGGGGTCTGAGTCCTCCTGGTCTTGCTCCGCCCAGTCTGGAGGCGGTGACTTCACCTCGCCCGCCTCCAAGTTCTGCGGCCCAGAAAATGAGGCTGCTAATGTGCACCCTGCATACTTCAGACGGTGATTCTCGTAAACGCACTTGGCAAACTCTATGACTCAATTCAAGAGATCGTCTGAAGAGTATTCCCTGTCATCATAAATATGCTTTATTTCCCTATTTTGTAAAATGAAGGTTTTATGACTCATTTCAGGGGCAGTTACCCCTTTCTCCACATAGGGTAATGACCTTCTATCTCACAGTAACCGTTTCCTGTGACTCGAGTCCTGGGGAACTTGGCCAACCCAACAGCCCCGGGGCGCGTTTAATTCTGGGTGTGCATTTCAGGGTGGTGGGACACGCATCGGGGGCTGTGGTGGATACCCCTGTCCAGTCTTTCTGACCCACCGCCCCCAGGGCACTGTTGGCAGTGGACGGAACTCTGTCTTCTCAGCAGCCCTGGCCTCCTGAGTGAGGCTTGGTCTGTGTAAACAACAGCAACAGCAAAGTCATTTTTGTTGAATCCTTTTCTACTGTGAAATCAGCATGAGACTTCCTCTGATGATCAGAGGGTCATGGGTGCCAGCTGCCAACCACAATCCCCCAAAACCTTTCACTCCTGTGTCTCAGATGACAGGGGAACATTTCAGGGTGTGTGTCTGGTTAGAGCAAGCAGATTTTACTGTAGCTTCCATAATTGGTGCCTTTTCTAGGAGTAGATTGTTCCCTCTACAAGCAGTAACATCAGAATTGACCTTGTAACTTGCCTTGACCTATGACTGGAGCAGAAGTGATGCACACGATACTTTAAAAAAAAATTCTCACCTGAGGATATGTTCATTGATTTTTAGAAAGGGGTGGGGGGGGCAGAGAGAGAGAGAGAGAGAGACAGAGAGACAGAGACTGATGTGAGACAAAAATGTCACTTCTTTGTCTCCCGTACACACCCTGACCATGGAGCGAACCCACAACCTAGGTGTGTGTCCTGACTGGGGTCGGGCCCGCAAACTTCTGGTGTGTGAGAGGGTGCTGCAACCAACTGGGCCACCCAGCCGGGGCCACACACACAGGGTATTTTTAAAAAAAGATTTTATTTATGTATGTTTAGAGAGAAGGGAATGCAGGGAGAAAGAGAGGGAGAGAAACATCGATCGTTTGACTCTTGCACGTCCTGCAACCCAGGCATGTGCCCTGATGGGGAATCAAACCGGTGGGTGACCTTTTGCATTGTGGGACGATGCCCAACCCACCGAGCAACACCAGTTGGGGCCATCCCACTCATGATACCTTTGAACAGAAGCCTGGAGAACCAGCAGGGATTCATTCTACTCTCTCTTTCTTGTTCCCTCTGCCGAGAAACTAACACGATCCCAGATTGGGGGGAGGGGTGCCATTTCAGCCCAAGTCCCAGAGCAAAGAGTCAAACGACACTCAGGGAAGATAAGGCCTGGCTGAGAAACCTCCTTCACGCACATGAGGTTTTTGTTCCTGAAGCATGACGTGGCCTAAGCTCCCTGGCACAGTGCTGTGACTTGGTAACACACGGAGCTGCCACCTGCTGGGGACAGGTCCTCGTTTGTGCAGACGGACTAGTGTAAGAAAGCCAACCAAGAGGACGGGGAAAATATGCACTAAGGAAAGAAACCACATGTCTGCCATTCTTCGTTCTTCAGCTGATGGTTCAGTAGATAAAGGTCAAAGGTTTTTAACGAGGCTCCTATTTTACAGTTCCCAATCGTGGAGTAAAGGTATCCAGAACCCACTCAATGGAGAACGCGAATACCAATCCATATTCTTTCAACAATATGTAATTTAAGTCACAATGACACCGTGGCACCATTGGATTTTATTGTACTTTACCAGAAAGAGCAACAGAAATTGCCCTTTTGAATTTGCCCCCCATAAATCCCTTCCTTCTTCTCCCTTTGCAGGTACATTCTGTGCTTTCGTTTGGCTACCAAGGACTTCCTCCACTGTCCCACTCCCCGGACAGCATGCAGATTCTAATGCGCAGTAGATTCAAAATCCAATTTGGATAGTTACCAATTCCACAAAGCAGCCTGGGCCACGCACATTTGATCACACTGCTATCTGCTCTTTGTCTCTCATTAAAAGGCAAAAGATGAACATGCTCGCCTTCCCCCCAGGAGAAAATTGATCTAAAACCGAGGACAACATTTGCCTCAAATGCCCTTTGTGTTGTGTATTTGCAAGAAAATTCTCACATCAAAATAATGAGGAATATGGGAAACAACTTCCAACAGAAACTAACCTATTTCTTAATCCCTCTGTCCAGTGGCAAAACATCAGCTCACCACAAACTAGGCCTGGTTGTACGAGTTAGGCACATTCCATTCCAATTTGTTTCATGGATTCTATCAAGGAAAAAACACGGAATCGTGAGCGATGCAGAAGCACCAACCCTCTGAGCTCCTTTGTTGTATTTATATCTTAAGAAATTGTATCTTTAGTTGGGAATTAAAAATGAGTTGTCAGGTTCCCTTAATAATTCATGTTGCAGTGAACAACTGTTTCAAGTACAAGGCGTTCCATTTAATGTTAAACAGCGTTATATTTACTGTAATTCCACCTTTCATCCTAATGCCAACCTTTAAATCTTTAATGCCTCAATCACACTTCTCTTCCTGATGTCCCTCGCGAGTTCCCCAAACCAGAGCCCACGCCTTGGTGGGAAGGTGAGCGTTTCCTGCCGCCAGGGTTTGTCAGCAGTGATGGTTAATTATTAAGGACAACAAAAGGCAGCTTCTGGAAAATTGTGTTTGTTCTCAGCAGGGCATGTTACCTTTAATCTCTGCTGACGTGGAGGCAAGTGAAGTCATAAACGGGAGTAATGCATTTCAAGAACATGGCCCTGTAGAAAATTAAAGAATTTCCTCTAAAATGAATGAGCTTAATTACCAGATAACGTTGCACGTGCCTTTCAGTAAGTTCTCGGCGTTTCTGATAGAGCTGTGGGGGAGACCGAGGGGGCGCGGCCCCGGGAGCAGGGGACTGCTGGGCCAGGCTGAGGCAGGAACCAGGGGCAGAAAGTCACACTGGCCTCCAGGACTGTTTCTCCTGGGAGTGGACGGGAGGGTGAAGGGCGCGTGCTTGTTAGGAACGCCCCGTCTGCAGCATTGTGTCCTGGCTCTGGTGTTTCGGCTCTGTCACCTCCTGTGCTCGGCCTTGAGCCACTACTCCATTTGAGGCTCCATTCCCTCTCCTTTAGTGTGGGTTGTGTAAGGGATCGGTTAGAGACAGTTCATGTAAAGCTCTTCAAACAGTGCTTGGAACCAAAAATTCGTGCACTAAGGGGCTTTACCGAAGAGTTATTTGGTCATCACTGTAATTATGAGAATTAGATACTCTTATCTCCCCTTTCATCATCTCCTGATTCAAACTGCTAGCGTGTGGAGGACACAGAATGTGACCTTGGGTCTCTCGGGCTGCGAAAACCAAACCAGGGTGATGTCTTAGATGTGCCAAGTAGGCCACCCCCCAAATAAGACAGACAAATTCTAAGTGAATAAAGATGCACTCCCCTTCTTCATAGGCCCATTTAGTTTCCGACTTAGTGTGTAGAGAAATCCAGGGGGAAAGACTGCTAGGAGGGCGAGTCTCAGGGAAGGCCCCGCCCACCCGGGCAGCCGGATTGCCAGACACTTAAAGGCCTGCTCTGCGTTGCTCAGGAGGTGCGGCCTCAGCCGCAAGTCAGAAGCTGCAATTATCATCCAGAAGTGACCCTAACTGTACCAGCACAACAAAGACAGTTGTGCAAAGCCTCAAGATGCCTCGGAAAGTTTTCTCAGCATTCACTGGGTTTCACAGTGTTTCTGGGAGGAGGGGAGCTTACCTGGGCCAGGCTCCTGGGGGCCCAGAAATTGGTAAGAATCCCCAGAATAATCCTGCAGTAACACGTTCCTAACCACGGCGGGGTCATAAACCACTTCGAAAACCGTGTTGAATCCTATGGATGTTCTCTGGAGGAATAAAAACATGCGCACACCACTTAGGTGAGGGGTCTTGTATGGATTTTGCTTTTGACTCAGTGAATTTTAAGAGTTTAAAGTCTATGGTAGAGTCTCTGAAACCTAAATCCCAGAGAGCAACGAGCCAGCGTGAGTCTGTGTACCCTATGCCCAGTCCAGGAGGTTTCCCCGAGGGGTAGGGGGGCTCTGATGAGCTGGGGGGGTCCCCGGCTAGCAGCCCCGTGATCACTGGGTGGCTGGGGGTGCAGGCGCACAGAGTTGCTCAGAAGTGGTGAGTCAGCACCCACTACCTGGCCCAGGTGAATGGTGAAACTCCCCGAGAATCTGTATTTTCAACCCTCCATGTACACCGGTCAGATGAATTACTACTAACAATATATCTCACACAAAGTAGATCACAAATGAAATATTTACTCATGTGAGATTATATATAATATAATACGAGATTATATGTATAAAAAGTCATTTTTATAAATTATGAGGTACTATATGCAAACCGGTTTCTTGAACTTTGTATTTCAAGAGAAAGATAGAAAGAAGGTAAGAAAATTAACGTTTTTCACTATTTCGTGTCATTCTTCTAGCAGCCCTCGAGCATACCTGTTTCACACCCAAAGGAACAGACTTCGTAAATGTTTAAAGCTTCTCCTTAATACCCCACATTTCTCCATGAGGCAAAGGTTATGTAAGTCACTGAGGCGTCACACTGGAGCGGAACATCCCTTAATGAAGAGCGGCCTTGCCAGCTGCAGATTAGGGAGGTTAGGGAGGAACGGCGTTCCGCCCCTGCACCTCACCAGCAGCAGAACATCCCGTGCGATCAGAGCCTGTGCCACGCAACAGGACGAATCTTAATTGTGAAAACCAAGGTCTTCAGATTCAGATGCACTGGGTTCAAATCCCGCTTCCACCACTTGCTAAGTGTGTGACCTCAAGAAACTGCCTGAGTGTCTTCGGGCCCCACGTGCTTCCAGGATAGAAAGGAAGCCTGTTTCTCCGGAGGCTGTTGAGCAGATGCAGTGAGAGGGGCAGTGTGCGCGCTGCGAGGGCAGTGGGCTGCGGTAGCAAGCCCTGACCAAGCGCTGACCGCGCAGCTCCTGTGAACCCCTGCGCCGCCATTCCAGGAGCGCTGAAGCAGTCCATCACCACGGGCTACTCTGTCTCTCCCAAGTGCATCTCCCTTTTCTTGAGTTTTACCCCCGTGTCTCCACTTCCACACCGACTGCTCTCTCCCCAGATGGAGCAGGCTCTCTGCTCAGCCTGGAGGGAAACAGAGATGAGTAAGGTGCCGTGCCTGCCCCTCGGACCTCGAGGGCTGGTGGCCAGAGCAGACAACGGCAGCGATCTCTGGACCTGGGTGACCCGGAGCAGGAGCAGATAGCTCTCTCCCTTAGCGCGGGTGGGAGCAAAAGCTCAGGGCCTTGCACACACACCCAGCGGTATCCTGTGCAGAGGGTGCTGGAAGGCAGGCCAGGTAGCCAGAGGGTAAACCCCCAGGGCACAATAACCCTCAAGAACCCGGCTTTGCTCTGAAGGAAACAAAGAATTAACGATGCAGGGAGGAGGAGATGTGAGGAAAAGGGGAGAGCAGAATGAGCAGCCGGGTGAGACTGGGGTCATGGAGGGCGTGGGGACACCGGCCCCGACCAGATTCAGGGAACAGACGACTTCAGCATGGGGCATTCCGAGCTGGACGCCTGTCAGGGTTCTGAGGGGCATATGCTTTGTTCTTCCGTCTGAAAAGGCAGTTTGAGGTGGGCCCGACCTTTGTTTCCCAGGCCTGGGGTAACAGAGCACCGCAGGCTGGGTGGCCAAAAACAGCAGAAGTGAGGCCGGAAGCCTGAAATCTTGGGTTGGCAGGCCCAGCTCCCTGGTGAAGGCTCTAGGGGAGAGCACTTCTCTGTCATCCCGGCTTCTGGTGGCTGCCAGACTCTCTGGTGTTCTCTGGCACGCAGGTGCATCACACCGACCTGTCTCCATTTTCATGTGACGTTCTCCTGTCCTATGTGTTCGTGTCTAAATTCCCCTCTTCTTACAAAGTTACCGGTCATTGGCTCGGGGCCCACACTAATCCAAAACGACTTTGTCTTCACTTGGCTACATCGGCAAGGGCCCGGTTTCCAGATCAGGGCACCTGTGCAGGTGCTGGTGGACGTACATTTGGGGGACGGGGACCCTATTCGACCCTGCGCAACTCCTGCATCTCATCGATGAGGGTGTCACCAGTGGTTCAAGGGCCCTGAAGACCCCTCCAAACCATGCACACCACCTGCCCCACCTGTGCACAATGACCAGGTGACAGAGGCCACCGGAAGTCCAGAGACCACAATGAGTAAAAGTGCACCCAGTCATTTAAGGAAATCTCAGCCCTCCCTGTCCACTCTCCGGCCAGACTCAGTACACTCGTGGGAAAGACAGGAAAGACAGGTCCCGGGGGTCACACAAACCCATGGGACAGGAGAGGAAAGAGAGTTGACGGACGTCTCTCTCCTCACTTTGATGATGGAAGGGAGAGTTTTGAATTAAATATGGAATTAAGGTAATAAACCCATTGGACTCAATTTTTATAACAAACAGTGGCTGAAAAGTTATAGCATCTTCCCAGCTGTCACAAGGGGACCAAAAGTGAGATTTAACTTAGTAAAGTGGAAGTCAGTTATTGGAAAATAAAATTCACATCTATCCCCTGGAATATGGCTGGAGGGCTGTTCTGATTCCAGGTAGTCTAATTAGGCTGTGATGTTCCTGCCACAGCTCGGTCAAAGGCCTTGCCCAGGCTCCCGGGAAGAGAGGCAGTTACCTCCACAAGGTGATCCAGCCTCCGCGTCTGGGAGGCAGGCCCTCCGCGCAGCCGCAGCGAGAATGTCACGCAGAATGAGGTCAGAAAGTTCTCGTGTTCGGAAGCCAGGGCAGGCCCCAGAGGCCTTGTGCTACCCGGACCCTCTCTGCGTCTGCCTTCTCCTCGCCTTGGACCATTTGCAAAGGAATTCAAGTTTCACATGATAATACTCTCTTTCTCCTCAAAGCGCTCTTTTTCCAATCCAGCGGTGATAGTTTCTGGCAGGGACCATTCGACTTTTCTAAAAATAGTGCCACTTTTCGGATAGACACCCCCCCTCACCCCCCCCACCCCCACCAGTCAGCCACATTCCCTGAAGACCCGCAGAACAGAGTGCGTGGGGCCAGGCAAGAAAATGGAAAGCGAAACACAACGGTACTGGAGTTGATCGAAATGAGGAAACGTGGCTTAGCCACGGGTTGAACCCGCTCTGGTCATCTGAGAACGTTTTCTAAGCGTGCGGTTTCCACGGGGGTTCACCACGAGCTACATCTTTAAAAGTCTGCTTTTCCAGGATTACCGTGCCAGCTGGAGTTACTTATTTCACTCGCGCTCAGTTGGAATCACAGGCTATATAAAAATACAGGAAGGAATATTTATAAGATGGCAGACAAGAAGGGACGCATGGGAAAGAATAACTGTGCACTGCTCATTACAGACATGATCATTGTGTGTATGTAACGGATGGGTTGTTAAGGCGCAGTGGGTTATTTGAAGTTTACAAGTTTGTTACGGATTGATTTATTCATGAAATGCTTTGTTTCTATGACAACTTTATTGGTTTGCCTGTGGTCTAAATACATATAGGCATGCCAGGAATTCCATGGTACAAAACAAATTACACACCCCCCTGAATCGCTGGCTGCCTTTAGGGAGTGTAGCAAAAGGATTTCCAGCCAGGGCAGACGCCATCATGCATGGGCCCGCATTAGAGAGATCTCATAATAAAGGGGAAAAAGGCTTTTTAAAAAGAACAACTTAAAAGTCTCCAACGGCCTCCAGCTCGGTAATGCAAGGAAAGATGGAAATGAGTGATGAAATGGTCAGAAGATAAGAGAAACAGTCTACCCACAATGCATGAGGTTTTTATTTAAAAGAAAATACTGATCAAAGACCCCTATTTCCTGCTATAAATAATACCCCTTGAAGGATACCATTAATATTCACAACAGTTGCGTGACTACAAAAGAAACTGAGAATTGTTGTTTAGAGAAAATAATAATGGGGCTTGGGGAAGATAAAAGGAAAAGGTGGAAGAGGAAAGGCAGAGAGAGAAAAAGAAAGATATTTACCATGGGCCAATGATAATCAGGAAGGACTGGGTCTTAGTTATCTGTGAAACTTAAGTCAGGAAATCCGGCCAAAACACTCAGACCTTGGGAGAGCCGGAAAAGGGAGAGCAGACTCAAAATAACGTTCCTCCTCTTCCCCCAGAAATGCGTGCCCATGGACATGTGGGAGGAAAAATTAACATGAGGAAGATTCTTTAGACTAAAACTGTTGTCCCTCATACATTCAAAGAATGCCATGTTACATAATGAAAGTAGTCTTATATATAGTGAGACAGTGTGAGCTTAAATAAAAAAAATATACAGGAAGTAAGATGCATGTTCTCCAAATCATTATTTTACATTTTTGTAAAAGCCACTTCAGATTTTCTGCTCTTATTCCCGTTTCCACAGACAATGTTTTGTGTGGTGAATGTAGAAGACAGATGTTGAGGTCGATGACCGCCGGCCAGCCTTTCCCTGGGACCAGTTTCTCCCCCCAGCTCCCTGCTAAGGGGCCGCATAGGACAGGGCCCATGGCCACCCCGTGAGTCTGCTGTTGTGGACGCTACAGATCCTCAGAGTTGAACATCGGACCCAGGGGAGCCGATCCACTCGTGTGCCTGCAACTATTCAGCTGCTTTCAACAAATGGCACACTCAGAAAATAATGGGGGGGGGCAATGTAAAATGAGAGGTCACATCAAGTGAGATACGGGGCAGGATTATCAGCAACGGTGTTCCAACACCTTTGTCTAGAGGACTCACACACGCCCCTGAGGACAGAGACCGCAGCGGTAGCCACTGCAGAGGGGACACGGCTCAGCCGTGATGCCCCCAGCTCCCAGAAAGCTCCGTTACAGCTCATGACCCTGAGGGTACCATGCTTGTCCAGGAAATCATTCCTGTGAGCTAACTCGAGGCAATTTCTTTTCCGTGCAACTAGAGAGCCTCGCTGAAACTGTATAATCTAACCGTGTCATTCCTAACAATGGCTAACTCCCCTTTCCCATGGAAATGTGCCACTTGCAGAGAGGATGCCACTACGGACACCAGAGCCCTGGTGACTGACGCGAACTACACAGCTGCAGCTGCCCCACACCACTTAGCCCTCATCCGCCGACTTCTTGGTGGTCCCGGGGGCCGAACTTCCAACCAGCTGGAGAGTCACTGATGTTTGTGGCAATAAAGCAAAGCTGTATACGTTTTATGTATTACACAGACCATGACAGTTTTCTTGGCAGTCTGGTTCAAGGACATTGGTAGATGAAACAGCCCAAAGGCCACATCTCCCTATAAAATTAGAACCCGTGTGCACGTATGTTGCAGTTTACACAGGCTGACCCCACGTGATTGGATAAGGAATATGTTGACGTACAGTAATTGCATGTTCTGTCTTGGGAGTTTAGACTCCTGGGTGTTTGCCATGCACCACGGGGGACCCTGTGCATTTGCCCCAGGAAGCTGCTGCTCCCACGGACTGTTAGGAAATGGCCATAAACTCACCAACATGTTTCTCTTAAATTCAAACCTCTCCCACATTTGAAAAGAAATCAGTTAACATTACTGACTGGACACCACCAGAATCAGTTACACCACTTGACTCAAAAACACAGAAAAAAATGTGAGTCGACTTCCAGGTGAACGGAACGCTGACTTTTTCTCGGGAAAATGAAGGTGCCGTGGTCGCTCAGTCACTGTGCTTCCTTTAACGAAGATGCCGTGAGGCCTTAGGCTGCGCACGCACTTTCCCGCCGGCGTATCGCCCCTCAGCAGGTGAGCCAGACGATACATACGTGAATAAATCATTGAGATCCCGATGCATTGTGGTAAGTGCTATGTGGGAAACCAGTGTGGGACCGGGGTACCGAGACAGAGAGAGGGGAGAGAAGTTACTTCAGACGGAACCACTAGAGAGTGATTTTTAAGCTGAGATCTAAAGGGTTGGAAGGAGTTAGCTACGGGGTAAGGGTTTGGAGAGGGGGAGAGACACCCTAAACCACAGGGAAACTATAAATAAAAGGTCTTGGGGCAAGACAGCACTTGGTATGTTTGAGAAATAGTAATAGTAATATTCCCAGCTAACACTGTTCTAAGTGCTTTATTTCTGTTATGTAGAGTAGACCGGCGTGGCCCTGGCCAGGCAGCTCAGTCGGTTACAGTGTCATCTCCATATGCCTAGGTTGCAGGTTCGGTCCCTGGTCAGGGCACATACAAGGAGCAACCAAGGAATACATACGTAAGTGGAACAACAAATCAATGATTGTGTCGCTATCTCCTTTCCTTTTTCTCTAAAATCAATAAATAAAAACTTTTTAAAGGATAAATAAAGTAGACCAGTGTCACTGGCCTTACTGAATGTTTATTGAGTAAATGGATTTTAGAAATAATTGTCCTATAAAAGTCTAATCACTTACCCATGTGATGCAAACTACAGGATTGGAGAGGGACCTCGCATGTGCAAATTAGGAAAGGCCAGGTTGTCACCCACACTTAGCGTGGTGGTCACTCTGTAACACACACACACCTCCAGCCATTGCATTCTACACCTGCAACTAATAGAATGTTACGTTGTCAATCACACCTTGATAGAAGCGTTGAGAAAAAGATACTCAGATTACACTGATACCCACCCCTGCTATTTAAATAAATACCCCTGCTCCAACTAATGAGTCTCTTTTCAAGGTATACGACAGTAATGAGTCTCTTATTCACGGCTACAACCAGGGCATCTGTTCGGATAAAGGCCACTGCCTTGCCCAACTGCAGGGGGCGCCATTCACTGTACTCTGTCAGTGGGCCCCCTACCCTGCGTTCTGCAACGCAGTGGCCTGGCGGAGGAAGCCACATTTCCACGGAGGTCACCGGGTACAAAGTGCCGATGTGCCTGGCTTACATAAAGACGCTTACCTCCGAAGATAAAAAGGAAACGAAGACCAGTCGAACCTCCTTAGAAGCGGCTCGCCGAGAATCCTTCTGGGGAACACACAGCACACGCACATTTTATCTCGGCGCTTTAGTGCCTGAACCACTTTGCTAATTTGACATGGGCAGCGCTAATAAGATCAAAAGCTTGGGCGCTCTTCTCGCATTAGCACTTTCTCTCTAGTTTTTCTGACCCGCGTTCTGACCTGATCTTTCCCGTATCCCCACGGCTAGGATTCCACTGATTAAAACCGCCATCCTTTTGAAAAGATGTTGGGGGAATTGACTGGATTTTGCTAAAATTTCCAGCTTAAATTACTGTGTGATTTTTAGCTGATCAGAACCCATTTAGCCTAGGCGGCGGTGGCCAAGTCAGGGGCTGGGCGACCCGGTCGAGGAAGGATATGAACAGAAGGAACCAGTTAATAGGCAATTAAAGCCTCGTGGCCTCCTCGCTGCTACAAAGCTCCCTATCTAGATCCTCAAGCCCAAGGAAGGAAGCCAGCCCGTTGAAATTGCTGTTTATTTGACTTGGCCTTTTCAGAGTTTTCTTTCTTCTTTTTTTAATTTTTAAAGATTTTATTTATTTATTTTTAGAGAAAAGGGAAAGGGAGAAAAACATCAGTGTGTGGCTGCCTCTCATACGCTGCTCCCTAGGGGGACCTGGCCCACAACCCAGGCATGTGCCCTGACTGAGAATCGAACCAGCGACCCTTTGGTTCGCAGGCTGGCATTCAATCCACTGAGCCACGCCAGCCAGGGCCAGTTTTCTTGTTTTTGTTTTTCAGGTTCCTGTACATTCATTCAGAACTCCTATTTTTCAGGACCCCCTAGCCTCATCTGAACTATTTTAGAATTTCTGTGATTAGGAACACTGGGATTTCTCTTTATTAGAAACACGCCGGTTTATTTTAGAGAGAAATGGTGAAGGGGTACGTTTGCACTCATCACGCTAAGCGAAACACACTCCCTCTCCGCTGTCCCCTGCCGGGGTGCGTAGCCAGGCTGCAGCTATTTCCTGTTTTAATCACCACCACCACCTACTTCTCGGCCTTTGTTTCCCGTAGGTTCTCCTTGTTCTGTTTCCGTTCGTTCCTGCCAAGTCCCTTTTCCCTGCACGCTGGGGACTGTGTCGATGTGTTTGTTCCTTGGATCTCAACACAGGCTTCCCCAGCGTGCGTGTCCCAGCTCCAGGCTTGGTCACCTTCAAGGCTCATTTCTTCCCCTAGCAGCTCTCTTTCTGCCTCTCCGTTCAACACAGGCGCAGGTTCCTTAGCACCCAGTCTTTCCTCTCTTCCTGTTCCCCAGCTGACGGTCTCCAGGGAGGTGGGAGGCCTGCCCACCTTTGTTCTATCTGCACAAACCACCACACAGACCGAGCAACCACTCAGCTCCAGTTTGTCTCCCCCCCACACAGGAAGTTCGGGCAGCTGGTTCGCAGCCATCCTTCTGGCTCCAGCAGAGGCCGGGAGCAGGGCAGGGTGGGGGGGACCTAGGTTTTCAGATTCTCCCCCACAGCTCCTCCTGCTCTTCCCCAGTGGTCCCCGACATGTCCCAGCATGAGGACCCCTTGTTGACATTAACATTTTTGAAAAGAGACTTCTGGTTAGACATGCCAGCTTGAGAACAAAAATTCCTCTAAAACTATTGTAAAGCATACAAAGACGTAAATCAATAATACCTCGAGGTGAGAAAGAAGGTATCGGTGAATGACAGGATTTCTCCAAACTCTGGAAAATGGAGAGTGGATTGAAGAATCAGAGGCAGAAAAAAAATCAGAGCCTAGGGCTGTGGGTCTCCACACATTTTTGAATATTTTAAATAAAACACAATATGTATCATGGAGGAATCTTGGATTTTTTTTCACGCTGGTGACTATCTTAATTAGTAGCTTATCATGAGCAGATATGTTTCTATGTACATGTAACTAACAAGTGGGAAGATAAGGATGTACACCAAACTCGTTCTGTTTAAGAACTAAGGTGTTTACTGTCAGAAGAGTAGATAAAAGCAGACTACTTGAGGCCCTGACCAGGTAGGTCAGTTTGGTAGAGTATCATCCCGATGCAGGTTCGATTCCCAGTCAGGGCACACACAAGAATCAGCCAATGAATGCATGAATAAGTGGAACAACAAATCGATGTTTCTCTTTCTGCCTTCCTTTCTCTCTCTAAAATCAATACATAATTTTTTTTTAAAAAGCAGATCACCTGAAGAAACAACCCCGTGAACTAAACTTAAAGAAACAGAATTTTTAGAGAAAGCTAACTATTTCAGTAAATACTTTCTCTTTGTACATAACAACTGTCATTGATAATGAAGATCAATAGCATGAGGCACAGGCCAGGTCTGGGCATCGCAGGGACTGTCACACGTGAGAATGGTACCATTTTTCTGTAAAATTTTGGAAATACTTTGCTACTATTCTTTGAGTCAGTCAAGATGGGTTATGGTAACAAAAAAGCAACAGAAATTATTTGTCTTTCATTCCCAAATCCAGTGTGGGCCTCTGGACTGGGGTGGGAGGAAGTACAGGCTCCGCCCATCAGGGTGGCCAGGGATCCAGGCTGTTGGAAGGTCTATCTCCACACACACGTCCAGGCCCAGGTCAAGGCCAGCACAGTGGCCCGGAGGGCTCTTCCTAGAAACGATGCGGAACACTGCCCCTCGGGTGTCTTCCAGAAAATGTCCACCAGCCAGACCTTCGGGGGAAAAAAGCCCTGATGCATGGTGTTTGCAAATATCTGAGTAGCTGCTCCCACTGTGGCTGCTGTCCGGGAACCAACCCGCTGGGCATGGAGAAGCGAGGTGCATCGGTAGCATTTGCAGCACAGACAGACGGCAGGCGGGGGCACCCTCAAGGACACACAGGGTGGGAAATGCTACGCCCTCAGGAGGTGATGCTTTTTGAGCATTTATTTTCCTTGTTCTGTGTTTCACTTATTTCTTCGCTGATACAATCCAGTTGTTCATGATGGCTGCTTTCCAGTACTGGCTCCCGCTTCTGCACTGGCCAGAGCCAGTCCGAGCCGCGCCAGGAGCCCCCCGGGCACCCCTCCTCAGATCAGACGACACGATCCTGGTCTTCACGCAGATGACTACTTCAGTTTCCATGGGAGTCTTGACAACCAATTTTAAATCACATTTAGTTTTCAAAATCCTAGTGAGGAACTGAAGACAGGTTAATTAGACTTAGGCAGAAGAGTAGATAATTTAGGATTCCTTTGTGAATGGCTCCGTTACCGAACACTAATCTGTAAGCTACCTGAGTACCAGGAGCTAATTTATTCATCTCTGAATGTGGTGTACACAGGTTCTCAATAAATATCTGAATGAATGAACAAAAGCCCACAGTAGATACTACTTCCTGATATGAAATCTATTGGTTTTCCACGCACGGAGAGGCTGAAATACCATTAGGCTGATGTACTATGCAGATGCTTACCATCAGATGATCTAACTACTTATGAAAGATCAATTTCTTTGGCCCTTTGACGAAGAAAAGATGCCCTCTTATTGTTATCAATCTCAGATATTAATTAGCATGGGTGGGCGTGTCTCCTGTGCCCCTGGGATTGCCAACTACGCTGCTCCTCCACCAGATCCAAGCTCAGACGAAAGGCACACGGGTGTTTGCCCAGGTAACGTCGGGTCCAGGACGACTGTGGTCAGCTTCTCCCGGCTGCTGTGTTCCTTTCCTCCGTGAATTGTCTAAACTTGTCAAAGCTCGAGGACAGAAGGATCATTTGACTAAAATGTGGGTTTTTCTTCAATCAGTGTTACCATTTCAAGGCTTTTAAATTCGACCCCAATTCACTGAAATGATATTTGAGCGAAGTGGTGTGTTTTTCTTTAATCATCCATTTCTCTTCCCGATGCAACAATTTCTGCCTGTGGAGACAACAGGGCTCGAATTGCAGCAGTGAGTTAATTGAAAGTACTTTCTCTTTGGATTCTCTGAGACATCCTCCTCCCGAAAAGAAATTACACAGAAAGAAATCCACCGCCCTCTGCAAACACTCCCCTTGATAATATTTTAAGTTAGTCATTTATGAAACATGATTGTCTTTCAAAGCAATTTTTCCTCCTCTCCTTGCTCCCCCCCTCCCTTTTTTTTAACCTTTGTTTCTATCAATCTGCACAGATTCTGCCAGGACTACAGTGTTGTGAAGTTTTCTCGGCTTCCAAGTGTACAACAGGCCCAAGCCCCGGACCTCATTCTCCCTGAACTTCTAGCAAGCACCCAGTACCCACTTGGTTCTTAAAATCTTTGGAGCATTACTAATATAGGGCATATTTTTTCTGCACATAAAGCCACATGTGCTCGCTCAACACCGGCAATCTTTCAGAAACAGAGCAATGTGCTTAAAAATGGAAACCAGGAGTCTGTCCCACATACCCACCGGGGTCAATAGGAGACGCAGAAGCACCAGGGGGTATATCTGTGTGGTCACACACGTTTACAGGGAAGGGACTGTTCATCGGGATTGAACCTCATATGACTGTGGGCTGTGTGAGGCCTCTCTGTGTCTGATGCTGGGGTGTGAAGTCCACAGGGTGGGAGGTCAAGAAGGGAAGCTGGAGGTAGCATGGGAAACCAACTGTTAGCTGGGACCCACAAGCACAAGCTGGAAACCTCCAAGCCAGAGTGGAGCCCCCATTGCCCCCTGTTACCTGGGACTTTGGGGGCAACCTGCAGAAGCCAGGGCCCTTCATCGTAATGCCATGGACTTGGCCCAAGGGTGCTGGAAGCTGGGGAAGATCTGGAAACAGGCCAAGCAGATGCTGGCCCAGCCCTGCCTCGCACCCTGGGCGAGTCAGCAGATCAGCGACCATGTGTGTGGGCTCTGACCAGCACCGCCTCCCCTACCCCCCAAATCTCAAAGAGACTGCTTGGGGGCCCTCCATCCAGACACACACACACACACACTCGGGAATTCTGGGAACTGGTTTGGCCTAGTCGAGCTGACACATTACAAACCTGGTGTTGCTTTATTGGGATCAGGAGAGTATAGTACTTTCAGAGTCTGTGCTATGTGTTAATGTTGAGCAGGGTGGAAACCACGGGTAAGAAAGGAAGTGCCATAGAGTGTGGTGAGGCTCAGGAAATGCAGAGTTCCCATGACAATCTGGGAAGCGTCCGTGGGGATATACTGCAACTTCAGACGGATCCTAAAAGAGGAGCATAATTAACACAGAAAAGGCAGGAGAAGGACATTCCAGGTAAAGGGAGTGGAATGCACTGTCCGTGAGAAGTGTGAACTCTACACGGTGAGAGCAGAACGAATAGGGTCCTTTTAGAATAACGAGCAGAACTGTAGGGGTCACAGTCCTGGGGTTTCAGACGGAGGCGGAAGTTCACGCGCTACAGTGGTGGCTCTCGGCCCTGTCCCCCATGCGTGAGTCTGAGTGTCAGAGAGATGACATCCTTCAACCAGATCGTACACCGGTGAGAAACTGAGTCGACACTGTACCCTGGTTCTCTGAGCCCACCCTCTAACGCTGCTCCCCGTTCCTGGCATGACCTCATTCTAGCGGGACGTGAAGAGCAGGAAACACTTGCCTAAGCAGACGAAGACTTGGGATTTGTTTCCTCAAGTAACAGGGAACCATTGAAGATTGTAGAGCATCACAGTAAGAGGGGGACAATTTTATGTTAGAAAGATTAATCTCAAAGTGGTATTCTGGGCGTTTAAGGATCAGGGTTAGGACGCAGGAGATTTTTGCAACTGCCCAGGTCTGAAGCAGTGCGGACCTCCACTAGGGTGACGGCTGTCAACAGTGGGGGAAGAGCAGACAAAATCCGAGACATTCATCTCTGAGACGCGGTCATGAGTTGGGCACTAGAAATCAGAAGAAAGCAAAATTCAAGTTCAAGTGTGTGTGTATGTATATATACACACATATGTGTGTATATGTAGTATGTCACTGTCTATACACACACACTAATACACACACATGCATACATTACTTTATATATGTATTAGCATGATGAGGGCTCAAAAGTAGTGGGACCTATTCGGGTATGAACAGTCAGGAAGGTTGTGAATCTGTTTTTGACATGTTTTGACTGAGGTAAATCTGTGGCACCCAAATGCAAACACACTCAGATAGTAGGAAAAGTGGGTGATGTTAAAATACTAGTAAGGCAGCCCTGGCTGGTGTGGTTCAGGGGATTGAGCACTGGCCTGCGAACCATAGGGTCACTGGTTCGATTCCCAATCAGGGCACATGCCTGGGTTTCGGGCTGGGTTCCCAGTAGGGGGCGCATGAGAGGCAACCACACATTGATGTTTCTCTCTCTTTCTCCCTCCCTTCTCCTCTGTCTAAAAATAAATAAATAAAATCATTTTAAAAGACGAGCAAGACTGAAGATAGGTATGAGATGCAGTGCTAAAGCAGGATCTAGAAAGATGTGACTGGTAGACACCGGAAGTGCCTCTGGACACAAGAGCATCGAAGGAGCAGGGGGCTTGTGAGTGAAAAACAACAAGCGCTGTAGCATCTGGGGGCTCTATAAAGACCCCACTTATTTTCCAGCGCCTTCCTGGGGGAGAGAAACTTCATATTATATATTATTCTGAGGTAAAACCACATACAGGCATCTTACAAGTCCACATGTCTCCTCCATCTGTCACAAAAGCCGTGGTACACCATCGCAGAAACTGGAGGGCATTTGTATAAAAAGTACTTGGGCGAATGGCAATTTCCATCGCGGCAGAAACATATGTACAATTGTACAGCATTCTGGGAGGCGCAGAGAACTTCTCCGGAGAATGAATTTCTTTAGAGAGCCGTCCTGACCATTTGGAAGAGGCAGAGGGGTTTCCGAGCCACGTTTCTGCTCAAGAGTGATTGAGCGTGGCCACAGGAAGGGGCAGCTGCATTCTCTGGGTGAGAACTCAAAGGCTGGAACACGTGTTTGAATTTTGTGGTTTATTCTGGAACAAACCATATTGCCATTTACATTGTACAAAACCAACAGTGGGAAAAAATATCCAAATTCCTAAGCAGGAATCAGGGTTGTGGCCCCAAACCGTTGGGTCACTGCATCCTCCATGTGCTCTTGGGAGGGGACGGCGGGGAGCAGTGTCACTTAGCGGCACCCCAGGGAAGTAGTGAAAATGATCACTCCTACTACAGAGCCACCTTTGAATACACACCTTTTAACTAATCTGTGTATGAACTTGGAAGAAAAGCATTTCCGGTCCAAACCTATGCCTGATAATTATCCCAGGAAAAGGCATTTGAGCAATTACGTGAGTTGCAATCTGAACTGGCTAATCTTTTCACAGAACACCATTTTACTTAAAAAGAAAAAAAAAAGATTTGTGGACAAACTACATTTTTTTTCAGGCTCGGAATGTGGCATTTCATCAAAAATGAACTAAGTGAGCCTGTCACTTCAAGCAAAATACTGATTGTTAAACAAACAAGTTGGAGGTTTCAAGTGGATTTTGGAGAAGTTATACCCACTACTGTGAGCCTGACAGCTTCCTCATACATACGCACAGCCTTCTGATGCCTACAGGAGTGATAGTCACGAATGTGATATCTTGATACTGTATAATGAACTGTGGCAACATTTGGAAGATCTATCTATATAACTCAGTGAACTAATATTTTCCAAATGAATGCATAATGTTTAAAATCACTCATGGGTAAAAGATCCACTCACAGTACTAGAAAGATCAATGAATTTTAATGTAACGGAGTAAAAAAGTTCATTGATATGTTTTCAGATTCCAGGCTGCAACTAACCTTTAAGAAATATTTTTGAGTAGTAAAAGGTTTTTCAGTAAGTACCTTTTTCCTATTAAAAAAAGTTAAACTGCTGGAAGGAAAGTTTTCGTATTGTATCAAAAAAGACAATCTGAGAAGACTTAAAATACTCTTCCCTTTTCAAACAAGCTATCTCTCCAAAGCTGGATTTTCTGTCTGTGCTTCAACGAAAACATATTGCAATAGACTGAATGTAGAAAGAGACACGGGAACCCAGCTATCAACCAATCTGGACCTCACAGAGATCCGCAAGACTGGAAGACAATGCTGCTCTTGTCATTGCTTGTTATAGAAAATACAGATGTTTTTCACTAAAAATGTTATAATGGATGATGTGCTTCTAGTCGTTTGAAAATGAGTAATAAATAAATATGTTTTTAATTTCTCAGTTTTAATGTCTAATAGGGTGCATCTCGAGAGAACGCCCACATGAGTGAAATGATTTGCGGTCTCTAAATAATTTTAAAAGGAGGACCCCTGAGCCACACAGTTTAAGAACCGCTGTGTCAAACATCTTGTATAAGAGAGGGTCACGACGGGACTCTTTTCATTATGAATAGTGTCGGGGAGACAGAGTACCACCAGGGTAACTCGACTCAGTAAGAGGCCTGTGCAGCATCCAGGGTACAGATGATGGTAAATTAGGCTGGCGTCGGTGCGGGGGACCGAGAACAATGCACAGGCTGGAGCACTATTAACTCATAAACCTTAGGCCTGAGGAAGAATTGGGTATAGATGGGTAAGGAAGCAGCAACATTTGCTGGGTGGATGTGCGAACCACCACACCGTCTCTCCTTGTTGGTGGGGTGACTGCATTTTTCAATGACTGGTCCCCATAATTGCTGAGGGCGTGCTCCTTCCGAGCTGCTGGATGTTTCCCTGGTGTGGTGCCCCAGACATGATGTGGGGTGGGGTGTCATCTTCAGTAACAAACCCAGGTCACCTGACAAATTGAAATACAGCGGACCAATGCACACCACGGGTAACGTTTCTCGGATATTTTTCACATTGTATGAACTACTTTGAAACACAAGTATATTAGGGCTCTACAAGTACGGCCAAGAGCATTGCCTGGCATGACAAGGACAGTGTCACAAAACACCGATGAGGTTTCAATCTGTAGGATATATTTTCTCACACCAAGTTCAAAATGTACATCAGACAGCATCCGAGAACAGCCCCACGGCTTGGTTCGCTCGCAGACTCTGCAGCTGAGAAGCTCATCCTGAGCGTATTCTCCACCTTCGTGAGAGACCAAACAAGACGCTACGTGGCACCAACAAACAGCCTGCTCAGCGCGCGCCAGCCTGGGCCACCGGATGTGAGGGGAATGGGAAAACAACAGGCGCGTGCCTCCCTTTGGTTTGCAGGGGTGCTCTCCATCACCCCCAACCCTCCCCGTGTATGCGCTCGTGCACACATGAGTTATAAGCAGGAGCCTTTTTCATTAAGGGCGCGGTGTTTTTCATGCTAACGCAGCGCCCATCTGTCTTCTTTCCGGCGGGACTGTCTGCGTTTCGGTCAGCATGTGACTAAAGATCAATGAGAGAAAGCTTTTTGAAGGTGCTTTCAGCTCCGGCGGCAGGGGGATGGATCAGAAAGCTGCCACAGGCTTCAGACCCACTTGACAAATTAGGAACTATTTTGGTGCTCTACAAACTGCTGTCACATCAGTTACAAACACTAATTAGAGAAACAATGCTTTGATAGTGAAAGTGTCCAGTGCATTAAATACCACTTTTGCAGGCTGCAATTAGCGTACGCATTGACTTACACTTGGTGGGAAGTCAGAGATTAAAATGCATCAGCCATTATTAAAAAATTCATAAGGTAAATATGAGCTATCTGTCAAATAGCTTTTTTTTCCCCTGCTGCCCTTTGACCCCTCTGGTTCTTATATTTCAACGCTTTGGCACACAGTGTTTTTCAACCAGTTTTCATTTGTCTGGACAGAATGTCAGGCCCTGTGTTCGCCAACCACCCGGCATCAATTAATCAAATTCCGCATTCCATGGAGGTGTGTAAGGAATCCCGTTGCTGGGTTTCTGTACAGTAATTAGCCATCAGGCCTGCTCATCATCCAGCAGCCCCTCGCCCTCCGCACTGGGTGCGTTCACAGGGTAGTCCCCGCCATGCGGTGTCCCTGATGAGCAAACATTTAAAAATTTGATCTTTGAAAACCTGTTTTAAAGTTCTGTTTTGAATGGCATTTCCATTTGGGTGGAAGGCGAAGTCTGCTCTTGAAAAAACATCTAGCAATAACTGACAGAAGTGGTATGTTTTTAACACAAGAAAGCAGTGAGGGAAAATGTTGGGATTTTAGTGTTTGATTATCTCTAGAGTTCCAAGAAAGTTTTTTTTTACTTTCATTTCAAGGGTGTGTGTGTGTCTGTGTCTGTGTGTGTGTGTCTTTATGATGGGAAGATATATTTAAAATCCTTTCAAAAATGAAAAAAAATAAGTGAGATAGAAACCTCAACTTATTTGTGATGCATTTTTTGAGATGGCATAGAAAGCATTACTGTAAAGTACAGATCAGATTCCAGAATGAGTTGATGAATCTCTCTTGCCTCCCTCACGAGTGGGCACAGCCCCTGGTGCGCTGGGCTGCATGGGAGTTATTCCAACAACGTGTGCCGATGAATGGAGGACTATGAAATAATGATTCGATCATAATCTGAGTATCAAGTCAAGGTAACACACATACAACTCACCAAAAGCAAAAAATAAGAGAGTCAAAATAAAAGACACTTTAAAAACACGAACCCTTGACAGACACAGGCTAAATGGATTTCATCAATTCCGTTAAAACGATTTTGTGCAGCTCCCACCCCTTCCCAAGAAGAAACTAAGTCAGCTGTTTTAAAGGTCTAAACATCCGATGTTCCTTAATTTAATGGAAACAGTCTCTGGGTCCCAAGGCTCACTGTTCTCTTGCCACTTCTGTCTCTCTCCGGGAGGGAGCCCATGGCGGAGGGGACTGCCGGCCTGCCTGTCCTGCCTGCAAAGACAGGTTCAGCGGCGACACCCTGAATCCAGTCTAGAAAACAGATGTGACGATTCTCACCACTTCTCCACTTCAGAGAGGGTAGAAGAGATTCAGGAGACAGTGCTCCAAATTAAAACTCACATTTCCCTCCAAACCTCAGCGGAACTCTCTGCCGTCCCCGCAGAGAGGATCGGAGAGGGAAGGGCTGCAAAGGAGACGGGAGCCCAGTTGCAGGGCCCCAGGAGGATTCGGAGGAGCTCTGGCAGAAGTTCCAGGTGGGAGAGAATCACAGACCAGCGCCCTGAAAGCACGCTGACATTCTCAGGTGACAAGTGCCACACGGGGAACGCATCACTCTTCATTTGAGAGGTGAACACACCATATCCACAACTAATAATGAAGGGGCCACAGTAAATATAGGACTATAATGATTATGATCGTTTATCCCGACACCTGCCTCAGTCTGCCAGTGACAGCTGGAAATACCACGATTGCCCGCCCTGTCCCGCACAACGCAGGCGAGGTTCAAGGCCTCTGGCATTGCTCTGATTGTCGCCAAAATAGACTGAGCAAGACAGATCGATCGGTCTGCCACGGCCCAACCCTCTTTAGGCACCTACAGGAACATGCCAGGCTCCAGCTCCAGCTCGTGTGATTTTTCAACCACCGTGCCTCAGCCAGACACTCAGGAGGCAGACCGTGTTCACAGTGTCTGAGAACACACCACCTGCACCTTTGAGAATAATGAAACCTGCAAGGAGGGAGGAATTCCAATCTATGTTCTGACAGGTCTGCCATCTAGTATTTTCTTAGGGAAACGTTATTTCCTGTTAATACAAGCTGTTGTTTCAGAAGACACGTGTAAAATATTAGTTATTCATCAGGCTAAGGTTGAAAGTATAAAGTGTTTCAGAGAGAACTCTCTCTTCCTATTAGTTGGACTCACAGTATGAATCTTGTAACGTCATCTGTCTAAGATAATTTCTTTATTTTCTGTACCCACTGGAACTATGTGGAAGTATACACAGCATACAGCCTCAAAGTAATGGTATTGGTTCTGATTTATATCAGTTTGTTAATCGGTAGTGTGGACATAGGCCACATGCCACACTTGAACCCATCCACTCCATACCACTATTCCATTGTTACCATTCCATTCTGTCCCCCAAGTCCGACCAGGGACCTGCTGGAAACCAGACACCTACGGACTCCTGTCTACAAACTCGGTCATCCTAGCCAATAGAAATCTGTTGAGTTTCACACGGGCTACTTCGGTTCTTCAGTTAGGCCCCGCGGGTTCACAGTGTACTTACTCGCGGACAAGTTATTTATTTTTTATGTTTGTTTATTCCGGCCTCTGCTGGCCATTGATAACAGGTGTAGGTGCGATAATGTGAATGGCCTTCATTTTTATATGGAACGCTTCACCATTAAACTGATACATCCCCATACGTTGTCAGGGAAATGCATTGAATTAGAATCATGTATGTTTTATATTGAGAAGATTCTTAGCTATCATCTAACCTGAGCGTGTTCTGTTTCCGAGGCGTGGGCGGGTGGGACGTTTTCCCTTGGGGTTCGTGCGCACTCTGAGCCTGAGTGGGAGGAAGGGCCGTGGCCGCAGAGCCTCGGGTCAGGCTTGGAATTAGCCTCTGACCACCTGAGTGACTTCAAGCTTGTCACTTAATTGTAAGTCTTCCTTCATTAGTTTTTTAAAAAGAGACCTACAATATATATGTATTTGAGTATAACTATACAGAATGTATACAAATAGAAGCCATATAGCCTATTTGAACACAGAGGAGTTTTAGGGTTAGTGTGTGTGCCTGCGTACATACACACGTGCACATTAAATATAAAAATGTGCTGATGCCCTGGCTGGTGCTGCTCAGTGGATTGAGTGCCAGCTTTGAACCAAAGGGTTGCTGGTTCGATTCCCAGTCAGGGCACATGCCTGGGTTGTGGGCCAGGTCCCCAGTTTGGGGTACATGAGAGGCAGCCACACATTGATGTTTCTCGCCTACTCTTTCTCCTTCTCTTCCCCTCTCTTTAAAAATAAATAAATAAAATCTTTTTAAAACTGTGCTTAAAATGACATTAGCTTCTTTCTACTTCATTCTTCCCATAGTCTCTGTCACGTCAGTGCTTCCTCATGAAGGACTATGTCTTGATTAGGATCTCCATCCATCACTAACTACGACTTTGAAAATATAAAATTGATAAGGCTCATCAAGTGATATCACACTCGCCTTTGATGAAAATATCTCTATGACCTCAGGTTAATAAGACCTTTCCATCAAATGGGACTGATTACTTTCCACTGTTTTTTTTTTTAAGGAATGCTTCATTGATTTGCATGAGATTCACCGAGTACCAGAAATTTCCAAATAACACTGACTTTCTTAACCTCTTAGGAGGAGAGATAGCATTTCTCCCTAATCCAAAGTCAGAAGGAGGCCACAGAAGAGCTGCCGGAGACTCTGAGAGCCACGTCACTCGGTGGCCCAGGCATTCAAGACTCAGGATGGGCCCCAGCACCACAGCCTCGTTCAAGAAAGGGGCCCAGAGGGGCAGCCAAACCGGCTAGCGTTCCCTTTCATTACTTCGCCAGGCATTTCGTAAACACCTACTATGTGTTAGACCTTACTCCAGGTTCTGATGCTACAACAGGAAAGAACACATAAAAATACCTGCCCTCGTGAAGCTCCCCGCACAGACTGAGCCCCCAAGGCTTCCATCCCACAAGTCTCCAGCTAAAATCCTTAGAAAATACCAGAAAAAAAACCCAGGAGGAAACCCAGAAGTGTCTGTTACAAAATCCATCATAAAAAATACAGAGGAGTATTTTCACCTTGAAATTATTTTAAGAATCTGCTTTTGAACACTCAAGACCCATTTAAATAAGTAAATGCTGGTAGGTTTCTTTAAAAATCCAGACTATTTTTAATAATGCATTTGTACTTTTGAAATAAGTGGTCAAGATCAGGACAAACACAATTTATTCAAAATTTAAAAAAAAACTGTTAATAGGAAAAACATCACTACACTCAATTAAAAATTGAAAGTGGGAAAGTATTTAGATAAATTTTGGGAGAATGAAGACAGATCGGCAGCCTCCTAACAAAAGAGAGAACACACTAAAATAAATTATGAATAAATATAAAAATAATTCAAAACTGTTAAAATATGGACGTTTAGGTAAATATAGTGTGACAACACCCCCATGCATTCGATGAAATTGCAGTAATTTCTGAAATAAAATATTGCATCTAATGTGCACTTCCTGACAATGCTTCTGATGCTAGATTCATTTCCCCTCCCGCCCTCCCTTCTTTCTCCTCCTTTCTTTCTCTCTCTCTCTCTGAACTTTCAGTATAAATTTAAAGCACCTGTCATGGAGTCCTCTCTGAAATGAAGTTCCACTTCACCAAGTGTGAGTGGCTTGGAGACTTTCTTTGGTGATTTACCTAACCTTACTCCATACGGCTTTCACCTGGATGAAATACATTAGGTAAGGAGACTTAGAAAAGTAAGAGAAAATGGAGACGTTCCTTTCCCTCTTCTGAATCATAACACACATTTTAAAAGCTAGCGCCTCCACAATGGCAAGGTGGTAGCGAAGTGACGGGCCAGACTGCCGGGGACCTGATTCCGTTCCAGCTCCGAGTGCCCATATCCCCCCAGGGTCAGCACGGACCCTCCTTGATCCGCAGTTTCTGCGCCTTCAAAACAAAATTAAGGAGCTGGATATGATGACCAGTCTTATGGCTTCTAATGCCACAGTTCTATTATTCGAATTCAATATCTGCCTTGGAAATGTATTCTTTAATAAGGAACAGTTTGTGTGTGTGTGAGAGAGAGAGGACATACGCAAGCAAGCTACCGGATGACATCCTCGGAGGGCGGCCAGACACCCGAGACCGTCTGCCACTGCTCAGCCCTCACGGCTGGCCTGTCTCAGCCGCGAGTCCCCCCGGCGGGCGGAGGAAGCGCAGGCAAGCCTTGCAGTGCAGACACGTGTATAAATCAGGACCCTGGCTTGATGGCAGGAGGTAGATAATTCACCATATAAAATTTTCATGTATCATTCTTTATGTTCTGGAAAACAGTAGACGTTTAATGCCGTATTTGGAATGATCACTTCTATTGATTTAAGCCATAAGGAACAAGAGCTTTATAAACTAAGTGTGGTATATAAAGGAAACACATTAAAAAAATTTTTTTAAGGAAAGCTCACTGGAATTGATCTGTTTTTTTTTTTTGTCTCCTGCTTATTTTTTTATTATTATGCCGAAGAAAGTATGTCTGAGAATATCCATTATCATTTTGCAATTTAATGTGTTATGGGAGTACTCCTCATAGTGCCTAGCAGAGTGTATAACACATAATAAATATTAATAAAAATGTGCTAAAACAATGATTTCCAAAAGCCATTCATTCTTTTCCTTTGAATATGTAATGCATTATTTTTTGTACCAACAATCAAAGGAGTTAATGAGAATGTTCATTAATAACACACCAAATATTTCTCAAGTTGATGGACTTAAATGTTTTAGCATTGAGAAGACACATCTATACATAATATCTGATTTTTTAAAGAAAAAACATTCGTACTTAGGTTGGGATTTGAGGAGTGGGCAGAGCAGGTTGAGTGGTCATTCCTGTTTATTATGGGAGTATTATATGGTTATTATTGATTCTAGAGAGAGGGGGAGGGAGGGACAGAGGGAGAAAAACATCAATCAGTTGCCTCTCACACATGACCCACTTGGGGCATGGAACCCGCAACCCAGACACATGCCCTGACTGGGAACCAAACCTACAACCTTTCCGTTTACGACGCTCCAACCAAATGAGCCACACCGGCCACGGCAATTGATCATATCTTAAAAATCAGCACCAGAAACTGCGAGTGGTGATCAGAAATTTTAATTTATTCATTCCTGCATGATCAAAAATATCTTCATAAACTGTGAACTGAATGTTAATTTTTCAGTGTAGTAACGAGATATGTTTCCAGCCCATGGTGGCCACCGACGTAGAAAGCAGTAAGACACGAAGGAGGCCCACCGCCCCCACAAACACCGCTGTTGGCACAGTCCTCAACACTGCGTCCACAGAGGGAACCACAGATGAAGTGTGACAGTGCGAGAGAATAAAGCAAATCATCCTTCTTCCATACGATGCACCCTAACGAGAAAAACCACGCGTGTAAATGGAGAAATGACCGGAAATTAGAGAATGCAGCGCAACGGCCAGATAGAAAGATGAAAGATAGCTTTTCCTTAGCATCACCTGCTAAGAAAATACTTTTAAAAAATTAACAGAAGAACAAAAATCTAAAATAGTTAAGGAAAACATTAAGATTTAAGAACATTTTTAGAACTAATGAGAAAAATATTATGAGTAACAAATAAAACTAGAATAAACGCTGAAATACGCTACTTAGTGGAAATACCAGTTACTCGTGGGAAAATGTCAGTTCTTCCCCAAATCAGTTTGTAACTGCAAAGCACTCCATACTGGCACAGACGTTCTGCATTCTACTTTCACATTTTTAGTCATTAACCTAACTTGTAAAACACATACCCGTAGATACACAAGTTATACATGTATATTTGACAGTGTTAAAGGTCAGATGAATCCTCCACCTCCCTCCCCGTAATAAAAGTCTTCCTCACGGCCACCTTTCATGTCATTACTGTCTATAATTTGGATCTCTCTTGTTTTTGAACCACCTCAATCGGCTATTATTGTCATTCCGGGTTATATCATCAACACCAGTTTAGATTTACTTACGTGATTATCAGTTCTGTGCCCACCATCGCCTCCCATCGCTCTCTCTGTCCTCTGGGCTCAAGCTGTCTCTTAACGAAGCACGTACTGTACAAGCTCCCAGTGAGTCCTGTGAGTGGCCCTTGGCCTTTCTGTCCCTATAATGTCATTCTGAAGGGATTCATTAAGGGTGGGTTATTCCTTTAGGCCCTCTTTGTTCACAGATTTTTTTTTTTTTTACTCCCACGAGAGCTCTGAAATTGTAACTCCACTGCTTTCCAGATTCTGTAATTGAGGTCAAAGGTCTGTTTTTAGCCCAATGGTTGGGCCTTTGTAATTAATTTACAGTTTTCCCGCTGTTATCAAAATGTCTCTTTTTCTTTGGTGTTATTCACTTTATTATAAAACATAGTATGGATTACAACTTCCTTGTTCTTCCCAGAAATGATGCGTTTTAGGCTTGGAGATAGAAAACGTTTATTGATGCTGGAAAATTCTGAGTCACTCATGTCCTGCGGAAATCTCAACACGTTGAAAGTGTGTTTCACACGCCCTCCGTCTTGGTCTTTCTCTGCTGCATCATCAAACCTCCCCAGCCACCCCTCACCCCTGCCCCAAATTCCTCTTTCAGTTCGCTTTGGGAACGTTGGATCTGTTTTTTAAATCATCTATGAAGTTTTAAATTCCAATGGCCACGTTTCACCATTTTTGGAATTTGTATGTGCATCCTTACTGCATTTGTTTATACATTTGTTTTTAGTCAATCTCCTGTACTTTTGTTTCCTGTAACATTTCCTCACATTATTAATTTTAAATACACACATCCTTAGTCTTCGTAATAGTATTCTTCTCTGTTCTCAAGCTCTGCAGGCGTCAGTCAATTCTCCTGTCTGTCCAAGTCTCATTCGTGGGGCATTGTTTCATTTCATGTTTTGTATTCGTTTGATGTTAGCTTACCTTATGCAAAAATATTGTTGTTATGAGAATTCCATGCATCTTGGTTTTTGACGTATCTCTCCAGAGAGTGTTGCCTTCGCTTCCAACAGACACCAGAGATGCATCAACAGCCACGGACCAATTTCCATGTGTATTTCTTAGCAAGGGGTTTCTCGAGATACATGAATGGTGTAACTTCGGACTCCAATTAATCAGAGACATGGGCCCTGGATTTTGCACCGCAGAGATGCCTGGCACAAGCCAGAGTCGACAACAAAGGCTAGCTCGGTCACAGCCGTTCGCAACCAGCCTGTCCGTGGTAGGTGGGGGTCAGGCTGGGACGCAGTGCTACACCTGTACAGCACCTCCATCACGTCCGGTCCACCACGTCATCAGCAGACACCGCCCCGCTCTGCCTCTCAGCTACCTCTCTGCTTCTGGTGCAAGGGGTTTCAGTCACGTAATTAAGTAATTAATTAATGCATTAACATAATCCCAAATATGAAGGTGAAATGCATCAATGACCAGGGACCAATTTCCATGTGTTTGCAAAGCTCACACGGTCCACCAGTTTATGAAGCAGAAGTCTGAGACTCGGCCAATTAATGAAGCACACAGGTGAAGGGCACTAGTGGGAACTCACTAATAAACAATAGGAATGACTTACAAAAATGAAAGGTTGTATCTCATTATTAAACAGATAGAGACAAAATAAAATGCTATTGCTGATTCACTGAAAATAGGAAAGATACTTAGGCAGTACACAATTTCTGAAGAACATCTGACCATATACCTAGGATGCTTAAAATATGAATATCCTCATAACCAACTCTTTCATTATTTCTATTTCTGGTCCTTTCTTTCTTAGGGAAATAATCAGTTACCTATAAAATTTTCATTGGAATATTATTTATGACAGCATTAAAAAATCTTTAAATAACCGATTGCAAAGAACCAGCAAAATAAATAAATCATGGTACACCTAAATAATGGAGGAATGGCCGTTATTAAAAAATAAAATTATGGCAGAATAAATATTGACATGGGAAAATATTTATGGTAGAGTGTTAAGTGTAAAAAAGCAGGCGCTATGCCGTATGTCCCTAAATGTGTAAAACATTTATAGATATACTATTATGTGAAATAAGATGAAGTTCATACACAAAACTACTGTTAATTTCCCAAGTGGATTTGTAAGTTTATAATCAGAACACAGAAATAAAAAAGTGCTGTGTTAAAGCTCATATCAGTCTGCGCAGGAAACTGGGGTGAAGCTACGCAGACTTACTCGGTCTCTGGTGAGGTTCTCTCTACCCAGGACCGGCCCCCGCCCACCCAGACTGTGAGTCATCCAAAGCAGGCGCGGCTTTACTCATCTCTATGGCTTTAAAGCTCATAATAAATGCTCAGTGAAGGTCTATGCAACTGAGTCAATGAATACAATCGATGAATGAAACGTTTTAAAAATGATGATGTTCTAGTCAACTTTCTATAGGCTGGTGATAATTTAAAAAGCAGGACTAAATGAATCACTACACTAAAATGCGCTACTCTAGTAACATTCTGAAAACCAGATCAGATATTTCAGGAACTGATCATTTGAAATAAGTAACATTTTGAAATGCAACAGTTAAGTGTAGGCACGGGGTTCGATTTGTATAGGTTATCATTAATGAAGCTGAGTAGAAATAAATAGTTGACTGAGTTTAAGGAGAATGTCAGTGTATCAGCAATAGCGTCCTAAGCCAACCCCCTGCGATCCATTCCCACCCGACAGCTTAGCTGCGTGGTTCCTGTGCGAGGCTCTGCAGTTCTTGCTTTGGGAAAGAACTCGTGGGAGAAGACTACTGGTAGCATTTTCACTGTACTCAACACTCCACTTTCCCCCCCAGCCTGGCTGAGCTCCATGCTAAGTAAGTATCCACGGGGGCTCTGAGTGATCTCTGCTGAAGTGCCAGCTCCACAGATAGACACAGTCATAAAAACAAGCCGGAACACAACTAAAGCAAGGTAGAGAAATACTAAGAAGCCAGTTTTGTGCCACGATGCACGTGCAAGGGTTAGAGACAGGTGGACGAATGGCCTTCTGCGCTGCTGTTTTTGAATGTCGTCCCCCTGCCCCACCCCTATCCCCGGAAGTCAGACCAGTTACCTCGATGCACGCTGGCACAATATTGCCCTCATATTGTAAGCACTAAATCAATATGCAAAGATGGAGCACTCGGGGAACTCTGAGGGGTCCTCTTTGGGATTAAACAGGTATGAGGGACCTTGAGGAAAACACAGAATTTCCCTGGGATTTTTATGTCACGTTATCCCAAAGCCCTTTTTACTATCCGACCTTGAGAACAAATCCACCCTCCTGCCCCGAACGGTACAATAATCTAAAGATAATTATACTATTAGAATCTGGTGTGAAATTCTGTTGTCTGAATGGTGTGTATTTTTAATCAATCCAAAATCTCTGATTTGGGGATTTAATACCAGGGATGTTAATTTCTTCAGATTAGTACTCATCATAAAAGTCTTACTTCCATATGAGTTTTTCTTCCCTTCATAAAGTCTTATCCCGAGACAGCTAAAATCCTTCTGAGCGCACAAACAGGCAGATATGGGCTCATAACAGAGATAAAGCACTCTTTACAGCAGCACTCATTAAGGTACTAGACAGAGTACAAAAAACAGCAACAGGGAGCTTTCCCTAAAAGCTTTTAATACAGCCCTTTCCAAGACCCATTAAATCGGCCCGGCACTAAAGCCTCTGGCCACCCCCCACCTATCGATCGCATCACGACGGAGCCCCTCCTCTGTCCCACTGAAGTCTGAGCTCATTCATCTCCAAAGAACAGCCCACTGAAAAGTTGCTCATGTACATGCAGTGAGCCAGAATCCCAGCTGTAAGTGAGGCAGCTGTCAGCTGTGGTCCCCATGCTCCTGGGGAGTCCCTTCGAGCAGGGACATTTTGTAAGTCCCTTTCCGACTTCCCTTGGACATGTGCAAAAACCCCCTGCTAATAGGTAACATTTTGAACACGTATTTTGTATGCACTAGGCTGCACTCGAATGCATGTTTTAAACATTATTTGCCTTGAATCCTTGCACTAGCATGATGGGTCACTTCTCCCCATTTTGCAGATGACAGAAATGGGCCTCAGAGAGTTCACGTGACTCCCCAGAACCTCAAAGCCAACACGTGGCAGAATCACTGTTTGCAAAAGCCTCATAGTGAACCCTTGTGTTCATGTCCCGACAATTTCTGTTTGGGGCCCAGATGCTGTGGTGGGCGTGGTGAGCAGTGAGTGACCAGCAAGGACACACGATCGCTGTGCTGAGGTTGCTCCCAGCTCCGTGGATGCCAGGACTGTGTACCAGTAAAGTCAAAAAGAATCGCTAACGGTGATAACGACTCCAAGAACAAATAAGCATATTATTCTTTTTGCAGCACTAAGAACTCTGTAACCCTACTGTTTCACATTTATTTGGCACCTTTAGGTTGTATTTTAATAAAGTGCATACACACGGAGATGTTAGCCATTGTCCTTCTCATCACCGGGACGACTCAGGGCATTCTTCTCTCCGACACTCGGGAGTCCCTTTGAATTGATTATCCTTTAGCCATCAGATAATGCATACATACTATGGGTCAAACAGTCTCTGTCCTTCCTCGGATCTGAGTGTTTCTTCCAGTTTAGTAATTTGTGCTTTCAAGGGGACCACGGCGTGGCGATGAATCTGTATGGTCGCTCTACTGTACAATATTTAGAGCAGTTGCGAATGGGTTTTGGAGGGAACAGGGTTGAGCTAAACTAATGATTGCATCCTACATCTGGCTAGAATCTTTTTCCTTTTTCTCGTTTTCGGTACTTTATTCATTCCTTCATTTATCATGTCTCCATCACAGCTGGCGTTCAGTATTATTTTGTACAGTTCTCAGGTGTGCGCCTCGCGGTGATGCAGTCACATACCTGACGCAGAGTCCCCTCCTGAAAGTGCAAGTGCTCTGGAAGCTTTACCTGCGTGACTGCACCGCATCTTCTTCCGGACGCCTCCCTGAGGTGAGGGTGCCAGACGCCCTTCCCTGGAGAGGGGCCGAGAGGACAGGCACCGTGTTCCAGGACACATGACTCATGCAAGACTCAAGTTTCCCAGTCTCTGGTCATCACGCTGAGCCCCACACATGTGCACATGCATGCACACACATGCACCATAGATGGACATGCAACAGCTCAAGTTACTGCTCTTCTTTCTGAAGCAGGACGTAGAAACAGGGGGCTGTTCTTTACCTGCGGGCAGAGGCCCCCGACTGGGAGAACAGGGGCACCATACACACGCTACAGGGTGAGACTCCGCAATGACTCTCGATTGCCCCACTGACACATGCATTCTCCAAAGACTGACGGGGCCCCTGCCCAGCGTCAGACACTGTGCCAGGTCCAGAACACTGCTAAGGACAAGATAAATGGAGGTGGCCCCAGCCGACATGGAGTCCGCCGTCTAGTGCAGAAAGCCAACAAAGCAAGTGAGCAAAAATAAGATTAGACAGCCAGAAATAGCTTGGGGGGCTACATGCCACTTAAGAGAAACAGAGCCCAGCAGCTCCCTCCTGGGCTCCCTTCCTCCGGCATGGCACGCACCACCGTGTGTGCCCCCAGAGAGGCTGCCAGGTGCAGCTGTGAAGCGTGTTTGCCACCATTCAAACGTCTTCCAGGGCCCTCAAGGTCACCCGCAAACCCACGTGATGGGCCACGTTCCTGTTTGGCCTCTGCACCTGGCACGATAAGTCCGTCACCCACGCTATGTTTTCATGACTGAAAATAAGTAACCTGAAAAGTAGGCTCGAAATTATAAAGCAAATACTGCAAAATATATAAAAATGCGTATGTGAATTGTTGCACGCCTAAAGGAGGTACCATTGTGTCAAATACACATGTACACATTACACGCTATAATTTACAATCTATACCTTACAATCTATACCTAATATATACCTTATATATTACTATATATACCTCACATAATATTATCCAATGTGTGATATAACCCAGCACACTTAGACTTCATACTTAGAAAGCAGACTATGCACGTGCTAGTCCATGCCCTTGACCTTGATGTCTGAGTTAACTCCTAGTCATCCCTGAGGAGCTAGTTCAAAGAGCCCCTCTGGCCATCCTCAGAATCAGGGCGCGGTCTGACCGGTCCCCCTGGGCTCTCCTGACCATGACCTCTCATCTACTGTAGCACATTGTTCTGGGTGCTCACACCAGCCATTTCTGCAACTTTCTGACCATGTATCTCTACCAGTAAAAAAAGAAAGTTGTGCGCGTATGTGTGTGTGTGTTTTTATATGTACGCATAAGTTACATACATTTACTACTGGCTAATACTCATGCACATTGTACACATGTACATGATAATAGCAACTAAAAGGATAAAATAAAGATAAAACTAAACACTTATAAAGTATGTTAAATCTATTTTATCTTTAATGTTATGAAAACCTCAATTTACTAAACGTTATTGAGATTTATATTGCCTTTGTGATCAAAATGTGATGAAATACACTTCCTTTGAGAAAATCTTGCTTTTGATCTCTGCCATCCAAGCATTCAGAGACGCCATTCTGAATTCCATTCATTTTGACCCCAGGCTTCAGGGGTTGTCATAGCTGAGGTGGATACTTTGTGAATTTAGCCAAGTCCAGGAATCCTGATACCCATTTGTATTTCAGTTTTTTATTAGTTTGCCCCCTTCCCCCCCCGAAGGGAGGGTGCGGACACAGGGTCCCAGGTGCAGAAGCTTAAGGTAGTCCTGCTTGTCCATTCATCCAAAGCCCCTCTCTTGTTTTGTTTGTCTGTCTCGTTCGTCAGCAAACTGTGTCTCAGTCCCCATCACAGTCCTCGGAGTCACACGTCGGTGTGTGTCTCTGGTGTGTGTCTCTGGTGTGCCCACACTCCTAGAGAAGCAAGTGACTGCTTTGTGCGCACGTATGCAAACCACCAGCAATGCTTCCGGTTTATATGGATCTCATTCTGTTTCTCACTCTTCTCAGTAAAAATTGTTTTTTAAACGCCACTCATGTTGCCAAATGTACACTTAATTTTTTCTTCTAGTTCTTGCAAAATATCCCAAACATATTGATCCATCCACTTCCCGGGGATGGGCACCATTTTGTCCCCGACTCCCCACATCACAGATAAAAGCGCAACAAATGCTGCAGAAACAAGTCCTGCCGAAAGGCTGAGTAGGAAATTTGGTGGGATGCATACCAGAGGTGGAATCGCTGCACCCGCGGGGAAGAATGGTGCTCCGAGTCCCCATTTCTGAAAAGAAAAACGGCATTTTTTAATTGGTCCAGGAAGCATCTTTCCTCCTTGAGATGAACCATTTTTTCTTGTACAGCAGTAGGAATACCTTGCATTTCAAGATATTTTTCATGGACAGAGAGACTCTTCAATTGAGATATTTGTTAACATGGTAGAAATTCTACTATAAAATTTTCTGAGCATGTCAATTATGAGAGGTTTTATAGGTGCCAGCCTTTTTTTCCCAACAAAATTTTGTAATTATGGAAATAGGTTTAAACAAAATAGTCACGGGGATGTAAAGTAGAGCACAGGGAACACAGTCAATGATACTGTAATAACTGTGTATGATGGCAGGTGGGGACTGGAGTATCAGGGGGAACACTTTGCAAAGTGTATGATTGTCGAGCCACTATGCTGCACACCTGGAACTAATACAGAATAATATTGAAATAAACTTCAATTGTTTAAAAAACTTTAATTAAAAATAGTTTTAAACATCTATTTTCAAACTGTTCTCTTTATTCCTTAAATTTCTGATGAAAAGCAATTACTTTCGTGCTTATTATTAGAAAATAAGCCTTACATAGAAGGGAAAGATGAGTGTGTTTTGTATCTGCTAGTAGCAGACTGAAGCTGACAAGCAGTCATATAGAAAGGTTGCCTCCCGTACACACAGGACCTGGGATTGAACCAGCAACCTAGGCACGTGCCTGACCGGCAATCAAATCCGCAACCTTTTCTCTGTGTACCGGACGACGCTCCAACCAGCTGAGCCACCTGGCCAGGGCCGTGAAGTTACAGAGATTTATTTTTCAATGTCATATGTATCTTTCTGGCACCTGGAAGGGAAGAAAGAATCAAATGGGGTTTAGAGAACTTCCCTTTGTATTCTGGAACCTAGATGGAAAACTTCCAAATTTGAAAGACAAATTCTTTTCCACAATTAAATTTTAAAACTTAAAAAAAAAAAAAAGTAATGTGCTCTAATTTCACATGAGGCTAGCACTCGCCTGGTTACAGAAATGGCCGGACAGCCGGAACATAATCAACAAAAGAAAAAAGCAAACAAAATATAACCAGAGACATTGAAGTTAAGAACAACCTTACAATAGCCAGAGGGGAGGGGGAGGGGACAGTGGGGAGAGGGGTTTACAGGAACTACTATAAAGGACACGGGGACAAAACCAAGGGGGAGGGTGGAGGTGGGGGAGGGAGGTGGGTTCGGCTGGGGTGGGATGGAGGGATGGGGGGAAAATGCCCACAACTGTAATTGAACAACAATAAAAAAAAAAAAAAAGAAACAGCCAGACAGCACGCTTCTTACACCCTTTTCGGTCGGTGGGCACCGCTTCTCTGAGCCAGGCTTTCGCTTTCGCTTTGCACAGACCCTTGAACGTTAATTACAGAAGAAACACATGCCCAGCGGGGACACACACACAAACACAGAAAAAATGGAAGGGGAAAGAAGCCACCTCTGACTGTACCACTCGGAGATAGCTGTTTACACATTGCTGCCGGTACCTAGTCAATATTTTTTCATGCATCGAATGCACATTTGTCTTTCCAGAAGTCGTACTGTACTATATCTGCTGTTTCTGTGTCTGACTTCGCATTTACAGATGTATCAGGAACACTCCTGCTAATCCATTAATAGCATCGTACAATATGAGGCTTAATTAATTCCACTCTCCTCTTTTCCTCATATGGACCTCAGGGCCTTCACCAGCTCCTAACATCAGATGTTTAGCTTCGAGATGTCCCCCTGTTACAAACAGGGAGGCGCTGACCATCGTCCCACACACGCCCTCACGAGCACTGGTGACAAATTACTGGGAGTGGAATTTTTGTGTCCAATGGCGACGCATACCTAAACCTTTGTCACAGATGCCAAAGCAACCTCCAGGAACGGGGTCTCTCCCCGGCCCAGACAGGCGGTGGCAGGAGCTGGAGAGCAGATGCTTTGCACTGCAGTGTCCAGCAAGCGCCCCTACGAGGCACCGCCTGGCCTCATCCTCTGACCCCGAGTTTGGAGGGGAGGGGGGGGTCCTGCCCTGGAGCCCGAAGACCTGGGTTCTGGTTGGGGTGTTCTTGTCTGCTCTACCCATTTCATCGACCACTGTGCAGATCCAGTGAGAAAGGGTACGCGCATGTTCGGTATAAATGTCATAGGACCTGGCAGACGTGTGGCACTGCTAATCCGAGACGGCTTTCTTCTGGGATGTCCAGGGCCAGGAGGCATTGATCTTGACCCCGGATGAGAGCAGCAGGAGAATATCCGCAGAGCAGGCTCTGAGGGAGGGAATCCGTGTTCTTGGGACCCCGTGTATCATTTTCTGCTTTCACTTTTAGGAAACACATAAAGAAAGGTGAACACGCGCTCAATTGTACAGGCTTCCTGCTGGGTGTGGGTCTCCGATTGATTTCCTCACAGAGCCCAAGGGCAGCTGGATATTAAAAGATAATACAAGAGGGGCCAAGGGTAGCGCTCTCCCCTCCTCTGGCATCTAGGAGGAAAGTGAGCCTGGTGCTGGTGAAACACCGCAAAGATTCCTGGCAATAAATGCTGTGTGTCGAGTACATTAAAAAGTCACTGACGCTGTTTGAGTGGGATTTTTATTCTCACTAATTACATCCATCCTCAAGTGAAATCACTATTATCGTCATCGTCTTCTCTGTGAGCCGAGCCTTTTTTCTATTTATAATATCAAGTAGGAGAACGCGTTAGAATGATTTATTTGATAAAGATGATGCTGAATAGTCCAAGTAGCAAAACACGTGACCGTGATGATGAGGTCTGCTAATGTAAACAGGCGAGTCCCAGGCCTGGCTTTAGTAGTCTGGTCAGACCGTGGGTATTCTTTAATGTCATTTTGGGGGTGTCTATCCATTTGGCAGAGTGACAGAGTGTACTCCATTTCCGACAAAACTTCACTCTGGACGTCAAAGAATGAGGAGCACTGAGTCCAGGGTGGGAGCAATTTATGCACCGACGCTTCTCCGTGCAGCTTGCACTTCCTGTTCAATCAATCAGCTGTTCGAAAAAAAAAACAGAAACAAAAAAATCCCCATTGCCTGCCCTCAGCCCATCACTCGGTCCTGTGCTCACACAAACCCTGAAATTTGCAGCATTTTCTGAGAATCACGCACGACGCATCATGCCAGCTGCAACTGTGCAGGCAGGCACTCTCTTCCTCCCATATTTCGATGGGCAGCCTGAGTATTAAATTTCCCCATGTCAAACCCTCCAGTGCTGACACGTGTTCCAAACTCCTGAGGATCCGAACACAGGCAGAAGGTTCCGGCAGCACTGAGCATCCTCAGCTTTGGTCCGTCAGAGTCAAGTCCTCCACTCTCGAGAAAGCAGTTCACTCCTTAAAACACATTTTCCCTCAGTATGGCAGAAAAGACAGCGTTCTCGGCGGCCTCTTAGAAAACTGTGGAATTAAGGAGGGAAGTCTCCGTAACTCCTCCACCTTGAAGTGTAGTGAAAGTATCATTAGCGGACCGAGAAAGAGCTCTGCTTTTCGTTCATGGATTTGAATTATTGAACTGGACCTGGGGACGAGGCAGGAAAACCTTGCTTCTCAGCATTTCCTATCTCTCAGTATAAAGACAGACAATGCCAGCCAGTGGGGTTAAAGAATGTGGCATACATTTGCAGGTTTCTAGCCAATGTCTTAGAATCCTTCGCGGTTCCCAATCCCCCCAGGAATTTCGTTCTCCTTAAATTGAGGCTGGTCTGTCAGCGTAGTTGTGATGAACTCTTTAACGGTGTTCAAAAGCCTTAGTGCATACATAAAGCATTCTGTTAATTTCATTTCAGAGCATGAGTCAGCACCATGCTTAGGGAATTCTGTTGAGTTAGTGTTAATGTACAAGAAGGGGCTACTTGTAAAAATTCATTAATTGGGGTGCCTTGGTGACTTTGTATCCTCTTTTGCAGAAATATTATATATCATGGTGACAACTCTTCAGGCAAATATTTACTGGAGCAAAAGCCCTTTTTAAAAATGTAAGGCACATTACTCATTTCTGCGTGTTTTCCACCACAGCACATTAGCCTTCCTTGTAAGAAAATAATGATTATTAAATATTAGCACTGTGCCAAGGACCAAGGTCAACAGCAGATAAAAATCATTCAATTTCTTGAAATAAAGCAGCCCCAGTTTAAAGAAAAGCTGCTGATGGAGAGTACTTGTAAAGGTAACATCCTGGCTCTGGCTGGGTGGCTCAGTTAGTTGGAGCATTGTCCTGTACACCAGGAAGCTGTGAGTTCGATCCCCAGTCAGGGTACGTAAGGGAGGCAACCGATTGGTGCTTTTCTCTCATATCAATGTCTGTCTGTCTGTCTGTCTCTCTCCTTCCTCTTTCTCTAAACTCAATAAACATATCGTTGGGCGAGGGTTAAAAAAAGAGATAACATCCTGACCTGAAGATTTGCCATTTCCTTTTGGAAAATATTACTTCTTTACATGATAAAAGCCCCTAGCCATCCAGTTGTTTATATTGTCTATAGCCTGAGAGGAGACAGTAGACACAGGACTAGGGAGTGGTCAGAAGAACATTAAAAGTAGTCCTGTCTAGCAGAGCAAGCAAATCTCAACTCCATACACCACTCCATCAAGGGTGGGAGACTGATTGATAAACCTGTTGAAGAGGCAGGCACACTTTTCACACATCCATTTAGTCTGCAGTCCCACCACCCGGCCACACTTCCAAAGTTACTGTATCCCCCCTTCTCTATTTTTTGGGGGAGGGTGTTGGTGTGGTTGACGTTAGTTTGTTTTTTTAAAGATTATTTATTTATTTATTTATTTAGAGGAAGGGAAAGGGAAGGAGGGAGAAAAACATCAATGTGTGGTTGCCTCTCACACGCCCCCTAGTGGGGACCTGGCCCACAACCCAGGCATGTGCCATGACTGGGAATGGAACCGGTGACCCTTTGGTTTTCAGGCTGGTGCTCAATCCACTGAGCTACCCCAGCCAGGGCTTCGGCATTAGTTCTAATTCATTCTATGGAAATTATCATAAATATCCAGAGTAAATTATAAGGAATTTCAAGGCAATGTTGTTTACAATAGCAAAATTTTGAACACAACTTAATTTTCAAAAACAGGAGTTGGTTATACAATGGAATATTCAACGAACAAAATCACATAACATAATATGCTATGGAAGAATATTAAGTGTCATGGAAGAATATTAAGTGTAAAAATACAGTTCATTGAAAAATTATAAATAAGGTGCACATAAATGTGTATGTAAGCTTAAAATATTACAGCAAATATTAAAAATTACTAGAGATGATAGAATTATGAATAATACCCCTCTGTTCAGTAGTCACTTTAACTATCAAAAATGAATTTGTAAAACATAATATAATCTTAAAAAACATATTTATGCCTCCTTAAGGGCTTACACAAGTCAGCCGACACAAACATCCAGGCTTCAATGGCCGCGTGTAGCACTGTATGGTTGCTCGCTGTCCTTGTAGTTTGACAAGGAACTTCTGGGAACACAACTGCTTCAAGCAGAGAAACAGATCTTTAACAGAGACACTTCTGGCTCCCTGGTCATCACTTGGGGAGACTCTTGAAAAGGAGCTTCCAGGAGCCTGTCCGAAGATCTTCCTCACAGCCCAGCCCGGGTCACTCATCTTGCCCAGGGTTGACGCTCCACAAAGAGTAAAACGAAGCTTTCTAAGTGTGACAGGGACACGGACTGGCCACACGAAGCAGGTCGTCCAGCTGGAGACCTTTCGCAGATTGGAAATACTCGACTCAGAGTCAGACTTGGTTCTTTTAGCCATAAGAGATGCTCCTGTTTTTCGGTAAGCACAACGATCTGAATTTCCATAACTCTTCCGTCCTTTAGTTTACTCATTACGTAACAACTGTAGCAAGCGGAAGAGAAATCACTAGTATACTCACTGGCACTTGCTCTGTGCTTCGGGAAAGAGCTGCCACTACTAGGAACCCTTTGACGGAAGCTTGGACAAAAACAACAAAGAAGGAGGGACAGGGATTCGAGGCAATTTCGTTTCTTATGCGGTGGGGTGGGGTCCGTGCGAGGAAGGAAGAGTTCAGTACACTGCCAGACTCTCCAAGTGTGGCCTGCATTCAGTTCAACCCACAGGCCTTCTGTGAGGCGTGAGGCCAAAGATTAATAAGCCGCCAGCCCTGCCCCGGGACCCTATCCAGTCATCGCAGCCTGTCGTGTCATTTGTAAGCTGTTCATCAAATTGCAGTAAGTTTCTGGAAACATTAAAAACCTAATGATGAACAGCCTTCTCAGGGACAACAAGAACGCTGCATCACCTGAGGAAAGCTGGCTGCCGTTCTCGCCTCCAAGGTCGCCAGGATGCGGGGGGTAACAGGGCACAGAGCATGGTAACCAGGCACGTTGAACACAGGGTCCCCTCACATGGCAGGGAAGCGTGGATGTCCCCGGGTGGTACGACCTGCTCCTCACCAAACGCATTCTCTCCAGCTCTCTGATCTTCGGCAGGTTTGGGCCGTAATGCACAGTTTTTGGTGATTTTATTTCGCCATGGGTTTTTTAATCTATGTGCTAGTTATATGATACATTAAAAATAGTTTTATTTAAATCAATGTAAATTGACTCAGGTTTTGAAACTATATTCCTGGGCAGTAAGATCCATGGAATCATGACTTTAATGTGCAAACTCCATGTTTCTAATTTCATCAAAGTAAGTAGGAGCAGGAAAATAAAAACTGCTCATCAGCATGTCCGCTGAGAAGCCAGATCGCACCTGATCAGTGACAAGGCAGCGCGGGCACTACGATGACAGCTCCGACGTCACTCTCTCCGTCTGGGGTCACATCCCAGCTCCTCCAGCACGAGGCTGTGTGACTTTGGTCAACCTCTCTGTGCCTCGGTTTCCTCATCTATACTCACTCACTATGTTTGTTGTGAGAAATAAATGACCAAACATATGAAAAGTACTTAGTACAAATTTTCAAGTAAGCTCAGGAGCAGAATAAAAATCTCCAACTCTAAAACAAAGGAAGGAAGGAAGGAAGGAAGGAAGGAAGGAAGGAAGGAAGGAAGGAAGGAAGGAAGGAAGGAGGGAGGGAGGGAGGGAGGGAGGGAGGGAGGGAGGGAGGGAGGGAGGAAGGAAGGAAGGAAGGAAGGAGGAAGGAAGGAAGGAAGGAAGGAAGGAAGGAAGGAAGGAAGGAAGGAAAGAAAACCATTATCTTACCTACTGGAGGAAGAGAAGTATTTAGGACAAAAACAAACCTTTGAGAAGTGCCCGCTGGTGTCAGCTGTGATGACACCACCCAGTGGGAGTGTCCCAGTGGGGGAATGGTGAACCCTGTCCCTGAGGGCTTTGTGTGGTTACAACCACAAAGGCAATGCCCTGAAAAGATCTGGGTTCTCTGACATATTCAATGAGTATGTGGCGTGCCTGTCATCTGCAAGACCCTAACCAGGAAAGGCAGACCCTTGAGCCCTACTCAGGGCGGTGCCAGTCTGGTGGCAGGGCCACCGAGCACACACCTGCCCTTGTCTGACTGCCTCTGATGAAGGAGAGATGCTCCAGGTGAGCAGGGGTCCACTTCTGTGCTAGTGGTCGCCAAACACAACTTCCTGTACTCTTACTGGTTAAAAAAGGAGGCCCAGACTCGCTGTAAAACAAGACAGCCTAGGAGAAATCCTAAGCAACATTCACAAAGAGGAAACGCCCGTGCTTCTGTGACTCTCACCTCCCTTTGTTTGTTCCCTCCTCCCCAGCTGCAGCCCACGGCGTAAAAGCAGCGAGTTCCCTCCTAAAGCCCAACTCCAATGCGCTTGCGTGTGCAAACACCATCGATTCACTGAGTCACTGAGCCTCCGGAGTATAATTTTCTGAGTGTGCACATCAGGGAGGAGACACAATAGAATGTCATCTCAGTTCATTAGTATTTGAAAGTAATTGTGTAGACTGGCATGTGACTCTACACTCAAGTCTTCCAAAGAAGAGACTCACTGGTCAGGTGGAAGTTCCATTTCCAGTATGTCATTCCAATTGGCTGACAGCGTTCCTGATTCTGGGTGCTCAGGGGACACACACACACATACACGTATCACCTCAGTTAACAAAAACCGATGTTCGTGCCATTACTGCAGGTAGCACAGTATCCTCCTGGCACGTAGCAGCGCTCCATGTTTGTGCAATGAATGAATGAATGGATGGATGGATGGATGGTTGAAGCTATGTTCGGTTGTTCCAATTGATTCATTCAGAACTATCCACTGAGCACCTGCCACGTCCGTGGAGGTTTGCTGGGCTAGGAACCCGCAGGGAGATCTCCAAGAGCTCAGCATCCTGAAAAGTGAGAAGGAAAATCCAGACTTACACAAGCAGGTGCGTGCTGAAACGCGGCAGCTATAACTTACTCTGTGGGCTGGAAGTGGGGAGGAAAGCAGGAGGGAAGCTCAGCGCAGGTTCTTGCAGAAGTGGTGAGGGCATCTCTGTGGCGCAGGACCAGTGGGCCTCAGCCGAGAGGCAAGCTGGGAGAGCTGCTACTATCTACTGTCGATGGCTGGCATCCCAGCTGCTTAGTGTCAGCCGTTGATGATAAAGACTCCAGCCCTTGGCCCGCTGGTCACCCTTTCTAGGGACGTGAAGTGCTATTGAATTCTTTAGGCAAACTTATTTCATCCTAAATTACACCACTGAGTTATCGGCATCACAACGGAAGGGGACGGGCCTACCTCACTTGGCACATAATTAAAGGACGTGAATTGAGGCTGGAAATGTACTCCTTAAGGAGAAGGTAATTTCTGTTTTGTTTACATCTGAAGCGGACCAAGCCTCCGTTGAGAGCTGAATGGATTTAGGGAGGAGCTTTGTTCAGGGAAGAGTACGTCCAAGACAACAGGCGCTTGAAATTGACTTCCTGATGTCAAAATCGTGGTGGATGTGGCAGAAAGGATTCCGCCTGACTGAGACCTGTTTGTTGTGAATTGCTAATTAGTATAATTATTAACATTCAGAGAATTGCAAAGCAGAACATTTTCAGACTTGACTGCTTTTCATTTGCGTGAGAGAACTACATTAAAATAAAATAACACAGCCACAGAAAAAGTAACAAAATGTTCTGTAAAATTCCTCGGGAACAGTCTATTAGAGAGCTATAGAAATTGTTCAACAATGCAGATTGCCATTTTATTCCATTTCTATGAAATATTTTTTTTTAGAAATTTCAGAGATAGTGCTTGGTAAAGAGGAACTTCTCACAAAGGCTGTGTATTCAGTTCCTTCGAGATCACAGTGACAGAACCTGTCTTCATCCACGGCCTTTCTACCAGCCCCCAAATAGCCTTTATTAAATATAATGTTAAATCTCCTTTATTGCTCACACAAAAGCTGGGAATTGTATGGCAAAGAAATCAATACATATTCTAAGCAGAAGAAAATTTATAGAGATACCTAGACATGTTGGCAATTATAAAGAATTTTTACTTATGCCTCTTGGATAAAAAAGAAAAGAGAACATTCATACAAAAAAAAATCCTCAGACAAGTACTTTGAAATTGCTTTCTGTCTGAGATTCAATTCAAAATTACTAACTAAAATGAATACATATGTATCCTTGAGCTGGGAGCTGAATCAAACCCAGAACAACAGTATGATTTGGAGTAGTGTTAATTTAAATCAGAAAGTAAACTCAAATCAGTATTTTTCTATTTTGTTGAAATGACTTAGGCTCGAAAAGCCACAGCTGATGAGGCCGCCTCCGTCCATGTCCGTGTCTGTGTGGCCCTGAGACCAGAGATGGGATGTTGGGAAATGCCGGCCCTCCCACTAGAAGACAGAGTGACGCACCTTAAAATGTGCTTCGAGAGCCTGCTCGGACCCGCCACGTGCGCATAGAGTATGAACTTGAATACCTCATTGAACTCACTGAGGGCGCACCGATAATACAGCTTTCAGAAATACTGACCACAGCTTCATCACATGCTGAAACACCGCATGCATAGGCATATTGATTACCCATGTTCAAGCTGATAAATGGGTAATTTATCATTTATCACTTATTCGTTCGGGTAGCTTCTCTGCGTGCCTCGCTGAGCTCGGTACCAGTGATGAGAAAGAATGAGACGGAGCGGGCGCCTGCCATCAGGGGGTTTTGATCTGGGACATACTTCACAGCCATTCTTACGGTAATCATATGATTCAGAGGTCTAGTTCATATGAGTCAGATACTAACAGACGGATTGCAAAAACTGTCTGAATATGATTTTTCATCCCTGAGCTTCACGACCGTAAGCCATGAAGGGTGTGGAGGCGGTTTGGGTGATAATTAGAATTAGATCATTAGAATCAGAATTAGAGTTTTGGACAGTCATAAAGGAACCAGACGTGATCACGCTTGTGTAAACAAATGTTTTTAGTAACAATCATCAGAGAAAAGGCCTTTTGAGGGATGCTGGGAAGAAGTGAGGCACAACCAGTCACAAAAAAGACACATTTATTTAGAACCCAAACTGAAACTCCCCTCTTAGCCACATCTGGCTAAAGGCTTTATCATTTTTCTAATGCAGCGTGAATGTTAATAGGAAATACTTGTTTTGAATTTATTATACATTGTCATAAATAATAAACATGGCTCTCACTCTGTGGTAGGGGTTCATTCATCCCCGTCAAACACCTCCACTCCCGTCATTAAACCCCACGTGCGGCTGCTACCTAATGCCGGGGTCCTGTGTGATCAGGTTTCTGAGCTGCCAGGGCCTGGGGTGAGCCTTTCTCGGACTGGGGCCGGGAGGGGTTGTTTTCTATGGGTGCAGCATGTTACGACGAGATGCGTGGCTTCCCACGCTGGTGTTACCTAGCGTGTCTTCAAGTTCTGCTCGTGGATTTCCTTGGACGGCGTCCTCCCTGGTCAGTAAGCTCCTAATCATCTGCCACCTGCGCCCCAGGCAAGAGAGGCAGGCCGCCGACACACCCCAGGATGACAGCTCTGTCCCTAAGACACTTCAGGCTTTTCCACACACGCTGGCGTCAACAGCGTCACCACTCAGCCTTGTCCCACCGGTTTTCAGATCCCTCTTTGTTCCACCAAACCCGGGTTTCGGGGTTGTCATCGCGCACAGGTGAACTTCCCGAGCCTCTGCTGTGAGCCCAGGGACGTGGAGGAGAGCTGCTGTCACCCTCCATTCCTGCTGTGCCTGAGCAGTGAGACACTGCAGGAGCAAATGGAGGGGTCTCGGGGCTGGCTGCCCCTGGACAGCATAATTAACTGAGCCAAGGTCACACATTCAGTCTGACGAATGCTTTCACACAGATTGTTTTCTCCTTATTCTTTTTACTTCTGTTGTTTTAAAACATCACTTTCCTGAGGAAAAAAAAATGTATCTTCTACAGCCTTCTCTGTTTTCCATCTTTTTTGCCTTTCTACTTGCATTCTTTGTCATTTCTCCCTAGCTACGGTGCAGGTCACTCAGTTTCTCTTTGGTCACACCAGGCCGCTGCTACAGCTCCGCTGAGTTCTTCATTTTGGTTATTGTGTTTTATTTATGGAATTCCTGTTTTGTCCTTTCCCAAATCTCACATTTTAGTCTCTACAGTTTCCGTTTCCGGATAGAATGTCCAAAGCCGGATTGCTTTTTACTATTAATCCGATACTTTATCACTTTCGTCTGTTTGACATCCCAGTCTGTCAAGTTCTTGCACACATGCTTCCTTTGTCTCTTGAGTGTTCTGCGTCTCCCCACGAGGTCTTATTCTTTATGTGCCTACTCGTCTCTGACAAGGGCTGATGGCTGTGATAGGCACATTCCTAGCAGCTATGACAGCCAATGTGTTATTGAAAGCAACACAAGCCAGAAGACTGTAGATTAGTATCTTTAAAGTGTTAAAAGAAAAAAAAGGTCAACCTAGCAAAACTATCTTTCAAATTTTAAAGCAAAATAAAAGCATTTTCTGATAGACAACAGCAAAAATAACTAATCAGCGGCAAGCCTGTAATATAAACAGTGTTAAAGAAAACCCTGCGGAGAGAGGAAAAATGATACCAGGTAGAAATATGAATCTACACAAAGGACTGAAAAGCATGAGAAATGGTAAATCAGTGGGTAAATGATTGTTAAATTTTAAACTTGAAAATCTCATTAAAATATACTTGAATTTTAAACAAAAACAATAACATGGAATTGTGGGATTTGTAATGTATGTAAAAGTAATATGGATAACATCAATAGCATAAAAAGTAGGAGAAATAAAAATAATTATAAAGTTATTATAAAGTTCTTATATAGTATGCAGTTTTACATGATAGCACTGTAAAGGTTGATTTTCGTTTGGATAAAGATGTATGCTATATATAATTTTTAAAAATCACCAAAAAGATTTATGGTGAATAAGCAAATATAACAGATCAAATAGAATCATAAAAACATTAAAAACTCTGTCCAAAAAGAAAGCAGGAAAGAAGAAAAGACAAACCAAGAACGAATGTGACAGAGAACAATTAGCAAGATGTCAGATTTAAACTCAACCATATTAATAAAGACATTAAATATAAATGCTCAAAGCACCCTGATTAAAATAAAAATGTATTGGATTAGAAAGAAAGACTCAACTTTATGCTCCCTACAAGAAGTTCACATTAAAGGCAGAGAAACACATTAAAAGTAAAAAGCTGAAAAATATGTTCTTTGGTCCCACTTATCCAAAGAAAGGCGGAGGGACTGAATAATCTCAAACAAAGGCTTCAAAGCAAAAATTATTACTAGGGACAAAAAGGGGTCCTTTCACAATGAAGTGGGGTCAGTTCATCAGGAGAACACCATTCTGAAGGTTCGTGCACCCAGGAGAAGCGCTTCGTAAACCCTGGGGTACAAACAGATGCAGCTACACGAGGCAGATGAGTCCGGTTAACGCTAAAGATTTCGATACTCTTCTTCAGTATCTGGCCAAAAAAGCAGACAGAAAACCAGTGACGATGTAGAAGATTTCAAGTCTAGCGAATGTTTTTACCGCATTGATATTTATCGGACACTCTGCCCGATAGTGACAGGATGCACATTTTTGCAAAGACACGTGGAATATTTGTCAGGAAATAATTTCAGAGTTTAGTAATTGTCTGCATACATGAACAACATATGAAAATGTTTATATATGCCAAACATACATTTAGATTATATAATTTTAAAAATAATATATATGTGAATATATAGGAATAAGTGTAAATGAGTAGCAAAAGTATAGGCAGGCTATCCAGAAAAATGATAACATTCATGAAGAATCACCACAGAATGCCTAAAGAGATGCCAGATGCATAGATAGAATAATTCGATACTTTAAGATGTCAGCTTTTCCGAGATGATACAAATTTCAAACGATGCCCAGAATGTTCATATTCATGAACCAGGTACATGTCAAATGCCCGCCCACAGAAGGGGCGGGAAACTGGTACTATGTTCCTGCGCTGGAATACACTCATACACAACCGTAGAAAGTAAACCACGACTCCGTGTAACACGGGCGAATCAAGAATAACATTGAGCGAATCCCATCAAATTACCCTCAGTACATGATTTTTATAAATCTCGAAAGCAAGCAAAACTGGACAATGTCCCGTTGTGATGTTTAATCACGTCTGCGTATTTTCGTATTAACGCCCTACATCACACACTACATGGTTTTATATGCTTTCTTTTACACATTTCCGATGTTACTAAATAAAACTTTAAAACCTACTGTCCTCACTTTAAAATGACACTTAGCTCCAACAGGGCTGAGAGGGCCAATTACGTTTGCCCCGGGCACCGTTCTCTCCGGTGGGAACCTATGCTTCCTCCCCAGCCACACAGCCATTTCTCCTGCTCTTCACTGAGCCCACCTCAAAGGTCAAAGATCACTCCCCTTAGAGTATAAGGCACAAAATAGAGCAGCCGTGTTCAAGGAGGTGTTCAGCATTTGGGCAGAATCACTTTCTAAGAATTTCTTCTTATTTTAATGTTCATATAGCCCAGAACCAACAGCGTTATTTGCATAGAGAATACTCTTGCTGACTCATGTTAAGCACACGGTCAGAGCAATAATGCCTAGCAATTTATCTCCCATATGTATATTTTTATCACATTATTTAGTGCCTGGCATTTATTTCTATCTTTATTTCTATCACATAGCTAATGTGGAAAAATCATCTTGATTTATATGCCCATTTCCAAAGTGACTAACAACTTCATTCAAATGACATCCATCCACCTGACACGGAACTAGTATTTGATCAGCAGAGAACACCAGGAATCTCGGGTCCTAGTTCCAGCTCCACCATCAACACGCAGCACGTTCTTATTCGAATTCATTTCATCCTCCACATCTCTGTGTTGTCATCTACAAAGTGAAGATGTTGATATTTGTCTCCCTTAGGTAAGCTACTTCACTCTGTTTCTAAGATAACATACGTTGCTTGACGAGTTTTCCATAAAAATGAAATGAAATAATCTCTACAAAACGTGGGGGACGGTGTTTGATACTTAGAAATTATTAGCAGGATCGATATTACATATTTGGGACACTGACTGAAGTCTCCACCCACCGCATTCCCTGGGCTGCGTTATCTACTACTGTCCACCCTCCTCCCTTAAGTAGCTTCTTAAAAAGCCTTCTCAGGGTGCGAGCAGACACGGCCTGACCAAACCTACTGGATGTTGTCTAAATACCAGAGTCTTGAAAATGAAGTGCTTGAGTTACTTTGAAATCCAGATGTTTGACCTGAAATATTAAGAGGTAAATCGTACAATGTCCCTGACATATGTGTGTACACACACAGGAGCAAGAATACAAGGTAAAGTAGAAGCTAGTTCCTTTGGAAAAGAAAGCATGGAACCCACAGGCTGTGTGGGGAAGGAGAGAACTGAGTACAGCTCTAGGAAGCAGAGGTGATGTCCTTCAGGGAGCGCAAACAGCGGCCGTCCCTCCCCCGGTTAAGGTGAGGTGGAGATGGGGAAATAGAAATCTCAGTTTAGTTTTGCAACCTGAGAGCAGAGAGGACCTGCGTTTTTCTTCCTGGGGAACAGTCAGAGAGGGACCCCTCCCCTGGGACATCAGAGCAAAACTTGCTCTTGGCTGCCTCAGAGACCGCAGCCAACAGCCTGAGCCGCCCCCAGCCGGGGCAGGGAGGGGAGCGAGATGATGCTGGTGGAGATCTGGCCGAGGTGTGGAGGCCCCGGTACAAAGAGGGAACTCGGTGCGTAGACCTGACAGCCGTGGTGGGACTGGGAGCGTCCGCACATGTCAGCATAAGATGATGAGGGCCCGCTGACAACTAGCATCCCACCGTCCGTCCTGGGCAACACCAGAGGTAGCCGTGAGCCAGACACGCCCCCTCCATGTGTCCTGTGTACACACACCACTCTCAGCAGTGAGGTGTAAAGAAATTGATTTTACTGAGTCATCATTTCCTCCAAAGGAAAAAAAAATAAACTAATGGAGACTGGATTACATTTATGGTGAAGACTAAGACACTTGGTATAAAGTGGAAACAGAGGTTTGCCAAGGAAATGTCTAGTTAGAGCTGAAGAATAAAACATTTTTAAACACTTCAGGTACATGGCCAGGTTATGTTTGCAGACGTATCGATAGTATTGTTATTACCCTTATCACCATCGAAGTCATTATTTTCACAAGATCCCCTTTAATATTCTCGTGTGCCTTGAACAATTTTAACTAAAAACTCAACTATTTAGAAACATACAGAACCTACTTCTGTTTAGGATTTAAAACCTGCCAATGACGTCACTCTCAACATTGCAGAAACGGCCCAGAAACTAAGGTCGTAACTCTTCTGGGTCCAGCAGAGAGTTGAGGTTTTAGGGTGAGTGCGTGAACTGAGGATCCCGCTGGAAGACATTGCCTTTACCCACAGGTTGAAGACATGAAGTCCAAGGAGAGACAAGCGTCTTCAAGGAGAGGTGAGTAAAGGAACAGTGTCGCGTGGCAGAGGACAACAGCAGGCAGAGGGAGCCGTGGGTGCCCATCAGTCACCCAGACAATACCTAACTGCCAAAGCCACGTTTGGGCTAACGTCTCATTCTGGCCCAACCAGAGGGCAGAATAAAAACGCTCTCATCAGGGCATAAATTCAAAAAGCAGTCTTGGTTCTCAGCTCCTATAATGACGCAAGCCTAGATGTTGTAACTCTGAAGGAGAGGAAAAAACTTCTATCCAAGACCAATCACAAACGCGGCAGGGAGTCTGGCCTCCGAGGGGCTGGTTAAGGAAAGCTAGGAGAGCACCACCTGCAGGCCCAGCTGCAAAGTGCCTGGTGGTGGGCGGGGACCACAGACAGTCCCCCAGTCCCCAGCACTGACGGACAGTCAGCAACAATTTCCTGGTCATGGAGAAGGGAGGACATCTGTGTATGGATGCGGTGGATGTGTGTGTGGCTTTGTGTGTGTGCAGATATACACAGACACACAAGAGAACATTGTCTTAGTTGTGATCACTTTAAAAGAATTTCACTGTTTAAAGCAAACATTGTAACCATGTATTATGGGGTTTAAACCATATACAATATTAACATATGTGACAATATCACAATGAATGGGAGGGGTGATAAATTATATTATTGTAAGGTTCTGATGCTGTTAATGAACTACTAATATATTGTTATTTTAAAGTAGTCTGTGATAAGGTAAAGATGTGAATTATAAACCCTTGGGAATAACCACTAAAAAAGAAAACAAAGTACAGCTTAGAAGAGAATAGTGGAGATAAGTGTAATTATTTTTAAACAATTCAATTTAAAAGGAGATGGGAAAAAAAGCAAAGAACAGATGAGAAAAATAGAAAACAAATAACAAGATAGTAAGTTTATCCAATGATATCAATACTTATATAACATATTAACTATGTAATCACCCCAATTAAAAGGCAGAGATTTTAAAAACTGAATAAAGAAAAACCTAACTATATGTTGTCTATAAAAAATCTGCTTCAAATATAAAGATAAAAATAAGTTAAAATTAAGAGGATTAAAGAATATTGCAAACACTAACCAAAAAAAGAGCTGGATTGGTTATATTAATATCAAAAAAATATAAGCTTCAGAACAAGGTTCTGAATTACTAAAAATAAACAGCGACAGAATGATAAAAGAGTGCATCCATCAAGAAAACAAACCACTTTTAAATGTCACAGATAAAAGTTGATATACAAAAATATATATTATAATGTATGTGTTATTATATTTATATTATTTAATGTGAGTTAAATATTTATATTATATGATATTTTTATATTTTATAAATGTTCTCATGAAATAATACCTTTTTACATAATGTTTGTATATAAATAAGTACTATAAACATAGTAACATCAAAAACATTAAATTCCTAGGTATTTAATGGGGTAATTTGAAGGTAAATGCGACAAAACAGGTATAAGATTTTATACTTAAAACTATTGCCTACAGACATCAAAGACCTAACTAAATGGAGAGCTATACCATATTCATGGATCAGAAAACTCAGTATTCTTAAGATTTCATTTATCTCCAATTTGGTTTGTAGATTCAACAGAATCCCACTGAAAATCCCAAACAAATTTTTTCGTAGAAATCAGCAAGCTGATTTTAAAATTTGGATGGAAAATGGAAGGATCTAGAATAACAGAAGCAATTTTGCAAAAGAAAAAAGATAGATTTCTTGACTTTTAGTATTAATGTAAAACTGTAAAATACTGTCACATATAACAATGGAACAGAATAGAATATATATAAATATATATATATAGAAATGTGTGTGTGTGTATATATATATATATAAAATTTTTGAACAAAATTATGAAAGAAGCTCAATGGATGAAGGATTGTCTTAAAACAAAAAGAACCTAGGTCTTCATTACATATTTGCAAATAAACTTAAAATGGATCACAGTCCTCATTGTAAAACCCAAAACTTTTAAAAAGAAACCAAGGGGAAGATCTTTGTGATTTGGGATTAGGCAGAGATATTTTGGCCAGGATAGAAAAATCGCCACCCGTAACAAATTGAGAGCTGGACATATTCAAAATGCAAATGTGTGTTCTTCAAAAAACCCTACTGAGAAACTGAAAAGGCAAACCACAGACTAGGAGAAAACATTTGCAAAACACATCACTGGAACATCACTTGTGTCCATAATGCACGAAGAACTCTCCCGACTTAACGAAGAAATGAGCCTGTTAAAAAGCCGGCCGGAGGTCTGAGCAGACCCGTCAGCACAGAGCCCGCGTGGAAGGTGCCCAGCCAGCTCCCCCGTCTCCATCACAACGACACCTGCCGTTTCACGAAGGCGCCTCCTTTATTTTCCTTCACGCCACAGGGTTTGGGGATGGAGATCGATGACTCCTAGGCCTTAGACCCTCTGGCCTGAGCTGTCGAGGGTTTCCGCAGTTTTCCACACTTAATCGACCACCTTCCCTGCCTCCCTCCCTCCCTCCCTCCCCACCATTACAGTCAGCTTTAAAATCAGTGACAAATACTGTCTCTCTTTGCTCGTCACGGCACACCAGTAGGTAGTCCGATATTTAGAACACAATCGGATATCCAATAAATATTTTATGACTGAAGGAACAAATTAAAAATAGACCAAACATCCAAGATCCAGCCGAAGTCTTACCAAGAGCTGCCAATCACCTGACCAATCAAAGTTTGATTTCCTCATCTGTCAACCATCTTACTAATACATAATTCAAAAAATTATTATAAAGACTACATGAAAGGTGATATACACAGAGAAGTCATTTTTGCTCAGTGTAGATGCTCTATAAATGTAAGCTTTCCTTGCTTCCCTTTCTTTGAATCATTAATGACAACCTCGGCATACCCTTGATCATAACATGGATTCTCTAAACTTCAAAGAAAAAAAGGAAAAGGAGAAGGTACCGTATCGGGAGCAGGGCGCTCCAAGGGGCAGCGGCAGGCCTGTGTTCGCGAGGGCGAAGGGTGAGCCTCACCTGAGCTTTCAAGTTCTCGGCCCAGTTCATCATCATTCGGATCCTGGCACCAAAGTGAGTGCAGCTGCGGCACGGCTGGCAAGTGCGAACTATTTCATCTGTGACTGGAACGCAGGGACACACCATCTCACCAAGCGTCTGATCATGGAAATTCCACTCTGCCGCCCGTGGGCTCTCACGGGCTTCGGCGGAACTCGGAATTTCTGACAGATACCCCAGCTCAAGGACGTCACAGGAATCTGTGACATGCCTGTACGACACTTGCTGGGAAGGTAAAATAATGAACAAGTTAGATTTTTTCATCTGTCTGGGAGAGTCATCTGTGACAGATGTAATAGTGATAACAATATAATCATAATTGCGCTATTATGCCATATTATTATGACAGTTAAGGTTATAATTGAGTGTCACACCCTTTTAATTCAATAAGTTATCACTACATTAGAAATCTTTTACTTAAAGGTTTACATCTAGCTGAGATTTGCCTCCTCTTGACGGTAGGAAAATTATATGTTCAGATAAAACATCACCCCATGGCTTGAGTGACAAACTCGGTATTAAATTTAGACTTCAGGCAGATATCAATTCTGCGAGGTCTTGGATAATGCCCTAAATTTTCACCCATGCACCACCTGTCTATTCTCTCTCGCGCGCACTTCCTCTCTTTTTCTCTTTCTCTTTCTCTCTCTCTCTTCACTAAGGGAGCTTATTTTTTTAAATTCTCTCTCGCTAGTCACTTATCTGTTTGCATTCGCTCTCCTGACCTCATCTAAGTGTGCTCTCTCCACGCCCAGGTTGGAGCCACTGTGAAGTGGTCTATGGGCACGAGACACGGGTCTGCACAGGAAGAGGACAGAGGAAGAAGCTAGTGTGGTGCTGCTGGCAGCCTGCCAAGCCTCTACTACTATCACGTGACTTCCCCGAATCTGGCCACACAGGTCGCTGGTGTCATGGCCATTCTGACTCCCGTGGCAACCCCTTCTGAGCAACCTCCCTCTTCAGGAGCTGCCCGAAGTCCGGGCCTACAGGCAGCAAGCAAGTCAACTCAAGCTCTCCCAAGGGAGTGAAAAGCCTCACCCAGCTTCGATGCCATCCAATCAGTAGTCACCCAGACCAGACAGAGCTTCTGACAATGTCATTCATGGAGGAGCCACCTCGGGACCTGGTGAACACGCAGACCTGACCTGGGCAGGGCTGCATGGGGATGAGAGTGTGCGTTTCTAACCCGGTGCTGGGCCCTGGACTGTCCCGAGTGACAAGGACTGTATGACCTAGACTCCTGGACACAACCTCCCCCATGCTACTCGCGGACCTGTTTCCCTACCTCTCTGTCCCACCCCCCCCTCGATTCCCACATTCTTACGACTCTGCTTTACGTTCACAATTAAAAAACAGAATTCAACTCAGCCACCAGCCAGACTTACAAAGATTGCACCACTATTTCAAGGAGTACTTCTTCCATTCTACAATTTTTCTAGTTCTAAGAAAGAATAGCATGGCTGAACGCACACTGGCTGTATAATTTTACAGATCTAGGTGTGAATTCCAATTACAGCTCTTAACAGCCAGGCAAGTCTTAGGACGAGTTATTCAAACTCGTGTCAGTCTTCTCATCCATAGAACTCAGAGAATAACATCCCTGTCGTAGGATTTTTGTGAAGCCTAAGTAAAGTAACATAAAACAGTCTTTGGCATACTATGAGTTCTTGATAAATGCTGGGAAATGGTGATTAAGTATATACTCGGCTCAATGGAATTACTCAATATTAAACAAAATTATTTTTAGTTGAAATATAGTGTGCTAAATGTGTCAAAGTTTAAGCAAGTGCTTTTTTTTAAAAAAAAAAAAAAGGAGAAAAGAAAAGAAATCTAGGCGTTATTAACTGTTCCATGCTTGGCGAAGTGACTCTATTTTTAAATTTTGAATTTCATTTGAGATAAATTATTTTGTATTATAAAGTGCCTATGTGGCAGATTTTTTAATCAGCTTTCACCGCCTTTGAAATACATTTGTTAATTGGAAACAAAGTAAGTGGCTTAAAATTTCAGTTAATGCAGCAACTCTAGTTAATATTTTCTAAATGGTGCTTGAAAATAAATATGTATGTATACAAAAGTACTTGGTAAGCAGCTATGTTTGAAAAAACACCCCTCCCCAAATCGCTAATGCATCAAGATATATTGATGCATTACTCGAATGGTCTCTAGTAATTTGCCGCTAATAAGTTTTAAGAAATGAATGACAGCCAAAGGCATTTTGAAAGAGTTCTTTTGCAGCTGGCAGGAGTCTGGCTTCTGTGGACTGACTCCCCATTTACATGCGACTATATATTGTAGAAGGGCGTGCTGTTGGTTCAGGTAGTCCTTGACTCCAGGACGCGCTTGCCTTAGCGGGGAAGCCAGCTTTTAGTTTGCAATGTGACGCATCTCTGTCTTTTGACAACAATAAGACGGACAGATGAAGAAAGCACAAGATGAGTTAATAGAAGAAATGGCCCTCCAGCTTTCCCCAAATTGCTTGTGCTGGCGAAGGAGCGACACCCTCCCTTCCTCAGGAAAATCAAGCCAGGCTTTGAGGATATTTTCAACCACCACCCTCCTGCACTGTTGAATTCCCTCTCAGGGATGAGACCCCTCTTGGGTCCCTTTCCAAGTCTGGATTCCCTGCCCCATCGTGTATGTGGGGTCTGAGGCTGTGGCAGGATGAGCCCTGATTCAGGGTGGGGCAGTGAATGGTGCAGTCCTGGGGTGGGAAGAGCCTGCTGTCTCAGGGGGTCTTCCCCACATGGAAAGAGGCCACGTCCCTGGGCGGAGGGCACAGCTTTCTGCCTCACACTGAATTCCATCTCTCTCCACGTAACTACCCTCTCTCCCTTTGATCAATTGCTTTTACAGCTCCCCCTGCATCTCTAGTAGGTAGATCTGTAGCTCTCTACTATCTCTAAGATGTGTAAGATATACGCGTCCGAATCACACAGAGACAGACAGACAGACAGACGTTCTCAGCCTCTCTCTCATTCCTCTCTTGTTCTCACCTGTCTTCCCACCCCATCCTGTGGGTGAGTGAAAATAAGGACGTGCGCACATTATATTCTCATTGGAATTCATCTACAGAAATTCTGCCCTTCAAGGGACTGTTATCAAGGCTCGTGATTGTTAAAATGGTATCTTCATGGCACGTGACAGAAAATAGCATTTTCAGAAGAGTTTCCATGATCTCCAGTATGCTTACACACACACACAGACACACACACACACCTGCTTTAAAATGCAGCCAACTCCTGATTATTCTGTGAACAAGAAGTCAGGAAGTATGCACGATTCGTTGAAAGTCAGCTGTTTTTTGAAAATCTTGTCTGATCTAGTTGGTTCAATGTTCTTTTTACATGTTCACCAGATTGCTCATAAGCAGCAAAAAATTCATTTGAAGTCAGAAAGCTTTGATTACTTTTTGTCCTTTTTACAAATACTGAAATGCTGCCCTCCCCCCAAATCAACAAAGTATGAGGGGGAAATGCTAAATTTAGACCCAAATATAGACATAACATATTTGACCCCAGATTAAAAATGAGGTGTATGTTAATGGCTATGGATCAAATCATGATTTTATACACACACACACCACACACAAATACACATACATTTACAATATTGATAGCAACCTGATTATAAACAGACACACACACACATTTACACACACATATTGATAGCATCTGTATTGTGCATCAATTCACCCTCCTGCCAGCAGTAGTAGTCCGCCCGCTCTTTACTCGGAAAACCCTACCCGTCCTTTAAGAGCTCTCTTCTGCGAAATCTCCAAGACTTCAGGATGACGAACTTTTTTAAAAAATAAAAACATCTTTTGGAATTATCATCTACTGCATACTTATTTCTGTCTCCCTTCACAATGTCAGATTTTTGAAAGGCAGGTGTATGTACACACGATACACACACACACACACATATATCATCTTAAAATTTTACAAATTTCTTCCCATCCTAAGAATTCCACGTGCCAAAGGCCTAATAAGCAAAATGCAGACACTAGTTGATCAAATTCATAATAATTCATACATACACAAACCCTATCATCTCCAATGGTTAGGACTTAGAGAAAGTCATGCCCCTTTTTGAGTGTGTGTGTGTGGTGTGTATGGCAAACGTGCCCACCCACGTACAATACTTTTACAAGTGCTCAACATCTGTCAAAGAAAACTGGAGCAAAATTTCACCTTAGAGTCAAAATAAAAGGGAGTGAGACTTGCTGGCCCATACGGTGCCTATGGAAAAGGAAAGGGGACAGTGGGAGATGCAGCCCACCCTGATGTTAATACACAAGGACCTACACGCATTTTACCTAAGATCAGTGAGGGGCCACAATTACTCTCATCCTGGGACATCGCCCAGTGAAACACTTCACAGTCGCAACAGGGACGCGGTTGGTTTCCAAGGGCGTAATTTCAGGTAAAGCCGTTGCTTCCGGTGACGCTCCCGCTTTTGCGAGCATCTCATCGTGTATTTTCAACGTAACATTGTCTATAGCTAAAGCTGCCTTCATTTTTTCCGCTTGTAAACAAGAATTTTCCTGGGCATGTGGACCAGCCATCTGAATTCTACAAATTCGAAACAGTCTTTTTACCTTCTTAGCCACAAAAATAACTTCTTATTACTTTATTTGTGAATCTATTTTTGCTAACGCTAGCTAGAAAAAGAGAGATCATAATTTTAAGAAATTAACTTCAAGAAATGCAGGCAGCAATTTCAGGTAGTGAGTCTCACAGACCAGTGTCTTTAGATATATTGAAAGGACGAAAGAAACAGTTGCTGTGATAATTCAGGAACCTTATGCGTTTCCACGGGCATCCAGCTGCCTTTGACATCCCCAAATTGACAAGGTAACGGTTTCTCACGTACCTCCACTGACGCCATCACATCAGGAGCGCCAGACACAGAGGAAGTGTCTCCTACAAGATCTATTGGTATTTAAAAAGGAAGGGAAGTAAATGCAGAGGGCCGTGGTAACACAGCATTAGGTCTCTTAACATTCCTAATGGTCCATAAATTCACCTCGTTTATAACGGACTCCTGCTGTACACATTACCTTTCACACCGCAAATTTGGGGAAGGTGAGAGAATCGAATCAGAGGTGATGAGTGTGAAGGCTAGTGTGATGGATACACAAATAAACTTTGTCCGGAGCCACCATTTACAAAGTGCAATGGACGATTATTCAAAACCAGGAACAGACTGTGGTAACGAGAAAACTGTCGAGGAACGCACGCCAAGCACTTCGGTATTTTAGGTTAACTGCTTTGTTATTAGTACCGAGCGCTTGCACATTAGTTCTAACAAGACAGAAATTATGCAGTGTTTGGCAACTGTAGCAGAGTTCTGTAGTTTGCTATAACTTTGTGCCGAACCTAATAGAAGAAATAAAGAATTGCAATCTTTAAAAAGCCACTTGTTTGGCATCAACGCTGAGCTGAAGCCGAGGCTGATGGATGACGGAGCTTCATTATTTCTATGAGGTGAGTTAACTCGATCGGGTGTGTGTGACAGGGTATTAATAAGATGCTAGCTGGTATTTTTAGGGTAACTGAAAGTACTTCCAGCAGCCAGAGACTTGACTTCTTTTCTTCCATTTATTTCTGGACTCCCTGATTCAGTATATGTCCTCAAATTAAGACTCCCTGTACTGTATTTTGCCGTGTATAATGCGCATCCACATTTTTGTGCACATTGTACACGGGGTTATTATACCCATGGCATGGAATCATTATGCCCATGTATAATGTGCATCCAATTTTCCCCTCAAAAATTTGGGCAAATAAGTGTGCATTATACGCGGCAAAATATGGTAAAAGTAACCGAGCCCAGCCTTCTCTGTGACCCCAGTCAGAACTGTGCTTATCTGAACAATAATTGTTAAGCCCCGTAAACTGTAGTGCAGTCCATGTTCCAGGGATGTGCCACCCGTTGGAGACGAGGCAATGACCGAGAGAGACGTGGCCTCCTGCCCCGGGGCCTCACAGTTCCGTGGGGAAGACGGAGGCTGCGTGGCTGTTTCCTGGTTGTGATTCCACTGCAGGGCAGGTGGAAGGCGCCCAGAGAGACCACACTCACAGGCAGATGGCGTGAGTCCAGGAGCCAGGAAAGGCTCCTCCAAGGCAACCTGAACTTGGCGTCATCTCCCAGCAAAGGAGCGGGAGGGGACATTCAGAGGAAAGGGAGTGAGTCTGTAGAAAGCCTTCAGGTGCAAAGTATGGACATAGTAAAAGATCAGGCAGGCACTCCGGGCTCCTTTAAAAAGTTTATTTTCACTCCACGTGTCTGAGGGAAACACAGTGGAGTGGAGGACGCCCACGAGAAAGAGTGCAGTCCACCTTTCGGAGTGTTGGCCGTGGCTGCAGCCATGGCTCAGGGTGTCTGCAAAACCATCTTGGGGGCTGTTACACTGCCAGTTTTGACCTGGTGTCCTCTCTCCCCTCCCTAATCCATCTCAGGGTGTTTCTGCTTAGAAAGCCAAGGACTGGACTCATTTTCTGAAAGTGAATTTAATTTCTAGCTTATTACCTTATCTATACTGTGAGCTCCTGTGCTCCTACAATTCCCATTAGAAAGGAGGCAAGTTCTTCTTTCAAAAGCTATGTATGTGCTGGGCTGGGACCACAGTAAGTAACAAAACATGCATGGTCCTGCCTTCATACAACCCACCCTCTAACAGGAAGTCAAAGGAAGTCCAGCAAGGACCATTATATAAAACTGTGAAATTATGAAATATTTCTAAAATCGCAGCTAGCATCTTGGAGAATGCAAGGGTGAGGGAGTTGACTGGCTCCGCAAATGCACTCCCTGCCAAGGATCACACAGGTTGTGGACGTCACAGGTTCAAGACTGGGTTTCTCGCACTTGGGCTCGTGTTTGCTGAGCTCCCAGGGTGCAGAGTCTTGTCATTCGGCTATTCTCACTCACCTCCACCGCCCCGGCCTCCTGGCACTTCCTTGAAAATGCAGGGCAAACCTCATCTCAGTTCTGAACGTGCTGTTTCCTCTCTGTGAATGTTTTTCTCCTAAATTACCTCTAGGTCCCCCCATACTCCCTCCCTTCTTTTGCCAATGTCACTCTCAATAAGACATTCATCGGCCACCCAACCAGAAAGTGCACCCCAACTCCCACACTCCGCTTCTCCGCTTCACCCTTATCTCCATAGAAAGGGTTTGTCATCTAACATACTTAATAGTGCTTTACATATATTTACTTACATGTATTTCCTATTTTTCTTATCACTTGTAAGCTCCCGGAGTTCGGGGGCACATCATTAGCGTTGTTTTTATTAATTTCTTTGGCAGCTTGACCACTTGCTGGAGTTGATAACCCTTTCTTATTTGCCAAGATAAGTTTGGGTAAATCAGGCCAAAGTCAAGTAATCAACTAGCCAATCATTGGAGAAAATGAGAATTTGCTCAATATGAATAATAATAAAATCCTATTTAAAAACAGCCTTAATTTTCCTCATTGCTGAAGCAATCATGTTCATTACAGGAAAAAACAGATAAAAGAAGAAAACAGATAAAAGAAGAAAATAAGTACAAGCCATATTCCTGAAACCAAACTCTAGCCATTGTTAATATCATCATAATTCCTACACCAAAAATGGGATCGTAGTATTCAAACTCCTCTGTGACCGACTAGGTCAGTGTCCCACACCCCTGAGGCGCTCAGGCCTCTCCCGGATGGGCTCTGCCTGACGTCACACGGGCACAGCTGACATGCCTTGGGGGGACTCACAGATGAACCACGCAGGGTCCATCCCACTGACTAGTGACCTGCAAACACGGAGGAGGGATTGTTCCCTAGGGAAGAACTGACCAATGGGAGAAGAAAGCCAGTAGATACCTTCTTCCCCCTTTCTCCTATGAACCCCTACCCTACACAGTCCTGGTCTATGTACAGTTTGTACATGAACTTGAGAAAGGCTGAGTCTCATTGATCCAGTCCTTGGTTTCACCAGACCAATGATGCCTTCTCCTCTTGTTGACTGTCTCTGCTTCCCAACCTCACTCTCCGGGCCCCTCCCGTCCAGGTCCTGGTTTTGCGATACCTAGTAAAATAAGAATACATAAACCACCTGCTGTTGGATTTGCTTCCTGGGGGACCCAAGTGAAGACACCTCATTTTTCCCCTAAAGTATATGTTAAACATCTGAAGATCACAACTCTCTTCCTTACTGCTCTATACTCAGTACTACAGTAGTGTCTGACATAGAGTAGGTGTTTGATAGATTCCTACCAAATCTGCCAGTTTATTGATTGTTGCTCTGTCTTTGCTAGATTACGTGCCCTTCAATATGTTTACTCGGACCATGACTGGATGGATGTTCAGCTGGTTCTTAATTCCACCTATTTCAATCCCCCATGGGTATGCGGCCAAGCTGGCCCCAACGCATGCTCATTTCCACATTCTCAATAAGGGGCTTGCCTGGATCCAAGGAAAGACACAATTTTAGGCTTGTGTTACATGCATTTCAACAACAATCATGGCATTCTCTTTATTTTAATGTCAGCCACCCTTCCAGCAGGCCGGGAGATTTTCATACCATCAACAGAGGAAGAGGCATGGCCTCCGCTCACCTGCTCCATGAGGTTCAAAACCACCTGCTTTTACAAGACTGCGTGGAGTGGGGCTGGCCAGCAGGTCCAAGCCAGCAAGTGTGAAAAGAAACATTTAAACCCTAAAACTCCTTGCTGCTGAAGTGTGTGTGTGTGTGTGTGTGTGTATGTGTGTGATAATAGGATCCCTCCTCCCACTACTCCTCCCAGTAGTAATGTATTTTGCATGTCACAAAGCTCCGCAGCAAACAAATGACACACCTTCCCCACTGCACTAAGCTCCAAGTGCTCAGACCGAGGTTTCCACTACCGACCACAGGCGGAGTGATTCCGGGGAGCTTTTCCTGAGAGTACAAGAAACCCTGGCCAACCCCTTACAATTATCCCTGCACGGATCAGCAGGAGTCCAGAGATCAGTGTGAGACGTATCTGAAGCTGAATCCATGCTGACAGAGAAATACTTTCTATTTGTCAAATGCTTGAAGTGCCTCATTTCCAATGAACTGGATTATCTTTTCATACATTGTGGGCAACAGCTAAGATGAGGTTAACTCCTGCCTTTGTTATGGAGCAGAGCAGGCTGATCGGGGAGGAATGGAAACAACCGAGTAATCGGCTGCAGAAACAAAAACATGTTTACTGCCTGGAAAACTTATCAGTCCATTCTCTGCATGAAAGGAAAAGCACACTTAGAAACCCATTTGCTACACAGAGTTGATTGAATCCCCCCCCGCCTCCCCGCCACCAAAGTTAGCATTGCAACTTCATGTTGGAATATGGAGGATTGTCTTTGCTTAGCACCCAGTTATTTGACAAATAGGCTCAAATTGGTAGATCCCAGATATTCAGCTAACAGCCTTTATCACACTACTTTAAATTATTTTTAATCCTCACCTGAAGATATTTTTATTATTGATTTTAGAGAGAAAGGAAGGGAAAGATATGTGTGTGTGTACAGAGAGAGAGAGAGAGAGAGACATTGATCAGTTGCCTCCCATATACACCTGACCATGACTGAACTCACCACCTAGGTAAGTGCCCTGACCAGGAATCGAACACGCAACCCTTTGGTGCATGGACGATATTCTGACCCACTGAGCCACCTGGTCAGGGCCATCAGACTATTTCCCATCACAGCAACGCCACTGATGTTTTAAAAAGGCTCCTGAAACCCTTTCAATTACCTCCAAAGTTCCCTGTAATATGTGATAAATGTGCTCAAACATATTTCCTCACAGCTCTTGAAGAGTCTGAATTAAAGATGTATTTTTTCAGGGGGGCAACAGAGTCCTGTCGCTGATGGAAATGAAATCACCAGACCTCCAGGGGAAGCGCTGGCGGCTGAGTCAGGCTCCGGGGGCAGAGGCACCCCACAGCTCTGCCCATGACAGCCCGCCCCAGCGCTCTCCTGCTCTAACGCACAGGGCGGACCCTCCCCCGGCATCGCAAACATCACACATCACAAAGGAGAATGCACACAGCGCAGGCTGAGGACGAAGCCTGAGCCCTCTCAGGTATCACTGTGCTCAAAATGACAGTTTTCGTTCAGTGTCTCCGCAGAGAAGGCATCCGTGCCCGACCCCAGTCTATAAATTTCCATGTGCCTATTGACATCGCATGTAGATGTCCTTGGCCAGATGAAGAACTGCCTGCCTTTCCGCACAGCCGCGGAGCGCTGCCACCCCCTCAAAGCCCGCTCGCTAATCAAAATGATCCTTCCAGGCTGAGCGAGGGCCGGAAAGAATTAAGATAGAATGACAAAGAGAGAGAGGGGGAAAAAAAAAAAAGCTTGCACCATTCCGGCCTACGTCAGTTGAAATATAATTTCTTACCAATACACACACACAAAAACAGAGCTTTTAATAAAATGTTTTCAATGGTGTTTATTTTAAAAAAGAAAGAAAGGCCCAGTTACGGAATAAACGTAGCCTTGATCAAAAGCTATGGCATTCACGACAGATTTGCTCTTTACTTCATTTTCAAACACAGATGCGGCCTTGCCTTTCCTGTATTAAACTGTGACAGATTCTATCCCTCTAAAAGCCGTTCTGTCTTTTCTTAGGGCTGCAAGAATCAGGAGTCAGCTAACGTCCAGTAAGTGTTCAACCGGTGCATTTCAGCGTAATACGCAGCAAACAGCATCTCCGAATACTCTATGCAAGTTCTTCGTCTCACAGAGAGGTCGTTACCCACACTCATTTCCACTTAAATTTAATTTTTAAGTACAAAGGAAATTTGCCGTGGAAGTTGGACTCAAAACGTTCGTGACTGAGTCCTATTGGACTGAATCTCTAAAAGGAAGGCCGCCCGAAAGCTTAGCCCTCTCTTTGGAGAACCGACTCTCTCTACAGAAAGTTTTGGCAACAGAAAACAGATTATCATCACATTCCCAAAAGCCACCCTGCTTCCAGAATGATAAGCGATCTTCCTTCTCTGGATCAATACATACCCCTTGTGCACATTTTCTTGAAAATATCAATTGTCCGTATTTAGACTTAACAAACACTTTAGTTGAGCTCTTCGCATTTCCTCTGCTGGCTGCAGATTGTTCTGACACCTGGGGGCGACGCAGAGAGACAAACATTAAATGTCACCCACACGGGTCAGGGCAGCAGGACCACTGGGCGGCCTTTTCAATGCGAAGCCACGTGGCCGCATCAGTTTCCGCCAGACAGAAACTGGACGTGCATTCCGTTGGCATGTCAGCAGTTAGCTGGAACACAACCGCTTTTTAGAATTACAAGGTTACTTAATTGAAAGTAGATTTTTAAATTATAGTCGTCGTTAAATACAAGGGGCTAAATTTTCGCTTGTATACTTAAAGCTGTTATTTGGAGCTGAATCGGGCAGGCGGTTTAATAAGCAACCAGAAATGGTTCAAATCACTAAGATCATTACCCAGTGACATGAAAATCTCCAAACTAGAGGGCTCAGCAGTACAAGGGCACCTGCAAGTGACACCGACCTCATGGTCCGAAACATGTCTGCAGAGAAAAGACCACAAGAATCCCTGGAGCCACCCAGAGGGGGGCAGAGGCCTGCCGGGACACGCTTGCTGGGGCCATAGCCAAGGACGCCGAGGTACGTGTAAGAGAACCGTCAGCTCAGGCGAGAGGGACTGTGTCCCGACTCTGCGCTGCACACTCAGTGCAAGTGTGTGCAAATCCTGTCTCCCGTCTCTTCATTGGTCCTGTGGATAGGGTGTGAACAGGCGCAGGGTGTGCGGTCAGTGGTCTTGAGTGAACAGCAGCAACCAAGGAGCTGGGAGTTAGAGTGGTATCCAAGCCTTAATTCCCGAACCCGTGAATACGTCCTCTGAGATGCTGAAAAGGACCTTGCAAAAAAAGACAAACTAGGATGCTGAGGCGGGGCGATTCTCCTGGATGGTGCGGGGAGGCCCAGTAAATAGGTCCCTGAGGAGAAAGGCAGGAGGGTCGGAGTCACAGAAGGGATGTGGCCTGGGAAGCAGAGGTCCGCGGGGAGAGAAGATGTGACGCTGCTGGCTTTGAAAACGGAAGACGGGGCCAAGGCGGGGATTGTGCCAGATCTCTAGGGCCTGGGAAAGGCAAAGGAGCCGTGCTCCATTGGAGACACCGGGAAGAGCCAGCTCGTGAGCACCTTCCTTTTCTCACCCGTGCGACCCTGATCTCTGGAGCCGTGAGAATCATTTGTGGAAATCCGTGGCAGAAGCAGGAGGGAATTAGTACAGATGTTTCATGGCAGTTTGGAGAGAGGCAGCTAACATTCCATCAAGACGCTTTGGCCAGAGCCCATTTGACGTGCACCTCAGTGATCACCCTCCACTCTGCTGCTTTAAACAGCTGTCCTCGCGCCCGCCCCTCTCAGAGAGCATGCGCTTCAGAGAACTTGCCATTGCAAAATCTTTCTCTGTCCCTTTGGGGTGTCAATCTTCTCCCAGACTCGTACCAGGTTGCAACCCCAAAATGTCTTTCTCAAAGAGCTGGGAGCCACCCCTTTGAAATGTAACCATGCAGGGTGTCCAACCTTTGGGCATCTCTGGGCCACAGAGGAAGAAGAGTGGACTTGGGCCACACAGTAAATACACTGTGCACACAATCACACAAAACCTCATAGGTTTTAAGTGAATTTAGGATTTTGTGTTGGGCCACACTCACAGCTACCCTGAGCCTCGTGCAGCCCGCAGGCCACAGGCTGGACACCCCTGAAGGAAAGCAGGGTCTGTGGGAGGGTCAGGGCGTACTTACTTAATTCCCTAAGTGTCAGTTAACAAATACAGGGGCCTGACCCCAGGGACTGACCTGCCCCCAATGTCCTTCCCCACTGGAGTCCACAGAATCCTCTAGACTTCTCGGTGTTCCCTCTGCTGTCTGTTACTCATTGTTATCTTTGTCCTCTCTTGCCTATCGTTGGCTTTGATCCACACCAGAAACACCTGGTCGCGTCCGTGATGATGGGTTGATTACATGTCAGCTACCAGGTCTCCTGGTTTGGGGTGTGCGGGCACAAAGTGGACCAGACTTGGGCACTGGAGAGCTTCAGCCTGTTTCTCTCTCCTGGGAGAACTGCCTTTCCTTCCTATTGCACTCAGGGATGCAGAATCACTTCCATCCTGACCAGACTCGTTGTTTTCCTCCGCCTACACAGTCTCTTCTCCTCAAGCACGGCCTGCTTTCTTTCTCCCTTGTCACACTATCTCTCCCCTCCTCCTCCCCTCCCCTCCTCCTCCTCCTGCCCTTCCCTTCTCTCTCTGTCTCTCTCTCCCTCCTCTCCATAAAAGTAACTCCTGCAGGGTGTGGAACAAGAACTTAAAAGCGGTGGTGGATGCTGGGAAAATCAGTTTGGATGCGTAATTATCAAGTGAACAATCAAGCAAGGCAAACTAAGATAGTGCTGGTGGGGTTAAAAAGGATATTAATTTAGTAGATATTTTTGCGTTGGAAGCAACAGATTCTGTTACCCATCTGATAGATAAAAGGGTGAGAAAAGAGGGAGAATTTAAATTGAAGAGAATTCCATTTATGGCATGGGGCCAGTAATGACACTATACAGTTGTCTAGCTTGCCCCTGAACTTGATGGCTTCTCACCCCTTGGTGAACGCTCTAGTGTTGCTTCACCATAGCATTTCGGTTTTCCACTTCTTAAGCATAACTATTTAGATTCAGTCACAAGTCAGTAGCTTTTGCTTAGCTTTCCTGCCTTCAAGACTCAACACATGCAACAGTATTTTATTTGTTAAAGAAATAAATCTTCTGAGGCTCAAAGCAGATTTCCCAGCAGAACTGATTTCCCTTTGTGCGGGTTCAGAAATCTTCCCTTCTTCTGCCCAGCCCACAGGCTGCAAGCAGGGCCCGACCTAGCACTCCGGGAGTCAGCCTTTGTCCGCCAGGAAGACAGGCGGGGATTCTTGGCTTGTCGACTCTCAGGTGGATTTTATGTGCCTCTTTATAAGTGGAGAAAAAGCAACTGGGTTTTCAGAGGCCAAAGGGGGCCAGCAAGAGCCTGAAATCTCAACAACTGTGTGAGGCCGTGTACGAGATTGTACAGGGAGAAATGAGGAAGCAGGCAGGAGGTCCGGAAGTCTCTACAGAAAAGGTGCAAAAAGGTGAAAGGAAAGCAGGTCTGCAGAGGTGGCTGGGTAGGTGAAGCAGGTGACCAGTGGGGTTCTTTTAAGGAAAATTCACGCGGGATGAAGCACCTATAGACAGGTCCAGTTATGAGCTGGCGACGCAAGACCATACAAAAGCAGTTCGAGACCCGAGCCCACCCACCGAGCACATTGACGTGTTTTTCTCTTCTTTTCCGCATTTCCTTCTACAAATCAATTCTAAGTGCACCACGGTACAGAAGAGCAGGAGGCGTTCAGAGCTTCTGTACTTCTCCCGCCTTCTGCGTCCTACCATTTAGGCGCTCCCTAATACATGCGTGGATATGCATGTCCCTTTCAGTGCATTTACCTTAACTGTAAGCTTCTGAGGAGCAGAGACCAAATAACAATAATTTCCTCCAGGCCCCTTCTAAATGCCTAGTGGAGTGCCACACGCACAGTGGAGCCCTAATATTAACTGATGTTCAGCTCTGCTAAATAACAGTTTTATGAGTGAACAATGAAGGCAGGCTTTGTATGCAGCTACCTGGCTCTCTAAAGCAGTCATATAACTGGGTTACTTCTTTTCGTGCAGAGCTTTTTCGTTGAAGAGACAGGAAAAAGCAGAAAATGAACCGTGACCCTGAGATCGTTTATTTTTTTTCATACTTAGTTGATCCCCGCCCAATTAAAGCAGCCCGTTCCGTTTTACTTTCTCAGTCTCTCCCATCTCGTTAAGTGTATGCTTGTAGGAGGCCACAGAACTACACTAATTTACCAAGCGTTATTTTTTTAAAGTAATCATGTATTTTACAGCGTTAGTAATTATGGGAATCTTCAGCTCAAATAGTCCTTTACTTTAAAACCTACTATGTATCTTCATTCTGTTATGATGGAAAAACAGAGAACATGATGGAATTTGGTCCTTAAAATTTCAGTGAGGAGGAATCAAGACACATAGACACACAACATAAAGTTAAATGCCATTATCAAGGGCAAAAGGCACCCAAATGACTCGTCCACCAGGATTGCACAGAATGTAGATTTCAGCGTGAGTCCAAGGATGTAAGAATTCATGGCATGATGGTATCTGAGTAGATAGTCATCATTAAATAAATGAAACAGAATGGTTCGAGGACTCTAGGGGACTCAATGGGCAGGTTGGGGGGATGGAGAAGAGAAAGCAAAGAGAGGAAGCACAGCCTGCTCCGAAAGCCAGGAGTCCCCGCCCCACTGGGGCAACCTGGGAGGTGTGGGAGGGGCCAGTGGAAGACAGATGGATGGAGAGAGGAGGCCAAAGTAGAACGGATTCCTAAGACTGACTTATTTTAAGTGTTACCCAAGAAATCAAATCATCCCAGCCTCCCAGCATAAATACGCCGGACTCCACCGTGCGAGTCTGTCATTGGAGGAGCCTCTCTCACGGATGCGTCGGAGTAGAACAGAGCAATCGCCCCGCTAGAGTCTGAAGTTAGGCGGATCTCGCTCTACTTTTCATAGCTTGCAAATTATATGATACCAGACAAATTATTCAAGTGCCGAGTCTCATTTTTTAAATCTATAAAATGGAGATTGCATTACCCATTTCACACCACGTTCTAAAGATCAAATTGAATTACAGGGTGGCACACTGTTGTGAGGTACACTAAGAAATATATATTCGGTCTTCCTTTTCTGGATGAAGCTTTCGATAAGCTTCTACCACAACTTACTTATCTACAGCTGTGCCTGGATACTCTGCTTCTCCTTCTGTTACTTGACATGAATTGTTAATGCTCCTATTAAGGCCGATTCCCTTCTCCACCACACACACACACACACACACACACACACACACACACACACACTTTAGATCAGATCCTTCACCCACTCAAAGATATCGCCCATATTTTCTTGATTCAACCATCATTCTATTTTTCCAGCATTTCAGGTGTGGTATTGAATCCCGCCTTACAAAACAGGAAGAACCTTTTCTTACCCCATATCTCTTTCTATTTATAATTTCATTTCTTTGTTCCTCTTTGCAATTAAACTCCTCAAAAGTTATCGATACTCATTGTCACCCAGCCTTCTGCTCCCATTCCTCCTCGGTTCCAGGTTTCTGTCCCCAACACAACACTGAAATAGCCCTTCTCAAGTCCCAGTGGCCTCCGGCTTGTTATGTTCAACGTCCAAGTCTCAGCTCTCTTCTGACTGCATCGGTCTGCAGCACCTGCCCTGCTGACTGTGTCCTCTTCCTCAAAGGGGACAAAGGGAGGGGGGCCTGGAGCCCAGGGCTGCTCACCCAGACCCCTCTACCTGGGATCTCCTCTTCCTCACAGGCTACTCCTAGTTGCCTCCTTTTCCTGACTCTTTTTTTAAAAAAACATCTCCCTTGTCTTAAATGATGAAAATTCCTTGGGCTCCTTCCTTAAACTTCTTTTCTACCCACACCCACTTCCCAGGCTCAGAGCTGCACAGCTTTATGCTGACGACTCCTGACATGGCACCTCCAGCCTGGCTCCCTTCCCGAACAACAGATCCATCTGTTCAACCCCTGGCTTCACATCTCAGCTGGGAGACCCAACAGGAGCATCACACTCAAGCAGTCCCACACAGAATTCCTGATTTTCCTCCACGACCTGGCTCCTCCTACAATCACATGCATTGTAGCGAAATGGAAACCCTACCCTTCCCGTCAGTGGAGGCTGACAACTCTGAGCCCATCCCTTCTTTGCAGCCCCTCCCTCCAAAAGGCAGGCACCTTCTACTTAAGTATTGCTGAGCATTAGATATTCTCACATTGAAAGCTAACCAGGTGTCTGGTTCACATTATTTGTTAGTGGAAAAATAGGTAATGAATGATGCCAAATCAAAAGCCTCCGACTAAATTTCTAAAGTGTGCCTATAACACAGAAAAAGTTATGTTGGAAAATGCTTTACAATATTTCATGATAAGTAGCATGAATAAAAAAAAATGCAGGCAAAAATTTACAATAAAAATAAGACCACTCCCTAGAATACATTTACTTACCAAGTGAAGTGGACCCTCCCCGCCCCCTGGAAGCCCGAAGTCTCCTGAGAACGTCAGCGCCAGCGAGGCCAGGCCTTTACCTGGTGTACCCAGAGCTGCATGCCAAGGTTCGGCCAGTATCTGACATGTAGGGGCTATTTAGTAAATAAACAGCTATTAAATGGATAAGTTGATGAACATGGGTACTGGTTTGATATCTATTCAACGTAAAATAGAATTGTGGAGAGCAATCTGAGAATTTCTCCCCGAAAGCACCCCGTCCTCCCAAGATGTCCACGTTCTCTCTGCTACAAAGTCATTCTGGGAGATCTTCCCTAAGAAACACAAAACCAGTGTCTTTCACACAAAAGAATCCTGTCCGTCTTACTCTATTCTAGAAGAATTTAATGAAGCATCCTAATTTAGACTCTCATTTAAAAAGTGAACCCAATACATGCCCCCTCTTCAGTAGGTAAATTGTTCTGGTTCGATATCAAGAAATTCTGACAAATTCAGTTTCCTGTTCCATGTTTTAGTAGGGGAAAGTGTGATTTTCATGAGACAGCATTATTTTTCAAATTCTTAGTCCTGTGGTTTAAGCTCTAGTACATCACATACCTGGGAAGTCACATCCTTTGCTCCTCATCTCCGTTTTAGAGCTGAAAGTCCTTTCCTATCTAGTGGCCTCATAGTCCCCACGGAACAGCCTCTTTATGGAGCAGAAAATCCTAACCTGTTTGCTCTCTGAAAGGAATGCTGAATGGAAGTTACTAGATGGATGCTGGATGGCTGGAGTTCAAACAAGACCACCTCGTTCACCCGGCATGTTCCATTTTGGCATCAGAAAAAGAGGACTGAGTTTGAAAGACCCAGGTGTAATTATAGCAGGCTTTTAAAGAATCCCTATTTTCTTCCCCTGGTCTGCGTTGGCACTGAATGTTTAATTCCTCTAGCAGCCTAAGTTCATTAACCTTTACTGGACTTTGCACAGTTATAAGCACAGGCTGCCGCTGTCTCCCCCTCAGAGGCCTGCCATATTTAAAGCATAATAGGACATTTTTACAACCAGAGGCACGGGGAGAGACAGAACAACACGCGTAAACAAGAAAAATGACCCTAAATACATTATGGTGGTATTCTATAAAATGTTTTAATCATAATGAAAGAAACATTTTAAGCTGCGCTTCCTGGGCAACTACGCTTTTATTTCCCTGCGAAACGAGCCTGGAGGGTTACTGTGCCCTGGCGCACGTAGAGGTTCCTCAGGTCTTTGAGATTCCATTGCCAGAGAGAGGTTAAGGTGCCCAGCAGAGGGAGTACGGCAAGGGCACTCACTTCACATTGCATGCGAATGTAGGCGAGCATCTGCCCAGTTTGGTGGGAATCTTTCCGATGCCCTGTGCGTCTCCTCTCTCTGCGTTTGAGTAGAATATGCATGAATGGCGAAAGTTCCACTTAGTGAAGAAAAACAGCTTCTTAGAAACTGTTTATAGAATTTCATGTCTCCTGACATTGTCTAAAAATAATTGAAGAGATTATACCCTATTCATTAAGTTTGAGGAAAAGACCTGGCGATATCTAATTTCAATAGAAAGTGATCATTAATACAATGTATCATTCTAATTTTTGTAAATACAACCATATGTCTCCTGCAATTTTCCCAGCACCTCAATGGTATAATTGCTCCATTGTTAATCCCTAGTCTTCATTGTTTTTATTAATATTTTTCTTTGCAACATCCGATCTACCATAAATGGTCCAACCTGAAAATACTAGGTTAGAAGGAACAGAGATCACGACCGTGAATGTGGTAAAGAGTGTTGTCGTAGCAACAACAAAGTCCCTAGTAGTTAGTACGAGCTCCTCTCCAACTTCAACTTGCACATGATCCTGTTTGGCTGTGACGTGGACACTGGTCCCAAGGTGAGGTTGCCCTTGAGCTAAGGATCTAACCAACAACCAACCAAAGCTTCCATCTCTTAGCTCTACGTCTCGTGAAAGAGAATTTAATTCGTTGCTGGTCATGTGGCCAACCCTTTTATTATCCAATCACCTGACAGTAATTACATGGTCTGTTCCCTTAGAGAGGCTCCATGATGTTCAGGCTTCCTAGAACACACTCCTAAACACAGGCAAGACTCTTACACTAACATCTCCGGGACTCCTCCTGTCAGCAGAGCGGCGCTGCTGCCATAACATTCCCCTGCACAGCCTCTGGGTAAGTTTAAAAGAGTGATTTTTAAAAAAGATTTTATTTATTTATCTTAGGGGGGGGGAGAAAGAGAGGGAGAGAAACATTGATATGTGAGAAATACATCAATTGGTTGCCTCTGGCACCCAACTGGGGACCTGGCCCACAACCCAGGCATGGGCTGTCACTGGGAATTGAACCGGTGACCTTTAGGTTCACAGGCTGGCACTTAATCCACTGAGCCACACCACCAGGGCTGACAGAGTGATTCTTAATCCACAACAGTAGTTGTCAGACTGTTGTGACCCGGCACAGAAACATAATTGTACAAACACCCCCTGGAATTTATAAATTATACACATAGATTAATGTGCTATCTTTAAAAGCATATTTTAGTACAAATATAAAATGAGCTTCAAATGGATAAAAGGAAATTTTTATATAAATTGAGGTTTATTATTTTCTCTACACACCCATGAGCAGGGACCGCTTTTACTTAATGTGAGGGATTGTTTAACAAACCCCGGTGCCACACTGCCTGTGTTTCGAGCACTATCCTAGATGCTCTTCAGATGGTAACTCGCTTGATTCTCGTAAGTACCGTGGGAGGAAGGTACAGTTATTATTCACATTTGCCATACGTGGGAATTGATGTGTAGAGGGTAGATAAGGTGCCCACTGTCACACAGCTGGTAAATGGTGCCACCAAGATTTTAATCCTGTCCGAACCACTGCGCCGTTGTTCCCACGGAGGACCCTCTACCCCAGCAGTCGGTGGTTCCTTCATCATGAGAACGAGCCAACATTTCCAGATGCCTGCGTGGCGCTTGCCGACCCTCTCTCCACAACTCAAATTTGCCTTTTAAGATTACTTTACTCTCTCTTCCACTCACTGTTGCTCACAAAATCATTAATTCCTTCTTGCCTCCTGGGAAGGAAGAATCGAAGCAATTGTAGAAAACCCCCATGGAAGTCACTATAACTGCTAAGGTGGAGACATTGACCTTGGTGGGCTGTTCTCGGCTGGGGTGTTAAGAAGAAACCCGGTGGGCAAGGTCATGGGCAGCATCTCTAGACCTTCCTGACCCTGCTGCGTCTAGGGCACTTAACGTGAGGAACTCAACACACTCCTCTTGCGCCGGCCAAGATGGGCTTCGCGCTTTATACGTTAATAGGATGTCAAACTAATAAGAAGTTTACTTTTTAATACTTTACATTCATAGCAGGAAATACGTCAGAGTTGCTCTAAGAATGGCCAAACAGAACAACAAAGGCCCCTGTGAATCAGTTGAAGTTGTCGGCAGGGTGTCTTCTACAGTTACTGTTCCTTCGTCTCTTTGTTCCTGTGGCCTGGAAGACCCAACTGTGTTGAGGGAGTAACCCGTGCTGTCCTCAGGGTTTGCGTGGTCATCTGCAGCGACCCAGGCTGTGGTGCTCACGGTGATCCACAGCACTCCCCAAAGCTGAGTGACCAGGGCCAAACTGACTGGACTGCCCCCTAGCACCTGTGCTGGGCACGACTGAGCATGGCCCTGTCTGGCCTCCCTGCTAATCCCCGCCCCCACTCACGACCTCCACTTATTCTCATGCTGTCTTTATTACCTGAGTGCACCCACACTGGGAAATGGCTCTCCTGGCTTCTCTATAACTCTAGTTGGTTTTGTACGGACCCTGAGAACGAGGCACGAGCCACTTCCTGGTGGTTCCCTAAATAATTTCTCTGGCTTTTCACTCAAGTGCTGTGGCTCAGACCCCTTCCCTTGGGTAACTTTTACGCTTCTTGACTTGTGAAGGGAAAGGAACATGTTGCCGTTGTACATTGATCTGAAATGGCAACTGATGTCAGGGACCATCATCAGAGGCGTCTCAAAGTTCATGGACGTGATGGTGTTTCCGTTAGTCCATGTGAGTGGAGCCGAGCTGCTCAGGTGATGGAGGACATCAGCTAACCCAACAGGAGAGAAAAGTCGCTGTAGTTTCTGCTCCTGCCCAGAGGGAGCCTGAGCCCACTCCTGCCTTTCAGAAAGATGGAGGGCCCGTTTCTGAAGAAACAGAAGTAAAGCCAAGATGTTTGAGAGACTGGCGGTTTTGAGAACCTGACCATGGGTTTCACTGGCTCTCCCCCATTTCCCTGTACATTTCAACAGCAACGGAGCTCATCTGTGCATAGCCACTGGGCTCAGCACTTTGACTCTGAGCAGAGAGATGCTACGAAGACTGATCCCCAGATGCCAGGCACGGCTTCAGGGAAAGGGGCCTTTGATGCACACAGAACTTGGCACGGTGAGAGAGGTGGCACCAAGTGTGCCGTCTACGCCACACTAACACGATGCAACAATGAACAACGGACAGAAAGGAAGTGTGGAAGGCCCATGGGGAGGAGAGGCTGTCAGGAAGGGACACTGTGGCAGGTGGGGAAAAAATGGGCAAAGGAAAAGACAGGGCTGCAACGGCATTAAGACAATGAAAATATGTCTCCCTTCCTAAGCCAAGTGGTTGAGTTTCAAGGGGAAAAAGAAAAGCCACAGATTCAAAAGCATCCAAAGCCAGTCCCCAGATGTCTGTGCTCCTGCCTCCAAAGCTGAGTGTCATTCCCCAGGGACCGCAGGGGAGAGACTGAACAACAGGCCTCCCAATTAGCACATCTCCATGGTTTAAATAACACAACGCTCCTTCACTTACTCATTCAACAAACACTCAGAGTTTCTAATGCATGGGAGGCTCTGTGCAGGTGAAGACCAAAGATGAAGAGACAGAGTATGGCTGTTTCCTCAGGGGCCATCCCCTTCAGCCAGCAGACCAAACTACAAAACAGTAATAAGCAAAGTCAGGTGTTCCGGGCTGCACTGAAGACTGAAAGGGGTCAAGTTCACTTCCATAGATGCTGGAGTTACTGTGCTGAGACTTGACCTGCAATCAGGGATCTGCTTACAGTTGAAGAGAGAGACTGCATGTTAGCCAAAGGGTCTCTCTTCCACCCAGGTACAGAGGAAGGGGCTGCCAGCCCCACCCCTCCAAGCAGGCGAGGAAGACCCTGAGTCAGACCTCAGGGAAGAGGCGGAAGAGCAACCCTCTGAGGGCCTGGAGGAGGCAGGTTCCCCCGCTTCCTGTTTCAACCACTGAGGGCAGGCCACATCGTGGGCACTGCAGGCGTCAACGTGGTAGAGAACAAAGAGAGATAAACAAAATCCTACTCTGCGGCTCCAAGAGTCTCCAGGAAAGAGAAGACAACCCCAACCCATGGCTGTTCTGTGAAACTGATTAGCACGGACAATGCATAACATTTCAACGACCTCATCGGTGCACGGATGAAAGAATAGGAAATGTGAAGTACTATCTTCACATGCCCTTTTCCTCATTTAAAAATTATTTTATCCCGAAGCTTCTCAAACATACACAAAGAAAACAAGTACAACGATTCAATGCTAAGCTTTTGTTCCATTTGACAGAGCGGGTGTTCCGTTTGTTTTGTTTTTATATCTTTGCTGAAGTATTCTGAGTCCTAGACCTCCTTTTATTTCACTCACACATGTCAGTGTGTAACCTTTTATAAATACAGCACTTTTTCTTAACAATTATGATCTAAGACGCTAACGACAACTCATCTGATGGACACTTCATAGTTAAATTCCCCTGAATGTCCCAAAAAACACCCTTCCCACTGTCAGTTTATCTGAACCAGGATTCAAACAAGACGCATCCATTCCACTGGGTTGTTTTAATACAACGCAGCCCCTCACCCTTCACTTCTGCTTTCCCCACAGCGTTGCTTTATTACAGAAACTCGCTGATTTATCCTGTAGAATAACTCACATTTTGGATTTAGCTATACATTTTGTGATGTTATTTATATTTTTATTTTCCACTTCCCTTGCAAATGGCAGTTAGCTCCGGGGCTTCCTGAACTGCAGAGTGACCATAACCTGGCAAGAACACCCTGCCCGTGGCTGCTCCTTAGGGGACACGCGCTGGCTGGCCCTCCCACGTGAGGGGCAGTTAGCTGGTCAGTGGTTCGGGCGGTGACAGCTGACCTCTCAGTGCCAAGTTCCCCAGCAACCTTCCACCTCATTGTTCAGTGCCTTGGGGAACGCTGCTTCGCATAATTACTTCACCGGGGGTTGCAAATGGAGGATGTTGTAATCCTTTCCACAGTTATTAGCTGGCTCTTCTGCAGGGAAAAAGAAAAACTAATTCTGAGCTGGAGCTATTTGTTTACCCGAAAACATAGTTATTACGGTGAAGGTTCTTTCAACTGCTGATAATCAGAATACGAAGTTAGTACTACTCACTTTTAAAAAGAGAATCACTTACTATTGTCCAGTCAAAAAAATTCTTTCCAGAATATTTCCTAAACTGGGAAATGTGAGCTTAGCCACTGCCTTTCTATGCCTCAGCCTCCTGAAGGTAAAATGTAGGTCTGTTAAACATACGATGGGGCCAGAGTTAGTGGAGTGACACGTGGAAATAATCCCTGCTCCAGACTAACCCACTTCATAGATGTGATTTGGTTGCTGACCAGCAGGCTACTCCTGGTCACTGGGTTTCCCATTCTCTCCCACCCTGGGGCTTCTATACTGATCTGTTACTATTATTGTACTAAACGGGAGACATCAGCCTCTGGTCCCACCTGCTGTTCACAAGGAGCTTAAAGGATAAGGAAGTCATCGGACAATATGAAGTCCCTTTCCTTTCCTGCATCGTGGGAATTGTGAGAAAGCATGCATTTTTATCGTGTATGCGTGGGAATTCAGACCATGTGCTCCACACCCAAAGAACTGGCATTGTTAATTTGGGACTCTCCTCTAGAGGGCGTCCAGGTCGCCATACTGCAGGAAGAAGGCATTTGGGTGGTTTCAGAGAGCAATTTGGGGACTGTGCCTCGATTATACAGGGTCTGGCATAAATAATGCTCCTTTTTATTACAAAATCTTTTTATTACAAAGTCATAAGCATGTAACTCTGTAACATAACAATACCACACTCAAGCACACCATGTGACATTTTAGGTGAAATGTTCACATTATAACTATAAATTTTTATACCCATATTATGACCCTACCCACCACACTCAAGCAGGCATTACTTCTGCCAGACCTTGTATTTCTTCCAAATAGTGTCATTAATAATTAGCATTGCTGAGCCCCATTTTTACCTCCCCTCACATGCAGGAAAACGTCTACCAAAAAATAACATAAAAAATCCAATTTGAAAGGCAAGACCGTCAATTTCTCTTCTTCTTAAAAGATAAGCAATTTCATCTAGGTACAAAATAGCTACAACTATTTTTTAAGACCCCGAATATTAATGTGTTGTGAGAAAAAGCATGAACTCCACAAGCAGATGGATCATCCACAAGGGGATTAAACAGCCACCAAAGGCCCTCCGAAGAGCCATTAAAAATTGTCAAGGAATCAGAAAGTTCCACAGTAAATGACCCAAGTGACTTTGAGAGATGAAAAATAAGGAAGCTGAAATAGAAAATAATAATAGTACTTGCAACTTACATAATAGCTTTCTTCAGAGAATTCTAAAACACTTTCCAAACATTAATCCAATAATTTCTGTCATTAGTCCGCACAGCACTGTGGGGGCCTTTTATGTTATTTCTCACTGAGCATCTGAGGAAACTAAGGCTCGGAAAGACAAAGATGATGTGACTTTAATAGATTTGCCCTCACGCAGGAAAAAGTCAATGCTGGAAGAGAATTCTCAGGGAGGAAATGCAATCTCCTGTTCCATTATACTATTACCAGATGGCATTGGTTCAAAACTGATGTAATATGTTAGTGAAGGGAGCTAATAGAAAAATATTATCAATAGTTATTGAAAACCTGGAGAATTCATTAATTCAGAAGCAAGCCTACCTCAAAGCAAGATCTGGGGTGAACATACCCTCTGCAGGTAGAAAATCAATGTTTAAAATGGAAAGATAAAGAGTATCATCCACACACAGATTTATGTTAAAGAATTCTCTTCTCCGTTCGTTCTAAAACGGCACATAGGAAAAGGGCCCAGTGACGTAGTGAACACAGCCCATTTCCGATGGGAAAGTCACTGACTGACAATGGAGGACCGCCCGGGTGACTGAGACAAAAAAATTTCAGGATGGAATCACAGCCTCCTGGTAAGGAATCCACAGCCTTTCGGGCACAAGCTCAGTAGGAACAGCAAGGCACAGGGAGTCACAAATGAAGCCGAGGGCAGTGCCCCGGCGGCCGCCCCCTGATATGACATCTCCGATGCGGGAACACCACCTGGGGCTCACAGGTCACACACTAGAAAGAAGGCTGCTCAGTGAGCCCAGGCTTGGGGTGCTCACTGAGGTGGGGGTCTTTCCTTTAACATTTTGGGGGGTGCAAGGTGGGAAATGGCAGCACTATTTGTAGAAACTGGGTCTGGGAGCCATGCATTTCTTCATTCTCATTTTGCAGAACCCATGTTAGCTTCCTTCTGGAGGGGAGCACAGGCCCGGGGTTGGGCCACCCGGCTCAACCTCGCAGAACATGTACTGCCGGGGAGGGCGAGGGAATTAAGTGACAGTCAGGGCACTCACACATACCCGGGTCTTCAAAGGGTGCCTTGGCCATGGAAGCACCTGGCCGGGGCAGGTAGTTGAGGTCACTCTTCCCTCCCGAGCTGCTTGGCCCTGAGCCTAGGCAACACCCCCTCCAGCCCAGACGGCAGCCTTTGGGAGGCACATTCCTTCTGGTTGGGTGGGAAGTTCTGAGTCACAGCTCTTTTGTGATTTTCGAAAGTGGCTTCAACTTTTCAGGCTACAGGGACCGGCATGTGTCCTGGGAGGGCACACCCTGGCGCCTGGCCCGGGTCCCCGGGACGCCTTTCCCACGCTCCTGTGCCCTGCCTCACACAGCTTTACATAGAGGACTTCCCGGCCCCTCGGGCACGGTGGCAAAGCAGACATGCCAGTTCAGCATGGCGACTCCCCGGGTGACAGCCCACGGCCCTGCTCCTTTGCCCCGCAGGAGACAACCTCTCCAGCTCCAGGTGTGGTTTATGCTCCATGACCCACTACGGCAGGTGCACCTGGCTTGGCTCCTTCTCTTCTCTCGCCTGCGCCCCCAGTTCCTGAATGATTTCTGAGGAGACATACACAAGAGACCCTGCCTTACACTTGTGTACCCATGCTGAAAAACCAAGGACACTGAATAATTAAAATGTCTCTTCTCTTCCAAAAAACAAACAAATGACTTGCACCTCAATTTTTGGCTCAGGGTCTGCTTTGGGAGAACCTGGCCTCAGACAGCCTTAATTGGAAATTATCCTTGGAGAAGAATGACAGGAGGGAGCAGAGAAGCGAAGGGAACACATATTCCAAGTTGGGAGAAGCAGAGCTTGCAGAGTCATCAGTTCAGTGCTGCCTCCCATTCTGATTTCGCACGATTTCTCTCTCCACACAAAACGCCTTCACCTGCACACAGGTGCGAGAGGCAGCAGGTGAGAGAGTAAGGGTGTGCCGTGGCAGTTTAATGGCGGGAAAGATGTAGAGCTCATTCCCTCTCCCTCGCAGAACAGCTGCCTGGGGTGACCTGACTGCTCTGGGGATGTGGAGGGAAGCTGCAAAGCACTGGAAGACAGACATGAAACAGAAAGTCTGTCCTGAAGAGAGGGCTAACGTCAGAGAAACCCACCCAAATGAGATGCTTAACGGTGGCGCCTGGCCCCAGAACTGGAAGCCAAGGACGGGAGGCAGGCTGCAAGGTGAGGCCCGCGGCCTGAACACAGGAGGGGGGACCGCTGATTTGGTGCAGTGCGCCAGGGTGACCGGGAAGAAAATGGAGTCAGGAGAGCGAGAAGGTCTTTATGTCTTCCCATTCTCTGCAGTGTGGGCACGTGAGGCAGGTTCTGCAAGCCCCTCTCCACAGCGACACAGAGCTGGGTTTTGGCTGTGGCCACTTGAGCAAACCCTCCGTGGCGTCCCTGACTTAGCCTGGATGTGGTTGTGCCTGAAGGTCTACCCTACCTGCACCTGAAAGGGGAGGGTAGGTTAACAGGGAGACAGGGCTGGCGGCAGGTGGCCCTCTACAGGTGGCTCTGGGACAAGGGTCTGGTGGGACTCAGCAGCAAGCATGTCCAGTCATGTCTTCTTCTCAGCTGAGGGAATGTCTGTTTCCATCGCTTCCTGGTGCACAGAAGGTGACGTCCAAGTTTGCACTAGGGGTGTCCAAACTTTAGGCATCTCGGGGCCACACTGGAAGAGGAAGAGTTGTCTCGGGCCACACATTAAGTACACTGCGACACAAAATCATGAAAAAAATCTCGTAATGTTTTAAGTAAAATATGGTTTTGTGCTGGGCCGCATTCACAGCTATCCTGGGTTGAATGCGGCCTGCGGGCGCGGGTTGGGCACCCCTGGCCATCCAAGATGCTAGGCCGGCGCAGCGTGTCTGTGGTCCGGGCCAGTCAGGGAAGCAGAAAGTGCTGGGTCAGAGGACTAAGCTGGTTGTTACTAGTCGGTTGCTAAGGAGCCTGGTGGGTGGGACTGGCCACGCCGACTTCATGGGTGTAAGAGGCCAGTATAGTGTCCACAGTGGTAAATACACCTGGGTCAGAACCCAGTAAATGCACACACACACAGCAACCAAAACAAATGTTTCACAAAACTAATATTGTCCCTTATTTTGCATACACAAGCTGATGTTTTCTATTTAATTCTATTTTTACTAAAAAATAATACTGGTCAAAATCCACTAATTTGCTATTATGAGCCACTTCTAATTTGAAAAACTTTGCTTTGCTACCCACACAATAAATTCCATCTGGACATCGCTGGTCTTTGGGAAGGGCTGTTGGCTGACGGACGGTTACCAAAGTCAAGGGTATTGGGCAGCATCTTCTCAAACTGACACGGGAACTCTAAGGCAAGCCCGAGACCAGGTGGTGTCTGAGGTCAAGGGTCACACAGCAGGTGTGAGGGTCTCCAGCAGGCATTTTCTGTGGACGAGGCGGATCATTTTTAAAACCCCTCCTTTACCGTGTCTGCCTCTCTCTAGCCTTTCTTGAGGTCCTTAACCCTGAAACATCTTCCTGTTTCATTACATCCCTCCGAAGGTCTGGAATGCCACAGGTCTCCCTTCCTGCCTTCGCAGTACCATAGGATCGTGAGGCATGCACAGCGGTGGCCACTGTCAGAATGGACAGGGATGGAACAGTGTCAGCTCAGATTTGGGACGGGAAACCTACGGAAAAAAATCAAACGACAATCCTTCTCGTCACGAAAAATTCTTGTTAGTCATCGTAGCGTATTTTGAAACGTCTCTTGTCATAAAAATAATTTACAACGAGTCACTGTAACCACGGACGAAAATAATCAAGTTATCATTCGGTTCTCACTTTCTAGGAACCAACTTGAAAAATCTCAGATCCAACTTATCTCTTGATGTGATGAGAGCTGAATCAATTAATGCACTTTAATCATTAATGGCAGGACACTGCCTGCTTGTGACATTATCTTTGGGGGTCTTTGTGTCCCTACAATGGCATATTCCAGCCAGCCATCCTTATGGCCTTTCGCATCAATTATTTAAAATCAAAGAGCCATTAATTCATATATCTGTGCCTCTGCACTAGGATTGTTTTGAAAGGGAAAGAGTGCGAGAAAATTTGTCAATAAAATCATTGGACCTTTCCAGACGGATATGATTTATATAGAATCATTGCGATTCTATTTAGAGTCCTGTGATCTCAGTGGCTGGGAAGGAGAGGGTTGAATTATTCATGTTTTTCCCGGTCAATACACACACGCACGCACACACACAGGGACACACACAGGCGCAGGCACGGAAGTTCTTCAGTTTTCAGTTGTCTGCATGGGTTTCGGAGCCTGGTTCCCTCTGCAGCGACTCAGTGACACTCTCCGCACATGGGTACCAACAGAGGCTTAAAAATAAGAGCTATGTGCACGGAGCGCCTCGTGCCAAACAACAGATTCCATCTGCACCTGCTGCATATGGATTGACAGGAGAGAGGCCAACGAGACGTTGGGTGAAGCAGCTTGCTGCTTCTGTTTTGAGAAAAGCCCGTCATTGTACAAGCCCTGAGCAGATCCTCCTTCCAATCACAATGCCAGGATATGGCAGCGGGGTGAAAAACCTCGATGGCGTCGGGCCGGGCTTGCCAAATTGGTAGAGAATTAAAGAGGCAAAGAAAATCATTTGAAGACTGATAATTAGGAAGATGGAAAGATGTCAGGGTATGCTCAGAAATGTGACTGAACCTCGAATTTAAAAAAGAAAAAGAAAAGAAAACTTGTTACTGCTGGTTGAACATTAGCTGGGCTGACAAGAAATGGGTACAAAGTATCACAGGGCTTTTTTTGGGTAGAAACAAAAGAATTTCAGTCACGTGTTTAGAGCAGCGATTTTTCAACCTTTCTCATCTCATGGCACACATAAACAAATTACTAAAGTTCTGTGGCACACCAAGAAATATATTATTTGCCATTTGATAAAAACAGGTATAATTTTGATTCATTCACGTTGGCTATTCTCATTTTTTAATTTGACCATCGCAGGGAAAAGAGGTCAGTGGCCCTGACTAGACAGTCAGGTACTGCATGTTTTACAAATTCCTGCGGCCGCCGCGTGAACATCGCTGCCTTAGAGCACAGGTTGTGCGTGGAAGTCAGGTAGGTCCCTGCGTCAGGAGGTCATTTGTCAAAGTTCACTGGGCTGAGGAACCGACAACCTAAGGGAAAATCCAGGTCAAATAAACATGAAGACTTTAGTTGTCGTGAGACAATAGAGGTGGACGTAAGCCATGTATAGATTTCATCGCCGTTATTGTACGAGATGAACAATGAACATGATAACCCTTTGATAAATATACTTGCTTATGCTGAAGGGATACCCTAGTGATCTCCCACGTGCTCGGCGCAGTTAAACAAATCTGTGAGTCTAAGAGGGTATCTGGACAAGGCCGGCACTTTCATACCTCCCTGCGTCTCCTGAGCAGATGAGAAGGGGCAGCAGGGGCAAGGGTCGGCCCCCCATCCGCCCGCTGGTTTCCCTGCTGCTCCATGTGACCTCTCCCTTCATTCACATCCCTACGCCTGAGCTTCCCCGGGTGGGGGGAACACAAGTGCCTAAGGATGTAGCCCCGGGACCCAGTGGTCCACCTGGTCAGCCAGTTACAAAATCACTAAGGACCACATGACAACACGGAGCAGCCCCTGCGTGCTGGGCACTGCGCCGGGCACTGCCTGTCCTTTCAGAGCACATGGACCCAGAGGGTGACTGTCACAGGGTGCTGGTTGAGACAGATACATACAAGGTGCTCTGGGCACAGTGGGAAGGGAATCCTGCAAAGCACCAATACTCATCATTGCTACCTAAGAGACGCTGAATGTGTACTATGTGCCAGGCACTGAGCATCTTATACACAGCACCTGTCCTAACCCTAACCACACAGGTCCTAGGACGCTCCTTATTTCACAGAGGGGCCTGGGTGGGTTACATACTTTCTCCAGGTCATTCTCTGGTAGTTCTTTGACTCCTGATCTCCATGTCTGGTGGGTCAGAGCTTTTCGACACCCTACCGTCTTCCCATGAAGCGGGGTCCCGTCATTACCATTATCACCACCCCTGTTGTTAGGTGAGCTGCCATTTCTCTCCCCACAGCTCAATTCTGAAAGCTCATAAAGCACTTCTGCTCAAAAACACCAATTTAAAAGACACTGGCCCTTCCCCATACTACTTGTATATTATCTCTTGGGAAAGTTGCTAATACTGTAGAGTTAAAAAACAGCCACAACAACGACCGTCTTGTCTGAGCTAGAAGGGGTACGTCTGTGGCCTTAGTTATTAATTAACTGTTTTAAAACATTACTTATCAGTGTGCTTTTTCACTGTCAGAGTGCCCTGGGGCTCCGCACAGCAGGTCGTCCATGGCTTTCTGGAAGCTGCCAAGCGTCCTTGCCTGGTGCTCCCGGCGATATTTGTTCATTCTATTACAACAGACTCTGAGCTTCGCCCAGGGATGGCACTTCCATCCATGTGGCAAATTGTGGAAAAAATATGGCGCTGTTTCAATGCAGCCAAAGAAACTGAGAGGACTCAAATCAGAAATGGTTTGTCATTCCTGAAGAAAATAAAATATCTACTTGCCTGGTCACTAAACACTGGCCAAAGGAAGGTGGGATCAATGCCCTTCCCGAACCGCTGCCCTTTCTTCATTTTTAATTGAATTTATAGGGGCCACATTGGCTAATGCAATTATATAGGTTTCAGGGGTACCGTTCTACAGTACAGCATCTGTATATTGTATTGTGTGTTCGCCACCCCAAGTCAAGTCTCCTTCCATCCCCATTTGTCCCCCTTTACCCTCTCCTGCCTCCCCCACCCCCATCCCTCTGGCCATCACCGCATGTTGTGGTGGCAGTTATACATCCCCAGTAAAAACAGGACAGCATGCGTAAATAAGTATTAGCAAGGGGACAAAATTTCTCGTCTCTTGCAGAGTCTGTCTGTAAGCCAATAACTATTTTGGAGGTAATGTTAGCATCTCAAAGTGCCAATACTTTCATTTAATTTACTCTTAAATGACGAGCTGGTCAGCTCATAAAGCTGAAAACCAATGTATTATTCCTGGAGTTTAACAGAAAGTGTGCGTGTTAATCACCACCATCCACGTGACCACATCATCGGCAAACAGAGGAGACCACACCCCTGTTCCTATGTCAACTCAACTAATGAGGAATTGAAGGACCAGAATGAAACAATTTGCAACCTGTCAAAATTTCACAAAATCAGGCATTTATACCAAACTCAAAATTTTAGGGAGGGATTAATTGTTATAACATTTTTAATAAGTGAAAACCAGACCCCCAAAAGAAAAGACAACGGAGCCCCTTTCTCTGCAGGGGATTCCGAATGGGAAGCATTCTATGAGTAGGAACTTCCACCTGAGGTATGCCATAGAAGAACATGGCTCTGTGAGCAAAGTCCTCTTCCCATGTGCCAGGGGCGTCCCACCTGTCGCCCGCGAGCTGCACGCAGCCTGCGATGGCTGTGAATGCGGCCCAGCACCAAGTGTAACTTTACTTAGAACATTATGAGATTTCTTTTGTGATTATGTGTTACAGTGGATTTAATGTGTGGCCCCAGACAGCTAGCTCTTCTCCTCCAGTGTGGCCCAGAGACGCCAAAAGGATGGACCACCCTGCTCCACTCACATGGTTACAGATACAAAACAGAGACCCCGAAACCCTGGACATTAAGCACTGGCTAGTGTAAGAGCTCAGGAACGATTGGCCAAACAAAGGCCCTGCATGAGTGACGCAGATTAAACACCAAAGAACTTGACCAAGAATGTGAACATGTCCCAATTCTGGTTGGCGGCACTCAGGACTCTTGACCTTTCCACGTGAGAATGCTTCACACCTGTACCTATGTTACCAAAGCTGGGCTTTGGGGAAGGGCCAGAGAAATCAAGGAGACTCCCGAGAGAGAGGCCCCTGAGTCTCCTGTCTTACGTAGAGTGTTAACTTCTACCATCTGCCTCCTTTCTGAAGCTCAGATGCACACCATTGAGAACGGGGCTCATCCCAGCTGCCCCACCCGTGATGGATCTGAGAGAATGGGAATGCTCTTCCCCATGGGCATAACTCCCACGCCTCCACAGCTGTCTGGGTGCCCTCCCCTATCTCCTGTGACGTTGGTATCTCCCACATAACTTCAACGGACATCATGAAGCACTTAGCATGGGACCAAGAAGACTATCACAACCCTACGCAAGGATTCCTCACGTACTTACACTGAAGGGACGTCCACTCCCCCCTCGGAGCCCATCGACCCACCTACCTGGACTCTCCTTCTTTCCCCACACTATTTTCTCATTAGGAGAAAACGCTCTTTCCCACAGGCCCTCCATCCCAGTGGAAAACATGGGTTCACAAATGTGTAAGACCGCAGTTAACATATATAGTAAGTGTACTATTCTTAAAGGAAATTTCCCACACAACTTGGTCTCTGTCAACGGGCCACAGAAAAACAGCATAGTGTTAATGTTAATTAAGTTTAAAAATTCGCTTTCCATTTTAAGACTAATTAGCATATAGCACTTTCATCAAGTTTATTGAAAATTTATACGAGGGGATTAGTTTCACTGGAAACTGTCTCATGGCATACAAAGCCCCTCCTCCATCACCCCCTCAAATGCAATACATGAATTTAATTAGTTGTGAGCTGGTAGGAATTAAAGCATTCTAAGTTTCTTCTATCAGTTCTCTTCTTTTCCATGTTACTGATGTCTAATATTTTAGTTCTATTCTGCTTTTAAATTTCCCCCCAATTTGTCATCACACTGTAGAGTTCATCAGGGTCACTCCCTCTGCTGGGTTGAGAATTCATTGTAAGGCATCTGGGAATAAGCAGCCGGGGCCGCAATAGGACGTTATGGCGAAATTCCAGGTCAGAGGTGATGAGGGCGTGGGCCAGGAGGAAAGCAATGGGTGAGGTCCAATGGGCTTGGATTGAGATGTATTTACAAGGTAGAGCTGATGGCTGAGGAGCATGGTTAGCCCATTCTCAGGGAGAGGAAAGAAAGAGGGTATTGGTACTCGGTAGGCAGACAAACACCATCAAGAGAGCCCAGTTCCTCTCACTGCTTTCATTTTCTTACTGAAAATCATCAGCTGAGGCAGAGGAGCAAGTTTGAGGACAGTCGAGAAGGTACGAAGTTGTCCCTGGGAGAGGGAGAGAAGGCACTGGGAGATGTCACGGGATCGAGGGACACCACTTAGGGCCCGTTTGAGGTTAGCGGTCATGTATTTGATGGGAGAGCCGTCGGGACAAGAGAATTTTTGTCCAGCTGCCATCGGCTAGACACACTGACATGTAGTGGCGGAGGAAGTGAATGCAGTTATGATAGTGCGTTCGTTGTCAAGCGTGTACAACCAGGAAAGAGGATCCGAGAAGATAAGGACAAGGACAGAGGACGGAGTCCTTACATCTGTTCTGCAACTCAGAATACACAGGGAAAGCACAAGGTCTGGAAGACGTCCGAGGTGAATCGAGAAGATGAGGGGGTGAGAGACAGTGTGATTATGGGAAGAGCCGTGGGTTGTGGGTTCTGGATGTGGCTGAAGGACTCCCGCAGCTGAGATATAGAGGGAAAGTCAGAGGCTGTGATCAGAGAGTGGAATAATTAAAATTGAGGTTACAGAGAGGTTACGCCTGTCTTAAGGACAGGTCTAAGAAGATTTAAGTGACAGAACTCCTGAGGGATGCTGGAAGACAGTTCCATTGAAGAAGGTTATTAGGGGAGAGAGAAGTCAAGGTATTACACAAACATATTCAAATAATATGTTCAAATTCTCTAAGATCAAGAACTAAGAGCCCAGTCGTGTTGGAGTCAGAGGCAGAAGAGAGGCGGTGAACTGGGAACCAAAACCTTCAGGGGGTAACAGGCAACAGCTACTGAGGGGGAACAGCGAGCCAGACACGGAGTTATGCCAGTATGGACTCTTGTAAGCCTCACGCAACTCTATGAGCTGTTATTATTACCATCATTTCTCAAACTAAGAAATTTGGGCGCAATTTATGTAATTCACTGCGAGTCACATGGCAAATAAGGTGGACCCATACTTGATCCGAAGCTGTCTAGATCCCTAATTATACTCGTAACCACTCCACTCTGCTTTACGGAACAAGTGAGGAGTGAACCGTGTGTCCCACTGCCAAAGGGGTGGCAGCAGGTGGAATGTTTGATGGCATGGGACAGAAAACGAAACATACTCAGGAGCACGAGAAGAAGACTGGTCTGTGTCAGAGGGGAACAATCAACTAGTGTCCGACTCCTGCCTGGAAAATCCAGAAGGGGAGGGAAAGCAGGAAAGGAGTTAGGGAGATGTGCCTGAATCGGTCAGAATGTTCTCCTGGAGTTTCACGGGGCAATTGTGCGTTGGTATTTCCCGAGTAGTGAATGATGTGTGCCTGCTCTGAGGGAGCTGATGGCAAGTGGGCCCCAGAAGCAGCTGGGTGAGGGGGCACAGAGTGCAGGGCTCCTCAGGGAGACTCCAGGGGTCTGAGCTCAAAGCTGCAGACAGAGGGGGGTTTCCTGTTAATCCACAGAAGTGCTCCCAGAGGGAAGCAGAAGCTCTAAGCGTGAACCAGACAAGATGGGCGCCAGGCACGCCAGAACCCCCCTGACCCAGACCTTCTCCTCCTTCATGGCTCCCTTCCCAGGATGCAGACCCCAGTGCAGGCGGTGTGAGCAGCCGGCCACTCCCAGGGCCCCTGCTGCAGGTGTGCACTCTGAATAAAACCAGAGGATTGGCTGTTCCATGGGAACCAAAGTCTGAGTTCTGAAGTCAGAGAGTGACTCAAACTTTTTCTCTGAGACTAATCAGAATGGACACTGAATGAATGACTCCCACTCCCAATGATGGTCTGGGGAAGAACTCCCTTTGCTGAAATAAAGGAGAGAGAGGACAGGAGAGGTGCTACATGACAACAGCCCTTGAGTCCCACTTCCTTCACCTACTTGGACTGCAGTCCCTCTGCTTCCGGCCTCATCCCTCACCATCCACCCCCACCCTGTTCCCAGGGTGAGATTTAAACAGCAGACATACCCCAATACTCATGAGTTCAGCCCTGGCTTTTCACTGCACTGAGAATGAAGTCCAGGCTCTTCTGTGGCCTATAAAGCCATCCATGAGCCCTGGCTGGCATGGCTTAGTGGATTGAGTGCTGGCCAGTGAACCAATGGGTCATTGGTTTGATTCCCAGTCAGGGCACATGCCTGGGTTGTGGACCAGGTCCGCAGCAGTGGACCATGTGAGAGGCAACCACACACTGACGTTTCTCTCCCTCTCTTTCTTCCTCCCTTCCCCTTTCTCTAAACATAAATGAATAAAATCTTTTTTTAAAAAAGCTGTCCATGACCTCGCCCCAGCTCTCTCTCTGATCTACTCTCCTTCCACTCTATGCCTCCTGCCCCAGGCCATGCTGAGTCCTCTCCCCATGTCCACCTCTGCACCCACTGCTTCCTACAGCTAGAAGGCCCTCACTCAAGATCTCCAAATTGTTAGTCTTCCATATATCCATTTGAAAGCCTTCTCAGCGTGGCTTCCTTTCACCACTCAGCCTAAAGAACTAGCCACTGCTAGTTACTCCACTTCAGATCTTCCTTTGTAGCACAGCCTGTCTGTGAAATTATCTTCCTCCTTTATTTGTCTCTTGTCCCACCCCACCTCCAACTGGAATGCAAAACTCATAGACCATTTTTATCTTGGTTACTATTGCATCCCCGGTACTGGAGGCTTGCCTCACACACAGCAAGTGCTCAATAAATATGACCTAAGAGTTCATATATTTTCATTTCAAATATGTTAGATTCTGTGTAACAATAACTAAAATGAAAGTTCTTTATTGGAACAGAAAACCTCCCAGAGGAGCAACAGAGAAGGCAGGGAACCAGTCCTTCAGTGAGTGAGCGAGTTGAGGAAATTGGCAAGAAATCACAGCCCCGAGGCAAGGTTTGGACATGACAAGTTCCATTCATCTATCAGTCAGAGTTCAATCAGAGAAGCCAAGTGACTGTGAACTATGGGGACAAGAGATTTATTGTGGGAATTAGACCTTCCACAGTAGTGGGAGGCATGGAGAGCTGGACGTCTGAAAGGGAGAGTGCAGCAGGTGGACTGGGGAAACCAGGCACGCCCAGAGGTCTCAGTGCAGCTGGGAAGCGGAGGCTGATGACGAGGTCTCTGAAAAGTATCTGAAGACAGGTGGGAGGCGCCTGGCGGGCGGGAAGTTCAGGGGCTGGCCAGACAGCTGGGACTGGGGAGAGTTCTGGCTTGCCCTCAGTCTGTCACCACAAGTGACCATCACAACTTTCCGAGAGCCTGGACTCTGGACCTTCCACACCCAAATCTCATGTAAGGCCTATGTTTGGCCAACTCGAACCCAGAAACGTAAGGGACGGAGAGTCTGGGAGCTCAGGTCCAGCTCAGCCAAGTGAATAGGACGACGATACCTCACGGCTCGTTAGGACTCACTTGACTTGGTACAGAAACCCCATCAAGTATTCCCAGATGGATACGTTACTGTAAAGGATGTGTAGGCATTTCATGGGAAATGTTGGAAATCCGGAACCGGGAAGCCCTTTGACCGTCTCTAGCCCCCGTTTCTGTCTGTGCACTTCTGTCTGTCTGCTTCCTTCACAGGCTGGCAAGCTTGGCCAGAATTTGCCTCACACAGGACAGCCCCCTGAAAAGCACCAGACCTCTCTTTCTCCACCTTCCTCACTCTCTCCCATCTGCAGGTTTTCAGGGAAGTGCCTCTGATTTACCTGCGTTACCTGGATACCATCTGCTTTTCCAAGCAACTCTGGCCACTGTGAGGCGGGGTCATTGTATAAAGTGGATGCCAGGGACCCACGGCTATTCTCAAAACCAGTTCTCAGAAAATGACCAACAATAATAAATATATAAAAAGTGTATGTGAGACTAATATGTAAATGTTGGTGTGAATAGTGTTTATGTAGCTCATAAAATAATACGGTTGTTTTTCAGCTGAATAAATAAAAAGGGTTTACATTTTGTGCCTCCCCCCATACGTAGATGACAGTAATAAACATTTATAACTAAAAAAACCCCACCTGAGATTCCCAAGCGGGGCAGATGTACGAGCAGACCTGGTGCTAAAAGCCGGAGGAGCTTTTGAGGCAGACAGCCACCTGGAGCGGAAAGTGTCGGAGGGACCCTGGGGACAGCATCCTTCACCTTCTGGGAGGGCCCACGCTGGCTGCTTAAAGCCAGAGGTGGGGACGGAACTCCTCTCTTCTAGAAAGAAGTCTAAACAAAATTCTGCTCCCTGGGTTAGATATTCCATGAATGTGTTGCCTGGGGAGGAGGGGGTGCAGCCAGGAACATCCACAGGAAACGACCTATAAAATACCCCGGCCGGCTTCAGGACGGGGGGCAAAGGCCAGGTGAATGGCAGCCCTAAGGGAGGCAGGTTGCAGCAATCAGTACTGGGGAGAGAGCACAAGCGAAAGAGCGGGTGGGAGGGGGTGAAAAGAAAGAGAGAAAACTTCTTATTTTTAAATGACCCCAAAATGGCCCAACATTACATGGGCAGAACATATAGTTCTTAGAAAGACCATCAACGAAATTAACTTGAAATTTAATGCAGACAGGAAAAAGTAGTAAGAGGAATAATACAAGTAAAGGAATAAATGCAGGGGTGACAATTGAAAAAGCATAAGACATCCCCAAATGAAAAAAGAGTCAATGATGAGATAAGAACGGATAAACATATGTATCCATTCTCCATTTCTGAGTCACAGACGCCCACCCCCTCCGGCTGAACACGACGTGCACTTCTTGTGTCCCCATTTCTGTGGGCAAGGAGGCAGGACTGTGGTCTCACCTGAGGTTTGGGGGCCTCTTCACAGTTCACACGCTTGTTGGCAAAATGCATCGCCTTGTAGCTCTCGAAACCATGGCAACCTGCTTCTCTAAAGCCATAAAGGGAGCCTCTTCCATCTCGGCTCCCATCTGTGACCTCTGGACCCCTTTCAAATGGCCCAACTGTTGGGGACAGGCCCACGTGGATCATCACCCTGTCAACCGTCCTCAAGTCAGTGGGAAGGGGACGTTGACTGCGACTGCGAACTGTCTCCAGCTCTGCGGAGTGAGGAAACGCCGTCCTGGGAATAGTATTGCTCCTCCTTTGCCGCGCTGCATGGGTGAGAGGAAGTCCCAGGCCCAGCACACTGAAGGGGGAGGTCTGTATACGGAGCTGCGGCCCTGGGGGCTATCTTAGAATTCCATCATGAGTAAAATAAACAGCAAGGAAATCTGAACACAAAATAGGGTCGTGGAGGGAGAATAAACATCTAAAACCATGCGATCAAATCCAGCCTGGACCCGGGGCGGACAGAGGAGGGGAGCACAGGTGAGGAGGACGAGGTCACTGGTCCTCGGCAGAGCACAGCGGAGTCCCCAGGCCTGAGAGCACAGTAAAACGACAGAGCAGGTAGGAGACCGTGGGGGTGGGGTGGGGGGTGCAGAGGAATTCCGACAGGAGAGCGCTGGCCTTTTCATTAAGTGGTAAGACCCAAAATGTGAAGATTTCATAGCTGAGAATTTTTCCAAACTGGAAAAAAGAGCAGAAACATTAGTCCTGAAATTAGAAGTGTTCTTGCAAGAAGTGAAAATAAACCTATACCTCAAAGCATCGTTGTAAAATGTAAAAACATCAATGGTAAAGAAATAATCTCAAACACTATCAGGTAGAAAAGGCAGATTATGAACAAAAAGAATGAAGATTCATCTGACAAAACATGCCTCCTCCACAGCAAGAGATAATAGAGTCTTAGTGTTAAAGGGACGAAGGGACACAGCAGACAACCTCATATTTTACAGCGAGGAGTGAGAGAATTCTCGGCTGCTCAAAGATGAGAGTCCAAGCTGCAGGCACCGAATGGGCTGCTGGAGTGACGTTTCCCAACCTGTTTGACAGGATGGCACACTTAGAACATCAAAATAATTGTGTGTCACGTGGGGGTAAAGAAAAGCAGCTCAGCTGGGAACACCTGGTCCCCTCGAGCCCCTGGCCACCTTGGGGACGGAGGAGGTCGATACCAGCAGGGTGCTTGGGCACAGCGATGTGGGACTATGAACGCTACATCTAATCAAAGAGAACTGTGCCTGGGAGAAAAGATGAGCCACGGAAAAATATAATTACCTATTGATTTTAAAATGAAGTATTTTATTAAGTATATTTTTAGAAGTGGTAAAACCATTGCTCTAGATAACAAGAGCAATATGCGCATATGGACGCGTGCACAGGGCGCTGGGTGACGTGCTCCACAGGAGGTGAAATTGTGCTAAGATCTGTGGGGTGTGTTTGGAGGAAGACAGTCGTTGTGGGCACATTTAGGCTTTGTTAGCAATGTTTACGTATAATCATGCATGTAACAACAATTAAGGAAAACCTCCCCTAAAACAGACATTGAATACAAGTCCTGAAAACCAGCAGAGAAAATAAAAAATGAACTTTAAAATTTATCAACACAAACAAAGACAGAAAAGGAAGGAAAAGGAAATAATACCAAGAAGAAATTACTAAATGACATGGTAGAAATAATTCTAACTATGTTGGTATTTATGATAAATATGAATGCATTTTTAAAAAGAAAATTTGAAATAATTGCAAAACACAAAAATTGATCCAAAAACCACTTAGAGGGTCAAAAAAGCCTGATTAGAGGAAAATTAATGCTAACTATCATTAGCAATTTTTACATACAACAAAATAGAAAATAAAAAACAGGACAGCAATAAAAATGAATATAATACACAACAAAAAATCCACTCAGATTTGACTATTACGTCAGAAAAAGATTGCTTCAAAACACCTACTTCAAAACTGAGGGCATAACAAGAAAACACCGACAAGAACACACTTATAAACAGTAGACATTAACTCGCTAATATCGGGATCAGATAAATCGAGTAGGTTTGAAAGAAGAGACCAGCACAGTGAGGAGGTGTACCCACCGCACCTGTCACCTGATGCCACACACGGAGGAGAGCTCAAGGTCACTTCCGGAGCATCCCTGCCCCAAGTGTAAAACCGAATTCAACCATAAAAACTTAGAAAACTCTGAAATAAAGGTCACTCTACAAAATAACTGGTCATGACTCTCCACAAGTCACAAGCTCTAGATGTGAGAAGACATGTACAAACCACAGGTGCAACAGGTGAACGCACAAAGGACTGTGAAACACAACAACAGACAACAGCCCCCCAAGAGGCAAAGAGCTGACTGTACATTTCCCCAAAGAAGGGATAAGAATGGCAAACAAGCACGTGAAAACGACCTCAAAATCATTAATCAGTGAGAAATGCAACCAAGGGTGAGGGGGGACTGGAATTCGCACATGTGCTGGAATGAAAACAGCCACCCTGGAAAACACATTGGCAGGTTCTTATAAAGTAAAACAAAGTCTTATCCTTGGTATTCGCCCCCGAGAAATGAAAACATGGTCACACGAAAATCTGTTGAAGAATGTTTACAGCGGCCTATTGATAATCACCCCAAACTGCACACCACTGGGATGTCTTTCACTGGCTTACTGGTTCAAGGAAGTGAGGTCAGTCCACCCAACGGAATACTGTGCAGCAATAAAAAGAGCAAATTATTGCTAATGCGATAACATGATTGAACCTCAGATATATTATGCCACATAACAGAAACCTGGCTCAAAGGTTACATGGTATATCATTCCATTTCTATGAGTTTTGGAAAAGGAAAAACTCCAGGAATAAAGTTTGGAGCCGCAGTTGCCGGGGTGGATGGGGTGGGCGGGGAGTCTCACTCCAGGAGGCCACGTGTGGGCACTCCTGGGGTGAGGGAGCAGGTCTGGCCCGAGCTCGACAACTAAAAGTACATGTCACTAAAATTGCAGATGAGCCAAAGACCGCCATTTAGAAACCAATGTTAAACTTTTACAAGAAGAAAATATAGGAGAATATCTTTACAACACTATGTTTTTGATGATTCAAAAATTCTAAACCATAAAAGAAAAAATTATAACTTTAATTACATAAAATGTAAAACTTTTGTGTAATAAAAGAAAAAGTTAAAAGGCAAGGCACCGATCCAGAGCAGGTATTTGCGATATCTATAAACATATAAAAGGTGCATCTTCAAAATATATAAAATCATCTACAAATCAATAAAGTAAGACAAAAAAAAAAAACAAAGAAAAAAAAGAACAAAAGAAATGAGTAGGCAGTTCACAGAAAATAAAACAGTGGCCATAAACATAAAAACATGGCCAGTCCGCTGATTATGAGTCAAGGACAATTTAAAGGCAGATGCATTTTTACACGTTTATAATCGACGTAACATAAGATGCCTGAAGACAAGAAACTGCAGATAACTGAGTACACACTCAGATGTGTAACGAGGAAACTTTCTCACATACGCACAATGATACACGTGTTCCCACAATGACGTGTTACAGCAGGTAAAATGGTTTGTGGGATAATACCCACGCGGACACAGTATGAGATCACGAGTGAGAGTCATTTCCTTGTATCTCAGATAACATTATGGTTGCTGTGGAGTTAGAAGGAAGGGATGAGGGACAGAGAGGGATATGTGAAGATTTTAAATGTTTCTGTAGTTTTTTCATTGTTTAAGAAATTCTGAAGTAAATTTGGCAAAACGCTAAGATCTGCTAAAGTTGGATGAGAGGCAGCAGCTACATTGTATTTTACAATCGAGACTTGTCAACGGGAGAAAGAAGACACGGCTTTGGGTTCATACGTCCCACACCTACTGCGTATCACCCTCCTCATTCAAAGTCAACCTATCCTTTGGGCTGTGGATACAAAGTATAACTCTTGCATCCCAGGCAGACTACATACTATCAATGTAAAAAAGAAAGAAAGTATTTAATTCCCAATCGTATTTATATTTTAACCTTTAATGTGTTTTTCAGATTTTATGTATGTATGACAACGCCCATAATTGAGAGTGAATAGGACATGTCCACATATGGGGGGAGTCATAAGCTAGCAGATTGGACGGCTGCTCAAATGCTTGGAGTCAGCCATTCTGGGTCCAAGTCCTCAACTTTAGGGGACACAAGCCCCCAGCTGGGGGTATGGCAGACATGCAGCAACCTGGGGGACTCTGAGTGGAACTGCCCCGTGGTTCAAACCAGGCAGTCTGGGGTGAGGCCCTGCGTCTGCCTTTCCAACAAGCCTCCAGATGACGATGAGGCAGGTTTCAGAGCATCGTTCTGGAAAGCACCTGCTCTAGAGCAAGGCTCTCTCACACAAGCGTCCCGAGCAAGAAGGTGGCGGTTCAAGTTCCCTACGTTTCTGCGAGAGAGCAAGCCTCACGCTTTCTGTGTGATCGCGGTGATAGAATGGTCCCCTCGGCCACCTAATTTCCATCTCTCCTGGCATCCACAGGGAAGGATATGGATTTTAAGATAATTTCCAGACAAAGAAGTGGGTTGTTTTTTCCTTTTTATAATCCACTGAGAAAAGGAATCAGCGGAACTGCCTACGCTGTATAAGTTCTTTCCAACTGTAACTGGAAGGACCCACGCTCTCTCTGCCCTGCAGACCACTGTGCACTTGCCTCTGTTGTCCACATGCCACTCCACAGTGGGGACACAGAGGAACAAGCAGCAAGAGACACAGCAAGGAGGAGCACGAACCTCGGCTGAGCCCCCACTAAAGACCTCACTGCCCCACGCTCCTCGAACGCTTTCCTCGGGTGCGCAAGCGCAGCTGTCCCCTCGTCCCCATGGACACCCACGCTGTCAGAGCATTTGCAGAGACATAAAACTCTCCAGAGGGAGGCTCCATTGGCCAGGCTCCATGGGGCACCGTGCTGTGCTTCAGACTCTTGGGTGTGCCTGGGGACAGCCCCTTCTGGGGCCCTTGCTCAGAGGGGCTGTTATTGGGAATTCAGAGTCAAGATCTGGGGAACGAGATTTTTGTTGTCCTCAAGTCAGCCGGCCTTGAAGCAAATGGGGTGCTGACCCCAATCTTTGTGGGGCTCAGCCTACTGGGGGGGTGACCCTGTCCTGCACTTTTGAATTTTCACCCCAGGACCCCTGAGGAGGACTGCATCTATGCCATAATCCCCCAGTTACCACCACGCGAGAATTCTGAGAACAGGCTGGGTTTCTCCCCGGCCATGATGGGGCTCTGAACTGGGCCGGGTTTGAACGCCCCTGTTAAGGCCTCGCTAGACAGTGCTTTGCTCCGTGCTGAAGGGATCGCGGTACACAACGCCTGATTTTAAAGAGTTCCTCTCGGACCGTGGGTCATGACGAGGCTGAAGGATTATCAGCCGGGGTCCAGAATCCCTAATTTCTTGACCTCCTACCCCCTACGGCTGCTCCTACCTGAGGCAGCGATTTGGAGAGGGGGTATTGAGTCCATGCAGCTCACATTATTATTTATTAGTGTTGCGTTATTTTTAGAGATATAGTGTTGGTTAACTTCACTGACTTGATTCTGATATCTGATTCCAGGTATGAGAATAATCACATGCTAAAATTGATCCTGAGAGGGGAAAGTACATATATGTATGTAAATATACATATGTCTGTAATAATATGTAATATATCAATGTTACATGTATACATTTACATATACATCCCTAACAAGGCCCTCGCTCTGATAGTGCCTTGCCCTGTGAGTTACCAAGATCTCAACTAAAAGCAGCTATCCTTGGCTGATTTTTCCTGTCTCCATATACATAAAATGGATCATTTTGGCATCCGTGTTAAAAATGAGTAGTCTCTTATCTTAAATAAGATACAAGTCGAGGAATTTTGCCATGATGATACGCTTAAAAACGTATATTTTTCTGTACAAAAGAAGCTAAAGACCCCTGTCCAGCACAGCAAGTTCTAAAGAGTCAAACTAAATAAGGGCATTTTTTGAGAGAAACACAGAGTACTCCAACTTAGCATCGCTTGCGCTTACAGCGGTGGAATAAAGCTGTAGCATTTCTGGGTAGCGCTGCCCTTGACCAAGGAGGTGAACAACCGTCCCCGCCCCCCACACACAGGCAGGCGGCTGTGACTACAGAATGTCTTGGTCTTTGAGTGTAGCGGGTCTTGTCTTCACCCTCCAGCATTCATGCATTTGTTTCAGATGTCACGTACACGATAAGTCAAAAAATACTCTTTAAAAAAAACTCCCCAAACCTCCAGTACTTCTTGGCCCCTTTCACTGAATTTCATGATATTATCACGGCTGTTTGGGATTTGATCACTGGGAGAGAAGTTTCTACTGGCAAAAAAAATATGGATTTTTAGAACTAGGTCATTATGCTTTGTTTAAGCTCAGTTTTCAATACGAGCTCTTTCTGGAGAAAAATGAATTTATTTTATCTAAAATATGCATCTTCTGTGCCAGAAAAGAAAGCAAAGGCAAGGAAAAAAAATCAAAATGTATTGTACCTAAGAAAAAGTACATCATTGCACTTAGTTTGATTCATATGTGTACCTTTACTCACATTTTCTAACAGATTCCTTATTTGGGAATAACACTGATTGTTCATTAAGACTGGCCAGGGGAAAAATTGAAGACCAAAGTAGCAAAATGCTTTATAGTTCATAAAGGTGACCGCATTAATCCAGGCAGACCTGTTGGGCACGGTATAAAGTAACCGATCTTGGAGACAGAAGTCCACAAGCTTCCCTGGCTCATTTAAAAAAACGTCTATGCGTCACTGGGCACGTCTTTCACCCCTATTGGCGTGCACGTGTCTGCCCATGGAGGAACACCTACAGTAACACTTAGAAGTGTGCTTTGTTGAACAGTTTAAGAATAATGTTTGTTAAATAAAAATATTTTGAATTTATTAAGTAGAAAAAAAAATGAGCTAGTGTGGATCAGTGGATTGAGCATGGGCCTGTGAACCAAAGGGTCGCCAGTTCAACTCCCAGTCACGGCACATGCCTGGGTTGTGGGTCAGGCCCCCAACAGGGGGCATGAGAGAGGCAACCACACATTGATGTTTCTCTCCCTCTCTTCCTCCCTTACCCTCTGTCAAAAAATAAAATATTTAAAAAAAAAAAGAGAGACCAAAGTTGCTATGATATTTAAAGTAGAACAGTATAAAATGAAACCTTTGGATCAATCATTGTTGGCATTGTTTATGATTGAAAAACAAAATTAAAATGTACTATCCAGTTAACATTATTCCTGAAGACACTTTAGGCAATAATTTGGGTTTTCTTTGGTGAGGGAAACATAGTTTTTTGCTGCTGGCTTTAGAACCATGTAGATGAATAGCAGCAAAAAGAGAATGTCACTTGGAAGTCGCAGTTTGGCTGTTCAGGCTTGCAAAGCTCTGAGCCTCCTGGATGTCTTCTTCACAACGATGTTATTGAATGTTCCCCCGTGGACGCCAATTTTGCCTGTGTAAAAGCCTGTTTTTTAAAAAACTAAATATTAAATGATTAAATCACAAGTTGGAAGTTTAAACCTTGCTTCTACTGCGCACTTGAATGGATGCCTTCTTAGGTGCTGACGACCACAGTCGTTTATATTCCGTGACAAACGGATGTTTCAGATTACTGGGGTGAGGAATTTTCAGAGATGCTTTTCATGTAAATATAAACTACCGGTTGCTCAATTTTGCTATGGATATAGAACATAAAGAAGAGCGAAGAGGTTCAACACTTCTGTGTATGAGAAAGTAGCTGCCATTTCTTCAAATCTCGTGTTGAAAGTTTTATACCAGTATCCATTATCAATTGCATCTTTACCCAATCCCCAGAGATAATAATTATCAAACACCATTTTATAGGTATGAAAACTGAGCTCCAAAGATGTAACATGAAGAAGCCAAGACCAAGGGCTAGATTAGGGATTTGACACCAACAGTTTTGCTCTTAACCTTCCCAGGCAAAAGCCGACTCGATGGTGCTTTCTTCTGAAATAACTAGACAAAGCAGCAAAATATACAGGGAGCAGAGAGGAGCCCTGTAGCTGATGCATGGAAATGTCAGCACAGGCTTCAGCTGTGGAGGCAGAAGCCGCACCAAGTAGAATAAAAGCACAGCACATTGCTGCGTCTGCTGGAATCACCTGACTGGGCCCTGCTTGAACCTGAACATGGATTACTACCTACCAGAGGCATCAAGTGAAAGACGTATCTGTGAATGTGAAGTTAAAAAATCAAAGAAAACCTATTATTACTTTTCGTACCTGTCAGTCAAATTGGATTTTTTTTTTTAATTTTTAGTTTGGGGCTGAACCGTAAAGATAAACAGCATTTAAAATTTGTTCCGTGATGTGAGTTCCTTACCGTGACATAAAGATAACAAAAGGAACATTTCCTAACTTGTATTCATTGAAAACTTATTTCTTTGTATTTGTTCCTCCAGATAGCTAATGAATACTTGCATGTTCTTACTAGGTTTTCTTTAACCTGATGTACTTTGCAGAGAATTACAACTGAAAAGAATATCAAGAAAAAAGAAGCAATAAAGACGGCACGTAAATCTAAGTCTCCTGTGCTTCTAACCCCAATGATCATGCGCCCTGTAGGTAAGATGTTTCCCATCATTCCAAAGAAAAAATAATACAAGGCATTTTTCTGTGCTTTTAATTGTTTGTGACAGCATAGCCTACTTAAGATTCCTTGATTATGGATGTTTAATTTAATGTAAGAATTTATATATAGTTTCTTCAGACCATTTTTGCCATATCTTCCTGATGAAAAATATTACTAAAATTGACAGACTCTGAAGTCTACTGAATAGAACTTACCAAATCTGTAAATTTATAATTATCTAAAAGCAAAGGACTTTGAGAATACGTATGTCCTTGTTTACTAACAAACTGTCTTATTAACACACAGGCTGTAATGATCGGCGACAGTCCCACGAGAAAGGACTTCATCTTGAGCATTAATGCTTACAGTTACTGGCATTCATTAGAAAAAGTACTGTGGTCCATAATAGCTTTCATCACGGGCTTGGGAAGAGGGGGTCTCAGTAGAAACTACCGATTTGCATACAGTTACTGCAGGAGGAAAGGCAATAGGGTGGGACTTAGAGAACTTAGGTGCATTCAGCGCCCCCTAAAAGGTGAGCCGAGGCAGCCCATTTGTGCTCAGCCTCAAACACTTACGGTACAATCAAGGGGAAATCTGTAATGGTTTATGAAACATCAGAATTAGGGAGGACATCATCGAGGCACTATGAAAGAGAAACTAAGAAAAAGATCATTTTGTATGAAAAACACGTCAGTGGAACTTTTTTTTGAATCTCAAGCGCAGTCTTTACTCTCTTTAGGAATGCTGACTGAGCTTGTGGGGTACCACCGTTATGAACTGCTTGTACCTCTAATAAAATTGCATGAGAGCACCCGTCAGCTGGCTTCTCATATGGGTTTTACCTTGAGGAAGCAGATCTCCTGGGCTATGATTACAAATAAATTTTCTGTCTCCCAATATTTCCATTTCAATCAAACTTATTGTATGAAAATAGCTCCTCTCCTACCCATGTGAATAATGCACACAAGAAATCCCCACAGTATTTCTGCACACTCTAAGATGATAAAAGCATTTTTAAAAAATTAAGCATTAGTATGTTTTAGTTTTCAATTCACTTTCACATAGTTTCTAGGAGGATCTCATTTCATTAGTAGTTGCTTTGGATAGTTTAATAGAAAATTCCATGGAAGAATTATTATTTCTAATATCTCTAACTTTTTTACATTTCCTTGGGTCTCTATTTCCTGGCTCCAATTTAACACTTTTAAAATTTCTCTATTAAGTTTACCTTACCAAAGGCACAGGACTTTGTCACCTGTTGGGACTTTATCTATGTGTGACTCATGCTCCAGGAGAACAAAGTGCTTCAGTGTCAAATACACAGGGATGGAGGGGGGTTTACCTTTGGATGGTAATGACACAGGGCAATATACAGATGATGTGTCATAGAATCGTACACTTGAAACCTATGTAATTTTACTAACCAACATCATCCCAATAAATTTAAGTTTAGAAGTAATTTATCATTAGGTACTTATATTATTACTAAGCATTTATAGTTTATAGTAACTTCTATAACATTTATTTTTAAGCATACTATAGCAGTTAAGAATGCATATTATAGTGCTTAGTCATTGGCTAAAAAGTTAAAAACATACAAAAATTATTCAATTCATTTCAAAAACAGCAGGAAAAGAAAAACACAGAAGAGAAAGGAGAGCAAAGATGATAGACTCCACCCCAAACACATTAATAATTACGATAACTGTAAACGGACTAACCAATTCGCCTGTCAAAGAGTTTCGGACAACCCAACACATGTCATGTGTGGAGTGCTCTGTAACGCATTTATATCTCAAAAAAAAAAGCATAATAATCTTTCTACTTGAAGAGCTTAAAATCCTGTTGGGAGCTGGGTTAGACGAAGATACCACTTAGAAACACATGAAGCAATTGCAACCTTCAGATTTTCTTGAATGTGAGACACGGAACAGTGTCCGCAATTTGCCAGTGACGAGTGATGGTGAGCATCTCTGTGGCCCCCTGCATGCCCTCTCTGGTGACACGTTTGTTTAGACCCTTATTCACATTTTCATTCAGTGGGTTGCGTTTTTGCTGTTGAGTTTTAAGAGTTCTTTGTAATAAATGGTGTTTTAATTTTAATAATAGTTTGGTGCCCATTGGGGCATTCACAGAAATCATAGCCCCCCATTCTCTCATTATATGTTGTTGTGTTTGCATTATTAAGTGCTTGATAAGGTGCCTCAGCCACCAAAAGCCTTTTAGTAATACCGTGTACATTCTGTGACCACTTCATTGCCGATCGCCCAATCGTGAGGCACCAAACACACTCCACGGCCTCTTTTAATAATTTTTCACGTCTCCTTTAAGGAAAGACTGTTTAGTCTATATAATTTTGGTTGAATTGGCTCTCAAGTAGCCAACCAGTCCTGAAAAAAAGCAGAGCAGACTTTATGGTTTGTGTCTGGCAGTAGAAATCACAGGTGATTTAAAAAAAGGAAAAAAAAAAAAAGAATTCAAGGAGGAAAAAGGTTCCCAAAAGGAGTGGAAGGTTATTCACTAAGTAGCTCTTCAGCCACACAGTCCATATTTTGATGGTATCATGTTTTACAAGCCCCCAAATAATACCTTAAAGTACTTCACTTTTTATCCACATTCTCATAAATCGCTCTTGTTTTCAACCTGCTAAAAATGAAGGGGGAAAATACAGCAGTCGTTTTTCTAAAACTTGGCTTCTTTTCCTGCTCCAGGAGGGGCTGGGACCTGGTCCTGGCCTCTTTGGCGAGGTGTAGAAGGCAGTGCAGAGGAGTTGTCACGCGTCTCAGCATCCAGTCACATTGCTAGGACTTTGCCCAGCATCCTGACACCCGAGTGGCTTAGCCCTGAGAACACTCCTTAGCATTCTTGTCCCTCAGTCCCCAGCTCTAAAATGGAGACCACAGTAGTATGTGCTTCACAGAGCCGGTAAGGGAATTCAGTGACCTACCACTGTCACAAGAACAGAGGGATGCTGTTCAGCATCGGAAATGGAAAAGCGTGCTCACACGCTCTGCCCTGACTGCGGAAGGTCCGTGCTGGTCAGCCACAGACTCTCGGAGGCAAAGCACACTGCTGGCCTCTTCTGGGGTCCATGAGGGACATGTGACCAGAGGATGTCTCCGTGACGGAGGCAAGACTTGCGAACGCCAGCCTTGCAGCGGAGCTGGCGTCACAGGAGTGTGTCACTGGTCACGTCGGCTGCAGAAGTCTACCCACCGGAGGAAGCCCGCTGCAGATGCACTGACTTGGAAGACAGGACACTATCACTAGCTGGCTGGCTTTCAGAGGCAGGTTAAACAAAACCGTTGTCATTTATTGATTAAGTGTTTATTTGTTGCCATGGTTACACTGTCATTCTCTTCCGTACAAGCTTGAGGAATTATTTATTTGTAATTTAGATGTATAGTAAGCACTCAACGAGCATTAGCGACGATAACATGGGGATTTTAACTTGATTTGGTGGATGATCAATAATTGGGGATAATATATCTTCAGCACATTTTTACTTCTGGGTCACAAAGTCCTAGTTGCACAGCAGAGTGTGAAGAATTCAGGTGCTGGACCTCTCATACCTTCCACCAATCTGGCCGGCGTGGGACGTGCAGATGTTGGTTGGTTACCGTGTCCATGCAGACGTCCATGGCTGCACCAACGGGTGGGCCGAAAGGGGTGGAATGTTGGCCCAGGGACACAGTATTGTGGGTTAGCACATGTCATGTCAAATACTTACGTGACGTCCTCTGTGTGCACTTCATGAGGAGAGCAGGGAAGTCATTTCTGTTGGATGGTCTCCTTGCCTATGTTCTTCCACACGTGTCCAAGGAAAGGCTTCTATGAGGCTAGAACGTGAGCCAATGCCACAGAGCAGAGTGTGGCCAGGGGATTCTCTGCATTAATTCACACCATATATCGTCTGTATTGAGTATTCAATTGTATGATTATATGTATTTACTACTTAACATTTGCTGTAAGCTTCGTTCTACAAATCACATACAAATTGAGGCTTTTTCTCTTCCTTTTCTGTTTACAATTGTGCAAGACCACTTGCTGTCACGGCTGTGGGCTCCAAGGAGAAGAGCAGGCAGCGGGGAGTTTACTGAATCTTGCCCTCATTCCACATCCCTCACAGCTGCTTACGCAGACCGAGTACTGTTTTGCTGTGGCTGCTCTTTGTGCTCGGGTACTGGAATGCCCTCCATGTGATTCTGTCAGTAGTTTTCATTAATCATCATATAAACACCAAATGTCCATTAATAATTCCATGTTTCAAACAGTAAAGAAGTTCCAGTTCTCAGGATGGTGCCGACCTGATAAATTACGTAACACTGGAGTGCGTGTGGGATTTCCTTCTTGTTAGGGTGTGAGGAACCTTTGTATTTCACATTGTTTTTCCCTGGGAAGGACAGACCTTGATGGCTTTCTTTAAAAATCGGGAACCTCCATATTGTTTTTCATGATAATGCATGTTCAAAATTACAGGTTGATATCACGTGAGTTTTAGTCACCCACATCAATTCAGCAAGATAAAAGGGGATGATCTCGACTGGGCGGTATCAGGCGATTCTAAATAATTTCCCCATTAACATCGTGCATGGGGGAGGTGATAATTCATGTGGAAGGTGAGGGAACAGAGCCGTGATGGAGTCAGGCGTCATCGAGATTTTTTTAAAGCTCCCAATTCGTGTTTGGAGAGCTTGGCTACAATGTCATCCGTGACAGGACTGTGTGAAGGCACTCTCCCTGCTGGCGGGACCCGGGAAGCGTCGCGTCTCTCCGAGACTTCCAGGACAGTGCTGCTCACAGACATTTTCAGGGTGGCACATGACATTGAAAAAACTTAACTTTTGTTCTGTTGACTTTGCATTCACTCAACAGACCGTCACTGCTGCTCATCAGTGAGGCGATCCTTAATGAGGGAAAATATACGTTCTCTGCCCTAAATTCAAAATGCTGGTGGTTCCGGCATAAATAATGTCCCTTTTTTATTACAAAATCTCTTATTACAAAGTCATAAGCACGTAATTCTATAACATAACAATATCACACTCAAGCACACCATGTGACATATAGGTGACATGTTCACATTAGAACTGTAAATTACTGTACCTATATCATTGCCCTACCAGCCACACCTGAGCAGGCGTTACTTCTGCCGCACCTGTATTTAAAATCTCCTTATGTTGTAGATTATGTTTAGCTTGCCCGAAGGAGGAGTCGAGGTGCGGAGTGTGGATCTAACAGGTCAAGAAGAATTTCTTTCATTTCAGAAGAAGCTGGACTTCATGCATGCCTCACTCAGTTCAAAACCTTGCCTACGTAGTTAAATATTGGCGATTCCCTGAGTACTTCAGACCACAAACTAGACTTACAGAAAGAAACAAAAAAGACCAAATGTCTCTTATTTACCAAGGGAATAACAACATAGTTACGCACGCACCAACATTCCCCCTTAAGTCAACAGCATTTACCAAATATATAAAAACTGATTTTGGAGAAAATCCAATAATTTGGCAAAACACTTCACCCTAATTTCATCTCAGGAATTATCTTTTAATTAGCAAACTGCGAGAAGGTACTGGTCTTTATTCCTTAATCTAAATATCTGAATCCTAGCTTCTAACCCTATTGAGTATCCATTCCCTTTGCTAACTTAGCCAAATGCCGAACATCTAAACCGTTTTGTCTAAGAATAAACGATGATTTAACGTGCAACTTGAACATGTTAGCAAAATAATGGGGGCCTCATTAGAATTTTAGATCTAATTTTGAAGGGTACATTTAAACCTTTCAAGCAGTAAGCATTTACAGTTGCTTAGATATGACTAGCACAGAGCTGGGTGTGAGACACAATCCCCCATTTCTCGGAGCTTCAGACTAGACAGCGAGAACCAACATGTACAGATGAAAGAGTTCAGCGAAGATGCAAGCCAGTGTATCCCTAACCACCGACCAGAGGCGTACAACTCAAATACTACCACTTTTTAAAGCAGGCCAGAACAGCAACAAGTCTTAACAGGAAGTCAAATGAAAGGGCCTCTAACTAGTTGGGCTCTAACTGGCCAACCTTTCTGGGACTCAATCTCTTCTCATGTATAGTCGGCAGGTGCATTCACATAGTACCCGAGATTCCTTTCAGCTTGACGAATTGTTCACTGGGAGCTGGGGGGCCTGACTGGGAGAAGCTGGGTAAAGAAGCTGGGATTCCAGCTGAGTCATGGAAGCTGGGAGGTTTGATGAGTGAGAAGGAATAACAGGAAACGGGAATGCGGTGAACATAATGAGAAGTCACAGCTGGAGATACCATGGTCAAGGCCTGGAGACCAGCTGGGCGGGAGCGAAGGTGGAGGTGGATTAATAGTGAGAAGTTACCATGGGGAAGAAGTTGAAGGTCATGCTAGGGTCTGAACTCCTTCCCAGGCTGTACAGAAACACGGAGTGATACAGGAATAAGTCCCAGATCTTACCCCTTGGGCAGGGATAACATCTTTGTCTCAGCACCAGAAATCACGCACACCCACTGGTTAAAGAGGAAGATGAGGAAGAAAGGAACGGACAACCGCCTTTGCCTGGACATAAAAACCTGGATGAGGGTGACAAAAATGAGAATTGAATGGGAAGCACTGACATCAGGAAATATTTAAGCAAGAATACGTGGTTGACCAGGAGGTACTAAAGGAGAAGGAAGAGAAAGTACGCCTCCATGTTATTTGTCCATTTGCTTTTGTATTTCAGGTGCATAAAAAAGGGTAATGGGACTGAAATGGGGAACAGGAGTGTGGGGAGGCGGGGGGTGGGGGGGGAGGGTTGAGTGACAACACACACTCACGAATCTTCACTTAGCTCACAATCGTGACATCTCATTCTAATAAGTGGCTTGGAGAAACTACATCTGTAGAGTAGGGGGTAATTATGCAAATTCTGAGGTTCAAGGCCAAGCAAGGAAGTGTAGCGTCTTCAGTGAATGTCTCCTTACACACTGAAAAGAGGTCCTTATATTTTTCCTTGAACCACAGAGGGGTATTTTTCCAGTATAAGACAGCTCCTAACAATAATTACACTGGTAAAGTCCATTAATTTAAATCATTTTTCATGAGCATTTTCACTGTTAAAAAAAAAGTATATCAAGTTAAAACTTGGCTCAGAGCTAACTACTTACTTTATATAGCATATATTTTGTGAAGCTAAAATAAATCTACATAATTAAGTTTACTAGCAACTTGTGCCATTATATTTTGTCAAAACCAAGAGGTGACATGCAATTAAACTTACTTGGCTTTGTAACTTTTCCTGTTAAAATGGGTCTTTTAAACATGTCACTGGCAACTCTTCTCAGAAGCCGGATTTTGATCTTGTAGAAGCAAATGCATACTTGAGAAAATGGTATTTGTTAGCACGGAATCTTATTATGTTGTCGTAATGAGACTCAGTCGGTGTGTACCAGGCGGAATTCACTCAATGTATGAACTTGAATACAATTATATTCTCTGCTTGTGACACTTACATGATACCCTGACCCAAAGAGGCCTCTGACTTAGGGAGCTTATCGGCATAAATGAACTAAACGGTAACACGTGTGAGGAAGCTATTCTTCCAAACACCCACATGGATGACCGAAAGCATGATTGCTGCAGGCAAGTCAGTGTTCTTGGTCAGAACCTACTTGGCTAAACAGAATAGGTCCTGCAGCCTCTTTTTATGTCTTTTGTTCCGTGTAACACCTGACCACAATTCTAAGTTGGCAAATGAAATTTGATTTGTGAAATGGGAAGTTCTGGGACTTATTTCTTTGGCATTGCCTATTTTTTTGTTGTTGAAGATTTTATTTATTTTATTTTTAGACAGAGGGGAAGGGAAGGAGGAAGAGAGGGAGAGAAACATCAATGTGTGGTTGCCTCTCGCACACCTCATCCTGGGGACCTGGCCCACAACCCAGGCACGTGCCCTGACTGGGAATCAAACCAGTGACTAGTTGGTCTGCAGCCCGTGCTCGATCCACTGAGCTAACCAGCCAGAGCTGGCATTGTCTCTTTTTATGTCCAAGGCCACGTAGTGAGTACACAGTAGGCATGTAGGTGCCAAAGAAATATTTTTGAATGAGTGGATGAATAAGCTTTTCTCTAAGGTTAATCTTTCTATCCTAACTCGATAATGAATCCCTTAGTGCAAGAGACTGATTCTGATGGCGGATCCTAAATCATCTAAATCTGCAGCATCGTTGTAGTGATTCTAAAGCAATTTTCGCTTATCAATAAGACCCCTGGCTTATCTCACTGAGCACGATGCTCTCCAGTCCCATCCATGCCGTTGCAAAGGGTATAAGCTCCTTCCTTCTCTCTGCTGTGTAGAATTCTATTGTGTGAATGTACCATAGTTTTTGGATACACTCCTTTGCTGGTGGGCACTTAGGTTGCTTCCAGTACTTGGCTATTGTAAATTGTGCTGCTATGAACATTGGGGTGCATAGGTTCTTTTGGATGGGTGTTTCAGGGTTCTTAGGGTATAATCCCAGCAGCAGAATTGCTGGGTCAAAGGGCAGTTCCATTTTTAGTTTTCTGAGGAAATTCCATACTGTTTTCCACAGTGGCTGCACCAGTCTGCATTCCTACCAACAGTGCACTAGGGTTCCCTTTTCTCTGCATCCTCTCCAACACTTGTTTGTTGATTTGTTTATGTTGGCCACTCTAACCGGTGTGAGATGGTACCTCATTGTGGTTTTAATTTGCATCTCTCTGATGGCTAGTGATGCTGAGCATCTTTTCATATGTATAAGCCAGGCGGTGAGGGACAAATACCATATGATCTCACCTTTAACTGGAACATAATCAACAAAAGAAAAAAGCAAACAAAATATAACCAGAGACATTGAAATTAAGAACATTGTAACAATAGCCACAGGGGAGTGGGGAGGGGATAGTGGGGAGAGGGGTCTATAGGAGCTACTATAAAGGACACAAGGACAAAATCAAGGGGGAGAGTGGAGGTGGGGGCGGGAGGTGGGACTGGCTGGGGTGGGGTGGAGGGAAGGGGAGAAAATGCAGACAACTGTAACTGAATAAAAATAAATTAATTAATTAAAAAATAAGAAGACCCTTGGTAGTTGCTACTTCCACCTCTGTATAGGGTAGTGTTTGAATGTAGAATTTAATACCAACTGTGGGATCCAAGTACCCCTTCCAAAGTTTGACACACCATTTCCCAGCCTTTCCACATTGCCCTTCTGTGACTAAAGAGTCACCAAATAGCTAAAAATCTTATTCACCATCTAGCCCTTACTCCCACCTGATAACTGGTTTCAACCTTCCCAGGATGACATTCCAGAAAGATTACTAGTTCATCCAGGGTCCTAAAATGAGCTCTAAGCTTCAAAACTAATGGGAACACCAGCAGTGCTTGAGTAGGGGGTGCAGGAGAGTGAAATGTGCTTTATTGCAGGGGAGTCTGCTGCCCACAGGGAGAACTAGAGAATACGCCCACCGAAATGCACAGCCACGCCACTGAGTTGTGGGGACTGGCTGCCATTCCTGAGCCTTCCTGGCCATGGTCTAGAGCAGGAAGGAGGATTTGGGGAGGAGGATCCAAGTACCCAGGGTCAGTGCTAGATGACAGAGCAGGTAGAACATATTAAAAGGTCCACACTGGAGTTTACTCACGTCTGTCTTGGGCACAGATCTTCAGGCCAATGACATCAGAAGGACGAAACACAATTAATGGAAAAAGTCACACCTCTAGAAGAACAACAAGGTAATAATCGCCAAAGAAGAGAGCTTCTCTTACCCAGGGGACAAACTAGAGAATCCACTGGAAGGTAAAGGAGCACTGCGTATTGGAATTCCTATTTATACTTGTAACATGCAAGACAAGAAGGACTACTTTAAATGTTTTTTATCACACTCCTGAATGCTGACATGCTAGGGCAGAATGCCACGACCCTCCCGTCACACACAAGATGACAAGTAGCCCACCACTGGCTACCCTCGGTGCACTGTGGTTTACTACAATTTACAGTGGCTCACGGTTTCCACCGTCTCCTGTAACGCATGCCCACAGTTACGGGAAGTAAGATGGAAAGTGTATGTCAAGTCTTCCCTGCTGCATTTGCATATGGTAGTTATCTTGAGGTAGGGTGTTTTTAAAAAATTGTTTTAAAAAATTGTCAAACATAAGGTTATTTATGTATATACTTATCTAAATTTATTGACCACACCCACCTATATTCATCACTCCACCCTGCTCGATCTACCCACGTCTATTTATCTGTGCTCTTTAAACATGTATGAGCGAGGCACACTTGCAAATGTTTGCAGACCCCTGATACAGAAAACAAAGAGCGCACGCGTGTTTCGCCCTGCAGCCCTATGCTGTTCTTCCCGACAGATGGGCGGAGCCTTTTCCCTACTCTGGGATGGTGAGTTTAATGTGGAAGAAGCATGGTCTTCCTCCAGGAAAACTCGGAGCACTCAAAGGTGGGACGCTGGGCTGAGTGGCGAGGAGAAAGATCAGGTATCTCGTGGGAAAGACGGTGAGGATGGTCATACTGGGTGACCACGCTGGTGGCATCTCAAGTGAGAAACAGTTATTTCGTCCATCCACCCCTTAATCAACTCACCCAGAGGTACGCATTTTGCTGGTCCCTGAAATGTGTACATGAAGATGATACTTCCTTTCCTTCGTGATGTTCGTGATCAGTGAAGCTCATTCATCTAAAGAAAATCATTTTATAAATATCAAGGTATGTCGACTGTTTTAAAACCAAAGTTAGAGGGTGAAAAACTAATGGTGATCTTTCATTTTGCCTTTTTCTTTCTAAGAAAGATCATACGCATGCATAATGTGCTATTTTTGTTCAGCTGCTTGCAAACAGAAGACCTTAAATCTTTGTTTCATTATTCAGAAAACAAACATTAAACAAAGAAGTAGATCACATAAGTATTATTGAAAATATTTAAGTTAATGTAAACATTTAAATTTATATAAAGTGACATATAAAACAATGGAAAGGCAGAAACACATTTTTATAACAGATTGTAAGAACACCAAATATCAGCTCATAAAAAAATCTGCCTATGTTTGATATTGTACATACACAGTTAAATTGCCATATACATTCTAATATACTTTTGGTCCTCAAACCAGTATTTTAAAATGCATTTGTCCATAATTCATGCTTCCCTAGTACTATTTATCCCAAGTAAATGAAATAACCGCAGCTGACATTTAATTGAGAGAAAAACCCAAGCATCTTTATGTTTTAACTCTTACTGAAGTGTATTAATATGTACGTTATAACAGAGTCTTTAAAAATACTGATCTGACATAAAATTATTTACAATGACTTCTTTTATATATACTAAAAAATTAGGGACTGAATGAAATATTCATGAGGAGTGGTGGGAACAGGTGAAGGAAGGAGGAAAGGAAGGGGGAAGGAAGGGAGGGAGGAAGGAAGGACAGAAGGAAGGAGGGGAGGAAGAAAGGGAGGAAGGGGGGAAGAAAGGAAGGAGGGAGGAAAGGAAGGAGGGGGGAATGAAGGAGGGAAGCAAGGGGGGGAGGAGGAAAGGAAGGAAGGGAGGCAGGAAGGGAGGAAGGAAAGAGGGAAGGAAGTGGGGGAGGAGGGAAGGAAGGAAGGGAGGCAGGAGGGAGGGAAGGAAGGAGGGAAGGAGGGAAGGAAGGACAAAACACTGGGAGCCACTGTGCTGCACTGCGTTAGAAGGCGACACCGGAATCCGATGTTTCTCAAGCACTTTCTAAAGGCCAAGCTCTGCATTCACAACTTCACCTAAAGCAGTAGCGCCATCTTTGCATGGAAAGTAGGCAGCCTTTCCCCTGAAGGACCAGATGATAAATATTTTAGGCTGACAGGCCATATGGTGGCCCAGCCACTCAACTCTGCCACTGTCCCGTGAAAGCAGCCACAGACCATTCATCAACAAATGGGTGTGGCTATGTTCCAATAAAACTTTATTACTGATGGACACGGAATTTGAATTTCTCAAATCACACAGACTCTCCTTGGATCTGTCCCCAATTGTGTAATGACACACACAAAGGTTAGTTGGCAGGCCCCACAGACACGAGATTCAGGGTGAATCTGACACCCAGAGCCCCACGGCCACCTCCTTTCCATGTCCCAGCCGCTGTTGGGGTTCAGCCCTTTCGAACCGCCCCATCGGAGGCAGTGAGGCCATTCACTGCCATTACCATGTTTATGTCACATGGTAACGTGAAGGCTCATCGGGGGAATCCCTCCCAAGGTAAAGAAATAAGAGTTGGACAGACCAGCTCGGCCGAAGGGTGGAAGAGGAATTCATTTCAACACGATATGTGTCGATATCTGTTCACACAGCTTGGCCTCGAAGGTCCACCTCCACAAACTTGCGTCTGAATTTTCAGGAAGAGTTTAAGGTTCAAGGTTGAACAGAGCTTCCCCCTTCTATGAACCCTACAAGACGTCGGGATGGTCACTGCACTGCCGGGGATTCCACCAAAAAGTGACCTGGGCCTTTGCCTCTACTTGCCACCAAATACCGGTCAGCTTTGACCCAGTGAGGACTCTAGGACAGCTGTGTCCCCTGTCGAGGACGCGTGACACTGCGGCATGCAGTGGGCAGGGTGTGAAACAGACCGGAGGTGGCAGAGCAGGAAATGGATGTCCAGGGCAAGGCCCCTCCCCGTTCATGGAGGTAAGTGCCAGGTGTGAGTGTGCTGGGGTACAGGCCCGTGTGAATGGTGACCCCCAAAGAGCATGCCTTCCCTGGGAGGTGAGGCAGGGGCGGCCGGGGCCAGGCAGTTCCGGCACTGCAGGACAGAAAGAGGCTGCACAGCACCACTGTTAGGAAAACCATCCTACTTCTCACCCAAGCTCACAGACGGAAACGGGGGCTTCTCACTCACTCTGAGCTTTCCAGCAACCGTGTGAGGCCAGTATTCTGGTTCTTGTTTTCGGCCCCAGGCCAGTTCTCCCAGCGAGCGGCACATGGTGGGGAAAGGCCCACCCCGCGTCTTTTCTGTCCAGACTCCGGTTTGGATACTTTTGCAGGGATTTTTATGTATGGAACTGAGTGTATCTGTTCCAAGAATATGCTTGAACTTTTACGGTTTTTTGCAATCTAGTTTAATTGAGAAAGGAACAATCTACGAATTTGAATAAATGATTGAAGTCCTAACAATTATGGAAAAAACCCTACTTTCAAGATGGACCTGAATCTTCACATAAACACGTTTCAAAGTGTGGGTTGGTAACTACACACTTACGACTCAGTACTTCATCAGTAAAAACAGCATCGCTAAACTCATTAATAATCGCGCTTCACAATTCCTTTTGGAATTGATTTCCATCGAATCGTCACCTCACATTATGCTGCCATCTTTGAAGCCGTCCCTTGGGTGGCTTCCGGGAGCCCAGCAAGAAGGGAAGTTTCAGAGAGTCGTTAAAAAAAAGATTGAAGTTGTGACAGTAATTCGGAAACGTGTCCCTGTTTCCCAAAGCCGCAAATGGGCCCTTTGTCTTTAGTCCTGCAGAGCCGGCTGCCACAGGGCCCCGGCCGTGGCAGCCCCGTGTCACAGGCGTGTGGAGAGGACAGCCCATCCCCGCACCGGCCGGGGTGCCTGTCCGGTTTGCACCACTCTTGCGGCACGGCATCTTTGCCCACCCCGCTCGATTCTCGGCTTCCTACTTCTGAACTCAAATTTCCACATCCCAACGGTGTCAAAAGAAAAAAAAATCTAGAAAATTCTTGAAGGATACGATAATGTGGGCTTGCAGCCAGTCTGCTCTCTTCTATGGAGGAGACCATTCACGTTCATGGACTCTGGGCCAGCGGCTCCGTGCTCAGTGGATCGACCCACTGTGACCCCGCGAGCTCGCAGAAATTGTGGTTAACACGCACAGTCATGTGACTGCAACCCCCTTCACCCGTAACAAATTTTCAATCAGAAAGCACCTAACTCATTAAGTTGCGTCTCCAGCTGACTCCGAATTGCACGCTCTTCCTGTATTCAGCTGGAAGCATTCGCAAGCAGCAAAGTCTGATACTTCCCATGCTTCCTGTTGCCAGGCAATCGGGGCAGGAATAATTAGTAGGGAGAGTGGACTGCCAGTATCCTGCTGAATGGCTCTGGCAAGGGTTCAAATATGACAAACATTCTTAGCTGTCCCTTCTGGGACACGTGCTCTGAAATAACAGTTTGAAAGGACAACTGCCAACTCCGGTTTCAAACAGTTTGACAGCACTCGAGAATTTCATTCTAAAATCTGACTCCGTTTTTACTTAAAGGCGAAGTCATCCATGCACATGAGGTCTCTGCACCCATGCCTCGGTCCTCTGGACCCTCCTGCCACCTCTGGGAAAGTCCCACCACCTAATGAAGCTGATCCCAAGCACCAGATCTTTCTACACATGCAGAATGGACAGCAATTCAAAAGGGAGAGCCAGGTTTGTGAAGAGCCTTGCGTCAGGCAGGCCAAGAGGATCACGGAATGCTTCTGAATGCCCCATCTCAATTTCTGTCTAACTCTGTTCAAATGAAAACTAGTTGGAAAGCCAATCAATTCAATAAACACCTTCCCACAGAGAAATCTTCAACCAGAAGTTCCTAACGTGCACAGAAGCCACAGCACAGATATCTAAATACATTCTCAGAACCCTAGTTGGATTTATTGCTGTGCAGGTCAATGAAGATTTGATGAGTGCCTGGGAGGTACAAGGCCCCGTGTGAAGAGCTGGAGACTGTTGTAAGGACGCAGCAGTCCAAACTGTCATGTAATTTTAATCTGGTAGGAAATACAAGGATGGAAACAGCTTTGTCAGTGCAATGAGGCAAATGCTAAAAGAGAAATCTAGAGAGGATGCGGCAGGGAGAGAGACGAGGATGCGAGCTAATTCAGTGTCAGAAATGCCAGCCCTGGAAGGGACCACAGTGACCATCTGGTACCACTCACGTCTAACGCAGAGCACCACCGACCAAGTCTCACGCAAACTCTCTGTTTAAACTTCAGCTTAGGAAACCTGGGTTCCAGGCCTGGTTCCATTCACTCATCTTTGCTCGTTCATTCATTCACGCATTCGTCCGTTCAGTCAATATTCATTGAAATCTTCTTATGGATGCTGGGCCTGGGATATGGAATAAGTAAGAGTCAAGGCCCCTGACTTCATGGACAGATATTATTATTTGGTGTGAAAGGTAGATGTCTGGCAAACCACCGGACATGTGTTGGGGGTTGTGCAAGAGGAGGCAGGGCTGTCTTCCGGCCCCTTTTCACTCTACACAGGGGCCTGCCTCCTGCTTTTCTTGGCCTTCCTTCCTTGGCTGCAGCATTAGGTGTTGGAGAAATCCGCCTCTAAGGTCCCTTCCAATTTTAAAGACATTGTAATTTCTAAGAGACAGGCAGCTAGCTGCTTTGCAAAGAAATCTGACCAACGTGGAAATCACTGAGGTCTTCTAACAACTTGGTGTAGTGGCAGGGGGATGTACGTCGGCAGCCCAAAAATTATGCTTTAAAATCATTCCTGACACCACTACTTACTAGCGGCGGAATCTTGGGATAAGACGTGATTTCTCTGAAACAATTAACAAAAAGGTAATAAATGTTAAACAAATGGCGCAGCACAGAGGTGGCACACGGACAAAATGATGCTAGTCACCAATAGCAGAGTCAACCCAAAGCAGAGGGTTCTGCCTTTCTCCCCATCAGAGCCACATTTCTCTCTCTCTGAAACTTGACGTTTACTGAATTTATCAAACATTTATCGAATGCCTATTTATTTGCCAAACCTTGTGCCAGGTGATGGGAATGCACCAGAAAACAAGACAATCAGTTTCTGTTCTCATAGAAGAAGTCTGGTCTCTCGCCAGCTCTTTACCCTTACTAAGGGAAACCCGCTCGGCCCGACTGGCTGCTCCGGGGTGCTCTGGGTCTTGGGTTCTTAGACATCCTCGGAAGCGCCCACTGATAATCTGTGCTCCTGTGCAGTTCTTCCCCAGAGGGGCCAGACGCCTTACACCTGTTGGGGAAAATACCAAGCCAACCCCTGCCTTATGCAATTGCAGTTAAAACTGAGCTCGTTTGGGCAACCTGGTGACTTAAAACTGAAGCTCACCGGGTGAAGGTCCCACTCTTTGAAAACTTCAATCATTTGAGTGTATCTTCTTTTGATGACTGATTACTGAAATAGTCTCATCTCCCTGAGAAATGTAAAAAAGAAATGTTGTACAAGCACTTCTACTTTTCAAGTCCTTACATCTTCTCTCGAGTGGCCACCTTCACAGCTCGTTTGTCCCAAGTTGCAGAGCCTGAGAGGGTGCCCAACAGAACAATGATCGCAGTCCCCTTCACTTCCCGGGGTCCGCTATCTTCAGGGATGGCATTCTAATTTCCTGAGTCTTAGTGGAAATATTGGTCCTGAGAGGCTCTCTCGAGCTATTTCCAATTGCTGAATGGATTGGATTGTTTGATCCAAAATTTAACAATGAGGAGTCCCTCTTGCTGAAACAGCCAAGGTTATGGAATCTCTACTTGAGAATCTCAAAAGTCTTCCAGTTATGTAAAATCAATGCATCATCTCCCTCTGATGACGTGCTTTTTTTGTTTTTGTTTTATTGTGTTTTTTAAAGGAATATCTATGTTGGGTACGGTGGCCGCCCCTTGAGTCCTTTCCTCCCGATGACACTGCTCCGCTGGCTGGTGGATTGACAGGCAGGGTTGCTTCCTCATGTCCCCGTGGGCCAGGCAATCAGTGAGCTGCGCCGGTCAATGAGCCCTGATGAAGTGTGATCAGTAAATTCTCTTATCACCATGGCAACTGGTATATCCCTTAGACAGTGCCCTATCGCGGTCCCTTGGGGAGAGAGCTTGATGACATATCACTATGATCTCCCTCCACATTAACCTTGTTGTTTGATTCGCGGTCTTCAGGGACACTTTCAACCCACTGCAAATCCATACAACTGTACACATCTATACAGCTCCGCATCTAATCTGCAATGATATCAAAGGAAAACTCGTCCGACGTTTGGAGTCGATGTCGGTGATGTGCACATTTATTATTTTAATAATCCCCTACCCAAAAAGGGAAATGGTTTAGCTGAATTGGGCCTCTTCTCCTAAGGGCCCAGAGAAAATTGGTTTAATTTATATCAGAGTTTTCAGTTTCTGGCTTAATCTTGACATAAGACAGGCTTTCCTTGATTTGATTTACAGCTTTCCTTTCTCTGTTTTCCCCGAAATAATCAATACAGTTATCCCATTTTCCAATTTCGTACACAAGCCGGTTTCCCATGTCATCGTGCACGTCAGTGAGTAGCCTTGTGTGATACGACACAATTAAATTTCTCCCGAAACAATCTTAGCTACCAAAAGGCTCCATTCCACGCTTTGAGAATTACAATTCTTTGCAAAAGAATTTAGTAGGATAGTTGTAGGTTATTTGCTGGTTTCTGTTGGGCGAGGACACTAATTGGCTTTTAATTTATAAATCCAATAAGCGTCTATGCCTCCAACCCACTGCTTCTCAAATGAGAAGCAACCTCCCCAACCCGTATCTGTTTCTGAGACAGTGACCTTATGCAGACTCTTTCTTAAAGGCGCATCTCCTCTGGAGGATGAGCACCCCGCAGGGCCCGGAGTTCACATTCTGCATGCACGGTAATGTCGGAAGTGCTAGCCCCAGCCAAGACTAATGGCTTATCTACTATAAACCATAGATGGGCGTTGGCAGGTTTTCAGCTTTCCACTCAGCGTTTTCGCAATTCAAGGCAGACTCAGAATCCCTTGAATGCACTTTTGGCATTTTACTTTATCATTATGCAGTGCCATGTGACTTCCTGTCACCGCCAAACAAGCGACTAATGGAACTTTTGCGCTATTATCAGCCACAAGCATAACTCCAACATTCTGGGACATCCCCCCACCCCCGGGGCGGGTCCCCAGGAGATTACACTGGTGCTGCCACAGGAGCTGGCTCATCACCCCAAACCTCGCCACTATCCCAGCTCTCTCTACGGCAACAGTGCATGGACACCGATGGCGGCACTCCTCTTGGTGCCCTTCATCGATGGCACTCTTGCCCTAAGGAGTCACCTTGCCAATGACGGAGTCTCTGGTACTACCTGTGAGAAACCGCATTCATGCAGTATTTTACCCAGGCTTCCCAGCGTTGACAAAGGAGACCCACGATGCTCAACTGGGACCCACACAACAGGTCCCCTTCACTCACGGCAGCGGTGCCAGCAGGGCCACACAGGTACTGACAGCGAAGGGCGCAGCTCCAGAACCAGGTCCGGAATGGGGAGAAAACCACTCTATCTCGTACATCTCTCCAAAGACTCTGACTCCCCATGCCCCCCCGCCCAAAGCTCCTGCAGAAAAACCACATTCTTGTTGACCCTGGGCCTATCAGCTCACCTGGGCGGGTGGCACTGGCCCAGAGGGTCTTTGAGACACAAGTCACACCACGTGCTGGCAGGACACCCTGTGCAAGGGAATGGAGACTTCTGTTCGGAAAAAGGGAACTCAGTCTACCTGTCCTGTGCTCTTCTCAGAGGGAGGAAGCAGCTTCCTTCTGGGAACAGTGAAAGAGTGGCGATGGCCGTGTCTGCTCCGGGAGGAGGGGGGAAGCTGGAGCCCTCACACAGACACACCTTAGGGCTGAGTCACTGGTCCCAGCAGGCTTGTGTCCTTGCCCCTAGCAGGTGCCTGTGTTCCAGCAGCAGGGTCCCCCCCCAGCAGAGCTGAGGACCCACGGCACTCATATGTCATTGCTTGTGGCCGAATCACCTTCCACGGAGGCTCACTTCCTTAATTTTGTCTGATGGGCGCTTGAGTGTGGCATGGGAGGGTCCTGGAAATCAGAACCTAATTTGGAAACATCGATCAGAACACTGCCAATGACTACTGTGTCACAAAGCATATACTTGTGCCCTTTCAAGAATCTCAAGGACAGAGGATGACATGGGCAGGGGGCAGCGGCCACTGGCCAAACGACCAACACCAAGGCTCACATCATTCCAGATTACATCGGATCTCTGAAATGGCGAGTTTTCCGGAACAGGGCTGCAGACACTGCAGGGAAATGCCCCTTAGTGAAGCAGGGACACTTTCTCACCATCACAGCCCCTGGGGCCAGGACGGCCTTGCTTTCGGAGGAGAGGATTGACACCCTCACGTCCTGGCACGCTCTGAGCTGAGGGTCCTTCAAAGCAGACACCTGTGTTCTCTGATCACTGCCTAAGTCAAGGGCAGCCGAGTCACAGGACAACCGAACAGGCATGCTGGGTGCAAACAGTCAGGAGGGGCAGACACGATAATGAACCTGAGATGGAGTCCCGTCCACTCCTGCTTTCAGGCTGCTTTAAAAAAGAGACAAAAAGACGGGCAAGACCAAATAAACACCTCGCAACCTCGCAGCCCTCTCGGGGCTGCGGCAAGCCTGCTGGGTGCCTTCCCGCCTCCTGGCCAGAGGCCATGTTCCAAGTCCCGCCACACCTGGGTGCAACTTCTAAATCCAACTCCCTTGCATCTCCTTCTTCTGAACCAGGGACATGGCCTAAAACACAGGTCCCATTCATTTAGTCACACCCGTAGGGCGGGATTCACATTCTATCCCTGTTGGTGAGACTGTTTGGGGAACATGCTAAAAACAATCAGTCAATAGAAATGCTTATAGCTAATCTACGACAATAAAGGGTCATTTATTCTTTTTAATCTCAAACACAAATCCCTTCATCACGTGTCCATGTGAAAATTCTAGTTATTGGCAAATTCAGATGCCTAGATCTACCTTGTCCAGAAAATGCAAATAGGTCCTATAGGCTTCAGGGGTGTCCAGCCTTTTGGCATCTCTGGGCTGCCCTGGAAGAAGAGCTGTCTTGGGTCACACATTAAATACACTGCGACATGTCATCACAAATAGGGTTGGACACCCCTGCATGGATAAAGCAGTTTGCTAGTAGCTGCTGAAATCCAGCATTCCTTTAGGAGAGTAATTGCAAGTCAATGGTTGCCTTCCAAATATTTTTTAAAAGCTGAAAAAAGGGAGGACTGTGTTAATGTACTTCCTCATTTGCACATTTCACAGATTTTAAGGAGCTATTGCCTGGTTAAATAAATACAGAGAAGGGATGTACTCCAGGAATACAGTTATTTGATTTTGCAAATAATATAAGATTCAGATACTGGCTTTTTTTTCTTTTCCTATCTTGAAGTTAAGCCTCTTAGATAATAGTTAAGAATAATGAAATGGTTCAGATGGCAGGATGGATTTTCAAGAAATGAGTGAATCTACCATAAATATTCATAATCATGTTAGCTTCCCTTTTGAAACAATTTCCAAGATGTTAGCTTGCTACGGTGTAACTGCGGGTCAGGGCCGAGGCATAAAGGTTAGGCTGGGCTTCCTTCACTAACGATCTGGCTCAGTGCACACGGCGGTGGGATGCATTTTGCCAGCGAGGGAAATGTTATTGCTTTCAGAAGTCTCATGTAGCAGCTCGTCATCTCCTGTCCAAATATAATTTTGAAAACAATCAGAGCCATTATGGCTCATACAGAGAGAAAGATAAAGACAGATAGCTGTATATGGGTTTTTAATAAGTAATTCACCCTGGGTCTTGAAACATCAGATCGCCAAGTAATGTCATTAATGTATAAGTATGTTGCTGAGACCGTGTATTCTTTCTGTCGGTTGGCTTTAGGATAAGTTTCCAATGCAAATATTGTGTGAGTGCACTGACTCCAAGGTATGCAAATCAAGAAAGTAATTCATCTTTCAAGAGTTTTGCTTCATTATTTTACATGCCAAGAGCATTTTTCTGGCCACAGTCTACTGACTATTTATAGCTAACATTTTCCACTGGTGAAATTATGCATCTTTTGCTGAATGTTGGATATTAATTGTTCAACGTATCGATCACCTCTCCGTCTTTGAGGTTAGTGTCTCGTGAAGCACCTTGTTTGAGTCTCCCCTAATGAAAATGTGTGTGAAGAGACTGTTGATATCACTGAAGAGGGTGTTTGCAGAGGAGAGTGTGTGTGCTCACCAATGAGAACCTAAAGGAAGCGTCCCCTCTGCGGAAGGTCTGACCACCGGCCACGTGGTGGGAGCAGATTCCAGAAGCGCTCGCCGTCTGGCCTGCCCCCCTCTGCCCACGCTCCCACCGCTCCCCCAGGGACTCTCCAGGCGTGGCCTCCCCCTCTCTCGCCACCAATGTTCCCGCTGGGAACCTTGACGTGGGCAGTGCTGAGCACAGACCTGACATCTGCTCTGAGAATCAGCTTCAAACACAGAACTCCACGGGTCAATTCTCTACATCTCTGCACATGTGTTCACCTTCCTCGTGAAACCGCAAGCGCCTTTGAGGACTCCGTGTTGTATTTGTCTTTGATTCTTTGCTTCTATCGTTTCCACTCAGCACAGTCCTTTGTCCAGAGTAGTCAGGATGAGGTGACGCTGACTGAAGAGTAGTTATAGGCCAGGTATCCTTCTAAAGACTTCATAGTATTATCGTACTGAAGACTTATAGCCAATACTCTCAAGGTAGGTGGTCTTATCCCCATTCTACAGACGAAGATACTGAGGCACTGAAATTATAGGAAGTAGATGGTGGAGCCAAGACTGTAAACTCTGAGTCCAGCACCTTCACTCTTAGCCAGTAGATCTCACTGCACTTACCAAATTCTAAATATCGCTTCAGTAAACAATAATAATAGCTACAACTTTTAACACTTGGTATGTGCCTGGGCCTGTTCTAGGACATCTTTCTAATAAGTGATAGTAGTGCATCCCGTAATAGTCAGGAGCTATTATACACAGGGGTGGGAGGGTCTGGGTTCAAATCCCTGCTCCAGTTCTTGCTGAAATGCGACCTTGGTTAGCGCTGCTATGATTCCACTCTGCAGATGAGAATGAGAAATCAAAAAGTTACGTGGCCACGGTCTAACCAAGACCAAGGGCTTGTCCTATTTTATAACATCTTCCAGCAATGACTGTTCAGCCCAGGCTTGGACCTCTCCCCCAGTGAGGACCTCCCACAGTCTGCAAGTGGCATGTGCCACCTTCAGGTAGCAGGAACTTCAATGACATAGGAAGGTCCCTGCTTTATTGAGCAGAATCTCTTACCTGAGGCTTCTTCCCATTAAGTCTAGGTGCTATCTCAGGTAAGGACCAAGGTGTATGTGTTGGGAACGCCAATCCTAGAACCTCCCCACAACTTGCGGCAAAATGAACACTATTTACTTTCTCCCTCAGGGTTCTTTAAATATCTGGTGGCTGACCCCACGGTGCTTGTCTTTACCAGGATAAACAGCCCTCTGTCTTCAACCACACCAATCTGGAAGTCTGACTCCCATGATGCACTAATTATTTCCCATTTACTGACCCTTGGGGGACTTCACGCTGTGTTTTCCCAAAGCCTCCAACCTGGGCACCTCTGCCTCTGGAGAGTAGCCACTGCATTTAGCCACACATTACCTGATGCTGTCATGTGATCTGTTTCTGATTGAACTATCAACTAAAAAAACCGAGTTTCACATTGGGGAAAGAGTAGGGACTCTCTGCTATGACTTGTGTAATATCATGGAACCCCGACCCTGGTGGCAGATATGGCAACATTTTAGAGTTTAACCATTTGGCTCTTCTATATAAACATGTGCCATTCATATGAATACACACATGTGCCTATGAGTACAGTTCAAAGACTGTAGGATGGGAAACTAGCCTTCTGATCAACAATGGCTGTCGTACACACCTGTCAACTTCAAGAATCTCTAGGTGGTTGTATTAACCACTGGCCAGCTGAGCTAACTGACTTTTACTCCTGTACTTGACCCCGCCTTCTTTTCCTCTCCTTTTTTTTTTTGGCTTCGTATCATCCACTCTTTTTACAACAAGCACGGTAGCCTTTCTACCCTGTTCTTCAGCTGGTTTCTCTTTAATTAATCTGAGGATTTTGTTCCCTGTCGTTTTGCATGCGATTTGTTTTCAGTTCATTCTATGCTTCTGCCATCAAGCTATCTGAAATCCAACAGCCTACACTTATTCTTTTGATTTTGAAGGCTTCTCATTTTCAAGAATGTATTACTCAACGGGAAGTTTTTCAGGGAGAGAAAATGCCTTTTACAACCCCCCCAGCTGTGAATGAGTCCATAAGGTAAGGTTCAGGGATAACAACTTAGAAAAAGGAAAAGACAAATAGGGCCTAATTCACACCTCTGCCTAGGGTTCTATTATCATTCCCAAACAAATAAAAAACCTCTAAGTGGCCATAGACTTCTGCCTGCACTTGCAATGAATCCTGCTAAAACCACAATGGAATGGGCTGAACAGAAGATCTATGTCCCTGGACTCCTCACAGAGGAGCACTATACAGCGGGGGAGGCTTCACCCCATAGGTCCTGGGACTAGGACCAGAGCTAAGGCTTCGTGCCTTGGCAAAGTGTAGAATTTATTGGGACTGGGAAGCATAAACAGGAGAAGCACCATTTTAAAACAAATCATCAACCTTCGGTTTTCCATCTAGGAAGTGAATAAGCACATAACGTGTATATTTTCCGAGAGCAGATTTGAGGCGTGTTTTCACGTTTCCCAGCATTCACGGTGCAGCGCTGAGGGGCAAATGCCACTTAGCCTTCCCGTACTAAGTGCCATTGCTTTGGGGCATTTTGTTTTGTTTTGTTGTTTATTTTTACAGTGCTCTCGATAGCAGATTATATGGTCCAAGAGAGGAGAAAATATCCACCCCAACCTGCTGTTTATACTAGGAACACGCTCCCCTGAAAATAAAATTTTGCATTTGCTCACAGCCCAGAGGATTTTCCGCTTGGAAAGCTTGGTAGGGAAGGGTGGGGGTGGGGGAAAAGGTTAGGCCTCTGTGTCGGAGACGCGGAGTGTATATTTACAAACATCCTACACAGCCCTTACAGTGACCAGAATTGGCACTGGCACTTTCTTTATATCTCAAAAACTTTATTGTCATAAACATGGCATTAGAAGAGTATGTAACCTTTTCTGTATTCCTACTCGGGTAAGAAAAAGGATATGCAAACATTTCCAGCATAGTATACTTTTGTAAATAAAATGAACACATTGATTGAACCATGTGAATTTCAGCTCTGTTTGTTCTGGATACATTTAAAAATTATCTTACCAATATACAAAATAATACAGAACCTGAAGGAAGCTGAACAGGTGTCACCAGGGTTTCAAGTTCCGAAGAAAACATTGCCTTAAAGCAGGCAGATGGTTCAGAACCCTGGACAGCTGCCCAGTTGCGGTGGCTGCTCCCTCCTCTGTGACCCCACCCCCAGCCTGCCAGTGCGGTTCTCCTGGCTGAACAAATACTTAGCAGCCTGCAGTCCATTAGATTGCTATAGATGGCACCTGAGCAGTCCCAGGAGAAACAAGACCAGCTGTCAAATGTAGGTTAACTTTAAAAGACATTCTGAAAAGCAATCATCTGGACATTTGTATTCTATTTTATTTCCACCTCCGTAATGTTTTATATAATAGCGTATAGAAAGAGAGTTTGGCTGCATTTCCAGAAGAGTGTAACCGTAGCACCAAAATATATACATTTTAAAAAATCGAGACTCCTGCTTTCCACAAACAGAACTCCCGATCGAAATACTCAAATGGTTTCTTGTCTTTATATTCACTCCACAAGGTGTTTGCAAGAAGCATTTCAAAACAAACGTCATTGAACACTTAATGAAAAATATGCAAATCCACCTGTTTAAGTTGGATTAACCAGACCGTGTTTAGCAAACCATGTTTAGCAAAGCCTGCACCATCCTTCCAGGAGCAGACGAGAAGCCACTTTGGTGTGCCAGTTTGGGTGGCCATGCCGCAGACGACATTCGTGAGAGAACTTGAACCCTGCAAACACAAGGGTTGTAGGAACCTCAGGCAATGTCCGCAAGTCCTGGGCAGTCTCCACCCACTAAAGGCAGGCTAGGAGCTATGCTTCCTTCTATCTGTTTTTAAAAGAATCTCCTTTATTTAAGTAACAAATACAGGAAACAGATGACCCTCTCAACATGCAGCTTCAATCACAGTAGCAGTAGTTCTGTCAACCTGTCCCTTCTCTCTGTGTGTGTGTCTGGATGTACCAGGAAAAACTAAAGTCACCGAACATGAGCTTTGCAAGCAGAAAAATTAGTGTTATACTTCTATGCCGTGTGACCACTATTACAATACAGGCTTCTTTTGGTTAGCTACATATATTATTTTAGTCTAATAATACTGGGCACATGTTTATTCTTGGTAAAAATGTTCTTTTAAAACAACAAAGTGACTCTCTTCATTTGAGACTAAAAGATCGATAGGATTTCTTTCCATTGAATTAATTAACTTTCTGGAGGTTTGGCAGCCCGTTTACTGTCATCAAGAAATAAAGGAGGAGGAAGAGGTCGAGGGTTTTCTGCAGGCTCCGGAGCACAGTGCTGAGTAAGGGAGCCCCTCCCGGTACCTCTGCCAGTCTGGCTCTGGGCCATCCACAGGAACCCGCGCCCTGGACTGGAACCGGGTGGGCGTGGGCACATCAGCCGAGCGCACTAGACCCATGTCTCTGGCCCGTGAGAGGAGAAGCCAGTTTGTAGGACCAGCTTGGGTCATCACTCACATTGGAAGCTGCTTCCCCCACAAGAAATCTCGAACTAACGATTGTTCTCCAGCCCAAGGGGACATCATTAGGAAGAAGGATTTTTTTACATATTCCTGGAAGTTGGGTCTTTACCAGTTAAATCAGAAGTAACTTCATTTTGGTAAGCCTGAGCTTTTCCATTCAGTCATGCCCCGTGACCCAGAGAGAAACTGAGGCAGCTTGGCATCACCTTTGCTCTTTTATGCCATGTTCATGGGAACTGATGGACTGTTCTCTAACCTACAAATGCCTTTCCAGCCAGAGATGACTGACAGCTTAGAGCAGAAAAAAAGTACATGTTTCCTAAACAAGAGACAGCGCCTTCCTCCTGCTCTGCCCTGTTGCGGTAACAATAGAAGAGCTGACATCTGATGCTCGGCGCCTTGTGTGTATGTTCCTACTTTTTCTTTCTGATGGTAACAGCCACCCAGTGGCCAGCGGGGGCGCTTTGAAGCCTTCTGCAGGTGAAGACACTGAGCACAAGGAGGCTTCGTGCACCAGCCAAGGCTATCAACGGGTGACATATTGGTCAGCTCTGGAACGCTAAGTAAGATCTGCATCATGTGAACTCGCTCACCCATGATCTGTTACGTATTCTGAAAGCCATGGGTCTGTGTGATCAACCACGGTCTCCTAACTTTGAAGGTATGCACATGTTTAAAAGGGAGAGATATTGAGGAAATATTCGCCATTGAACTAGTGAAGGAATAAAAAGTATGTGATTTAGGGCTGGGATGTCCCAGACGTGCTGGCATGTGAATTACATAACAGTAAATACAAAATTTATTTTGGGATAGTTAGCAGATGGTGTTAATGAGAACAAGTACGTAGGTTTGCTTTCACACCCGGACCAATTGAGGTACTTCAGGAATAAAGCATATTCCAGAGCTGCAGGACCACCCGTCAGTGCAAAGACCTGTGAACAGAAAGGCATTTAGGTGAGGGAATACTGCTCGCTTAGTGAAGGGGGCAGAAGTCGGTCATTTGATAGATCAGTTTGTAATTATCAATATAATTATTGATCCTCCTGTGTTTCCTCTAGAAGTGTACCCATTACTTCAGCCTGCGGGCACTGGGATCATGTCATTATTTAAGCACTTGAATAGTTCTACTTCTCGAATGTCAGGTGACATCACCAAATTCACACTGATCTTTTTTTCAATGAACGTGTCTCAGAATCTGAAAGGCGAGACAAATCATAGTTTTTATAGCTTGTTTCCAATGTCACATTCTGCGTGTTTCTTCAAAATCCATAGTTAAGTCAGGCAAACTTACAGATAAAAATCTCTCTAATTATACAAAATTAATGCCAGGCAATTTGGAAAGGAGACATTTGGTCACTGATTCTTGACCTAATGTTAATCTTTGTTTCTCAGCTAAACTGTGGTCATTCATGCATTTCTTCACACCCTTCAATGAGCTCATTCACATTTTTGCTCTGCACTGGGAAAACACAGTTCTGGACATTGGGGTCATAGGCCTTCTCTAACTTTCTACATTGATGCCACACTTCTGGCTCTTCTGCAAGGAACCTCTCTAAAATCCAGCAATTCTCATCCTCTTACTGATGGAGTTCTTCCTGCTGCTGGATGATCAAGGAATCTCAGACATTTTCATCAACTGCCTCGTATGAACCTATAGGCTTCCTGCCATCTAGAATTAGAAACCAATTTCTAAGATTCCCAGTGTCTTCTGAGTATGGCGCCGTGCTTCATGGAAGTCTGTGCTGAGCTTACCAGGACCTGCAGGGAAACCTGTCTTTGTATTTGGTACCTTTGACACCAAAATCAAATGTCTAAATCCATCATGCTTTGGAGGTGAATGTGCTACCCAGAGAAAACCCTAGATGCTCTCTTTATAAGAATTGCCCTGGATGGCCCTGGCTGGTGTAGCTCAGTGCATTGAGTGCAGGCCTGAGAACCAAAGGGTCACTTGTTCGATTCCCAGTCAGGGCACATGCCTGGGTTGTGGGTCAGGTCCCCAATAGGGGGCATGTGAGAGGCAACCACACATTGATGTTTCTCTCCCTCTCTTCCTCCTTTCCCCTCTCTGTAAAAATAAATAAATAAATTATTTTTTTAAAAAGAAAAGAAAAGAATTATCCTGGACAAATCAACTGATGGTATCAAGTGGAAGAAAAGAGAAGAGAATCAAGGATATTTTTTTTAATGCCAACCACCTTGCTCTGTACCCTCAGAGAAATCTGTGCAGTTCTTTATTATTTAAACTTGGCTAATATCAATTTACAACTTTATAATTTAGCTCCCTTTTTGAACTACAGAATTCATAGAAAAAATGTTTTCTCAGTAAAGAACAGTTGTTTTTCCCAAAATAGAAATACAATGTTGCTTTGGGTCATGAAAAAAATTTTCTTATTCACGAGAATCATACTGTCTTTTAAAAAAGCACCGCAGTAACATCCCCAGTTTCTGTTTTAGAACAATATTTGTTTCCTTATCCCTTTTGACACCTCATACCATGGTTTTCTGACATAACAGGATGTCCTTGGTTGGTGCGTTAACACTGCAGTTTGATTGCAGAAAACCATGAATTCAAAGGAGGGGAACTACAAAGGGCCAAAGCAGCACATTACTGGTTGAATAACGCACATCCTGAAGTGTTAATTCAAGTTTTATTTTGTCACTTTATTAATGACAGTCCTTACATTATAGGGTATTATGTTACATAAAAGGATCATGTGCCCCCAACTGTACACGGAGAATTCTGTAACCCCGTGAAGGCATTCCGGCAAAGCTGCGCATGACCCGGGCAAAGCCCGAACGGCTTGTGCATCAGCTCCGGAACCCAGAGTGGAATAATAGCTCTGATTTTATATACATTGGGGATACATTACATCCCAGCATGTGCATTTCTATCAGCCAGGTACACTGAATGAACATAATTAAAGGGAAACTGTGCAATAAAATAATCCATCACAGCCCTGCAAAGAGAATCGCCGCCCATCCCCAGGGAGCTCCGAATCCCTCCCTGGGTCTGTCCAGCCAAGAATCAGGAGGACAAAGAAAACATTCTTGCCCAAAGGAGAGGAAAAGGGGGTCTTTGCCCAAGGAGGCCACCAGAGTGGCCGCTGCCAGTGCCCCGTACGGCTGGGTGGGGACCCCACGAGCGGGCTGGGTCTCTACACACCCACCAGGTGCACAGGTGCAGAAGGAGGGCTGCTGCAAAGTGTCCCCACACCCTTTGGGCACCTTGGATGCTTTAACACTTTTCTCAGTGTTACTGTGCTGTACAGTGAAGCATTAGTGAGGATTAAGAAACACAAGCACTATGTTCTTTTCATGTGATCCCCGCCTGCGGAAAGCTCGGAAGTAAAAGCTAACATTTCTTGAACACATACTGGCCCACACTGGTGAGTGCTCTGCGTCCCTCGCCTGGTCAAACCCTACAGCCCCATTGGCAGGCCCCTCCACTCATGCCATTTGCCCAATAGGTCTGGAATAGTGCCATTTCCACATGGAATCGATATCAACCTTATCGATGAGATATTTGACGTTCCTGTTTTTATACTACGTCTTTGAAATTCAATGTGTCTGTCACTCACACCACTTTTTAATTCAGACAAGCCACACGGCAAATGCTCTGTAGCCCTGTGAGGCCAGTGCCCACCATACTGGGCAGCACGGAAACAGACGGTATGTGCTCACGCCGGTCTCTTTGCCAGGAGCCTCCAGTAAGATCTGGCGGTGGTGGCGGCTCATCCCCGCGTGGGTCATAAGCTAACAGCCTCTCATCTACTTGGGTTTGAGAAGAGTCTCACCAAAGCAGCAGCATCCCTGAAGGCCAGTGGGATGATGCTATCCAATCAGGGGAGACCCCTAAGGGAAGGCGAATCTCAAAGTAAAACGTTTGATCCGTGGACCATGTGACTCCTTCCAAACAGGAGACTCTCTTTCCAGAGTGCGCCTGCGTAGTGGGGAAAGGACACCTGCATTTTATTTTGGTTAAGCAAGGCACGTTTCTAGCATGCCATTCCATGTGTGTGACAAAGATCCTAATTTTCCCTAGGTCTACTTCACACGCCAAGCACCGTATATACATTGGCTCGCTTAAAATATTATTTTAGAACATGGGGCAAAGGACGAATACAAGCTACAGTGAGTGTCGGGAACTCGCCCGAGACCCTGGGACGGGAGAGCGGTAGGTATGGACACTGGACCCAGGCAGGCTGGCTCCTGACGAGGCCTCCATGGCCCTACTGCCCCAGTGCCTGGGTCCCCTGCCTGACCCTCTAACCAATGGGCATGAGAGGAACACCAGCCACAATGCACGTGATTTTCGAATGAAAGCAGGTCTCCTGTCCCTGTCAGCCTGGGCTCTGGTAAGCATAGTCACTGAAATCAGACCCTGGGCCCTTCCCCGCAAGCAACGGTGCTTTCATTAACTAGTCCTCCAGTGTACACAGAGCAGGGCTCCTCGCACGCACAGGAAGAAGAGGGCCCTTGCCTCTCTTCTCTAGGCAGGGCCACGTGGGCACTGCTGCCAACCCTGGAAGGAAGAGGAGGCTCTGGGTCTTTCCACGCTAGGAGTCACCCACCTTCCCATTATGCATGGTACCGGACAGGTACGTCTTTACACCAAGGATGGAAACAGGTCTTGCCGGGCGGGTGCAAGGGCCTCTCTCGGCAGTCCTGGGAAGCTGTGACCCTGCCTCCGGGAGCAGCGGGCGAGGCTCTGTGGAGAGAGCATGACTCGGGCAAACACCACAGGTGTGGAAGAAGAGCCAGCAGCAGCACCCACAGACGCTGGAAAAAGAACTCAAGTCTGAGGCCAGTGTCAGTAGATCACTTTCTGCTCCACTGAGACAATGGACACCATCCAGGGTGACGTGCCACACCAGCACGCTCATTATCAGGGTCGCCTCCGCCCTCCAGACCCCAGCTCTGACCCCTCCCAGCCCTCCTGCCCTTCTCTCTTTCCACCCAGCCTCTTTCCCAGCATTTGCCCTCCGCTTACCAAACGACCCCATAAAGCCTCTCCCTTGTGCCGCGTACTCCCGACTTCAGGAACTTTCACCCGAGCACTAAAAAACTTCACCTCTTCTGGAAGTTGCCTTCTCTTATCACCACTCGACCGAACATGCTCTCTCCATGCCCCCCAAGGACTGACCACCTGGTGGCCGAATGCAGCAGGCAGCTGACAAGTCCTGTCTTATGGAAGCTCGGCCATACCCGCCGCTATTCAGAGCCCTCTGCGTGGACTCTCTTCTCCGCTCCCTCAGTGGCTGTGCTGTGGCTCTGATGCTGGCGTGGTCCTCCTGACACCCCCCTGATGGCACCTTCTCAGTTTTCCTCCCTGGGCTCCTCTCTTCCATCTGCCATTTAAATGTCACCGTTCCCTGGGGCTTTGGCTGCGCTTCTAGCTGCCTGGCCTCTCTCCGTTTCTGCCTGTTTTCCCCATCCCAGATTTCCAGTTGCATCTGTGAGCTACGCGACACCTCTCAACAACTACTTTTCCTTTCTGACTAAATTCGCCAGAGCCGGGTGCCGTTGCTAGGGACGGAGGGGGGAGGCGATCTGGCTTGACAGCCAAGTCGGATGAAGAAGAGGGAGTGCCACTGTGTCTGGGCACAGTGTGAGCAAATAAGAAAACCAAGAAGGGAACACCCGGGCCAACACGCAGATCAAGTCCCATACGTGATAGTTCCGAGTTTCTCTGCAGCTGGACAACGGTGTCCAATCTGGGGCGTCGCACTTTAAAAAACACACAGGAAAAAAAACATGCATTTAAAGTATGTTTATTGGATTCGACCAGAAGAATCACATGAGGTGGTGGGAGTACAAAGACAGATAAGATCAGTAAACACTGGAAGTCTACACTCGTGGGCAAGGAAACATGAGTGCTGTAACATGCATGTAAGAGGCATGCTTGTAGCACAGGGGAGGAGTGGCTAGAGCTGCCTTCAGGACCAAAAATGGCAAACACCTGAGCCAGGTGTTGGGCAATGAATACGATTTCACCAAGAGAAGACAGAGAGTGTGGTCCCTCCAGGCAGGTGAAGGACATTCAGAGGAGACGGAGGTGACAGATGAAGCAGGTAAAGCAGGTAGCAGTACCCCAAGGTGAGGACAGAGGTGAAGAGTGGGGTCTCATCAACAAAGGCCAGTCTAGCCCCGGCCGGTGTAGCTCAGTTGGTTGGAGTATCATCCCATGGACCGAAATGTTGCCACTTTGATTCCTGGTTGGGGCACAGATCTAGGTTGTGGGTTCAAGCCCCAGTCAGGGCTCGTATGGGCGGCAACCGATCAGTGTCTCTCTCTCACATGGATGTTTCTCCCCCCCCATCTCTAAAATCAGTACACACGGCCTTGGGTAAAGATTTTTTTAAAAGGGCAATCTAGATAGAACTCAGTCCCTAAACCTTCCCAATCTGGAGACCGAAAGGCCTGGAACCCGTATGTTTTGGGGGTTAAATGAAGAAAATGGGCTTGTTTTGTCCTAGAAAGAAGCGGGGCACTCCAAATTCCCCGCACAGTTGAAGAGCTGCCTGTGGGACTGCAGCATGCGAGCTTCTGCCTGTGCGTGCACACAGTTCAGGGAGGGGGTGACTGATGATGGCTCCGACCAGCCCCACAGTGGACTGGACAGTCCTGGGAGGGACATGAGCTCTCGGTCACCGGCAGCCTCCGAGCTCCTGAGTTACACTATACGTTGAATCGACTAGGAAAGAATGTAGGTTACACGAACTTTAAGGTTCCTACAATTACAAGCTTTCTCCTGTTGCTCTGCGTTAGCTTTGCCAAGGTATCTGTGTTTTTAGGCACAAGCTTCTCAGTAAACTCGCTGTTCAGCCGCTGGGTCACAGGACCGTGAAACCTTCCTCTCTTCTCTCCTTCTATCAAACACCTTTTAGTCCTCAGGACAAAATACGGACTTCCCCTCGGTTGTATACCCAATTCTACTCCAGTGACTTTTATCCTCATTCCATTTTAATCAACTCTTTTCCTTGTTGTCGTCTTCCAATTTTGTCTTCCTCTAACGTCGCAGGAGTAAGAATTCACAGGCTGAGGTCTGACCATATTTGGTCTCCTCCAATTTCTGTCCAGCGTATCCTGATTTGATTCCTTTCTTACCTAACCAATCCTCATTTTCACAACTGGGATTCTTACTCATCCCCATCTTGAGCCTTTTGGGGTAACTGCCCTTCAACCAAACCCACCTAACGTCCCAAACCTAAATCAATCCTAAAGTCTACTTCCCATCCTCCTGTCTCCTGTTAAAAAGTTGTCTTTTCACAGCCACAGCAGCTGATGTGACAACACTCCATGTGGGTGTTAGTCTCAGCCGAGCCCTCGTCATGGTCATCGTTTGCCTTGTCGTGGCCAGCCAGGGCTTCCCCTGGTGAATACTCTACACAGTCTCCTTCGAGACCCAATTTCCTGTCTTAGCAGCTGTACTTCACAGGCGGACGTAATGGCTACGTCCTCGGTTACCTTTGTGCCTTTGACCGAGGCCTTTACATGATGCTCTGAATCCCCTCCCATGTCATGAGGGATCTTACAACACTAATCAACACCTTGCTATTATTCCTTCGTTCCTCTGAACTGGAAAAGCCTGGTGACTGTCTTCTGTTTTATACAGACCACTCAAGAGGCCTCAGGCATGTGGAGACTGGAGCCGAGGAGCTAAGGTGACAGTGAAGGTGACATTGACGGTGACAGTGAAGACGCCTCTGTACCAGTGCAGAGAGGAGATGAACAAGAGATGAACTAGAAAAGGGCAGTACTGACGGAGAGGTGGCAGGTTCGATAAATAATTAGGAGATGGACTCAGTGTGGCAACTGACAGGACATGTTACAAGAAGTATGTCCCATCTCGGCCACCAGCCACGACCTACTGGAGCTATCGATGTTTCTTGTCCCAGACAAGATCGTCCCCTCCTACAGGTTGAATTCTTGCTCTCTGTCCTTCCTGAGTTACAAACCTCAGAGTCAAGGTCTGGGACTAGCACATCTGGCTGGCCAATACAAGGCCAGGTGCCGACTTTTGGGCTACTTGGCAACAACGCCCTAGCAAGGCAAGGAGTTGGCATTTTGAGCTCTGGTTGGAGGGAAAATATTTCAACAGTGGAAGCCGGATTCGATCCTGGGGAGAAGACCCAAGCATGATCACACTTGCCCATGGACTTTTGAACACAAAGGCAAAGTTTCCCACCAATTCCTACTAGGTAAATCGGTCAGTCTTTCATCCACAACGTTAACCTTTTTATCTTTATGTACCTTCAGTAGGTCCCAATATTTTAGTTATCACCACCGCCCGCCAGCTTTAAACTGCCCACAGTTTACATAAAACCACCTATCCTAACACAAGACTCTGGCAAAATTGTACAAGGAAGAGACAAAAGCCAAAGTCTATGAAACGAAGATGAGGACCCGGAAGTGTGGGGTCCATCTCCCTCCCACCCAGAGAAGATGTGCAGTTATGTCGCTCCTTAGCCCACCACGAGCTCGTATGCCCGCCCACGTGGCCAGAACTCGGACGTGGTCTCCAGCAACTGTTCCACATTGAGAATGCTCTCTAGTTCTACCAGCAAGGTAGATCTACCCCCAAAAGGGGTGAGTAGGTCATTTAAACACGATACTGCTTTTTCCTTTCAGTAAACCAAAGATGGAGCGATGGGGAAATGTCACATGGGGGAAATGGAAAACAGGAATAACCTCAAGTAGCTATTAAAGAGCATTGAACCTCGATGGAAACTTAACAATCCACCCACAGACAAGCAAGAAAAGACCGTAGGACCTGGCGCCTTATCGCTTTCCCCACTGGCAGGAAGTGCCACGAGAGAGGATGTTGAACTTTAAGTGGGACTAGAAGCCCTGGAGCAAAATGTTCACCAGAAATCATTTGCCCCAAACTTTTCGCTTTGAAAACCCGCAGGTGCCAAGAAATTCATGACTTCAGAGAGGAACTGCTGGCAAACAGCCCTCCACCTTTCGACTCACAATTTGTCCCCACCGGGGTCCCCTGCCGCCTCAGAACTGGCACACCAGGCCATCGCTCTGTAGCCAAAGGCTTTTTTGAACTGCATTTTTTTTTTCCACCAGTGAAATCTGAGCTGTAACATTTGGCAGGTTCCCTTGCTAACATTTGGCAATAATTGTTTATCAAATGCTAACAAGGAACCCTGCCAAATGTAACAGCTCCAACAGAACCAGCGAAACTAGAATATGGAGGCGAACGTCTGCAGACAGGAGCTCAGTCCTTTCTGGCTAATCCTAGAAACAGGACCCTGCACCCCGGGTCAGCAGGCCATGCTGCTCCTCAGCAGGGACGTACAAGGGCCCAGATCCCCTGCCCTCTGCGCAGTGCACCATTCCCCTGAGGTCCGAGGGAGCTCGGAGACAGACAGATTCCTGATGAACACGGGGATGGAAATTTACAACAGGCTGGAGACCACACACATTATGACTTCATCAGTTTGGATGCAAATGTGTGGAAGATCAGGCAGCAAAACCAAGGCTGCATTACCTTTGAGAGGCGAATTATTCTTCAATCCTACTGGTCCTCCTCACTGGTCCTTGTTATCCACCCACTGGAAGGCCATATGCTTGTTCACACTTGGTCCCTTATCTTCTAGCTCTCTGTGTAGTGGAAGTCTAACCTCCCCTGCCTTAGCTAACCCATGACTTTAAAGGTCTAGCACAAATTCCACCTCTTCCAGGAAGCCTTCCCAACCCCACCTTCCCATTATACCATTCCTGCATTCTTAGGTAACCTTTGCTTTAAACCTTGACTGACCACAGCTTTCTTTGGGGCTGAATACAATTCCTCATTCCTAGCCTGTTCTCTAGGCCCTTAAAGATTTTACATCTTACTTTTGCCAGTCAGCCTTCCAACCCCTTCGGGGCAGGGTCTGGCTGCTGACTCACAACATCCCTGAGGGGGAGCCGAGTGCGATCTGGGCTTCAGGGACTTCGAGGCGGGTCTTCAAGCACGAGTTAGAGAGCAAATGTTCTGCAAGCGGCTGGAAGGACGCGTTCCCATCCTGAGGCCCGATCCCGACGCCAACGTGTGCTCAGCTCTGCAGCGAGCACACCTTCCCAGACGTCCCCCCAGGTAATCTGAGCTCATGTGAGCTAAATTTGGGCAGCTAGGTATATTTGAAAGGGATCCAAGTGCTTTTCTTCTGAAGAAGCCTGTGATTCAAACTTTTAGACATGCAGGAAGCTTTCGTTGCTGCTCCGCTAGGCCCCTGGAATACAAAAATAGAAGAGAGAGTGCCCCGTTTTCTGCCGCCTTGCGCTCGTAGCCTCAAAAAAAAATGCTTGACAATGTCAAAATACTATTTTAATAATGAAAAAAGTAGTTGAGGGATGGAAGTAAAATCCTTATTTCACATTTACGGAAGAAAAAATTCATTTAGGATCTTCCCTAAAGACCTGTGAGACTATTTTCCATTTCACACAAATGCAACAATCATGTCGGATATTCTCACAAGTCACACAAAGTCACAAACGGGGGGACTGAGACATGGGCTCATGGGGGACGAGGAGGTTGAACGAGCAAAATCGAGGTCCTCGCCTCTGCTCTAGATAGAAGACAAAAATTGGGCAAATGCAAGATTTGGGTAGGGTGGGAAAAACTTCTAGATTCTAAGCATTCTTTGGTTTGCCCCCCAAGAGCTAAGAGTTATTAAATAATTTCTTGGACTATCAGATTCGGGAGGCCTCCTGTGGACCACGAGGGGAACATGCCTTTTCTGGTTTATGTAAAGGCCTCCCCTGTGAGACACTCTCTTCGATTCCACACAGGAGGCCCATGGATCTCTTACTTAGAAAAGTAGACAAGACACCAAGACCTACATGCAGTCAGTCAAGAGCCAAGTCAGGCCTCACAAGGACGATTTCTCAAGTTTAGGTGTTTTGCTGCAAATGCACATTTCCGCTCCCGTCTTCAAGCATGCCCAGGGATAAGAGCAGTTGCCCCTCACCCACACGCAAGGGGACCCGGGTGGCATTTTCTTCATAATGTTCCCCACGGCTGTGGGACATGGCTCCTCCGGGGCTGCCCGCCGGTGCCTTCTGCAACTTGAGCACGCCCTGAGAAAGAGGCGACCGTGCATGCTGGCCAGGCAGGAAAATGAGTCTTTACACAGAAGCTCTCAGCCCGATAAAGCGCCTAATTTGGGTACATCGGTTTGGATTCAGAAACCTGTCGGGCGTGGGACTCCTCGTGGGCGGCTGTGTAGGCTCATCCTTTCTGTTCCTCTCTACGCTGCACTTTCCTCCTAAACCCAACCCAGCCCAGCCACTGCTGGGGCTCAGGAAGCCGGGATGCCGGCTTGCTGTCGGCCACAGGATGCCTGGGAATTTGCCTTTTTGCTCTAAAAAGGGGCCGGCTCAGGGTCTTCCATGCCTGCCCTCCGAAGAGCACCTCCTCATTATTTTTTCAACAGCTGCCTTCCTGAAACAGACGTCCCTATTTGTGTTACCCTCCTGTAACATGTCTGAGAGAATCCGAGTCACAATGAAAAATGATTGTGTTCCCCAAATCAGGTAAATCCAATAATATTGCTGACAGAATTGATTACGGTCACATCAGGCGCCCTTCTCCATCCTCTTTGAAAGTTATTCCAAACATAAAGATAATGAAATATGTTGCCTGTCACTTGTAAATTGTGGCTGAAAGTCTAAAGAGATCATTTAAAGAGTTCCAGGTAGAACAACACGCTGGCTTTATTTTTTTTTGTCAAAGAAACATATTAGTTAAAAACTGTCTGCTGTGGGAGCTGGAGCCCCCAAAAGAGAATCAGACGTTTGTATTGCAATAGGAACATCTTCATGGGCCACAATTCCTAAGTGGTGGGAGCCTCTTTGCATATGTGGTAGGGGTGGGGGGGCAGGGGAACAGACATGTAGGTCACATTTCCATAAAATTTAGATTGTTGACAGGGGGCCCAGCATACTGGTCAAGAGCATGAATGTTTAACGTTAAAGCCTGGGGTCAGATTTCTAACTCCACCACTCACTCTCCGTGACACAAGAAAGTCAGTTACCTGTTGGAGCTGCCATTGTCTGCTGGGTAAAGAGAGACAATATTAATTACGTCTTTGATGTAAAGTGGCTAAAATGTATGTGATGTCCGTAAATCACCCTCATGATCCGTAGCGGATAGCAATCAATCAATAGGACAGCTATTATTATTGTTGTTGTTGTTGCTGCTGCTGCTGCGATTATTATTGAACGCACTGGTACCTAACGGTGTTATCAGGTACAGCTGATAAACACACCTGTCCAACTCTCTTTTTGCTGATCCTCATTTTATTCTTTTACTCTCGTAATTACACAAGACTTCTCACAACCAAGCACCCTCCCACCTTGATGGCTCCCTGAACTTTGTGAGGAAGGACTCAGTGTCCTGTGCATCTCCTCAGTCCGTGTGCGTAGCTCCATGCCACCTCCGCGCATGCACACGCGTGATCCTTGCTGGCCCCGCACAGCCCAGCGCCTCTCTGCCCCAGAGCAAGTGTTCAATACACAGGAGTCACATAAACACCTGCCCCGTCATGCTTTGTCCACCGATGAGGAAATGGAGGCTCTGACTCCTTCCACGAGTGGCTTGAAGTCCCGGTCATTTCAGGGAGCGCGTGGAGGAACCGAGATGTGAACCCCGCTGGCTGCCACCCACTGCCTGCTCATTTCCCGGCGCCTCGCCACCTTATTGTGTCTGGAGCTGCGTGTGATCGGGTTCTGGAAACCCAAGTCACAGTTTCTCCCGGCAACTTTCCAAAGTACACCTTCCCTCTGCAACACTCTTAATGGCACATCAACGGGGACCACTGGGAAACCTGCGTGAGTGGCGTCCCTCTGAACACCGACCGTGGAGAGCCAAGCAGGCAGGCAATCGCCGCTGCCGGAGGCCCAAAGCCCCAGCCTGTGTGTGAGCGCGCTCCAAGCCACCAGGGTGGGGGGCGCCCCCGGGGACAAGGAAAAGCAAAGATGAGCAAATGGTCAAGCGTGGGTCTGCTGTCAAAAGGACCGATTTCTACAGCTTCATCTTTGTCGGGGCGAGGGTCAACGAAAGGGAATGTTCCCTGGGACACAGCAGGAAAAAGTTGGTAGTAAAGCCAACTTGCACCTGTTTACGTCGCTGTTCTCTGTAAAGGACGACATCGCCTTGGTCTGAGCGAGAGGGTGTTTTACTGCTCCGCTCTTTCCGATGCTTCACGTGAGGCCTTCATGCTAACACTCAATAATAATACTGCAGTTTGAATAGTGTTAAGATATGCTTCTCACCGCCAGCACTTGTGGATTGTCCTGTCTGAGGTTCACTGCATCCCCAAGTCCGCAGGAGGAGGTGTTATTCCCCCACTGCCAGGTGAGGTCGCCGAGCAAACAGAAGCCTACACTTCCCAGCGGGCCACGCAGACCCTGGGGAGCCAGGGCTGGGCCAGTCCCTGACCTGCAGCCTGCTGCTCCTTCCCTGGCCCGTCCCAGTTGAGCGGACACATTCCGGTTTGGTAGCACCATGGACAGTTTGGTTCTGAGCCATGTCTGCCAAGTCTACTGTCCAGCGTTTGTCGAGAGGGAAGAAAACGGGACACACTGCTCATCCCCCTCCCACCCCCCACTCTTTCTCCAGGCAGCCAGTTCCATGGTTAATGTCATCAGACGGGCCGTTTAATTCCCCTCTTGTGTTTATTTGAGAGTTTCAGTTTTCTCCCTCTTAATAAAATTCTAGATTTTTTAAAAGAAAAACACACTACTGAGAACAGGTTGGGGTCGGTCTCCAATCCGATCAGCATTCCCCAAACGGGCGCTAAACTTCTTTCGCATCCCGGCCTTGATGGCGGTCGCCTTGCCCACAGCCAGGTGCCACGCCTCTCAGGCCGCTCGCGGAGGCCTGGGGTCGGCTGTGACCTCCCAGCGGACCCCCCGCGGACTGATTGGCAGGACCGTTGTTTATTGGGCCGCTGTTTTGACACTTACCAGACCATATACAATTAGTCCAAATAAAAACAGTGTTCTGGTCCTTTGGTACTTCCCAGAGGAGGGGGCTTCTTAGAAAAATACCTAGTTTGCCAGAATATCTACAATTCATAGTGACAAAGACAACACGGTACGCTTGTGAATTTCGAAACCCCCACACACAATGCCTGTGCAGTGTCAGTATAGGTAGAGTTGCTCACGTGCCTGCCACAGTGAAGATCTCGCTGGACCTTTATGTTCGTCCCCAGGAGGACAGCAGCAGCTGTGAACGCAAGCCTGACCTTTGTCCCCAAGACTCTGCTAGGCGCTACGTGGGAAAACAAGATTAAGGTTCCGAGTCCTGGCCTGAAAGCGACTGCAGAGTCCTGGAGGAGAAAAGCAGAGGGCGCTGGGCAGAGGTGGTCACGGGGTCACCGGGGCAGCCATGTGAGGCAATGTCTAGAATGCTCTTTTGTCCCCAACTCCTCATGTCCCCTGCCCCCCCGCCTCATTGCTGCTTAGCCTTTCAAGGTGACTTTTGTTAATAAGTCTCGCCTTCCTGGGCATCATGATGTCCCTTAAGCAAGCCGGTGTTGCCCAGAGCATTTGATAGCCCTAGGCTAAATCCTGGATTCTCCGCTTTGCAAGCTGAAGGGTATGGGGCAAGTCCTTGAACCCCTCTATGCTCAGGCTCCTCATCTTTAAAATAAGTTCGCAAAGGTGTACAGAGGAGAATGCCACGCCCAGTAAACAAAAACCATGGGTACTCACTGAATGTCAACACCCCGGCCTTCTTCTATCCCTTTGTATTTTCATACCCCCAAATACTGGCACCCCATGCCTGCGGCCGCTGGCCCTGAGGGAAAACAGAAAGACAAACATGGCATTAGGCAGCCACGAGACTTAGGTGGCGACGTTAACTCGAGGAGGAGGCCCTACTGATGTGGATTTGCAGAGAGGAATGCAGGCCTTTCTGTGGAGACAGCCGATTATTTTCAAAGAATACCTTCCTTTGTGGAAGGACAGACCCTACCAGGAAATACACCGCCTTCCGTGGTGTCCTTCACCAAGAGCAGATGTCTGGCAACATGAGAACAGAGTGGCTACTTCAAAAATGAGATATTTCTTTCTGCCAGCAGCGTCGCTGAGCTGACTCTGGCTCCCACTGGAGGCTCAGGCTGGGCCGGCTGAGTAGAGTTGGAGCCGGATTCCTGCGGTTGTGTTCAAAGGCGCTAGGACCTCTTCAAGTCCCTGGAGAATCTTTTTCAACGTACAACTTGACTCCTTTGGGAAGTCCACTTGGCCTCAGGCTGTTTGCATATTAGTGCCCCTCTCCCACTTTTAACCCATAACCTTATTCCACTAGAGTGAGCCCTATGGAGTCAGCACGACGGTCTTCCTCCTGATGTGTCAGGAGAGCCTCCGTGGGACAGGCTTGGGCTCAGCAACCCCCAGTTCCTCCCTATGGTAGGGAGGGCCTTTTACCTAGAAGGGGATGCATCGTAATTAAAAGTATTTCCTTGATATGCGTCACTCAACACTGGCATGGTTTTTCAGACCCAACTGCAGTTCAGAGGCCCCAGCCCTGACTCCCACCGTGGGTGGAGTTCAAGTTCATCAGCCTGCCCTCCAGAGAACAACTGTGGGACTGGTTCCCTGCAGAACCTATCAAAGAGCCCACGGCCAAAAGAACCAGACTGAAACCCCCAGCACCACCGAGAGCAGTGTCAGCCCAGTAAGGCCTCCCCAGCGCCTTTCCTCCCTCCCTCCCAGAACTGCGACTCTGGCAGCAGACAGAACAACCAGTGAGGGCCGGAAGAAAGATGGAAGTCGGAGGTGGGTCTCCTCTTCGGTCAGTGCTCGGTGCAGACAAGGAGCACCGCTCACTGTGAATGCCGCAGAAGCTGAGCTCGTTACAGGTCCTGGGGGTTCCTACTGTTCATTGGGGACCGTGTGTGTGTGTGTGTGTGTGTGTGTGTGTGTGTGACTTGGAGAGGCTGGGGGCTTTTTATAGCCCAGAGTGGATAGAAAACCTTTGGACTGCAAGAGTTTCATCCAGGGTCAGAGGAAAATCTCCTCCCCACTGAATACGTTTTATTAGAATAGTGGGAGAGAAAATAAAGTTGCTTTTGATTACATCCCATGAGTGTTGCTCATTGAACATATCAGTTATACTTACTTTTTAAAACAGAGGGAATTGCTTCAGGGAGTACATGATGATTCTCAATAACTTATAAACAGACTCTAATTCATAAATTTGCTAATGCTCCTTTCCTGCTGGACATTAACAGAGGAAAAAAAATCTCTGTTTGGTCATTAGCTTTAATTTAGATATAGCCTTGGAGTTCCGCAGAGCATCTTGAGGACAAGCAAATGGCTCTAGACTTTATTAAAACCACACTCCAGTGAAACCCACTTGAAGCAGTGCCCTTTAGAAATGAATGCAGAAAATATATAAAACGCAGTTCTTTCTAAACCTGTCCAACTCCGTTTGCCCTTTTGTTCCCCAGCTCCTTTGCATAATCTGCCTCTTCTATTCCCCGCACCGGCAGCCGCAAATCCCCACGAGAAAGGTCCAGAGCCAGGGACCTTCTTGTTATTCTCTGACCTTCACCTCCCCCACGCTGCACCCCAAAAAGACTTACTGAGCACATATTTTTTAAACACCAAGTAGAGACCAGGCTCTGGGCAGTGACAGTACATGGCAGGGACCTGCCCACGTGGGACTCCCAACATAGGAATGCAGCTGGAAATGCACTTCACCAGGTAAGTCACTAACAGCCACCAAAGGGATTCAGGAAGGGAGCAGAGAAGCAGAGCTGATTAACTCTACTCGGAGAGGTTGGGGACACTGTCCCAGAACAGGTGACAACTTGATCTGAGTCTTGCCAAGTAGGGGCTGCTCAGGATGGCATTGCAGGTGTGGCGTGAGTGGGGAGCAGTGAGTGATTACGTGGCTCTCCTGGGGAGGGCTTAGAACAAGAGATGAGTCCCAGGGATGGCCCGGATTGGAGGAGGTGACCTGTGCTGCCCCTCCTCGTGGGTGGGTCCCCTCTCCCGTGACTGAAAGGGAACCAAGGGAGAATTGCTCAGCCACCAGGTGCCAGACGGGAAGGAGGCAGAACGTCAGTGAAGGAAGTTACGACCACGTTCCTTACGTGGCCAACACCCTGGTCTTTCTCTTGTTCTTCTTAAACTACCAGGCGATACCAAAGCGCTTGGGCGTCTTAGCGAAACTGCACAGTAGCACCTACATCAAGTCTAGAGATCTGCCAGAGAATATTCTTCCAGATTCTGACTGAAACGTAAAGGAAGAAAACCAGGTCATTGTGCATCATATCTTTAGAAGGATAAATTCTTAAAAGGCAATAAACATTGCGTTGGCCTTTGCAGCTCCCATGACAGAAACACAGAACGGAATCGGGAATGTAACCCTTCTGAAAGAGATGACAGTCTTGTAAAAAGCTGAGGGAGTTCCGTCAGCTCCTGGTTGTTGCACTGTCTCCCTTGGCCTTGTGTCTCTCTCCGCACCCCTGCTATTGTGATCGGTGCTTTGCTACTCTGTTTACGTCAGTTCTTACCAGCAAAGTCGAGATGATACTCCACCCTCGCTGCTCACATTTACTATTTATTCTCACACTGTTTCCTCTAGAAGGCCAAAACCATGGCTTCGAAGATTAAATATAACATTTATAATTCTTGTATGAAACTCTTAAGAGACTGCCAAAGGAAAACTTACAGATATTTGAATTTCATCTTCGAGTTTTCTAAAACTGTGATTGACCTTAAGAATGTCAAGAGTTAAATGAAGGAAAAGATAAACTTTGTTTTTATTACATATTTAGTATCATGAAATACTGATTTTCTACCCTAATAGATGAGATACTTAAACGATATTTTATTCTGTAATCCCTGACAGATTCTTTTCAGTAATAATTGCTTATTTATGATTACTTTAACCGATTAACCTATGTAACTAAAAATGGAATGGGTTACCCTCTTCTATGTCTATCCCACCGCATTTTTATTGCAGCTCGTCCCATCGGAACAGAACTTTCTTCGAGCTGTAAGCAACACTGTGCCTGTCATAACAGGCCTTAGAATCACATCGACGCTGAGTCTTTCTCCTTCAGAAGAGAATCGGCCTCCTGAGGCCCGGAGTCCTATCCAGCTTAGTCCCTTCATTTCCACCCCATTATGCGAGGCAGGTGCCCCATAAATATTTGCTCAGTGAACAAATAGAAGCACGTCCATTATCGTGCAAAGCAACATCCCGCTTGTTTGAAGACTTCTCAGAACACTCCTGGAAATCACCGCAAAGCCGAAAACAAAAAATAGACACTCTCACCTCAGAAAGGGCTGGCGTTGGACTCCAGGGCATGCTATTGACCTTGGTACAAGTGCAGGGAAGCTGGCCTGCAGACCAGTCTCCTTGTCTGTAAACCGGGAATGATGAAGTGAAGTTCTTGGGGTGGTTCTGAGAAGTGAATTCCGTATCTACATAAAGCGACAGTTCGGATCTCTGAAAATTCTACCTGACCTGTTAGTCTTCGGTTGCAAAAGAAAGAGTTTAAAGGTGCAGATCTGCCAGGGAGTGAAGGAAGGCGTCACACATTTCTGTCTCATGTACCTTGACATTAGTCTTAAGGATAAAAATGGAAATTGAAAAGAAATTTGATCATCACTCCTTTCTTTTTTTAAAAAAAGATTTTATTTATTTATTTTTAGAGAGGAGGAAGGGAGGGAGAAAGAGAGGGAGAGAAACATCAATGTGTGGTTGCCTCTCGTGCACCCCCTACTGGGGACCTGGCCCTCAACCCAGGCATGTGCCCTGACTGGGAATCGAACTGGTGACCCTTTGGTTCGCAGGCCAGCACTCAGTCCACTGAGCCACACCAGCCAGGGCATATTGCTGCCTTTCTAAAAGATGTGGCATCCCTGGCAGATGTGTTACCCACAGCAGCCACTCTCTCTCTTTCTCTCTAGGCATCACTGATGTTCCTGTTCTTATCTATTGTTCTCATCACGTTGTAAAGCTAATAACATGCTTTCCTCATATCCCCTCTACCTCCCTTTCCCTGTCTCTCCTCCCCCTTTCAACACAGCTTCTAGAAGGTACCGTCTTCACTGAAACAGCTTCTTTACCAACTGATTCATTTCAGAGCTCACCTTAGCATCCTGGTGGCAGCATTTGAAAGAATTGATCTCTCCTTCCTCCTCTCTTTTTTAAAAAAAGTGATTTAAATATGATGATTTTTAAGTATATATTTAAAATACTCACTTGCTCCCCAATTCCTATCCATCTCACTGTACATCCACTATATAGCATATACGTTTACTATTTTTTGTGTATATTTCCAATGTTTCTTTGAGGATCTGTAACAACTGGGGATAATGTTATTGCATATATAAATAGTATATCATGCAGTAAAAGTTCCCGGAAATGTGAGTGCTAGGGTGAAAGATGAATGCATTTGCAGTTTTCATAGATGTTCCCAAGGTGCCATCCAATACAACAGAGATGAGAGAGGGTTTCACTTTGCATCGCTCTTACAAGGAGCCATTCCATCCTACTGAAAACCATTCTTCCCTCAGCTTCCAGAAGACGGTTCTCTCTTGGTGCTCCGCAGTCACAGCTTAGTGATTCCCATTCTCCTTCACCGATCACTCGCTACGGCCTAGCCTCTACGTGTGGATGTGCACGCGGCACAGCCTGCAGAATTATTACCCCCCCCCCCAAACCTCCCCGCGCCCCAGCTCAGCATCCGGGCTACGGGCTGGGAAACCGACTTACACGGACAGCCTTCAGGTTCGGTACCCACGCTAGGACCTTCCTCCTGCACTCCAGACTCAGGCATCCGGCAGTCTACTCAGAACAGGGTCTGATACACATTTCAAATACACATGTGCAAAGTCAACTTTTGATCTCCACTCCACGCCCAAACTTTCCACGTAGAAGTGACCATGTCAGTCTTTCCATTGACTCCTCTCTCTCTCTCTCTCTCAAATACCCTACAAACTGGCTGCCATCCAACCCTGTTGGCCCCATTTTTCAAACACATTCAGAACTCAGCCACTTCTTTTCACTTCTTTGAACGGTCTTACTTCAAGCTGCTACCATGGCCTGGTTTTTACAGTGGCCTCTGAATGGTCTCCCTGCTTCCATAAATGCCAACTTAGGATATATTCTCAGCATAGCAGCCAAAATGAGTCTTGAAAATTTAAATCAAGCTGTGTCTTCCCTTTCCCATTTCACTCAGAGAAGAAGCCAAATCTGCTCTAACACAGAAGCAACCTCCCCATCCTCACTTGGCTCTGACCATACCTCTGCTCCTTCTCAGTTACTTTCTGTCTGCCTCACTGGCCTTTTTCTGCTCCATGGATGCAGCCACAGGACCTTTGCACTGTACCTGCTTTTCTTGCTGCCTTGCACATTCTCCTTCACCCCCACTCTGCCCACCCGGATGGTCCCACGGGTGGCTCCATTACTCTCTGCAGTCCTCTGCCCAAACGTTACTTTGTTTGGGATACTGAGACATCACTCGACAGGAAGTTAGTCCGAACCCAGCGCTATCTCCTTCATACCACTTTATTTTTCTCTTTAGTGTGTGACATATATGTATAATTGTGTGTAGTTGCACATTTCCTGTATGTAGGCAACATGAGAGGCTAGCAGGAGACTTTGTTTTCTCCAACGCAGTTTACATAAAATCTGGAATGGCAGCTGCCACGGAATATTTGTCCACTAAATATGCTTGGAACGAAGGTAAAATTTTATAACTCAATTCCTACACCAGGTAGTGAATAGTGACCCCACTCTACAGATGAGGAGACTAAAACTTAGTGAAGTTAAATAATTTGCCAAAAATTACCATTAGTAAGTGGGAATGATGTCGGAATTGAAACCTAGGCCTAGTGAATCCAAAGCTAAAGGAAACAAATGATAGTTAGAAAGATGTGTATTTCAACAATATCTATGGGGATGGGGGGGTAGAATTGTCAATCCAATTTTCCAGCAATTAGGGAGTGTCTCAATAAATAATAAAATATTAATTTGACTGAATATTATGGGTCCATTAAAATTAGCTTAATAAAGACTAGGTCTCCTGACATGGTTAAAACTTGCATCTAGATTATGGTTACAGATGATTAAGAAATTAAAATAGTTACTTATTTTTGTTAGAAGTATGAGTGAACATCTTTTTATTTGATTTCAGTGATTCTAAATTTGTTTTGTAACTTCTAGACATACGTTAATAAAATAGCACAATTTCCAAGTCGGGTCTAAATACATTTATATTAGGGTGACATACCCTTTCTGAATAACCAATCACAATGGTAGGAGAGCCTTGCATTTTAAAGAAAACAGCACGTGTTGCAGTGACGATGTAAACATAAACACAGCATCTCATCACGCATATTCTCACAGGAAACAAGTGGGGCGCGCTGGCGTGGGGTCACAGGAGAGTCAACCACCTTATCACAAACCGCAGGCCGTGCACTATAAAAGTCTCTAAAGAATAACCACAGTATTAGTCACTAGTTCCCTTTCATACCAAAACTAGATTCTTTTGCTTTCAATTTACCATTTCAAGTATGTTTAATTCGGCCCCATTTTCTTCATCCTTTGGTAGAGTCCTCTGTGAAATGCAATATTTCCAAGGCCATAAAATAGAGCTTCCATTGCTATTTAACTTAATATTCTAAAGTTTTCTACACTAACAAAAAGCACCTCGCTATGTGGAAATTAATGATGATATCTGCCACAGGCCCACGATTTTATATGTATATCTCTGCTCATATTGTTGTTAAAATATAGCAGGGTGCAGATGGCGATGGCAGAACTGATATTATCTGACATAAATATATATTTGTCAGACGCATGTGCTATCTCGCTCTGTGCTCTATGAAATCGAGGGATAAACCACGGAGACTTTTAATCCAATCAGCAGAAATTTTTAGAGTTATTAATCTCTGGTAGAGAATCAAAAAACCCAAATATTTAAACAAGTTTGAAATCAGTATGGTGATATGTTCCAAAATGAATCCGATAACACTGGGTACAGCGCTGCTTTCCCAGAACTTAGTTTCTCAAAAGCACATACATGCAACAAACAGACACCCCAGACAAAAGTTGATTGTGGTCGAATGTCGCCACACCTGTCTTCTTACTCTGTCTTGGATAATACTGGGAAAGAGTCGCGGATAAAATGGAGAAAAGGCTCACGTCGAACCACGCGAGGGCTCCAAGCAGCACCACTTCCTGAGACACCCAGCACAGGGCCGGGCCCAGAGCGAGCGGTGCTTTGCCACTTCTCACCAGCCCTGTGTTCAACCTGGGCGCACAGCACTCCCTCCCGCCTGCAGAGGGGCAGGGACAGCACATCCGTCCCCCCCTTCCCTTACCTCTTTATTCTCTTTCTCCACAGGTGCCTTTCCTTGCATCTCCAAATACACAGGAGTCTTTCTCATTTAGAAAGCAAAAATCATCTCGCTTGACCTTTCCAACCCTATATATTCCTTCTCACAAATTTCCATATGACCTACTTAGCATTTCTTTCTGGATGAAGAAAGCTAGTGCCATGGAGTGGCATTGCTTGTTTCTGTTAATGTACTGGACACTGGGCAAGGGCGTGGGATGTCCACATTTATTAAAGGAGCGTGGCAGCCTACCGCACCACTTCCCATCCTGACTCTCTTCTTTGGGGAAGGCGACCCTTCTCCAGGCTTCTCACCACTGAGCTCCCACCCAAGCTACACGTCGTCGGCTGGGTCCCCATCCCTCAACCACGCTCAGCCTTGCGCAAGAGCACAATGGCAAATGCTGTAGGAAATCACTGCAGCGTTGCTTGTAGCAGTCGTGAAACGGCGGATACAGACCAAGAGAACTGCTACACATAAGCTATGGTACATGCTACCACAAACAGCATGCAACTGCTAAAAAAGCAAAAGTAAACCCCAAAAGATGGCAGTCCCTGTACACAGACGTGGAAAGAACCCTAAGACATATCTAAATGAAGAACTCAACAGGCAGAACTCACATAGACACATAGTATCTCCCAAGAGAAACTTCCTTCTCTCCAAAAATATTATATAGAGGTATATATGTACACACAGAGATACATGCCTGTACACAAACGTACTGAATAATGTACAAACACAGGTACGTTACTTTGTGAATGTGGAAAGGAGGGCGTCTGCCCAGTTGTGCGCTTTCTCTGTCTTTGAGAAAGCGCATGGGGGATTCACCCGATGTTGGGCTTGAGAACGAGCTGTAAGAGGGAAGGGACTGTAGGACTTCGTTAGAGACGGGCCGAAGCTTTGGCCTAGGGAACACAAGCTGGAACAGTGAGAATCAGGGGAAGGACTAGTGACTAAACAAGGCATGGGGGTGGGGGGGCAATGTCACTGAGAATTAGCTGGAAAGGCTCAGATAAAAAGTGGGGTGTGATAAATTCTCTAGAGCGGCGCATCCATCACAGTGAGCTCTCCATTCTCCACGTGTCTACACTTCCTATGTCTGGTACTCCCAGGTCAGGCCTCCTCCTGCTGGCTCAGCCTTCCTTGCTGCTCAGGCTGCCTTGATTCGAGTCTGGGTCCACCGCGGGCTACCTGTGTGGCACTGAAACGCTGCCGACACGGTTGTGCTTCCGCGACCTCATCTATAAAAGGGGGAGCACAGGGGTACGCCCACTAGAGTTTGTTGTCACCTGTATTATATGGAGTCGAGGACCATAAAACAGTTAAAATATGACAAAATACTCTGATTTCAGAGAGTAATATGGAAAAATATATACATCTGGATTTGATTCTTCTTAAGTTAATTTGTTCCTTCACCTTGAAACCTGGGCCTTCTACATTAATACTTTTAAGACCAAGTTAAATATTTACTATAACAAAGTTACAACTCATTAATGTTCATTACCAACCTATATTCCTCCTAGAAGTTATTCTAGAACAGTAAAACAAATTGGTCAAATTGTATCCACCCCGAAAGGAGGGGCAAGGTACTCTCATGGCTCCTTTAGACAATACTTCTTGATAAATGTTTCTAGTAGAACATTCATCAGTCACAAGAGGTTCTGTCTTCTGTGCTTACTTAACAACTACAATCTACTGTGTCTGTTTATTTATGATCTGTTACCTAACACACTGGAGAACAAATGAGACCTAATGATGTCAATATTCCCAAATCAAAAGACTATATATAACAGAAGAAAATAAAAATAAAAATTGGGAGTCAAGCTTTTCTGTATTCTTGTCCCACCTGTTACTTTTCTGTCCGTAGGCATTTGGATAAATTACTAACCTTCTCAACCTTCAGTTTTCTAACTTGCAAAATGGGTGGTATGGTACTATTTAATAGAATTATTATAAGGATTAAGTAACATTTTGTCTATTCAGTACCGACATACATGAGGCTTGAACGCTGGGCCCTCCCCACCCCCTTGCTTCCTGCCCCAGCACCGCAGGCAATGTGAGGTTCAATGCCAAGGGAAGCTTCAGAAGCTGCACCCATAACCCAGCAGCTCCCCAGTCTCTCCATCGCTCTCTGCGTCCTTCCCCCGCCCCACGCTAGTTAATCACTTCCTCTTTCTCAATATCCCATTAAAACAGTCTTTTTCTCTTTAGTTTATGATTGATTATCTGGGGAAGGGCTGGTAATGCTCTGTGAGTCACGCTACGTATCGAATTGAGAACAAAACAGCATAAAGCAGTCCGAGGCAGTCAGAGTGGGCGCACAGATCAAATGCAGATCATCATTTAGCAGAAGCCAAAACACAGACCCCCACTAGAGAACCAGTTTCGCCCTCAACCTCTTCCTGAGTGAAGAATATATACTTATAATATACATATTGTAAAGTTGTCAAGCTATCCCATTGACAAGAAACTTTAACGTATCAATGTTCTGAGTCTCCATGGTCTGTGGCCCTAAGGGTTACTTGCAGTAAAACAGAGATTAGATTCTCCGCACCTGAAAGTTCGATTTTGTGTAAAATAATACAGATGCAGGAGAGTGGTAAGGCCATGTGGCTCGTCCACTGAAGCAGGGACTGGAAAAGAAAAGGCGGGGCAGGGGCAGGAAGGCTCGCTTCCGTGCCATGCCTCTCTGTGACTTCGTGGGTTCCATGAAGAAGTCCGGTCCCTTTCTCTACCTGCTCCCACTTGGGTCAGCCTTGTGCCTCACTTGGACCAATAAAATGGAATGGATTATGTTATGAAAGTTCCGAATCTAGGCCTCCAAAGGCCTTGTGTCCCCATTGTTGCCTGCCTGGAAACCAGACGGCACCAGGCAGAGAGCCATGAGCCAGCCTTCTTGGCAATTACAGGTTAAGAGGGAGAGAGGGCAGCCCGGCCACCAGCGGAACGTGAGAGTGACCGCCTTTGGTCACTCAGGCTATTACTGCTCCGCTGGCATGCCTGCCCTGCATTCACCTGAGTGACGTCAGGTAAAACCCGAAAAAGGCCACCCAGCCGATCCCAGCTGACATTTCTGATCAAGAGCACATAAAATAATTATTTTAAGCCCCTAAGGTTTTTGATTCTGGAACACAGCGGCATATCTTACTAATTCTCAACAGAGCTCTTCAGAAGCTTAATAATAACAGCTCAATATATATGATTAGAAATTGCAACCTTGGGGCCCAACAAAAGCCAGGATATATGAGAATGAGTTAGCTGCTTCTCCACTGATTCATTAGCCACACACACCTTCCACTTCCGCCGGACGTGTTTGGAACTTCACTTCTCAGATGGATGCTTGGACCAGGAGAGCTAGCAAAAAACACCACGAGTACCCTCTTCAGTCCCTCTGAGATCTTTTCTCCTTGTTTCACAGAATTGGGTATATTCTCGTTTTCAACAATTCCATATTGGCATAACATCGTGGGCATTTTGTTTTCCAGATCCTTCTTTTGAAGATGTTTCTTGAAAAACAAGATGCAAAGAAGTCCAAAATTGTTGCCTAAATATCCAGGTTCATTGAACTTCAGCCTACCTCTTCACTTTCATTAGGAAAACGATGAATTCTGAGCTAAAGAAGATACTTTGGACCCCTCTAATCCTAGACATCCACTTTGCCAGGAGGGAGTAAAATAGTCTAAGCTTTTCGGGTGCGGGAAAATCCAGGCTCCTTGTCTCTCAAATTGGTTTTCTTCTAATAAACTTCAAATCGGTATGATCCAGGGTATTTTATGTTTGAATAGACCTATTTCACATGCAGTTCCAGCTAAATGTTTTGAGTCATTTCCTTGGTGCAATAGAAATTGAGACTAAACAACTACACATTTTACTGATACCACTATCCGAGACACATATCACTCGGTGGCTTAGAGACCAGTCTTCATACACAGTCACGAAAGGTTGTTTCTTAGTGGCTGCACATTTATCGTCACACGGAATCGCCAGCACAACCACACAGCCGTGGCCACGGCTCCCCCAGCCGCCGTCGTGTGGGGTGCTTTGTTACCCAGCAATAGATCACTGAATACACGCACCAAGAAAGAGAAGAATGTTGACAGGAAAGAAGGTCTTCTACGTTCAAGTCCCAGCTGCACCTTAGAATCGCCACGGGAGACTGGACGACCTCATAACCTCTCCAGACCGCAATTTCCTCTTGCACAGACTGATGTCATTGCACAATCTTTTAAGTCACCTCACCTATAAAGTTTATGCTTCTAAGTGACTACAGCTGCCAGCGATCGTACATCTACGTTCATTGACACTGGTTTCAGAACACCGCTGGTAACTGTCACAAAGCCCCTCTTCTCTCCACTGAGGGACGATGGCTTCATCTGCCACCTGTCTGAGAACCGTGCCTACGGGAAGTCTACGGGACAGACTGCCCTTTTACAAGCTGACTAAATACACGATGATCGGGTTCTGGCTTGTACGTACAAACCTAACACCAAAGATGAACGTGCAGAGCCTAGTATGGTGCCCTGTCTCAGAGCGAAATCATGTCCCTTAGCCATGGCCATGAACTCTAACTAGAGGAAGCTGCGGAAATACAGCAACGGTGGGATAAAAATGCTGCCCCAAGCTTTCAGAGTTCCCGTTTGCTAAGGTCCACATATCGTTTCAGGTAGAAAAAACTAAAAATGATATGTTGCGTATTATCCAAAATTCAAATTCAACTGTAAACATCCTTGAATCTGCTTATTTTATAGCTGGTTGAACATTCATCAGAGGGTTGAGTCTAAGCATTTCTTAATAGAAGACAAAACATTTGTCATTGGTCTCAGGAAAGTGCCCTCTGCCGGGAGTCACATACCCGGAGCTGAGTCTGCGGTCTGCCTCTGCTGTGTGACCCGGGGCAAACCACGAGCCTCTCTGAGTCGCCTTTTCCTGCCCTATAGAAGTGTGAAGACGAGACCTGCCCCGACTACCTCACAAGGATATGTGGGGGGGGTTCTGTCAGAGGGTGCAACGGGAAGTCTCCCAAAAGCCCTACTGCCCATATCCGGAAAGGGAAGAGCGAGGGGCTGCCCAATTCTCAAACCAGAGCCCTGCCTCAAAGTCTGCTGCATGTCCATCAAGCTGGGAGATTCAGGGGGGAAATGATTAACATTAGATGGAGACTGTGTTTTCTTGTTTACAGCCATTTTCTTTCACCACAGTTGATCTTTTTCCATCTTCATCTTTCTGGCCCTTTAGTCTTTGTACCACGGGGCCTTCTCACCCCTCTGTTCTGCAGACAGCAAACTTTCCCGGAGCCCTTCCCACCACCCCGTCCCGTGAACACAGCCCGGACCCAGCACCTGGTCCCACGGGAGCCCCTCCCAAGGGGATGTCATACAAACAGCAAGTCACTGCAAGGCAGTGACAACTAGTCCTAATGAAACTGGGGCCAGGATGCTCGGGGAGTGGAGAAGAACTCTCTTTTCCAAGGGGCCGAGTTAGAGACAGAACCGGCTCCCGGGGGAAGTGGCACTTATTTGAACTGCATTGGGAAAGATGAGGAGCGTTTTCCTAGGCAGACAAGGGGCATCTGAGGTAAATCAGAAGATCACAGCATATGCCAAGAGCTGCAATTAATTAAGATAAAAACAATAATTTTGGAGAGCTAACATCTCTCAAGCATTTGTTACGTGCTAAGGAAATAGCTTAGACTCTATATTTTAAAGAAAATGAAACAGCTTTTTTTTTTTCAATACTATTTAGAGCATTTCACATGCCAAACATTCAGTTCCTGATTTCTTTTTATTTACATAAACTTATGGCAAATTAATGCCTCTAATTAGAGCCGCAGTCCCAGGATGCCCCCCACCCCCGCCCCACAAAAAACGCACCTCGAGGCCAAGCATTTCATGGTTTTTAAAATGTCCTCTTTAGTTCAATGCAAAAGAGAGGATCATTAACGATTCATTATTAACCAATAGAGATCGTATTCATTTAACAGTAACACATTTGAGGAGTCTGGTCTTTCTGTGTAGAAGGTGTTTAATCTTTAAAAAACTGGAAAAAAAATGCTAGCTACTGAAACCATTATCAATTTAGCCCGATCTTTGTCTGACACCAGTGAAAGGCTGTTATTTATCACACCGAGTGTGTATTATAATCTTCTGTTGGGAGTAAAAGATCAAAGATTACCTTGCATCCCACGGAATTATGATGCCATAACATTTTACCTTGTTGCCGCTGATATCAGTCACTGGTGACAGGGAGCCGCACAGCAGATTTTCCTGTCAATATCCCCGACACGCTCCCACCTCTGAAATACAGCCACCAACGCGTGTGCGCTCGGGTTGTGCAAGCGGGAAGCCTGGCAGACACCAGAGGCGGCCTGCTCCCGTGCCCCAGGTGGCTGCACACCACGTTGGTCTCTGAGCACCCCGCTACAGAGTCTGTGCCTCGAACCTCATCAAAGGAAAAGCCGGGGGCAATGAGAGAGAGACTGGATGCAGAATAATGGTAAAAGTGGCAACACCTTTGATCCAAGATGAGGGCAAAGCCCCTCCTGGTGTTACTCTCTGGGGATGCGTATGTTCCTCCTCTCTCCTCAGAGCCAATCCCGGACCCTGACCGAGATCACCCATCTCCTAAGCAAACCCATCTTCCTGGGGAGGGTTGCCGCCTCTTTCTTGTGCTACCTCCAGTCACCCCACGGGCTTCCACCCAGTGGGGAACCCAGGCCAACTTGTCCCCCTCCTTGTGGATCTGTGACTGCCCAGGGCTCTTCCCCCCTTCTCACCACGTTGGAGGCTTTGCTTTTTGGAGAACGAGAGATCGGGCCCTTGAGGTTTTGCAATGCGCAGTGCACTGGACATGATCGAATACCAAGGTATATACAAAAAAACGGGAGCTGTGAAACCTTTGTGCACCTTCACCTGGGTGACAGCACGGTTCCTGTCAAACACTAAAGTCATGTCTTTGTCATACCTGCTTGTTTCTTCAGATTTCCTTAAATGATGTAACAGAATGAAAAGGGTGTTATTATAAATCCAAAACGGTAACTGTTCTAAGGACTAAGTGGATACTAACGCAACTGGCAGCTGGAAATTGTTATATTGTTTACATTAAAAACAACCAGTTGTCTACTCTGTGAATCCTAAAACGATGTGCCTGAAAATTGTTTTTTCTCTTTTTTCCTGTGTCGAGATTATCATACACTACACCATGGACAATACAGCAAAACCTTCCCAAACTTGCAAAATTATTGGCTCGGGACATTCATTTTTATGTAAACTATATGCATATTCATATAAAACAGTTTTTAAAAATGTATCAGATATAATTAGCATGTTTATGAATCTATTTGCTCTGCTATTAAGTAACAAATTTGTAGTAACCATGGCAACTGCAACATCGCAGGCACAAGTTCTATTTTTGTAATATGAGTACTTTTCTTAAAGCAACACTCCTGGCTCAGGCTCTGCGTTTTTAAAATACTAAAAAGAAGAGTTTTCAAAACTTCATTTCAATTCTCATTTTATAAGGGCACCTTTTATATTTTCAGTTTATTTTAAATTATTTTAAAGCTGCTTCTTTTTGTTATGTGGTATGTTGTGTATGTCTGCATATATATGTTTGCCAACAATAATATTTAAGTATAGAGGGAAAACATGGAATATCAGGGGCATGTTAACACATGTGATTATAAGATTATTAACTTTTTAAGTTCCATTCCAATTGAAATAGTAAAATTATATTAAATTTTCAAAAATTTAAAATATAAATGAAAGTTACATATGGGTTTCCCATTTGATTTTTACACAAATTTTCTTCTTCCATTTTAATCATTATATTGTCTCAAAATCTAAGCAGTAACGTTTTTTTCCACGGTCAGTTTGAAGAGATGTTTTGGTTAATAATTTTGTTCAAACAACTTAATTGAACTTGTTTTCATCATCTAATTAACTGAGATGGCACCCGGGGCACTTTATGTAACCTCCCCGAACCTTAGAAAACAGAGATGATGACGACAACAACGTTACAAGATAGTTGAGAAGGTAAAATCTGAAAAGGCCAGTGTGGTGAATCTCCTCTCTTGTTCTCTTAAAACTACAGCTCTCTACTCAGACGTATTTTGCCACCAAAATCGAGTCTAACCCTGAAATGGACCACCTCAAACCCTGCAGAGGCCCCCCCACCATGTGTTCTCAGCGGGGGTGGGATGGGCTTCTGGAGACCAGCCTGCGAGAAGGAGCCCTGTCAGGTCAGCTCTTCTCATTCACAGAAGCACACCCGGCTGGGCTTTGAGCCCCAGACCAACCTCTCACTGTGCCTCCTGTCCCTCGACTCTGTGTGGGAAGAACGGTATCTCTATCCTTGGGTTGTTACAAGCATAGATAGAAAATAAAGCAGCCATCGTACTCTGTGATACAGTATTTGTCCATCAAAACAATTCACTTACTCCCCATCCTTCATTTTAAAGTTGTGGAGACTTGGGGAAGCACAGAGACGGCTGAAGAGGAACTAAGAGGTTCAGATGAGTTGAGTTGGTCCCTTTTTAGCTATTTGCTCTGAAAAAGAGATAAGAGTGGAAGGGAATTTCTCCAGACAGCCTGGTGGGGTGAGGACTTGGGGGGCTTGGAGAAGAGCGGCCCCAGCCTGGGCCAAAAAGGTGGTGCTGTCATCCAGGTGGACAGGCCTTGCTTGCCCAGATACAAGGAACCAGGTCAGCGTCTGACTGGGAGGGGGGCGGTGACGGCAACCCCTGAAGGTGGCCAGTGAGAAGGACCAGGCCTGCCAGGGAGCGGGGAAGCCGGGAAAGACAGAGAGCATCTGTAATCCATTGTTGTCCCCATCCACCTACTCAATTAAAAGAAGTAACTACCCTGGGGATCGCTTCGTCAACTGTACACATAGAGTTGTCTGACCACTAGACTAACACAAAATAATACTGAACGTCCACCATGAATGAAAAATAAAATTAAAGCACGTTCAGCCCCTTTCCAGCACTTCCTGTCCTCTGTTTTCTTCACAGTACTTATCAGACTGGAGCATGCTACCCAATTTATTTATTGTCCCAGTGCCTGCCTCCACCTGCTAGGACGCGCACCCCAGAGACCTGTGGCTCTCTCTGCACCGCTGCAGCCTCTGTGCCTGCCAGACACTCAGAAAATCCCTGCGGAGCGAGTCAAGACCGCCGCGGTACCTGGCCCACTGTAGGCGTGCAACAAAGATTATGGGTCGCTACTGCTATGCCTTTTCATTTTATTCATTTTTTGCTCGGATTGTCTAAAATTAGGGTCTCCCTGAAGCTACTTATAATGTGAGTAATGATGATCTGCTCTATCCTCTTTAGGAAAAAACCTGATTTGGGCTAGATCAATCACTAAAAAAAACATTTAAGCATAAATACAACCCTAATCTTCCAAAAGACTATAATCTCTGGCAGACAGGCCGCAAATGAATCCATTAGATTTGGTCAACCAGTTCAGTTGTTAAACAATTACACCCAATTATCCAAATCTGATGATGGTTTTCTAGGATGAGTCTAATATTTATCTCCGTTTGTGGATTTCATACACATTTTTATCTCTTTAAGACTTGGTCTTTGTTCATAAGAATAAATAATGTGAAGAGTCTATCCCTTTGGCTGTATAATCCCCAGGCTGAGCCGCTTCCTCCAGAGTAGGTACACATCTTAACAGATTTCTTATCATTTAGAAACTTCAGGAGAAAAGTAATGACGATGGTAAGTGTGATTAAGTCTAATTACCTCAGCCATTGCAGCAGACATAAATTCTCTCTAGTCAAAGTCGACGTTTGTCCAGCTGGCCCACCTAGCCTCATTTTCTGTGTGTTTCAGAGACACTGGAATAGGGGTGATTCGCTGAGCAATAACGTGGCTAGTGATATCTTCCTCGTGACAGAAGAGACAGCTGTGAAAATAGGGAAGGAGTGCAGCCGGTGGCCCCCGTGGAACTGGAAGCGCAGTCGTGGGGCAAGACCGCATTGTCAGGGCGGGGAGACAAGCTGGCCGTGAACCAGCGGGCTGTCCTTCTGCAGACTCCTCACAGGAAATTTAGAAAGCACATTTCTACTCTAGTTTTCTACATCAAGGACGGCAGGGAAGACCCAGGGGTGTACAGAACTGGGGAGATCTCAGGGGTCTCCACAGAGCTGTGCGCGGGCCAGAAAGCGTGCTCCGCAACGGCTGGAATGGATGCTGTTTAGTTGTGCTCAACAGCCACTGGCTCCAGTGAAAATATTTCCAAAGCATCATGTCTTCATTTAATGTTTATTCATACCTTCTAGGGAAAAGACGCTGGTAATGTTGAATTAGAAAATAACAACTAGCTATTTCAAAAATAACGTCCATGAACAAATAGCCGGAGTGCACAGAACCCCATAGAGAGAGAGGCTTCAACTCCATCTCGTGCCGTCAAGAGCCTGTTCCCCCGAATTTCTGGGACCGAGGCTTAGCCCAGGCTGCTCCCTCTACCCCCTGTGCTCCCTTCTCCCTTGCTTGCAGATGTGGCCTTAAGACATTTCCTCCCCCAAAGAACGTGAGCAGCGGTAGTTACTACTTCCACACTGGTCCATAAAGCTCCCCAAACACCGCTGCCACCCGCTCTGCGGCACGGGTGGGGGGGGGGGTAGGGGGGAGGACAGTCCCAGACAGCAGGCCCTTCAGTGGGCATCCTGGCGGTCAACCTGGGCCCTGAATGACAGTCACTCATTGAACAATTTGTATCGAACGCTTCGTATGTGCTAGGCACTCCATGGTTCTAATCGTTTATAAAATTGGATATCTTAATTAATCAGAATGACTAAAACATGATTTCAATAAACTGAATCATGTCAACATTTATATGAAACTACTGAACAAGGAAAGTAAAAATGTGAATCAAAATATGTCCGCTTGTATTCTCCTTAATGAAACTACAATAGAGAAGAAGGAAACTCAGTGAGGTGGCCTCACACAAGGGTATAGATTTTTAAATAAATCATAATTTATAAACTTAAAAACAGAAAGGAATAAAAAATTATAAAGATAGGAAGTGAGAATTTACCACTTCAGAAAGAAATTCTGTTTTTAAAAAACAAAAGTCATCTTAGAAAGAAAAACTAAGTTACAAGATGCTTGAGGGAGAATAGATTCAACAATGAAACTGGATTGTGAAGGATATTGAAGAAATGCAAGCATAGAGCATCGATGAAAACAAAAAAAAGGCAGAAAGAAAGATGAAATGCGATTTACATGGAAAACAGACACAGAACATCTAATGTAGAAACAATGCGATCCCCTGAAAAATAAAAACAAAACAACAATGAAATATAAGTAACGCACACAATTAGTGCTCACTTTGGCAGCACATATACTAAAATTGAAACGATATGGAGAAGATTAGTATGGCCCCTGCGCAAGGATGACACGCAAATTCGTGAAGTGTCCCATATGTTTCAATGGGCAGGGGGGAGTGGGGAGGGGACAGTGAGGACAGGGGATTACAGGAACTACTTTAAAGGACACATGGACCAAATAAAGGGGGAGGGTGGAGGTGGGGGAGGGAGGGGGAGAAAAGGCACACAACTGTAACTGAATAACAATTAAAAAAAAGAAAGATGAAAAAGAAAAAAAATAAGTAACGTACACAATTATAATCAAAGAGAAAATTCTGGAGATAAAAAAGACCTGGCTCCCATATTAAAAAGACCTACTATGCACCTAAGAAAACTGCCCCACCAACAGCTTCTAATAAAACTAGTATGTTTACGACTTTAGACACTAAAGGTGAACGAAAATCCAGAACAGAGGAAACACGCACACACCTTCCTATCTCCATCAATCTACACAGGAAGAGAAACAGATAAGCGGATAAAGAACATATTTTACAATGTTAGTAACTGAGAAACCACGGAGAGGATATATGAGTGTCCACTGACTTGTTCTTGCAAATTCTCAAACACTGTATGTTCTCACCTATAAACGGAACCTAATCAACAAAACAAACAAGCGAGTAAAATATAACCAGAGACATTGAAATAAAGAACAAACTGACAGTAACCAGAGGGGGATGGGGAGAGGGGATAATGGGGGAAAACTGGGGAAGGGCCATCAAGGAACATGTATAAAGGACCCATGGACAAAGCCAAAGGGTATAGGTTCAAGGGTGGGAGGTGGGGATGGGTGGGGTGGGGGGTGGGGTGTGGTGGGATGAAAACGGAGACAACTGAACTTGAACAACAATAAAAAAGAGAATTTTTCTCTTTTTATTCTTTTAAATAAAAAGAAAAAATCATCACCAGTAAGAACAAACAAAAACAGATAGTGAACAATTTTTATGTAAATAATTTCCTAATTTCCTACCTAATGTTATTATTTTAATGGTTATATAATATTCTTTGTAAAAACTGTTTCATTTTTAACCAATAACCTTTGTTTGAAACTTAGGATATTTTTTAATTGCTGCAAATCTTCAAGTTTTCCACATAGATTAATTGTTTTTAGAAACCAAATGAAACCAAAAAGGAAAGACTAGCAAGAAAGTAGTGAGACTGACTTTTAAAACAATTCCGCAGGAAAGGATCTCCAAAAATGTGTTAACAATGTCAAGATGAACAGAATATAATCATCTTGAAAGATAAAATTATATTTTTGTCAAATTTCAGTTTGTTTAAAATTTTTTAAAATAAAAATAACAAAAAACAAAAAGAGAAAACTTACTACTTTAAACTCCAAAAACAAAATAACATGGTAGGTAGCATGACGGATGTGTCTCAAAACACGTCACCATTTGTTTTTTTCCTTTTTTGCTTTGCATGTAGTTCAGTGTGATCGGCTGGCCGATTGGTTGACTGGCCCGATATTTATTTGAAATCTACCATGGGAAGCAATGATTAAAAACTATATGATGCCTTCTTTTCTTCATGCAGCTTAGTTTTTAGGGGACAAGCGTGCACCTACTGGTTATCATATGGGTAACACAGGCACCTGCCTGTCATCCGTGATACAGTAACACAGGCGTGGACGTAGCAGCCATAAAACAGGTGGAGTGTGACAGAGGCCCCACGAGGAGCAGGACAGGGCAGGGCTATGTCACAGGGGGGACAACAGGATGGCTTCAAGCTCTTCGAAATGACAGGAGGAGTTCCACAGCTGCGGCGAGACTGGGGTCGTGCTTGAAGTGCAGGAGGTCTTTCCCGGAGCATCGCGGGAGAAAGTCTCACAGTCACACACACCCCAAAAAAGAACAGCGAAGACGAGGCTTCTGAGAATCCTTGGGTGACCGCAGGACTCAAGGTGGGGCAGCGAACGTCCATAAGCTCACGGAACATGCATTCAGGGAGCACTCAGAACAGTGAGCCTTGAGGGACATGCTCAGGGTTTTGAAGTGTGTCCTTGGCAAATAAGCACAGCTGAAGGCTTTGAGGCAGCGTGCCATGGTCACGTGACGGCCGGTGAGGGCGGGGCCTTGACCTTCCACCCTTGCTGTGCCCACTAATGTATCTCTCACACCTGTGGCAACACGGTTACAGCCTTCATTTCTGATAAAAAGCCATACATTTTCTCTTACTTTATACAATTGTCCCCAGTGGACACCCCACGGCTCTCCGGGCAGCCAAATGGCTGACGCTGTACAATAATAGAAGAATCAGCTATGGCACACTAAATACACAAATGACTAAAGGGATCAATTGTTTTCTAAATGGCCAAATGTCAGTATAACCTGGATTAATCACAGGGAGGGGGAAATGGCTCAGTTATTCTTTTTTTTTTTTTCCTTCTGAATGTCTGGATATAAAAGCAGTTCAGCCCAAAGGTTTTCCAGCCTCCTGAAGCATTCTTGGTGAGCCCAGCAGAGACACTCCCTTCTCGGGCTGCGCTGTCTCTCTGCCTCCCAGGGACGAAGGTGGTGCACTACATCAACAATCGAGACTTTATGGGAAGTAAATGTGATTTTCTGGGTCTTCTGGAAAGTATTGTACATTGAGTTGCTGTGTTTACATGATTTCAATTTGAAACCAACCTTTGAATGAATCTCCTTTGGCTGAATTGCTTTTAGTGGAGGCCTTGTTTGATTTAGGCAGAAAAAGAGAAAAGCCAGGCCCTGAAAAATAGAGACCCATTTCCTGCACACAAAAGTAGAGATGTTGCCCCACTTCTTGTGAGGACTGAGTGACAAGGTGCCACAAACACTGGACAGGGACCAGGGACACTTAGGTGAGAGAAGAGTTTGTTACATTCATTCATTCATTTACTCCTTCATTCAGTAAATATGTATTGAGCTTCCTGTGTGCCAAGCCCTGCCCTAGGTGTTGGGAAGAAGAACATGGCATTGACCTTGGGGAGAAAATCTAAGTTACTTGGACTGAGCCTTCTCAAAAAACTGCTGTGTTTGACCATCTGCAGCCATGGACTTGAAAGGCTCTGAGGACACTCGTGGGGAACGTGCAGGAGAGAGAGGATACTGTGATGGTAGTGAGAAACCAGGTGTGCTGGACGGCCCAGGCCTCACCTGCAGGCACCCAGACTAACTTATACTACTGGGAAAACCCACGAGGTGGGACCTACGACGGGCCCCCTCCTCATTTCCTACCCCGGAACTGTACGATTTCCAGCACATTCTCTGGCTTCAACATCCCACTCACACTTTCCAATGAACCACTGAGTGAATCAATGCACAAATGAGGCTGTTTCTTCAGAGCCTGACTTCCGCTCGTTTCCCAGCGACGCGAGTCAAACTCAAACTGTTTGCTGAGCACCTTCTCCCCAGAGTTTGTTTATGGGACCGGGACACAGACGTGGGGACAGAAAGTGGAAAGGACAGGACACTGAAGACACTCTTGGCCACTCTGCAGCTCTATTTTAGGTCGACCCGAACTGTGTACACTTGCACTTGACTTAGCCTAAGTTTTAGCCACAGTTCTTGCCTTAGACATACAATTTTGACGTGGTGTTAGAGAAGGCGTCGTCTGCTCATTATTGAGTGCTCTGCCTGGCACATACACCGTACACGTTTAGTAAATGAGACTTGTGAGTCAGCGCCTTGCCTGGGCTTGGAACCCGATTCTACATTTTACCTAGGTGGCTGACCTTGAAGGCGGCCTTGGTCCCCTCAGGGCACCTCCTCCCGGGGGTGCTGTAAGATGCACGGGGACACGTCACCTGTCCAGCATGATCCCTTGGCGCCTAGCAAGAATGACAGGAACACTGGTCCTTTCTGCAGGCTTCATGGAGGTAGTGCTTATTTTTTGAAAAATTCCCATTGATCTTTTTGGAACTTTCTACATAAAATGGGAGCACATTATTGAAGAGGTTATAAAATGAATCTAAAGGATTACATAGAACATCTATCACTTGTAAAAATTATTACACATTGGCTGGTTCTATGAAGAGTTAAATCAATGCTTTATCTTGCACGAACCCAGTGAAAATCCAGTGGCAGGAGGATTAATACGAAACTTAAAAAATTTTTTTTTCAGACAGAAAATCTACGTCTACAGTTCAGGTACATTTTCCACGTCTGTGAAAGTTCCAATCAATATTTCTGAAACTTGTCAGGTGGCATAGATTTTCTTCATAGTTGGAAAAATGTATCCAGTTAAGTTGTGAAATGTTTAAACAAGGAGGCCGAAGTTGTGCTGGTATAATAGCAAATAACATCTTAAAACCTTGTCAAATCCCCCATCTTCAGTCTCATCTGAATCTAGGAAATAAGTTTAGGTTATTGTCAGTCGTCTTTGAGGGAACTCAGCATTCACATTCTCGTCCTTTGCTGGAAATCAAGAAAGGACGTTTTGTTTTTATGCGTGAAGGCTTATTTCAATCAACAGTGAGCATCACGCTGCTAATATTTTTATAAACACCTACTTAAAATATAAGGCTCTGCACTTGCACATTGTACTTTGAAAGCAAGAGGGTAGTTTATTCCTTGGAGCCGAGGCTCATCGCACTTGAAGGTCGCCTGCCCTCTCCTCCACCCGAGTCCACGCCGAGCTTCTGCTCCTCCAAGCAATTTCCTACACAAGGAGCATCCCTTCAGCACGCTATCCACCTGAACCTTAAAACTGCATACTGACAGTAAAAATAATCCCTCAACTTAAAAAAAAAAAAAGGAAGGAAAGGAAAAAACTATGGTGATGTCGTAATATCAAGGGAAGACCTCATCTCACCCCGGATTTCATTTAACTTGATTCCGAGGTCCCTCCCAGGCCAGAAAGCATTTCTCCTTTGGCAATATTCTAAGCAAATGACTTTATTGCAATTATATAAACCACAAATAAACAGAAATGAAAGAGATTAACGAGCACTGGTACAACTGAGTGACAGTCATTAATGACAATTTTGCTTTATTGAAAAACCTCTCTCTGACTTTTGTTCCATTAAGACTGTATCCTAATTATCTCTGTTTCATTCTGCCATTATTTTCTTGGAAATAGTACTGACGGATGAGTTTTAAATCGTCCTCTCACAAGTGAGGCCGAGTACAATCAAGACAGGGGTTCCCGAGTACCCAGCGTGTGGGGGCCCACCGCACCGGACCACGTTCCCTGCACCGTCTGGGAAATCAGACTCCAGCCACACGCATGGCTCCCTCATAGGGGACAGAGGGCAAAACTGGATGTCGGAGTTCACATTCATATGATAATTAGAAGGGACATTTATTTCAAGATGTGGAGGGCTTGACAGGAAGAAAATGACAGAAAAGCCGTTCCACGGTGAATTATAAATGTCAAATTATTGGTGTGCATGTAAAAAACTAGCGCGCGGCCGTTAGCAACCGGGCTCCACGTTCACGTGCACTGTTTCTGCCTTCATCAGCGTCTCAGATGCCTCTTAGGGGTCGCCGCGGGCTGGCAGGTTCCCAGTGGAAGATCACAGGACATGCATCAGATCAGTGTCCAAAGCTTTCCAGGTTCCGGACACGCTGATGAAGGCCCACAGTTTACGTGGGAGTAAGTGCCTTAGCTGGGAGAGGCTGCTTGGTTATTAGAAGTCACTTAGGGAGTGTAGTCTAGCATGCGATACCATCTTCGCTGCGGAATGCAAAGTGCGGGGCGGAGCGGGGGGCGGCGTGTGTGGTCGCACGATGCTGTCGGCGTGGGCAGGATGAGCCCTGCGAAGGACGTTAACTCCGTTTTGATGTGCAAGAACATGTGTTTAATTTGCAAGATGCTTTGTGTAATTAAAAGGTAAATACCGTTTCGGATGCCTCTTGCAGACAAATTCCGAGCAGCCACAACACCTAAGGTGTGCTCAAGTTGCCCGCAGAATTTCTTGGATGCCTCTGATCGATTAAAAGGGTATACAGCTGGGGAAAAATAATTCTTTTTTTTTCCATGTGTTTTCAAATAGGAATGGCTTTATTTTCTATGGACAGATGATTCCTAGAGTTTAATGCCTAGTTAAGTGTGGTGGAAAAGACATAAAAACTGTATTATTATATACCTAGTGAAGAAAAAATAAACCTGAAGGCTAAAAATTTCTCTAGCCACTTAAGCTCCATCTCAAATGAGGTGTTTTTTTCCCCCTGCCTTCTGTCTCTCCCTCTTCCCCTCCCTCGGCCCTCCCTTCTTTCTGCAGAGGGTTGATTCCAGAAGCAGCGTGATCACCAAGCCCTGTCCCCCCTCCAGAGAGAGAACCTTAGCCGCATCACTTGAAGTTCCAACAAATTTGTTCCAGAAGCTCGCTCGGACCTTAAAGCAGAACAAAAGGATGAGTCTCAGGTTTTCCTTTACTTAAGATTTGCTACTTTTGTCAGCAATCATGGAAGGGAATACGGTATTGCATCTTCAGCTGGCCTGAGGGCCCGAAAAAGTTGAAGGAGATTCAGACTTCTGTACTTTGAACTTCGTATCTCAGTAATACAGGTGGTACAAATAACAGTCCAACCACTTTTCTGCAATCCGACACTCCGTGTCCTGGTAGTGTGGGTAGGGCTGGGAGGCAGGAAATAGAGGAGTGATTCTCCCACGGATCCGACCTAATCATTTCCCGCCAACCCCCAGCATGCAGCCAACATGAAAGAGAAATTCTGCAGGAATACCTCAACGATGCACCGCGGAGTGAAGTGGATCTGGAAGGCCCCCACTACGGAACAGCGGCCCAATAATTCATTTCAGCCAGTGCCACCTAGCACGTGACCGACACATGAGGATGGAAATGTGAAACAAATTACTATATCATTACATTGTCAACTAATACTATATGATACTATTGCATTGTATAACTACACTGTAACTATTATATTCTGCTGTTGCTCTATTGGACGTTGAGTTAATCATAAAAACCAATTACACGTGTAATGGGCCCTGAGGCTTCTGCCTCCAGCTCTCAGGCCAGTGCTCCCCCAGCCCTGTGGTCCATCCCCAGGACAATCTAATACACATTTGAAGATGTGTCATTTGCAAACACGTCTTTTCCTCCGTGATCTCTTTAGTACTTCTTTCCCCTGGCGCCGGCGCAAGTCTGTGTTTTCTCACAGGCCTGCCATCCCAAACCACAGGTTCTCGGAGAGAGGAGTCCCTGATCCACCAGCGGATCGTCTGCGAGGACCCCAAATCCCTGGCCCGGGGGGTGCTGTGCCCGTGCACATGCTTCCCATCAGCAAGGCTATCCCTTGGCACTAAGGGTTTCTCAAACCTCCTTGCGAGGAAATGTGGAAGAATGAGCATGTTTTTGTCCACCTTGCACAGTGTAACACATTAACTATATCTTTTAAGGAACATGTCTTTATAATCATTGTTAAGACTGTCATTTAATTTTGTCCACCATTAGTTTCAACAAGTTATGGGCTTTTTTTTAAAAATCTGAAACATTTTATTTTTTCCTTTTGTTGAATTCCTAAGGCCAAGTTCATGAGGATAATTAGTTGCTGAATGAGTACATGAATCTCTGAAAACCCAATAAGGAATGTGATGCTATAAGCGTGAACTTGCCTTAGAGTCTAATACCGAAAATGGGTTCCAATTCTCCTTCTCCCCCTTTCTAAAGGGGTGTCCTTGAGAAATGACGGCCTTGGGACATCAATTTAGCCACCAATAAAAGGATGGCACTTGATAATTTTCAAAAAGCCTGAAGTCTAAAACTTACAAAATTTGTGAGTGTGTCTATGGTACAAATGCGCAGAGACAAGCCCGCCTCGTTATATAACCTAACAGTTCCGAAGCGATATTGTTACCGGGGCTCTAATGAGAGGTGGAAGGGAGAACATCCCTGACTGGACATTAACAATCATATTCAACTAAAACCAAACCTTTGGAAAAATCACAGATGCCCACAGGACAGGAGGCCATGTGGCCAACTAAACTGCAGCTCAGGACTGAGACGCGGGCTGCGGTCCAGTCGGTGACTCAAGGCAGTTCTGGCTTTTTCTGATAGGTTCAGCCCCCTGAAGCCGAGGCACCCTAACACCACATTATGATGCACTCTCCGTCCCCGAGCTAACCCCACAACGCAGAGTAAACCAGTTCCACACCCTATCCTTCAGGGCCTTGTGAGTGTGCATTACAAAGTGGGTGCCAGTCAAAGACCTCCTGCCAATTCATACGTATTTTTTGGTCATTAAAGTGGTCCCTCCAGAGACGTGTGTTGGTATTTGTGCCATAACCGTTCACAGAGCAGAGAAGTTCAATGTTAATGGAGATGAAAAGTACCCACACCTGTGAATGTCAAACTTCTTTTTTTCCTTTTTGAACAAAAGCTAGCAGGAATGTCAGGTGGAATGACTTCCTTTGGGTAGGAAAGATGGGCCTTCGGAGGAGGAGACTAAAATCGCACTGAGACAGGCCTTTCTGATATCTTTTTAACTGCTTTCCTTCCGTTTCCAGCAAAGCCGATGCAGTTATTTTAGTCTTTTGCCATTTTTATGTCATTTAATTCACCGCTGAGAATAGCACCCTTTCTACATTTGCATCTTTCAGTAGAAAAGGTACTCACAATTAAGGTGAAAGAAAGCTTCTTCACTTCTTCACTGAGAAATGCAGGCTCTGGGCTGTTAATGACTTACTGTCTAGCATTCTGAGAAGAATCAAGACTCTTTCTGGGCTTGGGCAGTGTGGTTAAGTGGACTGGAGAGAGGAGCGGGAATGAGAAAATCTGATTTTAAGGCCTGGCGATGCACCTCACTATGGCCGCTAAAGGGATTCATTCTCTGTTGTCTCACCTGGGAAACAGGGATAGGGAACTGATAACAAGCAATTTTCAGGACAAATACTTCCACTGTATCAAAGGTTTTATTTTGAGAGAAAAAAGAAATATATCTTCTCTCTCTTCTAGGAAGGCTAAATAGAACTCAAACCTAAAATATCAGTTTATTACCAGCCTGACTTCAACATAATAAGCATGATTTCTCAAGATGGATCTTATGCCTGCACTCAGCTCCTGAGTCCGCCGAGGGCCACCTGTTGTCAGCTTGGTCCCCTAAATAAGCCTTTCCAAGCCTTAGTCTCCTGTTCTCTCCGGGACAGCGAAAACCCTTCTGTTTCCCTGCCCAGAAGAGTGTGTGACGGAGGCAGGCGCAAACAGTACTCATCCTTTCCCGAACCTGGACTTACTATTTGCCTAAACTTATGAAAACATTGGAAACCATGCTGCTTCTCGGAAGACGGGAAACATCCAGAGGCACCAGCCACGAGGGAAAGTCACAACAGTTAGATGTTATGCCCATCTCCACCTCGAGGCTGCCTGCGTGGAAACATTGCGATTGCTAACAACCTTCTACTTAGGCACAGATGAACCTGCCCCTCAAAGCACACAGCCAATTTCAAGGTTGCACTAATTTCAAAATGCCATGCGGAACCCAGGCACGAAGGACCCAGATAAACCAAACAATCCCTTCGCGGGTTTGCAGGGAGGAATGGGCGCAGGACCCAGGAGACTCCCCCCAACCCCACCCCACTCCCCGGAAACGGCATCGCTGCAAGTGGGTGAGAACTTTTCTGTCCCTGTGGGGACTTGGGACTGGAAGTGGGTCTCCTGTCCAGTATGGGAGGGAGGTTCAAAGGAAGGGGCATCTTTCTCCCTCTGGCGTCCCTTCCGATCCGCAGAATCCCTGCTGTTGCTGACCACCTGGAACACGAGTAAACATTTCCTGCAACAGCTAATGAAATTGTCCGGTCACACACGCACATCAGTCCCCTCTTCCGGACTGGTAAGTGTGGCTGTGGTTCAGTGGGGCGTGTGTGTGAAATCAATGTTTGCAAAACGTGCTTTCAAACTCAGTCGTGATTTCTTTTTCGGGGGGGGGGGGCTCTTTGTCTCCCCCGACCTCCGCCCAGAGGAGGGTCAGAGACGGGCGCGAGGGAGGCTGGACTCTCACTTACCTTTGAGATGCAGACGAGGTGAGAATGGATGGGGGCGGGTTTGGGATGCTCTATCAGTTCTCTGGTCCCAGCGCCGGGGGGCGCGGAGGTCGGGCCGAGCCAGGGCGGGGTCCGGCCAGAGCGGGGCCGCGCCCGCGGCAAAGAGGGGACCGAGGGGACGGGAGCGGGTCGTCGCGCCGCTGCGTGCGGCCGGGAGGGGGCGCCTTCGCCCTGCTCGTCGCCGCGCGGCTCCTGCGGAGCGGGCTCCGCCGCCGCGGCCGGGGACCCGGAGGGCGGGACGTCTGCAGACGCGGGAGAACCTCCCGGCGGGGTCACGGCAGCGCGCCCAGCCCGCGCCTGCCTGCAGCTGCTTCAGCCTGGACACGTGCTGGGGCAGTAGCGCGTTGCCAGGAACCGGGTGCAAGCCTCCGCCTCGCTCCGTCCCGAGTCCAGAATCGCCTTGGGCCCCGGGCAGCCTGCCTGGCTGAGCGTGAGGGGCGGGCCGAGGGCCCAGGACGCGGGCGCACCTTGCGCTCCTGGGGCGGCCACGCCGGGCCGACGGGGCCCAGGGTAGAAGTCAGTGTCGTTGTCCTGGGCACCCGCTTCCACCTGGGCTTTGCTCCCTTTGCTGCACCTGACATCCAGGTCGGGGCTTAGCGCAGGCCCGCGCTGACTGCCGCCGCGGGAACCGCCACGCGCGTGGCTAACGCGGTGCTGGGTGTCCGAGCACAGCGAGCCGGACGGCCTCCCTGCCTCCTCGTGGCGCCCTCACTCGCCCCACGAGACTTTGCCGGAGGTCCGCCCGCGAGAACTGCCCCTGAGGTCTCGGGTCCCTCTGCAAACCACGCGAGGCCCGGGACCGGCCTGCCTGCTTAGGCCTAGGGGAGGGAGACAGGTGTCTCTCCATGGGAGCTCTCCCAGCTAAATGGTCTACACCTGCGTTTACAGTGCTGCTGGCCTTGAATCTGTGTGAAGTCGCTGCTCTGACACAGTCCCCCCAACCCCCGCCCTCACCCATGCACGGAGCCCCCCCCCCCAACTCCATCAGCATTTGAAAACCTCTGGAAACACGTGCTTTGGGGATGAACCTGCACGCAGGCGACCTGCCAAGTGAAAACTGAGTTGAGTCATAGAATGCATGTGAATAAGAGAGCCTGGTATTTAGCTTCTGAGGATAAGACTGTCTAATGACCCAGGATGCCGCGCCCAGCAGAACGTGATAAGGTTTCTCGAGCCCTATTTCCAGACTTAGAAACAATAGTGGTGGTTGTAAGAGGAAGCGAAGAGTGTTTCTCAGGGTACGTGGGGGCCGTCTGCTGCACCATCGTGTCTGGGGACAACTGGGAAACGTTCCCCTTCCTGCAGACCCAGGGGTCAAACCACGCCATCTCTCTCTTCTGGACGCTGATTAGAAGCAACTTTGTGGATAGCCATTTGAATTAAAATGGTCAAAATGTTCCGGCTCAATAGCAATGGGCTTCTATATCTACATAGTCCTTTGTAATCACATCACATATGCGATACATAATTTTGAAAGGGAGGTGAATTTTCTTTTCTTGAAAAATGTCCACGCAAACACAACGGGAAAGGCCAGCTGCGGGCAACCCGTCGCTATTCTGGCTACAGGTGTGGTACGATTATTAACACGACAGCTTAGTCCGAGCCTCTCTTTGCTCTGAGCAACAGTGTCAATGACCTGTAAGGCAACGATCTTAATTTATAGGTGTAGTGTCCTTTTGAAATTTAACAAGCTTTAAAAATGTAATAAAACAAGGGTAGACATTCAGCATTCGGGTTTTGTTGGGGGGGGGTGTTTGTTTGTTTTATAGATTTGTTTAAAATATGGCAGTCATTTCCAGTTCCTAGTCCATGTTTCTGTTCTGAAGGATCTGGAAAAGGCCTGAGTGGTTAGGGTAAAAATCCTCCAAGAAAGACCTGCGTTTTGCCAGTCTCTCTTATTTATATCCTTTGTGAGCATTTCAGGTAGTTCCAGGATAGCAGAAAGCATTTCGTGTTTCTAACTATTTCAACACAAGGTGGAAATAATACTTCTGACACACGACTGGGTGAAATTCTTACTGACTGCTGACTTGGGATTAGAATTGATGATATTTTGCATAATGATACCCCATCGCTCAGTGAGCTAGGTGTTTAAATAATAGAGAATGACCAAGCTAGGATCCTTTACAAGCCAGTGTGACGGGCCATAGTATGACTTTCAAAACATGAGTCTTCCCATAAACCTTATGAAATCATTCCCATAAACCTGCTCCACCCTCTCATACTGTAGAAAAGTTGATGCAATTTCATTTATATTCTGTCAACAGTAAATTTATTTGATCTTGGCAAGGAGCCGTGTTTGGAAAAGTTGATTGGAGCGAAGGAGGATGGAACGGCAGGAGCCTGGAGGTGAAGTTATGTTTCATTTCACAATCAGGAAAGATGGTGTAATTGTCCCGCATCGTGGCCGTGGTAGGAAGAGTCTGGGAGGGTTTGCTGTGAATGCACTTCTCGGAGTCTACCCAGAACACATGGACAGGGCGTCATAAATCGCCCGGGGTTATTTCTTTCTTGTTCCTGAGAAAGCACCAGCCACCTCCTTTCTGTTGCATTCCTTTTTGAGTGTTGCTGGATCTTGTGGAAATGGGAGAAGGGAAGAGGAAAACACTGTAGGAAGTGAATGGAGCTACTTCCTGTGTGATAAGAAAATGCATGGTCTGCCCCACCCGGCAACACGCTCAGAAGGGAAACGGAAATGGCCGATTTCTAAACCTCATTTAAAAAAAAAATGCACTAGCTCCCATTAAGTAAATACTTCCAACCATAACATAAACTAACTTAAAATTAAAAGTCAGCTCTCCTTACATGTTGGGAGAGCAGGGCCACCATGAGCTAGTAGCTTCCTGAGGACTTGGCCAAACTCTGCCTGCATTTCCATCCTGACCTGCAGGGGGCACTAGCTCGACGCGAATGACAACAAAGGCTGCTGACTTGACCCTGGAATGTTGTTAGGTTGGGAAGAGCGCTTAATTAATGTATATTGAAACAAAAGATCAGGTAAATTGTTTGATTTGTCTTCAAGCTATATTCTTAGGCTAATTTAATTCATAACTAAGCTTTTTTTTTCTTCTCAAAGAGATTATCAAAGTTTCAGGAGACATAGTCAGCTATCTCAAGAATTATCCTAAACACTGTTTACTATGAATAGATGTAATTTAAGTTCTCAAAAAAATCAGCAGAATGCAATTGAACAGTTTTCAGAGTTCAAGTGGATGACAAAATCAGAGGGAATGTAGAATGTTAGACAGAGCTAATAAAAGGATGTCACATATCTAGATAATAAACTTTATATTCCCTTTTTTAAAATGTTAAGATTAAAAATGGATGGAGCACAATCATCAGCCTATTGTTTGTAAAGTGTATGTTTCCCACATAGAAGACATTAATTTTGAAAACTGGCTTATTTTCAACATTACGATGACCAAATGGTAAGTGATCCCTCTTATTTCCACAGGTTTTGAAATTATAAATAAAATAGAATGTGTGGTCTAAGGGTAATCTACACTCCCCACCCCACCCCAGCCCCTCCTACCTGCTCTCCCTCCTCACTCCCTATGCCTCCCCCCCACACACACCTGGTCAGGGAGGACTGAAAACAGGCCAGGAGGGGTTCGGGCTGGGGGGAGTCACTGTCGAATTACAAGAGAAAACTATTGCCATCCCCTCACTGCAAGCACATTGAACGTTCATTATGTCCATTTTCAACGATGCAGAATGTCCTGCCCAAGAGACATGCTGATTTCCAGAAGTCGAGAGGGTGCCTGGCATTCAACCATCTCCAGTCGTTCCTGGCGGGGTTAACTGGGCTGAGTTTCCATATACTGCACATGTGATGAATCTGCTTGGAACCCAGGAAGGGAAAAAAAATGATAGTACATTCTTTTTTTATCATTTTTTTCAAATTAAGAATTGCTGCCCAGGTGTGTTCCCTTTCTTTGATATGGCAGAGTTTAATCTTGATTTAAAAAAAAAAATCTTTTAAAACATCCCTTTCCCTCCACTATGGTCAAGGATACAGTATCTATTTTTGCTTTTCTTTAAGGAAAGAAGATGGGAATTGCTTAAACCGGGAAAGGAAATTTTATTCTCCAGCGCCCCCCCCCCCCCGCCCCGTTCTACTGAAACCGTTTCAGTCGCGTATGTTTGTTATCAGAGAGAGGTGCCGCGAACACACAGCCATTTTCTTAGCAGCTTTTTGACTGTATGTTCCACAGTCCCACAAGGCATTGGTCCTCTCCCATTGGGAAGTCATGAATAAGAGACTATGAAGCTTGCACGTCAGATCTTCCTCAATTAATCCACCATTAGCATGTTTGGGATCCACTCCTGGATGGCGAACAGCAGCGTTTGTAACTGGACGCCGACCATACCCAATTATACTCTGCTAAAAATGAACTCTTTGCAGACCGAGCCTCTGGGGCTGTCAGTGGTTTCCGCTCCCCTGTTTTAACGTTTGTGTACAGTGGCAGGCGACAGATGGTGTAGATCACATCGATTTGATTGCATTAGATGATTTTTCCCCCCTTCTCCACTCCTTTCTGGAAGCTCACACCAGCTGAAGGCGATCGCCTGGGACTCTGGGAAGCGTGAACGAGCCGCCACCACGCGAAGGCACTGGGGCAGAGCCGGCGTAGGACCGAGGTCCCTTCCCAGGGCTCGGTACCACGGTCACCGCGCGCGGAGGGAAGCGGCGCCCACCGCCCAGCCCACCTCGCCGCCCCTCCGAGGACTCGGGCATCTGCACACAGTTGGAGTTCGCTGGATTTAGAGGGTAAGCACTTCAATCGAGACGGATTTGTGACAGTTACTTTGCCATACTGCAAGACAGACCTCAGCGAACGGAAGGGATGTGGGATGTGTCGAAGAGGGAGGCTCTGTTTACATCGATAAACGTGCTTCTTTTTGTCTGGGAGAGAGTATTATTCAGTAAAGATGAGTATAGTGTTTTTCCATCGATTGTAAGAGGCCACTACCCACCTCCTCCCGATCTCCCCCCTTTCCTTGGTGGTTCCCCCTTTCTACTTGAGAGGGGAGGACAGGGGCTGAGGGAGGCAGGCCAGGGGGGAGGGGTGGGGGACAGAGAAGCATTTCTGCTTTAGCTTAATTGGCTTATTTCCTCATCCCGATCGCTTCGTCGCGTTTCTTTATGTATATTTGGTCGCAAATGACCAAGCGTTTGACCGGGATGGGTTTGGGAGTGCGGGGGACAGGGTGGGACAGTATGGGGACTGGCAGTCAGCCGCGGTGGCCTCCGGAGATCAGAAAATGCTGGAAGCCCCCCCACGCTCGAAAAACACCCCTCGAGTTAAGGGGCGCGAGAGAAACGTGGGTTCTCATAAACATGGCTTGCAGGAGTCGATGAACAAAGGTACTTAATGCGGACCCAAACCTCCGCTGATACTGCTCGCTGGCTGTATCTAAATATGCAAAAGCAAAGTGTAAGTTGATCAACAAACGCCCTGCTGGCATTGGGCTTCTTCCCTTTTCTGTTTTTGTGTGGAGGGTGGAGATGGGGGAGGGTGGAGGGATGGGGGGGATCCGACAGCTTAAGGAGATTGGAATTGAATATGCACCCAGCGGCAGTGGTCTCGTAGGAAATGGTGTTCTGGGAAGTCAGGCTGCCCCGCCGGAGCTCGGGAGAAGCTCTGCTCAGAGCTCCCAGTGCAGCCGGTGCAGCAGGCGGTCGCCGAGCTGAGCTGTCCACTCGCCCAGGTGCTGAAGCTGGTGGCGTACTGGGGTAGGTGGAGAGAGGGCTGGCCCTGGCTACTGGGATGGAAAGAATGCATGTTAACTGCGTTGTTCTAGTTTCTCACAGCGTGTGAGAGTCTGAGGGTCAGTGTGTGTGTGTGTGTGCGTGTGTGTGTCTGTGTGTGATTTCAATTGTAAGGAAGCAAAACTAAAGGAGATTAGATTACTGAGAAAGCATTGAAAAGCTGTGTGGGTATTTATGCTGTGATTCTGATATGCCATGTATTGTGTGAGTGTGTGTGTGTGTGTGTGTGTGGTGTATCTATGCCTTGATAATCTTTTTTAATGCAAAAGGAATATTCCATTTACTTAATCAAAATCTATCTGTATCATGTGTTTCACATTTTCCTTTTAATGTTAGCTGAGATTTAAATGGAAGAGTTCAGGAGCAAATGTACACTTTGCTCATAGACTATTGCATTACTTTCCCTCAGGGCTTTTGTTTCTAGGAGTTCAAGCTGAAGAGAACCTGTCAGCTTTCTGTGAGTGTGTGTGTGTGTGTGTGTGTGTGTGTGTGCTGGGCTAGCCTCCCCAGAGAAAAGCTCCAGTTTAGACCTATGTTAGGTAATGGTAGAAAATAGTAGTTGTTAATTTGTTTAATTGGCATCGGTCTTTTTGTGAAAGGTGGACTTAAGGGTCACCTGTAAAATAGGCTATTAATGGGGCAATGCTGCTTCCTTTTGAGTAATTGTAGGCAGCAGACACTCTGTGTTAAGCCACTGCTCATAAAACCTAGAATCCACGTTGAGTTTTCTATTTGTAAGTAACATGTCAGGAAAATGATGAGTTGCTGTGTCTGGAGAAGGGCAATATTAAAAAAAATAACAAGAGCAAGCACAACTTCAGTGTGTTACATGGCAGGCAGGTCAGTCAGAGAGGAGTTGTGGTAGTGGGAGCGAGTCTGTTATATAATTACTCCTTGATGAAGAGCTATTTGCACTTACATAATTTGAGGAATCATAACGCCTATTGCCATATTTCCATCTCCTCTCCCTGCTCCGCTCACATGGATGTACTTCCATGTATTTGCCAGTACGGGGGAAAGCAAATTGAGAACTTCCTAATGGGACTAAAACATGTCTTGGGCAGTGACGTTGCGTTTGTCCATTTTATTCAATAAACAATCAGCCCCTATGATCAGAATGTGCACTGCAGGGTCTTAAGACAAAGCTTCCCCTGTCAGAGCCATATTGACCATCAGAGAATCGCAGAGATTCTCCCTCCAAAAGCCACATTTCCATTCGCTTTGCAAATGAGTTGTTATTGTTTGTTTTCTCACAATAATGTGTATGAAGATGGAGCTTCCCAGGGTTTCTGTGGAGGGGTTCACAGCAATGCATTCATACTGTATATTAACAAGGTGGGCTATGGGAGTGCACATGGTGGAGCTGTACCAAACGATGCCTAAATCATAAAAACTCTCCCAGCTTGTCAAACTCAGTGAGTTCTGACACTATGGAAAATGAGTTTATTTTGTGCTCTGAAGCTTTTTTTCCCCTTTAAAAATCATTATGTTGTATAGCTCTAAGGCCTTCAAAGGAGAAATGCCTATTTTTGTAGATCTATAAGTATTTGATTTCAAGTAGTAAATTGAACTAGTGTTTATTTTCTGTGATCTCGGGCTTGAGAAAATGCAGTTCCCAAACACACGGCTGAAAATTTCACCCATGCATGACCCTATCTTTATGTGAGCCTCACTTGCTCTTAACGCCGTCTAGGCAAATACATTTGTAATATTTGTGTGCTTAACTATGCATGTCTCTTACAGGGTTCTCTTGCTGCCGTGACACTCAGTCAAAGCACCGGAGCGGGCTGGTGGAGGCCAGAGGGGGTACCGAGCCGAGCAAGGACAGAAGAAGGCACTGGGAGAGCCCCAGGTAAACGGAAGCTTCCTTGTCACGCCCATCCTGTGCCCCAAGAGCCTTCCCACCAGCTCCTTGCTCCCCGGGAAGACTGCCCTCTTCTTGTCCTGTGTTAAGTGCTCCTTCTGTGATTTGTCTTACAGAATTGGAACCAGAGCAGCCATTTGGATTTGGGCAGGAAGCAGCCGAGCCCAGCTTTGGATCCTTCTTCAGGGAAATCGAGTTATGGATTTATGGCCCCGGTCAAGCTCAGCCCAGCCCAGCCCCAGCCAGGGGCGGGCTCAGCATCCCGAGTTCTGGCGGCGGCGGCAGGAGCAGCGGCAGCAGCGGCAGCGGCGGCGGCTTAGTCCTCTGACTCTCTTCGGTGACGGGTATTCTTGGGTGGATAATACGGATTACGTTGTTATTGCTTAAGAATACGCGTAGTCGAGGAGAGTACCAGCGGCAGGCGGCAGCGGCCGCCCTCCCAGCCCACCAGCTGGCCTCTGAACGCCTGTGGTTGCCAAGGTAGCACTTTTTTGATCGTTTCCTTTCCTCGGTGTTTTCTCTCTGGGTCGCATGTTAGGTGATTCTGTGCGCCCGCGCCTCCGGCTTGCGGGCAGCGCAATGGGTGCTCGCAGGAGCGAGGGGCGCGGCGCAGGAAGGGGCGGCAGGGGATGGGGTCTGTGCGGGAGCCCGTGGGCAGTGTCGGCATCCCCCCGCCTGCCAGGGTCCTCTCCCGGGTGCGGAGCGGCTGGGGCAGAGCCGCGGACAGGGCGAGCGTCCGAAGTTGGGAATGATGGAAAAGGCTCTGTGCATTTTGGCGGCGTGGCGCGCGAGTGAGGAGCTGGAGAGGGTCGCGGGGGGCCGCCTCCGCAGAAAGGGCGTGTCCGTGGGCGAAGGTGCCCCCGCGAGCTGTGGGAGCGCGTGACTTCGCGAATCGTGGGCCCTGGGCGGTGCCGCGAGCCCCACCCCCGGCGGTGTAGCTCTGCAGCCTGACGCTGCGGCGGCCGGGCTGGGGAGGGGGCGGGGGCGGGGGCGGGGGCCGGGCCGGGGTCCCGGCGGAAGCTCCAGATTGGCAGTGTGGCGGTTCTCCCAGGAACCCAGATTCTCTTTTCGGATCCTCCGCGAAGGGGTGGAGAAACAGGCTGGGAACCGGATTGGTTGCGGTGTGGCCCAGAACTGGAACCTTCCCGGGCAGGCAGTCGCTGCTCGGTCGTCCAGTCTCTTTGGGACCTGTCTTCAGCGCTGTCTTCCCTGCCTGCCCCACGGGGACGAGTCACGAACACCAGCGAACCCGAGGCAGGTTCCCTCTCCCAGGCCTGCTGCGAAGGGACGGGAGGAAGCGCGAAGCTGTCCCTCCTTCCACTTTCAGCTTTTGTTTCCGATACTAACGGACGCCCAAACCAAACGGATGTGTCCCCTCTTAGCGAAGCACAACCAGCCATCCACCCAGCCCCCTAAGCACACCCGGGCATTGCTGGGGACAAGCGGACATGGCAGAAGTTGAGACACCCAGGTTGGATCTGGACAGGCGACCCACCGTGGCAGGCACCACTCGCCCGGGAGGCGGCAGCTGTCAGTCCCCCAGCTGGGCCACTCTGCTTCCCCTCCTCCTGGTGGAGGTGGCTTCAAAGGTGGGAGGAGAAAGCGCTGGGGACAAGAAGGCATCAGGCGTCCAGAGGTCGTGCTGGGCCCCGCAAGCACCTCCTGGAACACTCAGACCACGTTCCTCCTCTGCGTGGGGGCTGTGGGCTATGCACAGGCTGTGAAGCAGTCCCCGAGAAGCCGGAGCTGCAGGAGGCAGTAAGAGAGGAGCCTGCCACGCTCTCCCTCAAGCACCCCCAGAGCGGCTCTGAGCTGTGCTGAGCCCCAGACACCATTTCCCTTTGGATGGGCCTTTCCAGGTGCCACGTGCCTGAACCCCACTGGGCTCTGGTCCACCAGGGCAGCTCTGAGCCCTGGAGACGCTGAGTCAAGTGCCCCCTGAGGAAGCAGGCACAAGCTCCGTGTTTCCCCATCTACAGCCTCGTCTTCCAGTACCATGGATTCTTAGACAGGGGTACCCCACGCCACCCCTCGCCCTGCCTCTATTTCTACCACACCACATCTGGTCCCACAAAGACCCTCAGGGTATCTCTACACTTGCGGCCTTTGCACTCAGGGAAGGTTGTGTGCGAGGAGAACGAGCTGGGTCCTTCCCAGAAGAAGCTCCTAGGGCGAGCCCGTTTGAGAATGAATTCAAGTGGAAAAGAAAACACGCGAGCGCATTCTGTCACTAGCTAAGACTATGTAACTACTGCTCTTATCCTCATTGTTCCACGAATGACCTTTTCTCTGGGGACCGACCCGTTGGTGATGAAGGGCTTTTAAATATCGTGCCTGTTATGTATTTAACAACATTCAATATGTCTACTGGTGGCGTTGTTTCCCTGGGAAATCAGGAAAGTAGAGAGAAGCTGGGCATGGTCTAGTAACTAGGTGAGCATTGGACAGTTGGCCTCACGCCGGTTGGTTGGCTAAATAAGTGGATAAGATGCGGAAGGCAGAAAGGGAGCTGGGGGCCTGGGGTTAGCATTTTTGAGAAATGCAAGACATAATACTAGAGCATTTGTTGAGAGAATAAGGAAGAACTTTTTGAAAAATAAGCTATTTCATTCAGTTCTTTGCCACGGGTGCTTTAGCTTATGACTGCAGTTGCTTCGGAAATGAATAATACTAGTTTTTAGAGTGGGTGAGCTGTGAATAAATGCCAGTCCTGAGATCTTAGGGTCACCAGAAAGTGCTTGATTCCTGGTTCAGGTGGTTTAAATGCTTATCTCGTTGCTTTCTTTCCTTTGCAGAATTATTTTCTTATACAACTTTCCATTAGGTGTCAGTCTGGCCGAGCTGGTTCTTATTTAAATTTGAAAAGTAAAATTTAGAAAAAAAGACTTTTTACCAGACTGGGCCTTTCTAGATAAGAAGGAGGCGGGGGGGCTCAAAGTTTATTCTATTGAAACTACTGTAGTTAATTGATATTGTTACGAGGCAGATTTTCCCCCCGGAAAATAATTACATCACCATTACTGCTCTCAGTGTTGCCTGTCAGTGTTCACGGATGCCATCGAAGGCACACAGGGGTGGTTGTGTGTGTGCCCCACGTGAGATCCGGGTGGCTGCAAGTACTCGTGATTGTTGGGTTGTGTTTCTGTGGATGTCCAGATACTAGCAGAGTACGCACCCCTTTTCTAACATTTGGTTTGCTTTCCACAAGTGATGGAATTTCTACTCGGAAAAAGGCACATGGATACAGCATTGCCTATTCATTTGCCAGTACCACTTAAGTGTTACTTAAGTTCCCATGGTGTTACTTCCCATGGAGGGGAAGGGAGAACACTTATCAAAATTGCTTTTGTCTACTATTTTCACTTTAGTGAAATCTGCCAAAGTACTCAATTCTTTTGTGAACACACTGTATGGCTTAGAGGGGAGATTTTATATTTCCCATGGAAGTGTATAGAACGTCCATGAACACTCACATTTATTCTGTGGCGCTCACCAATAGGTGTGAGAAAGACCATCTTGGTTGACGGTTTGCGACTGAGTCTCAGGTAAGGAGCTGGTTGGATGGCAAGTGCGTCCTACTGAGAACTGGCTCGTTTTGTTCTTTGCGAGTCGTGTTCTGGTGTTGGTGCTTGATAGAACTGCCGGGAATGGCGGTATTCAGGGCTAAGGATCCACTGAATAAAAAAAATAGCATGGGTTGGACAGATGATTCTGACGACATACATTTTGAAGTAAATAGGCACATCCTGGAGCAAGGACCTCTCCCAGGTCCACTGTGAGCCCAGGCCGACGTGGTGCTTGGTGTCACTGCCTGTCAGTCTAGAACCGGAACAGACTGTCAGGCAGTGAGTGTCCAGGCCGACAGGGGCCATGATGAAGTAACATTTTGATGGGTGGAAAATTTCCAAAAGCATAACATCGTTTCTTTCTTACTGTATTACACCTCAGTAATGATGCATTTTCCAATATAAAAATAGACATGTTTTTGTCCTGGTGGAACGATGGGTGTGCTGGGGAATGTTCTGTGCAGACAGGAAGGAGTGAGAACGTGGAGGGCAGTGTCAGACCACGGCGGTTCTTCACCAGCTTTGCAGTAACGTACAGTTTCAGCTGTCATTGTCACCACCGAAAGGACGAAAGGACGGAATGATCTTCTTACCACGGGAGGCTAGTGTGAGCTGCGTATTAGACTTACCATTCGAAAGAAAATTTATTTTGCTGATACTTTTAATTAAAAGAGAAAGCATATACATGATAATACTTAAGGACTTTATTATTATTATTTTATTTAGCTATTTCATTTCGTTATTGGTGGCTATACACCTATAACCTTAAATGCTAACTAGGTTTGAAACAAAGAGTTTTGTAGTTCAATTGGTTTTCCAAAGGTTTTGAGATTTTACTCTTACCTCCGATACCTTCAATCCGGACTTAGAACTCTTGAATTTCAACCTATGTTTCAAACATTTTGTGGGGTATATATCACAAGCTTTTTCAATGAGAAACATTTTAATTCATCCAAGAAACCTGATACGTTTAAAAAGGGACATGATGAAATTTTAAGTTTTTCAAACATGCTTAGTTGGGTTTGTCGAGTGCTGTTTAATAATGGAGCCTATGTACTTGTGATATTTGAGTTGTTCAGATTAGAACTACGTGACCACTTCAATCTCTTGGGTTCTGAGCTCTGTTATGTTCTGGTTCATGATGAGAGCTAAGTAAGACAATCTGATTTTCAAAATCAATGAAAATCATTATACCTTCTATGCATGTGTAACAACAGCACTCTCCATTAGCTGTGTTTGTGGAACCACCTTGGAGACTCAGTAATAATCAATAGTGTCTGAAAGTGTATACACAGGCAACCCAGAACCAAAGTTTAAAAAATGCAAAGAATGAACTAGAACTTTAAAACATTCAAAGGATTTTAAATAAAGCATTACACTTAGTTTATTACTACATATAAATAATGAATCAATACTGAATCTCAATTAAATTTCAAACTAAAGAACACTTATATTGTTATAATCTGTTTATTAATACTATGTACTAGATTCAAATACAGTTAATGTCATAATCCACTTTTTGAAAAAAAGTTGACAAGTTATGTTACAATAATGGCAAAATTGCCTAATTTGAAAGTAGTGTCTATTTTTAAGCTTGAATAAGTGGTATGCTAATATACTGTTTCTAAAAACATTCTTTTCAGAAACAATGATATAATTTAATTGGAAAATTGATATTTCTTGCAGTAGTGTTTTTAAAATTTTGTTACTTAGTTGAGATACTTTCTATATTTCTACAAAATAGTTGACTCATTTTTGGACAAGAAGAATGAATGAATGTATGTATGTCATGGATAATATTCTGCCAGAAGCATACATATGAAAAAGACCTTTTCCTTTATAGTAGAAATATATTAGGATAAGGCTTACAAATATTCTGGATTGGTTTATGCATAACTTCAGGGGAATTAAACTTAAAAATGGTTACTTGATAGATCTAGCTTTATGCACAATTTGGTTTCATAACTGTTATTTTAAACAGACTTTTGCAGTGTTTGCAAGGACAAAGTACATTAGAAAACCGAGGCAGTTGACATGGGAGAACCTCAGATCTCATTTTTCCCTCAATTACGTGACCCTTAAGGGTTGTGCATCCTAAGGTAGAAAGAACTTTGGAGTAACAGCCAGGAAATCTGCGTCTGAGTGCAGGTCCTACTGTGAAGTAGGACAGTGGACTAGCCCCAGAGCATGCTGGTCCTTCAGGGCCTCGACCACACAAGGAGGGCGGGACTCAGAGCTTCTTGGGGCCCTTCAACCACTATGGGCTCCATGTCACAGAAAGCCTTTTTTTTTTTTTTTTTGGCCCTGAATCCTACACTTTATTTTATATGTAGATGTTGTGCAAATCAATACCACACCTAAAAATGCAGCTTTAAAATCTTTCAAAGATATGCATCAACCTATTTTGTCTTTACAGGAAATTGGTCTTCAAGATTTTCACTCTCACCCGTTGATTTTTATTTGAAGCTCTAGTAGGAAAGAAAAAAACCAAAAGGATGACTTCCTGATTCATCCTAGTGTGTTACCGTGAAAATGCATGTATGTCTCCACATGTATAATACATGTGAGGCTCCCCAGACCATGGATTTACCTTGAAGACAGCCCACTGAGACTGAATCACTTTGCAAACTCTTACAAGTCAGCACATGTGATTGTAATAGATAAAGTATAAACACTGGGCCGTTTAAAATGTTTATTCTGTGTGTAAATGTTTATGCTCCTAAGTTTAATTACAATTCTTAGAAGAGTGGGGAAATTACTGTTTTTTCATCCTGTGAAAAAGAAAAGGACTAATATTTGTCTAGGATAGTTAATCTTAAAATAGCCCAGCAGCAGTACAGCCTTTTAAAATACCTCATCCAGTGCCTGGCACATGGTAGGGGCTCAAAAATATTTATTAATTTATTGAAAGCAATTATATCAATACCCAATTTTGTGTTTTTCCATAGTTAACGTTCTTTTCAAAGTATCTATTATATGCACTGGCTGTTGGACTGCATATATTTAAGTTCAATGTTAATAATATACCTTGTAATTCTCAAGTGTGTTTATTAAGAGTATACTTATTTTTTGTTAAGACGGAGAATCTATTTTCTCTGATTCTTAGATGTAACTCCTAAATAATTGAGAAACCTACACAAACATTCCTTTTAAGCTGGTATTCTTTTTGGAACAATGAGTAACTGTTTAATCTGGAAAGATTTCATCCCACGTGAATTTTGACGTAGAAAGTTACCTAATATATTTTATTTAATATTAAATCTATAAATAATTGTAAACACTTATATAATTTTAAATAAATAAGCAATGTAAATTTATTTTATCCTATAAAACTGTGATAGATATATTTTGAAAAATTAGGACCTGTGCAGTATTTTTGTCATTATTTTCTTGCAAAGCAAATTTAAACCTTAAGCAAAATTATAGTTTTATTTGAAATGTGTGACTCTGCAGGATATTCCAAGTAGAGTAAATAAAAGTTTGACCTTTTATTTACATCAACAAAGACTCTACCCGTTAGCTAAAAATTAAAATAGTATGATTTGTCAGCTGTTGCTTTTTCAGATAATTTCAGTCATGTTTCATCACCGTTCACTGATGGGTATGACGCACTAGGTCCATTGAAAACTTTGAGAATAGGTTTCATAAAAGTTCTATAGAGCTTTCAAAACAAGTGGTTGCTGGTGGTAGAAGCATGGAAGTTTGAAGCCATTTATTTACTTACATTTTTATTAAAATACCTCCTATTTTTCCTATTGATGGATGTGGTGGCAGCTTGAGACTGTTTAATACCACATATTAGGGCTGAGTCAACACAGGAAGGTTCTTTACCCGAGACAAACAGGTTTTTGTTCACTGTGGCTGCTATATTAAAAATCGGGGTTGACGTTAAATTTTTGAGACAGTTGCACATTTAGAGCTGACGATCTGCGCAGATGACAATTGGATCTGACAAGGGACAAGGGACAGTGATAGCAAATAACAATGTTACGGATGTGGACTGTAGAGAGGATCGTGCCGTTTTGGGTGACGTGTTAAAGACACAATAATGAAATTCCTGGTGGCTATGTTATTGGTGGCCCTCACAGCTAGTACGGATGCACACTGAAAAAAGTAGCAATTTGGGGGAACTTTAGAAGAGATCTTGTTCTTTGTATAGAGCCCCTGTTCCAGTTCTGACGGGAAGGTGACAACTTTGATTTTATATAGTGTGTTTAGAGACTAGGGACTCTTTCACAGGATTCAGAAGTTCTCTTATTTAGGTAGAAAGTCATGCTCTGTTAGAAATATTGTGTAAGAAATATTGTCTGAGTAAAATGAACTTGGCTTATGGGTAGGAAATTGAGAAAGGCATGAAATCTAAATGTTTCGCAAGTCAAAGGACAGACCATCAAACTGAAGAGACAGACTTGTGTAAAATTAAGCCCGAGGGGGGCACGGCGTAAAAGAGACGGCCTTTTTATCCTTATTTTTCCTGCTGGAAAAGATATGTGTTGCATCTGCCTCTTCGCTTTAGGAATCAGGCAACCTAGAGGAATTTGTTCAGACTGTGGTAGCAAGATTTCTGTATATAAAAATACAAACCCCCATGTGTAAGAGGTCAGTTCTGCCTATTCACTGCAATGCATTGAGATCGGAGGGAGGAGGACTACTTGCAAATTAGCCGTGGTAAAGATCAAGAAGATTGACAAGCTTGTTCTCCTCTGGCCTGGCCTTTGTAGCCAAAGACCTATCATCCTATCATTTCCACTTGATCTTTTGTTTCCCTTGAATGGAATTATTTTCCAGTTTATTATCCACATGGAATACAAAATTTCCTGAGGCTTAGAGAAGCCCAGAGTGAACCCATACGATATTTAGTCGTGATGGTGATTTTCTGTCTCGGGTTCAGTTATGTGGAGCATGGTGCTGTTTCCATGTCTTCTCCATGTGATCCTCCGGCCCAGAGAATCTCAGTAACGTGCCCACGGCCACCCAGGTCGCATCTGGGACCCGTTTTCTAAGTCTTCTGGGGATGCGTTCTTCCTGACACATCACATTTAAACATTAACGTTGAAGTTTTTCTTAAAACTTTATTCTTGCCGGTGTGTGATAATAATTTTTATATTCTTCTTACTAGTCAGTGATTCATCTGATTTAACCCTTTTCAAGCTCCAATATTACATACACAGATGTGAAGTTGTCTACAGATGCCAAGGGTCTACATTGTGCTTACACTTATGTTTTTTTCAGAATCTGGGAAAAAAATTAAGCCAAATGAATATTAATGTAGAAACAAATATGAATCATAGTGAAAGGAATAGCTTAACCTTTTCCCCAAGTTGCAGATCTTCCAAGTAAAACAGGAAAATTTTAATCTCAGTTAAATCAACTCAGTGTCCCGAGCTTCCAAATGACAATGCTGCCTGAAAGGCTGGAATGACAACTATTTGTCATGTAGCATATTCAATGAACAATTAAAAATAAGACCAGTAGACCTCCCTGACTCCAGGGTGTTCTCACACCAGAGGAGAGAAACGGAACAGCAGCAGAGTCTGCAGGGTGGGGCAGGAGCAGATCTGCAGTTGTGGGTATGGGAAACAAAGTGTATTCTTGTGTTATTATTTATTCATTATTGTATTACTATCTATACGAGCAACTGTAAGCCTCCTTTTGCTCAAACATATACAAGTGAAAACTGCTTTTACTTCCTTTTATTTCAGTTTTTAAACATCCAAAGCTATCTTGTTGAATAAACAAAGACAGATTGACTCTTGGATTACAGCAGAGTGAAATAAAATTCTCAATTTTCCTAAAGCCTTCTCCACCGCTGTGGTGTTTATGGAAATTGCATGGTGATCAGTCACTGACACCAGCTCTGAGTCACCTGTAATGCTAACCATTTAGGGGGCCGGGAGGGTGATTTCTCACTGGGTGGTCACCCAGCCTATCAATCAAAGAAACACGCTCCCAAATGAGACCTCGATCACAGCAGTGAGTGTTTCACTTGAAAAATGGTGTGAAGTAATGACCATTATTGTAAAATTCATCAAGATTGGAGGAGATTTTGGACCCTGTTGTCCCCATCAAAAGGTTTTCCTTTTTCATTAACTGTAAACTCTAACTGTAAACAATTATGCCCATTACTTTCCTCAAATTCTAAAAACCATGTGAAAAAAAAACCATGTAGATATAATGCTGAGAAAGATAGATAAGAGAGATGAGAGGTGGGAGAAGGAGGGAGAGAGACGACAGAGAGGGCAGGGGGAAGGTGATTCTGATCTATTCTGCTGCTTAACGGAAGGTAATCCAGTGGCCTAATGGACTGAGAAGCCACACCCAAAATAATCAACACGTTGTCCAAGGAAAGATGTTCGGCGGGCTCGCATTATTTGGCTTTAACATTTGTCAAGGCGAGATCTGAATCCTCAGCCCAGCTAATTGAGCTGCTTGTCTGCAACATGCTGTTTTAAGTTCACAGCAGTTAATGTGGCCAGCCTGGAACATTGGGAAGCCGAAAGCAGCAAGTGCTTGTTGGTTTGCCCCAGAGGCTGTGGTTTGATTGCTGGCACCCGTACCCAGGTTGGGAACTGTCAACATTGTAATTAGCAGCAAGTTCCTGGATTTTCAGCCTGATGCTTGGAGCAGGGGCCCCAGGGGGGCAGAGGGAAAAAACAAAGGAGGGAATTTGAGCAACCTTGCCTCGCTCTGCCGGCATATGCCACCGGACCAATGTTTTTCTTGGCAAAGGTCTATTTTAAGACATGTAGCAGTGGTTTCCACAAAATATGAAACTCACCATAGCAACCCAAATGGCAAGCGTCTCCAGGAACCTTTTCTTGCTTGGATATCAGGTCAAACTGTCCAGAGCCACACTGCCTCATGGGCCGATGGGATGCACCCTGCACTGCATGGTTAGTAGCAGTACGAGTACAAGGGTTAAAGTCTGTTTTGGCAGGGATCCTGAAATCTGCTGCGGAAAAGCCGTCAGAGAATAAGGTTATGCAAACCTGATTAACCCTTCGTGGAGCACAAATAGAAAGGAAATGCCAGCCTTAATACCACCAAGAATCCAATCTTCAGTACTTAAGTGATAATTTAAATGGAGTTTCCTTAAGTCCAAGCCATGTGATCATTGCAGGGAAAGGCTGTCATTGATGGAAAATCCCAAACAGTATTTGCAGCCCTTGTAAAAATAAAGACTACAGTTGTCAAGTTTACAGGTAATGTAGAACCTGACTGAACAAAAAGTAGGCTATCTTTTGGAACCTACTGGATGCAAGTTCGTGTGTATGGGTGCGCACAGATGTGTGTGCATAAAATTTCACAGCTCTAATAGGAGGAGAGCATGATCTGAAATAAGTAACACGTAGACTCCGAGAATTTATAGGATAAGTACCAAATCTGCCTACTTCGTGACAAAAGCCCAATAATACATACTTTTCCTTTGAAGCATCTCTGCGGCAAATTCAATTTCCCTTCCACCTAAAAAAGGTTGCCCAGCATTCCTGAAATGCACATATTAATTTCTCCCAAATAAATGCTTGGAATCAGATCAGGGATGTTCTTCCTGTCACTTCCTACCTTTGCCAAACTGTTAGGAGGTGGCTTCGAAGAGGTAAATAATATGCAGAAAGACAAACAAAATCACTTTCTTGACTACAAAAAAAAAGTTCTCAACTGGATGGAGGTGTTCTAATAAGCAATTGCCACGTGGCTACTTCAGCAGGTGGATCACTGGAGTACCTCGGCTCTGGCCCACAGGGCTCAGGCGCTGCGTGGGGCCGTTGGTTTGTGGGGCGGAGCGGGTTGCTTGTGTTGGTGGGAGAGAGCACAGCTCTCTAATCCTCCTTCACAGCGGAATCCGTGTTGGAGGGAAGTGGCAGCACGATTCTTATCCACTCCTCGCGGCTGTGAGGAATCTCCACAATTAGTCATGATGTTCAGGGGCATTGGATGCCTACAGGTGGCCCCATCGAGGGCCACGAGGCACAGGGCGCGCTGCAGATTTTTCTGTTACAGTAACTCAGCAGCGTGCTGTGTCTCAGCCACAGCGTGTCCTGTGGATGAGGAGGAGCGGATGGAGGAGGCAGAAAGGGCTTCCTCCCACCTGTTTTCAGGGTTGGGAGGGAGGGGTGTGGGCTGCAGCTCCCAGTCAGTCAGATGGGCCGCGGGGTCATGGCCAGGCCTCAGCCTCGGGTCTCGGGGACTTAGTTTTATTGCATGTCAGGTGCCCAGCAAGCAGGGAAACATTCTCTTTACTCTTTCTTTCTCTTTCTTCCCTTGGTTAAAAATCTTTAAGTGGCTCCTGGTATTAAAGTGTTTTATCTTCAGTGTTTTTATTTTTTTTCCCCATTATGCAAGAAAAAAAAATAGTTCAGCTTGATGAAGACATTTGGGGTTACCGGGTGGTGGTGCCCTTTTGGCCCGAGCACACGCCCGCTCTGCCGGGGCTGCTCTCCTGTGCCGCGGGGTCACCCATCAGTGAGAGGGGGAGGGACCTTCACAGCCCGTTGACACGGGGTTTCATGCCCTTCCTTTCTCTGTAATGCTGTGCTTGTCATCCAGGGTATAATTCTCAGAACTGATGGAAAAACAAAGATAACATCTGAGTTGATACACTCTGGGAGCAGAAATTAGATTAATGTTCTAGGAGCAACATGCAGGTCTATTTGAGCCTCGGAGGTCCTAGTTCTCGCTTATGAAGCTCCTCCTCACAGCCGGAACAGCCCAGAATGTGGCTCCCTCCATTCGGTCTCATTTACACGCTCACACTGCAGGTAACGGTGATGACGTGTGCACGTTCAGTAGTGTGTATTTGATGTGCACAAAGTTATATCTACGTTGCTAAGAAGAAGAAAACATTTTCAAATATAGACATATGTTTTTATTACAATGCCTGCAGCATAGACATGGGTAAGAAGGAACCCAGGGCCAGCGTGACGCGCACCAAGTTCTCTGCGATGCCGCAGGGACTGGAGATGACCGCGCTGCTCACCACAAAGCGTCTCACGGCCTGAGATGATGTAGCTTGTGCGGTCAGAAGAGGCAGGATGGCTTTCGGAAAAATATCAAGGAACATCTATGACGTACACACTGTTCATGAGGCATGTATTTGGGTCTTTCAACATTTATTAAGTACCTACTATGTACCTGGCATTCTAAATGTCCGGGCTACGTTTCCCTGAAAACATTCATGCCCTACAAGACGTCTGGCCATCCAGGCTCTCGGGAGTCTGCGGGGAGTTATAAAGTGTGTAAGGAGAGCTCACTAGGCTGTGGGTAGTATGTCACACGTGGTAGAAAAGCGAACATTGCTGTAAGTGTCATTCTTGCCTCTATTCACCAGAAGACCCTTAAACCTCACAGATACACTGCAGCGCCAACGAAAATCCTTTCCAGAACTGGGTTTACTTTTTTTCCCTTTGGAACATAGACCCAAGGAGGCACCTGATAGGAAAAGAATGAAGTACACGTTTTCCACCTCAAAGCAATAGTTACTCTGTTATAATTTCTAACTTAGCGTAACATAATGTGTCATTATCCACATTTACATTATCCTAAGAAAAATTATTCGTGTAGCTATGGTTATCAAGCATTTTATTTTAGTGACTATAAAGTGACAGTGAATGTATGTAACTCCCACATCCATGAGTAATAGTAGTGTCCAGAGTGAAGGCGTGCTTTTTGAGGACGGACGTGTCGGTAGGCTGTGTACGAGGGGATGCGCCCGGGACCGCGCTCCAATCCAGGTCAGCGGCTCTCCAAAGGCAGCCCTGGGAGCAGTCATGCAGCATCGCCCCGATGCCTGTTAGAAACACAGACCCCGGAGGGCTGCTCAGCACACGCACCCCGGAACCCTGGGTGCCTCAGCTGGGTCGTAACAGGCTTCCCGCAGTTTGAGACCCACTGTTTTCCATGGATTAAAAAAAAAATCACAATTAAAGGCAGGTTCTAGGCAACAGCGACCCAAATAAATTTAGGCTTTGTTGTTGATCGGGGGTGTCAAACTGTTTTTCACTGGGGGCCACATCAGCCTCGAGGTTGCCTTCACAGGGCCGAATGTAATTTCGACTCCTTCACAGTTAAGGAGTAGTTGTTACATTTATACAGTCCTAACATTATTTCGGCCCTTTGAAGGCAACCACAAGGCTGATGTGGCCCCTGGTGAAAATGAGTTTGACACCCCTGCTGTAGAATTATAGTAGCAAATTATCGTTAATTATTATGGACATGTTTTAAATAAAAACTCGGGGCTTTACCTGGCTGGCAAATTCTATTCATTTGGGAAATATTGTAGGCCTCATAATTCCACCTTGTTGGGAGTTCTATTTATATAGAATTCATGTAGTACTCTTATTAGTCTTATATAATACTCTTCATAGTACTCTTATTGCTATTAGCTTTGTAATTATGATAATATATATTGAATTGCATTTCTCCAGGTCTTCTACTCTTCTTTTGATTTAAATTATTATTACTGCAGTAATTTCAATAGCTGCCCAAATTTTCCTCTGGTTTTCAATTATGTCCCAATTTCAAAGCCAGGAGAATCAGCTTCCTTTTATAAAGCTTTGAATAAGGACTTCGGCTAGCGTGTGTGTGTGTGTGTGTGTGTGTGTGTGTGTGTGTGTGTGTGTGTGAGAGAGAGAGAGAGAGAGAGAGAGAGAGAGAGAGACTGCCCTATGGGTCATTATTAAAATTGTCTCATTCATCTAGGACACAGGAATTTTTAAATCCTCGTGTAATTCTTCTGACCGATTTCTTTGAGCATGTCCAGAATGGTCCCGTAATACAGTAATATAAAATAAATTTCCTAAATGTTTATTAGAACTAGATGTGATCAAACATTATTTAGAACGCGGATTATTCTATATAATGGTAAAAATGAGTGGTTTTGGTTAAATAATTTGATTATATCAATTCTCATTATGTCAATTAGAGATTGTTTCAGAGTGTTTGTGAGACCTCGGCTTTTTGTTCAAGCTTTCATGGAAATGCTGAAATTCAAAGGCTAAAATGTTTAATATCCAGGCCCAAGTGCAGTGGATTGTTTCTTGTTTATGCTTTAGATTCAGATTTAAAAAGACCACTGTGACACTGTATCGTTCTGGAGTGTAAGACCTACAGTAGGTCTCTACTCCACGAAAGCTGGCTTTTTGTATTCTACCCAGAAGGTAATATCAGCCCACCTCTGATTTAGACGTAAAGTAACAGACTGATAATATACCTTGGATTTTTCTCCGTCTAAAGTCTTCTTTCTATTAACAAGACACTGTACTTGCTTAGGCCAAAGTGTAAATTTAATCACACACGTTCTAGGATGCCAGATAACCATGGAGAATCAATGTTAATACTTTTTAGTACAATGCCACTTTTACTAATAAGGAAAGAAGGTGACGGCCTGATTGTCAAACAATTTGTTATTAGTGTGTTTTGTCCCATTCTGTTTTCTCAAATAATCTCTCTTGGTACTTGCCCCATTACTTGAGGGGAGATTCAAACTGCCCCTCTCTACAAACACACTCTGACAGGAAGCGCAGAACTGCACACCCATTTCAGGGTGTGACGTTATTTCTTTTTCACGTGCGAGACGGCTGACACTGCCCGGACTCGAGCGCGGAAGAGCGAGGGGCAGTGCGGAGCAATTTGAGCACACGCGATTTACTTCGGCAGATTGGCAAGAGAAATGTAAGACATCCATGTTATTCTTATAAAGGCAAAAAAGAAAGTCCATTATTTTGACAGTGAACATTTTAAGATTAATAAGCACTTCAGATGAACCAGAAAGGAAAATGAAATCATTTTAGTAGGCCTCTGGTTTGATGGATTTAGTTATTAAATTAAATAGACACTAATTTAAAGGTTAGTACTTCAAACCTCAAACAAAGGAATCTTGACTGGGAAAAAGATGTAAAATCAGTACCAAATAGCTAACATTTAGGCAGAGAAGATACTTAAAATTCAGAAATGTCAAAAACAGTTTATTTTTCTCTTGTACTTTCACGAAATGTTCTGATTCATTATTGCTTCTAGTACTTAAGTATTATGGTAGGTTCGCAGGTATTCAATTATTGTATTATTGATGTTTCACATTTTTTTAAGTAACAAATGCTACTTTAAGCATTTTGTAAAGGAAAAGTCATATTGAAAACCATTGTTCCTATTACATAACCCGTTAAAATCTTTTTCCAAGCAAGTACAGCAGTCCTCCCTACCCTTGCCCACAGTTTCCCTTTCCTGTTTCAGTTCCCCACGGAACGGGAATGTTACATAGAGAATATTCAATACAGAATGCTGAAATGTTACATGGAGAATTCCAGAAGAAAACAATGCACACGTCTTATCTCACAGCCCATTCTGTGCAGCATGTACGGCCCCATCCCACCTGGGGCACCAACCATCCCTTTGTCCAGCACCTCCACGCCGCTGCAGACACCCCCTGCCCACTCGTCACTCAGTCCTCCTGTTTACTGCTGGTCAGATCCGCTGTCACGGTGCCCCGGGGCTTGCGTTCAAGTCGCCCTTATTTTACTTAATAATGGCCCCAAAGCACAAGAGTAGCGGTGCAGGGAATGCCGGTGTGCCAGAGGGAGGCTGGGAAGTGCTTCTCTTAGCTGAAAAGGTGAGTACAGGACAAGAAGATGCTCTGGGAGGGACTACGCTCACATCACTTTTATTACAGCGTACTGTTACGATTGTTCTATTTTATTATCAGTTATTGTTGTTCATCTCTTACTGCGCCGAATTTATGAATTACACTTTGCACAGGTATGCATCTGTAGAGTAGGTACTATCTGTGGGCTTCGGCAGGGAAGGGGAGACTATGCTATATACCTAGATGAAATTTTTAGCCACATCTCATTCGGCTTATTGTGGGCCTGTGTTGCTGCTAATTTCATCATCATGGGTTTATGGTTCATATAAATTAGTATGTTAACAGCTGGAAAAGTTATCAGATGTGAGCTTATTAATTACCAGCAATAAAACATTAATGGTTTAAGATCGTTCTCCTAGAATGCTTGAAATGTTTTGCAAAATTGATTTAGTCACAAGGTCTAAGCATTTTATCTGCAGACTGCTACCTTATGTTACTTAGAAGTTTCTCTGATACGCCTATCAGAGCAGATCTATAAAGGGAATTTCAAACAGTTATTTACCTAAAAGTGTGTTACAGTTTTGAACTGTAATTTTTGAATAATGCAGGTTTAAAGTTTGTACTAAATTATATTTCACATTATAAAAACTAAATATTTACTCTGTTATAAATTACCATTCAGAAATGAATGACAGGTTATGTTAGGAACTAAGATTTTTATTTAGAAGAGGGAACTGTTACAATTATAATTATATGGCAACTATACATCCATGAAGTAATTTTTAAGACTAACAAAAGTCATTTTAAGTTTTAGATACTGGTTTCTGGCATAGGAGTCCATCTTCCTCAATTATGAATTGTTTTTCTCTCCTAAAACTCTCAAATAATATTTATAAAGCAAACATTTTCCTTTAAAAAAGAAAACTTGAAGTGCTTGGCCATACAGGAAAGGGTAACTGGAAAAACATACAAAAAAACTAAAACTGAAAGCACATTTGAGTCAGGTGTCAGTCCAGGTGTTAAAATTAGCATATAAAACAGGAAGTGTTCGGTGTTCATTGAATAAAAGTATTTCTATTATCTTTCCTTTCTGTTCTTTCTTTTTGCTATATATCGTCTTTAATGCCCTGACTGGCTGACTAGTAAATATCAGGCCAGGCCGCAAATTACATGAGATAGAATCCAAAAATGGCATTCTGCAAAAAGGTCTGTTTTCTTGGATCAAAATGGATTGTGGTACATTATAAATGACACTCCCTGATGTTTATGTAATGATTCATGAAACTATGGGGCTGACATTTTAGTGCAAAGAGTTCCAAAAATTGCTAATAAAGCAGTAAAATTAATTGCAAAATTCTTCTCTAATGTAAGGCGCTCAAATCTAATCCTCTTCTATTACTTATACTAGTAATGCATTAAAATATATAAATGCAATCCAAAATATTTTTAATTGCTAAACTAATGGAGATTAAGTGTTTCTAATCAAACTGAGGCCAGGATAAAAGACCAGCCCATAATAATTAAACTTTTATTTTAATATCCCTTAGAAAAATGTAATCCCTTAGAAAATGTCCTGTCTTGTGACTCAGGACCTTAGCCTGATGTAGAAACAACAGTAGCACATAAAGAATTATCTTTTATACCCTATTTTTCTTAAGCATTAGATCAAATTTGAAATTCTGTTCCAAATTATTATCTCTTATTTTAGTTTATCTTAGCTTCTTTGTCTTTAAGGAGGAACTCCATATGCCAGGCTTGTCATATACATTAGTTAAATTTATTTACCTACATTTCAAAATGTAAAGTAATATTTTAAATAATCCTCACTTGTTAATTATATTGTTTTTTGGGTTTTTTTTTTAAGGAAAGTTAGGCCTATGGTGTGAAGGAAGCCACTACTTATTTTCAATCAAGAGATAAAAATACATTTTCACTTAAAGGATTCTGAAATGATTTCCCAAAAGTGATATGTGGTACCTGGTGATTCCTGTCAGTATTTTCCTCTTTAACTTTCCCTGTTTTTGTCAGCAGAAGGAATACTTATGGTAAAAACATATTTATAGAGACTTGTTTTAAAATAGCTTCATTTTGATTTCTCTCCATTTTTTGGTAGGAGAAATATTTACATGAATTTATTTTTTTCACACTTATTTTAATACAAATAATACTAATTTAAGTATACTTTTTACACTCAGAAGAGGAATTTATTTTATTCTGTTACATACATAATTTACTTTTGTGGCTAGTCCCATGTGACTACCAAATTAATTATTTTGGAAAAAATACATTAAATTTTAATGTTTGAGTTCCTTTAGTGGTATGCTTTCGAACTCTTTATGTATAATTAAATGTTATACATACACATCTATATTTTTGATTTATATTGACTTGTGAGGATTATTGTGTTTTCAGTCTATCTTTATTATAATAGTTTCTGCCAAGGTATCTCATTTTCACCAGAAGTGTAGTCTGTCACTGTGAATTCCTTGGAATAGCAGATTTAAAATTTTATCTACAGAAAAAGAGAAGCACATGAAGGACACTTCTCTCGCGTTTACTGTGAACTCCATTTCTGTGAATTTCTTGCTTACTTATCCCCTTCACTTCTTTTGGCAAGTGGCCATGCTGTCACATATTTCAACGAGAGGGGGATGAAAAAACCTCGAAGTGCCCACCATCAGCATGAAGTGAGGCACTTTGAGCTCCGCTGTGCAAAATGAAAAGATAATACTCGCTGCAGAGAAAACCTACAGTTCCATTATCCTGTGCCATTTACACGTGAAGGCGTTCTGATTTCTGGCACAGGTTAAACAAAGGAAATCTGGAAGGCTTTCTCTTTAAGAGTTTGCAGAATTGGAATCCTGAGGCTCGACGGCCCCTGGATCACTTCAGCCATGTCCCAGACAGTGGGTGGATAGAGGACAATTTGTGATGTAATAAGCTGTCGGTGTCCAGATGCGCGGGCATGAAAAACAGGAGGCTGGTTTGGGGATTCCACTGGTACCACGGCTTCCAAGGGGACGGCGAGCCCACTGCCGCTGACCCCCAGTCCTGGAAAACCACACAGCTCAGCTGACCACCCTGAATTCAGGGTTTCCTGCTGAAGTGAAGCCTTGGTGTGTGCTCTCCTGAAGGGCAGGAACAAAACAGGTGTGAATACAGAAGCTGTGTTCTGGGGCTCATTCCTAAATCCTCGAACGCTCCTGGGCGTCGGTCTGTACAACCTCACAGGGTGGAATTCTCCCTTTGCCCTCAGTCCCAATGGATTCTGGGTCCACAGATGGGGAGAGAGGCTCTACCTCTGAACAGATGAAAGATTGGTTTTCGGAATCTAGTGCCTGAAGCACTAGTAAGGGTTCATCGGGCACACCCCCATTTATTCTAAACACGAGAAACAGTTTTAGAGATACCACAACTTCCACTGGGTCTGTGACGGCATTTTTTTGAGACGAAGTTCCTGAAAGCTGTAACTTCCAAGTCGTGCACGGGTCCCAGCCAGTTCCTCACACGCGTGGTTGGACCTACTGAGTATGTGTCACGGTCATCACTATTGTCATCACTATTATCATCACAAGGTGATTTTATTACAGAACATTTCCTCCTCTGTTTGTCCCTGACTTTCTCGTCCGTTACTCAATCACTGGATAATCACTGGATAAAACTTACTTAATTTTTATGCTACTTTAATGCCTTTGTTTGAAGTAAAAATACTGCTCAAACATAACATGACCAACAAACATCGGGCTCGCTGAGACAGAGAGGCCGGGGGACATCTCTGTGTCCAGTCATTGCTGCTAACCGCAGAAAAATCTGGTTTTCCTGCTCAGTGCGCCTTCTCATCAGCATTGCCACGAAGCCACAGTGCGGGGCTCGCTGACTACAGGCTGGCCCTGACATCTTTCTGCACACAATGCATCCATTCCGACCACAATCCTGTGCACACATGGGCCTCCACGTGGACGAGGGAAGTGCCTAACCTTTACTGAGTGCTGGGCCACCTGTTGTCCCCACGTTAAATTGCAAATATGGTCTGAGCCCCGTTCCCAGATCCCCCCGACTGGGCAGCACGAATGAATCGCACGCAGGGCGCAGCCACAGCCGGCCAGGGGAGCGCTGGGTTCTTCCCCTGCCAGGTGAGCTCTGCCCACGCAGGGCTCGCCCCACACTGCAGAGTGCTGCAGGATTACTCACGCCGAGAGAGTCAGGGCGAGCTGGAGAAATAATGCGAACGGTAAACAGTTGGAAGAGTGATAGGTCCACGTGCTCAGAATGCCTCACCTGTGGCAGGCATCGCGTGCGGGCCCCGCTGTCTCCTTTCATTTACGTCTCCAGACGATCCCGTGTTGAGTATTATTATTGACATTTTATAAAAAAGAAAACTGAGTTTCCCAGGACTGTCACATACCCAGTCACACAGCCAGTAAGTACAAGAGCCTAAGGCTACTTTATCAGGAACCCTTGTTCATTTCTGCCCACCGCACTGCTGTTCCCACGTCTCCTTCCCACAGCCGCAGAGGCCAGTGAGGGTCGCGGAGCACATCGGGGTGGGAGCTGGCAGCCCTGGGTCCCACCCTGGCTCCGGCCACCTGCTGAAACAGGACCTCTGTTCCTTCAGCGGCAGAATTAGGTGACAGAACTAGCATTAGCCCCCTGTGATCTTAAGTAGTCTCAACGAGGTCTATTACTTTTTTTTTTTTTTTTGAGAAAGAAAATTGAAAAAATCTATCACAGTAATAATACCATTGAGCACTATTTCTCTGGTATTTCTGAGGTTCTCATCTGAGTTCGTGGCTCCAGTCACAGGACGATGTCCTTGCTGAGGTAACAGAAAGTTCGTATTCTGATCGGATCAGTGAGACACAGAGAAAGCTATGCAATTGACTCATGTGGGTCACACTCCTACCAAGTTGAGGTTTGACATTACGTATTTATTATGCTGCCTATACAGACACATTAAATGGATGATGTGAAGCAAGGTGGGTGTAAGTACACCCATAAAGGACATTTACAGTGCGTGTGATGAAGCAGAAAAACACATTTATCTCCCTCAAAGAGCCAAGTGTGGGACATATTCCTATGAAACCCCTTAGGCTGCATCACGAACTCTGGGCTTAAACACATTTACATACGAGGCAGGTACATACATTGACTTAATCGTGGCCTCTCTAGGGGTTATGATAAGCTGAGTGTGAAAACTGCAGAGGATAAGTGAATGACCCTTTAAACTAGAATAAACGTTAATTATTGCACACCAGCCTCTTCAGACACATACACATTCCATTCTGAGAATCTGAGCTTCCGAAACACGAACAGTTCCCTGTGCGGCTCTCAGAGTCATGCATCCGTACCACACAGCCTCCTAAACATACTGTATTTGTCTTCGAGCATCAAACACCACTGGGTCCTATGTCAATTTCGTAATATTTTGAAAGAACAAAATATGGTATAGTAAGCTGACATATTTTCCTTCGTTGAAATATTCTTTTGTGTGTAAACTCTTTACAGATTTTTCTCACCATTTTCTCCTCTTTGAAAATCGACAAAAATGTAAATGATGGCGAAGTGAAGAGAATTATCATTTCTTTCAGCAATTATTGTGTTCTCAAACTCCTATTACGTAAATATTGGCATGATTTCACAATTATCGTATTAGAAATAAATAACAAATAATTGCCTACATAATTCGTAAGCACCTAGAACACCGTCGTAGAATATATGATTTTTAACACAGGCAAAAATATGTCATTTGTGGTGATTTTGAATTAGTAGGAAATTTGGTTTTAAAAGAGTATGGTTAAGTCCAACTTCAGTCATTTATGCATTTAACAAAGATTTACTGAACTCCTACTATGTGCCAGGCACCAGACCTGTATTGCTAAAAAGTACAAAGTTGATTCCTGCAAGAAACCTTCAGCATAGTAAGACAGATCAATAAGCAATTAAACAAGAGAGAGAGAGAAAATGACAAGTTGTATAAACTTCCACAGAGGAAATGAACACTGTGAGAAGACAGAAGTTAGCTGGAAAAAGCCCATTTCAGATGAGGAGGAGTGGGGGTGTTTCTGAGCCCCAGCAAGGCAAGGACAAACCAACCTCTGACCAAGAGTGTGCTGAGCAAGGCTGCGCCCAGGGCAGAGACCCGGAGACACAGCCGATATATTAGGAGTACTTACTCTGCTTTGTCCTTCAGTTTCGTTAATAAGCACTGTCTCAGGGAAGAAAAAGCCAACTCTCTGCACAAAGATTTGTTGAGGAGATAGGCATTTTTGAAAGTTGTAGTGATTTTGGGAAAACAAAGAAATTAGATGTAAGACACAGATTTAAGGGTGGGGGCAGATGAAGTACTTAATAATTAAAATATTTCTTAACTGGGTATTATGTTAAGAAATGGACATCTCAGAGCTATGATCTCTACTTGGATTTTCTGTTTATAGTAAGTTTCTGAGAAAGAGTCATGTATTTTTATGGGATATAAAACATTCTGACATTTTTTGGCCACTAGAGTAGTAACTGCTTCTCACTTATTTCTCCTTATTCACTGTGAATGCATTCGATTTCCAAAATATACACAATATCTGGGGACGACAGGAAAAGCTACAAATTGTCAAAACACCTAAAAATATTTTTTTATGTGAACTATTATTTCAGAAAAAAAATACATGGATCATGTCAAAGATTGATTTACTAAATAAAGTTCCTGTCTTATATTATATACGAGTGCTCAGTAGGGGCTGTTTTATTTTGTTATGAAATGTCTACATTGCACCACTAAGAATAAATTAAATAATCTTGTACAACCCTATTAGAGAAGTTTAATGAAAATTAATTTTTATCAAGTTTCCATACAGGTTTATGATAATAATGGCATAACATCTCTACATAATGCCACACCAAGTTAATGAAAAGGGAAAACTCAATTAAATTGGTTTTGTGTACATAAAGTAAGAACTTGCCGTTTTTATGACTATTCTGAATTTTTTTTAGGTCCAAACATTCCTAAGTGACTGGCACAAAGTGAAAAGAATTACACAGAGAATTGTACTGGTTCGCCAACTTTGTTTCTCTGCCGGATGATAATACGACCAGGTTTAAAGCCAACTAAAGCCAGTGGGTAAAAAAAAAAAAAAAGAAAAGAAAAGAAGAAGAAGAAGCTTTAGCACGTGGAGTAGTCTCCACTCAGTCTTCACACGATTTCAACAATTCTAATTCTCAATTAGGTACAATTCTAAAACACAGATGCCAGTTAACTGTCGTTTAAAATTTGGAATAAATGTAGAGCTGATTAGGGAGCTAACGCACCTATTCTGAGATAAAAAGTAACAGAATCCAAATTCACTTGGAGGAAGGTAAATTCTAGAGCAAGCAGTTTGGAAAACTTGAAGCTCTCAAGAAGGTCTCAGGGAACTCATTTAAAAAAAAAAAAGGATGCAATAATCTGGCCTGGAAGCTAAACCTTAAAACAATCAAAGCTAAATTCTTGCTCCAGTCTCAAGATGAAAAATGAAAGCTTTATCAAAAAAAATGGATAGGTACCACCAGATAAGATTCATAGACATCTTCTCCATTTTTACATAATATTAAGAAAGAGAGAATGATTCATTCAGGAACATTTTATACACGCATTACACCGATGAGGGCAACCGAAAACTCCAGTATCAGTTAGAATTTTTGCTGCTCGGGTTTTAAGCTAGCTGGGAGTACTTCCACTTCCGCAGCAGGCTGGCGCCCACCCTGTTTCAGTAAGTCTCGTGTGAAGGATAAAATAAAGCAGAGACAGTGATGTACACATAGTGATTCAGGAAAACATGAAGATGTGTAGCCTGAATCCACCTGGCAGAGTCAGGGGCCTTTCTGTGGTTTTTTGTGTTTCCTCATGAATGCCTCACGCTACCCATCCCATTTTATAGTAATTGTTAGTTCACATACCTTCTTTCCCCTCACTCAGGGCACCCAGAATACGCAGCGGTCCCCTCCACATTTTCTGCTCTCTCTCCTGAATCTCTGGGAGCTCAGTAACTATGAAAGGAACAGATAAATGGACGAAGGGGAAGAGAGAATGGGAAACAGAGCCAAGTTGAAATTAAAATCAGCTGGGCATAAAACAGAAGTCGGTTAGAAAGAGGGGAAAATAACCTCTTTACTCCTTCCTCCTTACAAGACCATGGACACATGGAGAATGTTGAATGATAAACTAAGAAACACTAAATTTTGGGGGGCTGCAAAATTCATTAAAGGTTTGGCATGTTTTGGTGGGGAGGCAGAAAAGGGGGACCGTGAAGCACAGTCTCCTTTCGGCCTATTTGTATTCCCGTAAGTCTCTGCATCACGATTTCCTCATGGCTCTGCACTCTGCCCCGTGTCCCCTCGTCACGGTTTCATTAGGACCTGATTCCACTGCCTCTGACCGAGCCTTGCGGCTCTCTCGGTCTGGCTCCTGGTGCGGCAGGAATTTAATTCCCTACGCTTTCTTATTTCAATGGTTGTCCTTCAAGGAACAAAGATGGTCTGCATGTCAGGATGCTGCTTCCACTAAAATGTCATCTTAGTACAGAAGGGTAAAAATAGAAACAATTTTGGATAACTAACACTATAAGAGTAGCCATCTGCTTCTCAGAGAGGGAGGAATGTGTTTTCTTGTTTCTTTCCTTAAGCTAATCCAAAAGATTTCCTTCCAAAAATCTTAAGAAGATGATCTTTCTCCAAATAAAATTTCTGATATTTTATGACCAAATAATGAACTTGTGAATACCCTGGATGAACTTTAAATAGCCCATCAAATATTGCTAGTGGACAGTTACAGAGAATGTTCCAGAAGCCCTCTGCAGACCTGTCGGACGGTCAAGCTACCATTTTCCAGACTGACAAAGCCCTGAAAACGAGGAAGGTGGAGAGGAATACCATAGCAGATGGCCTGCCAGCTGAGCTGTACAAGTGTGGGTACACAGCGAATAGGGAATACTTTCACCACTTGTTCTAAACCATATGGACACAGAGAGACACGCATCCGAGGGGCCCCAGTTTCGGAAGAGAAAGTGCGAGAGGGTAAATGGGGTGCTGAACGCGGCGGTGCTGGCTCCTAGGACGGGGCCGCTGAGGTCTGCTAAATTCTCTGATATCTAAAATAATTTCCTTCAAGGTGTTATCATCACGACCACTGCCTTAGAACTCTACGAGAATGTAGTGCACAGGATATCTTGGAATACACTGAGTTAATTTCAACCGAATTCAATGTTTTTTCAGATCAGTGTGAATAACAATGCAAACACTCCTAAACTCTAGGTATTTTTCATCATTTCTTTATGGTGTAAGTCCCACAACTTTATTCGACTTGGGTCATAGTTGCTTTTTAAAATGTCAATGGAATAAAGCAACTTAAAACAAAAAAAATATTTAAAGACCTAGTTTTTTAACTTATTTGGATCATAATATTGGGTTACACACACTCCTCTCTTTCAGAAAAATTCTAATCTAATCTAAGCCTATAGTGAATCTTTATTTTGTCTGCATAAAATGTAGCAGATAATTTATTTGCTCCTTAGTAGGAAAAGTCTTGGGCGATCTCAGACAAAGCAAGCAGCCTGTGAAATGCATGCCGGCTCCAACTCCACTAATTGTACGAACATCAGAAAGCTCAGCCAAAACAACAGAACTCTGAAGTACACAATTATAGAGAGAACATATAGAAGCATGTTTAGATTCTTCCTTATCTATGTTAGTTACTTTTGCCTACTAAGAATTTTATTGCAAAGATGCTTGGAATGCTTACTAGAAATGATCCATGAATACAGATAACCCCAATGGTAATTGCACCAATGAGACTGTTAGAGCCCATGCTGACTTTTGCAGAATATTTTAGCGCGCGATGCTGTACCTGTCTCATCTACAATGGTGCAGAAGACAAGCCGCAGGAAGCAGAGAGGAGGCTTCTGGAGGTGATTTTAGAGACAGTCTCTTAGAAGCATGTACAAATGATTCTATGTTTAAGTCTGCAAGGAAGAAAGAACTGAGAGAAAAATGTGTTCTACCAACATATTGTCAACATTTCTTAAAATCAACATCCCCATATGAATTGTAAGTAAAAAAATTTACTCCCTTATTTTTAAACAGAGACGATATCAATTTTAATGAAGTTATTTTTATAATGAAAATGTATGGAGCATAGTACTTAGTTTAAGTCAATTATTTTATTAAATTCTTCCAACCATCCTGTTATATAGGCCTTGTTGTTTGTTTGTTTTAGGAATTAAAAAAACGGGCACAGAGAGGTGAAGCAATTTGCTCCAGGGAAAACAGCAGTGTTAGAACAGGACTTTTAAAAAAGCAATCCGATAAGTTTGAAATTTATCACCATGCTGTGCTGTTTCTAGAATAGTCTACCTATAACATTTTAGCGCTCACTGTTTTTAGAAATGAAGAAAACTCCTAACATTTAAAAATACTCACATCTCCACTCGGTAACTAACAAAAGGTTTAGTTGCTTCTGGAGGACATTTAATACAAGCTGATTTCCCCCCTAAGGGTTTGGTAAAAATTAATACGCCAAGAATTCTTGATATACGTAAATCATTGTTCCAATTCAGTGAAAATTACGTTTAGCGTTATTTTTACTTGCACGCTGATCAATGCACTCCTCAGGTGCTTTACCCTTCGCTTGCGGTCTGTTTTGGTAGGAGAAATGCTGACAGTGCCTCGGTCTCTCTGAACCACGCGCGTTAAAGGTCTGAATAACATGGAGCACCGGAGCCACATTTCCTGAGAACTGCAAAGGGAATGGCACATTAGAAGCAAACATGAATGTGCTGGTCTGTGACAGAGAGGTTTGCATTTGCATTTATTACAGAATTGAAGTCTTGGCAGAAATGTAAAGTTTTATGTGGGCAGAGCTTCTAGTTCAGAAAATCCTGCTAAGGAGATTATAGTCATAATGTATCACAGGAATGATTTATGATCTAAGCTCCTTCAAAAATATGTGGGCCTAGATCCTGTAATATCACTGAGTTTTGTGTTGCAAGTTAACTTTTAAGAGGGAAGGTGAACTTCTAACCCTACATATATCTGAGGATCCTGGTTTACTCGGGAAAGCTTTAAGAAAGTGGTGGGGCTGCTGCTTCGGGCCCTAGGAGTGCCGTGTGGAGATCTCCATCCATGCCCTTGCCCCATGCTTCTTCCTCAAGTTCAGGATCGTCTGTATGTCTCCTGCCCCACATCATTAGATGGTGAAATTGGCACGGAGGCAAAGTTGAATCACAGGTATGCACGCTTGCTTTTAACTCTCACAGGTGCATCTGTTCATGGATTTGGCAAGAAGCTCTTAAGAACTAGTCCCCGTGCTGGGAACTTTGCGTCCAGCTACACACAAAGGTCATGCCCCTGGTGTGTTCATGGGCAGTAAGTAATAGGTGAATAATGATAACTACTCTGAAGAGGAAATAAAGCAGAATAAGGAGATGCAAACTATAGACGAGGGGGTGCTGCATGGCATTTGATCGGAGAAGTGACTGAAAGGGGAGAATAAAGCATTCTGCCTTCTGGGGGCAAGCATTCCCGAGGGGAAAGAGCCACGGCAAGGGCCCTGGTTGGGAGCATGCTGGCTGTGTCCCAGGATTGCATTCGTCGGGTACTTTATTCTTCCTCCCCATCTGGGACCTGCTGCCCACCTGGCCTGGAACTCTCCTCCCTCCTTCCTCACCTCCTGCTGCTTGTCCCCCAGACTCACATCACCTCCACCACGTGGTCGCCAAGCCCTCAGACCAGCTCCCTGCATTTTCCTGTCTGCGTATACGGAACTCCAGTCAATTATTTTTCAAACTCCGGCTTTTCTTCTCTCCTTGTGTCCGTCTGTACTTGACTATTAGTACCTTAAAAGCAGGGATTTTCTCTAACGAATTTTGGTGGTTCTGGGGCCTAGTATGGCACTTTGGGTATCACAGCACTCAGTGAAGAAAGACGATACTATTTGGCCATGAGATCATTTTATGTAACTACTTCCTTTTCTTCAGAAATAATGGGAAAATCTTGATTTAAGGCACATCCTTAGGCAAAACCAAATGATAAAGCCTGCTCTTTGGAGATGTTGTCATTATGGAAAAGTCCCAATCTTAAAAATCACCACTTTCCCAGTAATCTTATTTATGAAAATCTGTAAATAGCTGAGACAATATCAAGGAAGCCTCTGTAAATAAAACAATATATCAAAGACTCTTTGTTTTGTGTTAGAAGACAGGAAAGGGCATTAAATGGGAAAAAAATAAAAAGCATTGACTTCTTGCTTCCCGAGATTTTCATAATTAGAACAATTATCAAATGAAGACATACTTTGCCTGGATCTGGTATCTGTGTAATTTAGTGTTAGAACACAGATGAATCGGTGGCATAGTTACGGTTTCTCTTTTAGATTGCATAGACACGACCAAAATTACACGTACTTCTGGATTTTGTGACGTATGCATCTCCCCAGAAGCTATTTCATTTGCGTTTCCTGAAGCTGGAGACATGATTGTTTTCTTGCCTCTGGCGCTGTGGTGCACCCAGCTGCATTACTCTGACAAGCACCACCGGGCGGGTCCAGAAGCAAACCTGACCGCGTGGTCGCCAGTCTGCTCCCCAGTGAGGTGGTTGTTCCTCACTGGCAGTGCAGGTGCCGAGCAGGGCCGCCTCCCAGCCTCTTCCTCCTCCTGGGACAGTGTCCTCCCACCTGCCATCCTCTCCGCCCAGGTGGACACTTGTGTGTCCACCTGGTGCTCTTCACCTTATCAGAGAGTCAGTGCAGGCTTCCTCTTCTAGGTGCTTTGATACACCCCGGGGGGGGTGGGTCCCTGAGGAAAACACACAGCCCAATACCTGGGTCAGCCAAGGTTGTAGTGATGGAGACCCAAGGGTGGGGACCATTGTGTGAGAGGGTCATCCCGAACACCGGGAAATGTCAGGGGAAGTCTGTCACCAGTGCTGGGGAGACTCAAAGAAAATGCCTGACTCTCCTTGGCAAGGTTTCCTGGAGAAATTACCGTCGGAGCTGAGTGGGGAATGAAAATAACATTTAGGCATAGAGATCATTCCAGGCAAAGAAAGGGCACCTGCAAGGATAGAGCAGAATAGAAGGTGTGAGTAATCAGGGGACCGTATTCCAGGTCTAGGAGTCTTTAGAGGGCTGAGGAGTGCCTTTGGAAGGACCGCGTTTGCGACAATGCTTTGTTCTCATCGGTTAATCCCCCAAATCTGTGTTAGCAGACACTCGGTGAGTATGGTTTGTTTGACTGAACGAAGACTAAATTGGCCTTTCGGCAAACTCAGAACTGTCCATCATTGAAAATAAGAGAATTGGTATTACAGGATATCCTGGACGGATATTTTCAATCTCGAAATCTGAAGTTTCCAAATCTACCAACATAGAAACACTCGTGCGGTTTCCGTCTATGTCAGCTGAGAAATCCTTGCTCCAGAAGTTCTCCACTTTGGATTTTGACTCTCTAAGGGCCTCTCTCCGTTGAAGACCATTTTCTTCCTGCGGACGCAGCGGTGCCATTGTTTTGATTATTCTAAGAGAGGTGCTTTGAGTGCAGAGGTGGTGAGAGAATAGCACCACGCTGATGCCCGGTAAGCGAGCAGACTCACGTGCTGGTGAAGGGGTTCTCTCCAAATCACCAGCGTTGAAAATAACTCAAATTTTGAGCTTCAGAACAATGACCCCAGTTTTTAAATGTCATAGACTTTTGGGGCAGTTCGTGAATAGTCCAATTTCAAGTGGTAAATTTATGAACAGTCAGGGTCTAATACAGATGACAACTCGCAAGTTTTGGGAGTCTTCCAGGTGCCTACCTACCGAATCCTTAAATTAAAGAGTTGGAAGGACTGCTGAATGAGAAAGGCAGGCCTCGAGTCAGTTACCCTCATTTCTGAGCTACACGTATCCGCACCTGCATGAGGGAAAGCATCCTAGTTCTGGCCTAGTCGCAGGCCCAAAGGTGAGTCTGCAGCCTGCAGAAGTGCTTCAGGAACAGCGAAGGGCTCCAATGTTAGCGGAGCTGCTGAAAGATGAGTGACATACCAAAGCTGGTTTTCCCCTGACAAGGTCAGGGACTCAAAGTCCTCCTAAATCAAACCGGCCCTCTCATGCACGCTCCACTCTCAGATTCAACAAAGTGCTACGAGAGGAAATTTAGTGTTACATTTATTAGCCACCACAAGCAATTAAACCATGATATAGTTATTTTTTTTCTCCCTCAAGAGAAAACTCCCTTCCAGGGCCTATTGAACTGGAAGGATTCAGGATAACTATAATCTATTTACCATAACTTATTAGACCATTTTAAAGATATCATAATCTTCATCAGATAGACAACTAGAAAACAAAAAATTTGTAAAATGTGATAAACTAATATTGCCCACTTATATTCTGCTTGTTTGTATTATTGTTCCGCATTACAAGGTGGCATACAAGTTTAAATAATACCAATAGGTAGAGAGTAAACAGAAAATTGATCTCCCCCCAGCCCCATCTCCAGCCCCCATCGTTCTTACAGATAATGAATATTAAAAATCACATAGAACTGTGGATGCCGAAATGATCCTAGGCTTCTGGATCTGATTTCATAACCATCACGGGGCACCAGGAATCCACGCTGCCTTTACCCGAAGAACCAGTTTGCCTTCAACCACTAGGCTGGAATCCAAGTCTTTTGTTTCTCCATGGTCTACCTGGTATAAATCCAGATAATTACATGTGAGATTATCCTATTTACACCATTTCTTGCGAGTCCTAGCAGCCACCATGACTACGCAGGAGCGACTTATCTCTAACCTACACTTCAGAAGAGGTGATTTCATCTTGCCTTGATTGCGACACTTGATCCATTATTAAAAATGAGTTTCCTATAAACTACTCAAATTTCCAGGCCGGTCTTCTAAGGTTATAAGTGCCCGCAGGGGAGAGGCAGGTACAGTAAGTGTGTGAAAATGAAACGGGTCTGCTGTGCTGAGCAGGAAGGGACAGTTCTGTGTAGGAGGAAGCAGCTGCTGGCTAGTTCCTCACCATGGGAGAATGTGGGCTCGGTGGCGTCTGAGCTTCCAAAATTTCAAGAGAAGCTGAAAACCCAGAGATTCCTGTATATGAAAAAAAAAAACAGATACCCTGCTGTTTATATACTGGCTTAAATTTTTAAAGAATATTATGCAGAACAAACAAGGCATTTAGGGACCAAATTCAGTCCACTGGCAGCCAGTCTGCAATCTCTGCTACCCGTACAATATCACAACTTTGTTCATTGCATCCACGGATGAATTTATAATGGACGTGTTGGAGCATCCATCCAAATGGGCCCGGGGGTGGTCTTCATTATCTGGATCAGCAGCCACATTTGCATTCGTGTGAGCTATTACCAGTGCTGCGCATTCTTCCTGATACCAAGGAATGTGCCCTACCCACTGCCTTTGTTGTGGAGATGGCGTATTCTTCTTTTACATTCCACCTTGCTCTACCTGTACATAAAACACACATCCATTTTGCAATGAAAAAGATACACCAACCTCATTAAGATATGCATATAAAATCCCAAGTGTGTGAATACTACTTTAAAAAAAAGGATGCCAGGCTGCAGAGAACAGTTAGTACAGACCACGACAAGCTTGGTCTCCGACAGGAAGCAAAATGGACACTTCCCGAGGGGCTGTGCCACCACCTTGCCCGGTGGTTTTCAAACTTGGTGCCACGGAACTTACAGGCTGCGCTTCCTTATCACACGATGTGCTTCCACATCATGGCGCTGACCGAAGGCTGGCATTTGAAATGGAGATTTTATCTGAAAACAACAGGCTAAAGGAGAGGGGTCTTTTCTTCAGATCAAAGGACTCCTCGGTGTCCACAGAAGGATTTCAGACCACCCTGAGTCACCTGATACACAGAAGGGTCTGCAGTGGCATTTTTAAAATTACTTCTTTCATATTCTCAAAGGGATTTGTAAACCAACATGATATTTAGGATAAATCATTATATTTAAAACCCTGGACTGAAGTTAGCATCCATCTGGTTCATGGACCATAAGTAGTCCATCCAGGGCTCACAGCAGACTTTTCAAGCCTCAGTTTGCTCATCTGTAGAATGGGAATAAAACAGCATCTCCCTCAGGGCACTGCAGTGAGGGCCGAAGGCCACGAGCATCGTGGAGGGAGCGGCGCAATCCTTACACGCAGTGAGCGCCCAGTCAACGCCCACTTTTCCTGCTGTTGTTCTTGTTGCTCTTCAGCACACTGAAGCACCTCGAGGGAAAGTCACAGAAATGAGCACCCTACCACGTCTGTGGAGGAAGCGATGAAGAACCACAGAGGACAGAATAACTGTCTTCTTGGATGAGCCAGGGTAGACTTTCAGGAGATGTCCTATTGGTTCGGGTCTTGAGAGTGAGTAGACATTTTACCATGAGACGAGGTAAGAGAAGCCCTTTCCAAAGAGGGGGCGGGGGATATAGGGGTGAGACTCAGGGGGTTCCCAGGGATGGAGACCCTGGCAGGGGCGAGAAGCCTGCTACGACATAATCCACAGGGGCCGGGCGTGCAAAGGCAGGAAGGGAGGCCGGACAAGTAATTTAGAGTTATGATACCCACCTGAGTGCGATTTATAAGCGATGGGAGGTCATTGAAGGTTTTCAGTAGGAGAATAGGATCAAATAGGGAGCTAATCCTTACGGTCTTGTCCAGGACACACTGAATTGAAAAGGTGACCAACATTTGTGTATGTTTAATATACGCCAGGAATTGTACTATACATCACTTTTCTCAACGGATTTGAGATGTTCGCATTATTCATGTTCCCCATGAGAAAACGGAAGCGTAGAGTCGTTAGCTCTCCAAGATCATATGACGAGTCAGTGGTGCAGCTGTGCTTTTAATGATTTTGAAAGATGCCAAAGCCTCGTATGTTCCCACTACTCTGTGGGGCAGGGGAATGGGATGTGAAGCTAGTGCCGTTCGCCCCGATGAGCGGAGCTGCAGAGCTGATGCAAGACAGTAGCCATGAGGCCCGATATTCAGAAACCATTTCTGAGGAACGTAAGCAGAGTTTTTTTTTGTTTTGTTTTATTTTTAACAGATTCCATATAAAAGAGGGAGAGAAAGCCGAATTCCAGGATGACTCAGAGGTCGTGATATTGGGAAAGTATTAACACAAATGGCAATATTTAAGATGAGAATCCAGGAGATACACAATGATTTTTTTTTTTTTTGGAGGTTAGAGGCACATCGGGCCAGAGAAAAATGTCAGTTTGGACACACTGAGGGCCTAGAGGACATCAAAGAGAGAGAGGCCCAGTGAGAGGCCGGCAATACTGCTGCAGATAGGAAGGGTCAGGGATGGTCGGGACACCCGGTGAGTGGCATCTGGAGGACCCTCGAGTTTCCTCGGGTAGAATGCTGATGGGAGAAGGGAAGCCCTGATGCTGCCCAGCAGGAACCAGAAGCTCACCCTCCTGCCTCTCCACTGACGGTCAAGGTCTCCGGGGCAGCGCCTGCCCCTTAGGTGCTGCTGAAGCCCTCGGAAACGTTCACACTGCAGTACAGGCCATCGACACCTCACAGGTGTTCACAGGGTTAACAAATGCAAATGGCGCCAAAAATAAAATAAAATAAAATCTACAGAATGGGACCAGGGAAGGGGCCCAGGAAGCAAGCAGACAAAGATTGGTTAGGTAGTGGGATGACACAGAGAATTGTCCCGAGATCCACGTGCTTCAGAAAAAGACACGGAGACAAAGACTTAAAATGAGCCATTGTGCTTGCCTACAGGACACTGGAAAATGTGTCCCCAAGGAGGGTCACTGGGACTGATCGCTGGGATTTGGGGAAGACACCCTTCGACGAGCTGGGAATCAACCTGTAGGAGGCTAGTTTCTGAAACAACAGTTTAGCAACGTACCTGGTTGCCTGGGTCTGGTGTCGGAGACTAACAGGCAACCAATCATTCCGGTTTCGTGGCGGGTGCCCTCATTTAAAGTGCTTCCTACTCAGAGCACAGGCCAGTGTGCATCAGAGGGAAGAAACGAAACACAACGTGTTTCCGCTGTAAAACCTTCGGCACAGACGTCTTCTCTCAGAATGCACTGATTGGCCTAAAGATTCAAAATTTGCAGGTTGTTAAGGTGGTCAGTGGCACGGGCAGCGGAAGAATTCACAACGAGGAGAAAGTGCAGAGAGTAAAAGGTTTTATTTTTACTTTCCCAAGGGAGGGGAAGGGCTGGGTGTGGAGAGGCGCACAAGCCCTGAGGGGTGGGGGCTGGGAGTGTCTACGGGCAGTGGGGCGGTGGTAGAGCTGGACGTTTCCCTTGGCCTTGTACAGGCGGCCACACGGTTCAATGTTCTCTTTGGGTTCAGGGTCCCCGGTCACTGTGGTCTGGCATGTCCTGTCCCAAGTCCCCAGAGCCACTGTAACCTCAGGGTGCTTCCAGTAATTTTCTAGTCCTGAGAATAAAGGCTCACAAAACAATGAGGGTCAGTCAGGCTTTATGGGGTCCAGCCAGCTCTGGGAAAGGGGGCCTGAGAAAGGGGCTTTTGTCCTGTTAGGGGGGAGTTAATGGCTTCTCACACTGCAAAATATACTGAGAATACAAATAAATTGAAGGATCACAATTCTTTGAACAAAAGCAGATGTCCTTGGTAATTATGTTTTTATCTTTGATTGCTTCCAATGCTTGTATCTTTCCATGACACGCGAATGCCAGTTACAAACTCAGTCTAATAAGAATCATGTTGTTGTTCCTGGAAAACTGAAGACTCATGAACATGCTAGACCTTTCTGGAACTCAAATACGTTCATTATTCTTTTTAACCCGGTGGACTTTTTGCAGAATAAATATTCAGACATTTAATTATGTATGATACAGTGCTATTATAATATTTCATGGGAATGCTCTGAGAAAAAGGCACTAAAACCTAATAATAATCACATTTGAGTAGCATTGTTTTATTATTCAAAATAATGATAGAAAAGCAAGTGTAGTTTTTTTCACAAAAATCAGGCCAGATATGCTCGAGGCACAGGATACTTAACACAGCTTTCCAGCGTTTTCAGCTATTGTCTTATAAAATCCGGAAATAACAACCAAGATCCTTTTTTTTTAACCCGCCAGAGACTCTGACACCTCTGAATTACTGTACAATCATTGATCAAGAGCGAGCGTGGCCTCTTGAAGCCCTCGATTGCTAACGGGAAGTACAGCTATAGGCTATAGACTTAGGGATTTTAAAATGTCAAGGAACACTAATAATTCATGCATCCTGGGCCCGTAAAGCCGCCAGCACGTCAATAATCGTGCCGTGCCCTTCGGAGAGCAGGTACAATTAACACGCTAGAGTTTTAAGTGAGGAGGCTATTACAGAACGCTGGTAAAGGGAAATCATTTTCTCGGGCCCGTGAGGTTGCGGAGGTTGCAGAATGGTGCCTCTATGTTGCTGTTCTGCATTGTGCGTCCTACACAGGGTCCCAGCTAAAGGGCCACACACACTGTCCCCTGACAAAAGGCCTGACATGGTGCAAGAGCACAGTGTGTAGGCGAGAAAGAGAAACGCACAAAGTAAATACCAATACGTGAACCAGGCCACTGTGCTGGAGGCTACAAGAGGTTTCACACGCAGGCAACGTTTGAGGGAGGAGAGAGCAGGAAAATGACCGGTGCCTGGAGGAAGTCTACTCCTTTGTGAAAACTCTCTGAGATCCACATTTATTATTATTATTTCAACAGAGCCTGTTTCATAAGCAAAAAGACATCAATCCAATGCTCCAAAAGCTTCTTGGCTCCTCAGGAACTGTTTTCATTTGGGGGGGAGGGGAGGGTGGTGCTTCACTTTTGAAAGAAGGTTTAAGTAAACAGCTGCCTTTGAAGGGGAAGGGAGGACCAGACACAAGATAAAAGGGAAATTGTATTTTATTGAGCAATTTTTTTATTACCACGCTGGGAACTAAAAAATTGACTATGACTATCAAATATGTCTCCCTTAAAAAAATCTTTAGATCAATCATGAATGAGAAGGAAAGGGGGGAAATGTTCACCGAGGTCTTGCTGTCCACACATAATTCTGTACCTTTTCTTAACTCATCAGCATGCTCACGGTCCTTACATTTCTAATTTGAGTCACATGCTTAAGAGCCTTGAATGCCAGTCACCCATGCATCAAGAGACTTATAGGTCCATTAGATGGCACTGATGAAATCCTTGATGTGACTTGTGACCCTTTAACTAACGATATTTCCTCTAAAGTGACAAAATCACAACAAAACATAAAAAAGAGTGCTTCGTTACAAAGGAACCCACCATCCATTATTTAAATCTTTTCCTGGGAGTGGGGAAGAGCAGGGTGCATGCTCAGCAACCGATACTCAACATGAAATGATTCTTTTTTCCTGGAACTCCAAGCACTGATTTCTGACTGGTCATTAGAAGGAAAACAAATAATAATTAGAATGTAATACTATTTACACTTCTGAAAAGAACATAAAATATGTATATAGAAGCTCTCAAGCTAATAAAAATATAAGGTCAATTACTTCAAAGCATTTCACATGGGTATTGCTCAACCACTAATAAAATGATCCACTTTCATAAGTCCTATTAAAAAAATCTCTCCGTTAAATCAAGGATGGTTCAGCGCACTGGAAGTTACAGCCTGGTTTAAGAAAATTGCATTTTAGTGCCCTTCTATTGATTTTTAGCAAATTTAAGACTGCCACTCTTTGCTGATTCTGCTTATCTTTGAATTTCAAATGTCCACAGTATTTACATAGCATTGAAAAATTACTGTTTCAGTGTATTGTATTTATAACGCAGCTCTTTTTTTGTGTGTGGTTTGTATAGCTAGCTTGCTACCAGGAGGACAATTTGATGTCATCTTCTTTTGTAGCATACAATGAAATCTATTTTTCTTTAATCAGCAACAGCATATTGACTGGGAAATAAAACAATTTCTCATTTCCTTCCTCCTCCCCTCTCCTTTGTAAAAAGTGATCAGTATTTCAATTGGTTTGCCTTTGCGGTTTTCAATAAAATTCACACTTAGTATTAGTGGGAGGTTCAATACTTGAAAATCACATTCAAACAAATACAGCGTCATCTTCAAATGAGTAAAGATATCACCGTACTAGTTTCTTACTTAGCTTATGGGTGAAAATCCTACCCAAACATAAACATATTATGCAGTTCCTGCTATCCATAACACCATGTATGTAAAATGCACACCATAAAGCATTAGTTAAATGCAAGTCCCATCAATTTTGCTTTATTTCCCAATGACTTTGCAAATGATTAATTTAGAAGACAGGCTTATGAAATGTTTAAATGTCTTGGTAAACAATTAATGAGCATCAATCAATATAAAAAAAACCAACAGATTTTTCCCAAACTCTTGATGAATGTGTTTCTTTTCCTAAAATAGACATTACCATACAAAAGCTATAGATTCTGTTGCTAAGCATCCATTAAAAATGTAACAGCCACATGTGATGAAAGCCACATCACTATGGCAAAGATGAAATTTGCATCCTGCATGCAAACTCATCGCGACTGAAGCTCTCAGTGGGACAACTGCGGGGGCCTACCGGCCATTTTACTGTAACCGTGAAGTGCGTTGTAGGGCCATGATGTAGGCACGTATAAACATCGCCACTTTCCTGAGACTTAAATTTAACTAGAAATCGTAGCATGTTGCCTGCTGTTTGAATTTACTTTAGTCTGGAAATTCAAAAATTTTGTTAATCAAAATAAACTTAGTATCCTTGGGATGTACACTGATAAGTCCGCTTTGTTTGTTTTATGTTGTTTTTAATGTGAAATTTTCCAGGCCACACAGTAGACCTGAATTTTTGAGTTAGCTGTTCAGTTAAGAAACAGGGATGAGTGGGGGTTGGGGGGTAGGGTTCATTCAATGCATGTCATTTATTCCTTCACTCAGCATTCTTTTCAACTTGTTCCTGGGGCGTACGGAACGGTGTGCTCCCCTGTGCCTGGTGCAGAGAATAATACTTCATACACATTAACTTAATGCAGTTCATTCATAAACACTTTTCCACACCTACGTTTATTCAATGAAAAAGTGCGGAACTAAAGGTGTTCTCTGTGCCATCTGCCAGGAGCAAAAGTCACCTCCTAGCACTATGGTCCCTCCACGGGCCTCTCACTGGGACGGAATTGGCCAGGGAGACCGTCCTTCCCCTTGTCTGTGGTTACCAGCTTGGTGGCACCCTATGGGTGCTGGCCAAACAGAATAGCTAGTACCACGGCAGAGGTCCTGAGACATCTCTAAGACCTGGCTTTCAAATTCCCTACATGAAACCAATAAACTCCTATTAGTTTCCAGATATTATAACTTCAAGTTCTCCAAAAGTAATATTGTTTGTAAAAAGGCATTTAAAGTATACACTAAAATGATCTTTGCAGGAAAAAAAGTTATTTTATAGTATGTTGGGTGAGTTCCAAAGGTCTTGTTATGCACGTGATTGTACAATTATGTTTTAGTTACTATTTTCACACCTTCTTTTGGATTTTAGAAAAACTCTCAACTTACCCTTAGTGTTTGATGTTTGACAAAAGGGAAGTTCTGGAAATTTTAATGTACATTAAACCATGTGCCTCAATTATTGATAACTGTACAAACCAAGTTATCATTCGTCCCTCCATCTGTCACCCATGAGGAAGTGGGGGATGTTTCCATCTGTGGGGACGACCTGAGAGTGTTTCCTGTGCTTGTCAGCCTGAGACACATCGGCTGACGAAGCCACTCTTTTTTCTCCACTACCAGGAGCTCCGTCTGCTTTTTAATGCAATTTGTATGATGATAAAAATAATTTTACCTCATTGCATGCAATTGTGCAAATGTGTAAATGTGTTTTTAAAGAACAGACGGGTCATTTCTTGATCTGCTCAGAGGTTGTTATGCATTTTAAACACAGATAGAAAAGTGCCGAAGTAAGTACAGAGATACACATGAGCATGCAGCTATGACTCCTCATAAATTCGTGTTATCCTCTTTAATAGTTTTTTAATTGTCAGTTATTTATTTAAAATCACTTTCCATATTATGAACAATCATAGAATTGTAACTATTTGTAACTCCTTTTCCTCCTATGGGTGCATTATCATTGACTTCCCGGGTTCGATTTTGTTGGATAAGTTAGTCCCCGATTTAATATAACAGATGTTACTGTCATAGACACCTCTCAACACAACTTTCAGTCATATTCTAGTTGTTCCTTAGGACAGATCCTCAGACATACAATTCGCTGCCTCAAATATTTTGAGGTTCCTGACGTCTTTGCCAGATGGGTTTTGAGAGGGACTATCCATCCAGTCTTCCTGTCCGTGCAGTGCCGATCCCAATGCACATCTACCGTTGGCGTATTCCAGCTTCCAGAAAGTGCTAGTAATTCGCCAGCTAGCCACTGGCATCATGGGTAGTTCAAATGTGTATCTCTCATCAGCTCGGAGGAATCAGGCTGCCTTCAAGGTAGGGGCTCACAGCGGATGGTGGGCACCCATAGGGGTGGTCCCTCGCTAGAACTTCTCACAAATAAACGTACAACTAGACTCCCAGGCAGCTCTCAGGGCCAGACGACTCTGGGAATCTTACACAGTACGTGCTCTGGACTTGACCTCCAAACAAATGACCTCTCTTAATATAGAAGGAAAAGAACTCCCCAAATCCATAGACCAAATCCTCTGTCCTCAGGACTTAAAATATGGACTTCATATTAAAATATACTCATAAATTTATAGATGAAGATTCTTCAGTAAGCAACCAGAGACCTAATCTATACATCCAAGCAATAATTTCAGATATAATAGTGATAATTGTCATTGAAAAATGATATTCAATTAACACAGCAGTTTTCTGAGTAGCTGCTCAATGATTTGGAAGCAATCACATGTGATTGTCTAAAACACAGCTTTATTTATCTGCAACTTTACGTTGCCTTATGTAGCTTTATGTGTAGAAACTGGTAAAACATACAACAGTGTCATTAAGAATAAGATCAGGATGTTATGCTGACTTTTCTACTTTAAATTAGTAATAGGTCACTTATTAGTCCATACGTGGGGCTATTGCTATCAGCTAATTAAATGGGTGAATGGAGGTACATATCTGAAATTAAATTTTGTTATTTAAACTGAGCTCACCTTAACAAAAGATCATTTAGACTACCTCCATGTGATGCCAAAATGAATTCATTCAAACTGGTTATTAAATTATAAAGAAAATGTAGGACGCACCCAGTTCATAGAAAAAAAGGTAGAGTTGCAATTAGCTGATAGTCCAAATTAGGAATGTAAAAAAAAAAAATTGGCAAAGTCTATTTGACAGAGTTAGAAAGCAGGTTTAATCAGTGCTTGATAAGAGACTGGTACAAAAGGAGTCTTAACTCAGAAATGGCATAATATGTACCAACTCAGTTGTGAAATGATGACAAAGTCCTTGCTCCCAAATTTGCTCGTGCTTAGGATTTATTTAATTATTAACTTGGAGAAATTGACAGGGAAGAATGATTTCTAGATAATAAGTTTCTCTAAATGCTACAGGGTAATGGTATGTGTATTTCCTCTCTGTTTAATAATTTCTAGACAGGGTTACTATGCTTATATCAATTAGATGTTTGTAATAAAACTTTAGTAAATAGCGAATACATTGGGTAAATTTCATGTATTTTTGAGGAACTTTGGTAATGTAGGTTAGGAACAGTTCATAATTATGAGTAGCTTCATGGCCTGTCTATTTTAAAATGATAAGGGGGTAGAGCCACCGTGGCCTATGAAGTTGACAAAAATCCAATTGTTTATCCACTTGAAGCACAAAACACAGGGTACAACGGAGGGACACGTTTGTTGAAGCCAGTGCTTTCTCCAAAACTTCCCGGGACTTTGAAGAGCGGCGGAAACATCGAATGTCCTTCCGTAAGCTCCTCAGAAGCCCTGTGATGCGGAACAGTCTCCTCTAAGTCATTTCAAGTACAAGTGCTCCCGTGAAGAAGTCTGAGACGGACAGTCGCAGACAGACTGGGCGTTCTCTGTAATTGGGATCCGATCTCCCGCGGGCCTGAACGTGACGAGAGCGCCAAGGGAACGCCTGATACATGGTCTCAATCTCCGGACACGAGCCGAGCCCTCGGGTGGCCGCCATGCAATTAGACGATCTCCAAATTCAAGCCATGATCACGGCAGTGTGAGCTGGGTAATGTGCCAGGCACATACAGGAGATTTTTAATAAAGCAGGGGGAGCGCGGGGATCGGTGGTGGAAGTGTCACCGCTTACTGACACCGTAATGATGACAAACACCTTCTTTTAAACAGTTTTGCTTTCCAAAGCTTTTGAAAGAAATACAATTGACGTAATCTATCATGGATAGACAGACGCGTGATTCTTTTCCGCTGGAAAACAAGGCAGGCATTGTTTGTCGTGTGTGTTTTTTTTTAATTTTCCACTGCTGGACACTGTTTCCAAAGTGTGAGGGCTATTGAACGCGTGCAATAGCTTTCATTTTGCAGTTGTGTCAATTTCACCCAACTACGGCTGTTGAGGTAGTTTTTCCTTGACTTACACCCTTGGGGCCTTCTGCCCTCCAAGACATAAAAAAGAAAACGAAGTTTCATTGTAGTCGGAGAGATTAAAGCTACATGTAACAATTTCCAGGCAGGGAGAATCGTTAAGTTTTGAACACACTGAGGAAAATGGATAAATCCGTGTGTGTGTGTATGTGTGTGTCTCACTTCTCTAATTCCTTTAAAAACATTTCTTTCTAAAGTTAAACTGGTCAGCACGCTTCGTTCTTTTTCTAGAGATTGCCATTATTTTCCCCATGTTAAATGGGAAACATTCTCTTTTAAACGAAAACTAAAAGACATTTAAAGTAAATCAAGTTATGTAGGTAAGCCACTTGACTCTTTCCCCCCAAACCATTAATAATTATGTCAGGAAAAATCACTCGGAAATTCAATTTGCTCCTTTGAACCCCCAGTTTTTATTGGGGGGGGAATTTGAAATGGAGCAATGGAGAAACCCAAGTCGCTATGAGCAGATTCGCACTCGCTGCTTGCATGTATAATAATAATACTTGGGACCGAAAGCTCAACAGGAGACGTCAGAAACAGTCCAGCAGAAAGCTGACATATGAGATGCAGAAATATCTCCTGCTAAAACTCAGGCGAAAACAAAACAAAACAAAACCAAACCACATCATCTCAGGTTCCTATTTCTTTCAGAAGAAACCCAGAGCTCCCCACCCAGTACGCAGAAGCACCCAGGTGCCTGCTGGCGCTGCGGACCTCTGTATGATAAAGAGGCGTGGTGGACGGTGGAGTGGGTGTGAGGGCTGGGAATTATCCTAATTACAATGAGAAATACGTACGGGGGTGCTGGGAACCCCCCTGGCAGGAAGAGAGGGGACCTCTCTTTCAGATCTATTCCTTTTTAAAATGCGTTTGTGTTTGAAGTCCTTTTCCAAAGATCCCAGGGGCGTGCCAGAAAAAAAGGAGACTAGTAAACACTTGCGCTCTCTCACGCCGTCAGCGTGGAGATTAGCAAAACTCCCCTGAGCTCTGAGAAATAAAACAGAAAGGGTAATTATTTTGATATCCTGGCATTTCACGTTCATGGGTCAAGCACATCGCTCCGTGGGCATTTGAGCTACTGCTAATAAAGACTACTTACTCCATGTTTCATTTTAGCAACTCTAAGTGGAATTTTAGGCCCCAAAGCAAGGCAGCTCATGTGCTTTCTGTGAGTCTGCACCTACGTGAGATTTTTGTTTCTTAATTCCCAGTGAGCGACCAGTCTATTCTCTCGTCTTCGGAAATCCACCCACAGAGGCCACCATGGCTCCCTGGCTCCTGTGGAGGGTTCTTTCATTTTCCAAAGCATCCACACCCATGACACTGTTTTTACTTAACAACACAAAATCCTCACACGTATTTTGTTTTCAGTTTTTGTGTGTGCAACATTCTGCCTTTAAATTGAACTTATTCCAACGTGGTCTTTTCTTGTCCTTAGATTTCATCAGCAGACATTGTCTTTAAAGGAGTTCCTTGTGAAAATGTAGCAATTTGACTGTCTGTCTGTATTTTGGAATGGGAATAGCGCCATAGAGAGGTGGGATACCAAGAAATCTAAGCCTCGAGTACCGCCCAATTGTTTTAAAATCAGGAGTAGCGGAGAACAGGGCCTGTGTCAGGGATGTCGTGTTAGCCCACCACAGGTCACAGAAACATCAGCTGTACTAGGAAGTGGACGGTGTTTAAACATCCCTCCCTGTTACTCTAAGTGTGTATCCACACGTTGCCTTAGCTGCCTCCGAACTTCCGTCTCTCAACACCCTCCGCAGAGCAGAGGGGCTGCGCCGTGGCTGCCCTGCACCGACATGTGAAGTGCCAGTCACAGCAACACTCTGCGTTATCTGTCACCTAATCTCACAGCGTGTGACTGGGGCTTTTCTCCTCATGCCACCATCCTGCCTCTGCCGCTTGGAACACGTAGAGGATCATCAAAGGCAGAAGAAAGTGCCAAGTTTGAAGATGAAATAAGAAAACTAATGTATTTCCACTTAAATTGATGGGGCATTTAGTGGTTGGAAACTTAGGGTCCTGACTAGAATAAGCTCCTTAGTCAAGGATATAAATGGGTCCCCTAAAGTGAGACGTGGTGCCCGGTAACAGGAACAGAACTGTGACCCCTTCAGAGGATGGGGGAAGCCTTTTTGGAGTTTTCAGTCAAATTAGCAAAAGGAGGCAGAGATGCAATGTTATGCCATTACTATGTCTTCAACACCTCACACTGTCGCTGGCACATAGTAGGTGTGCAAGAAAGAGATGCTACACAAACACACAGATTTAGGGATTACAGCAGCATCTGCCTTGGCAACCTGGAAAGCTGTTCACAGCTCTCTAGACCTGTGACACTTGGATAATGCCATCTGTCCCCAAACTCCTATCTGCACTGGGATAAATCTCAAGTCAACCACCTGTATACGCTGTAACCTCCACCAGGACCACAGTGCCCCAAACTACCTGGCAGGGAATGAACTGAGTGTCGCACAGCCCAGCTCCCCACACCGAGTCTCCATCTGGCCCCCAGAGACTGCCTAATGTCCCTGCCGGATCCTTCCAAGCCTACCTGAGCAGGAGAATGGACGGGAGCAGTTATTTTAACAAATAAAGATTCTCCAGGTTCCTTTGGAAATCCTGACTCCGGAGACCTTTATTTTAAAAACATACCTCATCTAACTCTTGTGAAGGAGCAGGCATGTGAGAAGCCTTCCTGAAGCACCCATCCCGATTTTCAAAGAGCTCGAAGGGAGAGGTCTGGGACCCACCCGCCTGCCCCAGTGCAGGTGTGTGTGGGGGCCCAGAGCAACCTCCTCTGTCTGGTCACACGGCCTTTATCCAGCCTCACCTACTGAACACTTTCTGTGAGGCAACCAGGGAGAGAAATGGAAAGACAAGCCCTGTGTCTACTCCTGGAGCTCAGCCCATCCAGGGACAGTGCCCCTGGAAATGTGGGCTCACTGTGGGGTGAAAGCAGGCCCTCAGGACACTCAGGATGATGCAATCGGAGGCTAGGGCTGGGGAGGTCACGGGGGTGGGGGGATGACATCAGACGTGGAGAGGAGGTGAAATTTGACTTCTGTCACCTAAGGGGTAAGAAAGCTATTTCTGTAGTTCAACCAAGAGAAGATGAGAACACAACTCAGGGCAAAGGTTATCCAGTTGGAGAAGAGAAGTACCCAGGGTTACCCTCCTCCAGTTTCGGCAGACTAGCATGTGAGACGAGGACAACCACACCAGAGCCATATTTACAATGAGGTACCAGCAAGTGTCAAATAGTGGTAAGTCATGCCGTTCACATCTTCCAAAATATTAATCAAGACACGTCTGTGTCCAGTGTGGATGCCAAGTGTATACAATGAAGACCACACAGACACTGCTCTCAGGGGTCCGTTTTAGCCAAAGAATCACAACTGTAGTATGTAGAGACCATTATAATGATGTAGGGCTATAATGTCACTATTAAAAAGCACAGTCACATTAGGGAAGGAGGTGCGTTTAATGTATCAGAGAATATTTACGTGGGAACATAATGAATAAATAAGCCTTTCAGAAATAGTCACCGGCCACATCGTCTTCTGTAATTATGGAATGGTTTCATAATGCTGATCCGCAGTTCCCTGTCTTTGAAAAGGAGTGATGGGTGGTGGCCGGGTGACATCACTGGGCACAGTAGACAGGGAGAGGCACACAACTCCAACAGTGAAATTAAATCCATAAAAAACACAGAAGACTCTCCAAGCCTTATTTACAAAAATCACCATGTCCTGGATCCAACTTCGATGTAAAATTGCTTTTCCGTATTAGTCTGTCGAGGCTTCCTGCTTAATGAGATGTCTGGAGGGAAGATTTTTTGGAACATTTATCCAAAATGCCAGAACTGATTTCCACTTTCCTAAAATGCTAGCAAGAAGCTTTGAACATGGCAACACATTTATAAGACGTCGATGTTAAATTTCCCCTAAAGGAACGACGTGAACAGATAGTAGGAGCCGTGGATCGCACGGTCGCTGCTGTCGCTGACGCTCTGGAGCTTCCCGAACGTGTTCCTCATTTTGCAGTGTTCCTCATTTTCCTCACTCTCCATTTTAGGGTGGAATTCCACGTTTCAAATCTTCTTTTTTTAATCAATGATTCTTCCCACGTGACCCTTTATTCTATCGTCCATCATATTTTGTCGTGCATCCTGTGTTTAGATAAGGACTCAAACCAGTTCAAAGATTAACCAAACCGACGCAAAAGTTAATAAATTTACGTGACAACAATCAGAAAGCATTTCGAATTGAAAGGGAAATGACACCCATCTTCTGCCAGACTGGGCTCACCTTCGGACCAGCGGGTCCCTCCGCGGCTCTGCACGTGTCTCTGGGAGATTTGAGTTCCTTGTGTTGATGTTTCCACATCCACATCACCAGCGTGTTTTGGGAGGGGATGGACCATGTCCTATTCTCCGTCTATCTGCAGAAATCACGGCACAGAGTTAGACTTTCAGTAATTGCGTGCTGATGGCCGACTGAAGGCCCCGGGGGGCCCATGAGGTTCTGCTCTGTCTCACCATATGCGCTGGGCCTGGGCTCCGTGATGCACATCAGTTACTCAGGTTTTGAATTAGCAGAATACGTGGCTTGACATTCTTTAAACTTATATATGAAAGGAAAGCCATGATATACAACCAAATAGTGTATTAGATCTTTCTTCATTCTAAAAAATAAACGTCTATAGTAAAGATCTATAGGTTCTTAAATTCACGAGTTTTTGAATAGACAATATTTACCTGAGCATTTGCATGGTCCCAGAATAATTTTTCAAACAGGAAGAAAAGGAATTACCAGCTATCAGCTTGAAAAACTGTCATAAAAAATAGTAACCTAGAGGGAAAATATGAGGAGGTAAGAAGAAAACAGTTCCCAAGACTTCTAGAAATACTATAATTATTCAGTAACCCCTTTCCAGCATTCGTCCATTTGTTCAACGGCATTGTCTCCCAACGTGCTCTGAAGAGTAATTAGGTAAGTACTCAGCATCCTCACAATAATAACAAAAAAGGTACACTGCCACTTAGAGGAAACGAGCCATCCAGCTAGGGGAAGAATACTCGAGAAAAGAATAGGCACGCCAGATCTAGGGGGAGACCGAGCATAAAAGCAGCAGATAACACGAGCCACGAAGGAGTCAGCGTGTAAATCAGTGTAGCACACAAGTGTACTTTATCCACAGATAAGACTGTGGCCCACGGCCGCCTGTCCTGTCTCCATGTGGTCTATGTTATTCACACTGAAAACAGTGCCACAAGAAATGTCATTTGCATACGAAGATGGCCGCTGTGACCCATGGGTAACAAACCGACAGACCTGTTCTGTGTCTGCAGTGGAAGAGGGTGGCAGAAATTCATTCACACTCTCCCATCGGGTCCTCTTGTGGAAGTCACAGCTGCAGTCGGTGAGTGCACAGGAAAACAAAACACAAACCCAGGGAGTGAAAAATCAATCAGACTGAAATCAGTGCATGGGGCGGTGGCCACCCTGTAGTCTGACATGTGAGCTCCAAAGTCTGACCAGTTAAGCTTCGCTATGCATAAGGTGTCCCATAATGGATGTATAGTTAATCCAGTCATTCAGACAGGGTGGTGGCGTTACACCTCGCCGAATTTCAGAAAGCATCCCCGACCCCTCCTCACGGCGGGCCTTCAGCATGTATGTGCACTAGCCATGGAATGCCAGCCCTCACTTAACCCTCTAAGTAGGCGAAATAAGGGGGAATGCTTCGAATGTTGCATGCAACCTTTTTTGTAGCAGAAAAACACAACCCAAGTAATATTTTGAGGATCGGTTTATATGGGCCAGCCTCTGCGAAACACATAAATACAGCCCCACAAAACACGTCAATGGAGCAGGCGCCGTGGACTTTTTTTGCCTGCCTGCCTCTGGGGAAGGGCTGTGAGAAGGGTCTTTCATGCAAAAAGCCTGCTGGCCCAGTGCAGGTTTTGTGGCGGAGCGTAAAGAGGGACTGTCCTTGACTCGGAAGCTACCCTGCGGCAGGCGCTCTTCCAGTCCCTTATGTAATGTACTGTGCTTGAGCTAACGAGAGAGCTATGGGGTCAGTGGGTGCCATCCCTATTTTCTCGATAAGAAAGTCAATCTTGGGGTAAAAAAAATACTTCTCCAGGGTCAAAGAGAGTGAAAACTTCAGAATGCGGCTACAAGAATTTATTGCACAGGTCGTCATCTTTTTTTCTAATTTAAAATAAAGTTAATATGACCAAAGAACTTGACCGAATCCACATGATTTGTATTATTTATATATTAACCAATGGATGTAACTACTCGACCTAAAATCTCAAGCGGGAGAACGTGGATTTTCAGATGAATACAATTTGTGCCCAAGAGTTTGGTGGACACAGGACACTTTGGGAGAAATGCCCTCTTTTCTCAGTCATTTCAGCCTTTTCTAAATGACTGTGCTAGCCTGGCGGAATTCTTGGGTAGTTCCGGCATCCTAGGGATTGTAATGTTTTAAGGGATGGTTACAACCCAGAAACGAAACATCTGTTCAGCTAAAAATAAAAGCGTTTCTTTCATCAATTTGTCCAAGACTTTTAAAAACGCCATTATCAGCATGGTTTCTCAAGACCCCTATAAACATAACCCAGTTCCGTTGCATTAAACCACCTGCTCCGAGACCAATGCAAGAGTCCTAATCTACCATTCTCTGCGAGGCTTTTCCGTTTGAACAGACTTGGGGGTGTTATTTTGTTTACAAATTAGGTGGCAACTCAGAGTAAAGCTACCTACCATATACACAGAGACACAAACTGGCAATCATTGATATGCATGTATGTGAATGAAGCACAGTGGAATGATCATGCCAAAACATGACTAGAAGTTTGGTTCAAAGGCTCTTTCTCTGCATGCTCGTGACCTCCCTTGCATTCTATCACGTTAGCTTCTGCGTTGTATTGTCGAGTGTTTTTCTTCCCAACCTGAGCAGGAGCTTGGTAAGGTCAGAGACTGTGTCTTTTTCTTTGTGACCTCAGTGCCTAACGCAGTCCTGGCTTTCACGGATTTGCAGTGAATAAATAAATAAGCAGTAGAAGGGAAAACACCAACCTACCTAAGGGCACCGTAGGCTATCCGCCACATTTGCGTTCGTGAGTGGATCTGACTTCTTCCCACACCCCCCCGAACACTTGAGAATACATCCCTGGTTCACCCAGGCACACGTTTCACAGAAGAAAGTGACACTGAATCACGTGTAGATGAAACAGTCTTATCACTCAAAGGGACAGGGGCCACCTATAGTGCCTGCCACAGGCGCTGAAAGGAGCCGGCTGGCCTTGAATCCCACGCCGTGGTTGCATGCCGGCCCCTGGACAAAGCCGTAAAGCTGGGAAGTCTGTATCTGAGATGACCTTCAGCCTCCAGTGTTTGAACTCCTGTGACCTTCTGCCTCTGTTCTCGGGCACCCAGAGCCTTTGGGACTGTTGATACTCTGATGTGGAAGAGAGCTTTGCCTCCACTCCAGTGAACCAGCTGGCTGGGGCGTGACTTCATTTCTCTGACACTTAGTCCCCTCGGTGTAAATTTAGAAAAATCATGACCTTCCTCTGAGAGGAATGGCGTGGGCCTATGTGAAAATGGCGCGGGATGAATGCGAGGATGCTCTATAAACTAGCCGTCCTCAGCCAGACAGCTGATGTTATTTAAAAGAGCCTTAAGATTGAGGACCGCGAACGTCCTCTCTGCCCTGAAGTCCCCACGAACTAATCGTGTCTCTGCCTCATCCACGCTCCTGTCTCTGGTCACAATTATTAGGACCAAAACCACAACCTGATTGTTGCCTCAGTGTATTCACTTTAAGTTCAAATGCCTGATAAACATAAAATGACCTTAGTTTGGTAATATTTTTAAAGAGGGGATTGGAAATCCAGTTGCTCTGGAGGCTGTTGGGGATAAATCCTTTTTTGTCTAATCTGACTGCTAGACCCGCCTGTTCCAAAGAGGGCGAGCAGATGCTGGATGCTGTCGCCCATCACCAGAGAGATGCAAATTAAAACCACGGTGAGATAGCACCTCCCACTGGTCAGCATGGCCATCATCGACAAATCCACAAACAACAAGTGCTGGAGAGGATGTGGGGAAAGGGGAACCCTTTTACACTGTTGATGGGCATGCAGACTGGTGCAGCCACTGTGGAAAACAGTACGGAGTTTCCTCAAAAAATTAAAAGTGGAACTTCCTTATGACCCTGCAGTCCCACTTCTGGGAATATATCCTCAGAAACATGAAACACTAATTTGAAAGAATACAAGCACTCTATATTCACTGCAGCGTTATTTCCAACAGCCGAGATCTGGAGACAGCCCCAGTGCCCATCCGCCGATGAGTGGATAAAAAAGCTGTGGTCCATTCACACAATGGAATACGACCTGGCCGTTAGAAAGGAAGAAAATCTTACCCTTTGTGACAGCATGATGGACCTGGAGGGCATTATGCAAGTGAAATCAGCCCGTCAGGGAAAGAGTCACACCCTAGGACCTCACTTACACGTGAAATCTAATGAACAGAACACACCAATGAACAACACAGAGACAGAGGCCTGGACACATGGAACAGACAGACAGCTGTCAGAGGGCAGGGGGACTAGGGGGGCTGGTTGGAAGTAGGTGAGGGGATTAAGTAACAGTGTGTGGTGATAGCCAGAGGAAAAGGGGGGTGGGCAGATGGAGGTGGGCGAAGGGGGAAACTGGGGAGAGAAAGACTTTGAGGCAATGGGCGCACCATGCAGGGGCAGATGATGTTTTGTTGAGTTGTACGCTGGAGACCTGTATAGGTTTTCAAACCAATGTCACCCCAATAAATTCAATTGAAAAAAAAAGCAGCACAGGTATCAGAAAGGTGGCATCCCAGGAAGAAAAGGCTACTCATCTCAGTTGTAAGATTTCCACTCGTGAAGGGTGGTAACTTAATAGTCTGAAAGTTGAATTAAGAGAAATCAAGACACTAAATATTTTTATTAGATACGTAAAATAGTAATACTAACGAGTAGATGATTTATGTTTCCAGAGTGACTATAAAAATTATATTTATAAAAGAAGCCAAGTGTAACCATTTTAGCAATTCTAGAAGGGCATACTCTAAGAGGTAAAATTAAAATTAGGGAAAATGAGGCCATTTATAATGGGTCATTATGACTCTAAATAATGATGATTATTGGTTCTGCTTAATAAAACTGTCATCTAACACAAAATAGATATTAAGCTAAATTATATTACATTATCATTCTATCATGCTACAAAATTCCATGCAAAGTTATTTTTAAAAATCCAAAACAGACCCAATATTAACTTTTTCTGCCCATTTTAACTCATAAAGAAACCCTCTGCAAAGGAAAGCGTATTGCACGTTGTCACACCGCTCTCTCCTGGAGCCAACGACCAAACAGGCCTGGTTTCCGTATTTCCCAATGGCCCAGCTTTGAAGTCACACTTCATGAGCTCAGCATCAGCCTTTCTCAAACTTGTCTCCTGCTGCTCGGCTTCGGCTCCTTCCCTCCAAAACGTTTCTTTCGCAGCAGCCTCCGCTGTGGCCCTTGCTGGCCAAGTCGGGCAGATGAAGCTGGTTCACCTGTCGCTGCCATTTCCAAGTCTGGCTGCGCTCAAGCAACGTTTTGCCCCAGGGCGCTTCTGGGCTCCCAGAATCAACACCACACAGGTGGAGAAAACAGAGATTTCTAGGCCTTTCCCCAGACCTCCCGAGTCACGAGCTCCATGGTAAGAACTGTGACTCTGCGGTTTCACATTCTCCCCACGTGTTTCCTACTGCCTCTGGCTTGAGAATGGCTGTGCTGGAACTCCCGACAACTAGTGAGGACACCCTAGTAACGCTCATGTGTACTACTTCTACATCTAACACAAATCAGACATTAAGCTGAAGTATGTTACATTATCATTCTATCTTGCTACAAAGTTCAATGCAAGGCTGCTTTACATTCGACCCATTACTGCAAACATGTGTTGAGACCATACAGTTTGCCAGGCTGTCTACTAGGGGGCAGGTTTACCAAGGTCATGAGACATCCTCTCTCTCCTGCATCATGGACTAATCACAGAGGCGCTTCCTCTCTGGGATTACTGTTTCAGTATGATAGCATTATTTCTTCCAGACTTCCACAAGTATAAACCAAAAAGGGTTTTCGATGAAATGAAATAACACAGTCGTTGAAATAGAGCAATACTAGAAAGTGTATAAAGAGACTAGACATCGATGAAGAGAAAATAGGGGAATAGGAAGACTGAAGCATGCAAAATGCAGGAGAGAGAGAGAGAGGGAAGGTCTTAAAATCAAGACGCTCTGGCAGGGAAGACGAAGCGTTTGAAATAATGGCTGCAAAATTTCTTGAGCTGAACAGAGTTTGTAGGGGATCGAGGAACATCGGGGGTGAAGAGAAAACCTTGGAATCAAGTAGTGATGAAGGAGAAACAAGTGCCTTATTTATAAAGGAAGAATCAGACCGATGGCAAACTCTCACCGGTCTTGCAGAAGGGCCAGAAGAGAGAGGAGGAAGAATTCAAACTGCTAAGGAAATAACATTCAAAGTAAAACATTTAAGGAAGAGGGTGAAATGAAAAGGTGTAAAGACATACAATGACATGGAGTTTCCCACCCTCCCTTAAAGAAAGGGCATATTTTATTCACAAATAAATACCTAACGGCGTGTTTTTCAGGAAGAAACAGTGTGGTAATTCTCAGTAAAACATGTTGTTAAGTCTAACTCATTTTGGGGTAGAAATGACAATAATATTATAAGTGCTAATTTTATTGTTTAAATAAAAACTAGATCGAAGTTATGAGTAATGCAAATCTTTCCTGACAAGAGGTTTACAAAAATAGATTGTCAACAGGCCATTTTATAGCTTAAATTACTTTGAGGATATAGCAGGAGGCACTTGAATTAACATTAAATTGTCCTCAGAATCAGTTTATTTTCCTTTATGTCATTAACTTAATAGCAACTTAAACTCTATTGATCTGAAAACAGATCTTATTTTTACCAGTTTCCCCTAAAAGGATTTTGTTTTAAGCAACAATTTTCTTATATAGTTTTCAACACATAATTGTGGAGTGATTAGGTTCTCACAAAGAATCAGGATCCTTGTCTTAAAGACTATTTTATTTACCTTAAAAAACCATCGTGTTCAGCCCTGGACGGTGTGACTCAGTGGATTGAGTGCCAGCCTGTGAACCAAAGGGTCACTGGGTCCATTCCCAGTCAGGGCACATGCCTGGGTTGCGGGCCAGGTCCCTAGTAGGGGGTGCGTGAGAGGCAACCACACATTGATATTTCTCTCTCTTCTCTCTAAAAATAAATAAAGTCTCAAAGAAAACAAAATTAAAAAGCCATTTATTCATATTTGAAATAGTGTTGGTTACAATATCACCATGTCCTTGTCAATCGTGGACCTGTGCAGCATACATTTTAATGAGACCCTAAGGTTATGCTTCGTCATCGCCATATTTTTTAAAAGACACTGTAATCAATTACTTGATTAGTCATCCATATTTTCCTGCAGGAAGTTAATAATGTACCTCGCCACACACAAGAAGCCTGAAAATATTTTCAATGCATTAATCAAAAGGGTGCTGCATGAATTTAAAATTTTTTCCTATAGAGTGTCTGCACATTCTAGGCACTTCAGGCTTGTTGTATTATTTACTCTCACATTGAGAGAACAAGGGAAAAGAGGTTAAATTTTAAGCACTATGGATTTAAATTAACTATAAGGAAAATTTTCTTCTAATGTGAATTGTTAATCTTTATTTTTAAAAGATAGATATTTGCTTATTGTAGGTGAATTAAGGATGGTCCCTTCTGGGAGCAGGATTCTGAATAGGCAAACTCACTGAGGTCAATTTCAACCCACTAATTCTGTATCTGACAAGATCTCAGCTGCTTTTATTACATAACAGATATTGAAAATAACCATTACAGTCAAATCCCTAAAAGCCCCTCACTGTTTGTAGCCCGATGTTTCATTCGCCAAGTATTTTGTCAAATTGAAGCCATATATGATGCTCATCACTTACTAAGATGGTCAAATTGTAATAATTTTGTAGTACAAAGGGGACCCCCCAAAATTGGAATTTATTTATAAAAAATTGTGTTTTTATTCTAACATGTTTAAACTTCAGTCACCTTCAAAGTACTCTCCAATTGACCTATTGATTCATTTTTTCCACTGCTCTAGACAGTTCTTGAACTCATTGATTTCGATGCCTTTTAGTCCTTCTGCCATTTTTTGTTTCACCTCTTCCACATTGGCAAAATGTTTCCCTCTGAGGACTTTTTCATCCAGGGAAACAAAAGAAAAAGTCACTGGGGGTAAGATCGGGTGAAGAGGGAGGGTGGGCACAGGGGTCATGCTGTTTTTGGTCAAGAACTACTGAACACTCAGCACACTGTGGGCAGGTGCGCTTGTAAATCACCCATCATGAAATGGGTGAATGTGTTGAATCTTCCAAAAAAAAAAATCACTGAAACCAAATGCAGCCTCTCACAACACCACCAGCTGGTCACTGACGCAGATGGGTTCCTAAAACACTCGCCTAGCTGGGGAAGCCTGTACCACAAGAGGTCCGCCCTCCAGAAGGTAATTCTGGGTCAGACTTCCAATCTGATTTAGTGTGTTTCTGAAGTATTTGTTTCATCATATGTACAATTCTCTGTCGAGGCAAAGGAAAGACCATGCGGTACCGCAGTGAAGCCATGGTACGAGTTGCTCACTGCTCAACCTGGGGGAGCCGTTCCCATGGTGGACCTCGCAGATTAAAGTGTTTATTGTAGCTGTTTTTTTGGTAGATGGCAGTATAGTGTCTTGTTCCAATAAGGTTAGTTTAGTGTGACAAATTGTCTACAGCATCGATGCTGTAAGCGCTGGAGAGGAGCCCTGCCAGGCGTGATGGTCCAGGGCTGGGCCCGGGGAAGACAGTGGGGAAAGGCCTCTATGTCCAATAAATACAGCTTGGGCGGCAGGGCACTTCCCAACAATAACTAAACTCTACTGAGCTCTTATGTATAGTATTATGTGTCATATGTAAGGATGCTATTGTGACTCATGCTTCTGTAACTGCATAAACCCACTGAATGGAAACAGGAATGGTAATTAAGTGTAATCTGATTGCTTTAACAATAAATTAAAGCTTTGAAGAGATTCTATACCCATTTGTGCCATTTGTGTGAATGAACAGCTTGGTTAAATGTAAACTTCACCCTTAGCTTTAATTTTCAGCCACAGTAAATTTCTGAAGTCACCAGGCACAGCTTGCCTTTCGCTGGGTAGAGTATTGGATACTTCCATGGCTTACTATACGAAAATTGAGGTTTCTGTGGAGACAAACTCCCCATGTAGCAGATATGTGACTTGGTACTAGGTTGGGAGAAAGATCACTTTGTAAATAATCAAGTATAAAACAACTGTTACACTCGCTCTCACGGAACAGTGGCCAGGGCGAGGCAAAGGCTGGGGTGCAGTGGGTGGTAGGGACCAGGCCACCAGGGCAAGTCACACCCGCGTGAAGGAGAGCCAGGACCAGCGTCAGACTGAAGGTAACACCTGCAGGGAGCCTCAGAAGTGAGTTTTTCGGGTGAGACAAGAGGAGAGAAGTCAGGCCAAGCGGTGGAAGTGGTGTGGACAATCGGAAAACACCCCGGCGTTCCTACGAGGTCTTACTCTTACCCCACCGAAACCTCGACTGCGCTCCCAGGACACACCGTGCCTCCCTCTGTCGTAGCATTTGCTGCTTTATGTGGAAATATACGTTTGGAGTTGCTTCTCCCATAGTCCACTGGGATATTCTCCAGGTCAGAAGCAACGGCCCCACACCCAGTCCAGACCTGGCGTTATCAGTCTGTTGAATTAGAGCTCACGTTCTGCTTGCTTCTCCAGCCGTCCTTCAATGCCCCACGCACCCTGTGAAGTCCTCACCACTTTGTGTCCCGTTATCAGCGTGCTCTCTTCCCAGTTAGGAGATCCTTGAGGGCGGAGATTCGTTTCTGTTCATCTTGAGATTGTCAGTGTCTTGCCCCGCCCACAGTGGGGTTCCTGTTTTTCTTCTTCTTGTTGTGTTTATAAAGAACTAACATTCAGTATTTCGGTGTTCCTGGAAATGCATCTTCTCTGAGTAGGAACGAGATCAGGGCAAGTGGAAAAACACAGGCTGGAAAAAGAGGGGGACCGTGCTGTTGAGGAGCCGGAGTGACTCCTGTGTTTGGGGTGATGTTAGTTAGGATCTTCCAAGTTCCCCGACACGAGAATAGTGACTGGGGATGTGAGAGTGAGCTGAGACGTGTACGGAACATCTAGTGGAGTTGGGTATGTAGGTATGGAGCTCCTGACGTGAGGAACAAAGAGACTGAGCCATCTTGAGAAGCAATGGAGAGTAATCACAGGTAACCACTCAAGCACTTTCTACATGCTGGGCATCCTTCTGAGTGCCGTACACCTGTCACTCCACTTAATACTCACAGACACGATTACCCCCAATTTTTGAATGAGAAGCAGGGGCACAGATTGGTTAAAGGGTGCGCCTCAGTCCACACAGCCCTCACGCCAGACAGGATTCAAGCCCACACTGTCTGCCTCTACACCCACACTCAGTCTCAAGGCAGGACAGAGACCCGGACTCACAGGCCGCCCTCTCCCATGGGTGTGTGCTGTGTGGCCTGGCATCAGCACCGGCCCATTCTTCGCTGGTTTCCTCCTTGGCCAAAGGATGTGAGAGTACCACCTACCTCCGAACAGTGCCTGCTATGTGAAAGCATCCAAACAAGGGGAAGTCTTTCTCTCTATTAGCCAGTCAATGAATGTTGAAACCATGGGGGGAAAGGAGATCGCCCCGGCAAATGCGACTGTGAGAAAGCGAGAGGGCACTCAGTCCTGGCGGGGTTGTCAGGGAGAGGGAAGTCCCCTGTCCCTTGTGGAAGCTGCATGACTGTCCTGCAGGACCTGGCTCCATGGCTACTGAGTCTGGGGCAGGCACTGAGCCCAGGACGGCAGGCTCCAGAGGTCACGCTCAGGACCACCTGTCTCGACGTCCTCCTCCCACCTGCCTCGCCCCTTCAGAGCTCGCTGTGCTTCTCCCATCCACATTTCTGCAGAGAGAGAACCTCTTCCTATCAGCTCCCTCTGTCTCCTCCCAGATGAACAAGTCCGGGCAAGGGGAGAGCAGAGTGGCACTTTTTTTGGTTTCTAAGGAACTTCCTTCTCCATATATACTGATACACTCTGCGTCCTCTCTATTCCCCCAAGGGTTTCAGGATTTTTTTTTTTGTAACCTATTTCAGAGAAAAAAGGAAAAAAACATTTTTTTTCTGCTTTTACCTCTATATTTCCCTGAAATGTGGATAGTTTGGGAGCCAAGGTAGGCAGAAGAGGGAGGGGTGCGGAAAAGGTGGACCGCACTAAGAAAAGATTACTATTTAAACATCGGTCTGTGAGTCACCAGAGTCACCGGCGGCAGAGTTCTAAACAGCCGACTGCGTTCTAAAACAAAAAGCTAGTTAAACAAGACCACTTGTCAAAAACGTAGAAGGTACTTCCAAATACTTGTTTTATCTGTAATAAGAGAGCAAGACATATCAACGGAGCATTACAGACTCCCAGAGATTACTGTATTTTTCAGACTATAAGATGCACCAGACCATAAGACGCACCTAGGTTTTAGAGGAGGAAAATAGGAAAAAAACCCCGTTCCATCACCATGCCCTCCCCCACCAGCGAGCCAGGTAAGCTACATTGGGACTATAAGATGCAATTTTCCCCCCAAATTTGGGAGGAAAATGGGGGTGCATCTTATAATCTGAAAAATACGGTAAGTCATCCATCCCCCTGTCCTTGTTAGAGCTCATTCAGTAAAGGACTCAAAGTCAGCAATGAGCTTGGAGGTATGGCCAGGCTCCCACGACTCTGAGGGTGATCAATACTGTTAATGATCACATGAGGTGTATTAAGGATAGATAAACTCTAGAATTTTAAGTAGTCTGATATGGAATCACTTCTGTGTGAATTAAAATTGTAACTATAAACAACCAAAACATAACTGAATATTAATACTTATTAAGTGAATAGACAACTGAGTGAATAGCATAAAAGTCTGGCGAATAAATTACGATGGTTTGCTTTCCGATCTTGCAACGCGCTCGTTTTGAATAGTCTCATCTCAGATAACTACATATAGATTTTAAAAGTCTAATTTTTTATTAAAATGAGTTCTTTTCTCAATGTATATTTTCCATTAGCTGTAGGCCTGTTAACTATCAAAATCTGATTCTACAGACAGTGAAAGGATTCATTTGGGTAAATTTGATAGTTGAGGTAAATGTAGTAAGTGAAAATCAATCTTATTCAAAATTCAACTCTGCCCAGCTTACACTCACTCTCCAGCTCAAAAGTTTTTAACTTTGGGCATACTTCCAATTGCCTGGGAGACGTTTAAAAATACCGTTTACTGAATCCCACCCAGGACAAGTACATCAAGCTTTCCAGAGAGCGGGAACACGCCGGTTCCTTGGTCTTCTCCTCGGTGACTCCAGCGTGCATCGGGGGCTGGGAGCCCCTCTCTTTACCGGCTTTGAGCTGGAGAGAATCCTCTCACTGCTCTGGGATGTCAGAATTTCAGGATCAGGAGGTGGGGTAGGGGAGGGAGGGTGTTCTCAATTCATGTATTGATTCATAATGAAAACATGTGTATTGTGGTCCCAGAATGAAGTGTTGTGTGATGGTCTAGGGACACAAAGACAAATAATACATAGCCCTGTTTCTCGAGAAATGTACAGCCATGTACAGGGAAGACAAGACTGGGAAAGGTACCTTAAGAGATACAGACCAAACAATAAAATTGTACACTCACAACTTATATAATGCTATTAACCAATGTTACTCCAATCAATACAATGGAAAATAGGGCAAATAAGTATATTTGGCCAAAGAGTGAAAGTTACTAAAATAGAAATAATAATTTAGAATTCTTGTAAAATTCATGGGCAGTTTCTGAAGCTTGTTGGAGTTATGTTTTACAAGAAGGAAGGGGATAGAAAGAGTCAAAGGATATAATTATTTTGGTATTTTAGACCACAGTTAAATGAAAGGCCAACAGGAGAATCCGGAGCAGGGGCAGGTGTTCGGGCTGTTGTGGAGGCAAAGTACACAGGATCTGTAAACTCAGGACGGAGGGCACGGAGGGCGGGGTCCAAGCCCAGTGCTGACCCCTGCCGCTCTAGGCCATGGTCCTGCTACCCGGGGAACAAGAGACTGTGGGGAGAGGACGAGATGCATTTAGACGTGTTGGGGTGTTGGGTTTGGGGGTGGGGGAGGTATCAGGCTGATGTCAGCAGGCAGCACAGAGCGAGAGAGAATGGTTTGAGGAAAACCCTCCCAGACGTGAAGTAGGGAGAGACAAGAGCTACATTCGGGAGGAGGTCACATGTATAAAGAAAACTGATCCTGGCGAAATAGCTTCATTCCAGGGCAAAAAAGGGGTGAAGTCAGAAAAACTGTCAGAGTTAAGAGACATCAAGGAAGCCGCGAGAAGTAAGTTTTAAATGGGAGTGGTCAATAAAATAAAAATATCAAAAAGTGACTCGGAATTCCTTTGGAGGAAGGGCCCTGAGTCTGACGGAGAGGTGTGGCTCTGGAGCCACCTGAGGCAGCGGAGGGGCGGAGGAGTGACCACCAGCATCAAATACTGACTTTTCTGTGAAGAAACATAATCTTTAAAAGAAAAGATGGCTTGTTCTTGCTACTGTAGAATATGGGGCTCTAACACGCGCTTTAAGTTGGAGGAATCGATCTAACTGCTTCTCTGCAGAGGACGTTGTGGAAAAGGGGGGACTCTGAATGAAAAGGAGGGGGGAGCTAGCTGACAAGCATCAGGAGAACCGGGGTCCGTCTCCTCAACACACCTGTTCCTCCAAGAGTCTGCAGGGGGAAGTCAAGGACCACGGTTTGATTAACACTGAACTTCATGTACGCCAGCAATTAATGGATAAACCAAGATTGGCGCTATAGGTAGTTTATTTGAATATTAAAAGGTAATGAAAAAGAAAAATTAAATCATCTGTACATTTACCTATACATATTTATAAGCATGTTATAAAGCTGAATGCAAAAAGAAAAATGTACATTTATATGTGAATATTAAACATTCTAATATAATTATTCATAGATTCAATTAATGCCAGTATTATTAAAATCAAAATACGAGAAAGATGAAGAAAATTTAATTACTTAAGACAAATTGAAAGTAGAATGATATTCTTTGGTTTTATAAATATATGACCTTCAGAGGCCAAGCTTCATTTAACCCAGTTTGTTGTAATTTTTCTCACTGCTCAGTAAACGCTTTCCACACCCATGTGCTTGGGGGCACGTGGCAGAGGAAGTTACATGCTGTTTCCACACATTTTCCTCTGCTTTCTTTAAGGGCTTTTTAATTACTTTTCCTCCCAGGGACTGCAGCTTTAGGTTGCAGGAGAGCTGCAGTTTCTTTCCTCGTGATGTACACATGGCCAGTCTGTCCCCACCGTCTCTCCTTGCGCGCCCGGGAGCTGGGCGGTGGCTCCAGAGTCGCAGCTCCCGCTTCCCGCCCCGCCTCGCTCACCTGCGCCGGAATGTACCGGGCGTTGGCAGCGCTGCGGCGCGTTAGCCTGTGTGCGGCGGGGACGTCCGTGCGGTCCTGGATCTTTCCTTGGTTTGTCTTTTTTTGTATAGATTGAACAATTAAATTGTTAATTTAAATTCTACGATGTAAAAAATTTCAGGACAAAAAATAAAACAATATTATACAAAGTGACTACTACCTTGAGACCACAAATTAGTGCCATATAGTTGAACGCTGAAATACCAAAAACCTGTAATTAAATCACTAAATTGCACTACTGACAACATCATTGTTCTTATGTCTTAAAATAATGGCGTTCGTTTTAGGTGGACTTTTCTAAGCGAGGTACTACAGGTACAGCAGCTCATGTTTACTTAATGCTGTGTAATATTCGGCAACTTAATTATTATGACCTTATTATAAAGTAATAAAATTCCTAGAGGGATAAAGTTGCTATTAGTGGAAGCGATTCACTTGTCTTTTAGTTTTTTGTTCTTTGTATTACACTGAGATGTCAGGCGGCTGCAGGAATGCGTACTAATATTTTAATACTTGTGTTTTCATTTTTTGAATTGTTTGTGAGATTTAAAAATTATCACTTAATATAAAATATTGTGTTTTACTTGAACAAAATTATTTGTTAAATTATTTTGCACTTGTAACATTTGTATTTAAGATATGTGACAGTTAATAATATATAGGAAGATCTGTCCAGAAGGTATCCAGCCATGTGATATGAAAAATAGAGACATTTATTGAAGAAAATATAAGAAACATTGTTCCTAGGACAAGGACGCCTCAGTCTCCTTCAAAGTAGGGACCTTGGGACCTCACACAGTTCCCCCAGTCGCCATCGGCTGCCCTGCTGTATTTTCCTGAATCTCATCGATGGTCTGAAATCTCTTGCCTTTCAAAGGTGATGTTGGTTTTGGGAAAAGCCAGACATTGCAGGGCACCAAATCTGGGCTGTAGGGGGACTGAGTTACCTGGGTGATTTGATATTTTGCAAAAAACTGCACCAAATGTGATGCGTAAGCAGGCGCGTTATGGTGATGAAGCTGTCAATCACCAGTTGCCCAGAGCTGCGGCCTTCTGAATCATCAGAATAGTTTCCACAGAGGAGTGTGGAGCTTAACACAAAACTGGATGCAGATTCATTGCTCTAGTCGCTCAGTCATTTTGAATGTGACCACCACACAGTGCACCTGCTCACTTAACGGAGTCTACCACCCCCACTGACTAGTATAGTGAAGTCATCATTGTTCACACATGCGCATTCCAGTCCACTCTCCTTGGCTGCCAGGTTACACAGATGTCACACAAACTGTTCTTGTTATATTAACAATGGCTGGACTTTTTCCAGACAGACCTCATATGTTGAAGCAATTCTATTTTAAGAATCCCAGTTTTAATAATTAAGTATCATGTTTTAGGTGGGGAGAACTACAAAAATTTAAGATTGCCTATGGTAATTTAATTTTCAGGGTTTTAAATTTAGTTTATTTTCTGTTTCTAATTGCATTTGTTTTCTGACAGTTATTGATTTATCTGTGTATTGAAACACCCATACATGTTCATATATATATATATTTTTTTTTCTGACTCTACATGGTGGTTTGAAAGTTCAGTCCTACCTACTATATAACCTCATTTTCATTCCCACCTTTCCAAATCTCTAGCCTTTGAGATGCTGCACAAATCCTACCTGTTCTTTAAATCTCCTTTATCAACAGCATGAAATCCTCTCTCCTTCCTTGAAACACCATGCAGTCTTTAAAACTTGTATATACTAACTTACTAAATATGTACTTTCTCCTCATAGTTCTGAGGATGTCATGCTGCTTAAATACTTTTTATTTAACTTGTATATACAGTCGATTGTTGACAACAGACCATGTCCTGAGTAAATCTTTATTAGTTGATCTCCAATTGTCTTTTGCAAGGATTGCAAATATAACATAAGCATGCAATAAAATCTACACTGCCACATCTTACATTTTATATAGGAAAGCAATGATGTATTTATGATGAAAATGCTGAGAATATACTCCTACTTCTCTCATATGATATGCCCGATAGTAACTTGATAATAGGGCGAGTTTCTGGAAATATAGTCCCTGTTTGTTTAGGAGGAAATTGGTATTCAGAGGATTATAACTTGACTATAAAGATTTAATCATTCTTACTTAATTGGCTGGGGCAGGGGGATACCACATTTAGAATCTTGGAGTCTTCCAAACCAGTACCTCTCAAAATATCTGTAGCAAAAGACCAGTTTCCCACCCACTCCCAATCTGTCACCAACCATTATTGTTAAATAATATAAGTGAGTTACTCAAAAAATGAACAAAAATACATGCAAAAATCAAATCCAAATTTTAATTATTAGATACAACAGCCGTGGAATTACGTGAACAAATGGCTCCAGGGTCCTGAAATGATCCTCCTCAGGTGTTTATCGGTTTGCATGGGTCACAAACAGCAAATGGGCCAGCTCTGGTCTCTGGACCCCATGCTGAGGACTGCCTGTGTCAGCTGCAACATGTCCTTTCTAAGAGAATCGTCCTTGCGCAGCACACCTGCCACCTGAGTGGCCACATCTACTCACAGGTGGTCTGTGCCTTCCACAGCTTAACAGCTGGTTGGACTGGAAGCAAAGGGGAGGCTGGCCAGCAGCCTACGAACTGCGCCCAGACTTGAAAAGATGAGCTGGGCCCATCAGGGTATTTTTGTCTCTGGATTCTGATCTACTAACTGAAGAAAGGATTTTCTATGACCTCCCAAGGTTTTGTCCATGCTTGAAATATGAGCTAGCTGAAACTCTGAGTAAGCTGTAAAAGCTGGGCTGGGGCAAGGCAGAGAAAGGCGTGAAATATTGGAGTGGATCATGAAAGGCTCAGCGACTGCTGAGGCTGAGGCATAAAAACTGCGGAATGCGAGAATTACCTTCCACCTCCTGCATCCCTTAGCCCCGGGCGTGAAACTGCCTCTCCTTTGAATGTCCTAAGATATAGATCCCATATTTCTTGCAGTGTGTGTAGATGCTCTAGCTGGCATAAATGGGTCTCTGAATTATTCAAAGAACTCAGCTTTTCTAAGATACAGTCGAAGGCTGTCCCCATTATACCAAATATGCTTATAGCAGAAATGACAGATGCTGTATGTGAAAGACAAGTGAGCACCAGGGTCTCCAGGTGACTTTCGGTCTGCGGTGAGACTGGGAGCCACGTTAGGTCGGCCTGGTGGGACTGGGTGCTACCAAACACCTAGCTCCTACAACCTACACGTCTCCCTTCCTGATTCTTTGTTTCCGACCCAGTCCCCCAAAAGGTTGATTACATTTTCCATAGTTAACTCTAGTCTGGTTTTGCTGAAGGAGGGAATCCCTTACAGGTTATACTAAATTACCTCACAGAGCAGATGAGTCTGCACACCTCACCTGTTCATCTGCGTGTGTTCCCATGTGTGTTTACTTTGTACTAATCCGCACACTTCTCCCGTGTCAGTGGCTTCTGGAATCACCCCAGAAATCAGAGGTGCGGGTTTGAGATTGGGTGCACGGCGATTCTCAAAACATGTTTTATTGCCCTGATGCCTGACTTTAAAAAAATGTTTAAGATTATTTTTAACTCGTTAGCTATATTAAGAGAGTGTACTTGCCTTGTACTAAAGAAGTATCTTTCAGTGTAAAAATGGAACCGTAACTCTCTTTGTGATTCTCCAGTAAATTCTCAATTTTAAATCACTGCTAAATGAAGCGGTTTATGTCAGAGGTGAACAATACGGGGTCTGAGATTAGAGCAAGCGCTGTGTCATCTTATTGGGCCAGCAGGTCACCAAGCTGCGAGAATATGACTCTGAGTCACCAGAGAGCCGGGGGCGGCTGGTCCTGTGAGATTCTTCATGTTGTAGCGAATGTCGGCTGATGGGCAGTGGCGATTCTGAGAAGGGCTCCAATATTAGGCTTTTTAAAAGCTAGAGATTAGGGCAGCCCTGGTGAATCACACAGTGCTGCTCTGGCCAGGTAAAAGGGTCAGGGCTGGCAAGATGTGGGAGGTGTCAGAAAAAGAAAGGTTCGGCTCTGTGCCTGGGGACCCATCTGTCAGCTAGGAGTATGATAAGGCAATTAATGTATTTATTTATATGGCTCACAATGAACCATGTGTTCCAAAAAATAAATAAATAAATAAAAAGAAGTTCAATGTAAACCTTCTCCACTGTTCTCTACCAGTGAGAGCTCCAATAAAATATTCAAGATAAAACGAAGGTTTAATAAGGAAATGGGCTGCTTGCATAAAGAAGGGTTGGTGGCATTACAGCAGCCTACGCTGAAAACGACGACGATTAGATGCGACACCCTGACAACACAGTGGTTGTGGGAAGGGCCTGTAAAATGCATGTTCACGCTGCACTGTAACTTGGGTAGCCTTCCTCGTAAATTCCGTGTGCTTTCTATTCATTCGGATGGATTTCATAATCTAAACATAAAGAGAAGCCCAGAAAAATTTTAAGAAAACAGAAATTTAGAAAGCCAAGATACGCGTCTTGCATTTTCCTTAAATGTTTTGTTCACAATCTTGTCATTATTAGAGCTTTCATTTTCACTTTGTGACTAATCCTGACTCCTCTTTCCTTTCTTTATTATTTATTTAGCGTTCTCACCACTTCTGCTTTACAATCTGTTTAAGCCAGGGTATGTTTTGGCTTAATATTCACCAGTAATACTTCTTTTTTTTTTTGCATATAAAATAAATCATCATAAACTTTCAAAAGTTCTTTTACTGGTAAATAATAATCTAGTCCAGAATTGGGAGAGAAAGGAGATTTGCTGCAGTCCAAAGCTCTACTTAAATCTAACCCCCTCCCATCGTCTCTAAACAAAATAGAACTGAAGCTCTCGATTACCATGTTTTAATAAGTGAAGCTCACACCTTATGGTAATACCAAAATTTGAAGCGAAACAACATGTAAGTCTGTACAGAGGAAAAAACACAAGTTCTTTAATCGTAGGGGAACATGCCAATATGCCTGCGTTATTGCCAAGTTGCACACTGCGTCGGTTAAGTGGTGAAGCTGAGCGAGGAAAGCCATTGGAACAGTAAAGAGAATCATTTGGCTTTGCACAGAACAAGGTATCACGTTAAATACATTATTTTCCTTACGCGGAAGCAGTATTTATGCCATTGTCAGTACATTTCATTTATTAGAAGAATATTGTTTAAACTTTGAGTGATTTTCTCCCCAGAATTTCCTTCTAGTCTCCGACATTATCACAGTCCAAACATCCTCTCTCGATCACAGGAAACTTGGCTTGCTTTCTATGGTATGACAGCAATGTTCCATTTTACGGTCTGATACGCGATTTACAAATTATGTTTGAAGTTTAATTATAATTAACCACTGTTTAACATTGCATTCACTTCTGGCTTTACTTCCCGATTCAGAGTTCAGCGCTGTTTCTACTGGTGGTTGTATTCCATCTGAACCTCTGTCTTCTCAATTAGCTGTTTTTAATCTCTTTACTTTCATGTGCCTGGGTGCCCTTGGAAATGCATCAGGCCAAAAAAAAAAAAAATGTCCTTATTCACCATCCTGTGCACTTTCTAAGACTCTAGGATGTTCTCCATAGTAAAAATAATAATTCCCACAGCAAACCAAGATGTCGCTGAGTTCTGCCACAGAGCCACAGAATGAGGCGCCAGGCAGAAGGTAAGATTTTTGTTTTACTCATCTGCAGTGAGGATTTCCATTTTTAACTGAGCTCTTTTGGAGCCTACATTCTATCTTTATATGGCAAGAAAACATACAGTGGGGCTCATTTTTGTAAAAAGAAAAATCAACTTAATGTTTTCTGTTATTTTTCTGTAAAAGCATATGAGAACAATTTTTGCTGGGTATCCACTCACTTCAATTCAGCATGTAATGCAATTATGAAAATTCTCATGACTTTTAAAACTTTCCTTGGCTCTGGTATAGACAAATGTACACTGTCACATCATCACAGGGATGCTTTCAAAATCCCCTCTTACCAATCAGATACAAATTCATGCCAATTTGAAAAATTAAAACTAAAATTTACAGAATTAAAAGCTTAACACAGATACATTTAGGAAAATACAGATTTTCTCATTTGTCATTCTTTCACTCAGGGTCCTTGTAAAGGGTATTCTTAAGTATCTTAATAATTTTAGCAAAGGATGAAAAATACAATACTTAGAATAAGATTTGTTATGTGAAGAAAGTATCCAAGTACGGTTTTATTTCATGTTGTGGAAAAAATGCCGTCACTTACAAAAGCCCTATTGTTTCCAAGTCTTTGAGATGTGTTCCCATCAAACACTGAATGATGCTTTTCATCAGCAGAAAATAATGTTGGGTTTCACCCGCTCTCAAAGGTATTGTCCATACCCACATCTGAGACCTCCCATATTTGTCTCTCCTAGAGTTCCTGCTTTTTTTTTTTTTAAATTGATCAGGTGAGTACTATAATTATCCCATTGGCAGATGAGAATACTCTGGTATGGAGCAGTTAAATACCTCTTGAAATGTGAGCCCACCTTATTTTAGTAATTAGACTTCTGTCCATCCATTTATTGCTCTGATGAGGGACGCCAGGGCGTGGAAGAACTGGAGAGTGGAAATGTGACAAGTCATGCTTTGGGGGTGGGGTGGGGGCGGCCGGGAAACTATGAAAAGGAAAAAAAAAAAGCAGCATCAGAATGAAACAGCAAAGAAATTTGTTGGGGCCAAGTACAAAGATTTAAGATGAAAAGTGGCAATGAAATATGAATGAGAAACACCACTAGCAAAAACTGTGGGAGCTTCAGATGCAAATGGATAGGGAAGAAGAATGGAAATGGTGATGGAGCACCTCTAGCGAGGATTGGCCAGTAACAGGGTTACAGCACGATTCTGAGAGAGTATTTCCTGGGTTAGTTTCCAAAAGTAAAACAAGGAAGCATCTACATGTCTGGGACTACAGATACCACTCACACTGGTGACTTCAGTGATCTGTCAGGTGAATCGTTTCTGATGGCAGAAGGCATGACTGAATATGACGATTTAGAAGATGGATTTTGTAGACAGCCAGAAGCTCAAGTCCCGCTATCCGACATCCTATTATGCACCTGACCTTGGCAGTAGTGAGCCAGAGCCACCGCCTAGTAGCTCACAACAGCCGATAGAGTGCATCTCTTCCCCACACCACGTGCACCGACGTCACGCTGGTCGCTTGAAATCAGCCAGTTGTGATTATTTACAGTCCCCCAAACTGGTCCGCTCTGTAAGTCAGGGTCTAATTTCCCGTGTGTCGGCTTACCAGCACATCACTAGACCTGGGCAAATTCCCTAACCTTTCTGAGCATTAGGTTGTTGGGTTTTTTTTTTTTCCATCTGAAAATAAACAAATAGACATGACAGGTCCTCACAGGATCCGGCAGACCTTTCAATGGGTGATGGATCTCCTGTGATGCCCAGTACCTGGGAAACGCTGATGACGGTAGCGTGCTGGTAATTTAATTCAGAGCATTCACAGAACATCAAACAACTTCGCTTTTCCAACACATTAGAAAGCACTCCAATTAGTTCATCAAAATGCCAGGAGAGGAGGGTTTGTAGAAATTGTTTTACTGACAGTGCAGATGAAATGGTTTCTCCAACATATTATTAGATTTTTGTAAGGAAAATAAATAACGACTAATACTTATCTAGTAAATTGCTTTTACATGATTAGTCTAGGAAAACTGTTTCCTATAGTGACTTCATAGACAGGTACTCAAGGGGTTTTAACCCACCACCCACTAAATTAGATTAAATGCAGGGATTCAGTTTCTCGAAACTTCTCGATAAGTTAATGCGAGGACTGACAGCAGCTACACACCCCGCTGCTCAGAGAGCTCGGACAGAAAATTGTGGGCCAGAGGCCACTACGTCTATCACGATGACAGGCAGTCTCTATAACCTGGAACTTCAAAGGTAGGCGCCGCAGGAAATAGGAATTTAAGAAAAGATTAAACAGGCCAGAGATAACTCTGCGTAGTTATCTAGCTAACAACTCTCTCATCTAGGTAGTCTTCAGTGTGGATTATTTTTATTCCTAAAATTCTTGTTTCATTTCCATGCCCTTGGCATATCATTCTTTATAATATTTTAAAGTAAGTTATACATACACCTTTTCCACTACAGCTCCCAAAGTAAAAGATCATTTTATTGTTAAACATATTTCTAAATGTATTTAAGTAACTTTGTAGTAGGAAAGGAAACTACTAAAGTTGAATTGCAATGTCCTTTATTACTTCAAAGACTTTGTGGCAGCCAGTTTACGAAGGTGACTGGAATGATTCTTCCTGTCCCCTAGGCACACACCTCTGCAATGAGACTTCGCTGCTCTCCCATCAAGAGCTGAAGTTCCCCCACCCCTTCAATCCGGGCTGTGGCCAGCGGGACACTCGCAAACTTGGCACAGGCTGGGGTGGGCACACCAGGGCACACCGTCCCTGCCGTCCCGAGGCCACTGTGTGAGAGGAAGCTTCAGCCAGCTTCCTGGTGAACGAGAGACCACATGGGGCGCAGAACAGCCACCGGCTGAGCCCCTCTGCACTGACCACTCTGCCAAACACCAGGGATGCAAGAGAGGCCATTCTAGAGGATTTCACCTCAGACAGCCTGTCTGCAACTGGACGACCAGCTGATCACCCACAAAATCACAAGCAAAACTAGAATAGCTGTCGTTTTAAGCTGGAAGTCAGCCAAACTACAGCCGTGGGCCAAACCCAGAATACCACGTGCCTTTAAAAATAAAGTTTTATTGAATCACAGCCATGCTCCTTTGTTCATGGATTGTCCACGGCCACTTTGTCATTACAAAGGCAGAGTTGGGTCGTTGCCACAGAGACCGCACGGCCTGCACAACCTGAAATATCTACAATCTCCCCCTTCACAGAAAAGTCTGCTGCTCCCTGGGTTAAGCCACCAAGGTTTGGGGCAGTTCATTAAGTAGCAATAGAACAAAGATACAGACTTATTTTCAGAAAGGGAATATGCCTCATGGCTTATTAAACTAATAAAGTTCTGGGCGCTTGAAAAAAATACGTGCCCTTTTTTCCAGGGTCAGTCATTTCTTTTGGGGCAAAAGCAAGGCCCTTTGGTATTTCTGAAGTAGAATTAGGGAGACTGCTTGCTATGCACCCATGCCTGTCCTTCACTCTCCCCTCCTAACACTGGGGGAGCTGGCTGCGCAGCTCCCAGTTGGGGTGACAATGAGGAGCCCCTTCGCAGTGACCTGTGGCCTCAGGGCAGGTTGTCACTTCTGAACTGTGATGAGGAGTGATGGGTGCCATTCTCAGGCTCTCTCTGCACTCTCACTCCCCTTCCCACGAGCTGCAGCCCATGGTCACCTGATTTACCATGCAGATGGGCAGAACATTCTAGAGAATGGAGGAATACACAGTGAAAGGTCCGTCATCACTTAAAAACTATGTGGAGCGGAGTCAACCCTCAATGTGGACCATTCATCTTGGACTATGACCTTGAGGGAGACCTAAACTTGACTCTTCCTTAAGCCCCTGAATTTTCATTGGGTGTCGTCTATGTAGCATGTGTCTGCTACCCAAACTAATAGTTTTGTGCAATATACCTTGCCACCGAAAATGATTTAGTTGTTAGAACATGGACTCTCGGGTCACAAAGTCTTGGGTACTCTGATAAAACTTTGCCCCGATTTTCTGAATCGGCCAGAGGCTAGTCCCTTACAGTAACTGTGATTTTGTTTCCCTAGGTAAAAAATATGCAACTCCAGATCGGTTAAGCAGGGATTTTGAAAACTTGACCTTCCTAATGCTTACTTCTCCCCAGGAAGAGTGCCCCAGTAACCAGGGATTGCTCTAGGCGTGTGTCATTTTAGTCCCAAGAAATGCTTACACACCAACATAGTGCCTTAGGCAATATAATAGGAAATTCGGTGAGTTTTTGGCACTTGGGCAGTTAAGGATAGTTTTCCCATGAAAAGACACATATACCCCTTTTCGAGGCAATGGGAAGAGAATGGAATAAACTCTCAATGGTGGGTCAAATTGTCATGTGTGTGAAGGGAGCTGGCTAAGTAAGTACGCAAATGTGGGTTCTCCTTCCTCTCCTTGCAGACCTGGAGATGATGCTTTGGTAGGGCTAACGTGGGCTCCAATAATGTCCGTGTGTTGGTACCGCCCTACGTGACTCTAAGACAGGGAGTCAGTGATTCTCTGAGAAACCACAGCCACAGCGGAAGCTAAATTCAGATAGTAGGACTCATTCCAGGAAGTATAGAAATCTAGAGAAAAAAAAGAGTTAAATCAAGGTTTCCAGAAGTACGTCTTCTAGATTTTAAAATTTCCTTTTAAATCATTTTGTTGAAAAACTAAAGATGTGTTACCGAACACAACCACAAGAATGAAATTGGCCCATTTGGCGTGTGAATGTCCCACTGGGCGCTCAGGGCCAGGGGAGAAGTGACCTTGCTTGGAGGTTATGTTCATGTTTCTGCCACTTCCTCCAGTCCTGCTCCGAAGCTCCTGGATCAGAGCGCTGAGCCTGCTGAGTTAAGTCATCCAATGGCATGTCTTCCCTGCTGGACTAGCTGCTCTGCAAGGAAAGACATTGTCTCTTTCGTGCTCACCAGCGTATCCCCAGAGCTTCTTAGGATGCCAGGACTACGCCAAGTGCCCAGTCAGTATTTATTGGAGGAAGGACTCTCTGAGTGGAAAATAGCTGGTTGATCTCACATAGAAAATGGGCTCGAACAGTAATGAGGACGGGCGGAAATTGCCTAAAGGGTGTGTTTATATCAAGCAGATCGTGACTCGAGTGATACAAACCCAATGGAGGTGCACTCAGAAGATAATGTGGGACCATGACCCCCTGAGGGCGTTGAAGTTGGGAGGAGGGAGGAGGGCCCAGGATGGGAGATGAAACCCCTAGTCAGACTCATTGTCCTGCCAGGACTGGACGGACACACTTTGGGGGAAGGATTTGGAGCCATGACCTCTGTTCTGTGATGCCTCTACCATCACGGCGGATGTTCTTCTGTGTGAGTAACTGTTCTGTTGGGTGACAGTGAGGATGGTGTGCTCGTGCGTGAGGAATGAGGCTGGTGTTCAGACCTCCCAGCTATCAGACACGTGGCTGCCTCAGACGCTGGAACGTAACTTTGAGCAAATGAAAAAGCACAACTGAAATGTGGAATCTGAAAAAGCCAAACAGAGAGGACACTGGGGTGCGGGGGGGGGGGGGGAGACGTTGGTCAAGGATGCAAACTTTAAGTTGTAAGTTGATTAAGTTCTGAGCATCTGATGTACAGATAGTGAGCTTAAAATTGGCTAATAGACCTTGTTTTCACTACAAACCCCCCCCCCAAAAAAAACACCCCAAAACCCCGCCCCAGCAGCTACTGTGCGAGATGGTAAATGTTAATTAGCTTGATGGTGGCAGTCATTTCAGTGTGTGCACACAGTCTGCCCCCTCTCTGGTTTTACATCTACAAATTTATTCAAGGGTAGATCAAAAATATTTGAACAAATAAATCCCAGGAACTTCCAAAAGCAAAACTTGAATTTGCCATGCGTAGCCCATTCCACTGAGACCAAACAAGCACAGAGACATGCCGGCGCCCTTGGCGGCTGCCTCCACGCAAACAGGTCAAGGTCACACACTGCAGGCACAGAGCCGTCCCACCCGAGGCACCTGACCATCCCCGATGTTGGTATGGCAGGGGCAGGGGTCCTGCACCCACAGTCCCCCTGGATACAAAGGGACAACCGTACATCAAACCATCACGTTGTACACCTTAAATATATCCAATTTTAATTTGCCAGTCATACCTAAATAAACCTGGGGGAAAATGCTCAACTGATTTGAAACATAATCCACCTCTCCAGGTTTTATTTCTGACAGAATTGCTTTAAATGGAAGTAAAATGTATCATTTGTCTGCTTTAAAATTTAGGGTGCTGTGTATTCCAAGAGTGGAACACAGGGAAAAAAAAAAGGACACTAATACCTTAGAGGGAAAAATGAAAAGACAGGAGCGCAGAGCCGGCCTCATGAGCAGCAGCCAGCTACGGGGACCGAGGCAAGTGCCTCCCCGGCTTCTCTGCCTGGGCCTCACTAGTAAAATCAGGAAGCAGGATGAGAAAATGCAGAAGGCTGCTGTTAGCGTTACGATTTTTATGAGTTCACAGCCTTTTAAAACATGGTGTCTTCAGCAACATCCTCCCTCCAAAAAAAACAAACAAAAAAACAAAAAAAACCCATGGCTGCGAACATTTTTTCAATATTCCTTTTACCTATAATGGAAACAAGTTAAAAATAATAGGTCTAATGTTCACAAATCCATTAAACATTTACTGGTTTCTCTCTTGATGACTGTTTTGATTCAATATATCATAGGTATAAATCATCAATATTTTCAAAATTCAAAAATGCGCACAGTGGTACTTTATAGCTTCTGTGAAGGCTTTGAACTGAAGCATGATATATTTTCTTGTTTGTGGAAGTGTTTTAGGCCTGTCATTTGTCAGCAAGCCTAAGACCATGAGAACAACATTACCTACACATGCCAAGTGCTTGCTCTACCACTATAATTTTCCCTTTGAATTGCAAATTGTGTAACTTTTTTGGGTCCCCCATTTATTTTTCAAATATTAGTGTCCCGGGAACAACCACAAAAAGGAACTCCTCCAAACCATGTGGTATGCGACCATTGCAAATAAAATGAGTGGATTTCCCTTGAGGGGAATACAATGAAGGATAAAGAGAAGATATGTATAGGTAAGGACACTTGCTTTTCCATAAATCACGTGATACTACTTTATAATTATGCACATTTGTCTTATTTTATTCAGTTCTATGTCCCCACTAGTATTTTTACTTTTTTAATAAAAATCATCAATTATTTCTCTTCTTAATGCCATCTTTTTTAAGGGGCATTTTCCTCAAATATTCATAGAATGGGTCTCTGTACTAGATATTGTACAGTAAATATGTATTTATTGACTAACCTTTTCAAGGCTGCTTCCAACACCTGCTTCCCATCCTCAGTGTGCCAAACACCGTCACTTACCTGCCTTAGCAGCCTTCCCCCCCACGGCTTCTGGGGGCCTGCGAGGCAGATGTGGAGGAGGACAAGACAGCATCTTCTGGGAAGACTCTTCCAAGCTCTTCAGACAAACAGATGCCTTTTCAGCCAACCTTTGAACATCCGTGGGAGAAGCTACCGGCAGCTTCTGGGGTCACCTAGTGGAGCTGGGGAGAAAACAGACAGCCTGAGTGTGGCAGAGAAGAGAGATTCAGAACCACACCCGCTCCACCCCACCTGGAGAAAAGAATTCCTGACCTTGACCTCATCAACTTTCCTTATCATTTATGCCACTTTCAATTGGGCCTTAGGTTCTTTGCAGCTGAAAAGGGTACCATTGTTGCTTCTTTACTTCTCATCTCCCCACGTACGAACAGGATCTTTTTACTGAGACTACCTCATCTGAAATGTCAGATAAGATTAAAACAACGGGCCCCATTGTATTCACTCCCCAACCATATATATTAACGACAACAGCTAGCAATTACTGAGTGTTTCCAAAGAGCAAGAAGTACACGGTGCCATGAACTTCACATGTGTGAGTTTACTGTAGCTTCACAATGAACCTCTGAATTGGGCGATAACATGATCGCTACGTTTAAAAGGCAGAAAATGCGGCCAAAGATAATAGGTAACCTGCCAAGGCCCCGCTAATAAGTGAACGAGTTCAAGGTCTGAGTGGAATCAGCCAGTAATCGTGCTGTCGCTCGATGCAAGCGTACGCAAGAGACCAGCAATCATTCTGGGGTTCTCAGCTCGCCCCTCACACTGTAGCTGTGCGCGCGGACCACCCTAACGGTTCGCAGACACGGGTGTGTGGCTACAGAGCACTATGTGGAGAGCACATGTACTTGAAGAAAGAATAAATATCTAGCGATGCTGACATTCCTCCATATGAAGGAAATTTTACATGTTCACTGGCAGTTTCAGAGTTGGAGCCACACCACCGGACACAAATGAACGAGATGTGCCGAATTTCCCTAGACAGACTATGCAGCCCTTCTATGTTGAAAAAAGATAGGGAAGTGAATTGGAAAGCAGACCATTAAGTTGAATCAGAGTTGATCATTTTAAAAAGGACTAATTGATTGATTTTGATAATTGAGGAGCCTCGGAATAGTGGTCTGTGATCTTTTCTCATACACTATTCAACAAACATAAACTCAAGACCTACAGTGAATAAAACGTGGTAATGAAATTGTTGAAACTCATTTTCCTAAATCAGTTTATCAGTAACTAATGATGCACTTTGCCGTACTCAATAGACATGATATTATAAACCAACGTTTATACTTTATGTATCATTTTATTATGTAATATGTAATCTATAAAATTGGTATATACAAATTTGATATATATCAATATGAACGTTTCATACATAAAATCATGAAGCATGCAGCTAATGACCAAGTCATGAACCGTCCTGGCTGGGTGGCTCAGTTGCTTGGGGCATTGTCCACACACCTAAAGGTTGTCGGTTCGATTCCCGGTCAGGGCACATGCGTGGGGCTTGGGTTTGATCCCAGCTGGGCTGTGTGCAGGAGGGAGCTGATTAATGTTTCTTTCTCACATCAGTGTTTCTCTCTCTCTCTCTCCCTCCTTCCCCCTTCCTTTTCCCTCTCCCTCACCTTTCCTTAAACATAACCTGGAGTGAGTATTAAAAAAGTACAAAAACAGCCATGAGCCCTCCAGCCAGTTCAGGAGGTGGAATATCACTGAGGCTGTGTCTATGCTTTCCTGCAAATCCCATCCATCTTCCAGCCCCCAAAGGTAACCAATATTGTGAGTGTTGGGTTTATTGTTCCTTCGCTTTTTCAAAGAGTTTCCATCACACACGTCTGTCTGTCATCTGTAAGTGTGTAATGTGGTATCGTTTTCCATGTGGGCTGCGACTCGCTTTTCTCGCCCTGGGCTGTGTGTCTTCGGCCCACCGCGTTGCTGCAAGTAGCTGTAATTTGTTCGCTATCACGGCCACACAATATTCCACAAAGTGACTTATTTATTTATTTTTTTGCAATGGTTTAATTCAAACTGAATCAAAGAATATTTGGGCTTTTTTCAAGTTTTTAAGTTGCTATTGGAAATTTATGCTAATTGTATGTTCAAATTATGTCTATTTTAAAATTTCTGCTTAATGTGTGAACAATTAAAAGGGGAATGGGGGTCTCCAGCTCTGGGGATTGTCCCTTTGTTTTGCTTCAGCCACTTTTGCTGTAGGCACTTTGAAGATTTCTTTTAGGTGCATATGACTTACGAGTTATTAAAACTCCCTGATGAATCCATTCCTTTGTCATCATGCATATATAGCTACTTCATTCCTAATTATGCTGCTTCCTTCACTAAAATTTGTCTTATCAGTCTTTAATGGAACTACAGTAAGTTGAAAAAATTAATTTTGCCTGCTATAAATTTTTCCACACTCTCTCAATGTTCCTGTCCTCATGTTTTAGTGGTGGCCACTGAGCGAGGTTCAGTCCGTGGCTTTAATAAGCGTCCCCAGAAAACAGACCCCAGGCCGCAGCTTCCATGCTGTAGCTTCCTTGGGGGTGCAGCCCGGGAAGGCAAGGGAAGACTGGGCTCCACAAGGGAGCATTTCTGAAGCAGGCCCAGCTGTGCATCAGGGCTGGCTGTTTCCTGTTGCGGGGATCCTCTGGCCGGGCCACCTGCCACTACTGCTACTTGGGACAGTGCACTGAGGGGTTGGGGACGCAGGCACACTTTCTTTCACTGGCTCCTTGGGTTTCCTACCTTTTACTGGTTACAGTTGCCACGTCACATTCACTGCCTGCATTTCTGGGTTGTGCTATCTGCACCCTCCAGGTAAATGCTGAGGAAGCCAGCACCTACCAGTGCCAGCACAGCCAACGGGCCGGTGCCACTGAGGCTCCTGAATTCATAGTGGTGTAGGCGTCAGTCCTAGTGCCCGTGGCCCAGGCTTCATGGCTGTGGAAGGTGTGAGAATTTGCTGGAGCCTCTCCCGCTCCGCCTCTCACCAGAAAGGCAAGTGGCCAAGTTCATGTGAAACTCAGTTACTACACAGCCTGAGCCCAGCGTAGACCGCCCCTGCGCCACTTGGTCTGCCTGCACCCAACCCCATGTGCCTACAGGTCTCCACCCTTCCTCTCTGAAGGCTCGGAGGCAAGTCCGCCCTGGTGAAGGCACGGCAAATGGCAGGAAACTGACGGCCGAAGGGTTTTTAGCCAACCATAGTGGCAGCCCGCATCACTACAGCTGGTCCAGTGCTATAATTAAAGGATTTAAGGAAAAGTGCAGAGAGTAATAGAAATGCAGAGAGAAGAGAAAATGGCATTATGCTAGGTTTAAAATATTGAAAACTTGTAAGAATTCAGAAACCATGTCGTGTCTAGTTTTTTCTTACTTTCATCCCCTCCCACTAACCAGATGTCAGACGTTTCCACTTATTATGGAATTGATCTTTTTAACATCTACCCCTTCATGGGTACTTTCAGAGTGAAAAATATATTTGTTAACCTCTCCTAAACGCAGCCACAATGGGCGTGTGGGGTGATTTCTGAGGCTGATTCTGCCACGAGGGCTGCGCTGAACAGCGGAGTGTCCATCAGGCCGTGAAGTTTCTCACGATTGGACTTGAAACTGCCAGGGGTGGGGAAGTTAAGACACTGTAAAAATGTAAAACCCAAACAGAAAGCTGATTGTGCCGGACCCTGTGGAGAGCGTATCATTAATACAAAATTACTCTGAAATATTAACCGACAATGTTTTCTAGGAGCAACTCGATGGGATACAACTCAATACTGGGAGAAAGAAAAGGGGGGTAACTATATTTACAAATAGCCTTATTGGAAGAGACAACGGGTATTCCCATTTTATGACAAGACCATATCCCACAATTCAGTAGAAATCTTCCAACTTTGGGAGAAACAGAGGGAACGGGGCGGGCGGGGGGGAGGGGTGGAGAGGGGGGCGATGAGGGAGGTGACAGTGAAGCAAAGCCCTTGGAGGGTTGTGTGAAGAATCCAGGACTGGCTCCTGATAAACCTCACGAAGCTACTGTGAAGGCCGGACGCAGTGTTTGTTAAACAGCCGCTTCCGCCATCTGAACCTGCGCCAAAGCAGAGCATCCAAAGACATGTTAATTACCTTGGTAATAAACGCGTGCCCAGAGGGTGCCGGGCCAGCAGTAAGAGCCAGACCGTCTAGAGTTAATTTTCATCAGTTGTTCTCATCGCCCTGTAGGATGTGTCATTGGTATGGCTCCCCTGTTTCTGCTGGCTAGGCTGCTGCCTGCTTCAGAGCCACTCAGGATGTCCCTTCCCAGCTAAGGAGGGGCCCAGGGCAGCTCCTGGGTGGGAGTGTCTGAGAAAGGCCTGGTCATGGGAGTAGAGGAAATTCCTTCACGGGATGTAGAGTACAGAGTAGAGAAAGATTAGACAGTCTACTCATGGGGCTCATATGCATTTTCAAAATCTCTTTTTTTGTTGTTGCTTTCACCAGAAATGCTCATTTACTGCACATATGTATCCGTCCTACCAATGAGGGGATGGACCTCCTAGAAATAATTCTTGAAGGGATCAATATATTAAAAAGGGAGCATTAACTCACTATCTACCTACCAGCTCCCCAAGTTATAAATCATATACTTATGTAGGTAAATAAAGGACTGATAAGTATTTTCAGCAAACATGCAAAGGGGGACTCCATCACACGAAGAGCTCACAGACATTGAGCAAACTGCTAATCTCCCTGCACCTCAATGTCCCTGGCTTTGCAATGGGGTTATCCCTCCTGAGAGGACCCCGAAGCTGAAAGGACTGAGAAAAAAATGATGTAAAGCAGCTGGTATGTAGAATGTGCTACAAAAACATTTGAGTCCCTCCCATCTCTCCTTCTGGTGATTCACATTTCCAGCATCATACATTGATGCTGTTAATACTGACTTATATATTAATTACTTCAGAGGCGAGCGCTTTGGCCGGCCGGAGTCTATGAATGAACGAAAATGAAGGTCCTGCTTATTTGTGTCAGGGGCTCCGCTAGCCGCTGTGCCAGGTGATGACATATGCCTGTGATTATTAACCTTGCTTCACATCGGTGGTTACAGTCCCTCCTTCATACATAACGTAACAGGCTTCTTTTTTATGGGCTGGTACTTTCTTCAGTTTATCTTTTTTAATGGTCTTTTTGAAGACACAGCATTTACATTTATTTAGTATCCAACTGTTTTTCCTCGTGTATAAATCGTTAACCTACAATTTTATCTTTAATTAATTCTTTCATGCTTTTCTTATACTCATTTTAAAGAATGATTTCTAGCTTCTTTGTGTGAGTGATTCATTTGCTTATTTTCGTTCTGTCTTGTTCAATATAAAATCACTTAAGCAAAACATCTTCTTCTGAGTACAGGTTTGGCAGCATCCCACCCATTTTAAACCTTCTGTAATTACAGTTTTGATTTCACCTTTTATCTGAGTCGAGAGGATTTTTCCTTTTTAGAGTGGCCAAAACTTCCGGATGGCCCAGACCCCAACAGCTGTTACCCCTTCTATTATAATAGATTTTTCAGCTGAGCCCACGGTCCCCAACCTGAAGACTAGTCCCTCGTCACTCTGGTAGCTAGGTGCTACCATGAAACTGAATTCCACGGGAGATGTGAGAGGAAGTGATGGACCAAGGAAGAGATGCCGACACGTTCTCTGAAAACGCAACGGTGTGTCTTCCTCCGCTCAGTGCCTGACACGGAGACTGGATGGAGCAGGGAGCTGGACTGAGCGGCTCCCTCGGTCCACAGGGTGGAAGGCATGGGCGGAGGTGTGTGAATAAGCAGAGAGAAGGTGCTTGGGTCCCTGACACCCAGGAGCTGCCCTGCCTACCCTGATGGTCTGTGACACAATTGTTTGTGACAGAGAAATAAACTTCTATCTCTTTGAAGAACTGTAATTTTGAGGTTCTGCCTCAGCAGCTATAACCGTATCATAATATGATTAAATACACTTAATATACTTAGTGATTTTTAGTTTCACTGGATTGTTTCCAAACAATATAGAATGTACCATTTCTGCCCACAGTTATGTTGACATATTCTTAGTGGCCCAATAAATAATTGAGTTTTGTAAATACTTCCTGTATTATTTATTAGTCTTCAAAGCTACATAACTATGTGTGCCTGTATAAGCTTTACATATTTACATATACATATTATTCAATCTGCCTAATTAATCACATTACCACTTTCCATACCATGCTCGCTAAAAATACTTCTACAGAATATTAATTGGCTCATCTCAAAATAAAAAGTTTAATGGTCCATATATGTTCTGCTTCCTTTCTTTATTATAGTGGTTAATAACACAGGCTCTGGGTCGGATGGTTTGAATCCTAGCTCCCCCAGTTTATGGGCTGTATGGACTTGGGCAGGCTATTTAATCTGCATTTCCTTAGTCTCTGTCAGTGAAACAGGGAAAATAATAGAAGCCACCCCGCTGGGTTGTTATGAGGATTACTCGATGAGTGCATGTTGAATACTAACTTAGAATAGTGCCTGGCAGACGGGAAGCTTTTTTTTTTAAGCAGCTAGGTATTAGGTACATTGCATATAAATGGGAATTAACGAAGTAATGGAATCTGCTTAATATTGCTCATCTCAGCATTTCCTAAATTTACTTGAGTGTGGGATACTGTGGTCACAGGCGGTGGCAGGGAAATGTGTCCCGCAGAACATCGGTTTTGGAAATGAGGAACTGGCCCATTCAGATCCGCTGCCTTGCCAGGAACTCTTCACCCGGACAAGGGATGCTCACATGCAGTTTGGGGAAGTCTGCAAACCTCTTGAAGTCGATAGGAGTTTTGTGTGTCTGTGTCTGTGCTCGCATTTCTGAGGAAAAGGTCCTTGGAGTTGACCTGATTCTCAGATTTCTTTATATGTATTTGTAGGCTTCACTGAAACAGTAGGGACTAAAAATAGTATTGGTTGTCTTCCACTGCTTTGTGAACATTTTCTTCTCTTTGTTGTTGACCTTCTCAAGTTTATCCTCTGTGTCTCCATGAGTCTTTTCGGGAGTATCAGTGGATTTATATTCTTTTAATATAAGTTTTACCATCTTTACTACCTTTCTCACTTTAAGTCATTCCCTTACCATTTCATTCGAATGTTGTTTCTCTGAACGACTTTCTCCTCCTGTTGTGTAAAAAGCAATGCCTTCTCACATGCATTCTTGAATTGTTTTCGGACATTGCCTTCTGATTCCTACAGAGGGTCATTTTCAAAAGCAGCCCCTTCACTAGCTCGTCTGCAGGCTGTTTCCTTCCACTGCTTTGTATTTCCTAGATTCAGGTTAGGCCTTTATTTTATTTTTCTCCTTCTTGAACAAGAGATTGTCTAACCCCACTTCCAATGAGTCCGTTTAGATGGGGAGTAAACATTCTTCCGGCACATTTTCCAACCGTGATTTTCAATGGCCTTTTCAGATGTGAAGCTGACGGGGAGAATGGTGCCTACATATTTCCCATCCATTTAACACTTTCTATCAGATTTTGGGCATCTGTCCTCCCTCATTTGACAGAACATCTTTTTATACTTGTGATTGGTAATCTGATACTTCCAAGTAATGCAAGCAGCTCTGCATAAATTATACCTGAAATGACTCAGTTTATTAGGTTGGCATTACTCTGATACATATACTAGACAATGACATTAAAAGAAATAAACATTTCAGACAATAGCCCCTATGCATACAGACGTACCAATCCGTAACAAACAGTAGTTACTAATGTTATTTCTGGTATCTATCCTAACATCCAATAGCTAGTTTTACTTCCATCTTTGCAACCTTGTCTCCCTCTTCCTTTCCATTCTTCCTGTTCCTGTCCTACTTCAGATTCTTAACACCTACCAGCTGGGTCATTACCAACTCTCCAGCTTGTCTCCCCACCTTCAGGCCTTTATTTTCACTGCCCTCCCCCGGAGTTTTCTTCCAAAACCAGCATCTCACAGTGTCACTCCGGGAGTGGAGGGGAAGACTTCCGGTAGTTTCACAGGTTTATTGCCACAACGAGTGTCACCTGTCCCAGCACTCCGATTCTCTGTTACCGTGGTCTACCTACTCGTTTGGACTTTTATGCCACTGTGTACACCGAAGGCTCAGTCAGGGCAACCCCATCATCTGGCCCTTCTTCCTGGCGTCCGTGCCTTTGCCGTGTGGCTCCCTCTATCACAGGTGGCAAACACAAGGCCCGAGGGCCGCATCTGGCCCTCCACCTTGTTTTTCTCTGGCCCGGCACCTTGTTTCTACCCAGCAGCAGCGCCAAGCTCCTTGCCCCTAGTTGAGAAGTAGTTATATTTATATGGTCCTAAAATTACATTCAGCCCTTTGAAGGCAACTGCAAGGCTGATGTGGCCCCCAGTGACAATTAGTTTGACACCCCTGGTCTACATGAAATCTTAGCCTATTAAAATCAGAGTTTTTCTTCCCAAATTTTAATCTCTCCACCTTTTAGGGTCCTCTGCTACTTGGTTTTTTAACACTTACCCCATTCTACTTCTATCGCAGCTGAACATAGCAGTTACTGTTTGTTACTGATATTCGGGATACAGCAAACGTTATCGGTCCTTATTTGTTTTCTGCGGTAGTTCCTGGCTTTCTTAAAAGACTACAAAACTTAAGAAACTGACTCTCTGTCTTCTCGTCATTTACCATGATGTTGTATGTTCGTAAACGTGGGACTGCGGATAGACGTGTGATGACGGGCACACAGATCTAGCGGTAGGGTAGAGGAAAGCCTGAGATGCCTGCTCCTTCTTCCTGAGGCAAGCCTCGTTTGGGAATATCTGAACCTCTTTTCCTGCTTCTGTTTAGCAGCATCTTTTAAACTTAAATGAAATCACACATGTCAAAATGTGTGGATTTTCTGCATCCCTGATTCTGTAATTTTCTTGTCCAATGAATAATAAAAGTATTTTCACACTGTGGGCTAGTTCATGGCTGTCCTTACTTATATCCCTATTCATCTTTGGTCCTCGCCCAACTCCAGGCTGGCTGGGAGCATTCTTGTCTCTAACCCTCACCCGGGGATATGTTTTTATTGACTTTAGAGAGAGAGAGAGAGAAAGACAGAGGGAGGGAGGAGAGAGAGAGATTGACAGGGAGGGAAGGAGGGTGGGGAGGGAGTGAGAAAGAGAGAGAACATCGATATGAGAGAGAAACATTGATCAGTTGCCTCCCACAACACGCTCTGCCTGACTGGGGTTCAAATCCACAATCTACATGCCCTGACAGGGGATTGAACCCACAGCCTTCAGCTGTACAGACTGACACTCCAACCAAACGAGCCAACCAGCCAGGGCTGCTGTGAGCGTTCTCCAACACCATGGGGAAAGCTCCCTGGCTTTATATAACCATAGAACTGATTTTGAAAAATTAAGAATATTTTCTCATCTAATACTTGGGACACTAAAATTCTTACTCAGACACAGGAAGTATCATTTATTTTTCCATCTATTGTAAAACATACAGAACACTAACCCAAATGTATATACCTCCTATCACATACAGAAGAAACTCATTTTAGCCTAATTTCTCACGCTGCCTAGAAAATTCTTACTGTCAACTGGACTAAATAGAGCTAAAAATTACTCCTCTGAACATTTCATTTAATATCTAAACTAGTTTATGCTGTTTCTTATATTGCTCAGGTTTATGTTTTAAAAATACATGTTCATGAGGCATCATTGAAAACATCAAAGCATTTAACACCCCAAAATTGCCCTAATACCTTCTAGAAATCAGACATTTGCACATAAGAATAGAAATAGTAAATCAAAATGTTACAAATCAAAAACTTGCTTCATACAATCACCAAAGACGGTGTCGAAATTCCTATTTCCTTATTGCATCTAATCCATACGACAGACAAATGAACCATAATTTTCATTAAATTCAAATAAGCAGCATGCTCAGAGCTGCTTATAATTAGTGGACATATTTGCATTTAGCATAAATTTTTAAAATATTTATTGAGCACCTACTGTGTGCCAAGCACTATACAGCATAGGATGAGTGTTTCCTTAGCAAAGATACAAACAATTTCAGTTTAATTTTAAAGAGAATACTTCAGTGGGAAAGTGTAATCAATAATTTGTCTCTCAACCTCAGAACAATTAAGTTGTCCCTGTTTTCAAATACCCCATTGGAGCGCCTCCAACTTTTCTAACGTCTCTATTGTATTACGAATAATGTTTCTAGCTCACTAATTTTGCTGCTAATCAAACACTAAAAAGAGATTCTTTATACTTTCAGATATGCTTTGAAAAAAAGCTCTCCCAATACGCACAAGGGAATTATAAGTTCATTAGTATACAGTTTTTCAAATCTTAGATTCACGGTTCATTATGTTACCTTAGAGATAAAAACACAATTTTACACTTATATGACAGGAAAAAGAATTAGAATTAACATCTGATTATGAGTTTTAATTTTTGAAATTAATCTACAGGCATCTCTAATTTAAATAATTCAAATTGAAAACTACCTTTAATATTTTAATCACAAACAATATTGAAAGCTGAAATTAGATCCATTTAGAGTAATGCTGTTGAAAAACATGCAGCATTTCCAGGTTTTAAAAGAACCTCCATCTTTTATAGTGTAGATCGTAACGCAGACAAACCTAAATAAGTACGCAGCATTTCCGAAACATTCGCTGTGATTCTTACTTGACTCACTTCATTCAGGTAGGTTTGTAGCTTCATATTTTAATGGGAAATAGAGTGGCTGCGATCCAGCGATGTGATGGGCCATTCTAAACGTCAGAAGCACCCATCATGTCACTTCTGGCCACGGGAAACATCTCGTGTTGTTACTACATGTCACTGAAACCTGAATGAGCTCCGAGACCAAGCCAGGGAGTTCAGCTAAGTACTAAGCCCTCTGAGAAGCTTTTACCTAATTTAGAAAGCCTTCCACCAATTCCTACAGAGTTGTATAGAATAGAATGTCCAGGTGCTGTGCTAGAAGAAACCCTAGCCCAGCTCATTCTCCTGCAAATATAACTTGGCCGGATCTCATGGATCTATTTCGGCAGCACCAACTCGAGCCATGCTGCACACTAAACATAAGGCCTGCCTACTGCATAAACAAAGTCTTCGGGTACAAAGCTTACGAGGGTAACAGATTCCAACAACAGGTTTGTCTCCTAGTACCTGGGCTGCCCTCCGCGCGATTATAAATCACAGTGTGAAGTATGCATATAGGGGGCTCTAGAGAAATTGTGAACTAAACTGAGAATTGGGGAGCCTTTTTTGTTGTTGTTTTATTTTTCCATCCTGGCTTAATTATTCCTTTAGTGCCTAGCTGGTTTTTTTTCTCTTGAACGTGGTTCTCACTGTAAGGAGACACATTCCCATTTGTTCCAGCGACATTTAAGTACGTACGAAAATTCTGCTGTTTAATGTGCAGTCAGATACAAAAAGTTCCCTCCAGAATAAGAGGCTGAAATGATAAGAATCCACATATCTATACACATGCACAATAAAATTGCTACAGAAAAAATTAATAAAATAATAAAATAAAATTGCTAAGGAAAGTCGATATGAACATTGTTCCAGGGTGACAGAGGACATGCCCACAAAATCGACGTATCTCTTTATGTAAAGTATCAGGACACATCCTAGGATGATTATCAAAGTTACGTAACCCAAGAATGGGCTTTCGTGCTTCTTAGAATATGCAGTAGTCTTTTAAATTTGTTGTTGTCATGGCATAAAATATTTCATAAAACTGCAGAAGAAAGGTACTTATTGACATTGGCTGCAATTACTTTCTATTTGTTTTTAAACCCCTCTTTTGAGTACTAGAAAAAAGTTGCTGGAAATACTGGAGATCGGTAAGATTTCTCATGATTTTGTTAAATCTCTCCTTCTTCTCTTTTGTCCCAGGAATTTTTGCCAAATTCATTAGTCACAAGCATGGCTTCATCATGTGACATCCTTGCTCAGTTATTTCTGGGTTATTTCTTTAAAATCCCTTTCACTCCTCCGGTGTGATGGTAAAGCCAGTCCTTGGGACCCTGCAGGCCACGCCTCACTCTGAGTCTCTGTGCTGCACCTCTGTGCCTGGCTTGTTCCAGCTCCCGCCTTCCTCTCGGGCTCTGACACCAAAGTGCTTGCCTCTTCCTGGAGCCGCTCAGCCAGGTCCAAATGCCTCCCTTGCTTGAATTACTGTGATAATTGGAAATAATACCTTGAAGGTCTGCACGTGATGATAGGCAGTGCCCGGTCAATTAACGTGTTCCAAAAGTTCATTTATAAGTCACTTATGAGAGGCTAAAAATTCATTCACCGACCAAAGTGCTAAATGTAATTAATATTCCATAGTACATTTTGGATAATCAAAACCGTAGCTGAAATTCAGGGTCTGGCACAAATAATGCCCCTATTTTATTACAAAACCTTTTATTACAAAATCATCAGCATGTCATTCTGTAACATGACGCTATCACATTCAAGCACACCATGTGGCATTTTAGGTGCAATGTTCAAATTAAAACTATGAATTATTACACCCCTATTATTATCCCAACCACACTCACGCAGGCCTTACTTCTGCCGGATGCTGTATGTTACTAACAAAAGCATAATTCCCCAAAATGCAGTGCCCACGTGTATACTACCGTACTCCAGCTCCGACACTACAAGTCGCTTTTAGGAGGTCTGGAAGATAGCCAAGTTCACAAACTCCGAGTGGAATGGTGGGTGCAGGGCTGGTGGAGGGGGACACGGGAGTTACTGGTCAATGGGCATAAGGTCGAACAAGTTCAGCAGGATGAGTAAACTCTAGGTGTCTCTACAACATGGCACCTGTCAACATACTGTACTGTGCGGTGAAAAGTCAGTCATGAGAGTTTATCTCATGTTACATGGTCTAACCACACCAAAATCAAATGTGAAATAAAACCAAGTCAAATAAGCCTTAGCTGGCGTGGCTCAGTTGGCAGGAGCATCACCCCGTAACTGAAGGGTTGCAGGTTCAATTCCCGGTCAGGGCACACACAGAGGTTTCGGGTTGCATCCCTATCTCGGGTGCGTACAATCCCTGGTCAGGGTGCATAGGGGAAGCAACCAATTGTTTCTCTCTCTCCCTCCCTCTCTCTCTCTCCCCTCCTTCCTAAAAGCAATGAAAAAAAAAATGTCCTCAGGTGAGGATTAAAAAACAAAAACGAGTCAAACATGCATCACTCTAGTGTCGATTCTGTGTACCTCCTTGGCAGAATCATGCAGACCCAGATATCCAGAAGGTGCTTTTTCTGGTGATCCCCCCCGCTTCATAGCTGGCTGGCTCGACTCAGCTGTTCTGTTTGCTCACAGTCTGCAGTCCGGCCAGGCTCAGCTTCTGACTCTTCTGCGGCGCCCACTGCTGCTCACTTTTGTGGGTGGAATCAGCAGGAGGCCTGCTGTGGGCAGCGAGGAGGTGGAGGGCCAGGCCTCTCTGTCTCTCCATGTGGCCTCAGGGCCACTTATTCTGCTGTTGCTTCTTCACGTGATGTTTCTAGAAGTACAGCTGTATTTCTTGTGTGGAGGCGCAAGGGGTGCACAAGTGGAAGCTGCAGACTTTTGAAGTTTGGGGACTGGCAGAGTGTCACGTTAGACACAGTCTTTCAGTGCATCTCTTCATTGTTCCAGTCAGGTTCAAGGGCGGAGGATTACATGGCGGGGGGGCCCGAATACCAGGAGGCAGTCCCGGGGGCCACCAACAGAAGAGACCCACACGGCTGAACCACTGCTAATAACATAGAACCATGTATTCTAGTCTCCAACCGCTAGGGGTAAAATGAATTCAGCACTTTGGGCGCAGGTCTAGTACAGGGAAATGAAATGCTTGAGTTCGTGAGGCATGCGCCTTGGTTATTCTTTTGGCCAAGTTCCATTACATCACAGGGTGAAAGTGTTTACTTTTTTCCACATTAAATCCCGGTTCGTATTGTTGGACACATGAGCAAAATACTAAGCCCTCTAAAATAACCCATCACACAGTTTGTGTAAACTTGCAAAGTACTGCCTTTTTTTCTCCTACCCAAATATTTAATTTGAAGTTGCCTTCAATTTCATAATTTGCAGTGTCCTCAGAAACCAACTTATTAGCATCGCATGGAAAAAAAATAACTATTCAGAGTATCCCAAATAATGAGCTTGCCAGGTAAATATTTAAAGACACCACAATTACTTATAATGCCATAGCCACAATGCAAATATTAGTCCTAACAGCTTCTAATGAATAACTCTAGAGTAACTGAAACTCCCCTCTTCGGCTTCCACCCGGTCCATATCTTTACAGGAAAAAATGTATGTTAGCATATTTTGATTGTGAAAACCAGACGCTCATTCAGGTGATCTCAGTGATGTTAGGTAGTCAGGATGAAGATACAAATATAAATTAGGGAGACGAGAATCTCAAGGGACCAGGCTCGCCATAGAGACCATACCATCCACAGCTGCAGTGATGAGTCAAGGCTCAAACCAACTCTAGGAAGGACATCTTACCCCCTCTCCATCCCAGAAAACCACTGGTTCCTTCTTTATCACTTGCCAGTTCTGAACTCTGCCCTTTCGTTTTCTGTCTTTGGGTTTCTGCTGACTCACACGTCTGGCTGTTATTTTCATCTGTGACCTTTGAGATAGGGCATTTCTTAATGACACAAGATTCACACACTACACAGCGCTGATAGGGCCTCAGATGCTAATGCCCGTGGCACATACTGGCCATGGTGACAACCCAAAGCACCCCGACACTCAGCCAAACCCGCCTAGAGGGTGCTCTTTCTCCTTCCACCCTCAGGGAAGAACCACACAGCAGGATGCGAGCTTTCTGCCTTCTCGCTGCCTAGCTACTGCTGGCTGTCACAGTGCATAAGAGGGGGAGTCGATTCACAAATACGAGTTGCAATTTGTATCACATCCATTTGATTGAATAAAAATAAAGAGATCATTGTCTTTACATGTATTTCAACAATAGTACTTATAAGTGTTTAGCAAATTGATGGGGAAACTATGCTCATACAAAAATCCGCCCATGAAAAGATGCTCAATGTCATTAGTCACTAGAGAATGCTAATCGAAAGCTCCATAAGACACACTTTAAACCCACTAAATGGCTATAACAAAGAATATGGACAGTAGCAAGTATTGGGGAAGATGTAGAGAACCTGAAACTTTCATACATTGCTGGTGGAAATTTAAAGTGGTACGACTGCTTTGGAAAAGTTCGGCAGTTCTTCAAAGAGTGAAATGTGGAGTCACCGTATGACCCAGCAATTCGACTCCTAGGTATGCACCCAGGAGAAATGAAAACGTGCAGTCATATAACACTCGTACGTAAGTGTTTATGGCCGTATTATCCTTAAGAGCCCCGACGTAGAAACAACCGAATGTGCATCTCCTGAAGGATAGACGATGTGTGCCGAGTCCATATAGTGGAATGTTATTCAGACATAAAGAGGCGCTAGTATGGCTTCATAACTCAGGAAGTGCTTACTTGTTAAAAACAAACAAAAACAACTCTCCACCAGAACAACCACATAATCTACTTCTGCATGTCTGTCTGGGGGGTGGGGGCAGCGGGAGGTGAGGGGGGCGAATCAGTCCTTGGCAACACAGTGGGGGGGCAGAGGGAATCACAGCTCAGGAGTCCCCTTCCCCCGGCAATGGACACTATGCCTCTTCTAAAGCAACCACCAAACCTCCAATGAACAAATAACAACAATCCCCAATCTCGCTGCTGCCACTTCTGAAACACACAATAAACTGTATTCCTAGAAACACCCGAGTAGCTAAGTAAAATTCTAAGGTTGAGAATATGATCGGGCCACAAATTACTGCAGGCAAACGTTGGCTCCAGGATCCCAAACACACACTGGACCACCAGGTATTGTTAGGCGATACAGTTGCACGGGGCAGGATGTGGCCACCTCCCACAGAAGAAACCGGCCATGAGGGCCTGGTCAGCAGGTTCCGGGATAACATCCCAATAAGCTGGTATGCATTTTCTTCTCCTTCCTTCATTTTTGCCTTCTCTCTGTTCACTCAGTGGATGATAGCCTTGAATGAGGGTTGTTAATCAGAACAGGCAGCCAACGAGTCAAATTTGAGCCTTTTCATTTTGAAAGCTGAGATCCAGGTATAAGCTTTTGCTACGTTATAAGATTCAGAAGAATATGGACTCTGTCCCTTTCTATGCTTCTCATCCTTCCCATCAAGAATGAAGAAATGAGCCGCCTGTGGGTCTCTGAGAAAAGAACCGGAGCCCTGCCCATTTTGCAGCCCCTCTCCCCGTCCTGACAAACTCCCAGTGTGGCTAGAGGAGCAGATGGAGGTGTCCCTGGGGACCCACGGGAGCAGCAGTGCAGTGACTAAGGGGCGGCAGGGAGCTTCGGGAGAGTTGTCTTCAGGAGAGAACAGCAGAATGGACTCACAGGTGTGACCAGGGACCTGCATGGGTGGCAGTCATCGCTCATCATATGGGACAGGAAAATGAGGGCAGACCAGGTGACCACCCTCCTAGCCGAGACTGCGGCACCTGGTCAACCTCCCAGAATTTAGAAGCAGCCTTGGTGAAAGGGAGAACAAGCCTTAAATGGGCTGAGATTTTTGACTTCGCCATCTGGCTGATTAAAAAAATCACAATAAGCCCTGGCTGGTGTGACTCAGCGGACTGAGCACCGTCCTGCGAACCAAAAGGTCGCTGGTAGGGTTCCCAGTTAGGGCATGTGCCTGGGTTTCAGGCAGGTCCCCAGTTGGCGATCAATCAATCAATCATCCCTCACACATCAATGTTTCCCTCTCTTTCTCCCTTCCTTCTTTCTCTAAAAATAAAATCTTTTAAAAATCAAGTTCTAGGACAGTGTAAGTCACGTGACATTGCTGGTGCACCTCACACAAGTCTGAAGTCTTAGGAGGCTAATGACTACCCATTTATCCGCACTTGAGAAAAGGGAAGCAGGCCTTCCCTGACAACAAGAACTCGGGGACCTCTGTCCGCTACGAAGCTGAAGGAATTATATTAGAGGAAGAAATTGGGGAGGGTTAGTTATATAAAACATTCCACGTGTTTTCTGGAGGTTTTCAGACCCCTCCGAATTCCGGAGCGGATGTAACTTGTGACATGGAACCGTTTATGGAAACGTGTGGCATTTTTCGTTAGAGTATTTAGTTGCTGACATTAACATTCTCTGCATTCTTTTTAATGTGCTTCAGCGACTGAGGAGGTCACACGTGCCAGAAGGTGCAATGAAAGGAAAGTGGGATCTCTGGCAGCCTAGGTCCTTGAGTGTCCGTCTGGAGCAGAGGCCCCCTGGCAACCTGCCCACATGGCACGGGGAACAAGACAGTCTTTGCCGTGTGAAGCCTCTGAAATTTCTTGAGTAATCTGCTATCGTAGCAAAACCCAGCCTATACTGACTAATACATTATAGAACACTCACAATTTAGAATAATATAGATCTACTAAACACCATATTTAAAGAGAAGTTATTTATTTATTTTTAGAGAGAGGGGAAGGGAGGGAGAAAGAGAGAGAAATATCAATGTGTGGTTGCCTCTCATGTGGCCCCCCCTGGGGACCTGGTCTGCAACCCCGGCCTGTGCCCTGACTGGGAATCAAACCAGCAACCCTTTGGTTCGCAGCCCGTGCTCAATCCACTGAGCCACACCAGCCAGGGCTAAACACCATATTTTGTGTTAAGTAAAACAAAATCAGGTTACAAGTCGAGGCTATTAAAATAATTCCAATTGTGTAAAACAATTGTGTGAATGGACCTAGAGTAAAGTAGTGGTGGTGGAATTATGGGTATTATACATTTTCTCCCTTACTTCTTGGTTTTACATTTTTTTTCATCACATAGCTAGAAAAAAATAAAATATGAATAAAACATGATCACATACCCGTCAAAACCTCACTAGTAGACGACCAGGATACGCACAGTACACAGTCTCAGGTAACTATAATAGAAGGTAGGTAAGCTCTCTTCTTTCAAATTAAAGTCAAGGTGGGCAGGGTCACAGATCTCTGCATTCCCATGAGTGGGTAATTTTATTAGCATATCCATTAAAAGCTACAGGCCTTGGTTCAGCATTTTATTCAGTGCCCAATAATGTGTTATACGTTTTTAAAGACAAGAAATATATATCTGTAAGTCAGTTCCTGGATTATTATGCTCAAAGTCTGACCTGCTGACAAAGACCTAGGCCAGGAAGCACTGGTGGTCGACGGCACAGACACACAGCTCTACCCTCATTCCACCGAAAGAGTTAAATGACGTACCGAGTTGAATGTACAGGCATCGTAATTTCTTCCATCAAACTTGATGTAGTGCAGTAGAATCTCAGGAAGGATCTTTAGGTGTTTAAAAGGATGACTGATCACAGCATGTTAGGACTTGAGGAGATGGTGTGTAACCCTGGTTAGCGAAACAGGTTGTGGAGTTGTCACTATCTGGGTTCATCCTGACACTTTGATGTTTCTGCCCGTGCGACATCAGTGTAGGTACTTAGTCTCCTGGAGGCCCAATGTCCCATGATGCCCGGCAGGACGTAATCTCCCCATACACGGCAGATATTTACAGTGCTCGACCCTACCATCCGGTTTTACTCATGGGAGAAAACACAGAAGTCCAAGATTGGGGGGGATTGCCCAAAGTCATCAGGCTAAATTAACTCATAATATTTTAACTGTAACTGTAAATGTACTAAATACTTTGATACACGTATGAAACATCAGTGCGTTGGGAATAAGCTAAGAAAGGTAATCACCAGTTAATTTTCCAACCAGGGATCCTCAGAGTGCACCCGCAGCCTGGGTCTCACCTCGAGTCTGATACTGGGCACCCACTTCCTCTTTCACCCCACTTTCTCACGTCGAGTGGACAGAGACGTCCCTGGTTCTAAGCTTTTAGTGGGCCCTTTGTGAGCATGAGAGGGTAGGTGGTGGGAAAATATGGGCCCAGGACACAGGGGGCCAGGGCGAAAGGCCAGGGGAGGCTGCAGCGTGAGAAACTGGATGTGGTTAGTGTGCCGAGTTACGGAGATGGTGGTGGTGATTCTCCCATCAGCCCTGGCATTCCTCCGGCTGGGATCACAGCTTTCATCTGGTAAATACCACACAGGGCCAGCAGGGAGAAACCTCTGCTGACGGCAGGGGAACTGGGGGAAGTGGCATGGGCAGACAGGTGACGGATTTGAGGGCCAAGATTAGGCAGAGAGAGAAAACCAAACAACAGTCTGCATGAGGAAAACGGCAGAGAGAATGAAGCCTCAGACAAAAGGAGACACTTTGCTTTCGGGGCTACGAGAAAACGACCCTGACTTTGTCCTATTGATCTCTAGACGGTCAACACCGTGGCACTGGAGAGTACCGGGAACAGCTGTTGCACGTCAAGGGACCCTGACCACAGAGAAAGGAGCCCAACCCCTGGCCAGTGTGGCTCAGTGGGCTGGGCATCGTCCAGGAAACTGGAAGGTCACGAGTTGGATTCCGCTCAGGGCACGTGCCTCGGTGGCGTGTTCAGTCCTGGGTTGGGGTGTGTATGAGAGGCAACCAGTTGATGTTCCCCCCAGATCCATGTTTCCCTCCCTCTCCCTTCCCTTCTCTCTAAAATCAATAAGCATGGCCTTGGGTGAGGATAAAAAAAAAGAAGAAGAAATGAGGCCAAGAGCGTGAACACAGTGCACATATGCTACGAACCACCGCCTCCATCAGGGGGCCACCCAACCACGCCGCACTCCGCTGAAGACCCTCAGGGGAAAGTAGCACGGCCCTTCTGGTCACCCAGCTTTCCACGTTTCCTCAGCCCATTTCCTCACTATTCCACCGTGCGTGTGTTTGCATGGCTACAAAGCTGTCCTTGGATCGGCAATGATATTCCCTACACTCCATCGCGGAGTACTTTAACTGATGTTCGTTCAAATCAATTCTGGAGACACTTCCCAGCCGAGGGAATTGCAAGCTAGCTGGTTGACATTGGAGGTCAAATACCCCAGGGTACAGGTCTCAAATCACTTAATTCTTCACAGCAAATTAGAAATGGGACTCCAGCTGGTGCTAAAGAACAAGACAGACCTGCTGTCTAAGGACAAGCTGCTGCCTGGGTCTCCGCATCTTTATATTCCTAAAATAAAAAATAGGGGACTCGGTTTCCATCCCCCCCAACCTCATTCTTTCAGAGGAAACACTTTCTTAACAACAGCAAAAATCTGGCCACCTGGTTTCAATACATAAATCTTGCCAAGGCATAAAAATAAAATATGATTTAAACAGCAACCTGTAATCTCCTGCTGACGACCAGCTGTGCTTCCTATTAGTATTAATGGAAGTTACACAGGCATGAGGAGGAGGGAAAAATGCCACCTTATGCTTTTTGGACACCTTCACATTTTTACAGCAAGTCTGATTACAAGGGTTTACTTGAGCGGCAATTAAACACTGATTGATTACTAAGTACGATTTATATTCCAGGCAGCATGCAAATGGCAATGAAATTCTCAGACAGGGAACACGATAAATTCTTGTCACATCAGACAGAGAGTCACATGTTTTTAAATAGCAAATGTCTTCTTATATGGAAAAAAGAAGTTCACTTTAAGTTTTTTTTTTCCATAACATATTTTTACCCAAAGACAATAAGCCTTGATTCCTTTCAGAGAGAAAAAATGGCATGTTTTCTGCAAAATTGGACTTCCCACTTCCCCTCTGGACGCCAGCTCTCACTCCACGACTCGGGCTACAGTCGCAATTAGAAACACTATTTTTTTCATCGGATTCTGGCATTGCAGGAATCATGTCTACTCTTATGTTGAAAGTGAAGGGAGAGGGTTGATTTATTAAACATCTACCATGTGCCAGGTGCTATTCTAGGTGCAGGCGATATAACAGAGATCTCACTACTGAGGATGAGCAAGAGAAGCTGACAATAAAGAAAGCATTTAGATACAGCTCTAATGCCCATGTGCACACAGCGAAGACAGACATTCAGGAGAGACGGACAGACATCTCTGTGTATGCCCACCACTTCGCTTTCGGAACCGACGGAGAGAGTTCCGAGCTTTGCCGGGCTGTTCCCTGTGAGTGAAATATCCTGGCCAGACGTTGCAGGTGGGCACCTGCTCTGTATGATGTCGATATTGATCCAAGGACAACGCAGAGAAAGAATGAATGGGTCTGCTGGGCACCCGGTGAGAAGGGCAGGGCAGGGGAGCTGTGACACTGGGATTCCCAGGGAGTGCCAGGCGGTGTAGGCCACTCCAAGGAACGTGCATTTGACTTCGGTTTTCAGGAGAAGCCCCGGATAGGTTCATAACAGGGCTGGGTCCTGACGGAAATGTGTGTTTCATGCATCATCCTGGCAGCTATACATATGTGTGGTCAGGGATGTGACATAGATGGGACGGACCTGGGAATCTGCATCTTCCTGAAAACGGCTGACCCATGCCTGGTTGCATTTTGTGACAACAGAATGCAAAAGGGAAAGTGTAATTAATAATCTTACAATCAGATGTGTTTAAAAATAAAACCCAGGCCCCAGCTGGGTAGCTCTGTTAGTCAGAGTGTTGTCCTGCTACACGAAGGTGGTGGGTTCAATTCCCCGGCCAGGGCACACATGAGAAGCGACTGATGAGTCTCTCTCTCTCTCTCAAATCAAGAAACAAAATTTAAAAAAAATAAAAAAATAAAAGTAAAAGCCAGAAAGGGTTATTGTCTAAGGAACATATTGCGATGAACTGCAGGGAAAGCCTGTAGACACGTAAGGGAACAGTTACAACATCTAGAGAAGAAGAGATCAGAAACAGCCACCTGAGGTCGGCCAGCAGGTGGCCCGTCCCGGGCAGGGGTACGTGGTTGTTTACGGTCTTGCACCAACTTCCGGGTGTAAGGACTTTGAGTCTTCCTCCAAAGTCCATGCTCGTGTTTGACCATTTTGACACAGAGGTGTTCTTACATTCAGTTAAACCCTCTCATAATTCCTTAAACCAATTTCCTGATCAGATGTCAAAATAGAAAACAACTGCTCACTATTTGTACTTAAACAAAACTCTTTAAATATAATGATTTATGCAAACTTAGCTGGCATTGTCTTCTCTGGATTGCATGGCCTCAAGTTATTTGATCTTTTTCTATTTTTGTTACTTTGGCCAAATTTTTATATTCTCAGACTAATCTATTTAAAGCGTAAGTAGCTTCTTGTATCAATGCATCATGTGAATTAGTTAGAAATTTGTGTTATGTGTTTAGAAATTTAGCATAGTTCAGAGAATGGAAGAGGCCAGAGTACATAATATATTACATTTGTGTGCAATCTGTGATTGAGCTCACCCACCGAAGCATGGATTTACTATTTGTGTCAAGCACAAACATATATACTTAAGCAGTGATTGATATGTAGAGTCACGCATGTAATTTTTACATAGTCTATACATAATGTTTCTGTCTTATTGTAGCACAGAAAAGCAGTAATACACAAAGGAGGGCCCCCCAAAACCTGGTATTCATACAAAATTGTGTATTTATTCTTACATGTTTAGACTTCAGTCACCTTCAAAGTACCCTCCATCTGATGCAATACACCTAGCGAGATGTTTTTCCCACTGCTAAACACAGTTTTGAACTCATTGATTTTGATGCGTTTTAATGCTTCTGCCATTTTTTTTGTTTCACCTCTTCTACACTGGCAAATATTTCCCTTTGAGAGCTTTTTTTATCCAGGAAAACAAACAAACAAACAAGGCCACTCACGGTGATCGGGTGAACGGGGAGGGGGAGCACAGGGGTCATGCCATTTTTGATAAACAACTGCTGAAAACTCAGCGTGGTGTGGGCAGGTGCGCTCGTAAGTCACCCCTCGTGAAATGGGCAAATGTGTTGAAAGAATCTTCAAAAACAAAAATCACTGAAGTCAAACGCAGCCTCTCACACCACCACCAGCTGGTGCACTGATACAGCTGGGTTCCTAGAACACTCACCTCGCAGGGGAAGCCCGTCCCACAAGGGGCCCACCCCCCAGAGGATAATTCTGGTATTATTGGGTTCCCCTCATAGGTAATTATCATTCCCCAAACGTTGGTGTTAGTGTAGGTCAAAGACATAATCGAATAGTATGGAATAGATGATGGATAGATAGATAGATTTCTACAGGGGAACAAAGGCTACTATTAATCTATCTCAAGGCAGAACGGTAAGAAGAAAGGAGGCTTGGGCAAGAATCAGCTATCAGTCTTGTGGAAATACTCAGTTAACCATATTAAGCCTGTTTTTCTTACACTATGATAATTAATATGAAATGGAATGCACTGCTTAGCAAGGTAGGGACTTCAAAAGTTAGCATCTTTCTCCACGAAGAAAACTAAAACTGCACTTTGTAAGTTCCAATGCATTTAAAGCAAAGTCCACAGATTTCTAGCATTGTTTTAATAACACCTACAAAAAAAAAACTAGTTATGAGAAATCCCAATAAAAGACAGAAGCATCCATTTCTTGATCTTGAAATGCAGATTCCTGGGCCGGTTCAATCAGAAATTATGTGTGATGACTTAGGCACACAGTGGGTGATCGATAAAGGTGGGGGGTTTTATTAGCCCTAAGTGAAGCGAATGATTAAGCATGCACAGCTCAGCACAGGACATGGGGCAGCAATCGATGGTGGTGCGGCCAGCACAGATGGGGCGGTGCCTCCCTCCACATACTCTGGTCATTCATTACCCAGCCACAACAAGTGTGGTCCAGGAAGATCTTTCTCTAGAACAATAGTGGCTTTCAGGCCCCAACCGCTCCGCATCGTCTCTCAGAAAGAAACGTTCGGTGGCCTTGAAGTGGAAAGCGCGGTGCCAAAAGAACGCTCCCGCTTCCATAGTTTTTAATCTGCAAACTGCAAGAGTGGTGTGAGGAATGTTTCTTGACTGAAAGATGTATTATGTCCATTAGGGGGCCAAAGTCAACCCTGAGAGGGGTTAATGGTGTCATATCCTAAGGGCGGTGCTGAAGGGGACAAAGACAAAGTCATAGAGGCCTTAAGAAAAAGCCTCTGTGTGGGGGTGTGATACAGATGGTTGGAATACATTAGGGGACTCACTAAAAAAGCAGTTCGGTTCACTTAGTTTTGAGATCCGTTTGGACATTTATCAAAGGGCACATTGGGAGATGTGTTCCCGCTACCTGGGTCCGTCACACGGGCAGGATTCCATCCCTCCGCCCTGCACACACTGCCTCAAAAAAAAAAAAAAAAGAAAAACTAAAAGAAGTTCTTTCAATTAAAGTTAAAACAAAATAGCTTAGTGCATGACTTCTGTGATGATGAAAATGTATACATATATACACACACGTACATGCCACACACAATGGCACACCTATGTAGTATGTAAATTAGCTCTTCTAAAAATGTGAAAATTCTTCAGGAATGGTGACTTTCCCTGAGACACAAACTACCGAATAATCGTTCCCTTGCACTTTACAAATTGAATGCAAATATTTTTTTTAAATACATAATTTGCTAACATTTCCAACCAATTTGGAAGAGACTGCTCATCAGACTCAAAACAACAAAACTAATGCAACTCTGTGTGTTTAAGACACGAAATCAGGAAATGGAAAATATTTTCAGGTTTATTGAAAATACCTCGGTACTTGACATGAATGATTGTACTTACCCAATGTTGCCGAGCAAGTTCTGAGGCACGTTTTCTGTGTTTTGGCGTTGGCGTCTAGCTTTGTTTTCCGACTGGCATACATGATGAAGTTTTAATTTCAACACTGAAAGACGCTCTTGGGCAAGTCCTCCCGGGGAAGCACACAAACAGGCTGACTTTTCACCCACTTGCTCGTTCAACCAACACACAGTTCAGTGCACCAGCTTCGTTCCAGGCACCCTGTGAGCTGAGGATTCAAAGGTTAATGAGACACAGTCCTTGCCTCGAACAATTCCCTCTGGTGGGTGAGGCAGACACATAAATGTACAATATTCAATACGAAATGCTAATACTGAAGTGTACAAAATGATAAGGGACGATAACATACTAGTTGTTTTAGGCCGTCATCCAAAATAAGGGCTGTATGTACACACACAGGGTGCCAGTCACTGCCCCGGACACTGGGGACACAGGGGTGAACAAAACAACCGTGTGCAACCCCCATGGCAGCGGAGGAAGGTAGGTGAGGAGCAGACAGAAATAAAACAGTTTGCAGTAGGTGCTATGGGGAACCAGAAAGCAGGGAGGGAGGGTCGTGAAGGTGATTGGTGGGAGCTGAAATTTAAATGTGGTGCTCAGAAAGGGCCTTACCGAAAAGGTGACCTTTCTCTAAACGCTTGAGGCTGATGAGGGGCTCGAGGGGCTCGCAGTGGGAATATTGCTGCAGGCAGAGGGAACCGCATGCAGAAAAGCAGATGGGGATGGACTAGAGGGAGTTAGAAGAGCAGGAAGCAGGGGGAGAGGGGCTCACACGTGCTTTGCAGGGCACCGTAGGGACTTTTTTCTGCTGAGTGAACTGGGAAGCTGCGATGGATGGGCCTCACAAGACAGGCGTGCCTATTGCTTCACGGATGACGTAAATCGATATGCTCAAACCCTCATTGTGTATGAGGACATACTCAATTGCTTGGATTATTTTGTCTTGTTAGATCAAGCTGAAGAAGTTTTTACTATCTGCCATTCTCTGAAACTTGAAAGAGTTATACCCAGGACTATGATTATTCACAATTCTATTTGCCAGTTTCTATAACTCAATAGGTTTTCATCCAGGAATAAGATGATATTATTAATTATTTTCACAGAATGAACTACAAAATTTATAGGCAATTCTGGTATAGTTTTTCATATAAAACACTTCATAGAAAAATTGCAGAATGCCTAACATGGGTCAAGCACCGGGTAGGAAAACCAAGGGTGTTGTTAATGCAGGCACGCACTTGCAAATTTATAAAAGTCCTATGTGTTTGTGTGTTTCCTAATAATGCAATGAAGTTTTCAAACGACTTTCACTTTTTATTACGATTAACTCATACGTATTTGTCACTTGTCCATGTATTTGGACGCCATAATCTCATGTTCTTTGATACATACAGTTCCCCTCTCATCCTCAGGGGACAGGGTCAAGACCCCCCAGTGGGTGCCTGAAACCACAGATAGTACCAAACTCTATAGATGATATTTTTTGTCCTGTACATACATACCTATGATAAAGTTTAATTTATAATTTAGGCACAGTAACAGATTAATAATAACTAATCATAAAATAGAACAATTATAACAATGTACTGTAATGCAAGTAGGTCATTAGGCTTGGTCTCTCTCAAGCTCCCTTACTGACTGCGCTCACCTGCTCACTTAAAGGAAGCGCTTTACAGCTCCCCGGCACATCCCGAACACCAGCATCACCACACCCGCGCTGTGGGGCCACCATGCAGGAAGATCAGGGCCACGTGGACACCAGCTCCATGATACCAGGACAGTGGGTCTGATCGGCCAGATGCTACTAAGGGATCACAGGTGAGCAGAGTCTACAGCACGAGGGGCAGCCTGAGGGATGAGTCACGTCCCCGCAGAAGGAGCGGGACTCGCAAGATTTCATCACGCTACTCAGAACGGCCCAGCCCTGCCATTTAAAACGTCTGGACTGTTTATTTCTGGAATGTTCCATTTAATGTTTTCGGACTATGGTTGACCACAGGTAACTGAGACCTAAAGTGATCACTAAAGGGGAACTACTGTATATTCTGCTGCGTATCTTCAATATGCATTTTTTCCTGTTAATATTCTACAACCTCATTTCTAAAGATGGTAAAATTGAATTGTATCAATTCAACACATGTGATCGATCAGTTACCTACTGTATGACATTTGTGTTGTTACTTTTTATTATTGCAGAAGCAACTTTGGAATGAACCATATTGTTAGGTAAGCTTTGCATATATGCATAATTGTTTTCCTAAGATGAAACTATCAGAAATGAAGTTGTTGGGTCAAAGAAAATACATGTTTATAAAGTTTGGCTGTGTATTGCTAATCTGTTCCACCTATATACTTGGTACCAAGTTTTTCTTACTCATAACAGAATGCTATGAATCTGTTAATTTTCCTTTTTCTTAATCACTCCTTAAACTTTTTTTTGCCAGTCTGATAGATGAAAATAGTATCTTGTAATTATTTAATTGCTATTTTAATTATATATTGGGTTGATACAACTTCACTTTCTTATCAACTGTTTGTATTTCTTGTTGTGTGAACGAATTGCCCATTAGTGCCCTTTACTCATATATTACTAAAAATCCTTCCCCTTAGGCTTTCCACACCCTTGTCACATTTAGAGAGCCAGCCATAATGAATACTTTTTCATAAATATTTATGCACCTACCATTACTCGGGACTGTGTTAGGCAGGAGGATAAAAGGACGAGACCCACTCAAACCCACCAAGGGTCTCACAGTCTAGGGGAGGTGGCGATTGGGGAAACAAACGACAGAACAAGAACAGAGTCCTTCATTATTCAGATGATTGAAAATGGAGCATTATAGTTTTACGCTGGCCAGCAGAAAGACAGCCACTAATTGAGAGACAGAAATCCTTCTGGGGTGTAGGTTTTTTTCCAGATTCTGATTTAAAACACAGAGCTCTGCTTCACAAGTGTAAAAAAGAAGAAAAGCTAAATAGCCATGGCACTGGCGTATGGTAGGGAAGTCATTTTTGTTGGATTCTAGTGACAGGGACAATGGACCCCCAGGCTAGCATCTGGAGGAGCGGTCTGAGCCCAAACCCGTAACTGACTCGCCTGGGTTGATGTTCGTACATTCGCCAAGGGGAGTACGCAGCGAGCGTGCAATTACACAGACGTTGCAATGGGTGTGATACTACAAACTTCATATCGGGTCATGTCCCTGCTCTGCTCTCGAGAGCGTCCATGGCTTCCCAGTCTTACAGGTAAAGTTCAATTTCCTCAACAAAGACGAAAACTCCACATGGAATGCTTATCCCTTCCGTCTCCCTCTGGTCACGTCCCCCGCTGCGGGAGCTCCAGTGGTCGCAGCATTCTTCCCTCCACCCCGCAGGTCTGGCCTCGGAGCCTGTGTGCAGGTTACTTGCCTGGAATGCTTTTGATTTTCTCCCCCTCCCACTCCTCCTCTTCTTTTCCTTCTTGTTGAGTTCATTGAGGATTGGCATCGGTTGATAAAATTATATACGTTTCAGGTGTACAATTCTATTTTATTAGGTTGGCCAAAATCTCTGTTTAAATTTTTTTCCATAAAATAAAAGGCCCATTTTCATTTTCACCAATAACTTTACTGATCTGGGTATTTTGAGTATGTCGGCTATCTTCCACGTGGTAGAACGTTGATTGTTCTCAATTAATGTCTTGATTTGATGGCTACCAATTTCAGCTGGCCTACCAGACCATGGAGCATTGTCCAGCGACAAATCTCCAGCACAAAACTTCACAAACCACTTTTGACACATTCGATCAGTCACAGCACCTTCTCCATACACTGCACAAATTTTTTTTTTTTGCATTTCAGTTGCATTTTTGCCTTCCTTGAAACAATAAAGCATAAGATGCTGAAAATGTATATTTTCTTCCATCTTCAATATGAAAATGGCTACACAAAAATTCTCCAATTTTGATAAGTTGGTTTTTTTTTTTTTTTTGCTTAATCCCTTAATAAATAAAAAGTCATTCACCTTGTTAAGCCTCTCTCTCTTTCCCCTTCCCCCTTCTCGGCATCTCCTGCTGCCCTTCAGGTCTCAGCAGCAGGCCTTTCCTTCACGGAGTCCTTCCCTGACCGCCCAGGCCCCTTGCTATTCTACCTTGATATTGTCGTTCACGGTAAATATGCCATTTCTGTGTGATTGCTTCATGAATGCCCATCTTTCTAACTCAAAACAATCTGTAAACCTCCTCCTCCCACTGCGCGTCGCCCCAAGTCATTCGTGTTAATCAGACATCAACGGGGGTTTTCCAGATTATGAACAGCAGAAAAAGTATCTTTAAATTTTCATATTTTACTAATCATACACAACACTTTACAACTTTCAAAATACTATCGCATCCCTCTTGCCATTTAACTACCAAAATAACCCCACTCAGTGAAACCACTTACTCAAATTCGTGCTGTGACAGTGTGTTTCTGAGCACGTGGCTTACCCTTCGCAATACAGGGGCGATGCTGTGATGATGCACTGAGGTGTCCCTAATGCCGGTCAGGGTGCCTGAAACCACAGCGTTCTACAAATAACGGTGGACTACATTTCTGGTAGGGATTTGTAGTTTCTCTGTCTTATCTGTGTTTTTTCTGGCATTACATAATACATCACACCCATATAGGTGGGGGGCGTGCTTATGCAAGACACATGGTATATGTAGTTGAACAAATTATACCAAGTTTACCCATACAATAGAACTAACATATACATAATGACCTTTTTAAGCAAGTATACTAGAAATATTTGGACCCAACTGATTTTTAGTAATTATTACCTTTGTCTATTTGGAGAGGAGTTAATCTGGCCTTAGGAAATCAGATAAAAAAAATAAGTAACATGATCAATAAAAGCTTCTGACATTTTGGAGTAAAATCACCTTCCAAACAGTGTCTCAAAAACATTGCTTAATGTTAGACTACAGGAGGGCAATAAAAACATGTGGAAATCTGAATTTCTGTTGTTTCTAAATTTGTGGTCTGAATAACTTTTCAGAAACAAAGGATGCCTCATAAGCCTTCCTTCTAACTATGTAATAACAATAAACTAATAATAATTAATAATAATTTGTGTAATGTAAACTATTCGGCTGAGATGCAGTTGGGTAATTTGTACCCCATGAAGTGAGCTGTCTCTCCAAAGCCTACAAAAAATTAATGTGGAACACCTGATATTTGACTGTGCTTCCAGATGGAGGGACAGCTTGGAAAATGCCATCATAATTTACAACTTTTAGAAGTGTGGTGTGAATGCATTTGCAGCAAGCTTTAAAGAGCTTGGATCATTTACAGGTACAACTGTGTTTCATGTGGGATTTCAGTGGATTTTAAATATTATTAGATTCAATCACTGATCACACAGTATAGGTGTGGCAGGTGAGCAACGTGATTAGGTGCCTTAATTAAATATCTCACAACAGGATACATCTGTTTGGTGAGGTTGGGGGATGGTAAAACAGTATTTGAATTTTATATTTGATTATGCAGTGTCGCTGAAGAAGCTTGCCCCTTTGTAAAGGCAGCATCTTTGGGGCTTACCCTCTCTGAGTTTAGAAGAAACCAATCACAGAAACCAGGAATCCAAATGTAATGTCTGACTCTTGGAGAACTTGGACACTTGTACCCTTAAAGCAAATAAAACAACTAAAGGGTGGATCGCTAACTGATAAGATTTGTATCAGTGTAACCTAAAAGGGCCTGTGAGTCGGTCTCTCTGGAGGTTAGAAATTAACATTGAAGTGCTCTGGTTAAGTTGGAGGACACATATATATAATAAAACTATATATATATTATATATGTATATGCATGTAGGTTACATCCTTTTACACACACACACACACACACACACACACGATCTCCAAGAGGACATAGATGACTTTAGAGGCAATGCACGGTTACCTAGAAAGTCACTGATAGATTTTTGTGATTCACTTTTTGTACTTGGTAAAGAGTAACAGAAGTTTCTAAAACGAACAGCTTGGAGCACACGGTGACGTCACACGGTGATGTCAAGATCTGCTGTGTTCACTCAACCACCAAGCACTCTTGCTCTCATGTTTCAACCTGGACTAGGAGCGGAATTGTCAACAGACATTTAAGCCAGACGTGGGCCCTCTCTCTTCCTGAAGCTTAAGTTCTAAAGGGAAGACGAATATCAAACAAGTCTTCCTCAAATGAATATGCAAATCAAATCGGACAGGGCTGTGAACTCGAAATAGGGTGTTATGAAAAAGAGTGACTTGGACAAGCAGGTCTTGGCGGCGGTGTGATGGGTCAGGGAAGGCTTCCCCGAAAACTGAAGGAGGAGCGCATGCAAAGAGTTCTCCTGGTGGAGGACAAGCCCAGCAAGAAGGGTGGGTGGAGGATGGGAAGACAGATTACTTTGTGGTTGGAATACAACCAGCCCTGGCAGGAGTGGCCTTCGGGAGTGTGGAGGAGAGGGCGAGGCAGGTTATTCAGAGGTCAAGATGCTCAGCTCTAAGTATAGAAGAGATAAGACAGGTATGGAGTACAGGTGTCCTCAAAGACCAGGTGAATGTATTCCGGACTAGGACCGCCTCTAAATGAAACCGCTCCCCTGTCCCAAGCAAGCTCTAGAACCCAGCCTAAAGCCCAACTCTTCAAAAGAACTTAACATTATAGAATAATTCTTTTTTTCCCCCCACAAGAGCCACGAGAATGGATTGTTTTGCAAAACAATACAGCTTTGACTTCGTGGCACCTTATTACAGCATTTACTACCACCTGGCCTCTGGCCATAATAGTTGCTTTGCCTGCCTGGCTCCGTGGCCTGTTTTGCCCAGGGATTGTCCCCAGGGGTGGTCATCTCCCAGAAGACCCGCCCTGGCCTTCTCCGCACGCTCCAGGACCCTGCCCGCCTCTCTGCTGGACGGATAAAGGAACCTCTATGACCTCTTTCCTCAAGAGTTCCTGCAATGCAATGTTTGTGCACCTCACGGGGTTCGTGCAGAAGGAAAGAAAAGGAGCAGTTTGTCACTTAGAGCGCTCACTGTTTTTACCTTTAATCCTGTGGGTCTTGGCACAGCTGGTCCCGCCTACCTAGCTCTGCCTCTAACCGTGACCAGAGCGAAGGCCATTCCCGAGCAAGCGCTCACTCCCGCCCTTCCTTCCGCCCGCGGAAGAAAAACAAGCGGCCAGGCGGGGGCGGGGGGCGGACGGCAGGGGGCAGGGGAAGGGCCAAGCGAGCCACGATTCACGTGCCCAGCCCGCACCAGCGTCCCCGGGCTGTGCACGAAGCCCCGCCTCTGGGGCGTGTCCCAGAAGTGTGTACTTGCATTTGTTCGCCCCGCCCAGGGGCGTGCCCCTTTCTCGCCCCCGCCCAGGGGCGTGCCCCCAGTGTTCGCCCCGCTCGGGGGCGTGTCCTCCGCCCCCGTGCCGCCCCCGCCCGTGGGCGTCACGGCCGCCCCGCCCCCGCGCCACTGTCCTGGGTTTCCTCATTCCGCTCGCGTTCCTGCAAGCTGTCACGTCGGAGCCCCGGGTCTCACGGAGGGTCTGTCTGCAGGGGACCGGACCTCAGGCACTGCCATGGCCCCCGTGCTCAGCAAGGACGCGCCAGACATCGAGGTACGGCTGCACGCCTGCCCCCTGGGGGCCGGGAGGGGGTCCCCCTGGTGGGGGACCCGTGAGGAGCGCGCCCACCGCAGCGCCCGGGAGGAGCGGGCGACGCGGGAGCCTACCCCCCGCGGGGGTCTGCGTGGTGGCCGCGGAGTCCCGCAAGTGCAGGGTGGTGCCCTTAGGGTGAGACAAGGCGGTTTACTGAGGGCAGGCTGGGGGGCGGGTCAGGAAAGCTGCCCTGTCCTGAGTGGCGTGACTGAAAGAAGGGGCGCAGAGTTGCAGACAGGTGGACTCTGCGGGGCAGCAGCGCCGGTTTCCCACCAGTCTCTCCGCTGCCCCCCTTCGCCCCTACCTGCATTCGGGACACCTGTCTGCTGCCCCCACCTGCAGCGTGTGAATCCCGAGTAAGTGCAGGGTGCGGTGCATGAATAAAGGACAGCTGTGTGCTCAGCGAGTACCGCGGTTCCCTCTAGCCAGAGTATTGCTTACGAAACAATCGAGCGCGGGGAAGACGGGAACGGTATTGAGAACACGAAAAACGCCAGGGAAGGTGATTTTCTTCCCTTTCAACAGTTTTCATTTCCTCTTGCCCCCTGTTCCTGTAAAAATGCCATCTTTCTTTCTGTGCTTATAAAGTCCTACCTGAAATGACCGTTTCCTGTGTGAGTTCTTCCTAGGACCTTTATGTAGGCGGTGAGGATTTCATTATAAATAGGGACTTTAGACAGACCAACCCATGTCAGCAATTCTGAGCTAAAATACACTGCTGCTGAGTTTTTTGTTGGGGGCCTTTCTTTATGTGAGTCTCCTCCACTGATAAGAGGTGTCTATGCATGCACGTGTGTGTGTGTGTGTGTTTTAGAAATGCCATTTTCCTCTCCTCCGTGCATTCAGTGGCTTAAGTAAAAGTTTAAAACCACCTGTTTGCAGAGTAGCTGCTTTTGCCACATTTTGCCTCTGTTGTTGATTGAAAGAACTCCGTGTTCCGTTTGGGGTGGGGGTGGGGGGCAGTGGTGTTTTCTCCAGACTCCATACATCAGTTGGAAAAATCCATTTTAGTAGCAAGAGCCCAGGTATATTTTGTGGGCCTCTCTGGTGAATACACTTGTACTTCTCTCGTGGGTACTTTTTCACGTGCATCGATATATCTTTAACCCAGTATTACTCTGTGTGTGCAAAGGGTAAAAGAGACTTGGTTTACGTTGTAGTCCTTTTAGTCCTTGTTACTTTAGCCTAAGCAACCCCCCCACTCCCCTTTCTCCTACTAAGTCAATAAAGGGAAAGTTCTGGCTGCAGCCAGGCACTACTGGTTTCAGAAATCAGTGTCAGAGGGCAGGTGGCCTTTGGCTTTTGTATCACAGAATGGTGTGTTATCCGCTGAACTGATTTCTTTCTCTGTCTCTCTTGCATTTGCCTTTGAAATCAGTTCTTAACCACATTACACCAAGAAAAAAGATGCCAGGAAAACAGAAGTGGCTGGTTTAATGTCACACGTGTGTTGTTTCAACCCAGACCGTGTTAGAAACACTCACCTCCACGCAGCCTTACTCTATACCACCAGTTAGCCTGATACTACTTATAGCCTAGAATAGGTTCAAGGTTTTCAAGGTTTTCCAGCATTTTTGCAGTTCGGATATTCAACACACTTTAATCCGTAACACCTTTGATCATACACAGTACCTTACTTTTCCCCTCAAAGCAGTACCCATGATTCATGAGCTAGAATACCACAAAAGACTATGAAGTTAATCATTAAAAAATAATGCAGCAATGAAAAATACCTTAAGCCTAGAAGAACATGTTAGGCATAGATGTCTCAGTCGATCCTGTTGAGTCCCACCAGTTCACTTTCGTCTGAAGAACCGGAATGAATTATGAAAACTCAGTTTTCCATCCAAGTTGAATACCTGCACTGGGTTTGCCGTTGTTTAGAGGTCGATCTGACTGTGATCATTGCCTTAGATTCACAGGGAGAATTTAAAAAGTATGGAGCCCTGGCTGGTGTGGCTCAGTGGATTGAGTGCGGGCCTGAGAACTAAAGGGTCGCCAGTTCCATTCCCAGTCAGGGCATGTGCCTAAGTTGCAGGCCAGGTCCCCAGTAGGGGGCGTGTGAGAGGCAACCACACATTAATGTTTCCCCTCTGTTTTTCCTTCCCTTCCCCCCTCTCTAAAAATAAATAAATAAAATCTAAAAAAAAATTATTAAAAAAATATCGGTATGAAACAGAGAACATGGTCACTTGGTCATCATGAAAGAACAGGAGGTGTTGGCGGCAGACCACCACGACAGTGATTTAATCTCCCCCAAAGCCGCCTGCAGAACCTCAGGTCTCAGCGAAGCAGCCAGGACACCTCTTTGTTTCTGGGGGGAAAGGTGACAGAGGTCTCAAAAGTCGCTTTGTGTGCTTACCCCACAACTTCTAGCCTCAATCCAATATCACATCAGGCTTGAAGGGTTGGGAGCGTGAAACACAGGCAGAAGGTCACCAAACCCACATGATGGGATGCTCTTGGGCACGGTGTGGGTGCGTTAGTACGTCACAGAGGCAAGCGAGGCAACAGAACCTACCTCATGTCTGCGACAGCTGATGTCATTGTAGTATTGTCAGCCCTGTGACTTTAGGCAAGTTCCCCAGCTTCCCTAACTCATATTTGCATAATCTGTTAAGGAAAATAAAAGTAATTAGCAAATGTCGAGAAAGTCACTGCATCATCAGGAAAAAGGACAAACATGTTAAAAAGTAAAAATGTAGAAAAGTATCAGGAAAATCAATGTGAATGAGATAGTGTTCTAAAGCTCACAACAGTAGCTAAATACAGGGAGCGGCAGAAGTAACGCCTGCTTGAGTGTGGCTGATAAGGTAATAACGTGGGTGTAATAATTTATAGTTTTAATTTGAACATTTCACCTCAAATGTCATGTGGTGTGCTTGAGGGTGATATTGTTATGTTTCGGAATTATAAAAAAGGCGTTATTTGTGTTGGACCCTGTATATTATACTTTTAAAAGTTATTTGACTTTTGTGGGCTCACTATTTGGATACAGATGAATTTTGTCAAGGATGGCTTTTGCATGCAAATTCCTAGGAAGATTTCAAAGAAGGTTGCAAAGAATACCTCTATGAGGCATTGATCACGGTGCCTGACGTCAGCAGTACCTTCCCGGTATTGATTTAGTGTGAATTGCCAGCTGGTGTGATATCAGTGCATTGGAAAGCATGTCAGAGTGATTTTGGGAGAGTTTAGCCTGGTTCAGTGTCTCGGCCCTCTCCCACTGATGTGGGTAATTGAGGATGGACTGTTGAAGTGTAGCAAAAGAAAAGAGGATGCTTTTCCCTCTTTGAATACCAATAACTTTTGGTAAACGTTTATAAGCAGCTTACATTGCTACCTTCCCCTCTACTGTTTCCACAAGCCAAGCTCCATCCTTCACTTACCAGTTAATGAGTAGTTAATGAGTAGGGGTTACCAAGTCATTTCAAATTTACCCTGAATAAGAAGGGATTTCAGTCCATTGTCCACAAAATCACAGTGCATTTTGAGTCAGATAGAAACAGTTCCAAATGACTTATCCCATGGATTATATTCATTGCAGAAGATCATTGAGAATTTTCTGTGTTTATTAATTAAGGAAAGAAGATACAATGATAGATTTGGAAAATGGGACTATAATGGAGGCGCCTTGGAGAAGGTAAATTTTCAGGAGCATTTTGACAAAAGAAAAGACATGAGTTACAAATTGGTAGAGATGGCATTAAGGTGATTTCCGAACACCGTTAATCATGCCTGCCTCTGCGCCCAGGTAATGGAAGAGGCTCATGGACCCAAGGGAGAGAACGAGGAGTTAAGTTTGCCGGAGCCAGGCCTTGTTTACAACACTTATGTAAACTTATGTGTTTTTTACTCCCTGAACAAGGAAGTGTCCTTTCTTTCCTGGTTTCTTTTCTTTTCTTTTTGGCTAGACACCACAGATCTATGGAAATGCTATCTTGACTTGCTAAGGCTTTTAATTTTTTTTTTAAGCTTTAAATCTGAATTGTGAGTTTGAGTTGTCCTCCCACCTTTAAGCTGCCCTAGGAACTATATTTAGTTTTATTGCAAGTATTTGTCCATTCTGAGGAATTTAGCTGGGCAGTGGAAATATGTCTGATTATGTGATTTGGAGAGTTTCTTTATTCCAGTAATATCCTTGTAGTCTTAAGGGATATATACATAGATAAAAATTATAAATATATAAATTTATACATAATTTTATGTAAATTTATAAATATAAATGTTATATATAAATTTATAAATATATATAAATCCTACCTCCTACACATGAATTCAGATGACTTGTTTTAGTAATTTAATTAAAACTGTAAGATTAATGACTAATGATGAATCTATCACTGGGGAGAGTTTTGGTTTGGATCTGCTTAATCTTAATCATAGCAGGTAGTGCTGAGTGATTGCTTAATTGTAAAAATGTGCTAGAATTCAATAGCTGCCTTTCTTACATTCTGGAAGGAAATCCAGCATTTACAGTAAGGAATTAATCAAAATGCCAAGAAGCTCTAGAGTCAAAATGCAGAGATAATTGCACAATCTCTAGGCAATCATATCTTTCTTAAAAACTATTTGAATACAGCAGTTTTACCAAGAACAACCCAAGAACTGAAAACTAGATGCTTCAGTAAAGGTAAACATGTCTGGTCCCTGTGGGAGAATTCTAATAATTAGCATAATCTTAAATTAAAAATGAGAAACACTGAAAGCGAAGACTGTGAGAATGAAAGAAATTAAGCAATAAAACAATAATGAAATAAGAAAATAAGAGAGTAGGTGTGGACGAGGCACCCATGTGCTCAGGAGGGGATTGGAAAGCAGGACTGGCTGGTTCTTTGTTTTGCCTCTCAGCTGTGTTGACATAGTGACCAGTATGGGCCCCAACCCTTTACTCCTTAAAATTGTAAGGACAGTTCTTCGTCATCTACACCCTGCCTTAATTCACAAATATCTAACAAGGCATGCTAAGATTATAAATTTACCTGTAATCGGGATTTTGATGTTCAAATGTGACGTGTTTACCTCCGGTTCTCCACTTGCTCTTAATCCTCTTTGTCAAGGCAGGATGTATTTGGCCTCCCACATCAATGGTGTGGGTGCTGGTAGAAATCAGGGAGTCAATTACACTACCGAGATAACTCTTAATAGGATTACGTTTTTCCCCCGGTTTGTAATTATTACAGCTTCCATTGCTTTTAATTAAAATAAACACCTGCATTTAACGCAATGTAGACCTTTCCTTTGAGACTGCACAGATATGTGTTGATGTTAGGAACTCAGTAGTTTTGTATACAGTTATTTATTTTGCATTTCACAGCATCAAGCTTCCTTCCTTGGTTTTAAAAAAGCATTTCATCAACACAGGCCTGGGTTCAACTGCAGGCTCTGTTATGTTTGTGTGTGACTTTGGCCCAGGCAGGCCTTCCCTGGACTGTCTTCTCTTCCTCCGTCTGTCGCATTTGATCTTGACCATTTCATGCAGTAGCTGTAAGGGTTAACTGGAGTCATGTTCATAGGATGCCTCAGTCAGCATCTGTCACATAAAACGTAGGCTTTTTAAACGTCGTAATAATTTTCAATATTATTGCATATACCATGTGTGTTACATAAACATCATTTGGCTAGAATTTTGTTTAATTCTAAGAATTTTACTAGTGGAATCAAAGTCTGTTTAAATAAGGCAGGAAGGGGAGAGTTAATGAAGCTAAAAGAATTAAGAGGGAGGCTCATTATATATTAAAAAATGTTGTGAGTTTATGTTATAGGCAATTTCCTGAATTCTAGTTGTCAGTATTACCAAGGAAATGGGACAGTTTCTGAAATTCAGGTCAAATCAAAGAGATCCACTCATTTTGCTTTTTTATTTCTATTTTCAAAATGATTTTAATACTCTCTGTATCACCCCCCCTGTGGTGTTAGTTGCTAGAGATTCGAGGGCAGTAGTTGACGTCGGCTTGTCTACGCAGGATTGTCCACGTCTAACACCCCAGGAGTAAGGTCGTGCCCACGGCCTCTACCGTTTTATTGCAGCGGGTGGATTCTTCGGGGGGTTTCTGAGTGGCTTTGAGACTAGCTCAGGACCAGAACCTTGGTGAAAATAATTTCTGGGCACTCGATGATATTTAGAAGGGATCTGGAGTTACCCTTTCCTGAAAAGAAATGTCTACACCATTATTTAAAAAAAAAAAAAGACTCAACTCCTTTATTTATTTATTTATTTTTTGTACAAACTGGTCTAAGCGTAACTTTCTCTGAGCAAGCCTATTAGCTTCAAAGAAAGCTTTTTTCAAGACTTCTAAGCATCCCTGTCTACACTGTATTTGTTCATGAATAATTTAAGTCTGAGAAGGAAGGAAGTTGGAGATCACCTATTCCCCACCAAGAAAAGGCGAAGCTCGCCCTTCCTATAATTTAGATAACGGACTTTTGTCCTAGATGACGACAGTGTCATTTCTTGGAGAAGTTTTCTGCGTGGTTGTGTGACAGCAGCCACACTGTCTTCCACCTCTACCTCGATCGCAACAGTTAAAGAGACAGTCTGTGTCCTCACCTCCCAGGTGCTTGGAAATTGATATTATGAGTGCTTATGAATGTCCCCTTGAGGCGCTTCTGACTGGGCCACTTTGAAGAAAAATCTCTTCATCAATAATGAAGCCCTGAGGGCCACTTCTCAGGGGCCCCACACAAAATTACATGTCAGCGCCAGGCCTGATTTATACAGATGGCGCTGCCCCTCTCCCGTGCTTTATTCCCCGCCACTCTCTGCACAGCCACCGCCTCCCCGCCCTGCCCCTTCGCTTCCCTCCCCACACTTCACCACCCCCCTCCCTTTGTGAACTTGTTTCCCCAGCCCGGGATTGTCTCCTGTAAGTGAGGCTTTGTTAAATCTCCATGAAGTCCTTGGAACAATATTCAAAACCGACTCCAGTAGCAAGCTAAAACTTAAAAAATGTTCATCGAATGTAAAGCCTGCCTGAAAATCTTCAGCAGAACCAAAGAAGCAAATGCGTGTTTACTACATCTTAATTAAAAATAAATATTCTGGGGCAGGGGACGAGCCTGGGGAATTTTGCTCTCCGCGTGGGGTTCCTGGCTCTCTGACCATGTGGAAATCATTCAGCATCTGTGAAAAGTTTGCTGATTCCTCAGTGAGTTTGCTATTGATCAGTCTTTTAAGGATGGCTTGTAATAAAATAGGGCAATGGGGAAATTGTTTGGAAATGAGACCTGCTGAGTGCTCATATTCAGGAAATGCACAAGTGGTGGTGTCACAGCTACCCTACTGGACATGCTGGGAAGGATTAAGTGTACCATGTATACCAGCTGTAAGGATTTGATGGACTTAACCTCTGGTCTTCATGCTTGCCTGCTTCCTTTTCTTTTCCAAGTCAAACGAAGGGAGCAAGATCTGTATCTGTTCTCCGCACACAGAAAAAGTCTGTTTCTTCTCTATATGGCTCGAGTTCTGGAAGGGGGGTTGGGTATAGAATAAATTCATAGTTTGTGTCTCTAGAATAATACTCTTTTTAGCTAGGAATTCAGACCAGAAATAAAAAAAAAAAGAAAAATGGATGGACTGGCTAAGTCCATTTCTTCAGTGTGTTTGTTGATTGATAACTGTTCGTGGAAACTGGAAGGCAAATGGCGGGCCCTCCAGCCCCACGGGGAATTCCAGTTACCTTTCTCTGACCCCTGGCTCTGCAGTGGCCCCAAAGCTTTGGGGTATCTTCTGTCAAACATTCCTCATTGACAAGTATTGGGGAGCGCTGGGTGAAACATTTCAAATCCCGCGCAATGCAGAGAAGAGAGGCGAGCAGTTCCCTTCACGGATCTCTGGGGTTAAAGCGTAACACCCTTCACAACAAAATACTCTTGGGGGTTGATTTCCACTGTTTTTATTCCTTTGATCTAATGTTTAAATTATTTTTCAGGATCATTACAGAAAATTTAAATGATGCAAAAAAAAAGGTGGAAAGAAGACCCCAAACATATGGTAACACCACCTAAAACAGCTACGCTGAAGTGGTATCGTCCTTGTCTTTTTCACAAGGGTTTTCCCCCTGAATGACTTTGACCATATACAATTTTATATTTGCTTTCTTATCCTATCAGAAGTACCTGCTCACATTCCTAGTAAGTTTTAAAATAGTTTTGAATAGCAGCATGAGATTCCCTGGAAGTGGAGATACTAAACTTTATTCAAGCCTTGCCTTTACTATTAGACACTTACTTTGTTTTTAACAGTAATTATTAAGAATAATGCTTTAATTATTTTTTGGCTTAAAGCAAAAATTTTAAATGTATGGTAATTTCAGGGAGTATCATGGGCTGCAGTAAAACTAAACCAGAATAAAAGGATGAGGGATGACTGGCAGGGCCTTCTTTCTATGCAGCAGTCAGAGAAGGCTTCCTGGTGGAGGTGACATTTGACCTCGAACCTGAAAGACCAGGAGAAGTCTGCCATAGCTTTTGAGGAAGACAAGAAAGCAAATCTAAGAGGTGGGATTGAATTTAGGCCGAGCAGCAAAAACAAGTAACAGGTGTGGGGAAGGGTCAGAGGGACAGGGAGGAGGAGAAAGTGTTATCGGCAGCTCTCTTTCTGGAATTTGAGAGGGTAAGATGAGGCTGTGGAGGTTCTTTTTGGTTTGTTGACATGGGGGCAATGGTGAGCTTGCCAAGGGCTGGCTTAGAGAAAGAAGCCCAACAGGAATGGGTTGAGAAGAGAACAGGATATTAGGAAGTGAGGCAGCACTGGAAAACTCGGGTGGAGAAATTTCCCGTAAAGAGGAGCAGCTGGAAGGGGAGAAGAGCATGTGTACACTTACTAATGGAAGAGGCTTAGGAGAAAGAGACACCTGTGTGGGGACAGAGCGGGGACAGTTAGCCGTATGAAAGATCCCCTCAGTGAGAGGGGACAGCGCTGATGGTGTAGCCTTGGTGGGGGGGGGGGGAGATGGGGGAGTTTCCATCGATGGTTTTTATTTTCTCGACTAGAGTATGGGGCAAGGTCACTGAGGGTAAGAGGAAAATAGGATGTAGATTTGAAGAAAAGAAGAAAAGAATGACTAGACTTGCTGGAAAGTGGGAGAATGAAAGAAGTAAGAAAGTGTAGTACGGCTGTCAGGCTGTGTTAGTTTTCTACTTGAAATACGTCAAGAATTGAATGTGGGGTCAGGGAACATAATTGGGGGTTGTCCAGCCACCTTTAGCTGCTTGCTTGCAGAATGCTTAAAGAAACGGGCATCGTTGGGTCCGGGTTTGCCTGGGCAATGAAGGAAAAAGAAAAATGGACGGGGGCAGGGAACTCAAGGTGTTGTGAAGAAATCCCCATGGTGGACCGTGGACTCTACTCCAAGGGGGTCAGGGTGGAAGGGAAAGGCAGGGAGCAAGAACCTTGGGGTATGCTCAGTGGATCAGGGATCTCACCGAGGCCAAAGGGTTTTGGGAAGGGGGGAGCATGTAAGAGGTGAGGATTAGAGTGTGTGTCTGAAGTAGAACTTCCGCAGATGATGCAGCAATTAAAACCAAGGTCAAGGGAGATGAGGGTGGGGAGGTGAGGAATGAAAAATTATTGAGCTGGGATGGTTACATAAAAGGTAGGTGCTGGAGGACCCAAGGGGCCGTTGAAGTCACTCAGACTGCTGCGAAAAAGTGAGGGTGGTGGAGGACAGAGGACTCGGCATGAGGTTCTCCCTGAGTCTGGGCAGAGGGTGGTGTGTTGTACCAGGGGTGGGTGGGTGCTACAAGGGGCAGGACAGCCAGGGCAAGCTGTGAAGGTACCTAAGACAGCCATGCGACAGATGCAGAAGCAGAGATTGGGGGGATGCGTATGCAAATCTAGGAACAGTGAGGATGGCCGGCAAACCCCAGAACCTGCAGGGGCAACAGATGGTGGACCCTCCAGGTTCCCGAGGAAATGTGGCCCAGGTGACACGTTACCATCAGACTTCTAGCTTCTAGAACTGGGAGACGAGTTCCCGGCGCTGTAAGCCAACCCGTTTGCGGTAATGTTTGATGGCAGCCCGAGGAAGTGAGTGCAGATTGTGGTCTGAATGGCAAAGACACTGGGGTGTTTGTGGAAGAAGAAAGGAAAGGGGGAAGATACAGGGTGGGCAAAAGTAGGGGTACAGCTGGGAGTGCGCAAAACACAGACTTTATTCCTGGGTTAGCATTCATTAAGTATTGTATTATTTATTTAACTGTACTCCTACTTTTGCTAAGCCCTGTATTTGGGAACCGTGAGGATAGGGGTAGCTCCCATTTGGAAGAGGGAAGATCTTGATTAAACTCACATTCACAGTTTCAGGACATAATTAGGGTTAAGTGTTATTATATTTTTTAGAGGCACAACCATGCCATCAAGGTCCTAGCTCTTTTTAGTGACGCTGTCTGGGACAAGTGAGTTGAGAACAATTTGTGCCACCCCGTGTGAGTTGGTATCACCATGAAGTGGTTTACCAGACACGCGCAGTCCTTGTGTGAGGGGGGAAGATGCTTCTTAAAGAACCCAGTGGAAAACTTTTAAAATCCACACATACACTTGAACACATGTTTTTGCAAAACTAAGGTTACCAACAAAATACATTATAACTTCATTCAATTTTATAAGCAGTCGTTAAGTATCTGCTCTCTTCTAGGAGCTACACTGTGCACTAGGCGGGGACTGGCTAGACAGAGAACTGTCTGCTAACGGAGCTTATGTCATCAGAATGGACTTTGAGGCAAATTCACAAATAACTACAAATCAAGACAGAGTGAAAAGTGCTTGGCGGCGATGGTTTGGAATTAAAGTATGTGGGTTATCAACTGACGTTCACGCAGCTTAATGGTTTAGCTTTGCACTGTTGTTTTGGTTTTACTTAATAAATAGTAATAAGGGAATTCATGTGAGTTGTGCCACAATCTCCTCCCACCTTCACTCCAATCTCCGATAATTCAGGAGCCATGAGATGGGGTAGGTGTCTTTGTCCAAGGACAGGCGGAGGAGGGCTGCCCTGGCTGAAGTGGGTCAAGTGCAAGGCAAGGGGAAGTCCCAGGGCCAGCAGGGTTTCCGTGAGGTGGGTGAATGTGGGTCTGTCGGCTCACAGCAAGTTTCCCCCGCTCCCTGACTTGCAGGCTCCAGCCTTACCAAGATGCCTCGGTGTCAGAAATGAGGAGGCCAAGGGCACAGAAAGGTTGAGCGGGGTGATTAAAGGCAGTAGTGAACTAGAGACCAAAGCCCACCAAGATGAGCCCTGTTTTACATGTCTGTTTATTCAGACATTAAAATACATGACATGAAAGTGAGAAATCAAAGAAGGGTAGGAGTGGGAAGTCCTTCAGATGTGACCTCATTTTCCCCACGGCATGCAGTCCCCGATTTTCTCTGCAAGGCGCGTGGTATTCAGATCTTCCCGGAGCCCGTCACGGCTGTGAGTGGAGCAAGGTCTGAAGCGCTTCAGTCCACAGTCCAGATGGTTGCCGTGGGCAGAGCTGATGACGGGCCATCAATCACTTCTCAACGTGGTGTCAAATGACCAGCCCTGCCCTTTGCCAGGCCACTGTGACCTCTGATGGGCCAGACTGTGTGCTTGCTGGAGAAAGTAGGAAAAAGAAATGGGCAGCGTGGACTGCGAGACTGGCACTGGTTTCGGGATGCGACATATTCTTTTTTTCGTTCCTTTAATTTTCTCTACACTTAGACACGTGCTATAAAATTTGATTCACTGGGCTCCTTGACTGAAGGACATTTTTCTTTTGCGTTCAGCCTGCATTAAGTGCTGTGATGGGCTATTATAACAAGAACGATGGCATGGACAAGATAACCAGTTGTTTGAGGATTTAAAAAATGTCGTTATGAGGGTATGATCTACGATTAACTTCTATTAGCCTAACCCTTGCCCCTTTGCCTCTTTAGATCTATACCGTTTTGAATTCATTACGCCTTAGTAATTATAATTTGTACTATAATGTCCAACAGATACCAATTTGTCCAGTTCTCAGCTAATATGAAAATGAAATGAAGCAGGAATCTATGTGCATATTTAGTCTTGCTATTTAAAAATATATACCTCCCGTGAAAACCTAGGGCTTCAGTGGATGTAACATTTGGATTTGGTGACTGACCTTTGAGTGAACTCTCCGGGGGAATGGAGTTACACTGGAGAGTTACACGAGTTTCCACGTGTTTATGCACGCTCAGCAGTGCTTTTCCTGCCCCCGGAAGCTGTTTGGGTTGGTGTGGAACTGGGAGTTCCTCCTGTCATCAGCAAGGTGTGGCCACTGACATGCCTTGCTGCCCAGGAATTCCTGTGGGGGAATCTCTGAATTACCCCATGGTTTTAATAATGGCGTCTTTACATATAGTTTAATCTTTAGTAGCATAATGAATGCTCAGAATGACAGTGAATTAAGAAGGGTTTTCCAGGAAGAGCGATGGTGAGCACCTCTGTTCTCGCGGGGATGTGCGGGTGAATGGCCGGAGTTGGGGAGAGAGCATGGCGGGGGGGAGGGGTGCGATTCGAGGTGGTGGCTGAGCACCCTTGGGTGCGCACATCCTCTGCGGCTGATCTGGAGCCCTATACATGAGGAGCCGGAGAGAGATGTGAGCTGTGGGCTCTCCATTGCCCCTTGGAGCTGGGCCCAGAGTGCTTCGACTTTTCTGCACTTTCTCCCAGTTCACACCAGTGTGATTCTGATTTTTATTTATGTCATATTTTTGGTGATTTTCTTTTTGTCTTTGGCCGTTTGCCTTGCAGTTTTTGGAAAGTAGAGTTCTTTATTTTTTTAAAGGCTAAATATTTGGATCTCTGGGTTCCTGTAGTGTAGTTTAAATTAGTTTAAATAATCAAATAATAGGCTAGAAAAGAAAAAAACAAAGAATTTTAAGATGATGCCAATACACATTGTTTAAAGACTAATTTAAGAAAGATATCATGAATCATCAGCTTATTGCTTTATGATAGAATTAATTTAATAACCATAGGATATTTCCACAGTCGCGCCCATGTTGATATTGCTTTGCAAGACTAAAATGATTCACCTATTTCAAGATTCTGCTTATAGCCGAAGAGCTACTTTGGAACTGACATGAATTGTGAGAGACGCCATTTACATGTGCATGTAAAATTTATCAAATGCTTCATCCAGTACAAAATAGTGGATAATTCAAAATATTTGGGATATTTATTATTTATTAACATAAAAGTTAATAAATATGAAGGGTATTTATTAACTTTTAGGAGGGTTACATTTTATTTTAATGAACTCTTTTTTGTTTTACTTTTTCCAATAAAAATAGATTACGTTCAATGCAACAAATTTTTAGGCAAAAGAAATCTGGGATACAGGTCTTTATGACACTGTTAAACACGTTGTTTCTTGTCCTTTAGGTTTTCATTTCAGTTCATAGTAAATACCACAGCAGATGTATTAATCATGCAGTCTTTGCTTCCTTAAATCTCTTTTCTATTTTATTTTATTTTGGAGAAGAGGCATCAATTTGTTGTTCTACTTGTTTATGCACTCATTGGTTGCTTCTTGTATGTGCCCTGCCGGGCATCGAACCCACAACCTTGGCATATGGGGACGATGCTCTAACTGCCTGAGCTACCTGGCCAGGACCTGCTTCCTTAGATGTTGACAGTGTGTAAATGGCACGCATGCTGCTCACGGTCAGTCCTGCTATGCAGTTACGCAGCAACCTTGTCGGTCCCCATCAGCATCTTCCATTAAGTCACAGTCTCCTCTGTGTCAGCACAATAACCTTAATTACAGCTAATACCTGTCATCCTTGAGAAAAAGGTTCCTACCTTTGAATAGGTTCAAGTGCCAGAAAGTCTTAGAGAAAGTATGTGGACCTGTGGGATGACAGGAAGTACCTTTTATCAAACACCTGGAAGTTATTACAGTTACTTATCTTGAAATGGAGAATAATAAATGATTGTCTCCCCGTGGTGTGCCCTATTTAAGCAAAGTCTTAAAAGGCAAATGGCCCTGTTTAGTGCACTCCTTTTACCAAATAGTCTATGAATAAAATAATAAAGAAATCTCAGTAGAAGCCAAATGCTACTAATTTGGTGAAATTATTGCTCATTACATCGCAATGCAACTGCATAAAATGTATTTTCAGCATGAACCTAAAATGTGACAGCTGAAGTCTAAGAAGCTTTGTATCGAAAGCGACGGTGATAATTTACTCATCTCGAAATGAAGAATATTTCGATGGCAGGGTAAAACTTTGAGTGCTTAAAGACTTATTTTAAATACAGGGATCATGTAATGTTTCTGGGGGAAATAAAAGAAACCTAGCTTTATCCCATACGTCTGAAACACTGAACTTCTGACCTGGTAAGCGTCTCTCTGCCCTTACTAGTCATCCACTTCCGGATTTCGCTCCCTTTCTACTTTTAAATACTGGCTTCCAATCAGAAGGAGGGCCTGAGACCATGTGAAATAGTGGATAACTCAGAATAGTTGAAAATAACGTGGTAGCTCCTTTGCAGCAATATTTTTGTAAGAATCTGGTGATGTAACGGAGGCAGGAGACTTGGTCCTGACCTTGATGGCCTTCCATGTGGGTCGTCCTTTTACCTCCGAGGTTTATCTGTCAATGGGCGTCCCTTGTGACTCGAACACTAAGGTGCAGTGCAGTTCATTGCATGCTGCCCTTCTGTTGTACAAGGTACAGAAGACACGGAGATGAATCACAGCCAGTCATTACACTCAATAAGCTCAAAGTCTAGTGCAACAGACAGGCACAGAAGCAGAAAATTTTAGACAGGGTGGATTTCAATCGAAATACAGGATCTAATCATGTGTAAGAAAAAATTTATGAATCGAAAGTGTTAAGCGTGTGACTCTCGTTATAATGGAAGTAGTGTTACTTGACATTTCTGAGTTGTGAAGTATTTTTGGTACCGGAGCATCTGTGATTTCTTCACAATTAAAGAAAAATCGTAGCTTTTCAGATAAGATGTCTGGATTTCATTCAAATCCAACAATTGAAAGGCACTTGAAGCATGCTATATTTCACTGTCATTTTTTTTAGACTATATGTCATTTGTAAGCTGACATCAATGTGCAAGTGACATGCCAAGAATGGAACATTTTTTCCTAAGCTAATAAAAACCCCAACTTTCATTTTCTGTAGTTACCATTCCCCTTGTGATCGCAAATTGTTGACGCGAGAGGCGCCTTTATTCTTCTGTGTCTTCACAACGTATATTCGTTGCCATCAACTCCTGCTAGATCTTTCTTTTCTTTTTTTAGCACTGGAAGAAGTTTACTCCAGTCCGCCTTCTGTTCCCATTTTACAGATCAGGAAGCTAAACGGAGGGGAAGCCAAGTGCCACGAATCCACACACGCAGGGGGAGACAGAGCCAGGGCCGCGTCTTCTGAGTCTCATAGCTCTTTCTTTCTTTTCTTCTTTCATAGTTTCGTTTTTGTCGTATATTTTTCCATCACCATTTATCCCCCTTAAACCCTCCTCGACCTCCGCCCACCCCCTCTCCCCCACCATCACCACACTGTTGTCCATGTCCGTGAGTCCTTTTTCTTTCTTGCTCGATAGAGCTTCCTTAATAATTCTAAGTTTTGCCTCTTTCTCTTCATTTAAACCAACAACAGATAACCAATGCATGTCAGGTAGTTTGTTAGACGCTGTGGCTAATAGATGATAAGACTTTTCTTTAAAAGTCTGACTTCAGGTCTTATCTACATTGTTATCAGCTCCGAAGCAGAACAGATTTCTTTATGTACACTGACTGGACAGCAATCCTGGAGTTACGCACAGGGAAATAAACGTGAAGCTCGCGTTGCTGCTGCCCCGAAGCAAGGACAGAGTAGGGATGGACAGTGCCTAATCTGAAGGCAGCAGAGTGGGTTCGCATCTCCGTCTCGTGCTGGGCAAGGCACTCGGCCTCCTTGCAATTTCGTTCCCTAATCTGTAAGCTGGCAGCAGTCGTACTAATGGCATCCTGGGATTGTCGTGATGAAAACCACTCAGAGAGGCGCCGGGCACACCGATAGCCCCTGTTCAGCAGCTATTAACAGTCGTTCGGTGCAAGAACTTTAGAAAAATGGGTCTAAGTATCGACATTATAAAATTTTGAGAAAGAGCTGCATGGTCTTCTTGCTTGAAATCTATAAGAGGCTGGGAAGAAATCCTGAAATTAATGGACTATTGATAGAGCCGATGCATCCTGAGAGCTCAGAAGTGTGTTACCTCACATGCCTGGCGGGAGGGGTTGAACAGTGTGGTTGGAAGGGCAGGGGTGACCCCAGGGGGCTATGGGAGGTTTCCAAGGAACAGCTCACAGCGGAACAGCGGGCAGATTTTTATGCACGTGCCATATTGTAAAAAATTCATATCAGTTCACATGGAGAAACCTATTAGCAGCCGATCAATGGAGATTAAAATGAATCATTTTTTCTCCAGTGCTGGCACAACAACATTCCCATTGATCATTTTCTGAAATGAGTAATTTTTGGTTTAGGATTTTTGACATCTTGATGGATTTCAAGAAAAACACTAACTTAGGCTGATGGGATTTCCCATTTGTCTTGTAGGGACGTAAGCCAAATGCTCTCGTTTTGACATTTGTACGCACTCTGGCTCTGGCCGTGTCCGCGCGTCGATGGGTCTGTCAGGGCTTCCCACACCTAGTTGGCCATCAGAGTCACCTTGGGCACCAACCCCATTATGAGACATACTATTTAAAAATAATGACAGTGGCTCAAACAAGACAGTAATTTATGTCTTCCTCACGTAAGGAAGTCCAGAGCATGAAGCACCTTGTCTGGTCAGCAGGGTTCTGTCTCCCCACTCTGCTACGCTCACGACCCCCTCATGGGAGGCCTGGTGAGAGGTCAGAGCCCCACGAGGAGGAAGGTGGGGGAGGAGAGGCACTCGTCCCTTTAAGGAGCTGTCCCCAAGCGCCCACACTCCTAAACACATCTGGCTGGCTGGGACCTAATGGACTGTAAATGTGAGTGGAGAAATCACTTTATTGACATTTTTGAGAATTTTTCTATGCTTCTTGTCAAGGTACATTACAAAGTTAAGCTGTGTGGAGGGGAGCGCTGTTCAAGCACGGTCCTGCTATCTCTCCTTGCACGTCTGCTCGAGAGCAGTAGCAGGGGGCGGGCTCACCTGTTCCCACCAGGTGTCCTCCAGGCAGCTCTGAGGCTCCTGGAGTCACTGGAAGCATTCACAGACCTCAGAAGTTGTTGTGTTCATGGTTATTGTTTATTACAATGAAAAATGGATTAGACCCAATGAAGAGAAAAGGCACATAGCTCCAAGTCCAGAGGACACCAGGCACAAGCTTCCAGGTGGCCTCTTTCCATCGGAGTATACGGGACTCTGTGTGACACTGTGTGATGTGTTGCCAAGTAGGCGGGTGGACCAGGCCTCTGTGCCCATGGTTTTTCTCAAGCATCAGTCACGTGGGCGTGCAGTGCGGCAGGACCGACTCAGTGCGCAGGCTCCAGGCCAGCAGAGAGAAAGCCCACGTTCAGCACTGATCCCACTGTCGGCTGCCACTACCTGCTCCAGGAGGCGGTCCAGCTCAGTCACACGCACACTCGGGTCAGACAGAGCATTCCCTGTTTAGTTTCCCGGAGGAGGTCAAGGGCCACTTCTGAAAGTAGGTCTTTGGAGGGAATGTGCAGGGTTCGGGCAGCTCGGGCCTATGGAGTCAGCCCTTCCCTGCACACATGTCCACCTGACACAGTAAGAAAGAAACAGTGTGCATGAAACAGTGGTTCTCAGAGTCCTGGCTCCAGGCGGCACACAGGAGCCATCCCCGAGAGGCGCAAACACACCGGGAGAGCCCCGACGTGTCCCCAGCTCGCGCTCCGCAGGGATTTCACAAGTTTCAGCACGGGACTCAGGACCCGCACGGAGGAGGCAGAGCTGAGAGTGGAAGTTTCTTGCTGCTTTGTTTTGAGACTGTTTTACTAAGGAATTTTTCTTATTAACAATTTCTGGGATTCTCTTTACTAAGGAAGTATTATGCTTGGTTTTGGGGACAGGAGGATACTTACGTTTCATCTTCGCTTTGGTTTTCCTGACCAGTTTGTCAAATGAATGGCAGCGGCGATAGGCACTCTAGAAGTTCATGGGCACAATCTAGAGGGGGGGGGCATTTCTTCTGAATTTTGGGGAAATGGGTCTTAGCACTTAAAGAAAAGTTAGCAGTTAAATGAACACCGAGCGGCTGCATCCTAGACACAGGTGATGACGGGAGCAGAGGTACGAAGGCAGGGTTGCGCGTGGGCTCCATAAACGAGGCAGGGGCGAGGCCCCAGCTCTGTGAAGCGCACCATCGCCTGTTGAATAGGGGAGAGATGCAGTGAATGTGATGTTTTAAGATGCAAGAACTATATTTGTTCAACAGAAATGAATCAGCTTTCCCAGGCAATATGATTAACATTCTCAGGGGCTCATTCATTTCCAGTTGATGAGATTTTTGATGTTTTATAAATTCATCACTTACGGTCTGGCCTGTCTTTCTTGGGCAAGAAATGGAACCTGAATTCATCTAAACATGTTGGGACCAGAAATCCTTGAATTGTATACAGTTGTACGCATATAAACGACCCCTACTTTGCTGTACGCATGTTAAGGTCTGTGTTTGAATTTCATTGTCCCTTTGTGAGGAGGACATTGTGTTTTCAGGCAGGCTGCCTTTGCACTGCAGGCTTAGGGCGAAGATGAGCTCAGGGACCAATGATTTGGTGTCATGGGGGATACGGCTCTCTTTTCCGCTCCGTCTCATTAATGGTTACCTTTTTACCCGTTGCCTTCATCCTTTTTTGTAACCCTGTACTTCAAAAGGATGATTCCCATGTGCATCTTCAGGATCGGCAGTACGGGAGCAGGGATGGGGTCCAAAGCCTGTTTCTGCCCCGTGCTCATTGGTGATAAGCAGGAAGCCCTGCTGCTGCCCCATTGCGAGAGTGTCCTGTGTCATCCCACTTAGCCCTCAGAACAACCTGTGAGGTCGGTGCTGTTACTGATCACCATTTTATAGGGGAAGAAATGGAGGGATTGAGAGGTTATATAACCAAGAAAAAATGGTCGAACTCAGAGCGAAGCCCGAATTTAACCTCTAACACTATGCAGTGTACTTAGTGAATGCTTAATTAAAAGGAAGTTGTAAGGGTTAGGGCTGTCAGAGACTCCCCCTCCCTCAGTTATGTATTAACTGCGATGAAAGCCTTTGTGCCCAAGGGGGAGCTTGGCCTTTGTGGAGAGCCCATAAAGGGTTTACAAACTGGAAGATGAATCGCTCCGAAAGGTAGTTCAACTTAAGGGTAGAGAAGCCGGAGTCAGGCAACGAATGGAAGTGCATTTAGATAAAAATTAGGAAAACGTGGAAGTCTCTGACCAGAACTGATCAGCGTGGTTTTTTCCAAGGCTTCAGACGCTGAGGTTGTTTATAACTCAGGTGTGGTCTTGGATCCACCATCCTTTCCTTTTCTGCTGCCAACCCTGCAGGAGACTGAGCATGCCGGCAATGAGCTTGTCCAGGAGCCAAAGGGGCTATGGAGGACTCCTAAGACCCTTCCCTCAGTTCACCCTTCTCTTTGGCTGAAGAGGGACTTGGCAAAGGGTGGGGTGGCCAGGTGGGACTGGGACTCCTACACATGAGTCTGCTGAGGAAGTACTGAGAAGTTCCATTCTCCGTCGGTCAAAATTTGTTACATCGTTTTCTGAATGAAGCAACAAATACTGATCAAATGCATTAAACAATGGCATTTCTGTTTTCCTGTAAGCTGAGAATATTTATTGAGGAAAAAAATGCCAGCATGATACAATGTTTTATTTAAATCAAGGTACTTATGCCTAATTTTCAAAACATGAGAAAAGCATGGTTTTCATTAGTAGTAGTAGTAGTGTTTTACTTGGTGCTGTGGAAAGTAGGAGATGACTTATAAAGGAGTGAGCATTAGCCATCAAAGACAAAATTAGGGACAATTTAAATAAGACAAAATGTAATTCCTCAAGTTCAGCTTATAGATCTAAAATGTCAGCATATGAGTTATCATTTCAATGGCTCAGCATTTTAGTAAGTAATGACCAGTGTTGAAGAGGAAACATTTGTTTATCATTTTAAATGCACAGGTGAAGGAAGCTTAATGGTGCATTACATTTGGGTCATCACTACTGTGACAGGAAACGAAGCCGCGTTTTCAGAAAGAGGACACTTTGGCCAAGTGACATCCTGCAGGGGGAGTTCAAGCTTTCAAACACCGCAGTTCCAGCACTTCTGGTCTAAGGCTTACGACTTTTATTTGTGCCGCACCGGCTTGAGGGCGTTTGTGCTCGGCTCCTCCCAGCCTGTTGGTACAGAATACACCCCAGCTTGCATGTTGCAACACTCCGGCCACTTCCCAGAATGCTGTTGACGGACAGCACAGTGACCGTGCATAACCTTGATTTGATCTCTCGTGTAACTAAATGTCTCTGAGTCATTCTATCATTCCTTTCCTCCTTCTCTCCCTCCCTCCCTTCCATGGGAAAGCGAACATTGTGTCATGTTGCTGATTTAAGGGAAACCCTTCTTTTAGTGTTTTCCCATCGGGCTCGATGTTGGCTTGCCTGTGGCAGATACGGTCTTCATTACACTGAGGGAGGCTCCCTCCAGTCCACTGCGCTGGAAGCTTTTATCAGGAATGGGTTTGGTCAAAACCCTTTTTCTGCATCTATCAATACGATCACATGATTTTTATCCTGCTTCTTGTTTACGTGGTGTATCACATTCATTGACTTCCAGATAGCGTACCAACCTTGCATGTATTAACCACAATAAAATTAGCACAAGCGAAATTTTCTCTAATTCTGTTTTCCTGCCTTTGGAATGACTGGTACATTTTTTTACTGTGTTACTGAAAATAACTGGGAAACCAAATTCCCTGCATGGGAGAGAACCTCCCTCTGTGAGTAATATACCTTTGATTTGAAAGGGTTAACGGGCCTCTTAAAGTGCTCAATTTATCCAGAGAGGGGCATGCGTGACCCTGTTAGGACCGGGCTTTGGCTTTTCTTAGGAAGAATGAAATTTAGAACTCTTCCGCATCGTTCTGCCTGCTGCTTAGTTACTGGTGCTGTTGACTTTCAGTTTTAAAAAGCCTTGCTTTGGAGAATTGTTTTTAACAGCTCTCAACCACTCCTGTCCTGTGTTTTTACTTTATATCACTTTTCATTTGGGATATATTTAAGTCAGATCCTTGGTAACCGTCCTCCACAATTCAATTTCTTTTTACCCAAGATCCATTGAATTCAAGTCACTGCCTTCTCGCAAAAGGTTAACCCAATATTTCATGTTGTACTTTCTACGTAGGCTACGTAGAGGAAAAGTCACTGCGATAAGCAGCCAATAAATTGTGTTCAGAATGTTTATTCTCAAAAGTTACATTACTCTGCCGAAGTAGATCAACATAATCATTTATCACAATATGGATTGTGGAAGTAAAAACTAAAATAAATGCTGCTGTCCCTCTGGCGTGCTACCCAGATTTTTTCTTTCTCTTTTTGTTCCCTTTAAATGTTGGCCACAATAACCACCTTTCAAAATGTCATCTTTTTATTTACCAGTTTCAGTTAATAGGAGATTAGTAATGGTTCAAGGGTAAGTAACTAGACAGAAAGGAACGGCATTTATTGTATAACAAGAAAATGTTTTCATTTTTTTGTATTAAATGGGATCGATTAGATTTTTAATGTTGCTGTTATTAATGAATAGGTTGCTTTGGCATTTTGTCATAAGGAGGAAACCATGTAAGACGTGTAGCTCTACGGTATGTCTGCTGTCCAGACAACAGCCATCTACAAATCTAAGCTGCAGAATTATCATGTCCATCACCCCAGGACTTACTAAAAATAACTGTCACTTATATGGCACAGCCCCTGGGGTTTATTACAGTGCACTCAGTATGCAGTGAAACCCACTGAAAGGGGATTTTTGTGCTTACTGTTTTTGGTAACACCTTTATGGACAAATAATTTACATACCACACTGTTCACCCACATGAAGTGTAGAATTCAAACGCTTTCAGTGTATTCATAGAGCTTCACTATTATCAATTTTATCACCACAGAAAGAAACCACATCATATACCCTTTAGAGGTCACTCCCCATTTTTCCCCAGTTCCGCAGCTCCTGGCAACCACAACCTGCTTTTTGTCTCTACAGATTTGCCTTTTCTAGGCATTTTATATAAATGGAATCATACAGTATATGGTATTTTATAACTAACTTCTCTCTAATAGCGCGTTTACCATATTCATCTATGTTGTTTGTAGATTTCCCAAATTCTGTTACTGACATCTAAATCCCCTGCATTGTATTTGTAGAACTACTTTGTATGACTTTAGTTCTTTCAGCTCGTTGAGGCTTGTTTCATGCGCTCGTAGATGGTCTGTGTTAGAGAGTGTTCTGTGCAGACTTGAGAAGAATGTGTATTCTGCTGCGGTCCTGTGGAGTGTTCCATAGATTTCTATTAGGTTCAGATAGTACACAGTGTTGTTCCAAGTCTATTTCTGTTTTGTCCTTCTGCCTTGAGTATAAGATTCTTGGTTGATGTCTTTTTTTTTTTCCTTTTAGTACTTTGAAAATCTCATCCCACTACTTTCTGACAGCTGCTGTTCTGGATGAGAAGTTAGCTGTTAGCGTTCTCCTGTACATGATGTGTCAATTTTTTGGTGGTGGTGTTGCTCCCAAGATTTCTTTTTGGTGTTGACTTTTAGCATTTCCACTGATGTGCCTCTGTGTGGATCTCTTTGCATTTATCCTATTTCACATTTGTTTAGCTTCTGGGTATACGGCTTAATGTTATCTCTCATTTTGAAACTAGGGAAGTTTTTGGCCATTATTCCTTTTTATATTTTTCTACCTCTTTCCTTTGCTGGTTCTCCCATTACTGTATTTTGGTGTACTTCACAGTGTGCTGCATGTCTTAGGGCTCTGGGTTTTGTTAGTTTTTGTTTTTTCATTCTTTTCTTTCTCTCTGTTGGTCGGATTGTGTAATAATCTCTCTTGGTCTCTCTTTAAGTTTGCTGATTCTATCTTCTGCCAGTTTAGATCTAATGCTGAGCCCCTCTACACAATTTATTTTAGCTACTGTAGTTTTCAACTCCAAAATGTCCAGCTGGTACTTTTCTATGACTTTTATCTCTATATGGGTAGTCTCTGTTTGATGAGACATATTAGTCATACCGTCTTTATGATGGTTACACTATAGTTTTTGTTAAATTTGACCGCTGGACCCTCTGAAAGGCTTTCTCTCATCTGCTTTTTTTCCTTGGATGGAACACACAAACCTGTTTTTTTGAATGTCTTACAATTTTCTAAATTGAAAAAGGAACATTTTAGACAACATAGTATAGCAATTCTGGATTGTAGCACCCCTCCCCCAGGTTTGGAGGCTTGTTCTCGTTGTTTGCTTACTTGTCTAGTGACTGATGGACTATTTTAGGGACGGTTCACCCCCACTGTTGTTATAGTTCATATGATTTTTATGTCCTTTGTATTACCATTAATAAATGTTCTTATAAAATCAGTTGGGATATCACTTAATAAACAATTATTTGTGGTAAGTTTATTGTAGAATTTCAGTAGTAAAAGGTGAAAACAGCACGTATAGTGTGGGTCTTTGGGCATGTGAGATAGATGTTAAAATAAAATGTTGATTATTTTTAGTGCCCGCACACTTACATGTGTTTGCATGTTGTCTGTCCTGTCTTCAGAGCATCCTGGCTCTAAACCCTCGAACACAGACTCATGCAACTCTGCGCTCAACCTCGGCCAAGAAAATAGACAAGAAACATTGGAAAAGAAACCCCGATAAGAACTGCTTTGTAAGTACCACCGACGCACGATTTCACACTGAAAAATTATTTCATTCTACACACGTAAGACTGGATTTTACACATGTTTAGTAATGCTGTTACATATGTGTAAAATATAGCTATTATTTCCTTTAAATATTTTATATTAGAATAACCTCAAAGTGTGCTGCATTGTACTCCTTAAAAACAAAAACTTGTTGAAACAGTTAAACATCATATAAACTTAGTTTGGTGCCCAGAGTTCTTTTCTTAAAAATCTGTAAAATTTCTCTGAGAACGGTTTTGTGTAATGACAGAAGAGGCTCCGTATTGCAGATAGAGTTCAGCGGGGAGGGTAAACTGGTATGCAGGCACGGTTGCCATGTGATTTGGGGGACACGTGTGCGTGACGTGTTCATGCGAACATGTCATGTGTGTCCCGGTGAGGGGCCTCGGCAGAGACCCCTGAGATCGCTCAGTGTTAGAGCCGGATTTAACTGGGCCTGCAAGGTGACCCCCGGGGCAGGGGCTGCGAGACCGTAAACTGGGGTGAACTACAACCTTGGAGGAAGCATTTAAATCACAATCTTAAGGAGCATCCATCTTTAAATTTGCAAATCAATTTTCTTTTAATCCAATTTCCCCAAATTAACTTCCTTGACAGCAAAATATGAGAGGCCTCGATTTCACTTCCCTCATTTCCCCCCCCTAATGGGACGATCCTTTTGGCTAGGCCTCAGATGTCTGCAGAATCGTTACCCATCACCACCACCATCATACCAAGCTTTCCAGGTCGCCCCCCTATCCCTCACCTGGGTCATTGCAATGGCCTCGAAACGGCCTCCACGCTTCTGCCTTTTCCTGGTAGAGTCTTCCCTTTTTTCAGACCGAGGAAGTTCCATGGGGGGGGCTGACCATAGTCTCTTGTTAATAACATGTCTGAGGAGTCCTTTCCAAATCCCCGTGCTCAGAACCTGTCAGTGACGTTCCAGTTTGCACAGGTTCCTTCCTTCGAGCACTGGTCGGCTCAGCATGGCCTCCGCCAGCTGCCCTCTTTGAAGCTGTGTCTGGGCCGCCCCGCCTCATCTCTCTCCCCAGCCCTCCTCAGTGACCTACTCTGTGTTCCCCTCACTAAATTTCTTATGGCCTGTCTTTTCCCACTAGAATAGAAAGTCCAGGAGGGCAGGGGTCGTTGTATGTTGCTCCATTAGCTGTGTCCCCAGCTTCTAGAGGAGTTGGTGCCCGCCAAGGGTGTGTGGGGGAATGCGTGAATGAAGGTCACCCTTCTGGGACACATTCTTAATGTACTAGACCTAAGGGGCACAGACAGGATTCCGATGTGCAGTTCCCGGGGACCTTTGCTTATTGCATTTGGTTCTCACCACAACGAAACGGACAACTCAGATGTGTTTCCTCGTTCCGCCGCTGAGGAAGACTATGCTGAAAATGTTCCCTGATTAGTTAAGCTTGTTAAAATTACTTAGTGTGGCAGTCAGATCTAGAATTCTGGTCATGTGACCCTAGTGTGTCCTTTCTGGGGTAACCCATGGCCTCTTTAGAAAAGACAAATAAGCCCTGACTGGTGTGGCTCAGTGGATGGAGCGCTGTCCTGTGAACCAAAGGGTTGATGGTTTGATTCCCAATCAGGGCACGTGCCTGCGCTGCAGGCCAGGTCCCCAGTAGGGGGTCTGTGAGAGGCAACCACACACTGATGTTTCTCTCCTTCTCTTTCCCTCTCCCTTCCCTGTGTCTAAAAATAAATAAATAAAATCTTTTTTTTTAAAAAAAGAAAGGACAAATAAGATTATGACTAGTAGTAATCTTATATCATTGTTGGAGACCACCAACGAGGTAGGTACGTTTTCAGCCAACTCTGTGACCCCCAGAAATAAAGGTTGGTTGGTTTGTTTAAATTTTCTTTGATTTTTAAAAATACCTCTTTGCTTCGGCATTACAGTTTTCTGTTTTGGTTTGGTTCAGGAAGCACTGGCTTACCGCCCTTCATGCACCCACACTGGGCTTGTGGGTCGCGCTCCTTTGCAGTCTGAGTTCCTGCTCAGTTCTCTCTCCCTGTGTGCGTTTCTTTCTCCTTTCCACCTCAATCCCTGAAGGAACCATAGTCCAGGCACCGCGCCGGATGCTACTCAAAGGTGAATAAACTCTGCAAAAACATTGTCTAGAATTGCCTAATAACACAGATGCAAATAGGGTTTTACTACATAAATTAGACAATAGGCGTCTTCGTAGAACATAGGCATCTGTTTGACCTGTGAAAGTGCCCTTAAGGGCAGTTCTGAAATTTTTTTACCCAGGGATTGCTTCCCCTGGCAATTTTAATCCATCCTAGTACTAATTGGAAATTCCGAATTCAGTAGGGGATTTAAACTGGCAAGTGTGTTTATACTGGTTAATGAAGCACGAAACAGTTATTTCCAGTATCTTTTAAGCAGGTGTTCTGTAACTACTGTTTATTTTTGCCATTTTTGAAAATGTTGAACTGTCCTAATTACATAAATATTTTGCACTCATTTCCCATTAGCAGTTTTTAAAAAAAGAAATTTATTTAGGGAGAGGGGAAGGTAGGAAAAAAGGAGAGAAACATCAATGTGAGAGAGAAACATGGGTCGCCTCCCGAAGGTGCCCCACCTGGGGACCAGTCCCAACACCCGGTGTGCCCCAACTGGGAATCGAACCTGTGACCTTTCACTTTGCATGACGACGTCCAACCAAATAAGCCATGCTGGCCAGGGTATCCCATGAGCAATTTTTGAAGACCAGAAAACCTTTACAAATCAGAAAACATCCTGGGCGAAATTAAAAAGGAAGGCAGTTCCAGACAGCCCATTATTCGACACATTTTTCAGAATTTTAGCTGATTTATTCTAAACACTTGGTACTTAGTAGGAACCCACAGTATAATAATAAGAAGAAGAAGAAGAAACCAAATGGTGGAGCTGGAGGTTGAACCCACAAAATCTGGCACCAGAGCTTTTGAAGTAGAACTTTCTAAGTCAGTGAATAAAAATGAATCATTGACTTGCTTCCTTCTAGGCAGTGTTAATGACTAAGGATTGTGTAGGTTTTGGTAAATCGTCTTCCCTGTGCGAGTTCCCTGGTCTCTCTCACGACTTTGTTTCTGCCTTTACTGCCTGTCTACAGCGGACCAGGCAATGGAATAAATGCCACTTTTCAAACTGGAATGAAGGTAAATATGATACAGGCCTTACAAAGAAGTTCCCACGTTCTTTTGAAAAAGACAGAAGTGGCCATAAATAATAATAGTGCTCTTTCAAAGGACGAAGCAGGAAGGCGTTTTAATCATCACTGTGAGTCAGTTGGAGTTGCCTGGAGCTGACTCAGTCTGGCTTTGAGTGTGGCAGGTGGATTGAAGGAGGAGAGGGGGGGAGGCAAGGACTCTGGGGCTGGGGTAGCAGAAGGCTGGAGGACACATGAGGGTGACCAGGGCCCTGGGGACGGAGGAGGGACGGTAGGCCTGAATCTGCTCAGGACGTGTCTCAGTCTGTTCCACTGCTCAGCTGCTACAACAGAAATACCACAGACTGAGCGCCTCGGACAGTGGACATTGGTTTCTCACAGCTCTGGAGTCTGGAAGTCCCAGAGCAAGGCTGGCAGATTCGGTGTCCGCTGAGGGCCCTCGTCCTGGCTCATAGATGGCCGTCTTTTTGCTGTGTCCTCACATGATAGAAGGGACAAGAGCACTCCCTGGGGTCTCTTCTACAAGGGCACTAACCCCATTCATGAGGACTCCGTCCTCACATCCCAGTCACCTCCTAAAGGGCCCCTTTGAAATACCATCACAGTGGGGGGTAGGATTTCAGCAGAGGAGGTTTGGGGCGACGTGCACATTCAGTCCATAGCAGGAGTGACTTGGGAGTTGACTATGTGTGCAGCGAGGTGTTTCTGGGATCAGTTGAGAGAAATAATGAATTCAGCTTGGGATCTTCTTTTATGTTTCTTGACATCCTGTTTCATTATAAAAGTGACAGCTTGGTAAAGGGTCATGGCTGGAGGTGGAAAGTTTGGAACCCTTGGCATATCTGGGGGTTGTTAGAAGCCTGGGGGTAGAGTTACCCAGGGAGAGGCTGTGGGCTGGAAGAGAGCTGAGGTTAGACAGGTGGGGCCTTTGGGCAAAGGTTTGGGAGAGGCGGTGAGGTACTGGCCTTAGGGGAAGATTGTCAGGGAAACCAAAAGAAAGACTCAGCAGTCAAGATACTGAGTAAGGAAATATGTAAAACAGGAGAAGAAGGGCACAGCTCTTTCCTTTTGCCTCAGGCTCCAATGTAGTTCAGATTGACACCAAATACAAGGGGGGGGGGGGGGGCTGGAGGACAGGCAGGAGGACAGGCAGGGCTGAGAGTGACCTGAGGAGCACTCTGCGGGGTTAGATGACGCCCCAAGGAGCGCAGCGGGCGAGTCCTGACAAGTGGGGAGCAGTCTGTTCTTCCTCTGATTCAGGAGTTCCACATGTGGTTATTCTCCCTACTGTGGACGTTATCCTTAGAGTTGGCCTTCTGTTGAGTGCAACTTTCCTCTCGAGTTTGCGAGACTGTTAAGGGTTATGAGAAGTCCGCATACTTAGTGAGTTACCCATCAATTGATTTCACTCGGAAGGTGAAGGTGGAGTCGTTCCTGGTTGGAACCCAGCCACTTGGTTCTGTGACGCTCGACCTCCAGGGTAGGCCCTAATATGGGCGCACATCAGTTCACGGTGTGGGTGCTTACTGTTACGCTCCAACGTGAAACAAACTTTAGACCATATTCACAGTAAGAAAGCAATTCCTGTTCTGCCCAGCTGCTGCTTACACCGTACTTTTAAAAAATCTTTTACTTATTTATTTTTAGAGAGAGGGGAAGGGAAGGAGAGAGGGAGAGAAACATCCATGTGTGGTTGCCTCTCATGTGTCCCCTACCGGGGGCATGACTTGGCTCATAACCCAGGCGTGTGCCCTGACTGGGAATTGAACTGGCGACCCTTTGGTTTGCAGGCCGGTGCTCAGTCCGCTGAGTCACACCAGCCAGGGCTCTTACACCATACTTTAAAGCAACTTTTCAAGTCTGAGCTTGCTTTTCTGATAACTGACAAGAGCTTTGTTCCAAAAATAGACTCAATATCTGAAGGAGTTTCTGAAATTAAAAAAAAAAAAAAACAACCAAACAAAAAACCCCCACCGAGTTTCTTTGTAACTTAATGCCTTCCTTAAAAGGTGAAAAGTCCATTATTGGTGCAGAGAATACAGGTATCAGTCGAAAACTCAAGCATGCAGGAAACAGAACTTTCTTCTCCCGTTACTGGACTTAAGTTCTCTGTGGCTCGTCTCTGAGTGGAAGCTCAGTCGCTGCCACTTTCAGGATTCCCTCTTCCCTGATGTCGCCCACCCCCGCTGCCCCTTATTTCACGACTTACAGAGTACAAACATTTGCTAGAAACCTGACCTTTGCAGTTTCATTAATTACCACATGCTAAGGGAAGACCCATGTGTGCCAGTCACTGTGAAGAGCCGTGGGGGAAGGGACAGTTCACCGTCCTGCACCGGTGTTAAATCCATTCTCCCTGTCCGATCCATGGGAGTCACAGTGCAGCTGTGTGACCCGGCCACAGGATCGCGGGCGGCCTCCCGCAGGAAACAGGAGTGAAGATGAAAATACAAAGGATGGAGGGAGAGAAAAAGAAGAGGGGTCCACCAGTGTGGGCAGCCGATGTCGGGAAGAGTTCAGAGGAGAGAGCATATTGATCTTGGGGTAGGAGACAGTTTTGGTACTGAGTGACCGAAGTGTAGTGGGGCAGGGAAAGTGGGACGTGGGACCTGAGAGGCCAGCAGAGGACCGCACGAATAGCAGTCACGGTGATGGGAAGGAGGGTGAGGCCAATAATGACGACTATCAGGAAGGCCCACATTCCGGTTCTCTCCCTTAGCAGAGGGCAAGTCACGTCAGGAAGAAAGCACACTCTTTGCCAGACACTAGAATTTAGCGTTTGGCCACATACGGCAGGATTTGAAAGTGTGTGTTTTCTTGGCGCTTTTTTGCATCCTCAGCACAGTGTTGCCAGACATTGATCCTCCAGGCAGAAATACGTAATAAAATGTTAATTGACCTACAAGAAGGAAAAGTGTTAACTCTTGATTTCCCGAGGCTGTTACAAGAAAGCGGCGCTTTAATTATTTATTGCAGTCCGATCACAACTTTCTTAGCGTTCACGAGACACAAATTAAACTCGTTTGTAATTGTCAGCTGTCATTACTTTATCTTGCTCTTCTTTGAAAGTTTCGTAACAGTTAAGGGGTGGCTCTGCTTTTTTCTCTTCTTAAACCAACTTTAGGTTGATTAGAACGCCATGTGGTTGTCTAGTCAGGGTTTAATTTGGACTGGAGCCAACTTCGTTCGAAGTAAGGCATGTTTTATTTAGCTTTATTAGCAAAGGAAAGAAAACTTTCCCTTTCAGGCCAGCTTCCTTATCCTTGACGGTGGGTTTTTATGAAAGAAGACAGTGACACAGAAAGGGATGGCCTATCAGGGATTGATTCTCCAGGCAGAAATTCTCCAGCAGGAAGGCTGGTTCAGAGTGAGCTCCAGAGATAAACTAATTGGGTTCGATGATTGGTTTCTGCCATTTACTGGCCAGCCTGACCTTGAGCGAATCCCTTAATCTCTTCCTGCCTCCATTTTCTCTTCTGTAAAATGACGATAATCATAGCATCTACCTGATACAGTTGTGCTTAGGAATAATTGAGTCAATTTGCCTACTATGCTTCCAACAGTGCCTGGCTCTCCACAGACATCCCCATAAGCACCGTTACTTCTCGTTATGGCATAGATGGGCTGGTGCTCCCAGGGATGTTTCTGTCAGCACAGGCGCAGGCGTGTCGTGGAGTGGCTGCTGAGGGCAGTGACTGAGCGTGGAAGGAGCATGGAGAGGTAATGAGGAGGAAGACGTTAAGAATGATAATGGAAAACAGAGCACTTCCTTTATTGCTCAAATTTCCTGGCAGCAAAGTGTGTCTGTGTGCATCAGAGAGAGAGAGAGAGAGAGAGAGAGAGAGAGAGAGAGAGAGAGAGACACTAGACTTTTTGAGCACTTCCTACTATATGCATAAAGTTGCAATGAATGAATGAATGAATGAATGAATAATCTTTCTGTGATTTTTTTTTTTTTTTGCACATTCTCTTTTCTCCAAAAAGCTTCAGTGTGATGCATGGGTCCAGCCCAGTTTCAGCCCTGCCTATAGCTCTGCCTTGTCTTGGAGACTCCACCCTGGCGAGCCCTGCAGGGGATGGAGTGCTGACCTGACAGATGCTTCTCTCTTATTTTCAACAATCGACGAGGCAAAGTCTCTTTAGAGAAGCTGTTGATATAGATTACATATTAGTCCGAGGGTATTGAGAAGGGGCCCAAAAGGGATGGAACCAAATGGATGCAACTTGTTTGCACAGAAATTCTTTGCACAGACATAAACATTGCACTGGAATAGTACGATGTATTGTGAATCAATAAGTGCTATATAATGAGGCAGGTGTGTGATAAGACAATGGCTATAAAAACAGAACATGTATATATTAAATAAGATATTAATGAAACATATTACAGTATTTGCAAATAAGAAATATCTTTGCATATGGGGAAACAGAATGCTCTGAACAAAGGAAATCAGCTAAATTGTCTTTAGCACCTGATGGCGTGTTTTTTACCTTCGCAAAACGTTTATTTGGTGCTCACAGCAAAGGAGCGGGCAAGTTTCGCTGTTTTCCAAATGGGCGTACAATGGGCGGACAGCTGTCTCTCTAATCGCTCCCCTATTCAAACACTAATCGGTGGGACCCACGTGGAATGCCTGACGCCTGAATAGGTAGACAATGGCTGCAGCATTTTTAATCACAGTGCCATTTGAGCACTAATCGGAGTCATGATTGAGGGACATTAGAGGGAGCACTTTGACATGTGATCCTTTGAACTGACTTCTGTGCAGGCTGTCTTCCTCAGAGCTCCCATGGCTGGGCTGATTCCCTTCGACGAAGCGCCGCCATTTCCAGTGTAGGCAGTCTTGCATTAGAGGCCATGGCAGTGACTGGGAATCAAGGAGCTTTTCTTTTCGTGGGGATGGGGTGTAGGCTGTATCCTCACACAGCTGAGAACGTTCGTGCTGCTTGTGTTCACTGAGGATCAGGGTCTGTACAGAAACGGCACCGAAAAGATCCGGCTGCAGTCACGCCCGTGAGCAGAGACACGGGACTCCACTCTCAGGGCCCCCGCATGAGGCAGGGTTATGAATTGAAAGTGACTGGGATTTTCGTGTAACCCAGTCGAGATCAGCACATCCTAGCTGCAGGACACTTTTTATTTTCTCTAAACCAGGGTCATTTCTTATTACCGCTCCTGAGTCGGTTCTAAATACCTATTTAGGTTTTACTAGCCTGTTCTCTAGAACATTTCATGTGATCGATCCAGAAAACATTGTCTGTTTAGCACTTGCAAATTGAATCAGTGGTTACAATTTCAACATCCATGTTTGAAGATGTAGTTCCAAATATCTATATCTCTATACCTTTCTACCTCTACCATCAATCATCTATCTATTTTTATAAAGTATGTAAAGGAGAAGAAAACCCTTTTCCTCTCTCCTGTCATGTTCAGGAAATGAGACCTGTAAATTAAGCTGGCAAAACCCATTAGCAAAAGCAAAGGTGTACCCATTTTATGTGGTATTAATCTTTTATTGCTATGCACACAGAGGCCTTCACAGAAAAGAAGACCCAGAGAATCACTGAGACTCGCGGGCTTATGTACCGCCTGACAAAGAGCGATAAACCGTGAAGAAGCGAGAGGACGGAGGAAAGGGGCCGCTGGGGGCGGTTAACTGCGGGAAGGCAAATGGGGGAACCAATGGGAGATGAGTAAGGCCGGTTTGTGCGAGTCAGTACTGACTTTCTGTCTGCGGGGGTAACGGTGGGTCTTCAGGTGCAGGATCATGTCAGTGGAACATGGTCACTAGGGGAAGTTTACTCCTGCTTTTAGGCACACGGGGGCAGGGCCCAGAGCTCTTGCTGCGTTTGCATTTTCTTAATTGCTTTTAGCTCCTAATGATCTCCATGACCCATATTTGGGGGCAGCATATTCTGATACCTTTTATAGACAGCCTCTTAGGATTGAATTCCTTGTATTTTTTATGTTCCGTCATTACAGGGTTCCTGTCTAGCAAAGACATCTTTATTATACATTCTGAGATATTTGAGGGTACCTGCCCCTAAATTCACAAGTGCCTTAGTAAAGAGTGAAACCAGAAGGAAAAGCCTGCAGACAAGGCAGAGACAGACGTAGACAAAAAGCTGCCTGGGTTACTCCTGGCTTCTCACGAAGAGGGTTTTACAACTTGTGTTTTGCGAGTTAACACTGCATTGAAATATAGTCTCTTTTGCCTTTTTTTTTTTTTTCCATCTTCAACCACCTAAAGCAAGTTTCAAATACAGACAACGAAAAAAATCCCAAGGAGCACAGTGGTGCATGTCAAATTCTAGCGTGTTAGAGAAAGGTGTTTTATTTTTAGGGACTACGTTAAAATTATAATTACCAAGATATAATCAGGCAAGTTTTCTTGGGTTTGCCCAAACTAGATAATTTTTTTCCCCCAAGAAACTTGTTTTTTAACAAGAGTGCTCTAAATACACTCGGCAGCATGACACGCCTCACAGCTCAGTGTCTCACAGCGGCGATGCTGCCGTCTTGCAGCTACACGAGGCAGGAACTTAAAGAAAAATATCTTCCTCTACTGTAGGGACAACTGTAATAGCATAATCAATGAATATATTTTTTTAAAAAGAAAAATATAAATATAAAAAAAGAAAATATTTTCCTACTAATTAAAAAAAAAAAAAGCACGCTTGAATAGCGGGAATTGACCTCCACAGAGGTACATGCGGAAGGTCAGTAAGATTCCGTAGGGTTGTAAACGGTGCCAACATGCTGAAAACAGTGATGTTGGTGCAGACTTCCTTCTGCTGCGACTGTGCATCACATTTGAATGTTTCACCGGCCTTTCGGTTGGCTGGTTTGTTAGCGCAATGTCAGCATCAGGAAAGAACCTAGAAAGAGTGTGTGTCCTAAGAAATCATTTGGAAATTATTACGAATGGACTATCAAGTTAACTATTGCAGACTGCCCATATAGAATGTCTTTCTCCAAGGATCTCAAAACACTAGACACTGATCTCACCACCTTGGGTGAGTATGTCTGTGGTAGGTATTACTGTTCTGCCTTTCCTTCAGGAGAAAATACATAAAAAGCATCAGTTACTTTAACTGTTTATTCAACTTCTCCTGAGGCGTCTCCTTTGACCCGTGTGTTGTTTAGAAGGGGTGTCGTCCAGTCACATGCGTGCATTCTGTGATTTTTCCAGTTATCTTTCCGTTAATTGATCTCGGTTAATTCCACTGTTGTCAGAATGTAGACATTCTGTATTATCTCTTTGTTCCATCTGTTGAGATGTGTTTTTTTCTTTTTAAAAATTTATTCTTGTTTATTGTATTACAATTGTCCCAATTTTTCCCTCTTTGCCCTCCTCCAACCGCCACCCCCCCCCCACCGCCCCGCTGCTCCCACAATCCATCCCTACACCGTTGTCCATATCAAGGGGTCACTCATACATGGTCTTTGACTAGTCCCTGCCCATTCTTTTCACCATTCTTCCCCTCCCCTCTTTCCTCTGGCAGCTGTGTATTCCCTATTTCCATGTCTCTGGTTCTGTTTTGCTCATTACTTTATTTTGTTCATTAGAATCCTTTTAAAGGTGAGATCACATGATACTTGTCTTTCACAGACTGGTATATTTCACTTAGCATAATGCTCTTCAGTTCCATCCATGGACCATAGACATATGAAAAGATGCTCAATGTCACTTGCCATCGGAGAGATGCAAGTTAAACCCACAATGAGATACCACCTCACACCTGTTGGAATGGCCATCATTAATAAATCAACAACCAACCAGTGCTGGCAAGGATGCGGAGAAAAGGGAACCCCAGTGCACTGTCAGTGGGAATGAAGACTGGTGTGGCCACTGTGGAAAATAGTATGGAATTTCTTTAAAAAATTAAAAATGGAACTGCCTTTGAACCCAGCAATTCTGTTGCTGGGAATATACTTTAAGGATCCCAAATCACCAACTCAAAAGAACCCACGCACCCCTATGTTTATAGCAGCGTTATTTACAATAGGCAAGTGCTGGAAACAGCCTCAGTGCCCACCAGTAATGAGCGGATCAAAAAACGGTGGTGCATTTACACAATGGAATACTATGCAGCAGAAAGAAAGAAGGAGCTCCTACTCTTTGTGACACCATGGATGTTGAGATGTGTTTTATGACCCAGAATGCCTACCTTGGGGAATGTTCCCTGTCAGCTTGAAAACGTGTGTACACTACTTGTATCCTGATGTCACTGGATGCAGCACTGTGTAGATGCCCATTACATCCGGCTGATGGGTGTAGTGCTGGAGTTCAACTATGTCTTTACTAATTTCCTGCCTGCTTGATCTGTCTCAGAGCGGAGAGTCGAAGTCTCCAACTCTGGTAGTGGAGTCAGCTATTTCTCTCTGCTGTTCTATTAGTTGTTCCTCCCATAGTTCGATGCGCTGTGGCCAGGTGCACGCACATGAAGGATCGTTGTGCAATGTCCTTTTATTTTTCTCACGATTCTTTCCATCAAGGTAATGAATGTATCCATCTCTTAACATGTTTACCTTTTTGTGTGAGAATATGTTATATTCTCTTAGCAAATTTTAATTACACATTACAGAATTATCAACCATACTTATCATATTATGAATTAGGTCCTCAGACCTTATTTATTTTGTGACTGAAAGTCTGTGCCCTTTTACCAGCCTCCCCTGTATCCCCCAGCCTTTGGCAACCACTATTCTACTCTGTTTCTAGGAGTTCAACCTTTTCTTTTTTTTTTTTTAGATTCCACATATAACTGATACCATGTGGCATTTGTCTTTGTCTGACTGGCTTATATCACTATCCATAATTCCCTCCAGGTTCACCATGTTGTTGCAAATGAGAAGCTATCTTTTTTTTTTAAGTTTGAATAATATTCCATTGTATATATGTACAACATCTTCTTTATTGATTCATCCGTAAAAGGACACTTAGGTGGTTTCCATTCCTTGGCTGTTAGGAATGAGACTGCAGTGAATTACAGGGGTGCAGGTCTCTCTTCATGATGACGACTCTGTTCCTGTGGAGGTGAACCCACGGGGATTGCTGAGCAGGGGCTCCGTGGGTTTTGTTCCCAACCATATCCTCAGGGCCAAGACACACACTCAGCGGTAATAGATATGCAAATGGATGAAACAAAGATTTTAGAGACTAGATTATGCTACTATTTCAAATCTAATCAATGAAATTTAAATGAATACAGTCACACATGTATGAAAATTAAAATTCAAAGTTTAGTTTTTCGAATTCTTTTGCTCCTTTAGACACCAGTAGTTTCACATGGGTCAGTTTTGAGGTGTGGGGAAATTAGAAATTTAGCCCCAGCAGCCTGAGTAAAGAACCTGCAGCAGAATTGCCTGATTTTCTTGGATGCCACCGAACAGTATCATATGGTGGGAAAATGATTTTCAGGTTCCATAAGTAACTATTAAAATATAACTGTCACCCTGGCTTTTGACTAAAAAGTCTGTTTTAGGTCATAAGAAGAAAAAATATCAGCTTATATCTTTGGACTGTTATGATGAGTTTTTGTTTTCTCTGGAATTCTTCCAAATAAAGGACTTGAGGCATATTATGCTTTTTCTGTGGTGCCCAAATGAAATAAGGAATAATGTTTCTTATCCTGAGGCACTTCAGACCTGGACATTTTATACAATTGTGAGATCCTGGGAGGCATATTTGATAATATTGTTTATAGGATAAAATTTCACAAACAAAATAACCTGGCTGATTTTGCCGCACAGATATGCCACTTTGTCCATCATTACAAATTGAGGAATCATTCATTCAATACAGCACTTCCCAAACTCTTTCTTTTCCATATTGTCTTAGAACAACATGGCACATACCGATACTGATGATGTTTGCTTGCCTCTCCGTGGGACCAGGGAGAATTCCGAGGAGTCTGTATGGGGCTTGGTAAATGAGTTAATTACATATCCTTATATATGTAAATTTATGTAGGCAAAAATGTTTTTATGTAAGTAAATATATAACAAATATTTCATTATCTACAGAAGCACAAATATATGACAATAGAATCCATAAAAGCCAAATATAGAAGGAATACATGAATTATTTATAATTTATTAAAAATATTTTCCAAATAGATTGCTTTTCAAATTAATAAGATCAGGAAGTTAGCAGAAGGGCCTGTACAAAGAGTCTTCAGATATACTTTCAAGTGTTGCAGATTTCGAATGTGTACAGGTGACTCAGTAAATTTTACCGCCCTAAGAAATGGCTATCACCTTCCATCCATTGGGAAGCCTCTCCCACCTCCGAGCATGCGCAGAAGGGCCGGCTAACAAGCTGCAACTTGGCAGCCACACCGAGGGGCCCCACGTGTTCGAGGGCTCTGCCACCCCCTGTTGCCTCTCTTGATTGAACCAAGTCTTTCACTTCAAAGACTGTGGCAAGGTGATTGGAAGAGTGAATTGAAAGCAGGGACTTATTTTTTGTGCGCTCTTGGAAGTGCTTCCTGGGGATTTCTGTCTCCAGCCCCGCCCCTATTAAAGGAGGAAGTTTCCTAAGTGTGGCCAGGTAACTGCGTGGGTTCCCATCCCTGTGACTGTAACATCAGAGGTGGTGTGAGCTCCTGGGTGGTAAGGATTTTGTCTTAGTCATCTCTGCTTCGCCGGTGTGTGGGTAACCACTGACTAAATGCAGAATGAAATATGGAGGTGCCCTAAATATGCCAATTAAGGTGTGAGTCAGTGTTGATACTTTCCATTATTTTAGATATGTGTTGGTATTAGACTTAAAAAAAAAAACACCCCAAACCAGGGCTTTTAGGCATACATTTGGGGCCTGGTTGCACCAGCCAGCTGTGGCTTGAATTAAGGCTTATTGGTGTGCCCACACACAGTTCTCCCAGCTACCCAAGCTGTTCACAGAGTCAGGGTGTTTTTAAGACTCACATAACTAAACTAATGGCATAAAAGTTCCCTCAGAGTTGATTTCAGTGTAAATCGATCATGAATTAATTTAGTAAGGGACATTGAGCACCTAGTCTGGAGCGAGAACTGGGTTATGTACCAGGTATTTATACAGAGAAGAATGTCTGGTCCTGGGGGTGGGGGGAGAGAGCCCTGCCAACAGAGGACAGTGTAAAACAGGAGACACTGCCCGCCAGGCAGATGCCCAAGTGCTAGCGCGCCTTTCTATGGAATCATTACCCCCAAATGGGGTTAACAGGTGTCGGGCAGGGTGTATGCCTGGAATTGAGGTCGAGGTGCAGAGATCAAAAGGTGGGACTAGGGTACAGACAGCCAATTAGCTGCCACTAATACATCAGGGAAGTATTTCTGAGGGAGTATATCTGACTGGCTCTGGTTAAGATAGCTTTCAATGTGCCAGGTTACTAATTTATAACGAGGGAAATAACCCTTCCGTGGAGCAAAATACTTTAATTATTATGAATATCATTTTCAGTCTCTGAGCCACACAGGGTATCAAATCATTACCAGAAACATGTTCTTGATTGAACCTGAGAAAGCACCGTCACTGAGAAGGGAAACCTGTGGAAAACCCACCCATGATCAGCAGGTTGCTGCGTGGGCACCAGATCTGCTGAATTTTGAGTAAGGTGAATGGAAATTTGCCAGAATATAAAGCGATGTCACAGTGGAGATGACACTTTCAGAAAACGCATAGATCACGTTCAGTGGCTCCAACTCCGCCATTACAATTTGGATAGCATTATCATTAATAAAATAATAATTATTAGTTTGCACGTATTATGCTTTGTGTTCCATTTTAAAGATGGAGGAGCAGGTGTGAAAATTACTAGCACCGAGATATTAGGGGGGTTATTGCAACTCTCTGGTGCTGTTTTCTCGTCCATAAAATGAAGATGATGGTAATGTATACTAATACGAATAATGCTAGTAATTATAACTTCTTTAACAAGCGTGACACCCTGTGTCCTAATAACACTTACAGGGTGCTGTTATTACAACTAAGAGAAAACAGGAAGAAAATTGAAACAATTTGGAGAATCAGTTTTTAATGTGAAGATTTCTGATTTTACTAGAATCTGGCTAATAAAATTTGTCCTTGAATGTTTGTCAAAATTGGTTTCATTTCCACTTAATTTCCCATTCCCTCATTTTGTTTTCTTTAGCCATCATCTAACTGCATTTCTTGACTAGTTCAAAGATGCAAACTTCAACAACTCACATTTGTTCCTTTTTACAGTTCTGGCTTGCCTGAATTAAACACTTGTATAAACACACACGTACACACAACTCTTATTTATAATGCTTTACAATTGTAGAAAGCTTTCATATTTATCTGTGCAGAGCCCAACTTTTTTATTTCTTGCTACCGGCCCCATTAGGCATGGTGGAAATTACAAATACTGGTATGGTATTCTCAAGGTTTTGGGGGGCTAGTCAATATCTCATTTTGACTTAGGGTCAGACACTTTCTGTTAAATAGTATAAATATATAGCTACGTGACAAAGACTCCAAAAGGGAGGTCCAAATGTCCTTGCGTATTTAAGTTATAATTATTCTTTCTGAATTTCCATGATGGTATATAATTTTCAGGTGATTTGCCTTTATTTGACCTTGGCCTTATATGTGATATCTACACTGAGGTGATTTAATACCGCATAGTTCGGGTGAAAGGAGTAATGAGTGAGGTAATATATTACACTAAATTAAAAATAAGGAGGATTTTCATCTGGCCGTATTATAGCCAAAAATTTTCACTACTTTGAATAAGAACAACAGAAATGTCATATAGGCATATGGAAATTAGACAAATGATCGTTTGAGCTCTAAAATAGTAATTTGTTAGAGACATATATTTTTTAAAAAATGTAAATGGAAATGTCCTTCCGTATATATCTTTTACATTTTGAAATAAAATTTACTGAAGTGGCTTAATTAATAAAATTATCTAGGTTTCCAGTGTACACTTTCATGATACATCATCTGTACAGGGCCTTGCGTGCCCACCACCCAGAATCAAATCATCTTCCATCACCGTGTATTTGACCCCCTTTACTGCCCCCCACTTCCTTTCCTTCTGGTAACTACCATGCTGTTCTCTGTGTCTGTGAATTTGTGTCTGTCTTGTTCGTTCACTTGTTGCTCTCAGTTTCATATCCCACATATGAGTGAACTCATACGGTTCTTGACTTTTTTGTGTTCCCGCTCATTTCTTTTAACGTTATAGTCTCAAGATCTGTCCGTGTTGTTGTCACAAGTGGCAGGACTTTCCCTTCTCTGATGGCTGAGCGGCGTCCCACCGTGCGTGCATGCGTACCGCAGCTGCTTTACCCCGTCCTCCAGCGGAGGGGGCTTCCCCTGCCCCCAGGTCTTCGCAGCTGTGAGTGGTGCTGCAGTGGGCGTGCACTGCTCAGTATTGCCGAGTTGGCTGCTGCCTTTATCAGAGGTTGTCTGTTGAGCATTATTGCTTTTCAAATGATAAAACAGTGATAGACTTGACTTTGAAAAAATATTAAAGTTCTATTCTGCTCTGTTTTCCACAAAACGTGTTGTTTTGTTTAATGACATAGACAGTTTAAGAAGAAAAAAAAAAGGACAATGCATTTTCCCCATTCATTAGCAAATTGGTAAGGAATCATGGAAGATAATGTCTGAAAAAGGACACGGATTTAAAAAATCATCATTGATTTGATTTTTAATATATCATTTATAGAAGAACAGATGGTAGAGTTATAGTAATGAACAATGAAATAGAAAAATCACCCAGCTCGGTGGTTTTTAGTAGGCGGTTTGCGTGACACAATTAAGTTGGTAAAGAGTAGACTTCACCCTATAGATGATGGATGGTATTGGTGCTCTTATTTTTCCTATGATCTCATGTGTTTATCTCTTATGACTGCATAGCACTCCTCACATTATTTTTCTTCTCATTTTTCCTCCTATTCAGCTACTCTAGTGTCTGGCTCTGATGTTTTAGAGATTTAAGATCGGATTCTGGTGTGAAAACCCATTTATGTTAAAGAATTTAAATGACAGGACTGTTGAAAGACAGTACAAAATAGTTCATTAGGAAGCATTGTAGACGTGAATGATGTCCTAATAAAGAGTTTTGACTTTGTTTTCATAACTAAGAATTTAGTTAAGCATAGTTTAATGTACCTCCTTAACTAATACCTACATTTTAAGTTAAGTAATGGAGAAAACTGCAAATTAAACCTGCATTTTACCATTTGTAGATGTGCAAAAATATTCTATACCAGTTGTAACTGTGCATGACTTTAATCAGGTATTTAGAAACCTGTTTCAGTCGCCTGCCATGTTAGCTATTCAGACTGAAAATGTTCTGTAAGATTCCCTTATAGCTGGAAAGCCAGAGGACTCATTTTCCCCAGACGGCTCTGCTCGGGCCGCGTTAGCTGTGGAGAGCAAGCTGCCCATCAAACCTCATCACTGTTCGCTGCTGATGCGGTTACTCTTTCTTCCTTTCCTGGCCTCGTGCATTTATCTAATTTGGGTTATTAGCATGCCATAATGGTCTGTGATTTTCCCCTCAGTCATTCACTGCTCAGGCAGGAAATGTCTTCGTGCTCCCGAGGACCCCACCACCACGTGATAGTTCGATTTTGTGAGAGTCACAAAACTCCCAAGTTTGGAAGAGACTCCTGTCTATAGGGAAAGCTTTATTCAAACATTGCTGCTAATGCCCTGGCTGGTGTGGATCAGTGGATTGAACGCCAGCCTATGAAGCAAAGGGTCACTGGTTCGATTCCCAGTCAGGGCACATGCGTGGGTTGCAGGCCAGGTCCCCAGTGGGAGTTGTGTGAGAGGCAAGCACACACTGATGTTTCTCTCCCTCTCTTTCTCACTCCCTTCCCCTCTAAAAATAAATTAAAAAAAAAAAAAACAAACAGCGCTGCCGAACGCCTGCCCATGTTTTTTCCTGTAAATATGCGTATCGGGGGCTAGAACGGATCTTGGTGATAAATGCTAAGCAAGGCAACCCTTAAATTCTCCTTGGCTTCTTTAATTTTTAATACAACTATTACAGTGCTTTGAGAAATTATGAAAGATAACTTGGTTCTTATTTGTGGAATGCTTAGGCAGGGGTGTCAAACTCATTGTCACCGGGGGCCACATCAGCCTCACGGTTGCCTTCAAAGGGCCGAATGTAATTTTAGGACTGTGTACATGTAACTACTCTTTAACAGTTAAGTGAGAGCTCGGTGCTGCCGTCGGGTAGAAACAAGGTGCTGGGCTGGATGGAACAAGGTGGAGGCCGGATTTGGCCCGGGGGCCTTCCGGTTGCCATCTGTGGCTGAGAGTGGTTCACGTCCTTGACCCAGACTAAACGTTCAAGTTCCGGCTCTGTCAGTGTCTACCCAGGGGACCACAGGCAAATTGTTTTCACCCTTGTGCCCCAGTTTTCCCATCTGCAAAAACGAATGCAGTAATGGCTTTTTAAAAAGAGGTGCTGTAGGGTTGAAAAGAAGTAAGGCTTACAGAGCACGTGGAAGAGTGCGGGCACAGAGCAAGGATTCAGGAAGACCTGGCTCTTCGAGGGTTTGTGGCGGCGTAGGGATTTTTAGGAGATGCACATAGAGAAAAAGGGAAGCTCTCGAAACCCTGCCATTGAGTCACCAACATTTGACGTGTGTTGTTCAGTCTTAGTCTGTGCTTCTGTATTTTTGTTAAAACTGGGGTCATAGCACATGCCTCAGTTTCTAGCCTCATTTTGTTCACACAAAATAATATGTTTGTCTCCATGTAATCATCATAGCGTATGACATATTGCTTAAATGCCTTTAGCATCCCAGTAGCGTGGTAATTTACATGGGTAATGCCCTAGAACCGCACAGAGGGTATGACAGAGGGTACTGTTGTAAAGGCCGTCACGCCACACATGTACACACTTGGGATTATTTCCTGAAGGTATGTGAGACTTCTCTTCCTTATAGCTTCACCTTCAGGTATGAGCGGTCAGTCAAAGCAAGTGCGTTATTTTCTTTCACGTATTTGGAAACAGATGAGTCATCCTCTCAGTACTGAGAGAAAAGTGTAATCTTTCCTCATTGTTTTCCTCTGGAAACTCTGGGTTTTATTTGGGCTTCTCCAAAACAAAGAGCGCTTACGATGCTGACTGCTGGCGGCATGCGGGGGTGCTGCACGACTTGCTGTTAATTATGCAACACAGTCTTGCTTTTATGACTGGAGTAGTGTTGGTTCATGTCCAATTAAGCATAATTGTGCAAATTAGTCATTTCATATAATATAGATTTATGTTCGTAGTTTTTAAATACACAATTTAAATGTGTATTACACCCATGTATATTTTAGATGTTCATATAATACTGGTGTTGATATTTGCATGCTACATGCACATAAAACTCCTTCTAGACTATTTCCCGCCCTAATAACATAAAATACAATCGCGTGTCTCTTATCTTCTCTACAGTGGCGCTTTCGCAGTCCCACAAAGAATGGATGAAGTCCTTTGATTTACTTTATTGTATTTACTCAATATGACATTTTAAGAGAACAGTCACAGTCTTTGTTCTTAGACAGAAATGAAGTTTTCCCGTTGTTAAAGAGATACATTAAAGTTTCTCATGGATATTACTATTTAAAAGTATTTTAAATGTTATGTTTTGATCTCAGTTTTCTACAACTTTATCTTTTTTATGGATTTTACCATTTATCGATGTAAAACAATCTTGTGCTTTGCATCTACTTGGACAATCCTTTTATTTTTAAATTGTCTTTTGTTGCAGAGGTCTCTCTTATTATTTTGTCATGTTTCAATGCTGAGAATTTTTGTCTTTTAATAGAGAAGTCTAACCATTTTACCTTTATGATTAATTGGTATATTTGGACTGTGTTCGCACGCTTAGTCCTCACCCCACCCTCATCATGTCTATGAGACTTCTTTTTTTCTGAGGCTTTTAACTATTTCTCGATTAAGTCGTACACTGCGAGTATGCAATATTAAATTTTATTAATTGACTTCTCTACTATAGTGAATAAATATCAGAGTCAAAAACAAGGGTCAGGCTCTGTTAAATTCGTGCGTGTAAGCTGATGGGTGTAGAATGCTTTTATTTCCTCTCTAAAACTCCCTTCTGTCATTTTGTTAGAATAAATTGATGCTTAAAATCTTTTTAGAGAGCACAAAGCGTAATTTTCAAGAGTAATTTTCAATATTTCAATAAGCTTCATTGGTATGTTAAGGTAAATACATTACCAATTGCTTAAAATGTTTTAGTTTTACTCTTCATGTATCATCATTTTTGATACTATATCTTCTTTGTAATTAAGAAATAAAACAAGTGGAGGGAGTGTTCATTTGAATAGTGACATTTTTTCTAGCGACTGGATTTTTTTTTATTTTTATGTTATCCAGTGTTCCAATTATTTTCCCCTTGGCCCCGTCCCCCAGCCCCTCTCCCACTTCCACAGTCAGTCCCCACCCTGTTGTCCATGCCTGTGGGCCCTTCCCGTATGTCCCCTCCTTGACTAATCCCTTCCCCTTCTTTCCCACAGTCAGTTTTCAGCTGTCCCTCTGTCCAAAAGTATGTTGTTGTCCCTGGGAGAAAAATAATTTATTTTGAAGAAAGATACACCGTTGAGTGTCAAACAGTTGTGTGGCCGAGCCCAGCTCCATAGTGCTAGCAGCCCGCTGGAAATTCTAGACCGTTGGCTTCTCAGTGCAGGGTCCGCAGTGTGGGTAGACTCGAGGGTGAATAACTAAGAGCGCTAGCTGGGGCAGCTACCCCCCACTCCTTCATTCTCTTCTTTAATTCCATAGGCTGAGAGGGGATTTATCTCTTGTGCAATGTCTTTAAGAAACCTATACTTTCATATTTTAAGGTAAAAAATTCGTTAGCAGGGAACAGTGACTTCAGGAATATAAAGAGATCAGACAGTACGGTGTGACGGCTTGTTCCTAAGCTTTAAGGCAATGATGCTTCCCAGCTATTTCCAAGTCAAGGCTTCAAGCTGTAGCTCCTCATCGTGCTTCAGAAGATCTACACACTGTGGACCCTGTCCCGCTGCCCTGTTTTACCTTCTGCCATCCTGTACTTTATTTCTCATACTTGAGGCCCACTTTGTTTTTGGGTTTTTTTTGTTTGTTTTATTTCCTTTAAATTAGCCAAGTTCAGAGCCAGCACAGGGCCTTTGCAATGTCTGTTCCCTCTCTTGTGACCTTAGACAGGCCTTCCCTGGCCAATGTCTTTCTATCCCATCTTCCTCTTTTCTTTTTCTAACGCATTCAGCACTGTCTGCAGCGGTCCGTGTTACGTGTTGACATTGGGTGTGTGGGTACATGTGCCGTATGGTAAATAGATAATGTTAAGTGTATATTTGTAGCACCTCCCTCCCCTCTATTCACATGTAAGCTTTATGAGGACAGAGAGCTACAATAGTTAGAATAAGCTTGAAAAGTATTGTTAATGTATTTGTAGTAAATCCGTACAAATCAAATTCATACAAATGATCTGTGGAGGCAGATATTATGGGTCTCTATTTGAGAGTGCTGCTCACTCAGTAAACATTTGACTTGTTAGGGGAAGAAATGTGGCTTCCCTTTCATCTGTTTCTTACTCTGAACAAGGCAGTCTGATTGCCTGCTACGAGTGCTTAAAAACCAAGTTTACGTTCCCAACGTGGCGGGGAACTAAAGGTTCTCATGAAGCAAGTACCGTGGAGCTCCTTAGGGGTCGTCACAAGATTCTGTAAGTAATGGGGCCAGACTGTGGCATGTGGGTGTTTTCGCTTTATTTTGTTTTATCTTAAGTTGCATTCTGTGTACGTGTCATCAGCTGATGCGAAGGAGAATGAGGACACACCTCGTGCGCAGACTGTACTGCGGAGGAGCACAGTGTGTGCTGTGAGGGAGAGCAGGTTCTGCCATTAAATCTGTGTGTTCCGGTGAGGCGTCCCAGGAACACCTCGATGGGCAGCTGGGGCGGCATTTCCCGCTGCTGTGAGAATCTGTAGAGCCGCGTTTTGGTGGTTGTGTTCACACTCGGTTAAATGCAGACAGCAAGGTATCCATTTTTGAGCTCTGTTAATAAGAAGGGATGCTGAGAACCTGAAGTGGATTCCTGAGATAATCACGAGTGTAAAGCAAGAGTTAAAAACAAATCAGAACGGTGAAGCCAGGCTAAGGGATCAGGGTGTTCAGGCTGCAGACCAGAAGAGTGGGGAGTTAATAACAGTCTGTGGGGATGGAGAGTTCTCCACCAGGAAGGCTGGCCGGCTGTTCCCTGTGTCTGGTGAGTACAAGACAAGAGGCTAGGAGTTAGCAAATATGTATCGAACATCTCCACGGAGCCCGAGGGCTTTAGATTAGAACTGGAGAGTGTCCTGAGAGGGAAGATATTAGTTCTTTGAGAGGATAGGAGTTTGTTTGGGTTTTTTTTTTTCCCCCTACTTCATAACTCTACCGATAGACAGGAGTGGTAGTTCAACAGTTACCTCATTGCTAAAGCCCCTTAGGTTCAGTGACCTCAGCATCCGACAGCTAGTGACCGAGTGCTGAGCAGACCTTTGTAGCACTGGTAACATTTAAGCTATAACCATAATTAGTTCTGCTGCTTATGGTAACAATATCGAGACATTAGTAAGATGAAAAGCTAAAGGTATTAGTAGTTTAGTAGAGAATCGCTACACAAGTCCCTGTATGATCTGCAGGATATGTATACATGTGTGTAGGAACACATATATGTAATATGTACATAATACCTGTACACGATATGTAGGTAATGCTTAATTGAAGTACTAAGATATTTGGACAATTTGAATATATAACATAGATGTATTCTGATAAGAATAATGTATTAGCAAGAGAAGAAGATATCTTGAATTGCAGCGTAGTATAATTTTCCTTAAAAATGTCATTAAAAATGGTTGATGCTAGATTTTATATGTGTTTATCACAATAAAAAATTTTTCTTAAATGTTCATTTAAAAATTAAGCTGTAATCGAATTTTTCTCTTTGAAATTTTAACATATTCCCAATTGTTATTCTGCCTGTATTCTCTTTGTGACTGTAACCAACATTTATTCTAAAAAGATGGCAAGGTAGCTACCAGTTTATCAAGCTCAAATCTTTAATAGAGTTAATAGAAATATCACTTTCTAATTATTTAAATGGGACATTGCTTTATGTACTGCTAATGGTTATTTAAAAAAAAATTAAGATCTCTCATTGTCCCCTGCAAGCCAATCCGTTTTTCAGAATGGAATCAGTAACGCCGCACTTCTCCCAGTTCGCAGGAGCTACCACGGGCTAGATAAGGCCTGGGCCTCGTGCCCACAGGGAAGATGTCTGTGCGGGCTCTTCTTTGTTTCATTTGAATATTCATGCAAATTCCGCATTCCCCATGGGATGTGGTTTTTATTCCTTCCTCATCACCTAGTGTGGGTCAGGCACAGTGGAGGGGCCACCTCCTGTAGAGTTTGTGTTCTGGTTTGATCAAATTGACGACCACAGGACTAATAAGTAAAATATACGGTCTGTCGGATGAGTTTCTGATCTGTTCATGTTGACATTAAAACATTTGAATTGCTTCTGCCGAGGGACAGACAACATTTCGTCCCTAGCTTGTCCTCTCAGGTGGCCTGTAGGACGCTGCTCCCTGACCCCGTCTGTGCCGGGAAACAGGTTTAAAATGAGGGAGTATTTCTGTCATGTACTCATTTCTGCAGTGTGTTGATTGTGCCCTTTTAGCCTTCACAACACTGGAGCTTGTGCATCCACGTGGGGAGAAAGGTCTCCGTTTCCTTTCTCATTGTTCACTCAACACACCCAGACAATCACTAATAGGTTTCGAGAGTCACGTCGAAGAGTCCTGTGGAAGAGCCGGGCAGCGTGCCGTTTCGGGCTGTGTTGATGGCAATTTCAAAATAAGTGTATTTTTGATGATGACAAGTTAAACCACTTGTGTTTTATGATGGTGTGAAAGGGTCACTAATCTTTTGGCCACTCTTGTCTTGTCTTTGTGATAATCTCATAAAAGGAGGGCTCAGGGAGTGAGGATGACTGATAACGCCATTAATTTAAGAACCGATACTGTAATTTTCATCACATGTAAATTATCTGAGCCTTGCAATCTACATAATCAACTCTTCATTCAGTTTTCAAATTTCATTTTCATTGCAGCATTTTGGTCACGGGCTGTAAATATACTGTTTTCCATATATGTATATGTGTGTGTGTGTGTGTGTGTGTGTGTATATATATATATATATATTTTTTTTTAATGAATCTTGCCCAAACTTGTAAGAATGTGGAAGCTGGCCAGGTTTGCACATCTCTCTGTTAGGGGGAGCAATGTATTTAAGTTGATTTAGCTTATTTCAATTTTTAACCCCTGACAGAGCATCATTTTTCCTTTACGAAGAAAAATTCAGGGACCACCACTTTCGTCCAATGGAGTGTGGCAAAGGAAACTGTCCACCTTTCTGTCTGTTTTGTTAAGAAAATCTACAAATAGTTATTGGTACTTCAGACTTCTCAAAAAATAAAATTCAGACTTTTTTTTTTGTCATTCAAACCCATCAAGAAAAGAGGAGGCAGACCCCTGGAGACAAGGCACAGCTGTGTCAGGAGGGGGTGCGTCTGGATGTGGGTGGAGCCCCTGCACTTGTGCGTTTAATGGTGCTGCAATCGTGAGCGTGGCTTCGTCTTTTTCGGGTTAATGCAGTATTTGTTTCATACTCAAAAAAGAAGTAACAGGCTAAACCACAGCCTTCTGAAATTTTCTTCACTGATCATTTTACCTTTAAATACTTGGGAAATGAACATATTACAGATAATAGCGGGAAACGATGAACCTGGCACAAATAAGGAAAACTAGTGATGTTTATGCTTTCATCTAGAAAAACACAGTGTCTGGTTAACCTCTCTTCTCGGCCAGTTATTCAGACGTCATTTGAAAGTGTTAAATTTTATGGTTTAAGCATAAATAAATAACAACCCCCTTTTCTGCTTGGTTGCTTTTTTTATTTTTTATTTTTGGCCCAAAGCAGATACAGCTAAAATATCACAGCATTAGGCTTGAACAATTTACTCCTATTTCAATAGACAGGTGGGGAGGGCCTTCCTTTTCTTTTTATTCTGAATTGTCTTCAAATACTCACCAGTACTTTATAATTTTTAATACTTGATTTTTGTTTGTTTCCTAAATTATATCTTTTAATGCTATAACTTTTACTCTACATATCCATTTTAGCTTCATCTCAAATTTTTATGTAAGTTTATGCTTTTGTTCTTAATGTAGTTTCCTTTTTATTTATTTTAAAAAATTTTATTGTTGTTCAAGCTAATGAGGAATGATTATGTGGCAAAATATACCCTCAACAAGTCAAACAGAGACAGCTGTCTGGGAATATACTTACAACATAAATGATAAAAATGTCAAAGAACGTGAACAGGCAATGTGGAAATGAGAAAACATAAACAGCCAATAAGCATGTGAAAGATCTTTTTTTTGGATATTTTATTTTATTTATTTATTTTTATTTTATCTATTTATTTTTTTATTCAGTTACAATTGTCTGCCTGCATTTTCTTATTTGCAGCCAGGAAATTGTAAAATGGTTTTCAGTCTCAAATTGGTGAAGGTGTAGGAGGTAGCAATATTGGCATTACCAAAGTTTCAGGCAACTAAGCACTTTCATACATGGCTAATGGGTTGTGAATTAGTACAAACTTACGGCAAAATATCTAGTAACATGTATCAAAATTTTTTAAAAAGCCCTAATGTTTCCACTATGAAGAATTTATCCCACAATGAGAAAAATCACCATGCCCCTATGCTGGGGTACGTATTATGGTATTACTTGTAACAATAAAATGTAGGGTTAACAACTACATTTCCATCCTTAACAAAAATTGTTTATCTAAATGGCAAATTTAGATAAATGGCAATAGGGAATTTAAAGCAGTTTTGGGGATTTTAGAGACACTTATTGATCTGCTAGGATATGCTATATATTTCCATGCATGTAAAAAAAGATTGACTTTTTAAAAAGATGAACCGCATTTAAAAAGAAAAAGACACACACAGAGTAAAACTGTTACATAAAGCCCATGTCTGTGTGAGCATTGAAAACTCTACGGAAAGATACAAATTGCGTGTGAATGGCTGGCAGTGAGGAGGGGAACTAGGTGTTAGGTCGGGGGAAGGGGACTACCGTATTTTGCCATGTATAATGCACACCTTTTTGCCCAGATTTTTGAGGGGAAAATAAGGATGTGTATTATAAATGGGTAGTACTAATTCTGTATCTGTACAAATGTTTTTAATTTTTTTATTTAAGCTTATGCATTGAAAGTGTAACTCTAGAAAGCAATAATGATATCTGTATGCAAAATAATACCCTGGAATACGATAACCAGTTTTGCTTCTAAATATAAATAAATAAAAAATTGGATTAAAAAATTAAAACAAAAGCTACTTTTTCCTGAAAGTTTGGGCCAAAAACATGGGCGCACACTATACGTGGGAGCGCATTATACCCAGCAAAATATGGCATTTCCTGTATAACTTCGTATGTTTTCTAGTTTTACCAGGTTATGTCTTACTTTTGTAATTGAACAGTTAATTATTAAATAGAACCTGAAGTTCAAGAAAAATTAAAAATGCAGATTCATTTATAACATGCAGAATGTTCCTTTTTTTATTTTGGGGAATAGACAAAGGAGAGACACTGGCTGATGTGTCTATTACTAAAACATTTTAAAGGAAGTTGTGCAAGACGTTATGTATTTGGCAGGGGAGAATTTTTTCTGTTGGTTGGTTTAACCAATGAAGAAAGAAACCTGGTTTCTTTTTTTCTTTTTTTAAAGATTTTATTTATTTATTTTTAAAAAGGGGAAGGGAGGGAGTAAGAGAGAGAGAGAGAAACATCAATGTGTGGTTGCCTCTCATGCGCCCCCTACTGGGGACCTGGCCCGCAACCCAGGCATGTGCCCCTACTGGGAATTCGAACCGGCAACCCTTTGGTTACCAGGCCTGTGCTCAATCCACTGAGCCACGCCTGCAAGGGCAAGAAGCCTGGTTTCTAAGGCTACAAACTATTTTTTCAGAAAACTGGTCATTTCCAAGGATCTGCCAAAATCACTGACTGTCGCTCCCACGCTCCTTGTTGGGCCAGCCATGCTCCTATTGATTGCATGTGGCCTATAAAGTTTGTGATGTTAAGTTCAGTAATGATGCTCGAATTTCCCTATTTACTAGTCACTTAATGCGTGTAACTTCTTCCACTCTGAGATTTCATGGGAAGGCCACAATAGTGGGTAAACATGGAAAATGTGACTCTGTTGATGGTGGTTGGCGGGCACAATTTTGAAACTTTTTTTCCAAAATACATGTCATGAAGCTAACGTTCCAGGAAAATGCTCCCTCCTCTTCTCATCTGTCTTTGAGTGCTCCCAACTCGGAGCCACCTCCCTTTGTTCCACCCAGACGTTTCCATAGGTCACGGCATCGGCCTGTTCAGAGACGTGAAATTCTTTACCTTTGCTGTTTTAAAATGCTTGACAGGGTGGGAAACAGCCCAAGGAGAACTGGTCCTAGAGCTGTGGACCCCGCTGTCTTCCTCGCGGGCGGCGGGCTCACTATGTGATGTGTCACAGAATCGTACACTTGAACCCTGTATGGTCTCGCTGAACAATGTCACCCCAAGACATTTAATTACAAAAATAAGATCACTCTCGCAGACTTTGGTTTTGCTTATGATTTTTGAGCTTATTTCATAATTCCACCTTTTGGTCTACTGTTGAATCAGGGAAAGTCAAAACACACTTGGATTGTAATTTATGATTATTGGAAGAAAGGGAGAGAAATTATTTTTTTGTTTCATGCCTTCTGAAATGAAGGTCATATTTTTATAAGAAAGGTAGAAAAAGCATGTACTGACAGATGAAAAGTAACATATTTCAGACAGATACTATGTTTCACGTGCCTCTCGTGTTGAAATAAAATGTATATGTCTGAGAATTTCTGCTCACATCTATACCTCTGCGTGCTTACTGTCTGCTGTGCTACATTTGTACGTAATCAACATTTTGTAAAAATCGATTGTCACATTCAGGTGCTTAGTTTCTTGTGCTGGAGGGTTCATTAACACTGAATTTATACCTTCCATGTTAATCTTCTTATTACTGATACTTAGAATCTTAGAACTGATAATCACTTATTATTCTGGGGGATATGCATTATTTAATTAGCTCCAAACTTTTGAAATAACTGTCTGGTGTTTTAGAAACCGGAAACAAAAAATTATAATAGGAGTTTAGGCTATAATATATTGCTGTAAAGATAATTATTAAGGGAAAACACAGCTGACATTTTCTGATTTATGCACACAATCAGAGATGGAGTCCAAGAACTGTGACATAATTATCTTCATGCTAACAATTTTTGTAAATCTCTTGACAGAATTTTAGCTAATTTTAAAATGCCTTCTGAAGATTAGCACTTAAAATTGGTGGGGAAAAGAGCACAATTTATTAGCAAGGGTATAATTGTAAACCTTCTAAATACTCATTGTGAATATCGTTTAGACAGTGGCTCCTGCCTCGGCAGCTGCTGTAGAAGACACGAGTTTATGGAGTCTCGGAACAACAGAGAGTGGAATCTAATTAAAGAGGATTCCATGCCAAAGAAAAATTATTAAAAACAGACTAATAGACAATTGTTATGAATTTAGAAGTCTCTGCCAGCTTCTCTTTTTGATACACATTTATGTAAGTAACTGTCAAGTAAAAGGCTTTATTTCTTCAAAACCAAAAGGATATTAGAAGCCTTTATCTTTTGTGACAAAAATGATTGCTTCTCTGAATTTTAACTTAACACAAGAACTGAAATGGTTCTATTCATCTTTTCTCACAAATTTAAAACACATATATGCTTTTAAAGATAAATGATTAAAAATACTGTTCATGTTTTGTTTTTTTAATCTATCTGGTACCAAGCATTACATAGCTGCATAGACCAAAGTCTTAGGCATATTTTTCCTTTATAAACAAAAGTCGGTTTATCGATTTAGGTGCTGTTTGTGGAAGCCTATGTCGAATTGGTTTGCATTTTTAAAGTATATTTTATTGATGATGCTATTACAGTTGTCCCAATTTTTTTCCTCTCCTTTCTCCCCCTCCTCCCTGCACCACCTCCATCACCCCCAACACCCCCCGCCCCAGTTCATATTTCTGAGTGTAATGCACATTGAGAATTTCTGATGCACTAGAGATTGTTAAGTGTCAGTACCTGATCTACTAGGTTCCTTCTTTCTGTATGAATGGACTCTCTTTGCTGTGACTTCAAAGGGGTTTTATTCCAAACAAGACAATTGATATAGCATAAAATGGATAACCAGCTTTTAATTATTTTTTAAAAAATAGACTTTTAAAATAAGTGGTCCTTCTCAGCACTAGAGAGGAGGTTTTGTTCACATCTGTGAGCTGACCTGGCATCTCACTTCGCACTTTCCACCCTGTTCGGTGCTGAGGCATCACACGGTCCTATGGGCTCAGGAGACTTGTGGTGATTTTGACGACGTGAAACATACTAAGAGTTAATTGCTAAACATTGAGAATTATGTGTTTTCTATGTCATTAATAAAGGCATGGATGGACACAATGAATTAAATGGGATGTTTGTTCAGCCTTCTTCGCTGGACGAGAGTCCAAAAATAACCCTCTGTGTGAAAATTGTTGGGTACCTGAAGTTGTCTTTGAGATGTGGAGAAACAGCACGGACGCTGGAGTTGTTAGTGGAATGATTGGATTTCATCCCCCTTCACCCTGACCCCAAAGTCTTCCTTATCTGCTTAGATGCCACCTGTTTGTGGAGGGTCACCCACTGCTTCTGAGGACAAGGGACAGTCTGAAGTTTAAGGCCTCCAGATTACATTGCATGGACTGACAAAATTAACTTGTCAGCCTACAGGGCCAAAGAACCAAACTTGAATCATGCCACAGCCGTCAGGCGGAGGCGACCATGGAGGGTCTCTCAGAGGAAAGTGAGCTGGCTGCCTTCCCCGACTTCATTTTGTTCTTCTGATGGAGGCTGGAGCTGGCCTCTGGTTCCAGTCCGACTAAAGCTTATGCGTGCTCCTAGAACATTCACTCCACAAAGCTTTTACAGTTAACTCTCATGTGGAAATACAGTAGGAAATTAAAAGACAAAACCTCTTGTCTTCCTAAGTACAGTCAGCATTTTAAAACTTCCGTAATGTCATGTCAGGTATCATACCTGCTGGGGAGAATGATAAGAAAGCAGGGCAGGGGCAGACTGTGAGGGCGGGGTTATCTTTAGAGAGAGTGGTCACGGAGGACGTTTCTAAAGAAGTGACATTGAAGCAGAGACCTGAAGGAGAGGAGCAAGCAAGCCCCGTGACTCTCTCCGGAAAAAGCATTTCGGCAGGCAGAGGGAATGGCCAGCGCAAAGGCCCAGAGGACAGAGACTGGGGGTGGGGTGGGGTGGTGACTGCAATGTGGCTGCTGAGCTCAGGTCGCTGGAAGGGAAGAAGGTGGGGTCCAATCACAGAGAGCCAGAGGGTGCACGCTTCCCCGTGTGGAGAGTAGATTTCCATTATTTCAATGGTTCCGTGGAAGCCTTCCCCAGCTCCCGATTCTGTGACTCGGTAAAGGACTTCCGAAAATCAGAGAACAGGTTTGTGCGGGGACTTGAGAATGGTGGCACCTCTGCACCTCGCCCTGCGCAGCATTTGTCGGAATGGTGATGCTGTTTTGTGTGATGACCCTGTAAACCACGGGAGACTCAGTCAGAACATCCCTATGCATTATGTAAAGAACTGTGTGGTGATTTTGAATAAGACACTAAGACTAAGAAGTAAATAATCTTGATTTTTTTTTTTACCTTCTTCAGATATAGGAATTAATGATCAACAGGTAGGAAGCTGCAGAATATTTTTTTTCATTTTTACTTTTGCTTACCTTGGGCAGGTACTAAAATATTACATAATTCTTACCATGAATGAGGGTTGAAATCTTAAAGTATTTCGATGTATTTCGATGTCATGACTAAAGTACATTTTGTTTCAGACTTTGAATCTGCAGAGTCTGTTCTCTTCTGTCCACTTAAATGTATAGGACACTTGAACAGCGCTTTCTCGTCAGGATGCAATTTCACTCACACGATCTCATTTAATTTACCTCTCGACAACACTCTGAAGGTGGTATCATTACTTTTATCATCTCCGTCGATATCTTCGCACTGAGAGGGGGTATTTGCTGATTGAGATGTTGAGCATTTTCCCATGAACGCATAACCACTTCAGTTGCAAAGCTGGAACTTTAAAACCGATTTTCCGTCTCCCCATCTCTGATTTCTTCTTCTATATTATATCCCCTTTCACGGCGACTCACATAGATTCTCCTAGACACAGCCTGATTTTAAACTGGCCACCATTAGTGAAATGACATTAGCTCAATATGATTACGTCTTAATGTTCCCTGAAAAGATGAGACTAGTTAAGACATACCGAAGGGAAAAGCAATTACCTATTGAAATATGAATCTCTTGTTTAGAGCTGGAAATCGTCTATTGGTATTAGAATAATCGTCTGGAATTCTTTAAAAATCTGGATACGGTCATCGTGTCTTGCTTGACTTGAGAAGAACTTCAGTGGGGCTAGTTTCGAGGCTTTTTGTTGAGGGCCAGACTGAAATGTAACACTGCACCGGAAGAGCACATTCCCCTAACGACCCCCTTCTTTAGAGGGACTTGGGGTCAGGGAGTCCCTCCTCCCGATTGTTCTGACTGCCTAAAGAAAGCCGTTGACGTAAGCCCCCTTCAGCCGGCTTAGAATTGTACATGGTAGTATAACTCGGGGTGTGCTATTTCCTTTGGATTCCTCGGATTTTGAAGTGTGAATTTATAATTGCCTCCCTGGTGACGCACCCCGTGGGGCCTTCAGAACAGAGTGCGCCGCAGACCTCGTGGTCGTCAATGCAAGGTTAATAAATGGCAGTGAGTCCCCCGCTCGACTGGGCGCGCTTGCCGGGTAACAATTACCTTCTTGTATGGACTCGGATTTTTTTTTAAAAAGAAGAGTTTTCCAGTTTTGTTTTTTTAAGCCTTGGTATCCTCAGTGACAGTGTAGTGTCTGGCACCTATTAGATTCTAAATAAATATCGAATGAATGAATGTTTGGCCTTGACTTCTAGCTTGGCAAGAGGGTCGACTTTCACATCATGCTTTTTATTCGTCATTCGGACCCACACGTCATTATCAAACGCCAGTTGAAATTTGCCAACTATTGGGTCCCTTCTCAAGGCACAGGACAGCTGATTAGATTTGCAACTTTCGTTCCCACGCTACTTACCTAGGTCTGTTCCAAACTCATCCTTCCCGACATAAAATGTGGCGAGTGTGGACATGGCGCCATAGATGGGTTTCGGGGAATCCATTCGCCCGTGAAATCGTACACGGCATACTGTAGACACAGGGCGCGGCACAAATAACGCCCTTGTTTCTTACAAACTCTTTTATTACAAAATCGTAAGCACGTCATTCTGTAACAACAACATCACACTCAAGCACCTTGTTTGACACTTTGTGTGGAATGTTCAAATGAAAACTATAAATTATTACACCCAGATTATTATCCTACCCACCACACTCCCACAGGCCTTCCTTCTGCTCGATCCTGTATGGGCAGTTATATTTTCTAAATACTTAATTTTTTTAAAAGAAAATGGTCATGATTTCCTTATGTTCTTGTAGTGATATTATGGTCAAAACATTAACTTTTTTCATAAATACTGTATTTATTTGACTTTATTATTCATCAGAAGCACCTAGAAGACATGAAAATGTGCATTTTCCTATCTCCCCCCATAAAATCTGATCCAGTGGGACTCAGGTGGGATTCATGGTCACCCCTCTCCTTCCTCTTTATTTTTTTCCTTCTTCCACCAACTATTGAAAACCTTCTATTAGTTCAATGTACTAAATGATTGCCATGTGTTGTTTAATTCTGCTGACAAGAATGTAAGAATATTTCACTTAGAATAAACCGAATTAAGTAACCTGCCTAAAGACACTTGGCAAGTAGGGAGTAACGCTGAGATCTGAGGCTGTAGCCAATTCTACCTCAGTCTTTTGTTTTCCTTAATCTGAAAAATTCTGACTCATGCCAAAGACATGTTCAGAAGTCATAAGCTCATAGACATCTCTGCTCCAGAGTTACCTCCTCTCTCCTCTCATGGATCAACTTGGGGTCTTATTTCCCTTGGTCCCCCTGGTGCCTAGTATGATGCCTAACATACAGCAGATTTTCAGGTATTTTTTCTGAATTGAAATTCAGTCAATGGACTTGAGGTGGTGTTATCAGTGTCTGTGCCATTAATTAACTCCCTGTGACCTGGAAGATTGAGAACTGAGTTTTCTTGTTCGTTAAAATTGGTTTTCTAGTTTATAAAATGTGGTTAGTGTGTAAAGCTCAGATCCACTCTTTTGTTCTAGTTATTGCGACGATTTCGTGAAAGAAATGTGGTCCTACGGAAATGAGGCCATGTGGCCATCACACTTCTCTTACTCAGCAATGTGATTTGCTAACATTTTTGCTTCTTTCCCGCTCCGTTCCGCCTATGAATCCGTAGCTGGTTGAAGTTGTTATTCCGTGGTATAGTTTAAGCAAAGATAACTCAGTGACCCTATTTTAGTGTCTCAGCATCCAGAGATCTCCTGACGTGCTATTTTGTTCCCACGTTGCTGATGATATTCTGCTCATTTGTTTTATTATACTTTCCCACCGCCCTTAACACAGATGAGATCGAAAACACTATGCAGTCTATTCCAGTTGAAACTCGAGACCCTCCCTCACCCCATGGGGATTCATTTGGCAGGAGGCCACTCAAGCCAGTTCTTTTTGATGCTTACTTTCTAGTTTCTACTTTAATTGCTGCCAAAATCTGAGCACTTCGGAATTTAATTGCTCATTATGTTTGTCATGGTGGTGTCACAGACCCAAAGAAAGACTGTTTCATGCAAAATATTTATGGGTATTAATTTGGCTTAAACCTGTGTATATCTGAGTCCCTGTTTTTCTACATGGTAAAATGTAGCACATCTGGAGAGAAATTAGAATCCAGCAAGGACTTACACACCCACTTTGCTCGTAAACCGTTCTCCCCCCAGTCCGGTGTCTAGATTTAACAACAAACACCTCAACGAGGGCCTGCTCAGAGCTTTGTCATATTCACTGTATTCAGTTTTCTCTTTTGAAGCAGTCTCTGGGGATGTGAGTCTGGCTCCCAGGACAGATGACTCGGGTTCAAATCTCTGATTTGTCCCTTGCTAGCCAGCTATGTGGCGTTGGGCAGATTATCTTAATCTCCCTGTGCCTGTTTCCTCATTTGTGAAGTAAGGATACCTGTGGTTCTCATGCAGATTAAATGAGGAAAACCCTTGGGAGAGAGTGAGCCCTCGAGTAGGCTAGTTTCCTACAAGTCACCCTTTTTTTTTTGAGTTTTTAAAAAATATATTTATTGATTATGCTATTACAGTTGTCCCATTTCCCTCCCTTCACTCCACTCCATCCTGCCCATCCCCTCCCTCCCACATTCCCCCTCTATAGTTCGTGTCTATGGGTCATACTTATAAGTTCTTTGGCTTCTACATTTCCTACACTATTCTCACCCTCCCCCTGTCTATTTTCTACCTACCATTTATGCTGCTTATTCTCTGTACCTTTCCCTCCTCTCCCCCCCCCACTCTCCTGTTGATAACCCTCCATGTGATCTCCATTTCTGTGGTTCTGTTCCTGTTCTAGTTGTTTGCCTAGTTTGCTTTTGTTTTTGTTTTAGGTGTGGTTGTTAATAACGGTGAGTTTGCTGTCATTTTTACTGTTCATATTTTTTATCTTCTTTTTCTTAGATAAATCCCTTTAACATTTCATATAATAAGGGCTTAGTGATGATGAACTCTTTTAACTTGATCTTATCTGGAAGTACTTCATCTGCCCTTCCATTCTAAATGAAAGCTTTGCTGGATACAGTAATCTTGGATGTATGTCCTTGCCTTTCATAACTTGGAATACTTCTTTCCAGCCCCTTCTTACCTGTAAGGTCTCTTTTGAGAAATCAGCTGATGGTCTTGTGGGAACTCCTTTGTAGGTAACTGTCCTTTTCTCTTGCTGCTTCTAAGACTCACCCTTCTGTGCTTCTAAGACTCACCCTTCTGTGCCAAATGGCTGGAGCAGGTACCACTGCCACCAATATGCATTTACAGTTTCCTCCCGATTGAGTAGGGTGGCCTTCGCTTGTTGTAGCAAGTGGACTGTTTGCTCAGCACCCAGTTCAGTGCCTTTCACGCTCTTCTGTTTTTCCCGGGTGTCCCAGCTGGCTTGCTCCTTGATGCACAGGTTCACAGGTCCGCTTCTTGTTCTGGTGTTTTAGTACTTGTCACTGATTTTTCTCCTCGTGCTTGCTAGACTGAGTAGTTCGTTCATTCTCTCTGTGTCCCCTCGTCCCTGTCATTTACCCTCTGCCTTCCCCTTCCTTCTTTCCTCCAAAACATGTGCACCAACTTGCTTCTGCTGCAACCAGGGCAGCTTCCTGCTGCAATTATCCTAATCAAAGGAAATTATCAGATGCTTGAAGAGTAGGAGGTGCAAGTCATCACCACGGACAAGGTAATGTTTTAGACTTGTTTGGTGGTTTTTTCCTATCCTGGAAAAAAAGTGCCCTATGTCTTACTTTTTTGCCTGAAATTGTCTTCCGGGGTAGTCTACACTAACCTGAAGACTTCCCTAGGATGAACAACACACTAAAGTGTTTGTTCCTTAAAAATGAGTTTGTAATTTTTCCCAGATTCATACTCATGAGCTGGGTTGGAAATAGACTTTGAAAGGAGGACAGTGGCTCCACTTTGCATGTAGTCGTCCCCAGTGTCAGGGACATGTTATTGATGGCGGACATGACCGTGGGACTGGTTGCCTCAGTTTTATTTAGGGATGAACAGATGGAGATGTCAGTTGCTTGAGATATTTATTGCCTCACGGTAAGTCAGAAGACCAGTGTTTTTCTGAATTAGATTTCCACCCGTTTCTCTGCCTTCATAGTGTTGTATATTGTTCTGGAAGAATCTTTACAATTTTGGATGTGATATCCATTTCAGGACACAGAATAATTTTGGTCAAGGTAGCAATTAGACCTTTGAAATGTTCACCGGGCTTACTTGGCTTTCTTTGTTGTTTTGTTGGGTACAGTAGGGTGTGTGCGGTTTCAGGGAACGTAAAGCGTGGAACATTCCTTTTCCGATAGAAAACCTAACCCTCATTTTCGGTTCCCTTTTCCACTTCATGACAAGACACATAATTTTCACCACTTCCAGATTAAAACACTACTTTTAAAACACTACATTAAAATGAAGAAATACCCTCAGGTGCTCTGGGACACTCTCAGCGAAGTCTGAGAGCTTTGGTCTCAGTTCCTGGATCCAGTGACTTGGTGGGGCCACCTCAGGCTTCTGAGTCCAACTTTTCTCTTTGCTTTCAAGAGAATGTTTGCATCTCCTGTCTCTGTGACTGGAAAGACTATATAGTCAAGTAGTCTTCCAGCCTTCCTGTTTTGTGCTAGGGATGGGCTTTTAAGAACTCAAAATTCAATACATTTATTTGTTTTATAGACCCTGAGATGAAATAGACTTATTAAAAAGGACCCCTTGCAGTTAATTGGGCCCAAATCCATAACCAGAGTCTAGCAGCCATTGTTTGCAGAGGCCTGGCAGGCAGGACAAATTTCAGGGAAAAGCCACAGGCTGAGTGGCCAGCCTCCGGCACTGTGTTCCTGGTGGCTGAGCCCAACCTTAGAAGGGAGATCCTGGAATCCTATTTTGACCAATGGGCTGAGGCCTGCCCCATCCAATCAGAACCGCATAGCTATATCCTTATTTGTATCTTTACTAACCAAGAAGAGCAGCTCCGTAACAGCCAATCAAAATGCACATTTTCAACCAATCAGGACAGTGTTATTTGGACCAATCAGAATGTACACATTTGGATACCTTATTTGCATAGAAAGGGATCAGTCGGGGTCCAGGGCAAAAACTTTCTCTATATAAGCACGCCACTCTTTTTTTCTCTCGGAGGAGTGCACTTTCAGTTTCCTCCAGAGGCTCTGCCTTCTTGGTTTGCGAACTGTTGATCTGAGTACTGTTTCTCCATTTCCCACACCCCATACTGGGGACTCCTGTTGGCACTGGTTGATGGCCGTGAACTTTTGTTGACCGTTTCTTCTTTAATGTCTTTTCTAAACTTGTTCCTCTGTCACTGTAGAAGCCAAGAAAAAGTTTAAATTACAGTGCAGGTGGTGAGAGGAGGAAGGTGATAAGGGATTTTGGGGCCAAAAGAAAAACAGATAACAAAAAAATTGTATGTATTCCTTCGTTATGCACTCAATCTACCACATAGAAAAGGTGGCAAATGTATTTTTTTGTGGTAACACCTGGACCCTTTTGAGATTCTGAAACCATTGAAAAACTATAATTCAAAAAAGTAAAATGTCCTCAGAAATTGTTTTTAAAATGTTGTCTGTGCATGGATTTTAGTCTAAAATGAACTTTTCCAAAAAATTGATCAGATTAACAATCATTTTTAAGGAAGATTTATAAATGATCAGAAATGATAAGATACTGTTATGTTGTCACTTGTGTGTATTATATTTTATTACACAGTTTTTCTCAAGGGACTTGAGACTTGGATGTTGGGATGGCAAGAGGCTTTTGGGGACTCCAGCTGTATCTGCTGTTGCTTCTGAGCTGCGGTGTGGCACTGTGGTAGCGGCGTGCCCGACGTGTTTGTTATCTGTGACTTTCTTTTGCCAAGGGCGTTGTTGCTGTAGTCGAGGGACTAACCTCAAATGGCTACATTGAGATCTTAAAATTCTCTCTTAATTACAGTCGTGCAATTATCAAGCCATTCCATTGGTTTTAATGATTATTTCTCACATTTCCAATAGCATCGTTGGTCTTAAAGAGAGTACCCTAACTCAAAACAATTGCTTTTAAGTAAAGAGATTCAGATACAGTGTTAGATGGTTTTGTTAATCCTTGATAAAGGCAAAGTTTCTAAGATTTTCTTAAAAGCCAATCATACAAACCAAGAACATCTTGTGAAAGGGCAGTTTTATTTCTATTGAATGACTCCATGTAGCTACGATTATATATGTACTATACATATAATGTTTGTGTATATATTAATAATATATATTATATGGGTGTGTATGTGTATAGGTATATACACACAAAATTGGAGATTTATTACAAATCTGCCCATAGCAATTAAATAGAAATATCTGTTCCCACATCTGATTTACAAAGCATCTGTGAAGAAGCATCAAATTAAAAATAGATGTTGTTTTGCATGTGGAGAGCCATAAAGTTTGCAAAAAATGATAGGTTGTGAAACCTTCTACTTTAAGATTTAAATGGGAGACAGCAGTGATTCTCATGAATTGATGGGGTTAGCAGCAGTTAACAGTAAGCTATGTTGAACGTAGTAAATGAACGTGAATAATGTTGTTACATGGCTTTATTTTCTTTTATTACTTTGTGTTCAGCATGATACTTGTTGTGCAAAGGAGGACCAACAGATAAGTGAAAACTTTTTTGGTGGGCAAATTGAAATATGAAAACTTTTATGAACTCATTGGCAAATAATCAAAATAGGTAAAAATCTTATTTTTAGATTTCATTTATTTTTAGAGGGGAAGGGAGGGAGAAAGAGGGAGAGAACCATCAGTGTATGGTTGACTCTCATGCGCCCCCTACTGGGGACCTGGCCCGCAGCCCAGGCATGTGCCCCGACTGGGAATCCAACTGGCTTCTCTTGGGTTTGCAGGCCAGCACCCAATCCGCTGAGCCACACCAGCCAGGACAAAATAGGCAAACTGTTAATCAGTGAAGTATATCTATAATAGAAAAACTAAATATCTGAAAAGTCAAATTCTGACTTTTATTAATTTCTCTTATTACTACCACTTATTTGTTGTGTTATATTTTACAAAAACAGCATATTTGACAGAAAATACATATACAGGGCATATCAAAAATAGTTTTATAGTTCACGTGGAAACTAATGCAATAATTAATAAATAATACAAGAATAAACTGTGTTTCACATGCTCACAATTGTAAATCTACTTTTACCCCACCCTGTAGTTCCAAAAACTTAAAAAATCTTCATTACTTATGAATTATCTTGAGGTCAAAAAGAAATATAAACCCATCATTGAAACTAAAAAAATGTTGAAAAGTATAAGTGAAAAAGAAACACTCTTGTTTATTCAACATTCTGAGATAATCTGAGTTAAATGTTCATTTCTCATCTTTTTTGACTCTGCTTATTTGTTTTCTATAACTAATCATACATAATATTTAATTGTGTAGTGTCTTTTTAAAAATTACATGCTATTATATAAACATTGGCTTGTTAAATATCCATCTAAACAGCAGCATCCTCAGATTTAGAGACCTGTTTAGCCATTCATTCATTGGTGAAGTTTAAGGTTTTTTCATTTATTATTTCACTGCCATAAAAATGCTACAGCGGACATCTATGAACATGAAATTCTTCTAAAAATTACTATTCCCATAGAAATATTCAAAAGGGCACTATAATTTGTAAAGTGAAAATTTTATATTTGTTTCCTCCCTCCCCCTCCCTTCTTCCTTCCTTCCTTCTCCCTCCCTCCCTCCCTCCCTGCATTCCTTCCTTCCTTCCTTCCTTCCTTCCTTCCTTCCTTCCTTCCTTCCTTCCTTCCTTCCGTCTCACTGCCACTATTAAAGCAAAAGAGAAAGGAAAACTCTACTTTCTATTCTAAAGGCCCCAATTCCAACTGGACTTGGTGTGTATTCTAAGTACTGGAAAATTACTCTTCAAAAGCCATTCAATCCAAAGAATTCAGTTGCTTGTCTTTGCGTTTATAATTGTCTAAATTATAACGTTTATACAGTCCTAAAGTTACATCCGGCCCTTTGAGGGCAGCCACAAGGCTGTTGTGGCCCCCGGTGAATGTGAGTTTGACACCCCATCCTAGTTCCTCCTGTCGTTGTGATCTTCCAATATCTTGATTCATTTTTGCCTATTTTTAAAAATCACAGTTTTATTGAGATAATTTTCATGCCATAAAGTTCACTGTTCTAGAAGTGTCGAATTTACTTGTTTTCAGTGTATTCACAGAGTTATGCATTGATGACCACTAATTCCAGAATACTTTAATCTTTCTAAGAAGGAACCCCGATACCCCGTGTCTTCAGCCCTGGCAACCAATCACCTCCTTTCTGTCTCCGTGGATTTGCCTATTCTGTACATTTCGTAGACTTAGAGCCATACACTGCGGCCTTCGGTGCCTGGCTTTTTCACTCGGCAAAGTGTTTTCAAGTCTCATCCGTATTGTAGCACAGGTCACAACTTCCCTTTCTGTGGCTGAATAATATTCCATCCCATCAGTATATCACATCTGTTCATCCATCTATTATTTGATCGACTTCGGGTTTTCCTGCGTGTCCTCAGTGGACACTGCTGTTACGAACATGTGTATGCAGATACTTACGCAGTTACACGCTGCACTGTACGCCCCTTACGCCAGCCTCACACTGCCTTGATTACTGTTGCTTTGTGGAAATGTCGAAGTCAGGGAATACGAGTTCTTCAGATTTGCTCTTCTCTTTTTAAGAATGGTATGACTACTCTGGGTCCCTTGAAATGTCCTATGAATTTCAAGATCATCTTGTCAAAACTTGCAGAGATTAAAAAGTCAGCTGGTAGTTTTAGAGGAATTGCTCTGAATCTTCAGATCAATGGAGGAAGAAGTAACACTTTAACAATATCACACCTTCTAATCCATGAACATGGGATGTTTCTCCATTTATTTTGGTCTTTTAACAGTTTTTTATGAGATTTTATTCAGTGCACAGACCTTAGGCTTCTTTTGTTAAGTTTGTTTGGAAGTATTCTTTTCATGCTCACAAATGGCATTGCTTCCTTATTTTCACTTTCGGATTGTCCACCGTGGCTTCGCCTGTTTCTGAACTTCGTGTCAACGGGATGGTTTTTCCCTGTGCTCTTTCCGTGCCCCTTTATGTGCCGAGTGGTGTGGCTGTGAGCTGCATCGACGTAACTGTGTGCAGCGACGGCCTGCTTGTCCTCATTGCTGTGTAGTTTCCACTGTATGCAAACATCATTACTTCCACATTTCATCGCCATGTGCACTTGACTTGTTTCCAGTGTGGGGCTATTTTGAACAGTGGTACTGTTACCATTCTTGTATAAGACTTTAAGTGAACACATTACGCATTTGCTCAGAGCGTATTCCCAGGTGGGAAGGTTCAGCTTTTGGAAGGGCTGCCAAATTGCTTTACAAAGTGGTCATAACACTTTGTACTTCCAACAGCAGCGCCATAGTTGCCTTTTGTACTGGAAAAAAAACAACAACCCAAAATACCGCCGCCCACACACTTGGTGTGATCTGTCTTTTCATTTTAGTCATTTCCAAACTGTGCAGTGGTATCTCATTGTCTAAATTTGCATCTTCCTCATGACTAATGATATTGAGCATATTTGTTTGTTTTTTAAATCAGGTATTTGGGTACTCTCTTTTACATAGTGTTTATATAGTCTTTGGCTCATGTCCCATTGAATTATCTTTTTTCATATTTATTGTTTTCAATTTATTGTGGATATAAATAATTTAAATAGTGTGATATTTAAAGGCACAAAGATAGGAAAGGGAGCAGTTGATCATTCTGGACCCCAAAACAGACCCTATGTACGCTGTGACTTACTCGATGGAAAGAGATGATTCCGAATTACAGTGGGGGAACTAATGGTCTTTTCAATATATAGTAATGACTTCATTGATCACCTAGAGGTGGGATTTCCTAACTCGCACCATAGACAAATGTATCGACCCCAGACGGGTTGCACATCTAAATGTGAAATGTAAAATAATAAAGCTCTGTAGAAAATAGAGGAAAATATATTCATAACCTTGAGGAAGTCAAGGCTCTTGTACCCAGGACATGAGAAGCACCAACCGTAAACATTAGCAATAATAAATTGGGCCTCATCAACAGGAAGAAGTTCTCTTCGCGAAAAGACATTTTTAACTAAAGTGAAAAGATAAACAGGAGGACATGAGATGCTAGTTCCAATTTCGCTTTCTACAAGAGGACTGTTACTAAGACTTCAAATTATTTTAGATACAGTGTGGTAATTTGTGAGATTTTTATTTCAAAAGTATGTGTTGAAAAGGATCTTTGCCTTAATTTGGCTGGCTTTTAAAAAATCAAGGTAAAAATAGTAGTACATATATACCCAGAGGTTGTAAATAAATTAATTCTTAGACATTGGAAATTGTCAATATAAAATATGTAGTTTTCTAAAACTCAGCATGAGAACACAAAGAAAACATTAATATTTGAAATTTTATTATTTAGTTTTTCTGTTAACTGCAAGGCTAAACTGAATTATTTCATTACCGAAGTACTACTAAATTCTTCATGAAATCTAAAATGCTAGGAATTTATGTGGATACATTTTTAGTCTAAAATTTAATCCTATATATTATGTTTTTAAAACTTACTATAGTCATGTAAGATTAAGTTAGTTATAAATGAAACAATAGTTAAAATTGTAGTAAAATTTAAACATTTTAGAAAACGTAGCCCAGTAATGCTAAGAACCTGTTATAATGTCACTTAATTATAGGATGTGTGTGTATGTTTATATATAATAGTAAACATTATATATATAATTGTTATTTAATGATCTTATAAATTTTTGGTACCAAAATGTTGGATTTTTAAAAATTACATTATTATACTGGAGTTCTACCTTTTCATCTTAGTAAATACTAATTTATTTAGAACTAAATATTTATCATATATAGTTAATCATGATTTCAAACTTTAATGACTTTCTCTTTAAAATTTAAATCGGCTTTGATATACTCGAGATTAATTCAGAGAACTGATTTTTATTCATTTCTTCCCTCTGCCCAATTTTGGAAACCTGGGAGAGAGAGGTCTGTGACAGCTGTATCATAGACGCTTTTATTTTATTACCGTTGAATCCACACTGTCAGTTTTAATGAATCCTCCCCAATTAAAGTGGTGTGCATATCTTTCATGAGTCCATAATCAATATAATCAATTACACTTTTCCATAATTGCATAGATATAATTTTATCCCAGGGTGCTGGAGGACTGATGCATTTTGTGATGTGTGGCAGGGTTGCGAGAAGCTGGAGAATAATTTTGATGACATCAAGCACACGACTCTTGGTGAGCGGGGAGCTCTGCGAGAGGCAATGAGGTAAGTCTGGGTCACCATGGCAACCGTCACAGATGTGGTGAAGAAAAAGTCATTCTTCATTATTGGGGGAACAAATGAGTTCATTGCCACCATTCAGCTCTGTTCTCTAAGGTATTAATTTGTCAGTGGAGAGGCTTCCCTTGAGGCTGTACTTTGGTTTTGAAGCTGCATAAATGTTAAGCCTCAGTGCACAGTAAAAAATGTAAATGTTTAATTTGTTACTTAAAATGCTTAAGGGGTGTCTTGTTTTATATTTATACTAAACTGTGTGATTGAATGGAAATATGGTTCATCTAAATTCTTCCTGTTTGTAAAAAAAAATAAATAAACAGTACAATGGAGGTTTAACTGAGTAGTATTTCCTCCTAATTAATATTTAATGAAAAAAAGAGGTACTTAAAATTTCATATTGTATTGGGTTTTATAGGATTATATCACGGTATTTTAGAACGGATTTACATTTTCACACTATTATAGAGCATATAGATGAACTTTTTTCAAGACTATAGTAGTCTATAATGAGCCTGATGGTTTTTTTCCTTTTTTCACATTGTAACGTTACTATTTGTGAATATTTCTTTGAATTTCTTTCCCAACTCGATGCCTTTTTATTAACTTTTAGGAAGCAGCATTTAAATCCATCTGGTTAGGGCCGAGGAAGGCTGTTTACTAGGCATTAAAAAGGTGTGAATTATAAAACTCATCACCCAGCAACAGTTAGCGGTATTAACTTAGAACTGAGTCGGACCTCCGAGAGCAATAATTTCCAATATCATCGCACAGACGGGGTGTGTCTACCTTTATTCAGTCTGTGAAACTGCGACTGATTTTAAAATGTATCTCTTCTGTCAACGCTCGTTTTCTGTGTACGGCCTTAAGTCAAGGATGAACAAAATAGGCAATGAGAGAAAGGATACACCTATGCACTCTCACGGAAGGAGCATTTGGGTACAGCCTGCTATTGCCAGGGCGCAGTTACCATATACTTTAGTTTAGAAGCTGATTTCATTTAGCAACCTCCCTTTCGCATGCAAGCAGCAGGGGAAAGTAATTAAATTTAATAGAAGCTGCCCTCATTTTGAAGCCACTTCTATTTAAAACCACAGGGGGAGGTAATTAAATTTAATGGAAACAGTAGCTTCTACACAAAGATACATGGTACTTCTGCATAGATGATTATGATGTCACGAAAAGAGGAATAATATATTACTAGTGCGGAGAAATTACCAGCTGGAGCAAAGGAGCCTATTTTATTGTTAATGTCTTTACTAGTAAAAAAAAAAGGAAAAATAAAACTGAAGACGCAATAGAGAATTTGTACCTACATAAAATGCAATCAGAAGTTATTGAAAATAGTAGTAAATTAAAAAATAAGGTGTAAAAAATATTGTGGGAAAGGGCAGTGTGGAACTTATGAATGTGTTCTTCTTTTCAATATAGTCTTTATCTTCTCTCTCCGAAGCAGGCGCAGTTATAAACCGAGTACAGCATCTGTGGCGCGCCTATTATAATAATTTGAATATATTAAGTGTGCACACCAATATTTGTTTAGGAAGCTACAGTGAATTCTCTGTATTTCTGTGTCTACTCAGTTTAAAAACACATAGACTCACAGGAAGACAAAGAGAATAAAAGAACTGAAGGCCAACACCACAGAGAGAATGGCAAAGGGGGAGTGTGAGGTGAGCGAGGGAAATGCAATGAATAAGGGAAGTGCCGCTAATTAGTACAGAAAATTTTTCATCGAGAAAAAAAACCCGATTGAATTATGGGAGAACTGCATACAAAGAGATGATTACATTCTGCCGAATTTGGTAATAATGGCCACTGTAGAAAAATACCAGGATAGCGTGCTTTTAAAAGAGGAGAGCTGGACTAATGAGAAAAACGAGTATTACCTGGTGGGAGTAAGCCGTCTGCCGCCTGGCCCTGTGGTCCAGTGGGAGTCCGGAGCTTTCCAGTCAGTGTGTAATTCTACGGCTGTGTCGTGCACATTGTTTACACAGTTCACACCCACTGCACACACACGCGTGGTGTTGGCAGTGTTTAGAGTCACTAAACAATGAAATAGTTTAGTAGCTAAAAGTGTCGAACAGTGTAGGGTGCGATGGGCGTGGCAATTTGTTTTGCTTTTTTGCCTTTAGAAGATGTGGCAGGAGCCTGCTCTGTTCCAGGTGAGATTCTGGAAACAGGTCAACACCATGTTGTCAGGCCATGGGACTCATAGAATACGAGAAGGTTATAGGAAGAGACTGCAGATTAATTCTTCTCTCGCCCGTGACCAGTCGTGGCGGGACGTGGAGGGTGGGTGGCCTCTGCGTCGGCCCCGACCACGGGCAGGATGAGCCACCTGACCCAGGCTGTGGACGACGTGGGAGGGGACAGCATTGGACAAAGGCGGGGATGCGTGCAGGTGCATGGTGGATTTCAGGGACTGTGTGGCCTGATGTGATACAAACATTTTCAAGCTTTTTTGCATATGTTTTCCCACAAAACTCACAGAGAAAGACTGTTGCAGTCAGTGACATCTGCCCTTATTTGCCAGGGGTCCTGGGTGCAAATGGAGCGGTAGGAGGCCAGCAGGGGCTATGGGCACAGCTCAGGATCTCAGGGTGCAGACGGGGGGTGGGGGACAGGTAGGAATAAGTTGTCAAAACCCTCAGAGCGGGGCTGGTCCCAGGAGGCTGGCTGCACATGTGTTTACTGTATCTTGGAGACAGTTACCTGGAGTCTAGCTTGGCGAGGTGAAGACTTGACATCATTTCCGGGAGGCATTGCGGACTTTAAGGAAGGGGGTAACTGGATAAGTACAGAAACTGCGAAGATAATTTGTAGCTCTGCAGCATCCTAGGAGGGATGGCATGGTCTTCCATCTGTTTACTCCACGTTCATGGGGTTTCTGTCATGTGCCAGGTAAGGGGGTTACACCTGTGAGTGATGCACAGTCCCCACCCTCAGGGAGCTAGCAGCCTAGAGGAAGAACCAGGCACAAAAGTCGAGTGCAGGAAGTGAAGACTCAGAGTGGCTCTCTATTGGTCCACAGGCCTGGCCTGGGTGACCAGGGGAGCACCCTCTTCTCTTCCAGCTCAGCCCCCGTGGCAGCCCCCGATGGCACCCGCCACGGGGCTCCTGCCCTAGGCACGCGCAGCCTGGAGACGCTGCAGCGGGACTGGACGGAATGTGGAGTGTGGCCTTTTGTGGCAGCTGCATTCGGGCCTTCCTCTGCGTGGGGTGGTGTGCCTCTATGTTTGCTAGGTGCTAGTATTTCTATGAGCTTACACCGAAAGAGAGAGGGCTCTGCTCCTGCTCAGATCTCTGCCACGGCAGCCAGTCCCTCTTCCTGGCCAGGCTGTGCCATGTTCGGTCAGGATCTCACCTTGTGATCATTCAGACGCCTCCCCTGCTCCCTGATTCCAAAGGCAAGGATGTCCCCAGCCCGTAGTGTCTGCATACAAAGCTCAGGAAGTGGCAATAGAGCAGGCGTTTGGTTAGGTGTCCGCCCATACCCAGGGTGGGAAAGAATAACGTAGAAGCTGGTTTGGGCAGCAGAGTGGCGGGCTTGGAGGAGGGAGTGACAGCCGGAGAGGTAAGTTACCTCCCACTAACCTACAGGTAGAGCTTGTTCAGGTGCACAGAGGGCAGTGGGCCTGAGGAACTTAGATGTACTTGGAATGGAGACCTGATGAGACTTTGTGACTTCATGACCTTGGTGAGCTGTACACCTGGTTTAACCTGTGCTGCTGTTTAAGAGCGATTGAAGTTTCCTTCCCTTTTCAGAATAAAGTCTAAGTGATTCACCTGTCCTGCTAGCTAACCAATCCCGTGACGGCGGGAGGGTTGTTGTTTTGCTCTGCTTGTGTTCTTGGCCTTACTGCTGTACTGGCGTATAGTAGGTGCTCAGTAAGCCTTTGCTGAGCGATTGGTAAAGGCACACGTACGGGGTGGGCAAAGGTAGGCTCACCGTTGTTCACATGGAAAAAGGGCATGCAGGCAGGTTGCGATTACTGCAATAGCTTTAACTCAAAATTATTAACTAAATACGAACTTAAAAATGTCACAATGCCACTGCACACTTGCTTTTGCCCACCTTATATGCATTACACATACCCTCATTCTCAGAAAATGGAGAGTAAAGAGTGGCTTTGTAACGTAGTGATGGATGTGAAAACCAAAGTGAACAATTACGACTTGGTAGGAGGGAGACAGCCGGCCCGAGAGAGGAAACGGCGGAGGTGCCTTTGGGGTCAATAAGAGAATCTAGTAATATGGTCGGATCCAAGACAAAGGTGGGAAATTCATGAGCTTTTCTGTGTGTCACCGACAACCAGTCAGGGTGGGGATTGGTAATAGACCCTATGAAGACCCTGTGACACCATTATTATATCATAAAGCGCCCTGAATCGTCCAGGACATGGCGAGTCACTCAGTAAATGCTACAAGAGGCCGTTGTTTTGCTGTTTGGACAAGAGAAATTACTTCATAGTCTCACCTCACACATGCTAAAGGAAATTTCATGTTTATAAAACAGCCAAAGTCCAATAGATTATGGAAGAACATTCTTTTTGAGGTTTGATGAGGAAAGAGATGAGAAGCTAAAAAGTAGTTGAAGAAATTCCTAAACTTTGACTTATTAAAAAAGTTCCTCTGTGTGAAAAAAATCACAAAATTAATAAATAATATGGATTGCACTGTACGTGTATAACAGGTTCAAAAAGATTAGCTCAGTGGACAATTGGCACAGTATGATTAAGTAACCTTTGAAAGCATTCGACTCCAATGGCATATATATATATATTTTTTTATTTATATATATATAAAGTAAGTAGGGGAAAAAAAAACACCCTACGTTTTGGTCATTGATGTTACTGCTGTTCAGGAGGGAGGGGACTTTTGAGGGCCGACAAGGGGCTGTGAGAGGCCTGGAATCACTGCCACCCTGACGGAGGGGTGGGGCCAGTAGGTACTCAGAGCCTGAAAACAGACTCACCTTTTCAACAGTAGCGGAACTTCCTGAGACAGGTTATGCAGGAGACTTTGAAAATATGGGCACTCTAAACCTGCCCCTCCAACTGTAGATTATAATGGTGAGCAAACCTAATAGAACCAATTGCCTGCTGTTAAAGAAAAGAATAAGGAAATGAAGACTTTATACATGTAGTGTGCCATAATTTATGCATATGTTAAATATAATGGTAAATCGTGGCATAATTGATTCTATGTGGACATTAAAATGATCTTTTACGTGATGTTTTTAATGACATAAGACTCCACATGTTGTAATGTGCAGCGAAAAATACCACAAAAATTGCATGTAGAATATGTCCACAGAATACAAGAAATGCAAAGGAAAAAGTGGGAATAAAATAGAGCGAAATTATTACAATTGGCTGATAGGCTTACAGATACTTTTTTTTCAGGCTTAAAATTTGCTGTTCTCCTACTAAATTTTCTATACTGGGAACATTTTATGGATGATTAGAAAACCAATGAAGTAGGAGATGGAAAAAATGGAACGAAATTATATGAATAGTAGGGTAAGTGGTAAAAATCAGATATGGGAGACTCCAACTGTGATTTTAGCTAAATTAATCTATTTTTAATCCTAGGATTAAATATAAGATCTTTTAATGTAGGGTTAAAAGGGTTTATATGAAGAATAAGGAAAACTTAGAAGTGAATGCTTTGTAATTTATGAAATATTAATAAAATAAACATATAAAGTTTAAAAATGTTTGTATGTATTACTTTATATGATGTACAGGGCTTATTTGAAAGAACCTACCTGTGTCAAACAACATGGAATTGACTGGAAAACCTCAGCATAGTCTCAGCACGTAGGGTGCCGTAGGAATATTTCTTGCCTGACTTACAGAGTTCACTGTACTTCCACAGCTGTGTGGAAATATTGTGTAGGATTTATGAAAATTATGACATAAGAGCAAAGATTTTCCGGACAGAAGAAGAATGCATCATCTCTAGCTGAAATCTCTGACTACTGTATAATAATAGTGGATTTAGAGGTAAAATTCTCCACTTCTTCTCATCATATTTTCTCCTTATCTCTGCCAACTCAACCCTGTTACTGTGCCAAAGTGGTTTCATTGCTGTATGATGATATTTTGCACCTGTCTGAGCCTTTATAATAAATCCTGCACATCAAGGGGGGAAGTGGCACTGTTTTTTAAAATCACCCAATTGTTTCCCCCCCACTCCCCGTTCAGTTCTGCGGGCCGTGCTTAATAGGTCTGTGACATGGGAAGGGATGTGAACGGAGTGACTTGAGAGCAGTGAGATTCAAATTCTGAAAAACGGAGGTAACTTTAGAACACAGCTCGTCAAGGAAAAAAATGTGAACATACTTAGCAACGTTTTTTGACAATAAAATACACAAAAATATAGATTGGTTAGATTTATGAACATACCTCTATGGGGAGGGCGTAAACTACATTTGCAGAGTACAAACACTGCCAATTAGAGGTTAGTGTATTAGTTGCAGAGCCAAGGTTACGCAGTCAGAGCTGTTCGGTTAGGTTATTATAGAGTGGAGCTCCCTGGACACAATGTCTACTCTTCCGTTTTGCTTGGCTTTGTCACGTGTTGGGAATTCTGCCACTAGATGGCGATGTTGAGTCGCACAGTTCATTTTCCTGGCTTTTTTTTCCTGGTGTGTGTAATAGTCATTCGGATGCGCCATTTCACACAGTCAAAAATTAAAGTGTAACTACACAAAAACTTGGACATCGTTTTAAGAGATGCAACATGTTCTAGATATTAATTCAAAAGTTTGCAATTGCTTTAATGGACGTGCTTCTTCACTTTAGACTTAGTAGCTTTGGGCGGCGGAAGGAATATAGTCACCTCACATCTCATGGGAAGACTGAGGTCTGAACAGTGATTCACAGATATTTAAAAATATTTTTTCCAGTGTTTTGCGTCTAGATATATTCGTCTGCAAATTGCATGTTCCGTTTCTCTCCTCTGTTGCTGTCCAGTGGCACTTGGACCGTCTGCTCTAAGGGCTGGGTGACTCCTGGCACCTTAGATAGGGTTTTAGCTGGTGAGTGTTTTAGCTTCGCCAGCTCTGCGTCCCTTGCTAAGGATGGTGGTCGAAGTAGAACTCACTCATGTCTTTTCAACCGGTACGCCTCCCTGAACTGCAGTATTGTCATCTGATCCAGACTCGAAGATAAAAATATTATATGTATCCTATATAATCTTATTCTTGTGGATAACTTTGTGCCTATGTACATGTATTCTACAAATGTAAATTGTGTTTGTGTGTGTACATGTGTGTGTCTCTCACGCGTGCGTGCCCTCTTTCTCTGCCTCTCACACTTGGCAGCGTTTGGATTCTGGAGATCCCTTTGCTTTTCAGAATACCCGTTAGGGTTACAAAGATTTATGTACAGGGAGGTTCAGTGAAATTGTTTCATAATCGTGAAACATAGGTATTGGGGAGGAGAAGGCGACCGAGGTGTTTATGACCACTGAATTGCATAAGCAGTCTAGAAAATGAATACAAGGCTTTGGGGAAATTGGAGGCGACATGGAAGAAGAATATAAAATCAATAAACCAAGAAAGTATTAATAAAATACTTCTTGTGGAATCAGCAGGTTGTAACAGTATGAAAGGAAAATACATTTTTTAAAAATTCTGACTATGCTGTACAATGATATCGATGATTATAGATGATTTAACATTTGCAACATTTTTTTCAAACATAAACATAAATCACTTTTCTAATTGTGAATGGCTGCATGTGTATATACACGTGATTTTTAACTGTGTGAGTAGTTTGCCCTGTGAAATTGGATTTAAAAACAATGTGTTAGCTTTCTATTTTAATCATTTTTCTTGATTCTTAATTATATGTCTCTTAAGTTTTGTGTTTTTTTCCAATCAGTGGATCAGTAGGAGTCTCTTGAAAGCACCCGGCCCCCAGATCAAGTCACAAGAGTATCCTCTTTTCTCTTATTCAGACAGCATCTTGTTTTTATCATTTCTGTTATGGAGAAGCACCTATTCCTCCCCGCCCTGGGTGGGTGTATGCCCCTCCCCCACAGAAGGGGGAGCCCGCCAGAGCCTTCTCAGCTTATGTGGAATCGAAAGACAGAAGAGCCCCATCACTCGAGCTAGAGATGATGTTGCAGCCACACCAATCAACCTCATTAGAATGCAGCTGAGAGGACACAGCTTAGACCTGAGGAAAGTGATTGATTTCATACAACGTGCGCACTTCATTGTGTTGGAATGTATTTTATGTAACTCATTTTGTGTCGTTCGTGTAATATAAGTGAATATGTACACACACGATTTACCCACGTGTACAAGTGTGCACAGACCTGCACACTCCCATTCATCTGTGTCACCTGTTCACCATGTGCGTTAGGAATGTTGCACTCATGTTCTTCAGGGGTAAGTGTGTAAATGTCAAAGCAGGATTTGACATTTGGTTTCAGATGGGCTGGAGAAAAATTAATCTTTTCACCATTTATGGGAAATAGGAGATAAGCCTCATATTAATTCTCACCTAACGTTTAATCAAACCAAATATATGCTTAGCACTAATACTCCTGGGTTCTTTATGGGTTCGTTAGCAATTGCCGTGTATGACTTCGGAACAGTGTTCATTTACAGTCTTCTTCTCTATTTTCAACTTGAATTGGAATTTGAATGTGAGAAATATCACTTGCATTCTTATCAATTATGCATTTTGCGAGACAACAACACAATGAAATCAGGCATAGGTTAATTCAGTTATATATTTGTAAAACGAATAATTATATATATTAATCTAAGCATTGGTCCATTCAGTGTGGTGCCGAATATGTACCTGACAATGTTTATTCAAGAGCAGTGTTTGAAGGAAACAAGTCCAATGAATAACTGCCGTTTTATGACAGCTTGATACATTTAAAGTGATACAACCAGAGAAGGAAGTGCGTGTTGTTGGCCTCTAAGGGCGTTTCTATTTAAAACAGCACTGGTAACAACATAAATAGCGTTGAGCGCCCTGCTCAGGTTGGCTTAGTTGGTTATGGCATTGTCCCTTCCACCAAAAAGTCGCGGATTTGACCCCTGGTCCGGGCCCGTGCCTAGGGTGCGGGTTCCACCCCTGGTTGGGTTGCCTACAAGACACAGGCGATCCATGTCTCTCTCTTCCCCCTCATGTTTCTCCCTTCCCCCTTCTCTCCCTCCCATTCTCTCCCCTCTTCTCTCCCCCCTTTCCTCGCCCCAACATAAAAAATAAAATAAAAATATATCCTGGGGTGAGGACTAAAAAAACAAAATTAGCAAAATAGCGTTGAGCCAACATAAAAAAAAAAATAAAGGATGTATTTTTCCTTTAATAGCAAAAGACTGTGTATTCAAGACTAGACAGTAAGGACGCAGCTTTTGTCTTATGCAGAAGAAAAGGGCAGAGCTAGGCCCTACTCTGGAATGCTTATCATCTTAGATACAGACTTTGAATAAGCAGCTAATAGCTAAAATTATTTAGGAGATAAAAATTGGTACTGTGAGGATTAGCTTTAATTTTAAGTATCCATAATTGAAGTGCCACATTATGATTTTAATGTTATGATAATCTTGTTAACAAGCTGTTGTGTATATACTATCATATTTTAATGCAGTTGCAAAGCTTAAGTAAATCATAAAGTAAATTGCTTTTGGAATCAGGCTTTTTACAAGTGGAAAATTAGCAGTTTACATGTTTGGAATACATATTTTGTAATTATATTTGGCATTTTCTACAACTTAAGGAGAATAATAGATGAGGTTTATAGATAATGCATTATTGTTTATAAGTACTTGGGCATCTTTTTATCATTTATTCTAATTTGGGCTCACTTCCCATATGCTATAATAGGTGACTGTATTTTTTTCTGTAACAGTCTTCTCTTGAAGGTGTACATTCCTCATTTCTCATGTTAGAACATTACGTTTAACAGAAAATTAAATTCTTGCCCAGTATTTACATAAGTGATTATGACATATACAAAATTTCATTCATGGGGAGTGCTTTATTTTATTTTTATTTTTGGGAAAATGTGTCCCATCTCGACCATCACAAAAGGTAGCTAGTAAAAGTTAGATTTCCTTCTTCTGAATCTGTCGCCCTGAATCTGTTGTGCGCCTCGACGAGGCCTGGCGCTGATGGTCTGCAGCGACGGGAAGCCAGCGCTTGGTGCCCGAGGCCTGAGGAAGCACTTCTGGCGTGCTGGGTCATGAGGCCTCTGCTGCAGCTGCTCAGCCACGCTGATGTCACACAGGGCAACCCCCAGAGCACAGGTGAGCCAATCGGGTGGCACCGTCAGTGTGGCTGTGCTATGCTATTTGTAGAAAAAGGTGCCAGCTTGACGTGTCCTGTGGGTGACAGTTTACTGACCCCTGGTTATGAGCAGACCTGTCATACAGCAATTAAAATTAATTTCAAAGAAAATGTTGGTGCACGTGGTATGAACTTGTGATGGTCTCTAATAGATCAATACTAGCAAGTGCTATAAAGCTCTTCCATTTATTAGTGATCATAACTACAGAACACGTACCGAGCTGCCACGTCTCCTGATTTCTGGGTGTTCCTAGATTACTCCTCCGACAAAAAAGGCACGATTAATCATTAAATCACCAACGGCCATTGTCAAATCACTCCTATGCTACCCACACAAGATACCGGTATCAGTGCCACTAAATCAACTAATTTGTTATATTTACAGTTTATGGTTAAAATGGGGAGTAACCGTGAAAGACCCACGGACGTTATGAAACAGGATGAGGCCCCTTTTCAGGTTGGCACTAGCTCACAAAATGTACGTGTAAAACCACAACACTGGGATGAGGTAGCTCATCCTTATTTTTGTTAGTGGATGAAGGGTCGTGACCTCTGGGGAAATGCGCACAGGGTACCCGACCCCGGTTAGGAGACACTGATGGTGATGCGTTCCTGGTCCGTTATGTTAACTCCATTATAACGTCTGTGCCCATGGGCTCTCTGAGGACCTGCACCCATTTCAAGAACTTGATCCATCAATATTTATTTTACACACCAGTGAGTAATGAATAAATGTTACTTAGTCCACAAAGAGCTTTTCTTAGGATTAAAGGAGATGCCCCGTGGGACATCCTGAGTTCTTTTTAAAAATGCTCTTAGCGTTTGTAGTTCAATCTGCCCACCATCTTCCAAGGAACCTAAGTAATTTAGTTTAATCCAGTACATTTTCTAACTTTTAGATGTATAGAGTTCTCCCTTTTTAAGGGCCATTACTTTGGCTGATGGACAGAAGGAATAATACTAGTCATTTTATTCAAAGATCTGCCGTAACATCGACTTCCACCAATTTTTAGTGCCAAATCGTGGTTGTCGTTTGGACCACAGAGCTGGTACTCTCGGTGGGTACCCATTACGTTTGCAGACCCGTGATCTGGTCAGTGTCTTCCGTCTTTCAGGAGAGTTTGGAGTAACCTTTTCTTTTCTTTTTTTTTTTTTTTAGATCAGGAAGAAAAATGATTTACAGTAAGGTCAAATTACTTACTGGCATTATATTTATCATTGTCATATTTTCCCTTCATATTTCATTTCCTCCTTCCTTCCCTTAACTGTTGTTTATAATTTCATATTCTGTGGGGGTGTATTGCTGGAGACATTTCTCACCCAGAGGTAAGAATTGTGCTGAAATTTAAACAGTTTGGGTGAAAAAGCTGTTCGGTAAATCAGATTATTTTAATATTGAAACAAGGAGATTTTTTTTCGCTGTTAAAAAATTACTAGTTTTGACACACAAATCATACTTAAATTATTACATATGAATAAAATGTATTAAATAATTTAAAAAGCATAGGGTAACCAGTTTGAGCCAGTCGCTGCCATTGAATTGGGTCATTTTATTAAAAGGAAAGTTTATTGTTATTTGATATTAACACAAGACTTGCCTAACAATTTATTTTTATTCAAGATTTTTTTACTTATCTGAAATTTGTAGAGAATCGATTAGTTTTTTTTTTTTTTTTTCCAGTAGTCCCACCAAAACATCTGCCTGCTTATAAGGTCATGGCCATTTTTTTTTTTAACATTTATGAATTTTTTTTCTCTTTCATTGAATTTATTGGAGTGACGCTGGTAGAAGGAGACTAGACTCGGGGTAGTGAACACAGGTGGCAAATATTTTTGTTAAGCACACTTCTACAGATAATACAGTTATTCTAAAAAGATACCTTGGCTATTTCAATAGTAGTAAACACTGTTTGCAACCTGTAACGACGTGAGCACGCTAAGATTTTCTAGCTGTGTGTAAATTGTCACATGCCTCTGATTATTTATTCCTTTATCTGCTTCTGCATCACAAAAATACACTTCAAATATGATTATACAAAAAGTAATATATTTGAACAAATTGCCAAACAGTCTATTTAAGGCTACGAATAAATCTCCTTATGCTACACTTTGTAGTTTCTCTCCTCATAAGTATGTAACGTGATAGACGAGTTGGAACTGACTAACCCCAGGCTCCTACGTTACTATTCAGATGCTCAGTTTTCAGAAGACACTTGGGAAAAACTAACCCTTGTTGTTTGAAAACATAAATATTAAACACACACACACAGAAACACACATTATTGTCGCATACTTCAAATTGAATATTTTTGAATGCATGACCACATTCCAGGATTATCTTTCTTGTTACAGAAAGCGATTGCAGTTACCATATATGTTTACTAAAAACAAAAGCAGGCGGCCCTGTTTTTGCTCGTGATTATGTGATTCAGCTCCATTTGCAGGGGGTGGGGGGAGGCTGTGGAGTACTGAGCACAAGCCTGGGGGCCCGGGTGGAAGGGCGAGCGCCTGGGGCTGGATTTCCTGGAGACTCGGTGGCTGTTTCCGAGGGCTCAGATGGAAGCCAGCGAGGTGCACAGCATTTTCAAAGTCACCAGTGTGCGTTGGCTTATTTTCAAATCCTGAGAGAAGATGAAAACAAACCCAGGAGCGAAGAGCGATGAGTAAATACAAGAAGCTGGAAATAGGCACGGGGGGGGGGGGGGGGGGGGGGTAACTGATAAGGACACCAAGTCAGCACCATTAGAAAGGGTGGATTCTATCGTGTTCGTTTTTAAAATTTCAGTTTATATTCAGTGATTTTCCCAATTTTGATAGCTATTCTTGAAATATATATGTATCAGATTTTTATTTGTGGTTTTTAATTAATTTCTCTAGATGAGTGACCTCAGGCTCCTTATCTATGATTGGTCACTGAATGGTAGTGGGGTTTATAAGGACTTTCTTCTATAGTTAATAATTACAGTGTGCCTTTACATCAACTTCGAACTCTAATCTAGTACTGGGAAGTTATAATTTAGGAAAAGTTACAAATACTTGTGACATGTTTATGTATTCTAATAGAATTTTTAAAATCTGTGTGTGAATTGGAATGTAATTAGAAGCACTGATTTATGATACAATTTGTCGAATTTTAGTAATGAAGTTACATTTTCTCGGCAAGTCTCCAATCTCCTCTCTGACATTCCAGAGGGTCTGATGAAGAGAGAGGGCTTTGCTGCTGCGTTAAAATATTTATGGTTTGGAGTAACGTTTGTATTTGTGAAGACATAGAATTTGTATGTACAAGGGTGACTCTGGTATAACGGACGTAGCATAAGGACCCTGAAAACACGCTGGCGTTGAAAGTTTGTGGAGGTAGCTGTTCCTATGCGTGGCCTACTCCCTCAAATATTTATTGAGCTCGTAGCTATGCAGAGCACAAGTAGGCACTGGAGATACAATTAAGAGCAAATTTCCATGAGTTTTACCCTCAGAGTCTAAAGGGAGAGGAGGTGGGCATTTATCAAATAACCACACACGTATGTAAAATTAGGCATAAATAAGGTAGTTCTCCAAAGGAGAGGAAGTGTTGCTAAATGATAGGATTATTGATGAGGAAGAGGTACTGGAGCTGAGACGGGAAGGAGGCTGGAGGCTGGAGGAAGAGGAAGAGGGCAGGATGTCAGGATAGACCATGCGGGGCCAGTTCTTCAGGATGTGGAGCATGAAAGGGTCCCCGGTGCCCCGGACTCCTTATGGCCACTCAGTTACCTGTCGTTCGACAGAAGTCCACCCAGCCAAAAACGTGGGTTATTCTCTACTCCTTTGTTCCCTCATACTCAGTATTAGATCAGAGTACATCACAAAATGCTGTTGACACTCCTTTAAAGATGTATCCAGATTCAACACGATCCCAATCAAAAGCCCAGCAGGTTATTTTGTGCGTATCAGCAGACTGCATCGAAAGTATATGTGGAGTGCCAACCCGACGCTGGAGCAGGAAAACACAGGGGCCCGCCATGACCCGCCTTCCGTAAAGCACACTGTGCCATCAGGACAGTGCGACGCCAGCCACAGAGTAGACAAGTGGATCGATGGAACAGCTTGGAGAGCCCAGAGACCAACCCACATACACACCGTCAGTTGATCTTTGACAGAGGAACAGGCAACACAGTGGAGCAGAGACCATCTTTTCAACAAGCGGTGCATCTGGACATCCACCTGCAAGAGAATGAATCTCGACTCACAGCTTGGTCCCTTCACAGCACATACCCAAATTGGACCACAGACTTAAATGTAAAATGCAAAACCAGACAATTCCTGGAAGATAACCGAAGAGGAAAACTAGTGAACTTGGGCTGATGGCGACCTTCAGGTACAAAGGCGTGAACCTGGAAAGGGAGACTGGTCGTCTGGACTTGGTTAGCGTGGGAAGCTTCTGTTCTGACAAAGACGGCGTCAGGAGAGCGAGAAGGCACGTCACAGACTGGGAGACGGTGTCTGCAAAAGACACACCTGTCACGCAAAACGAAAGGACTGCTGTTCAAACCATGTAAATGAACTCTTAAAACGCAACAACACAATTTATAAGCGAGTCCAAGATCTGAACCTACACCTCACCAAAGAAAATACACAGATGGAAAATACGTGTGTGAGGAAAGATTCTCGATCATCGTTAGGGAATTAAAAATTAGAACAATTTCCTGCTGCTACACACCTATGAGAATGGCAGAAATGTGCACCTCTGGCAACACCCGATGCTGGCAAGGCTGCAGAACAAAAGTGAAGAATAGGACAGCCACTTGGGAAGACAGTTTGGCTGTTCCTTAGAAAACTAAATGTGTTGTTATCTTATGACCCAGCAACCACACTTCTTGATATTTACCCAAATGAATTGAGGCTCATGTCCACGCAGGTTCCTACACACAGATGTTCATAACTGCACGAGTTGGAAGCCACCCAGCTGTGCTTCCGTAGGTAAACGGTGGTGCACCCAGACAACGGAATATTATTCTGTGCTTGAAAAGAAAGGAGCTATCAAGCCAAACAACAGCGTGGCGGGAACTTAACATGCATATCTCTAAGTGCATAGTGTTAATGAAAGAAACCACTATAGAAAGGCTCCATTCTTTATGATTCCAACAATGTGAGACTTAAAAAGCAGGGACAGTAAAAGGTCCAGGGGTTGTCGGGGGCCAGGAGGAAGGTGTGACGTGGATCCTGGGGGACAGATATGAGAGTAAAGAAACTGTTCGGTATGACAGTGTGATGGTGGATGCCTGTCGTTCCCTAGCATTCAAAAGCCATAGGACGTAAGCCACCGAGAGGGATCCCTGCTGTCAGTGATGGACCGTAGATGTGCCGGTGCTGGTTTGTCACGTGTAAAATCTGTGGCATTCCGGGGGTGTTGATGTTAAGGGGGTGTGAGCAGGGTCGGTGGGGGCGGGGCGTATATGAGAACTCTGTGCTGTCCTCTCAGGTTTGCTGTGAGTCTGAAACTGCTCTAAAAAATAAAGTTTACAAAACGCTTTTTTAATGGGGAAAGTCTTTGCATAAAAGATGTCACAAAAGATACCAGTTTATGTGCACTTGAATAATACTAAGCAGATGGACAAAAACCGGACTTTGGTGAGGATGTGGAGCAACTACAAGGCTGCTGTTGCTGATGGGGCTCTTTCAGATTTCACTGTTACTGAGGTCAAGGTCATTTCCAGTGTGGAAAGGTGATTTTATTTTATTTTTTTTTATCAGCATGTGGTTTATCCTTGGTGATGCTTCACGTGGACTTGACAAGAGTATTTATTCTGCAGTTGTTGGGTAGAGTGAGCTATAAGTGTCAATTAGAGGTGGTGGATATTATGTGGATCTTTAATGTCCTTACTGATTTGAATTACATTAAAATGTTCATTATTTCATTTTTCATGGGTTTTCTTTGTTTCATTTTTTTCCATCACCATTTATCCCCCTCTACCCTCTTCCACATCTACCCTCCCCCCACCCCTGGCAGTCTCCACCTTGTTGTCCGTGTCCAGGAGTTCTTCCTCTTTTTGGCCCAATCCCTCCACATCCAGCCCACGATCTTCAGACCTGGCAGCTTGTTCTCCATCTATGAGTCTGTCTCTGTTTTGCTTGTTAGCTCAGTGTGTTCATTAGATTCCACATGTGAGTGAGATCATATGGTGTTTGTCTTTCTCTGACTGGCCTAGTTCGCTCACCGTTGTGTTCTCCAGGTGCATCCATGCTGTCGCAAAGGGTAAGATTTTCTTCTTGTTTATGGCCAAGTAGTATTCCATCGTGTAAATGTGTCTTAGTGGGTTTCTTCACTCATCTACTCACGGACACTTGGGCGGCTTCCAAATCTTGGCGACCATAAATAACACTGCAGTGAACATAGGGGTGCAGATGTTCTTTCAAATCAGTGTTTCAGGTTTCTCTGGGTAAATTCCTGGAAGTTGAATCTCTGGGTCATAGGCAGTTCCATTTTTGATTTCTTGCGGTAACTCCGTACTTATGTCTGAGACAGTTGTGCAGTCTCCAACCATGATTTGAGATGTGTCCGATTCCCTTTGGTCCTGACAGTTTTCACTGATGCCCCCTTTCTCTGTCAGCCTCTGAGAATCTTTCGGCCTCTCTCTCTAGCGTCCCACACACGATAGACTTAGAATTCTTCATATGTCTACAGGAGAAACAGACATGTCTTGTTTTCTTAATTTTCCAATTAAAATACCCTTCCCCCCATGCCAACAACTCATAGTTTTGCTGTTTTCTCCTCAGCCTATCTTGAAAACATTCCCCTCCAGGAACTTTAGTGTACATAATTTTTCTTGCTCTCTCGGATTTCTGACACCTCTGAGATAGGACACTTGTGGTTTGTCCGGCTCGTCCTGGTTTTTGGTTCCGGAGCGTTGATGGGCTGCCAGTGACCCACATGCGTTCTGCCCAGGAGTTGAAGTCCCCTTCTGCCCACGCTAACACCTTGTTTTCATAATCACAGTTTTGGGCTGGTGGCATATAAGCAACGGCATGTCATTATAGGTTTAAAGAAAAACAAATCTGTTTAACAATGCAGTTTTGGTTTTATTCACTCTCATCAGGATACTTAACCCACTGTCTTTGTTTTCTCGTCTCTCTGAAATACAGGCGTCTGAGAGGCTGTCATCTCGGGTTTTCCCCTCACTCTGCGTCCCTGCCTCTGGGGACCTCGTGGGCTGCGTTTGCCTTTCGTCACAGTCAGTGCGTCAGTGTCCCCTGAGTCTGTCATCTGCATTAGTGTCCCCTGAGACTGTTGTCTGCCATGCCACCCTCTTGAACACCAGACCCATAGTTCTAAATACTTATTTGAGGTTTGAATGTTCTTTACGAACCTCAGACTCGACTGCTCCACACCGACATTTGTTTGCTGTGCCTTTCAGCGAGGCCGCCATTCCCGGCGTCCTCATTTTGGCTCCACCCCTGGACTAACTGTAATTTTTTATAAGCTCCTTGACCTCCGTGAGCTTTATTTTTCAAAACACTTTTCCATTTGCATTTTATTCAAATGAATAGAACTAGAGTTAGGTTGTTGCTGGTTTTAAGCAAAATATTTTATTGAGGATCAAAATAGTATTCATCTTTTTCAAAACCAAACGAGTATATGCTCAGGTTACCACACGACTGGATGAAATAATTCACTCTTTGATAAGAATTAGTTATTAATTGGTCGAGTTAAACAGAGACAATTAAGGGTAACTGGCCCTGACAGCTCAGTTCAGTGCTCAGAAGTGTAAGTTTACCAATCCTAGGAGACAAAGCTAAATTAGTTTTAATTGAGCTCTTTATATGACCACTTAAGCACTTCCCCTTCTAAAGTGTCTGCTTTTCCAAGTACAATGTGCAGCCAGTTCTCTCCTCATTTCTTTAACGCCGCTTCTTTCCTCGGGAGAGATCTGCAGCGGTGAGGCGCTGCCCCTGGGTGCACGCCATGCGGCGGTGCCCACTGGCGGTGGGAGACGAGTATCGCCGCGGTTCTGTAGGGGGACGGATGACGTCCGAGAGGCATTGCAGGGTGCGTCTCATTAAAGTTTTACACGATAAATGCATTTATTTTTCTTCATGCATTTGTATCCCATGTTAAAATTACTGCCACCTTACCGATACAGAGTTTAAGGACATAGGATGTCACTTACAAAATTAGGGTTCGCTCCTTTCTGTGTTTTGTTGTGGTTTTATTCACAACTATGTCTGTTTCTGAAGAAATTCTGTGTATGTGTTGTGCTGCGGAATAAAATACATCGGTGTCGTCATAATTTGATCCTCAGGAAGTGCTGAGAATACATAAAGGACAGGTGTAATTAATATAAAACTCCAAATTAGATGCTATGCCTCATCATATATTATATATCTCATTCTGATTATTCTTTTCTCCCTGAAGATGCCTGCATTAAATGAGAATTAGGGTTAAAAAACATTTAACATACTAACAAGTTTGTTTTTCTCTAAATTGAATGTGATGAGACTTTTCATTACTCACGGGAAATGGAACTTCATTGCCATTTAGCACAATTATTCATAAAGCTATTCCAGCTTAACACCCATTTAAGTGAATTTCATTGCTTTAGTGGCAAAGTAACGTCATTAAAAGTTGCTTTTACTTTCAAGATGGTCTTGGCATGTAGAATCCAGAGAGAAATAGGGCGGAGTCAGGTATTTATGGAGGACCAAGTTTAATTCTTTGATGAAGATATTAACGCTGTCCTAAAAGTTCTTCGTTTTGACAAGGCTAGCCATGAGACATCATGGAGCGTGGCCCCAAGTGCCGGGATCCAGACGTGAACTTCAAGGCCATTTCATACATGAGGAGGCTTTGCTTTTCAGTCATATTTTATTTAATAATCAAAATTTTAAAAAATCTTTGTAATCTTTCAGTAGTAAGACATACGCTGTTGATTATTTTTTAAAAGTCAGAGAAGGCACATTTTTAGAATGCGTCTGAGCTCGCTGTGTGTGGGATCATTTCATCAGTATTTGGAGGTACATAGGTGTACCCGTGTTTTCACTGTCTAAAAACATACATTATTAGGAGCGGTGGCCATCCCACGTAGTTCCGAAACACCTTCTTTGACTCAAGTGCTTCAGATTTTTTTGTCATAGCGGTTTTATCCTGAGTATGAAATAACCGTTCAGAAATCCTCATCTTGCATAGAAAGGAAGACCATGCAGTTGAGGCAGTCGTGGTAGTGAGTGGGTGATATGTTATAAAGCAGAGCACTTCCTGTAGGGCAGTCCAATTACAAAAGAGTAAAACAGGAACAAAACACAATGAAGTGTCTTTTTCTATCTGTTTCAGTAAGTTTAGCACAGCGGGGATGGCGGCGCGCCTCCGGCGGGCGCGGCAGACCGGCAGTTGGGAGCGTAATTGCGAATGGAAGTTGTGGGAAAGACATCGTATCTAAGCTAATAACCTGAGCCATATAAATGAGATAATTATACACCATTTACTATACTTAATTTGCTTTTATTGTAATAATTTCATACCTTTGGTTTCAGAAAATAATGTGTTTGAAACGATTGATGAATTTGTATATTTGAAGACATGTGGGAACCAAACCCGGAATCATTTAAATGCTGTTTTTGTTTTTTTTTTTGCGCCAGAATCAGGCTTTTGCAGAGGTTTATTTATTACTTGACTCTTTCTTGAAGAGACAGCTCAGTTTCGTTTGAGGAAAGAATGTTACTGGTGATGTAAATTCAATGACCACCGCCATGACCAAAAAATGATGTCGGCTTTAATGGAACCTTTGAAAAATAACCTGAAATCCTGTCAGAGCCATACCTTGGGCTGTGGCATGAGAAGAAGAATATGTTCATTATAGGGGTTTGTAGAAATTAAAATATACATACACGTATATGTATGGCAAGAGGTCTACATTTCAGAAAGGCCAGCCAAGGCAAGGAGGTTAAGTAGGAAAGGTCAGACGTGGGAGTAAGATCCCCTGGGCCCCAGACAATGGGTCTTGGTAACAACAATCGGAGGACTGTATCCGGGACACCCAACGGCACTTCCACTTCTGAGTAGTAGAACTTGCTTCTGACCCAGGGTTCCTTGTCTTTCCTCACACGAGCTCTTCCTGGAGCCGGAGGGCTCTGAACCTGTGCTGATGTGCTCTGCGGTTCTGGGTAGCAGGTGCAGTATTCAGCCTGCAGAAGGAGTTCGCACGGCAACGCTTCCTCCTGCCCTCTGACATCCTGGCAGTTCCTATTCAGGCAGAAGAAAGATCTGTTTTAATTAAGGCTTCTGTTCATATGTTCATAATTAAATGATTTTCCAAACCTCAAGAACGTGCTAAGAGCCAACTATCAGAACTGTGCCATCTCCAACTACAAATTTATGGAATGCGTTACGCTGCCAGCGAGGGGAGTATGTGGTCCAGACAGCCAGCCTCCACGCCCCCCTCCAGGCCACTCCTCCACCCTGCAGCCTGGGCTCTGCACGACTCTTTCTCGGTCAGGCACCGTGCCCTTTACCAAGTAAAGGCTCAGTTGACATATTGATGTATTCTAACCTGATTTATTTTGTCATTTATTATTTATATCCTGCTTCTATTATTGAATGTATTGGGGTGACATTGGTTAATTATATAGGTTTCAGATATACAATTCTGCAATACATCATCTGTATATTGTACAGTGTTCGCCACACAAAGTCAACTTTCCTTCCATCACCTCTTCCTCCTTCCCCCCACCCCCCTTTCTCCCCTCTTCCTCTGGGAATCACCATACTATTGTCGGTCTTTTTTTTTTTTGCTTAATCCCCTCACCTTCCACCCCCAGCCCCACATCCCCCCCTCCCTTCTGACAGCTGTCAGTCTGTTCTCTGTTTCTCTGTGTCTGCTTACTTCTGAAAGGTATTAAAAGTGGGTCTGTTTGCATGAAGATAAGATACTGCTAAAGTAAATAATATTATCACTTGTTGCAAAGTAAACAATTAAGGAGTAAGATATTTTTAAAAACATGCCTGGCAGCGAATTGTTATTGTACGTGGCTGAATATTCAATGACAGAGAGGAGGTAGACCATCAAAAAGTTTCAGAGAACACAGGGAAAAAGGAACATGGGAGAGAAAATTGGCCTTGGCCTTGGCTGCTCCCTGTGCCCCCAGATGTCTGCACACCTTGCTTCCTCCCAGCCTTTAGTTCTTGCACATGTTCCCTTCTCAGGGTGCCTTCCTTGGCTGCAGCAGAAAAGTGGTGCAACCTGCATAGCAGCGGCCCCTATCCATGCTTCCTAATTTATGTGTTCCCCCGGGAACTCATTCCTAGCTAGTATCCTGGGCCTCTCACTTGTTTCTCTGCTGCGTCTCCCTCTGTGGATGATAAGCTCCGTGAAGGCAGGAACTCTGTGTGTTGTGGATGTCCTGGCACCCAAAGTGGGTCCTGGGCGTGGCAAGGGCTTAGTGAGTATTTGTGGAATGTGTGGGTGAATAAATGGATTTGTGATCACACAAGCTCAGAGGATAAGCGTGGAGACAGGAAGATGCTGGACGTACAGATGATAAACGTAGAGATGTCATTGAAGCTGTGGAAACGAGTGTTACTACTTAAACCTAAGGTAGTATTCTTACATTAATTTGACAGTTCAGTCCCATCCTAAGATGGCATGGATAATAAATAGCAAATTGGGGACCTGAAGCCTTCAGTAGTTTATTTCTCTAAGATGTTGCCGAGGCCTTGAGGAGCAGGAAGACCAGTCCTAGTGGGGGGATTGAGCAGCAAAATGGGAGTCTGGGCACCTAGCGCTGAGAGCATGGGGTGTTTGAATTAGTCTGTTCAGATGGAACACACTTTAAAGCAACAGCAAGATTCTGGTCTTGGCCGGGGACCTTTTATTTCTCCTGCTGGCCTCTAAGGGAAGAATTCAACACTGTGGGTATAAAATACTTCAGTCTCACTTACTAAAGATTACGTGTTTCCTGTATCATTTCTGAAACACTGGAATTTGGAGACGTCATTGAGAGCCTAGTAATTTGCTGTGGGTTTTTAGGACACCGCATTAGAGTGTTCTCAGTTAAGACGCCACAGGGCAGCTTCGTGGGTTGCCACCCTAGAGACACAGGGCGGACTGGGATAAAGTCCCGGATCGCAGGGCAGCAATGCTCTGTTTCCGGTACAGCGGATCCCACGGGGTGAACTTGACCTGTGTCATGCAGATCGCCCGCGTGGACTTTCAGGAGGTGATTTATTTTTCCGGATGAGGGCTTCTTCTTGCAGGTCTGCATTTGCCTCTGGAAAGTTCTGTGAGCTACTTACTCAGTGATTTCCTTGAAAACTTGCTGATGGATCATATAGATCTGGGTCACATGAGATGGCCAGGCTGGACGGTTGTTCGTGTTTTCTAAGAAGTACCCGCGTTCCTCAGGTGCGTGAACGTGTTAGTTGATGTCCTGTGACCATCTAGCCATTGCATAACCCCGTGTCTCCACGGTGAAGACAGGGGGACCCCTGAGGGAGTGCGCCCCAGGCCCCCTGGGATATGAGAACAAGTTGGTGTGTTCGAGGACACTGAAGGAGGCTGTGTGGGTGGAGGTTGGTGGGTGAAGATGAGTTCTAAGGCCACAGAGGACCTGTTGGCATGGGAAGGAGGATGGATTTTATTTTTTCCAGTTATAAGAAGTAAGAGGAGACATAATATCTACCCGTTTTATCGATAGAAAATAGAGACTCAAAAAGACTCCCTAATTCTCGGATGGGAACGCCCTTAAGTGTTTCTTTTTTTTTTTTTTTCCAGTACCGCCTATTATTATGCCTGCTACATAGTAGATAACTTAGCGAAGGCTTTTGAACACATATGGGCTACATGATATGGCAGATGAAAAATTCATTCACTGAAGCAAATGTATCTTAAGTACCTGGGATGTGGTTATTTTAATACATTAGAGCAAGAACATAAATGTTTATTGTGATCTTTCTATTTTTAATACTATGCTGAATACTTTGCATGGTTTCTCGTTTCCTCATAGTAACAGTCCCATCAGGTAGGTACTATAAACCCTTTTCATGTGTGAAAAGACAGAGAAGAAACTTGTTTGTGTCATATACTGAGTGCAAAACTATTTCCCGCTTCTCCAGTAGTCACGGAGAATGCTGTCCAACCACGGTTTATTAGCCTAGTTGGTGGCTGGCCCGTGCGTGCTGAGTTAGTATTAAAAATAAAGCGCCCTGTCGTTCACGTGGTCCACGCCCTTTCCCGACAGGTGCAAAGAGAATATCCAGATTTCTAAACTAGGAGGATGACTCTGGAGAAGTAGATACCAGAACCCAGCACTCTAGAGGCAAGTTATGACTTATCAGGAGTTTGGCCAGATACTAATTTTGAGAATATTTATTTACTTATTCAACAAATACTGAAAATATCTCTGTGTCAGGCACCGGGGGAGGGGGAAAAGTATCAGGGGGCGAGAGCCAACTTAGAGCATACATTTCTATTTGTGACTTAACTTTCTTCCTCTAACTTTCGGCAGAATCAAGTAGTCCCTGACGTCAGTTGCTTTGGCTGATAGGAATCTTTAATATGCCCAATAAAAGACTTTCTAGTGACTATGAACCCTGCCTTGCATATGTAAGGGGAACATTAGTCATCGCATGCTTAGTGCGAATCTAAAGATGCAGCTGTATCTCTAGGTAAGGTTTGACCATTCAAAAGCAAAGATGGATTAAAAAAAACTTACTGAATTCTGAAGGAGTCGTGCTTTCTGTTCAAGAAAGGACGACACAGGCTAGCCTGTGACGCTCTGTTTGGCACAGACACATGCACGGTAGGGAACCTAAGGAGTGTGGCTGCCCACTCTGTCATCACACCAGACTGCAGTCCCTCCAGCTGCAATCAGGAGAGTGGGCAGGGAGAGCAGTGCGGGACTAGGGGCGCTGGCCTGGGCCTGGGGGTCGGAAAGCCACCGCAGGTCAGCCACTGCTTCCAGTCGGAAGCCAGGGCTGCAGGGCACTTTTAAACACACTCGTCCAACTCAGGATTCCTTGTGACATCAGATAGCCCTGCACCTCCAGCTCAGCACAGGCTCTCTTTAATATTTCATGCTGAAAACACAGAACGTAAGCTATTGTCTTTGGGGCCAAATGTTCAACGTGTGCTTCTGTGACTTGGAAGGTAGTCGACCACGCATATCACAGATCTGCCTTCTCCAGTGAATTTCCTGAAGCAACGTTTTCAAAAACGTATTTCTGGCATCTTTATTTATACCTGAGGGTTGCCTCGCCATCAGCTGCGTGCCTGATTTTCACTGAAGCGTGCACATACACACTTGTATCGCTTCTAATAGCATAGTAATAATTTCAGGGGAGGAAAGAGAAAAAAGAGCAAGATAAATATATTACATTTTTATATTTCCCCCTTGCTTTTTTTTTGTTGTTGTTCTATTACACTTGTCCCAGTTTTCCCCTGTTGTTCTCCCCTGTCCTGCCCAACACTCCCCACCCCCCACCTTCCCACAGTCAGTCCACACCCTGTTGTCCATGTCCATGGGTCATTTATATTTGTTCTTTAAGTACGGCCTTTCCCCTTCGTTCCTCCCTTATCCCTCTCCCTTCTCTCCTCTGGTTGCTTCAGTCTGTTCCTTGTTTCCATGCCTCTGGTTCTATTTGCTCATTAGTTTACTTTGCTCATTAGGTTCCTCTTATAGGTGAGATCATACGGTATTTGTCCATCGCTGCCTAGCTGATTTCACTTAGCATAATGCTCTCCAGTTCCGTCCATGCGCTTGCAAAGGGTAGGAGCTCCTTCTTTCTTTCTGCTGCATAGCATTCCATCATGCAAATGTACCACAGTTTTTTATCCACTCACTTACCGGCTTTTTTATCCACTCATTAGGCTTTTTCCAGCACTTGGCTAACTGTAAATTGTGCTGCTATGAACATTGGGGTGCATAGGTTCTTTTGAATTGGTGATTCAGGATTCTTAAGGTATAATCCCAGCAGTGGAATTGCTGGGTCAGAAGGCATTCCATTTTTAGTTTTTTGAGGAAGTCCCACACTGTTTTCCACAGTGGCTACACCAGTCTGCATTCCCAACAGCACACTAGGGTTCCCCTTTCTCCTCATCCTCACCAGCACTTGTTGTTTGTTGATTTGTTTATGATGGCCCTTCTGACAGGTGTGAGGTGGTATCTCATTGTGGTTTTCATTCGCATCTCTCTGACAGCTAGTGATGCTGAGCATCTTTTCATATGCCTATGGGCCTTCTGTCTGTCCTCCTTGGAGAAATGTCTGTTCAGGTCCTTTGCCCATTTTTTAATTGGATTGTTTGACTTCCTGATGTGGAGTCATGTGAGTTTTTATATATTTTGGAGATCAGACCCTTGTCTGAGATATTGTTGGCAAATATGTTTTCCCATATGGTTGGTTCCCTTTTCATTTTGATGATGTTTTCTTTAGCTGTGCATTTCTTTATTTATTTTTTATTTTTTTAAAGATTTTATTTATTCATTTCCAGGGAGAGGGGAAGGGAGGAAGAAAGAGAGGGAGAGAAATATCAACATGTGGTTGCTTCTCACATGCCCCCTACTGAGGGGACCTGGCCCGCAACCCAGGCATGTGCCCTGACTGGGAATCAAACCAGTGGCCCTTTGGTTTGCAGGCTGATGCTCAATCCAGAAGCTTTTTAATTTGATGTAGTCCCATTTGTTCATTCTTTCCTTTACATCCCTTGCCCTGGACACAGGGGAGCCCAATCTGCAGCCCAGGATGGCTATGAATGCACCCCAACACAATCATAAATGTACTTAAGCCTTTTTTTGGGGGGGTCATCAGTTTTTATTAGTGCTTGTGTATTTAGTGTGTGGCCCAAGACACCTGTTCTCCTAGTGTGGCCCAGAGACACCGAAAGGTTGGACGCCCCTGCGAGAGGATGTATTGGTGAAAACATTGCTGTCTGGGGGATCTGAAATTTTACTGCCTGTTTTCCTCCAGGATTTCTATGGTGTCGTGGCTTATGTTTAAGTCTTTTATCCATTTTGAGTTTATCCTGGTGTATGGTGTAAGTTGGTGGTCTAGTTCCATTGTATTTTGCATGTACCATTCCAGGTCTCTTAGCACCGTTTGTTTGAAGAGGCCATTTTCACTCTATTTTTTGCCACTGCCCCCTTGTCAAATAGTAATTGACCATAGAGACATGGGTTCATTTCTGGGCTCTCTACTCTGTTCCATTGATTGATGTGTCTGTTCTTATGCCAGTGCCAGACTGTTTTGCCTACAGTTTTTTTTAAAGCTGAGAAGGATCTGTTGCTAAGTATACACTGGTCATTTGATCATTGCTTGCTGTTTATTGGAGCCACGACAGCCCATGGGCCATGGGCAGTGAACGGGGAGAACTTCCCGGGTAGGTAAGCCAGGCTGCCTTTGCCTGGGGGGGTCACTGTGCGGTGCGTGTTCAGATGGAAGCTCTCCCTTCTTCTATACTCGGCTCGTGGCTGCCTATTTTCCTGCCCAACATTCCTCCTTTGTGGTAGCATAGTGTCGTTACCAAGGGAACAGCTTACAGCCAACCCGTAGGGTAGTGCCACAAATTAATTTCACAGTTCTCGGGGTACAGGGGATACCAGTCACACGAGCTACTGTGAAATTACCATTGTTCCCATGTAGTTCTGGTTGTGGTAACGAAGCACATGATTCACATCACTACCGCTGAACTTCCACTCTCCTCTCTGGTTCTCTGTCCCTCCTTCCTTCCTTTCTGTCCCCTTCCCCTTCAATACTCCCCTCCTCCGTCTGTTCAGAATCTCCTTGACCCTGTGTTTTCAAGTAACAAGATCGGGTCATCTTTATATTGGCATTGAGAAAGTATTACAGTGAATTAGGGAAAGGCTTATTTACATAAGTTATGTCCATAACTGGGATGTTTACTTACATCAAAAACATGTAAGGACTAAGACATAGATTTTTCTGGTGTGTTAAGAGGATGTATTCAATTTGCAATGAGTGTGGCATGAACAATTGCAACCTTATTTTCATGAAAATTAAATCCATAGTTGCAGGGAAAGAACCACTTAATGTGATTAAAAACAGTGAAGAAAAGTGAATGATACCTGCCTGCCTTAACCAGCTGCGTGATTTGACACAAGCCAAGCAACGTTCTTACGCCTCAATACTTCCATCTACGCAGGGGGGATGCTAATCCTATCGCCCTAAAAGAAGTGAGATGCAGGTGAGAAGGGCTGCTTGTCGAAGTGAGCCTGAAGCAGCACAGCATAATAGGAGTGTTACGACGTTAGCATCATCATTGTGCCATTTATGGAGACATCTCTTACTAACATACCGATCTCGTGATAGGGGACATTTCTAGGGATACTTCAGAATAGCACAGCAAACATCATTAGAATAAGAAATAGCATTTTCTTGTGTCTGGGGTATAACAAAATGAGACATCGTTATAATATCGTAACAGTGATTGTTAATAATGAACTTTCCCAGCCCGAATGAATTTCATATTTTATACTGTCTTTATTGAGCGTGTATACATGTTAAATAAAAGCTAAGCATTAAAACATAAGCATATGTATAATATGCTAATTACTCTTTAAAAAACTACCGTGATGAGTGTATGGGAAATTTTAATTGTGCAAGTTAAATTTACTATGGTAAAGGTAAAAGTATTTAAATAAAAGTCAAATTTATGTAGGAATATTCGTCCTGGTTCTTTGCTATAGTACATGTTGTGGCCTCATATTTTTTTTATTCTGTGCTAGTTTTATTTTAGATAATGTTGTATGTATTAGATCCAAGTATGACTTACTGTTGACACTTTTCACCCAGTGTTCAATAGCTGATTGCCTGCTTATTTGTTACTCCAGCACTACACAGCACCCTCCCCCGCCCCCGGCATTTAGGAAACTGATACACGATGCAGTGAAACAGCTGGATGAGATTCGTAGTAGGGAGATACACCTGTTGCGTGAATGGATGAATGACAGTGACTATGTAGTCAGCTGCCTTCTTTTGATGAACATCGTTCTGGAGAGGATCAGGCATTACAAGTAGAAACTTGAAAACTTTTTTCTCCCCTGTATTTTTCTGCTGCCCATCCTGGAGTTACCCAACCAACGTTGGTAACTTGCTGAAGAAGCCCGATTTGAATGAAGCTGTATGCTTCTCTCATTAATCATCCCTGTTTTCTTAGGTTGTTTTAAGGACATGGGGGAGGGGACGTATTTGAGGCTTAGCTTCATCGCTGGTCAAGTGCGGATGCTGTGAGGACCAGCGCGGATGGTGCAGACCTCCGTGTCGCTCGCTGTCTGTTCTCTCTGGGTCACATGGCTAAACGGGGGTCAGGGCAGTGTCTGTGATCAAGGGCATCTTGCAGTGTGGCTAATGGGCATGCAGCAAACAGGGGTTGAACTCTTGCACAGCAATAAGGCTGTCTGTCGCAGAGGTGAGCAGGGGAGGGGCTCTTTGACTTCAAGCTATTAAGAGCATGAATCCATTCCCTCTTTTTTTATATTTAGAACATCTTGAAATCATCTTCCGAAACCCAAAGTCTGATGAACTCTGTGCTTCCTAGAGCAATGGAGAATCGAGACCTCGTCTTTTTTCTCTCTTTTTCCACTATCAACACCTCTTCTATATTCCCATTTCCTTGTCTTTCCTCACAACTTACAAAGAGAAAGGTCTAGTAAAATATTGGTGTAGCTGAGTATTTAAGTGGACAAACTTCAGTGATCAGAACCACTTTGGACAAGTCTATCAAATATCTCTTTCCGTCTCATCCACAGTTACGGGATACTGATTGGGATGAAGTAGCTTAGTCTATTCGCTGTCCCTTAAACGTTCTTCTTCTCAAAAGAAGGGGAGTTTCGAAGGAGCAACAAGGACTATTCCGGGGCCAGCTGATTCACGAGCCGACCATGATGTAGTTGCGAGACGTAGCGTGGTTTCCCTGAAAGCTTTCTGCATTATCAAAATGCAGATTTCTCACTCTTTCCAAACGGCTGTCTATAAATACACCCCAGGCCACAAAGCGTGCCACGGCGCTGCTGTGCTGCGGCGGCAGAAGCGCGTTACGGTTTCCAAGTTACGAAGAGGTTTCGGTTTTGTAAAAGATCATTTCCTTCCTGAGCCATAAACCGAATCTTGTCGTCCGGGGGCATGGGTGTGAAGACCCCACCGCCCCTCAGGGGCATTTGGAGATGTGGGGAGATATTTCCGATGCCAGCAAGTTGGCTGGGAGCCTCTGGCACTTACAGGGGGTGTTCAGAGACAGCAGACTTCCACACAGAGACAGAGCTGCTCCTGCAGACATGCAGGTGATGCCCCCTGAGAGACTGTGATGTGACTGATGTTCGGCCCAGCGTTTGTTTATGTCGTGTGTTACACTCCACTCGGACATACTTTGGGTGAACCAGCGGCCTATTTCCCAACTGCTATGTAAATATTAATTAGAAGCTATAAGCTCCATGGAGTAACTTATCTGTTTATAAAATATATTACAGTAATTTAATAGATAGCTGGAAGCATTTTTGTTTTCAGTTGCAGCTTATATTAAACAAAGGACCTATCGCCATGTGATAATTGTAGATAACTTTTCATCGTGCCTATAAATGTGATTAAATTATCTATTGATTTTTTTCCCCTAATTGAATGTTTTTAATTCAACAGACTGTCCTCTGTAGTAATACTAGTTCTTCCAATAAAGCGACATTACATGAACCTAGTCTCTTGAAGAATTCTAAAGAGGAGATGTAAAGAGAGTTAACAAATAATATCCAGATGACAGAACATAGAAAATAATCCCACTATTTTACTTCCCCAACATATGTTATTATCCACATTTTGCCAAAAAATAGAATGCATTCAGGCAATTTCTGTGAAAGACATGTCAAAAACAAGAGAACCACATAAAGCACATCTTTGCAGAATATTCTGTGTCCTGCATGGAAACACTGTGCTTTTGTTGGAAGTGCATAGATTCTGTAGAAAATCCGTTCTCTCCTGGGCCCCCTCGTGCAGGTTCCCTCCAGGCGTTGCCTTTCCAACATCTTTAAGAAAGAACTTGCAGAGACTCACATGCTGATATCACCGCTCTCCTTCTTACACTATGAAGAGTAATCTCGTCAGCAGCCACTGTTCTCTTGAAAAAGAATGCCGTTCTGAAGTCTGCTGTGTCTGTGAGTGGTTTCTCTTTGGAGCCCAGACTAACTTTGCATCCATCCCTGTTCTCCATCACCAGGTGGAGTTCACGCTAAGAGATCAGTAGCAAGCAATGTGCATGGGCTACCGCAACCCGCTGGGGGAGGTGGGCATTAGGTGCTCACTTCCTGTCAGTGTGGGTCCTCAGCACCTGTGCCTTCGCCAACGGTGCCCCTCCCCCCACTTACCCTCCTGTGCTGCGTCTACGGTCCTCCTCTGCTCTGTGACTTGATTTTCTCCCTTGCCGTCTCGAAAGCCTCCCTCCACTCCATCTCAGAGCCCTCCATCCCTAAGTCTACGAGACAGATTTGAAGAGGGATATAAATTAGTCATTTTATATAAGAGTTCTCTGGCTAATGACTAGCTAGGGTCAGCCGTACTCAGAGACAGAGAGTGCTGGGCTGGGGAAAAGAAGTGAAGTGACTTGGGGACGTGGAGTCCTTTGGGAGATGTGTCCAAAAAGATGTGTTGGTGTCACACTTAATTTTATTATTCAACTATTGCTTTTTGGGGTGAACCGAGAACATTATGAAGTAGTAAAAGGGATCAGGCCAGCACGATCAGACCCCAGAGGCTGAGAAAAATGTGTGGGAGATGAGAGAAAGGTGGAGAACAAGAAGCAGGGCTGTTTAAACTTCTGCTTCACACTGCTCTTAAAATGTGATGTATTTTCTGGGAAGAAAAGCCTGGAATTTATTTCCATGGACTATTTTCCTTGAAATTAAACTACTGGAATTTACCCTGCGGGTTTTTGTACCCTAGTGATCATAGTAGGTATAGGAGTACTTGCTTATCAGTCAGTTTTGCAAAGGGCAGAGACACTGACCCATGGTTGATGGCTCTCCGGTGTAGTCAGGTGTACCCAGGAACCACATCCCAGGCAAAGCATTTCTCTGGGAGGCTCCGCTCACCTGGTCCGGTTATGTTGGTTTCTGAAGCGTGCTACTTACTGTACATGGATAACACTCGATCGTTAGCAGATTAATTGTAATGTCTCAGATTGGGCCTGTTCTGTGACCCTCTGCCCGACTCTGGAACCCTGTGAGTTTGTAATGGATGATGTAGGCCATCTCTTTTGTTGACAAAGGTGAGGCACACTCAGCCATAGGATTGGGCTCAACCTGAGAATAGACTTTGGGTTCTTGCCTTCGCTCTGCGCTCCGGTCCTGCGGGAGCATTCAGGGCCCCTGGCGTCTTTTGTCATGCACGAGGTGTTTATTCTTGGGAAAAACAGGTTAGATTCTCCAGAATTATTTTTTCCTTTCTTTATAGCAGTTCCAAATTTCTGCAGAACAGACCATCCCAACCAGTGGCCTAAACCAACACCATGTTACTGTTTCTGGCAGTTCTAATGGCGGGACCCAACCAGCCCCTTGTGCTGGGCTCACCGGGCAGCTGCAGGCCTGTGGGACCCCGTGGGACCCCGTGGGACCCCGTGGGACCTCAGCTTGCTGCAGCGGCCTACATGGGCCCCTCACTGGCTCCCTCCCCCACAGCCTCTCATCCTCCAGCACCCCAAATTAGCATCTTAAAGCACAGCAGTGGATTCTAAGGGAGCAAAACTGAAAGCTGCCAGGCCTTGGGAACTGGGCTCTGAACCGGCACAGTGTCACTTGCGCGACCACTTTATTGCTGTTTGGAAGTCACCACAGGGGTCAAGTTCAAGGTGGGGGAGGGGACAGGCTCCATCTCTCAGGGGACAAGCCCCACGAGGTGGGAGGATGGCTGCTCCCTCTGAAGAAACGAACGGCATCTGCAATGGCTGTGAACTAACACCGTCTTTGGTACCTTGTGTCTCAGTTGTTACTTCAGTCTGTTGGTTCCTGTTCCCCACGATGGTGTACTTGTCCCCGGGGAAGACTTGCGTTGACCTTTGTCTCTCAGATGTGTGCAGCAGGCGAGCAGGAACAGCTCTGTGCAGGGCTATTGATAGTGATAATGTCAACGTGAATACCCCTGATGTATCAGCACTTAGATAAATACCTTCTGTTTTCAGGACAAAAAAAAAAAAAAAAAAAAAAACCCTTGAGAATGATTAACTCAGTTTTGAAAGGTACCTTTACTACCATAGCTTTACTCAACTGAACTTCTGTTCAGAGTTTCCTCTAAGACTTTAGCTATATTTTTTTTAAGTAGAGGACATCATAAAAATCACAGATGGATCGTTATTTTGAATTTGTATCTCAGACTTGTAGTGTTTGCCAAGAATTATTCTTTAAAGTGTTTGTGACTTCGCCTCAGGGTAGGTTGGATCTTGTAAAGAGCCCCCTTCCTTCCCCCCTATTTCAGAGTCACAGGGAAACTTGCTGTGGACAACTGCCAGCATTCGGGGTGGCGCAGGAAACGCAGGTTGGCAGCTTCAGCCCGCAGTCAGGGTACAGCATCTCGACGCTCTTTTTCCCTGCAGAGGGTTGTTGTTATGATCCGTTTCACCATTTGGGGTGAAAGTCTCCCTTATTCCTCCTTTTCCCTTTACATCGAGAGGCAATTGTGGCTTATTAAGTTGTGTGTCCAAGTATTTTCCCTGCCTGTGTGAAGTTCTACTGGGGGACTTGTGACATGATAGGTTTTATTTTCTTCCAGAGTTTAAGGATCATTTGTGTGCATAGGTAACTTGAAAATGTTAGTAGTCTTTTCTGTAATGGAGCAGACTTTTCTGTTTTCTCACTACCCGTATGGAGAATAGAAGCAGCATGAATATTTTAAGGACTACTCTTAGCTCACGGTGCCTAGCGTCTCCACCCCAAACCAAGGATGTAAAGCGTAGACCATGGAGCTGGCATGAAGTAGTCCGGAAGTCAGGAACTCCACCGAAAGAGGAACGGGTCACACAAGCTCGCCCTTGAGCAGTAGGCTTGCATTAGCTGTTTATTTCCACCCAAATTCTTGCAGGTATGTGCTGTACCTTAACAAACTTTGCCTCTGCAAGTTTTTGCTGTTTTTAAATCAAACACAGCAAGTGATAACTGCTTGTTACCCAGAGAGTGTAAATTAACTCCTGGGCCTCACAAGGTGCAAATGAACAGCAGCCCTCAGAAATCACACTCTTCAGCCTCGAGAGAGCGCTGCCCTTTCGGTGGGGACTTCGGGCGCCTGTTCTCAGTCTCGTCCAGAGAGGAGCGGAGAAGCTGCCTGATTCTGAAGGCCCTCGGGTGCGGAGGCCTGGCCCGTGGCGCAGGTCTGCAGGAGCAGGTGAATGTTTAATGGATGGCCCCTGGTTATGGAATAAGATCATCTCTGACAGGTGGTCCTTTGATTGATTGATTGATTGATTGATTGGTGAACATTTTCTTTTATTGTTGTTCAAGTACAGTTGTCTCCATTTTCATCCCCCCACCCCACCCCACCCATCTCTGCCTCCTACCCTCTAACCTGCCCACCTTTGGCTTTGTCTGTGTGTCCTTTGTCCATGTTCCTTGATGGCCCTTCCCCTGTTTCCCCCATTAAATGAGAACATTACCACAATTCAGAGTGGACTGGGCACATTTTATCTTTATGCTTTGTTAACAAATCACTTACAAGGGTGATGTCTTTTGTGTTGAAATGAAAGCTAATGGCAGTCACAAATATACGTACTGTCATATGTCACCCTAGCTTTCCTGATCTGTAAAGGTATGAATTTCCTTACAAATGTTATTAATTTTTTTTTTAGACACTGACCATCAAGTTTGATAGGTTGGATAAAGGTTACTAATAAACAATGTTGTAAACAGGGAAGGACATTCTTCCTAAAAAATTGCCTTTGTCCTTTTCAGGGAATAAGATTTAAATGCCACCCATCTTTATTATTGTCTGGAGTATATACTTGTGGGAAATGTGGAGTCTTTTGTTTTTTTTTTTTTTTTGGTCTTACTTTGGTGGAGGTATAATGTTGGCCTAAGATTTGAAACCCACATTGGGAACGCATTATTTCAGCCAGGAGGCAGTGACCTATTGGAAAGGTCATCTTCCTCTTTCAACTCCTGTGAAAGACGGCTAATGGACACAGAGGTGCGGCGAGATGGGCTCTGTGCTCGGAAGCGGCCCACACTCCGGCTCTTCCTGTGTAGGGAACTGCTGTGGAAACGTAGGGCTTGAGGGGCTGTTGACGGGTGGGCGTTGCTTTGAACGGCGAAGGTGTGTGTGAGTGGTTAGTTTGTCCCTTTTGTAAAACATGAATACATACTCAGATCGAACAATGTGCATAGCGTGAAGCGATGCTCCACACCGCTTCCCGTGGTGCCAGCAAGAAAGACGCGTGTTCTGTCTATGGTGCGTGTTCTGAAAGACAAATTTTGTCCTTTCTCGTGTCCAGTAAAAGCCTTTTAAAATATGGTAACTTGCCAAAATGACCGATGAAATAGGCACGTTCATTAAATTAAATATTTACTGGACTTCATGGTGTCTGAAGCTTGTTGGAAAGGCAGGTATATTTTTATTGTGGTTGCTGTATTTTTTCTTTCTCTCTGCAAATTCAAGCCTGCACTAGTCTCCATTCTTATTTAATGATTTCACTAAAGAACACAATGTAAATCTAATTCCCATTAATCAACACAAATTTAATAAGAGTATTCTGTTTGCTAAAATCAGAATGCTATTGAATTATAAAATATTATCTTTTACAGGTAGTTTCTTGCCTTTCTTTCAAGCACAGCTGTATAGTAGTGTCCTATCACCTGGGGCTTCGCTTTCCTTGGTCTCAGTTACCTGTGGTCAACCATAGTCCAAAAACATTAAATGGAACATTCCAGAAATAAACAGTCCAGACGTTTTAAATGGCAGGCCTGCACCGTTCTGAGTAGCGTGATGAAATCTTTCGAGTCCCGCTCCTTCTGCAGGGATGTGACTCATCCCTTAGGCTGCCCCTCGCGCTGTAGACTCTGCTCACCTGTGATCCCTTAGTAGCATCTGGCTGATCAGACCCACTGTCCTGGTATCATGGAGCTCGTGTCCACGTGGCCCTGATCTTCCTGCATGGTGGCCCCACAGCGCGGGTGTGGTGATGCTGGTGTTCGGGATGTGCCGGTAGCTGTAAAGTGCTTCCTTTAAGTGAGCAGGTGAGCGCAGTCAGTAAGGGAGTTTGAGAGAGACCGAGCTTGATGACCTAACTTTCATTACAGTACATTGTTATAATTGTTCTATTTTGTGATTATTGTTAATCTCTTACTGTGCCGTTTATAAATTACACTGTATCATAGGCATGTCCGTACAGGAAAACATACCTGGGGGGCTGTCCCCGGTTTCAGGCATCTACTGGGGCTCCTACATGGGCTCCATGGACAAGGGGGATGACACAGGAGTTACCGACCCAGGGGTTGGCTCCCCAGGTACGTTTGTCATTAAAACCCCTCTGGGCGCACGCGTTGGGTGTGGTGGCTGCCTTTGTTGGTTGCCCTTCACTTGACAAAGAGTGGAGACATGAGGCGTTGGTGTAAGTGGCGCTTCTGGTCAGTCCCCACCTCCCGAGGGGCAGCACTTATGAGTGACAGGAAGTGGACTCTGGTTTTCCCTTCTTAGTGAGTCACCAGGTTACTGTGTTAAGTGAGAAACACCCAGAGGAGTGGGTGTGTTCCTTTTCTTGAAGACAATGGTTTAGTTTTATAAATTGTACATATTTACATTAAAAAATCCATTTAGAGACTATTTTTGTTCTGTATGTCTTTCTTCTATAAAGAACTACTTTATATATTCCTTAGGGCTTTTTGCGGGCGGACTTGGTTACTGAGTCGCTATCTGTACTCTCGACTGTTAGTCTGAAGAGCTGAAAACTTGGTTTTATTTGCAATATAAGAATAATTAAAGACAAAAGGAAAGCATCGTCCCTACCTAAGGAAGCATTACTGTTTGGAGAACCAATGATCCCTGGGGACTGAGGTGCCTCAGTTTTGCTTCTATTTACTCTTCTTCTTATACTGAACATTTTTTAATCACTTGGAACAGAAATTCAAATGGGAGCCGGCGGTGAATCTCAGGTTGCTTGAACCAAGACACGGCATGTGTCCCACAGAAACCTGAGAGGAATGACGTCAGTAGTCTCGGTCCTGCTCCATAAGCCACAATAGGTTTGCTCTTTCTACTCCGAACTTGCTTCTCTGAAGGCACCGTCTGTTGCCATGGGATACAATTTCATTACAAGTGTGGGGGACCGTGCAGAAAAGCTGAGGCTTCCTATTACGATGATTCAGGGCCAGGCGTGGGATTTTGGGTAGAGAGCCAACCTTGAGAGAGGTATGGCCTTCCACTGGACAAGCCGTCACCTGCATCTCCTCTGTTCCCTCTTCCCCAGCTCTCTGACCCCCATGAATGATGCCTCCTGTTCTTGCCTGAAAGGAAAGTAGTGCATGTTCTTTCCTTGTGTCTAAAGGCATGTCCAGGGTAACACCCCGAACTCAGCCCAATAAAGAAAGCACATCTGATTTTTCCTACAGTCTGTATCAGCTTTATAGAAGTGGTATTTTTAAAACGGCAATCAGCACCCGTGCAAACGAAACTGGGCCGCGGAGCTCTTTGTGCTGCAGAAAAGGACTGCCAGAGTCATGATTATTCAGACGTGATTTTGTCAAAGTCAGTTTTTTCATTGTGTTTTCCTGTTAAGCAGCCTCGGTTCTGTGCGGAGTAGGAAGGGGTCGTCTGAGAGATGGGTAGAACCAGAACTGTGGAAGTTAGCATGTGGTGCGTCCCCCACACTTAGAATCCCCGTGCTGCCCAGTCACTGCACGCTTCTCCGCAACTGTGCCTTCATTGTGTTCCCTCATGTGGGACGTGTGTAGTCAAGTCACAGAAGCACTGCACAGCACCCTGACGGCGCTGCCCGCTGAAGCTCGGAACTGTTTTCTCAGCCTTGATTCGCAGGGACCAATGCAGACCAGGGGAAGCATTACTCATGGTTCTCAAGAATGAAAATAGTGTCGCTGAATTTTAAGCATTTGAAAATTGGATGGTATTATTAATAAAATAGTGTGTGTTATTGGTATGGGAGATGAGCCAACTTGTTAAAGGTAGTCATGTCATTTTCAGATTTCGTTTAGAAGGGGAGCAAACAATTCTGTTGTTACAAAGCCGTTGAGAAGGTGTCTGCGCCAGAGGTTTGTGAGATGTGTCCCGATGGTCGTGGAACCTGGTGACCCTTGACCCCGCCATCATGGGGCTGTCACCCCAAAGGAGGCGGTTCACCGTGGGATTCAGGTTCTTGACACAGGGATTTATAAGATGCATTTCCTGCCCGAAACAGGACTCCAGCTGTAAAAGAAATAGTTAGTGATGTTGCAGGGATGGCTCCGTGAAAATAAAGGGCCTGATATGCGTTATACCGCAGGTACTCAACCAAGGTTTATATGACACACCCCAAAATGGATGACCACAAGTTAACACATTCCCGGTACTGCCCCCCACCCCAGACAGGGTGAGGCTTGGACTCTAACTGTGAAAAAATTATGTAGTCCAATTCCAGGGTGCTAAAATCATAAGTAATTTTGGAAGCAAAAATCTAGACCACAATTACTCCTCTCTGATTCTTGAGTACATTCACAATTAAATGGAGCCACAATATATCCTCAATTATCATGGCAATGTCCTGTAATGGATAGAGAGACCCCCCTGCACGGGAGATGCAGGCAGAGGTGCAGCTAGGGCCACACAGCCCGCCCAGCTATGCCAGGAAGAGTGCATCCGTTTTCTGGGTCTCTGGCGGCCTGCTGTTCGGAGAGGTGGCTAGTCAGGCCGCGGTCAGCATCCTGGGCGTTAGAAGCTTCCAGCGTGAGGCCTTGCATATCTCCATTCTGATGTGATGTTAAAGATGCAGCCGTATTCTCACGGCCTTCACTCTCACTGTATTCTTTTAAAGCTGTGGTGTTGTCTTCACCTGGAATAGCACCAACCAGCTGCCGCTTCCTTAAGCTGTCAGTGGAATTGTGCCGCAGACTGAGCAACTGTGCCGTGTGGCTCAGGGCGGTTCTTCACTTGCAGTTTCACAGGCTGCGTGTGTCCTGTCTGGCTTCTTTTCCATTACAACAGGGGACCGAGTGAGGTTTTCTGGAGTAGTGCTTGCCTGGTAGAACTTCGGGTTGCCCTCCTTCTGCGCTGGCAGCTGTGGGAGTGTGTTCAAAAGTGCCCGCGGCTCTTCCCCTGGCGTCTGCAGGTGCTGCCTCGCATGCAGTCAGTTGCCCAGCGCGGCGCTCACTTTACAGATGTCTCTAACGTGGGCCATGCACGGGAACTCTCTTGGTTACAACTTTGGGGGGGCAGCAAATCAGTGATTAAACTAAGCAGTATGTTACTGTACACAAATGATTTCTAAAGGAATTTTTTGGTTGATTTTTCTCATAAACTTTAAACAAAAATGGAAAACTTGAATGCATTGTCAACTGTTTTTTCTTTCATTTATTTATTAATTTATTCATTTAGTATTGAATGTATACGGTTGTCATTCAGTAATAATTTTATATAGATTTCAAATGTATAATTTTTTTAAATGCTGTTCTTTTTTTTTAATTGTTGTTCAAGTACAGTTGTCTCCATTTTCCCCTCGCCACTCCCTTCCACCCCAGCCATCCCTACCTCCCTCCCCTGATCTCACCCCCCTTGGTTTTGTCCACCTGTCCTTTATAGTTGTTCCTGAAAACCCTTCCCCTTTTCCCCATCCACTCCCACCTCCCCTCTGGTTATTGTCAGTTTGTTCTTTATTTCAGTGTCTCTGGTTATATTTTGCTTGTTTGTTTTGTTGATTAGGTTCCTGTTAAAGGTGATATCATGTGGTATTTGTCTTTTACCACCTGGTTTACTTCACTTAGCATAATGATCTCCAGTTCTATCCATGCTGTTGCGAAGGGTAGGAGTCCTTCTTTCTTTCTGCTGCATAGTATTCCATTGTGTAAATGTACCATAGTTTTTTGATCCACTCATTTACTGATGGGCACTTAGGTTGATTCCAGCACTTGGCTATTGTAAATTGTGCTACTATGAACATTGGGGAGCATAGGTTCTTTTAGACTGGTGTTTCAGGGTTCTTAGGGTATAATCCTAGCAGTGCAGTGCCAAAGTCTTTATTACATTCTTTATATACTAGTTTGTCATTTTTCTCCATTCATGAGCTAACTGCCACTGAGTATTTCATTGAAATAACTTTTTAAAAAATTCTGCATAGTTCAAAATGACATGAAGCTATAGTAGGATGAGTTAGTACTGTTTTTCCTCAGTTCTAAGACATTACAGATTGAAAAACTGCTTTTTTGGGAGATCACTACTGCATTCATTAAATATAATGGTAAAAAATAACTGGATTTTAGAAGCTTTATTGAAATAAAACAGGTAGAACTTGGGTTGTATAAGTAACCATTATATATCAGGCACCTGGTAAACATCAGGTATCTCTCACCATTGGCTCTGATCATGATGATAATTGGGCAGGGAAGGTACTTTCAGCCCCCATTTATAAATGGCAAACCTATAGCTTATCCTAGAGATGCAGCAACAAATCAGGACCCACAGCTACCACAAGTCAGAGCTGGTTCTGGTTATTCAGCTTCCAAAATCCAAATTCCTCCCACAGAACCAAGTATGTACATAAAAACGGAAGCAAGTGGTACTACCAGGCCACAGTGAACATAAGGCAGAGACGGAAGACGTAGCCAGCAGTGACAGAACAGTGCGAAATGCATGCAGTGACTTCTTACAGACCTGACGGATGTGAACCGTGAGTTCCTGTGCACGCACTTCAGCCGCTGATGCAGAAAGGGAAACAGAGCCCATTATGAACATGAGGCAGTGGAGCCCACAGAGAAAAGTAAACTGGCTCTCCGGTGAAAGCTCCACGTTCTCCTGTGCAACAGAAATTTCTGCTCTGCACATTCGAAGCGAGGGCTCTATGTAAACAGGGACTTTATTTTGTAGGAGTAGTAATATTGTATATTAGTGTTTGTTTTGGCTTATTTTAAATTGCATATAGCAATGAATTTTTTCAGGTATATAGTCTTAATTCTAGTATCTCTTTGCCCCATACTTCCTTCTAATCTGAGCCATGGAAATTTTAGTATCTTTTCAGTGTGTTTCTGCAAATCACAGATACAACAAGGGGCAAATACTTTGGATATCACTTCTAGAACTATAATTGAAAAATAAACTCAAAATTTAAGGTCCATTGCTACCATGTAATCCGTTATATCCTGGCCTCTTGGATTTAAAAACATTTGTATTATGTCATCCACATCATTACGTTATTCAAAATCTAAAAATATTCTCAGAAACACAGCATTTTCCCCTCCTGCTACTTTCAGTAGAACTTATAACTTTATTTTATGTTTGTAAAAAAAAATCAGGTAATTTCTGTACTTTACGGTTGTCTTCCTGGCAAGAATTTATTTTTGAAAGAGTTTTCTGCAAGTTAAGGTATGAAGACAGTTGTCATGAGGTGGCAGCGTGCCTCAGCGACAACCGTCCGGATAGAGGGAGAGGTTCCCGAGCCAGCAGGCAGCCATGCACACAAACCCGCTGCACCTCACAAGGGTTTTGCTAGGAAAATTGAGCAGCTGTTTCTTGGGGGATGTGGGGAAGTTATCAAAGATGCTCCTCCTCGGAGTTCTGCTCGTGCAAACTCCAGATTGTTGGGAAACCCACGTGTTCACTGCCGCATAGTCTTCCTGTGCCTGGGGTGGTGACGGGGCATCAGGAAGCGGTGCCTTCGTGGCGGCGTCGCCCTGCTTTAGGGAGAAGTGATAAGGACGTTTCCATGTTCCAAGAACTGTATTTCAGGGTGTAGTCATTTTAATTGTTAAGTGTAATAATTACAAAGTTCATTTCGGGAGTGGCGGCTAGAGGGAGGTTTTGGACACGGTTTAATTAACAGCGTCCGTCTGTGGAGTGGTGATAGAAAGAATTCCAGCTTTTTAATGAAATGGACGAAGTTTAATTTCCTGCCTCCCCCCTCATCCGCTTTGACACCCTGAGCCTGCTACTTTGCCTCTGAGACTTTTCTTTTTATGAATAATTTGGAGACAATAATAATGCTCACTGAATAAGGCCATTGAAAGATTCAGTGGGATGGCGGCGGTGGTGTGCTTACTGAACTTTGAGATGTTTTGTTTAATTATTACAACCAAAGGAAGTATTGGATTCATTTCTAAATATTTTCTGATGTGACCGTCCTCTAAGAGAAAAATTTGAGGGTGTCTGGTCACACTGTTAGGTGACACATAATTGCTCTGTAACCCTGCAGCCAGGTCGGCCCAGCGACAGAAACACCAAGCACACCTTGCTCCGTGTCCCCCGTCTTTCAACATTTAAGTGTGTCTAGTCTCCGCCAACACTGGGAGTGGAAGGAGGTCAGGAGGTCACAGAGGAATCGTGACTCTCCTCCCACCGCCTCCTGTTTGGCTGGAAAAACAGCACTGGAAAAGAAATCGGAAGACCTATGTTCCGGTCTCGGCTCGGCCGTGACCCGGTTGTGCGGTCTTGAGTAAGTCTCTGCAGTTCTCTCATTTGTAAATTGAACTTGTTCATCTGTAAGTCCCTTCTGACCCTTCTAAGAATATTTCATAGTATGAATTCTCAAGCAACGAAGCACTGAGTTGCGTGTCAGATGTTCGAAGAGAGCAGGCACCAGTATGGGCTTGCGTACCTGGGCCGTCTCTGACCGTGACTTCGAGGGACAGATAGGTAGTTGTCATTGGCAAGAGGAAATGCGTCTTCATGACTGAGTCACTTTCTCTGTATTGTAAGTGAAACATCCGATACACGTGACATTAGAAAAGGTGAAAAAAATAATTTCACTAAGGGCTAGTCCATGGCAGGTAATGAGGAAGGACCCAGGGAGAGAGACATATAACGATGATTATTAATTGCAGGTATTAGTAGTTTGGTCATGGCAAATCGTATCCACACTGTATAAGGTATTTTAGATAATTTCACTAAAAGTAGATAATATCTGTGAAAGGTGTCTGTGACCTGAGAGATTTTCTGGACGCTCCCATCCCTCTCATCTTTTGGCTTCTCCTCCCACCGGGCACCGCTTAATTCCCGTAGAGCGCTTGGCAGAGGTCTTCCTGCCACAGCCTTGATTTGATTGTAGCCCTAGGGCATCATTTCACTTCGGAAACCCTCGCCAGCTGGAAAGACTAGACGTGAGAAATAATGTCATTTGCCAACTTGGCTATCCTTCACTTCTCTCTATTCCCTGTAAAATCAGCTTGCAAATGAACACGTGCCGTCTATTCTTATCAACGCACCTTATCGCGTGCGGTGAAAGCAACTGATGTTCTGAGTGTATCACCTGAAAAACTCACCTTGCCAAAGTCCACAAAGTCGTGAAGCGTATTAGCGTGCTGAAATCTACTCCAAGCCCGAGTTGTCCGTGCCCGTTACCTCACCTGGGCCACCGTTTCTCCCAGTGTCCACACTAATGCCGGCACTTACTCCAGCTCTAACTGATAAGGCACTTGCCATTTTTCTAGCTTTTGTCACTAGTACCTGCCTGCCAAATTACGTTATTATGATAGTGCTTCTGGGTAGTTTTTATCACATGGCAAACTGCTCCCGCTCATTGGTGTGGGACAGGGTGCACATGGAGACTTTCTCAGCTGCTATCAGTCCGTCCCCAGGGGTAAGGCTACAAAGCCCCCTCCTGTTCCCGTCCCAAGCCCACCTGAGGGGGGTGGAGTAGAGATGGCAGCTGGATTCCTTAGGTGCACACCAGGCATTGATGGCCGGCCGTTCGGCCTTCACAGCTGCTGCCGGGCGCACCTGTCTCAGTCCAGGTCCTGCCTCGAGGGGACAGGCAGTGAGAGAGTGGCCCTGCTGTGTCCAATGGCCTGTCCGGTAGCCGCAGCCCACAGGTGTGCGTTGAACACACATTTCTGAAAGTATTTTGTTGACATAGGTTAAAAACTCAATGAAACATAAATTGCAAAAGCATTTTCTTCCTACCCCCTCTATAAAGAACTACAATAAGCTTAATGATATATACTGAAGCCAAAAAGCAAAGGCTCTCCAATGGTGAGATGCTTCAAGCATTTCAGTGTTTAAGCTTTGGAAAGAATGAGTTATTTACAAGTTGTAGGACAGGGGAATATCCTTATGAAATTAGTATCTAAAGAAGGTTAGCTGGGTAATGATCAGGATGCTAAATGAAAACAGCAGACACCGGTGTGTCAAACATGTAAAAAGGTTGGTTCACATACAAATTAATCAAAGTTTGCTTATGCCATGACATCTCATTGATTCATTCATTTATTCAACAAACACCTGTTGAACGTTAAACTCTCGGGTGCTGTGTGAAAAATGAGAGCTATAGCATGAATTAGAAATAAGATTGCTTTCAAAGAACTTGGAGTCTGCAAAGGAGGGAACTGTCTATAAGAGTGTAACATAAATTTTGCATACAGACCACGAGAGCCTATTTACTATGAAGTCAGCACTGTAGGTCAACATAATAGCTATGAGTATTTATTCTTAGGAAAAACAGTCTTTTTCTTAGAGTTTCGTAATTATTTTCAAATGTATCTTAATTATGAAATTATTTCAACAAAATATAAAAATGTAAAATTTGACAGATTACTGTGTAAGGAACCAAGTTAAAAGTGTATTCTTTGAATTAAAACTGCAAGATAAATGCTGAGAAGTATGCACTATTGTTAAGTTGAATTTAAAAAGCCTATGTAGTGTCACCTTGGCCCTAAATCACAATAAACCATTATAATCAAAATCAATATCTCCCTTCGAGTGTTCTGGAATTGCAAGAATTCCAGGGTTGGGAAGGAGCCAAATGCTAGTAAAAATTTCTGTCTTAGGAGTGAGTGCCGGGTTGTTTTACCTTATGCTGCATGTTAATTATGTGACGCCAGAACTTTACACAGCTAGGTGTAGAATAAATGCCTTACGCATTTCAGCTATCCCCCCTCTATTCCCTAGTGTTCTCTCCTCTCCTTCCTTTCTCTATTTTCTCCTTATGTCTCTGTCAGTGTTTGTTCTACATTCACCCCTCCATCCGTTCCTTTTCTTTCTTACTCTGTTCTTTTCATTCCTTCCTCCTCCTTCCTGTTTCCGAGTCTCCCTTCCTCCCCTTTTTCTCATTCTTTGCATCTTGCTCAGAAGATTGTCAGCAATGTTCTCCCGTTATTTTTTAAAACACAGTGATGATATTTTTACTTTATGTTCATTGGAAATGAATAAAATATGTAGGAGCTATTAGTGCAAACAATTATGAACTGACTGGAAAAAGTAAAACCCTTGAGGATGTTTTCACACGCAATAAAGGCATGCTAATTAGGCTGGCGTGGAGCTGTATTTTCCAAGAGAAGGAAGATTCGTAATAGATGTTTAGATGAATATTGAGAATTTTAATATCCTATTTGGATCTTTCAATCCTCATTTCAAGTTCCCTGGAACACATCAGAGTAACCAAATTTATAATTCATAGTAATTTAAAATATGCATGGCCTTTTACACGACGCATCCTGCCGCCATGCAAACCCCTTTGCGCCAATGGGCAGGTTACTCACGCCAGCTCAACAACCCTGAGCTCCTACTATGTGTGAGAAATGAGGCTAAGGAACCAAGTGTTTTCCTGGATTGGACAGTTTAGGTCCTTCCTCTTTCCTGCCTTGATTCCAGAGTCCAGAGAAGGAACAGGTCCGCTTTGAGGGAGATGATGAAGCAAACCAGTGGAAGATGCATATTAATTGGGCTTTTGTCACTAAGAAGACAGCTCAGGGGACGCACACAAAAACAGGAGAGGATGAGAAATGTAAAGATAATTTAAGAAGTTCACATTGCGCAGTTAGCAGAGCACTGGCTGCGCGTCAGGGCAGCGGGCAGAAGATAAATTAGACTGTAGCAACGCCGATCTGTTCGTCCAGAGTTTATTAAGGCCCCGCGATTAGCCGGGCACCGTGCTAGCTCCAGAGTGATACGGTAGGGAATAGAAGCAGGCAGTGCTCTGAGGCCATCTCACAGCGCAGTGGGGGCAGAGTGTTTCCATAAATTAGTCTCACCAGACACAGAAGCACACAGAGGTACAGCGCAGGGCAGACACCGGCCTTTGCTTTGTTGGTTAGTCAAGAAAAGCAGAGAATGCCTTCTTTGCTGGGTGTTCGTGGGGAAGAGGAAATAACACCCATTGAGCATTTACTACAGTACAGACATTTTGCTAGACTCTGTAGGTACCTCATCTGTACTTTGCTCCACATAGTGACTTCACCTAGTAGGGACTTTTTACTCCACTTAAGAAAGTGAGGACCACGGCAGTTGTGACTTGTCACATAGTCGGTCACCAGGAGAGACAGAGTTTGAACCCAGGTTGTTTGACTCTTAAGATAGAACTATTGTTATTGTCATTTCAGGATTCTGCCCTGGGTTTGCCTGTTACTAGAAAATAGCGTGGCTGTCATGCTTAAAACAAATGGGAGATACCCAGTCATTTTGAAAGGGAATGGTCCTCTGGGCAGCAAATAATAGTGATGCTCCCTGCGAGGCGGAGTGGGAGGAAGGGAAGGGGACAGGAGGAAATGTGGAGCAAGAATGTGAGGCCCGGGAGGGCAGGGCGCAGCGCATAACTGAAGAAGGTTTTCACCTAAGGTGTGGTTAAATATGGAAACTAACTCAGTGATGTCAGAGAAAAGATGGGGCAGGAGCGGATCGCTTTCTGTTCTTCTACCACCTGTTCGCGACCTCATCGTGCCTTGGCAGGAGTATGGCCACAACCTGTTGTTCATTCTTTCTTTTTTACTCTTTTTATTATTGTTGTTCAAGTACAGTTGTCTCCATTTGTTGCCACGACTTCCCCCCGCCCCACCCCCACCCTCAATCATGCCTCCTTTGGCCTTGTCCCTGGGTCCTTTACATATGTTTCTTGACATCCCTTCTCCTTCCTTCCCCCATTACCCCCCTTCCTCTCTGGTTACTGTCAGTTTGTTCTTTATTTCCATGTCTCTCTCTCTATTTTGCTTGCTTGCTTGGTTTGTTGACTATTCTTTATGCAGCCACCAGGACTGAGTTTCTGAAGGATTCCCTGATCAATATCCTTGATGACTCCCCGCTGTCCATTGTACAGTGATGTCCCAGCCCCTTAGCCCAGAATATAGCCTTGTTCATCGTTGTCGCTCTGTGCTGGGTCCTATATGAATTCCTGGGTCCCATATTGGAAGTCACCCGATTTCTGAGTGTTCTATTATATATATACTCACATACAATAGAATGTATCCCATCTATTATATTTGTATTTCAGGGGCCAAATTTTCTATCTCAAGAATTTCCATTTGGTTCCTTTGAGCATCCTCCCATTTCTCTTTCATTTTGCTTGTTTTGTTTCATCCATTCTTACCTTGTTTTTAGGGGATGGTATTCACTCCTTTATTTTTATAAGAAAGGTGAGCCTAGTTATCTTTAAAAAACTTTAGATTATTCTATTATTTTCAATTTGCAATAAATTTAGTTTCTGATTACTGGAGGTCTTTTAATGGTTTTCGGTCTCTGTTTTAGAAATAACTGTGTCTTTGTGAATCTCAAGTGATTGCTGTGCTTTTTGTTTTTCTCTTGATGAACGCTCCCCTGCCCACCCGGCAACTGTGTGGTTGCCTCTGTGCGCCCGAGCTGGCGGCACGTGTTGCCGGGGGGGGCTCTGGCGGTGAGCCCACCCGAACACTGATGGTGTCACGCCTGTGGGAACCATGAGGAGGATGGCTTGACCCCCATCTTAGATTCCAGTCGGCATTGGCGTCCTCCCATCTCTCTTTGGTGCAGAGCTTATAGATGCCTTTATCTAAATTAGCCTGACTCTCGGTGACTTCCTAGCCCTTCCATGAGGGAGGGCATCCCACCCAGCCAGCTCGTGGCTGTGAGCAAGGTGTCCAGTCCCCCCGCAGGTCTCACCTCTACAAATAAGTGGATTCTGGGCTCTCCCTGCTTGCTTGGAACCCGGACCCACCACGCCTGGTGCTTCCCTGCAGCCTGCTCCTCGGTTCTTGTTTCTTTTGTGGTCCATTGAGGTATTTCAGTTGTTCTTTACGCTGCATCTTTACAGTTAATGTACATTCATATGTGGTGCGTGTATGTAATAAGACTACATGTTGGAAACAAAGATGAGCTTGAAATCAAAATTTTATGGTGTCTTTTTAGCCAAAATTCTTAGAGGACCAGTCCAACTTAGTGCCGGTCCACATGGGCCTTTTCTTTCTCCCGGGTGCCCTCTGTCAGGTACCTGCATCCCCACTCGCGCCCTTCGCTGTTCCCTGCCTTTGCTCGCCTGCTGCTCCCCCTGCCGCCCCTCCCTCTCTCTCTGTCCAAGTCAGCGTTCTTTAGGGCCCAGGTCACAAGCCACTTTCCGTGGTCCAGCTCTAGCTATGACATTATTCTTTCTTTGTGCATACAGGGCATTTTGTACTTTCTTTGAACTTGTCACGTCTTACACACACACGGTTGTGTGTCTGACTCTCTGGTGCCTGAGAGTATGGTGGTTGTGGAAAGTCACGGATCACGTTCTGCTTGTCTTTGCAACCCTGGTCCTTCGAATGTGGCTTGTCACGTGGTAACTACTTAGGAAATGCCCGATCCATAATTACGTAGTATTGCTAAAAGAGGTGAATTAAATTGGAATCATGTCTTTATAACATCACAGTTTGGGAATGTGAGCTTATTACTAATATATATATATATATATATGATTGTTGAACTTGGCAACACTGTATACAATCTCTGCATCTTACAAATATCCATATAAAACAAAGCATCCTTTAAACACATCAGTGTGTAGTGGTTACACAATATTAGCAGAAAATCTAGTTCATTACTTGTCTTCTAAGAGACGTACACCAGTGCTGTTTTGGATAAAAGCTGTTTTCACTACTGCAGAACTTAACGGCCAGGAGGGAACGAAAGTACTGGGATTGTGAGGGTGGAAGGCACGTGGATACATTTGTGGGATTACCTGAGAGGAGATGAACGAAACGTGAAAAGCCCGATGGGGGCAGCAGAGACTAGTGACGGGGAGAAGGATGGGGCAACCACAGTAGAAGAGGTGACCTCACGAGAAGCCAACAGTTGCGTGGGGGTTTTAGGGCCTTGGGACAGTTAGCGAAATGTTTCCGAATGTCAGCCCAGCCGGGGTTCGTGGCTGTGGGATTCAGCACTGCCGGCTTACAGCCAGGCGGCAGGTAAGCAGAGCATGAGCCAAAAGGCTGAGTGTGGAGGGGCCACCGCAGGGTGGGGGGTGTCGGTGGGATGGGGTCAGCCCCCGCAAACAGACCCTCAGAGAAAGGCTGCCCTGCACACCTACTGTGCTCCGGCACTTCCTGCATGTGATTGGATCCCAACGACCCTAAGGCAGACATCGATTGGGTGGCTCGCCTGAGCTTCAGAGCCTCCAAGGTGCGGTGACAAGATATTAGCCCATACTTTCTGCCTTCACCTGGTGTTCTTTGATTATTTTTTGGAGGGCTTTCTCGAAAGGAGTTTGATGTTTTCTCTGCAGGGCATAGAGTGCCGTGATACAGGCAGAAAGAAATGGGGAGCTCTAACTGGAGTCTAGGTAAAGGAAAGCAGTTTCTAACCCTTAAAAACAGAGCTGAATAGCGATTTTCTAAGGACTTAATCCAAGATTGAGTTGGACTGCCAACAATACCAAGTGGAGAAATTGGAAACGTTCTGTATCCTCATCACTTAATGGGGCTGAGCATTTCGGACCCAGCCCGGGCTGACAGGTACTTTACCGTTTTTATAGCTGTGGGTTGGAGTTCTTTCAAAGTCTTTACATTCCTTTGAAAAGAAGGATTTCCACACTGCTGATGACATTTAAGGAGAGGTCTGTCTCACTAGTAGCTTCCAACTGTGTTCCATTTATTGAAAAATTTCTTTCTTTCCTTTTAAAGAAAATGCTCAGAGTTTTCCATTTGAAGACTTTTACTCCCACGATCTCAGGACACGTGAGAAACACATGGAGATGTCAGACCGTGGCCCTTTTGTGGCAGAAGGCATCTTCGGGACCTGCCAGTCACGCACCCATCCCTAAAGATACGGAAACAGAGGCCTCCTCTGGAGAAAGGATTTGGTCAGGACTGTGTAATTGGTCAAGGAGAGGGCAGGAGCCCGAACCTCTCCCTGCCTGCCTGGCGCTCTTCCAGGGCACGGGGACGGTTACCGATGCTTTCCCGAGAGTTCATTTTCAGGCGTCTCTGCCTCCTGACTGGATCCCAGGTGATGGGAGATGTCTGTCCATCTGCGCGTCCATCGGGGCAGGGCTTCCTTTGTTCCAGGCCCGGTGTGTCAGGGGATTCAGTAGTGCAAACAGAAGTGGTTGGTACCACAACTGCTGTTTTGGGCATTCATTTGGTAACGCCACATGGAAAATGCTCATTTGTCTTCCTAAAGAGATTATACAATTTACATCCCTTCGGAATCCACAGTGAAACTTTGTAAATAGTATAAATATTTCCTCGGGAAACAGATGTATGCAAGACGCCTGTTTTTCAAGTTAGCTGCATCATAAATACTTTATATACTGTGTTTAATACTGAATTATGGCTCTCTAAATTACTTTTAAATATATGGAAAGGGGAACGTCTTAACAAGGCAAAAATATTCCTGTTTGTAGTAATGGGAAGTAAATTGCCTTGTAAAAATTCTAATTTTCCCAAGATAGGAATAATACAAACCTTAAAATTCAAGCAAGTGCATAGCCCTCTCTTCATTATTATTATTGCACATTTGTTTATCCAGTGCACATTTGTCGAGCACCTGCTGGAAGTATTCTCCCTCCCTTCTCAGCACCGCGCCCCCCCCTCCAGCTCCAGTGTTTTCCCTGCAAGCCTCACCCTTGCTGAGCTTCAGGCCCCGCCTTGCATTTGCATACCTGTCTCCTCTCCCCAAACTCGTCCTCCTCCCTGACATGACCCCTGACCCGTCTGCTCTCTGGGGTCATAATTTATCTTCCTGTGCCATGGCATGTCTGTGTTTTTATTATTTCATGGCAATTGGCAGGCTTTAATATTGCAGAACAAGTAAGTCCATCATGCACATTAAGAATACAGGAAGTTTCACGGACACATAAAGCTCCCAATTCAGCAACTTTGTGGTAACTTTGAAGTTAAGAGTTGCATGTAAATACAGTACCTGTTACAATTCCCAAATGTCATGACTTTATGCTGTGACCCGTCCAGCTTCTCCTTGTATTTCACGTGGTCTCCCTCGCTCACCTGGCTAACGTACCCTGACCTGCAGCACTTGAGACGGTGGAAAAAGAGAAAACAAACCCGGCAAGCACGACGACCCTCTCCTCCGCTCTGTGACAACGCAGGCACATTTGTGTATGGAGCTAATTTAGGGAAACAGTCAAAAAACTTTAAGGTTTACACCCTTTAGTAGGACTTCATGTAAGAAATGCAAATTAAGTCCTCCAGTGACTTCTATTATTGATAAATACCACGACTTTTAAGTTTAGAATGTGTTAACTGTGAAAGCTATAAGAGAAAAATAGCTGTGCAAATTTGAAAAGACCATTAAAAAAAGTACTCATGCCGTGAGGGAGGAGTTGAAAACAAGAGAAATAACTGTTCTTTCCTGTGTGAGTTTATTTGTTAACCCTAAGCCACAGAGAGGACAGATCTGTGTGTGTCTTTCTAGCCATCACTTTCCCGGGCCTTGTGCCTATCAGCCACTCAAACTGATGTTTGTTGAGTGAATGAGTGTCCTCCTTGGACTCATCAGCTCTCTGGGGATACGTTAGTAAAAAACAGGGCAGTGCAGTGTGGAAATGTGGGGATGCACAGAGGCAGATAAACAACTTGTAAGGGGGAGGATGGTGGTGGAGAAAGGCTTCTCCAGAGATGGCCCGGAGCCGGGTCCTGAGGTGACCCCGCAGGCCATCAGAGGGCAGTGGGAGTGAGGACTGGCGCATGTTGGGTTGAGGAAGGAGCCAGCGTGGTGGAGGCAGGACCAGGGAGAGAAATGTGGCACGTTGAACTGAGAATATGCGTTGTTATCTGCATTCCCCAAATGAATACCATGCTGCCGTCTTCTCTCTGGAACTTGAGTGACACCTCTTCCGTGAGAAAGGATGTATGCACCTTGATGCTGGGCTGGGAGAACGGAGTAACAGCTCCCCACCTTGCAAAGCAAACTTGTCTCAGTGGGATTGTTCTGAAAAGCTCACCCAAACAACAACAACAACAACAACCCAGAAACACTGAGAAGTAAGACGTTTTCCTAGCTCGCATGTAAAGACAGTACCTAGGAAAAACTTATTCTTTCAAATTATTTTTCAAGGACGTCTCTCTCAGTGTCTACAGTGGAGAATTCAGATGTCTCATCATGTGAAATGCATTCGTGTATTGGAAACATATGCACGTACATGTGGGAAGTAGACAAAAATTACGCCTGTGTCAGAGAGCTGCCCTTGGGAGACAGATTCACCCCACCCCCGCCCCTAACCTCCGGCCCATGCCCACATGCGTGTCTGTCCACGCGGACGTCCAGTGCAAGCCTGGTGGCTGGCGAGGTCCCATCAGGGCTGGAAGAGATGCGCTGAAGCAGGGGCTGTGGGGAGCGAGCAGAAGGGATGTGACTCCTGGTGCTGGCAGGTGGCCATGTGGCTCAGCTTGGGTGTGGTCGGGGCATGGCCACCACTGTGGTCCTTTAAACCTTATGGATGCACTTGGCACTCACAGTGTTGTCTTTCTGAGGATCTCTTACGGTTGCACAAGTTATTTTTGTTCAGAGTCCTGTGACTTCACCTCTGCATCCTACACACTCCCTTGAATTGGCTTGGAAGATGAAGATGTTGTTCCAAATGTTTCCCAGTTATCATTTATTGAGCTGCTGCTATGAGCATGACGCCGTGGCTGGCGCTCTTCATAATTATGTCATTTAATTTCCACGGTAACCTCTGCGCGAGTCATTATTTCACAGTCGAGCCATGACTGTGCTTCCCGTGGCGACGGGAAACAACGCTCATTCACTCCGTTGTATCCTCCATTGTTGCTAGATCATAAATCATACAAATGGTTCGCAACAGCGGTTTACATTACCGAGCACACACTCTATGGCAGGCGCTAAATGCTTTACATGTATTCATTTATTTTATCCTCCCTGTAATGATACGGTGTCTAGCCTATAATTGGCAAGTGAATGAGGAAGCCGGGGCACAAAGAATTTAAATAACTTTTCCACAATCACAAAGCTCATAAGTGGTAGAGCTGGATCGCAACCCAGAATCCATGCAACTCTATTGTTGCTTCCGGTGTTGTGTTCTGGTGGGTACTTCATGGGTAGGGTATGGGTAAGAGAGGAGAGAGTGTGTCGGGGAAGAGACAATCTGTTTGCAGTGGAGGTGAATCTGAAAGCCGTTGGGCTGGTGGATGGCATTAAATACTTTCAGTTGCTGGGGGCCAGCATCTTTCCCGAGCCCAGCATTACTTGGCCAGTCCACCTCCATACACACCCGGAAAAAACAAATTCATTCATTGTGTCTTTATCATTTTACTGGGCATTTGAAGGCAGAGGAAGGGACACATGGGGGTGCCCCTGAACTCGGGGCAAATCCGTGCATCCCTCACCTGTTTGTTACCTGAGAACGTGTGTTCGTTTCTGTGACTTCTTCACTGTGAGCTTCGCGAGGGCGGAACCCGTCTCACGCATCCTGCTATCTCCAGCATCTAGCAAAATCCCCAGCTAGTAAGTGCTCTATAGATACTTGTGGATGGAGAAAGGAAAGAACCAGAGAACAAAGGAAGTGATGTGTCAGGATTGCACAGTCCACGTGCACATGTAAGTTCTGTTATCATCATCGTCACTCACCTTCTTCGTCCGGCTGTCTTACCTTTAATGGTGCGTGTGACAAACTGGGATAGTCTTGTCAGTGTTGAGTGCGTTTCCTTAGAAACATAGTCAATGGGATTTTCGATTTTTACCAAAAATGTATATTATTTGCCCTTCGTTTCTTTATTTCTCTGTTCGTAGAGTGTATGTCCTGTTAGCTGATGACTGTGTTCCAGACATTATTTCGTAACATTGTGTCCTTTGGCTTCCAGGCTGATTTTTTCCCCAAAAGTCTTCTGATAATGATCAGACCATCATCCCATTAGTTCATTTTCCAAGCAGTGTTATTGCCTGACACCTCTGTCCACCTTAGATAGGAATGAAATTGAGCAGATTAAACATTTATATTCTTATCTGTTTTCTTTCACATTCATTAATTTCCTGAAACTTCTGCATATTCTTCTTCTGCAGTGTCAGCATTGACTCAGGCATTCAGGTCCCCCGGGACTGAAATAGTGTTCGAGTCCTTTGTACAAAACCTAGTGGGAAGGGTTGTGGTCTTGGTGTGACAACTCTCGTGGGGACAATTTGGGGCTTACGTGCGTTTTTGCCACAATATACAGTGTTCCGAATGGTGTGTGGTGACAGTTATGTTAGTCTGGGTGATGCCTATAGACACTGACTATATTTTTATGTATCTGTCAATGACTCGTGTGATATTTCCACAGGTCGTGTCTAATTGTTTTTATGTTGTCTGCTGTTTCTACTGGAAAGGTTGAGCTTCATGCAATTTGCATTCTAGGTGATTTACATGTAAGAAAAGGCCTTGTGAAGACTGGCAGGAGAGGCGGGCGCAGCTGCTGGGCTCCGCGGAAAGGAAATGGGGGGTTTGTCAGGTCGCTTTTGAAGTCAGCCGTCTACGGAATACACTGTGTAATGATGACTCTCACAGGCATGGTTTTCATGTATTATTTCAGAAAACTCTCTCAAACTCTGCACTGCTGCTGGCTGTTAGGAGAACTGCTGTAGGAATGCGGCGCTCGTGCGCACAGGCTGGGCGTGGGCGAAGCCTCCTTCGGGGAGGGCCCCGACTTCGAGGGGAGCTCTGACTGCTGAGGTTGAGAATAAAGAGGAGGAAGCCAGGAATCTCAGACCCTTAGGGGGGTTTTATTCACTTTTGAGGAATCACCAGGATCAGAGAAAAAGGCGATAAACTACTTCAAACCTGAATCAGAGAAGGAGATCTTGTGCCTCAATATCTTTATCTATAAAATGAGAATAATGGAAGTATCCACCCATCAGGTTCTTATGAAGATACAGCGAGCTCATATTTATATGTATGTACTTACCTCACTGAGTGGTGATGAAGATTAAATGAGTTAATATTTATAAACACTAAAGATAGTGCTAGCATCCAGTAAACCCTACATTAGTATCGATTAAATAAATTAAACCCAATATAAATATTTTTATTATAAGTATATGCTACTCACATAAGTTTAAAGGGTAGTTTTAAAAAATTTTTTTCCCCAAACAAAAGCAATAGCTGGGTTATTCTCAAAATTCTGGCTATTTCCTCAAATTTCAAATTAATCTGTTGCCAAGCAGACCATCGCCAAAGACAAAGGAGCCCAACCGTTTTCTCACTGGAGGAGGAAATAGGACAGAGAACAGGGGAGAGAATCAGCTGCCCTGGTCAAGGTGATAATTGCTGTGAGGAGCGAACCCACAGGGTGCCCAAGTACACCTGAGGGATCCGGAGCAGGCGGGGGAGGGAAGGAGCAGCCTGGAGTGGGGCAGGTGTTGTAGCTGCATCTGCAGGAAGGCAGAGGCGGGGCCAAAGCTGCAGGGTCGTTTTGGGTCAAAGTTCTCTTGTGTAAGCAGGAGAATGTCATGATCAGATACAGGTTATAAAAAAAAAAAATCTCCAGTGTTGTATAAAACTTTGTGCTGAAGACAGTTTTTCTTTTTTTTTTTTAAAGTTGGGGTAATCAATCTAGATTTAGTTAATTAAAAGAAATGAATTTTTAAAATTAAATTTAATTTAGTTCAGTGTGTGTGTGTGTGTGTGTGTGTGTGTGTTGAGGGGGTTACCCTTCACTTTTGAAAACATGGGAATAAACCTTTTACTCCTTCTATGGAGTAAGCCCTTCAGATAAATGTGCTTAGGCTGCACCCGTGCAACTGGACGGTTACAACAGGAGGAACAGCCAGCCTGACTCTTGCACTCCCAATCCGGTCTTTAACCCCCTGAAATCTCACCACCACGGCTGTACGAAAAACAAGCCAGACAAACGTCTCTCTCATGCGGAAGGAACCATTGTGTTTCCACACCACCGTCTTCCGAGTGAGTTCAGGGACCCCCCCGCATTCCATCAGCACTTAGGGAGAGAACTTAGAATGCAGAAGTTTTTAATATTAATTTTGAGTTGAATTTTTTCTAACCTCCCTCCATCCCCCATAACTTCTGGATTGCTAAGATTCAGATGAATTCAATTGTTTCTAGATTCTGTTGTTGGCGGATGCTCTCTCACTGTTTCAAGGCCAAGTACCCCTTTGCACTGTTGCTTTAGGGACCGAGTCCTCGGCACGGGGCTGTCACTGACTCTGTTTCTTTGGCTGGACCTCACTCACCCTCCGTTCTGTGGCCACCAGCTGCTCCGAAGTCTGTTCCAGTGGGGTCATCCTGTTACAGCTGTCATCCGGACCCCTTGTAAGACTTGAGTTTTGGGGGGAGAGGAGAAGAGAGTATGGGGACGTCATGGGTTTGTGTTGGCCTGGTCAACTCAAATGACCGAAGTGGAACAATAAAAATTATACAGGATAACGTGATTTCAGTCACCAACAGTAGCACAGTCTTCTCATTTTTTAAATTACATGTTGTGCTGGCTCATTGCAGAAAACCCCAACAATACAACATTGTATAAAGTAAAATCGATCCCAACTCTTAGTCCACATGCCCTGAAGCAGGTTTACGTATTTACACAAATATTATTTTTCATAATCAACCTATGCCAAAAATCTAGGAATTGTACTGTAATGCATAACTTGTTTATGGCCTATTTCATTTTTTTCTCTTTTACATTTTTATTAGAAACAGGACAAAAATCTATGTCAGGTGTACTATTTCTGAAATTCCCATCAAATAAGTCATAAAGCATACAGCTTTTTTTAGTTTAGAATTTTGCTGGAAAGTTAACTTTTAGAGCATCAATGACTAATATATATTGCTTTTTTTTTTTTTTGGTGCCATTCCTAAAGGGACTTTATTGACATTAAGATAAACATCCAACAGGTGTTTCAAAACCTGCGAAGATGGTTTGCACGGCATATGGATAAGCTACCAAGAAATCATGTCTCTTTCTAAGCCTGGAAGGACTCGTGACATAAATCAAAGGCTGGATGGCGCTGCTGGGGAAACGGTGCAGGTGAAACGAGATTATTGAGTGGCAGGGAAGCTATAATAGGAACCATCGGCTCTGTCTCTCGCTTCCCTCCAAGGGCTATCAAGGACCACGAGAGCATCAGGCATCCTGGCACAGCTATCTAGAAAGGGAGGGGGCCCCGAGGTTCTGAGTGACAGTCTGCTGGCTCGGAAACAAAGCACCAGCGGCTTGTCGTAGCTAAATTAAAAATGGTAGGATGGTCGGTGAAAGGCTTGGTGCAGCTTGGGTTTAGAGCGAGGCTAACTGGACTCTGCTAAGCTGTGGAGCTGATGTGTGTAGGCACGTATGTAGTCACCTGTGTGTAAACGTTCAAATTACCAGGGTACAGAAAATGCAGGTACTTTATCAGTTATTAACAGTTACCTAAAGAAAGACCATATCTGTACGTAAGTAGCATGTTTTGTCAGGGGAAATGCTACCCTACTCTGGAGGGTAAGAAATACTTTGTAGCCATCTCCCCAGGTGACAGAAGTTGAAGAGGCAGAGGGAGACTACGCCTCCCATGGGCCTTGAAAGTGCTCAAGTGCTGGGAGGTGACGAGCAGAGCAGGGATGAAGGACAGTCTCGTACCACGTGGATTCTCCTGTTTACTAACTGCGTCCTTTAGGAGCTTACTCAATGATACACCCATAGAAATCTCTGACCCTGAGCACAGAAAGACTGTAGAACTGTTCTGAACGACGTTTTATTCCTAGACTCCTGGGCAAGCTCATCCAGCAAAATATTGTGGCCATCTGTTGTGTGAACGGGGTACTGTTTTAAATTTCTCTTCTTCTGAATTGTCTTGAAGCACCCACATGCAAAGGGAAAGGTCTCGTAGATGAATAGCTCTATTGAAAAATTATGTTTTGGCGTTACCCTATCATTCAAATGTATATTCAGAGCCTTAAACGTGAACCTCCTGAGATGTCTGAAAGGCTGGGTAGAGCACAGCATGAAAAATCCAGTTACGTTTCAGGATGTTGCCACAGCTTTCTAGCCTGGCAGAATGTGGAACCTGGGCCAAGATGCATATTAGAAATAGTCAGAGGTGCCATAGTTGTAAGTGCCCCTGAGCTAGTGAGAACGTGCAGTGTGATCGAGGGGCAGGCGGGCGGAGCAGAGGTGGCGGACACAGGGAGCAGCCAGAGACACGGGACGGTCGTTGGGGCGGAGAACGGCTCCCGACTGCTGATGCATTGGATCCTTGCACTGGCCCCGCAAGTGTTAGCGGTACCAACCTTTGTTCTTGGGCCCGGGTGCAGGGGACACAAGCTGTGGAACTCGGCCACTCGTGGGGCACTTCTAACCTCCACGTCTCGACCCGCTCTCCTTCCATGCAACCTGATACTCCGTTCTGCTCCGTTTCAGAGAAGCATCGCCATGGTGGGGAAGGATGGCAGACCCCACACTTACATCCACTGGTGATTTTAGACTGGGGCAGGTACATCCCATACTCATGTGCTGCATCTCAGTGACTTACAAATTCCAAGTTAAAGGCACTGAACATCGAAGATCTGAGGGAATGCACTGATGTTAGGAAAACATTTTAGTTTTTAATGGAAACACGACTCGCCCAGTTTGATTACCTGTGAACTAATATAGGTTAGGAATAGTGTGATGAGCCCTGCTGATTGGATTGAGCCAAAGTCTAGCAAAAAAAAAAACAACAACAAAAAAAAACGACAGGAGATTTTAAAGTTTTCAAATATGATTTTTTTTAACTGAGACAAATTAATCATCATTTAAACTCATGGTTAGAAAATTCTTTTAACAAGCGTAGGTTGCAATTCGAGCTGCTGTGGATGCTTAGCCATACCCGACGACGCAGGCATCGGCTCTCAGATGTGTGAAGGCTGAAGTTCTGCTTATTTCATTCCTCATGTGCATGTCCGTGGCTGCCACCCTGCGGAGCAGAACTGTTCAGCCCCACTGGTATTTGGAAACAGGAATCCTGGCTCTTTCCCTAGAGAAAGATCCTCGATAAATCTCTCCAGTCTCTGCGTTCCTCCAGTTTTCATTCATTTTTCATAGTCATGTTGGATCACAAAGAATTAGCCTTATTAAGGATTCCATGTTTTGCTTTTAATGAAGTCCACTGTTATGCTCTCTATTAAATACAGAAACAAAAAATATATCACTAGTGAAAAACTCTAAGGTGTTTCAGTGCTTCAAAAGGAATCTCATGTGCACCTCTTAGTATAAAGATAATGATTGGGGGATTAAAATATTACATAATTGTTTGTCGGAACTAACTTTTGCCTCTTACAATGCATTTAAAAATAAACTGCACTGTAACCAAGTAACTTTGAAACATAAAAGGGGGATTAAATGATGGAAGATAAAAACAAGAGTAATTTAAATGCTGCTTCTAAAGAAGAATTTATGTAGAACCGTGGTTTACAGGAATTGTTGACATATTCCCCTAAGTACTGCGTCTGTGGCTTTTCCTGGTATCAATCATTGGGAGCAATTTGGGTAATGACATGCATTTCTGCTCTTTTATGCTCACCGCTTGCCTGCCTCCTCGCCAGGCAGCACCTTCCTGGGCGGGCCCAGGAAACGGACTCTGTCATATCTATTATGGCATGGTCAAAGGATAATTTATTGTCAAATGGAAAAATAGGTCAACACTAATGTCACTTGATGATCAGCCCCTGCCACGTTTAATAACACGTCGCACTGGTGTGCGTGCCCGCGCAGGCTGGCTGTTTTATTGGGACTACCTGGCTGCGGCGGTGGTGTAATTACCGAGCTGTCAGAGTGATAAGTGGGATGAATGGCGGCCGGTGCACTCGTGTTCTGCAGCGCGCTCGGGGAATGGCAAGATGGTATTATCATCATAGTCGGCCCATTCTGGCATATTCATGGCGTCGAAGGAAAGAAAGAATGCTCCCATTCAGGTTTGCGGTGCCCTGCCTCATTAACATCTGACATTTCCAACAGCTGTTATTTGTGAACTAGCTCAATAATAAAAGGAGAAGTATTTGGTAAAGAGGCTTAATAACCACAACTAAAAATCCTGATGTTGCCAGTGCTGTGAAGTGGATCTGTTTACAATGAATTGGAGGTTTCTCTGGAAGAACGGAAATGAATGCTGGGCGCTAATTTGACTCCTTCGTACCTGCTGACATTATAACTTTATTTCATAATTGCCTTATGGTTCAAGCTGGGTCTTAGGGAGGAAAAAGAAGCAGAGAACTTGTGACTTCATTAGGGATTACCAGAGTATATATAAACATATAATATATAGATATATAGATATACACTATATCTAGATATTGTATAGATATATAGATATACACTATATCTAGATATTGTATAGGTACTATATAACTAGATATTATAGACAGTTATGTAGATATATTTATAATATAATAGATACTATATAACTAGATATTATAATTATATGTAGATATCTATAATATCTAGTTATATAGTATCTATATATATATATCTGTTGCTGCATTCCTAGTAAATGACAGGTATTTAAAAAAATCCATTCAAATGACTTTTTAAAAAATAGAAGGCATTTCAGATGGCATGTAATTTGCTAAACTTTTAACTATTTTGTTCTCTTGCATAATAGGAGACCCTTTCAAATCGCCGTTGGTGCTGAGCACAGTAACTCATATGACGGTGCCCCACACCCCCTGTGTCGCCTCACTCTGGCGTCCAGGCCCAAACAGGCCGCGCGTTCCGCTCTTCTCACGTTGTTGTACAGTGTGTGCTGCGGATCACACATTCCAGACGTTCCTTTTTAACTCGCTGACAGTGTTTTAGGGGGAAAATGCATAAGCATGAGAAGATAGGAATTCTGCTAAATGACAGATGTGAATCTAACAGTGGCATTTACAGAGATGGCAGGAGAGAGGTTTAATGACTACATCTCAGAGAGGACAATTGGTTATGAAAAGCCTTCGGTGCTCATTGTGTAAGATTTAATTTAGAGAGAAGGCTAAGGGCACAGACCGGAGAAAAGAGATCAGATGTAAAAACAAGGTATTAATTAGGTTCTGAGAAGCCGGTTCAGATAATGAAGAGGACTCTCCTCCTCACAATAGAGGAACAAGGAGACACGTATTGTTTGCTCAAAGGAAGGAACCAAGGTCTTTGCACCAGGAGCTGGGAAGGGGATGAGCTACCAAACCACCTTTGTCAAGGGAGCAAGGTCAGATTCGTTCTCAGTGAAATTCTCAGCGAGTTCTGGCCTTCTGACAAATGAGACGGTGTTATATCTTAAGTGTTAGATCTCTACTCTATTTTTTTTCTGTTCCCACTCTCAGTTTATGGCAGATCAAACTCCATTAAGTTCACATACCCTACCCCATGCTGCTTCAATTCCCTAATGCCCACTCATTCTTGTTTTATTGTTAAAGTTACTGGGGTGACGTTAGTTAATAAGATTATATAGGTTTCACCCTGGCTGGTGTGGCTCCACTGGTTGCACCGTCTTTGCGGAGACCGAAAGGTCGCGGGTTCAGTTCCCTGTCAGGGCACATACCTGGGGTGTAGGTTCGGTCCCAAGCAGAGTGTGTACAGGAGGCAACTCATCGATGTTTCTCTTTCACATCAATGTTTTCCTCCCTCTCTCTCCCTCCCTTTCTCTCTCTCTCAAAAATAAAAAATCCATGGGCATGTCCTCAGGCTAAAAAAAATAGATTATACAGGTTTCAAGTGTACATTTCTATGATATATCATCTGTATATTGCATATGTGCCCACTACCAAAAGTCAGGTCTTCCTCCAGCTCCATATATTTGACCCCTTGTACCCTCTGCTGCCCCCCAAAACAGAAAGGCAGCCACCTGAATGGGAGAAGATGTTTGCAAACAACAGCTGCGACAGGGGGTTAATATCCAAACTATATAAAGAACTCATATACCTCAACACCAAACAATGAAAAATGGGCGGAGCACCTGAGCAGACACCTCTCCCAAGAAGACACACACACACCCACTCACTCTCCAAGTTGGCCTTGAAGCATTACTCCTTCCAAAGATCTCTTCCTGCCTCGTTAAGTATTTAAAACAGGTGAATGAATGGACGAGCAGACGTGAATGTGCACATTACAGACCGTTCTACCTGGCGGCCTCAGTCCTCGTGTCATTGCAGAATTGTGACTCTCCCTGAGTGGGTCCAACCATGCACCTCGGAACCACCTCGAAGGGTTTTTCCAAAACGCAGATTCACAGGCCAGTCCCTCAGCCTCATGAGGGGCTTCTCTGTGGCACCTGTGACACCTGTCAAGCCTGCCAGGTGGCTCTGAGGCGGTTCCACGGGGAAGCCGCTGCTGAGACGAGAGGAGTGTGCAGGGGGTTGGGCAGAAGACCGACGTCTGTAGAGAGGAAGGGAACCGGGGCTGCAGTGGATCCCTGCGTCCCTGCTCCCCAAGTCGGGGCAAGGCCTGGGCCCGGACCCCCTCACTGACCTGTGAGTGCGTACAGGCTGCCTTGGAAAGGGGGCTTGACCTTGGCTGAGCCCACTCTCAGCAGGGGCACAGTGTCTGGGGGTGTAAACACCACAGTCTGGAAGGAGGTGGGCCTGGGTGGTGCATCCACACCGCTGCCCCAAAGTCCTGTTGCCATGTGACTAGTATGTTGGCTAAAGCATGACAAAACTGGAGGGGGAGGGATGATGGAAGCTGAAGGAGGAGGGAACGAGGCCAGGCGGGGTGGAAGGGAGGGAGGAAGGATTCTACAAGAGGTAAAATGAGACATTTTACCTCTTTCATTTGTACAGGGTCCAGCAGAAGTAAGGCCTGCTTGCGTGTGGTTGGCTGGGTCATATACTATGGGTGTAATAATTTATAGCTTTGATTTGAACATTGCACCTGAACTATCACACGGTGTGCGTGTGATACTGTTATGTTACAGAATGACATGCTATGACTTTGTAATAAAAAGGGGCATCATTTGTAACTTTAATTGTAAAAGATTGCGTTCTCCAAGGTTATCCGTGTTCTAAGGCGTCAAAACGAGGCTGATGGAGCCAGGGAGGGTATGATGGATCTTAAGTAAGGCCAGTCCTCCAGCACTCCAGGGGGCACACCGTCAGCGGGGTGGTTATGCCCTGCTCTTTGATACATTGTTGCAGGTGTGGAAAAAGTGAAACAGTATGTTTCCTGCCTTGCTTAAAAAAAGATTTTGTTCCTAAAAGTAATATGGTTTGAGGTGCTCTTACTGTTTGCTTACTCTGAATGGGTGTAGGAGGATATATGGAGCATTATCTCAGTTACTTGGTAGTTTCTTTATTCTGGTTGTTTTATTTCCTTAGATGCCTGAAATGTGCAGACGCCCCATGTCAGAAAAGCTGCCCAACGAATCTAGACATCAAGTCATTCATCACAAGCATTGCAAACAAGGTAAATTCAGATTTATTTCTGTAAATGAAACCTAATAATACCCTTTAGTCTTGAGCTCCGTTGAGATGTGACTAGGCATAAAGCTTTGTATTGGTAGATTGGGGGAAAGAATGTGGTTTCTATAGGCAGGTGGAAATGTGGCCTGTTTTATTCACGAGTCTCCTCTGAGATGTGATATGATTATCGTGAAATTGCGTATTATTGTTTATCTTAAAGATTAGTTTATGTTGAAATTAATGATTTTTAAATCTACACATTTGCTGAATAGATTGATGCAGTTTCAGGTTGCTAAATGCTTATCCATAGGAACTTTCATCCAAACACATTTCAAATTTGTGAAATCTCTTTGTTTTAAAGTGTGCTTTGGTATTAAGCCTGGCACGCCAAGACACATCACAGGAATGGAATTCTCCATCCTACTAACATTCATTTAACTTGCTTAAGCTTTGGAGTAATTTAAAGAGACTGATAAGAGTTGTAAACAAAAAATATCCCCCAAAATGAAAAGAAAAAAGAAAAGACAGACAGACAGCAAGAAAAATAAAGAAAAGAAAAAGGAACACAAATAGAACAAAAGGAATTTTGATTTTTAAGTTTTTGGTTTTTTTAAATCAATGTAAGGCTAAGTAAGCCCAGTTTGCATTCACTAAGCGAATGGTCGGTTGATTGAATGATTTATTAATAGTATCTTGTTTGTGAGGAGAGTGTTGCAAGCTCTTAGCCTAGTGTCTTATCCTTTAACTGGTGAACAAAACCTGAAGGAAGTCGTCCCATAGGGATGTGGAGAATCCTTTCCAAAGGCTTAATGCTTATGTTCTAAAATGCTGCAAAAATCCGACGTGCTGCTCAACAACCCGGTAGCTTTTTATATAAAAAGATTATTTTTCAGTAAGTCAATAATTTTAAAAAGTTTAGGATAAAAATGAGAAATTTATGTAGCTATAAAATTTCAACAGAATGAAAGGTTATCACTGAGATAAAGGAGGTGGTATTAACCTACATGGTCAGATTTATTAGGGTTTGAAATCTCAGTTGAATTTTTAGGTTGACCACTTATTATGAATCTAGGAAAAACTACTTATCTCTTTACTTTTATTTATAAAATATAGTATCTGTCTTACAAGGTTTTGCTATAAACTAAATAATACATGAAAAAGCTCTAATATAGTAATTATTAAGGAAATATTTTGTTGTTGGAATTATTAATTTCCCTATTCATTCAGTATGGCAAATAACATAAAGTGATTGCTACTTTTATAGTTATTTATTGAACACCTACTATGTACCAAAACCACCTGCCTTTTACAAGTCTATAATCTATGGGCAAGGCAGATACGTTAGAAGAATAGCCACAATTCAGCATAGTTAGTGCTGCAGTCCAGAAAGTGTGTTTGGCGTGTGAAAAGCCAGAAATGTGAGCGAGCACAAGGCCCGTTGAGGGGAAATGGGGTGAATTCACTGTGTCTAGAACAAAGCCTAGGTTACACGTGGGAAAAAATGATGGGGAAAGGACAAGACCACTGGATTGGGATGAGGTGGTGAAAATCTTTAATTCTATGCTCAGTATTTGAGACTTAATCCTGTAGATGGTAGGAAAGAATCAATGCTGTACATTTGCTTTGTAACTAAAAAGATGGATTCTGGGAAGGGATCTCATTTTTGTTGGCGTCGGTGGATCCCAAACAGCTGGCGGCATAGGAATGTTGTCACGTGTGGAAGTAATTTACGTGAAACATATATATGAAATCTTACGTAATTGTGACCTCATGAGACAAGGAGTGCAATAAAGTATCCAAAGTGTGAAGTCTAAAGTGCGCTGGCCACAGTTCCAGCCAGTGCAGCACCGCAGCCTTCCAGCATGAGCAGATGCTGAGCTGGGACCCGTGCTGGCTGAACTCACCTTAGTCGCTCAGCTTCTCATTAGTGTGCTCCCCTTCATTCAAATAAAAATAAAGGGCAAGAGTGGAATAGTGGTGTTCTGTGGAAAGTTTATAAAACGTCTGAGCAGGGTCAGAATCATCTCTACAACAGGAAGACTTTCCGTTTTATTAACGGGTCCACATTCGTTAGCCTGTCATGATGTGCGGCACTTGGGTGTCGAAGTAAACAGATTGCCACGCGCAGAGAAGAATTTGGAGATACTTGCTTGACAATGCACACTTTGCCGGGCATGGGAGCATCTCTTTGTACACAGTGTTTTGTTGAAGAATCACCGTAGCAACCCTGCGAGGGCAAAGACTCTGGTTTTTAAAGGCTGCAGCTTTGTAGGGATTCTTCAGCGGTGTGCAGTGTGGACCTCAGCCCCCGTGGGGGGCTTTCTGGGCTGAGAGGGTAATTGGGCGGCCAGAGTCCGTGAGCTGACACGTCTTTGAGAAAGGGCGTCATTAGTGTTGCGCTGTGCTAGGCCTCTGTGGTTCCGGGGAGTTGTAGCCAGTGCTTCCATTCCCGGTTCCCTGACCGACGGGGTTGCAGCTCCAGTTTCCACAGGCACACTCCGCCCTTTTGTGTGCACCCGGCCGGTCTCCCCTGCCGCGCCTGCACAGGCTGTGTGTGCCGCTGTCCCTCCCTCTCCGTTGGAAGCACACCTTCCAGAGTCATCGGACTGGAGGTCCCGAGCTATATTTCTTGATCGCTTTCCTTTGAGGAAAACAGTACTTTGCATAAGAATCCAGGAGGTCAGTCTGTACATGCAGTGGAAAAAAATCCCTGCTTTAAACATGTTCCTTTGTTTGCTTTATTTTCAACAATGGAGATATTTTTGTCTTTTAAAATGTTACATCCAGTCCTAAGGTATTGATTTTATATTGATTTCCATACTTTATAGAATCCACATGCTCAGATTCATGTGGCTTTTATATCAAGATAAATAAATTTAATAGTACATCTCAGAGAAAAGCTGACCAAATGACTCAGTGGAGAATGGCAGGCTCGTGATCATAGCCCCCTACTGAAAGGAACCCACAAAGCTTATTGATAAATAAGCTTTTGTACTGGCAACAATGTTTTTATTTTAAAATAGCTGTCTCAATAGACGTGCTTGTGGGTGCATGTGTACCCACGTGCACCCCCCCCCACACGCATGCCACACGTGTTACAAAGCAGAGAGCAATCAATCAGCAGATTCTGTGCAACCTCCTTCTGGGTTTGCTTTCAGATTTCAATGGCTGCGTGGTTTATACCTTTATCAAATAAAACGCTGATCCTTTCCAGAATAATTTTGTCAAAGCATAACTCTAATTTTATTACTTCCTTGTTCAAAAAATGTCAGGGGCTCCCCGGTGCCTGGAAACTAAGGTCTGGATACACAACCTCTTCAGCCAGCCTATCGGTCTTTCTCCTCATTTTATGACAGAGAAGTAAGTAGATGAAAAAAGTATTAGGAATTCCACAATTTATTGCCTGGCATTTTTCAAATGTAAATATTTAAGGCAAAGAAGTAGTGATCAGACTTCCGGTTTCCTTTGGCACACAAGGCTAGTTCCTGAGTTGTGTTGATGGGTGGTGACTTATAAGCACCTCTGGCCATTCCTGGAGGACTGGCAGACACTTCCCTACCTGCCCGAAGAAGGTACCGTACTTGAGAGAACACACCTTTTAAAACCTCTGTCTCCATGGGTCATTCATGCATGTTCTTTGACTGATCCTCTCCCGACCCAAGGACAGGGACAACGGTGGGGGATTGACTGTGGGAGCCAGGGGTGGGCTGGGTGGAGGAGGGCAGAGGGGAAAACTGGGACAACTGTTGTAGAATGACAATTATGAAAAACAAGATCTCCATCCCTGTTATGTTCCTGGGGAATAAACAAGCCATTATTCTGCAGGGTTGCACATGCCATTGGGTTTAAATAAATACTTCTGAACTCACGCGTCAACTTTCTTTACAGTTAAGAGGCCAGTTTTTGCATAATGTGAAAACATGTGTTTTTCCTAGGACTGAATGCATTTGAAATTCTGCAGCTGCTGTATATTATGGGTCTGTGTCATTTGGGATTTTAATTTGGGTGAATCTTGTGGCATAGGAAGAGGGACCATAATTCTAATTAGCTTCTCCCTGTCTCATAAGATAATGTTTTCTGTATATTAATTCTGTCCTTTAAAACTTGACGAGTTAGGCTTGTTTATGCTTCACTGGTCGACATCGGATTAGTTTTATTTGCATTTTTGCCAATTTTCTTCATTCTTTTTCTCTTTCTTACCTTTTTTTTTTCTATGTTAGAATTTCCAAGGGAGAGCAGTTTACTTTTGCTTGAAATAAATACTTAAAATTGTTCATTCACTAAGGGTATGTTGTTGACATACTATCTTAGTTTTTGTTTCAGGAGCTCTTTTTATAGTTTTTCATGTTTGAAAAATATTTTCACTATGTATTAAATTCAGGGTTGGCTGTTGTTATTTCCAGCTCATAGAAAAATGTATCAGTGTCATGCCCTGATGATACTGGAAAAATCAACATAAGCCCAGTTTTTGCCCATTTGAGGGAGGAGGGGTTGTTTTAAAGATCTTTTTATCCAAGTCTTTTTATTTATCCTGCTTGGTTTTCATTGTAAATCTCAAATCTGCAGATCGACACCTTCCATCACGCTAGGGAATTTCTCATCATCTCCCTTCGCCTTCCGGAAGTCTTATTAAATATATGTTAAACCTTCTTACTTTATTATCCTTGACTCTTATCTTCAAACATTCATCTCTTTGTCTTGGGGGCTGCATTCTACGTTATTTCCTTTCATTCTGTTTTCAGGTTTCTTGACCCGTCAAACATGTTGTTAAAATGGTCCACTGAGTTTTGAGCTACAGTTTTATCTTTCATTCCTAGCAGTTTTTTTTAAATATTAAAAAAATCCCCTGCTAGGAATAGGTTTTTATTATTTCCCAATCCCATCTGTCATTTATTTTTGCACTTTGAGAGTTCTTCTCTCCAAAGTTCCCATGAGTTTGGTTATACCGCCTGTGATGTCCACTGGTCCCCCCAGAGTGCTATTTCCTTGTATGTCTGTTTATTTTTTTTAACCTCTGACTATTGATGGTCTTTGAAGCTTTATGTGTTGAAATGTTGCGAGGACTGAAATGAATGTGCATGTCTTTTAGGGATTCACTTTCGCTATGTTCTTGGAGGACTTGAAAGCAGAGGTCCGTGTTCACCTGGGTTGGCAGGAACTTTGCTGTAACCCCAAATCTTTCTCTGGAGTGCAGCTTGTCACGTTCCGTCCCTGCGCACGATGCCTTCTAAAAAAATGTTGTACCTACTATTTTAACTTTTAAAGTTATACAAGTCATAGCAAATAAGTATTTTTCAATACATGTGGAAAAGATCAATGTTTAAGATCTAATAGATATTCTAGGTTGGTTGAAACCCAGTTTTAATTAACAAACACTGGAATCGGGAAGAAACTGTTGAAAAATAAGACAAAAATATTTGCTACATCAGATATTGAAACTCACTGTAAAGCTACTATACTCAAAACAATGTGGCGTTGGTATAAGATGAAAGCTTGTATAGAGAGCCGAGTACATAGGAGAACATAATATATAAAGAAGAGGTATTTCAGTTCCTTGGAAAATGATGGGTTCCTTGAAATGTGATGGTGGTATAGTTTTCACTTTACCTTCATCACACCATCTAACAAAATTTATATGGAATATATTTTTACATATAAAAAGAAACAGACTTAAGGACAATTTTGAAGTTGCAAACTATGTGAGAGCAAATTTTACTGTGCATATTTTAAAATGTATTTTAAAATGACAGCTAACCAAACTTGAAACCAAGTGAAATTTTTTTTTAGGCTTGTTTTCAGCTAAGAGGTAACTTCTCTATTCACCAAAGAGTTCCTGAAAGTTTAAATGAGATAGTAAACCAACCCAGGAGATGCCTTGACAAAGGTCATAAACATCATGGCAGAGGTAATGCAAGTGTTGGATAGTCACGCTGGAGATGCTCTACCTCCACACTATTCAGGAACAGGGGAATCACAGGCGGGACAGCAGCTCCCCTCATCCGATGGTGGGAGTTAAAATGTTCAGTAACGGGTGCTGTTCAGCAGGAAGAAACAAGAAGTCTCCTGCGGTGGGAATGTGTTGAGCATCGCAAATGCTTATATCCCATTGTGCCGGTAATGGTGCGCTGTCTGTGCTTCCTTGAGAAATAACAGTGCCGCCATGCACTGTCTGGGGGACAAGAGTAGTCATGACAGCACTTTTAGGGTGGCTTGAAGTGGCAGAAAACTCGAGACAACTATGGGCCCATCAATTAAAAAACTGCTAACTGTTATACTGTATACTTTAGAATATTATGTCGTCTCTGCTTTGAAGATGCATTCATTATGATGTTTATTGATCTAGAAGTGTATGCCTATTAAGTGAAGAAGTGTAAGTTGTGTATTAATGTAAATAGCATAACACTGTCATTAGAAAAAACTCCACTTAGCCCTGGCTGGTGTGGCTCAGTGGAGTGAGCACTGGCCCGTGAACCAAAGAAAAAACTCCAATTTATATATATGTAAGCTAAACATAGAATAGAAGGATTTAATTTGAACTTCATCGCCTTCACTGATTGAGGTTGGGGGAGAAGTTATGAACATGCATCTTATAAATATGCACATTATGTTACTTCTACAATGAGCATGTATATTTGCAATAAAAATAATAAATTAAAAAGTCATAGTAAATTAAAGCCAAAAGGTCACAGGGTAACATGCGACAGGTCCTATTCTAACTTTTTATTTCGGGATAGAGTAATGGAAAGACTCAGGTATTTTCCCTAAATGACGAACAGTTCCACATCTGTCTGTAGATAATGTAGTTTCCCCGTATTTGCTGGTCTGAAATACCGCATTTATCATGTATTTAATTCCGTATTTAGTTAGGTTTATTTCCAAACCGTCCATTTACCCCATTGCTCTGTCTTTGACAGAACCACGGTGTGCTTGCTACTCTGCTGTGTAATATACCTTATCGTTGAGTAAGGCCTTTTCCCTGATACTGTACTTATTTTTAAGAATACCCTAACTTTTGGCTACATGTAAAAGTAATTTCACAAGATGAAAAACAAGTTCTACCCAATAATTATTGGACATTGTGTTCAGACTATAATAAAATATTGATTGACAATTATTAATTCAAGTGTAAGCTCATCTTGCCTCATTCGTCGGTTGATAGAACAGTAACTGAATTTTCCAGAATTCCACCTATAATTTTAATATGCACCTTCCTGGTGTTGAATCGGGCAAATAGCAGGATACTGAATTTACTTGTGTTACAGACAAAGGGCTAGAATATTGCTTTCAAAATATCCCATCTTCTTTAATGCGTTGTGCCGGAGAAGACAGATGAATGTTACCTTGTCTGTTGAATCATTAATGCTCATGCAAAATCTGTCTTGTTTCTGTTTTGTAACATATGCCTTTGGGCCTTTAAAAGGTTACATTTTTACTTTCAATCCCAGCCAGTACAACGTGCAGTGGTAACTGTTTTGCTTTACATCCACTTCAAAAAATGAACATTTAGTTCTGCAAAACCTTCTAGAACTCAAAGCGGTGTTTGTCAATTCATTATAAAATTTAAGCAATACAGAAACCAAAATGTAATGCCAGTATAGCTAAAGAAGGATTTTCACTGTGTGTCTTCAGCCAGCTTTCTGTGAAACAAGGAATTCCACGTTGTTTGTAGTTGTATGTCTGTGTGGACCCACTTAAACATATGCCTTTGTAAATATTTTTTAAAAATTTGAACTTTTTAAAACACAACAATGGTATATAGTCCAATTATATATAAGTATATATATATATATTTACTTATAAATTAAACTGGAATCACAATGTTTTCCTTTAGTATAACCAGGACAAAGAATAATCTGTATAAACACATAAAATACTAGTTAGAATATATTAATATTAATAGGTCAAAGTTGACATAACAGAAGCTAGACAAATGAAATTTTAATCTAACTAGCCATCTCATTGTGTAAAATAGAAATTCGAAACCCAGCAAGGCCGAGTGGTTTGTCAGAGTCACACAGCCACGTGGTGATGTGACCGAATGTTCCAGAATTCTTGCCTGGTGTGCTTCTGTCTGCATCTCACTGCTCTATCTGTATGAACAAGGTATCAATATGGTGAGCTGTTTTAGTGAGTTCAGGTGTGAGGCACCCAAGAAGTAACACATTCGCTACCATGAAGCGTCTTCTGAGTACTGCTGACATCTTGCATGGTGAATACAATGTGTCACTTCCTCATGAACAAACTGCAGCTTCGTTTTTGGAAATGACTCTGATGAATTGAAGAATTTTAAGTCACTTCTTATCATCCAACCTCATGATAATTTTGGAAGCAGTACCGGCTTTAAGCTGGGGTACGTGGGATAGACACTTTTCTGATACCCCTGTTTGTACCCACTGTGCAAAGTCTGGCCGGCAGCTGGTTTCCAGCCGTGACGCAGGAACACACTCTGCCAGACACCACAGCGCCCCGGCGGCCAGGACATCGCTCATTCCTGTCGGCGAGGAGCACAGCATCACAAAATCGTCTGACTTTACGTATTTTTTTTTCCCAGTAAAAGAAAATAGGAGTGTTACAGTCTAGCCCTAATGGCATAAATAATGCAGTTCTGCCCTTATTAAGTAATTATCTTATAAGTATGGCATTCAATAACAGTCACTGAGCTTCTTTACAGTTGTGTTTGGGGTACGATTATTTGGGGTGAGATTATTTTGAGCTCTTTCTCACCTTCAATATATGATCTTGCCATTCCACTTATTGTTGGGAATATAAATTTAGTTTTAAAACCTGACTAACGATTTCACCTGAGTACTTTTGCCTATTTAAATAACAAATGAATTTTTAAAGACAAAGCAACAACAAGAAAAGCCCCCACTGATTTTCTCTGTGTTTTTGAATCTTAGTAACCAGTATATTTTAAATTAAATCAGATACGGAGCAATTCTCAGTTATTTCCCAGGTAACCGGCGACGTGTGTGCTGCTGCGTTTCCGGGACAGCGCCCTTCAGAAGAGGGAGGCGTGCGAAGCTTAACGGTAATACACCCAGGCCCTAGGTTTCTACTTCAGAACCCTAGACACCGCGCGCCCCTTTAGCATGTATTTGTTTCTGTCCAGGTAAAAAAAAAAGATAATAACATTTAAGCCATCATTCTGGTTGCCTGTTAAAAAGATACACAACTTAGTTGAATTCCAAGGAACAGTAATCTCAATGACAAATACCATTTATGATACAAAATGAGAGAGATGAAATTCTTTCTTGCTGTCTGTCTGAGTCTACTCCCTAACGTGAGTTTCCTTTCATAAACATTAACATCTAAACACGTAGAATTAACACCTTTAAAAAAGTCTTTTTAAGAGAAAAAGCCTAGGGGGGTGGCTTGAGAACTCAAATTTATCACATCTATCTTATGCTCTGTAAGGTACTGGGCCTCTTATCCCTGTCAAGTTTTTGAAAAAAACAAAACCACTGCGTGTAAATATGACTCAGAAGGGCTATTGGCTGCGTTTCCCAAGCCGTGAAGCTGGGTTTGGAGCCTTCGCGTCTCCGCCCAGTCACGTGGCGCGAGCCAGGTTCAAACCTGGCAGCTGTTCGGAATCCCAGGAGCACGCACACGGGTGCATGTATGTTTTTAGTTCAGCATCCCAAGGTCAGATAAAATTTTGATTTTCCACAAGAATGGCTCTTTCCTGACATGTTGTGAGCCTCAAGTGCATTTGTAGTTCTAAAAGTCTCCTCGTGTAACTTTTCTGAAACGTAGTGTATCTGACACATGGAGAGCGGGTTTTCAGCATAAAACCAGCCAGACCTGTTCTTCTGTTCCCATTTGTTCCGACGAGCAGGTGAGGACTATGGCGGTAGGGATTGCTGTGTGTTCCTTGCGTGATATTTCCCCCAGTCCCTCGACAAATGTGGGGAGCCACGTAGGTTGTTTATTAGGGATGCTGACGGCCAGACAGGGTTCCTTGTGTCTGCTTTCTCTGGGTGCTCCTAGTGACATTGGCTGTATAATCAACGCCCATCAGCCCTCTCCCCAGTAGGTCGCTCAACACAGAACGATAAGTAATGTTAATTCACCCTTCTCACATGTGCCAACTTACTGAAATTTACCCAAGTATTTTTTTTTTTAAATGCAACAGATTGGAGTTTATCTTGGAAGGGTACTTCCATCTGTGAGAACTGTCACTGGAAGAGAGAAGAACACTTTAAAATAAACCCACCAGCTGCGTTGATAAAGTTCTGGTGATAGGCAGGCCCGAGGAGGGCGGGACTCTTTGGGAAGTCAGTCAGACCATATGAGCGGGGAGCTGGCTTGTGGGTTTTTCCTGTTTCTCGATAATGACTTTGAACTCCATTAAGTGGTAGCGGGATAACACTAATGTAGTTGCAAGCTGTAACTGTAAAATGAAAAGCAAAGAATGAATGTTCACGTTATCTTAAAATAACTTGCATATGTTGTACCTTAGAACATGGTCTGAAAACCCCAGCGAATAATAGAAAATTCAACACCTGCAAAGTGTCGGTGAGCTAACGGACCGAAGAACATTTGATGCCGATGCCTCTTCTTTTGTGTTGATGTACAAACAGCAAACATGTCCAGCGTTATTATTATTTTTTTTTTGCCTTTTAGATTTTTGTTTAAAGAAGGGGCAAAAGTGCTCATGCTTTTTACATAAAATAAATCTTTGAACAGATCTGGTATTTATTTTTCATCCCTCCTAACAGAGCACTATACATTTTATTTTTATACAGTCACAGTCCAAGACTATGTTTGTGACTGACTGAATAACATGGAGAAACCAGCTGAAGTGGTTCTGAGTTTTCTAGGAGACTGCTGGGTATCTTTAAAGTACCCTTCTAAATTTAAATTTTATAGCCTTTCCTTTTACGAAGGCTTGAGAGCTCACAGAGTAGGAGTCAGACCTCTTGTTTAGAAGGAGGACTCAAGAAATCATGCCACTTACTCTGAGACAAAAAAAAATATATTGATCTTGAAGTTCTCGATGGGCCGAGTTGAAGCGGTGTTCCCTTTCTAACAGGTTTCCTTGGCTCTGAGCACCCAGGTCCTTAGCAGTGGAGTTCTGTGCTGCTTCTCCAGCCGTATCTGTGAGAGGTGGATGTGAGAGGTGGGTGGGGCGGTGACTTCTGGATCCCCACCGAGTGCAGGCTCAGCCCGATTGTGAAACTGCGTCTATATGCCTGACAGTGCTCTCCTTGTTTGGTGTCACTGTGGCGTCTTTGCATTTCCTACCTGTCCGCTCCCTTTCTGCGAATTTCCACGTCATCTGTATGGTGATCTCCCCAGTTAGTCCCTCAGTACTGGCCCCCCGCTGTTAAGAAGTATCAGTACTCAACCCTCAGGTGGTCATCAAAATTCTCTATAATTACATGCAAGCTCTTTCTAAAACTTGTGTCTTCAGGTCATCATTTCCTAAGTGGGGGGATGAACAGTTATAGCCACATTGCCAAGGTATTGTGCCCAGGTGACTTCAGAACACTCCTGAATGTTCACGCGTATGTCATCCCCTCCTTCCTGAGTCCTGCCACCCAGAATCACTGTCACTGCCACAGTTCAAAGCTGATTCTAAACCTCAGCCTGAAATGACGTCTTCCCCTGATACCGAAGCGTCCTGGCCTCAGGGAGCATGAACTTGACACTTTTAAACATCGCCATGGTGCCTTTTGTTTACAAAACACTCAGTAATTCTGGCCAATTTTTAAGAATGTCATAGCTGCCTACAATTTTATTTTGGTGTAAGGGTTGGACGTGGAGTCGAGACTGTGGAAGAATTACCGAGCTGTTTCATTGTCACCGATGTCCTGTCCATGGTCGTTTGACAAATCGCGAGCCATGAATGTGATTTTAAGTGTTTTATTTGTTATATACTTAAAAAAATATGCCGTGTTCTCTTCTTACGTCATCATTTTATGTGCAATAGCGAAACTCCCTTCGGGGCGTATCAGCAACAGATGCCCTTGGGGGAAGGTCCCTCGGTGTTTCATTAGTTGTGTGCTTTTCCCCCAGACACCCCGAAGAGTGATCTGCAATCGGTGTTTTTCTCTATGATGGTGTTTTCATATTATAAGAACACTTTTCATTGTGCAACAGGATTTTTGAGTCAGTGAGTCAGGCAATACAGGTTGTTAACCAATCATGTCAGAGGTTCCTGAGATGTCAAGTAGGAGGAGAACATTCTGACAATGAACCTGAGATTTTCTCCAGAAGTGGCTAGTGGCTGAGTTGTGCGTGCCGAGTGAGAGCGTTCGTGGGTGTAAGCAGGAACTCAGGATGTCGGCTCAGGAGCAGACCAATTAATTTTAAGTTGGCTTTTGTTTATTGTGACTGTTACTAAGTAAAATTGTCCAAGATCAGAAAATAAGGCCAAGCAAATGTTTGTGTAAGTTACTACTATCATACTAAATATTTTTTAAAAATAAATACAAGGTGACACCGAAGTATTATTTAGGTTTTCTAGGAAAAATAACCAGTGGTTCACTGTGCTATTTAATATTAATTAAAAGATTTGCATACAGCAGAGATGCAATTAATTTCTGTTCAGTAGAAAGATACTTCTGCAACTTATTTTGGAAGTATTTGTGAAGAATTCCTATAGGCTGTTACTTCAGTATTCTGTAGAAGTCCCAGTTTAAGCCATGCCAGCTTCAAATGCCCTTCGAATCAGTTTTACTATTTAAGTAATTCTTTATTTACTAATGAGTCAAATAAAATCATTGACACACGCTCCTTTCATATGTTAGAGAGTTTTATGTTAACTTTTGAAAATTGTACTGTGACAGTCTAGTGCTTTATTATGGGCCCCTATTGGTGACATTAATGAAGATATGACAAACACGGGAAAACATGACCAAATTTGTGGGAACAATCAGCTCTCAATCTCTTGAATTCAGTAACAAAGACTTTAAACTTGTAACAACTTTCCATGATGCTGAAGGAAAGATCAACAGTAACGGCACTGTAACTGTGTTTTGTAATCTGTCCAGTGATTATCAGTGTGCTTTAGTGTTCGCATGCACCTTGGCCTTCAGGGGACAGAAATACGGCTTTGAATCCCAGCTCTGCAAGTCGTGTACCACACGATCCTTCGGCAGATTATTCAGCCTTTCTCCCTAGGTTACCTTATTGATAAGTTTCACGACACACGCTTCCTGTGTGTTCAGAAAATATGCACCGAAGGACCATTTGTGTGCCAGACATGACTGCTGGTTGCCAAGGAGACAAATGCAGTTAGCCCATCATGAGTGCTGTTGGAACCATGCATTAAAATCTATTTTTAAATGTGTTATTCAGTTACAGAATGTCAGTGTGATTCTTTTAAAATAGATCGCAGTATTCTGGCTATGTGTTTAATTGTTTCATCTATTTTGTTTGCCTTTTCTTTGCCTGAATTTCCATCAAGATTATTTTAAAGTATTTTTCTGCTTGCTTCAATTTCTGGATCACCTGGGGGTCTGTCTCATTTATGTTTTTTTTTTTCTCCCTCTAATTAGGAGACATTTAGTTCTGTCTTTTCTTATGCCTAAAAATTTTTGATTGAGTGCTGGGCAGCTAAAGAATAAACAAAGAAAGGCCTGGAGAAGTACTGGAGCTCTACCAGGATCAATCAGTAGTAAAGCTATTTCTCATCAGCATTCTGTATTGTCTAATAATTTGTGTCTATGGCTGGGTTATTCACAGAAGCAATGTATATGATCGCAAGGACCTTCAAAAGTATTTTAAGCAAAGCCTAAGGTAAAATAAATGCATTCGTTTCATCCTGTTAAGTGCATTCCACCATCGCTTTTTATAAATGTATTTCTGAGCAGTTCCATATTTACAGAAGCATTGTGAAGACGGCACAGAGAATTCCTCCATACACCTGCCCGTGGTTTCCCCATTATTAACACTGACTTTATAGCACATTTGTTACAATTACTGAAACGTTGTTTGTATATCATTATTAACTAAGGCTATAGTATCTCCAGATTTCCTTTGTACTGACTTCCCATTTTCTGACCTCGGAATCTTTCCGGAATAACATACTACATTTAGTTCTCCCATCTCCTTAGTGTCCTCTTGGCTGATACAGTTTCTCAAATTGTCGTTCTTTTTGACGTACTTGACAGTTTGGAGGGTTACTGGTCAGGCCTCAATTTTACTTTTGATTAAAGGAAGAATTGCCTCCAGCTTATTATTAATTCTTTGGTAAATGATGATATTTCCACATTGCGGACAAGTTGGTTTCCAAAGACTCGGTGAAAAGTGCGCAGATTCTGAGCAGGTCTGAACGAGGCAGATGTGCGAAGGGAGAGGTGCGGGGTGCACTGTCACGGCCGGGTCCGGGTTCCCGGGCAAGGGGGTGGTGTCTGCACCTTTGCTCAACATCACGCTGTTTATCTTCAACCCAATCGCCTAACAGAAAAAATTCAGGTCATAATTTGAGTGTGTAAGGTATATTGCTAGATAACAAATGTTTTGTTTTATTTTGGCAGAACTATTATGGAGCTGCTAAGATGATTTTTTCAGACAACCCCCTGGGTCTGACCTGCGGGATGGTTTGCCCGACCTCTGATCTCTGTGTAGGCGGGTGCAACTTGTACGCCACCGAAGAGGGGCCGGTTAATATCGGTGGATTGCAGCAGTTCGCTACTGAGGTGAGACTGACACATGATTTCTCCCCCTCACAGCACAAAGATGTTAAAGTAACTGGAGTCCTTGGCCCTCTGTTGATTTCCAACATGGTTAGTGTGACGTGCCGCTAAAGTGTAGGAGGTACGCGTTTTGTGCCATAAACAGTATTTTTTATTCCACAACTTGACTACAAATAATGAAACTTTATAAAACCATATGTCAGACTAATTGCAATCCCAGAAGGTTATTAAAATACTTTGACGGAAAGTTACATAAATTAGAGGATCTGAAAATAGAATTTATTCATCAACTTTGCACTGGAGTATCTCGAGTAGACCCCATTATGAAAGGGCAGTCTTGCTTAACTGATTCTTTCCTCCGAAACTCTTCTTTAATCTTCACAGCTTGAAATAACACATCAGTATTATTCTGTAATATTTGGTAAGTAATAGAGGTTAGGGAACGTTCAAACACCCTGAAACTGAACAGTATTCATTACCATGAGCTGTTTGTAAACTCAGGCATGTGAAGTACGCAGGCTGTTTGGATACTGTTGTATAATGGAATGAGACAGAAGCCTTTTCCCTGTTTGTTTGATGAGTTTGGGCCGAGGCGTTCTGTCTCGGGAGCCCTTTGGAAATGGCTGGGCTCCTTGGGGTCTCTCGTGGGGAGCCCGCCACCAGGTCAGCTCACATGTGCCATGCTTTGAGGGGCAGGGGAAGGTTTTGTAACCCTTGGGGTCCAGTTTGCTACAAGGCCAATTAAATGCCTGTCAACCCTAGATTTTTAGTTAATAACTTCCCTATCTGGGTTTGTCACCTTAAACGCGATGCGTTCTTTCCGTGTCGGGCCCTGCCCGTAATACCCCTCACTCTTCAGCCGCACTTTGCTTTTAGTAATAAATCAGGGTTATCCCCTCCCTGCGTCCTGACAGGTTAATTCTGAGGAAGGGCTCCTGGGAATGAGAAAATTGAAACAATTTGAGGGTGCGAGTTGTTGCAATAAATTCTAGGATTTAATTTCTTTTCTCGCCAAATTCAAAATTGCATTAGGCTTACCTAGCCAGTGCAAGGTATGATCTTTACAACCTGAGAAAATCCTTCGTTGATGGAGAAGATTCACTTGAATTCTTCCCACATCTGTCTTGGGGGACTCGTGGTCTCTTCATTAAACCCGGGCCGGCTTGCCAGGGTGTCGCAAGTGAAAGGTCGCACAATATGTATATGAACTGACACTGCATGTCAAAACAAAACGAGTTAAAATAATGTTAGTTTTTCAGTGACCTGGGGCAGAGAGAGAGACTGAGAGAGAGAGAGAGACAGACAGACAGCATTCCTCTGAGAACTCTCTCTTGGTTTTAATGATGTTCCACCTTCCGAAGCAAAGGCCTATTTGTTTAAGACATGCATAGATTAGGACGGCGCTGAAGGCATTCTAAGCCAATCATTGGCATTTAGCATAAGAATATGTTTTCCTATTTCATTCCAATTATACTTGGTGTAAATGTGGCCTCACGTATCTTTACTGAATCATAAAGAAAAATCTCCTAGGGAAATTGTGTAGAACGGCTCTCCGTTCATTCTTTGAAGTGTGCCACTTAGGACAAGCTGTTCTAGAAGGCTCTATCTTCCCTGGGTCAAAGGCGGTACGCTTACATTTACCCCACTGTCGAAATGGTTGTGACAATAAGCAAAACACAAACAATGCGCTAGCTTACCGCCAGTGAAAAGGAGAAATGTAATGTACAAAATACTGTCATTCTTTCAAACTATTGACCTATTGATATGAGTGCTTAAGTCAAAGCAGAACATGATGCAAATAGTTTTCTATTTTGGTTGTTTGGTAACACAATGATTGATTTTTGACCTTTAAAGAAATAGAAATCTATTTTTCAACCAAATTAAATAAAGGTTAGGGAAGCAGGCTGAAGTAGCATGATATTTTTCAAAATTGCTTTTCCTATAACTTATCAGTGATTTTTAAAATATCAGCCCTGTGGTCTGCCGTTTTTGGTTCAGTCCCTCCCTTACACTCTTCCAGGGCACATGGGCGTGTGATTCGGAGGGACTGCGGGAGAGGGAAGTAAATCACACAAAGGATGGCCGGCAGTAGGATCGGGAGGCCAGCTGCCCTCCTTGTCCTGGTGTTACTCGTGTGCCGCTTTTCTTCAGTCCTCTGCCGGCCCACGCCTGCCACGGCTGAGCACCAGGCGCTCGTGAGCACCTTTGGGACACGCAGGCTGGGGGCTGCCTCTTTCATGGAGGCAGGTCTTCGTAGTTCAGTCAGGTCTAACAACAGTGCTTTCATAAGGTACTTTGGCAATCAAACATTAATAATAGGATTTTGGTTTGGATTTTCTTATCAATTTCATAAGAGTTTAAAAATTTCTCTGTAGAAATCTAACCCTTGAAATGTTTATTTTAAACTGTATTTGAGCCCTAACCTGTGTGGCTCAGTGGGTTGGGCATCATCCTACACAGTGAACGGTCGCTGGTTCGATTCCCAGTCCAGGCGCGTGCCCGGGTTGTGGGTTCTGCCTGGACGAGGTGCATACGAGAGGCAGTGACCGATGTTTTTCTCTCTCACGTCAATGTTTCTTTCCCTTCCCCTCTCTCTAAAATAAATAAATAAAATATTTTCAAAAATAAAAAATAAATGTGTTTGAGTAACTAATTCAATTTTTGAGGCATCTTATCACATTTAACAGACCAACTACACTCTCCTTGCCTCTCAAATTATCTGATGAATTGTTGCAAAGGGAGAATGAAGTGAGATTAGACCTTTTTACTCATTCCCTAAAGCCTCAAAAGTAACTCTAAGTAGATAATTAGCTTCATGTCAAGTCCGTGTTCTTCTGCTGATGTGGAAGAGTGACGGAGGCAATATAGACCACCCAAAATTAAAGTTCCACGGCCCCAACATTGGGCTTGAAATGTTAGAATTAGCGAGGGCCAGAGGGTCATTATTTGAAATTGTTGCCTCGATTATGAACTTTTAGGAGTAACTACATTAGATTAGCACATTGCTGTCTAAAGCTAGTATTTATGTTTCGCAATGAGCACTCTCTGAGGTTACTGAGTACCTCTTACGTTCACACCATTGTTGTGGCGTTCACGTCTCGATACTGTGCTTCTAGTTTAGTTTCTGTCCTTTCCGTTAGGAATGGAACTGACACATGAATTCCAGACTAACCCAGGTAACTCGCTGGGCGGAGAGTTACTCTTTAGGTTTTGGATGAAGTGTATCATCTCTCAGCAAGTTTTTCATGTCACCTCTCATTTGGCATTACCCAGTGCTTGTCCCTGCCTCCTACACTATTTATACACCATCGTATGCTAGCATTTATTTCTCTACTTCATGGAGTGAACACAGTTCACATCAATTTGATCCAAACTTACAATAAAATGGCACCGGAATTCGATCAGTACTGATAATACAAAAAAAACCCAAAAAAAAACCCAACCCACTATTATAACTTAAGGACCATTGTACATTTTGCATTGTACATTTACATTTTGTTTCAGTGCCGCAATGATCTGTTGGCAGGGCTGGGAATGAAGAAGGAACATGCTCACTCAAGTTGCTTTGTGAAAAAAATATTTTTTCCACCATGTCCCTTTGGAACACGAAGGCCACTGGAAGCCTTCAGCTTTTGTCTTGGACAGGCATATCCAAGGGGAACATAGAAATGTGTACACAGATAAATAACAGAATATCGCATGTACTCTCCTGAATAATGTACTTTTGTGATACATTCCCTCTCTCACAGAAAAGTGGAGACAAAGAACAGGAACCCGTGTAGTCCTCAAATTGAAAACGGTGTCGACAAACGTGCATAAACTGGAATGTGAGCTTGGGTACCTCCAGCTGTGTGCTCTGTTGGTTGATTTATAAGTTAGATCACCAACGGGGTGAGGCTCCTTGGAAAGGACGTTATTGAGAATTAGTCCAGGGAGGCGGACGGGCTGGTGCCAACACCCAGTGTAATAAGGCCCCACTAGGAAAGGATTCAATCAAACAAACGTTGGTTGAGCGTCGATTAGAACTAAGAGTTGTTGAAGGCTGCTTCTAAACTACAGGTCCTGAGAAACCTCGTGGTTTCTCGGGAAATGAAAGCCAACAACTGAAATTTCATAGCAAACGCAATAAGCCATATATATGTGTTTGCATTAGCATCCTCGGACTGATAATCCGGTCTTCGTTAATTTTTGTCACTCGGTGTTGGAGGTGATCAGACCTTCCTGCAAAGAAAAGGACCGGGATGCAGGGGAAGTGCAGTTACACTACACCTTAGTGGCACAGATGTCCACGCATTCTGGTGCTATCTCACTCTAAGAAGTGCATAAACAACCCTGAGTCAGGTCAGCCACGTGACATTTTTCCCACCTTGGACAGGAGGAAACCAAGGATCAAAGTGACTAAAAAGTCACAGGTAACATCAAACAAAGTCCCATGGCCTTGGAGGATGATAGGTGCTGAGAACTTGAGTGATCCTCACATTAGCCCTGTAGGTAAATACCATTCACATCCAATTTATGCATAAGTAACAGAGGCTCCATGAATTCGTTTGCTTCCATAAGCTGACCTCTGATAAGGTTGGGTCTAACCTGTATGATTTCTCAGGTTCTCCCCGGCCCAGGTAACGGCACAAGTCACCCATGCAAATTCCGTGGAAACCAGGTTTTCTGACCACAGGTGCACAGGATTCCACCTGTCAGCTCAGCCGCAGGGACCTTGGGCACGGACCTCCCTGCTCACAGGGTGCGGTCACTGTGCCTCAGTTACCGTGAGCTCGGACACCACTCAGACACACAACCTACTAAAGTAGGTTGTCTGAGATGCATGTGCAGGCTTAGGCGTTTTCCTGGATTATGCATGTCACCAAAAAGCTTCTTTCTTTCTCCTTCCAGCCGTCAAAAGAATGTTGTATAGCCGGGTTCCAGGTTTTGCGAGGCCTGAGATAATGAACTTTGTGTCTCTTCTTTGAAACACAACGCGAAGGCCCTCCTGCAGAATTTAAATACAGAGCCTCGGCAGGGCTCCGTGCAGCGAGGGACCTGGCGCTTCAGCTGACATCTGCGGTGTTGCTTTAGTTTGGGAAGCCTGCGCCAGCCTTCGGGAGAGCTGGTCTACACCCAGATTTAGGGACGAGTCCAGCATATTTATGAGACCGTTTGGCAAGCCGATCAATTAGATCTATCAGCTCACGTACCTAATCAAACACTAAGATAAGTTGCCACAATAGTGAATAATAACCAATGATTATCACCGGTACCTGTTACAGGCCGTTTAAAAATAGAATATGGATCACAGGGCAGTTGTTAGATTAATGATTCCACACACCGCCCGCTCTGCCCCTCATCTCTGCCTGTACCATCTCCGAGTTAAATTTCTCCAAACTGCTGTTTGAAAGAATACTTTCAATAGTTTGTGAATACTGTTCATACAAGAAAGGGCGATCACTTCTGGGAGAAAGAAGAGGCGGACGAAAGGTGCACATTAAACAGTAATGACGTCAGTAGGCTGCACCCTGGTGTGGTGTTGCTCTCAGGGTACCAGTGCAAGTAGTGTCCATTAAGGCTTGATTTGCGTCTCTTCCCTTTCGGTCTTAATGCAGTGATTAATAGAAAGGAATGATGTCTTGATAGAGTTCACTAAATGTCTGACATTTTTCTCCCAAAATCTCTAGAAAGCTATTAAAAATACTCAGTGCTGGCACCATGATTGATAATAAAACCGCAGGACTGACGGAATTGCTAGATGATTTTCATCACAATATTTTAGTTTGTTTTAAAACTAGGTACTTGTACCTAGAGCTTTAAATATAAAGATAAATTTCAGAGATTTGCAGCAATAACTTTGAAAAATTGGCCAGAATTGCATGGTGGTTAGGATTATTTGCTATTGTTTTTCTTTTTTCCTGAGTTTTTTTGTAAGTGCAAATACATGCAGTCTTGTGGGCACCTTGCATTTCAGAACGATGGGCTGTCATGGATTTGAGTCTAACCAACTTAAACTATGTACACTTTTATAAATGTTTCATGGATAGTGGTACAAAGTAGTATAAAGCAATGACACTGTATCAGCACGAATCATACGCCAGAGGCAGGATGCTGTGAGTTAAGATTTAAACCACCCGTTTTTCTCCAAAGTATAATAACAAAAGAAATATAATAAGTACATAGTAAAACTTAATGGCTGAGGTAAAAGGGAAGATAGCAACCCTCTGGGGCCGTGAGTGGTATGGAACTACTCAGCAGTGAACACGGGACTTGGGCCTCTCTCTGGGAGGCTCTGCCCAACGATGGGGCTGACGGGGAATCTGACTGCGAGGGGCAGTAAGGGCTGAAAGCGTTGTGCATAGGAGACCAGGGCACTCCCGCAGCCCCGGCAGAAAGTTGAAAAGGAGGTGCTGGGGCCGATGCAAAGCTGCAGAGAGAAGCGGACAGCTGTATCCAGAGTGTGGGGCACGTGTCTGGTGGCCATGACACATGACCAGCTCTGTGACATCTTTAAGTATCACCTGGGGACAGGAGCTCTGGCTTCCAGTAAGAAACCTGGTTCTGCCATTGGGGGCAGAGTGATGCTGGGTGGTGGCCCCCACGCACCTGATACAGGAAGCAGGAGGGTAAGAAACACTTGACTCAGAATAAGTCTGAAACAGAAAACTCAAAACCACATTAGAAAAGCTGATGCTACCAAAGACTCAACCCATGGTTGATGGTGTCCTGAGGATCAGAAATAGTGCCATAGCTAGGCCTTCGAGATACATAGGCAAGGAGTAAAGTTACATCATTAAATGAATAGGGATGAGTTGGTATGGAAATTAGCTGATGGAAAATGTTTACTAAAATGACACCACCAATAAAAAGATTTTTGGACTGGGTACAGACACAGATGTAATGGGTGAACTAAAGAAAATACAGATCTGAGAAATTCAACCAGAGCACAGTAGAGATATGTAAGTTCAATTCTGACTGCCTTCTAATTTCTGTCCTTTAATTATTTCATTGACCCACTCGGAGTGGCAGCAGATCCGTAGTTCCTCCTGTAAATGCAGAGCCGTCACCGCTAGCATAGCCGTCACCGCTAGCATAGCCCACGGTGTCTCTGGCTGCCCCTGTGTCCTCAGCCAGTGGAGCAGGGACCGCCTGACCTTGGACCCCAGCCTGGAGCACACACCTGAGTGACCGGCAAAGTCTGAGCAGCATGTGGGTGTGAGGACAATGATGCAGAAGGTAGCAGTGAGCCCCAGGGAGCTTACTGCTCAGGGAGAAAGAAAAGCAAGCCAATGACAGTGGAGTGCTAAGGGAGCAGCGAGACCATGGGTGGGAAACCTCCTAGGTGGCCTCACAGGGAGGGAGGGGGAGTCGAGAAAGTGAGGTGTAAGCTGGTCCTGAGAGGTGTCCTCCGACCCAGCTGAGGCAGGTGTGGGCGAGGGTCCGTCGCAGAGCAAACCCTGAGCACACCCTGCAGGCAGAGGGCCCGCACTGGGTTGGAACTGGCCTGGGAGCTGGGTGGGGTCAGTGAAGTCCTTCCTAACAGAGCCATACACTGTGTTTCAAATCATGTTCAGTCAACTTCCACCCTTTGAGCTGCAGCAGCAGCTCAAATGTGGCATCTTGTGTGTCCGTAGTGGAAGTATGAACTATGATGTCAGAATAACTACTCAGGAATCGGTCCGTTGTCTATAAAATGAACCCCCACACCTCACTCGGAAGGTGGTTAGGAGTGGAGATACACATTTGAGCACTTAGGAGAGTTACTTTATAGAGAGAAGGTGTTCATACCAGGAAGTCACCACTCATTCATTCAGTCTCCACAATAAATTGCTGAAGGCATGATGACTCTCTCACTTGTAGAGGTGATGTTCGGGAGGTGGTGGTCTCCACGGCGACAGGTGCCGTTTGCTCAGATGTGGCTCAGGTTTATCTTTCCTCCATTCTGAGTAAGTTTGCTCCCCCTCACGAGTTCAAAGTGAACCATACCCGTGACTGACTGTAATTCCTTGTTTTTATATTGAAGACACACGAGCCCTCTTTTGCCCAGGAAGCTGCCCACTGGAGGGTCTCTGTTTGCCGCCTCCTCCCGGTGCCATTAGACGCCAGACTGAAGTGGAAAAGGACTGGAACCGCGTGTTCTGGTCTTCAAGTCGCACAGTGTTTGCACCAGGCCAGAGGGGCCTCCCAATACCGCTGATTTTCACAACAAGGAAATAATGAAGTGACATCGTGAGGGTTATTGGTACATGAGCAATTTCAGGAACCGAAAATTTGCTGCTGCGTCAGGTGTTCCTTATTTCTGATACATCTGAGACGTGGTCTCCGCTTCGGTGCCCTGTTTTAATTGTAAAGAAGCCTGTCAGGTAGCCCAAGAATATTTCTTCTCAAAGGATGAGTGCCGTGAATAGTGTGTACTCAGTATCTCCTTTGACTTCTTTTACAAAAGGAAGCAAGTCTCAAAGAAAATTACACAGAAGCATCTTGTAGAAGGCATGTAATTGGAGGTAACTCACTTTCAGATGCACAAATAACAATCTCCATTCACGTATTCGAAAGGTAGCCAGACTCTCATACTGCTAATTAAATAAGTCAAAGAAACCAGCAAAAATGAAAATCAATATATTATTTTTATTAATGTTTCTTAGACCTACACTGAAGAAATCATCTCTCTTTAGAGATCAGCAGAAATTGTTTTATTTTATAATGAAATCAAGTTAAATACTCGAAAAACTATAACCTTCTGAAGAGGTATGCAGGCTACAACCACCCTTTCGTGACTCATCCTTCAGCTCGTAGAGATATTCCAAAATTTCCAAAAATATTATTTGTCGTGATTTACTTATAGTTTATTTTTGCTATTGCTTGGTTAATAAGAACAAGCAGATTAATTGCGGACTAATTATAACTACCAAACATTTGTGTTTATTTTTATTGTGGACCGTTTTAGAAAGCAAGAAAGATTACAGTGAGCGCTACCCTCAAATTAGAATTGGTAAATACCCTTGCACTTGCCAAGTTATGTCTTTTCGTGGAGAGAGCCCTGTATAATGATTTGAGAATCACCCTCCTTCCAGCTCCAGAGTGTGAGGAGGCTGGTGGGGTGGGTAGGAATCCCATGGTCCTCTCTGTTGTTTTATCTTTCCATTTTTAAAGTCAGGAGAATCTCTCCCGTGTCTCAAAGTAATATGAAAATTATGGAGAAAAACACTCGTGAAGTCAGTTCAGACTGATGAGAGAAAAGCACTTTCCAGCTAAGTGAAAGGTCAGAGGTCACAGGGTTCACTTAGAAGGAGCCGTCCCCTGTCACCAAGGAGGAGCTGTCTCTCCGGGGCCATGGTGACCCTCTGGTGGAAGCCTGCCGCTGGGGTTCAAGCGTTCTGAAACTCATTTGCATCTTGTCGGAGGCCTCCTGTGTGGTCGAGTTCCATGCCCGGGGGTTACAGACAGGAGAAAGAACCCTCGGGTCCCTTCAGACCTGCAGGGAACGTCAGGTTATAAACTGCGCTGTTAAGTGAAAAGAGTTCGCAAAGCCCATAGCAGAGTGCCTAGCAGGCAGCCAGCACTCAGCGACTGGCAGCTAAATGACTTCAACAGCGGAAAACCTGGTCACAAGCCCCCAGGGAGCTCCCACGGGGCCGGTCAGGACCCTCCTCTTTGGTGTTGATAACAGAGTGCTTGGTATACTGCAGGGTCTGTAAAGGGGGTTATGTGCACATTACTGATGAAAAATAAAGTAATAGTCCAAGTGCTCCAGCGTTGGTAGGGCGCGGGACACCTTGGAGAGGACTAAGTGTGAGAAACTTTCATGGGTCACAGGGTCGTGCTCCTGCGAACTCAGAAGAGTTTCTCAGGTCACGGAGTAGCGTGGTAGGAAACCAGAGGTGCTGGAGTGTGTTTCCAAACACTTCCTAGCAGTCGGTGGTTTGTCCATTTGATGTAATGTATTCAGTGTAACAACCAGCTTTTGTTGTTAATAAATTGACTGTTGTAAGTGTGGTAGGCTTAGGAGAGGTAAATTCATGTAATACGGTTTTAGTTACACATTTGCTATTGAAATCATATGTACGTGTTATGTATCTGTGTGTGTGTGTGTGTGTGTGTGTGTGTGTGTGTATATATATATATATATATATATATATGTTGAGGATCACTATAAAAATTTGACAGCAACAGTGTTTAAGAATTCTGGAGTCTAATAGCCTTGAGATAAAGCCCTTAGGATGTGAACTGGGCCATAGTTTCAGCATCGGAGAAATGGAAGTAGCAGCTGTATCTTTGTAACAGGGTGGTTGAAACTAAGCGAGGTTATGTGGGGGGTGCAACCCACAGCCCGTGGGATGGCTGTGAGTGCGGCCCCACACAAAATCGTAAATGTACTTAAAACCTTTTGGGATTTTTTTGCTCATCAGTTTTTGTTAGTGTTTGTGTATTTAGTGTGTGGCCCAAGACAACTCCTCTTCTTCCAGTGTGGCCCAGAGACGCCCAAAGGCTGGCCACCTTTGATAGACAGGCTACCTGCCTGCCTTAGCTTAAAGGCAGGCAGGTAGCCTGTGCTCACTGCATGCTGGCCTCATTATGGTTATGGGAGAACACACGTCGGGTATGCTTTTCAGTGTTTCTTTTACCGTTGCCCGTACATTTCTTCTGCAAGTGTCTGTGTTTCGCCTTCTCATTTGAACGGCACTTTCCTTCTGAACAGAACTGTCGGTAGAAGATACTTTCTTTCATTGCTCAAAAAACACTGTTTTCTTGTCTTCTGACTCCCACCCATCCTTTTGAGAGGAAAACTGTCAAACCTTTCTTCGCTCACCAACAGGACTGTGTCTTTATTCTTTGGCTGTTTTCAATGCTTTGTGTGGTTTTTTTTTAAACTGTGATTAACAGAAGTTTTGCTGCATGTGTGAGTTACTTTATATTGACCTTGTCTGACCTTTTAAAGCTTCTTGAATTTGTGCCCTGATGTCTTTCATTAACTTGGAAACATTCTTGGTCTGTTTCTCTTAGAGTATTGTTTTTGCCTCATTCTCTGTCACCTGCCCTTTCATGATTTCAGCTCTGCACACATTAGACCTGTTTCTGCTGCCCTCTTTGCCCTGTTCCTTTCTGTGCGTTTCTTTCTGTGCTTTGGCCTGGATAGACTTCAGTGACCCGTCTTCAGCTCACTAGTTCCTCAGTGCTCACCTGTCCAATCTGCTGTTACATACATTTACTTCAATTTTAACTGTAATTTTGCACTTTTTCCTTCTAAAATTTCATATATGTGTGTGTGTGTGTGTGTGTGTGTGTATAGGTTTTTTAAAAACAAATTTCAGGTTCCTGGGAAAGTTCACATTCTTATGTATTTTTTTAACATATTTATCATGGTTATTCCAAAAATCTATGTTTGATAACTACACTTAGTAGATTCTGTATGCATCTCTATTTTCTTAGCTCTTGGAAGATGTTAGTTTTGGGCTGGTAGCAGGCCCAGGCTGTTTGATCAAAAGCCAGTGAGGGCAATTCACGTTCATTCCAAACGGGCCGAGCGGACCCAGGCTGGTCGCTTGTCTCCTTCTGGTTTCCCCACTGGAGAGAGGGGCCCTCCCGAGCTGTGGGCTTCAGCTCCACCTAGGGGAGGGGTGTCCCTAGCAAGGAATTTCAAAGGTTGAGAAGAAGTTGGTCAAGGTAATTTGTCACCTACTTGACCCCATACAGCTTCTTAAAAAAAAAAAAAAGTATTGCTTATTTCTATTAAAAAACACAAATGCATTTAAAATATTTTTTTAAATGTTTGCGGATGTAAAAGTGAGTTTAAAAATCTTAACCATAGCAACTGATATCTGCACAGGTGTTCAAGGCAATGAATATACCACAAATCAGGAACCCGGCTCTGCCTCCCCCAGAGGAAATGCCTGAGGCCTACTCGGCGAAGATGGCTCTGTTTGGCGCTGGGCCTGCCAGTATAAGCTGTGCTTCCTTTTTGGCTCGACTAGGCTACTCTGACATCACTCTATTTGAAAAACAAGAATACGTCGGTGGTTTAAGGTAATGCCTACATTGGTTTCGTGTTTATGGTATCAAAAATCATGGGGTAAAACAATTATGAATATTGTTGGTTCGTAATCATATAGGAACTTCAGGCTCACAGATGGTATTTTAAATGTTCTTTTTCCAAATGCTCAAATTTTGATTTTGTTATTCAGTTTGAATTTGCAGTTGGCTTTAAGCAATATTTATTTTAAAATTTCTCTGTCTCATTCTGTGAATTTAAGAGAAATCTCAGCAAAATATTTTATGGATAAAGGAACCAATGATAGGAAACCTTATTTTATCCCTGTGAATCTTTCCTTTAATGAAGATATATCTGGAAATTATGGAAATTGGAGATGGGGAAAACCTAGTTCCACAGAATATTGGGCAATTCATTTTGTTGTGTAACAGACATACTGTCCTGCTCCCATATTTTCAGTTTTATATTTGATTCTGTTGGAGTCTACTAAAAATGTTTCATTGCAGTGTACCTCATAAATACCATAAATACAAAAAAAGTGTTTGATATTAACCTGTATGATTATTATATACCAAGATTCAGTCACGTGGTCTTTATTTCCACGAAGAATAGTAATACATTGAAATGGAAAATGTTCATTTTGTATCAGTGACTTTCAGATATTGAAGCTGAGCCTAGACATTGGATGGAGTTTACTTTATTTAAAATATGTGGAACTCAATAGTGAACATAGATTGCATTTATGACCATAAAGAAATGAAATTTATTACGAGGAAGGAGTGAATGTTGCTTAAAATATTTGGTGTAAAAATGAGAAACTATTTGGGCAGTAAGTGAATAATATTACTGAATTTATTGTTATTTTCCTAAATGTCTCATCTTGGCATCAGAAAGAAATGCATTTTAAAATACAACCATTTTGCTTATCTGTTGCTATGCTTAACATTAAATTTTGGTGGTTACTCAACTGGTATTTAAACAGCACATTTTTCATATTTAATAATCACAAAGAATAAATTTAATCAAGTTAGAGCCCAAATCTGTGCTTATGTTTTATAATACCAGAAAAAATGAGTGTCACTAAATGTAAACATTTCAATATTGGTCAAAAACAGTATGGTTAAAACAAAGATAACCATTCATTAATCGAAAACTATTTGAATCATCCAGCAAATATATTCCATCAATGGAAGACCCATAAAAGTAGGTATGAAACACAACCTGATTGTTAATAAATAATTATTTTTCTATATGAAGTTTCATCACTGTGAGTTTTACAGGATCGCATGTATTTTATAAATTTCTTTACCCTGGAAAGTAAAAACCTAACATATGATTGTGCTGGAATGAGTTGGGCTATCTTTTATAATGGCATTTTACTGTGGCTTTATGAATTTGGAGAAACATAAGGTATTAGCAATATATATATAAGCACTGTACATTTTTTTCAATTATACACATCAACAAATATATGAGCTAATTTAAAAAATATGAACTTAATTGTTGTATACCCTCGTAGACGAGGAAAAATCTTTTTGTCCCTTAATTGCATTTGCACGAGAAGCCGCAAATGGAACGAGCCCTGTTTATGAATTCTCTGTTGACAGCTTTGCTAGATTATTATGGTTGTCAGCGTCTCTCCCTTTTAACTCAAATGCGGGATAGACATTTCTAAATCATATAAATTGGCACTAAACTTGTGTTTTTATATATTTGCTGAACATTTTCAAGTGGGGCAGATTTCCCTGGATTAATGACTAAACATGTTACTTTTTTAAAAAAATTCTTTTTTGATTTATTTCCTTTTCTTTGTCTTTGACTCTTCCCGGTACCGAGGGACAGAATGAAGTGTTTTGTCGGGCTCTTTTGGACCGTCCCATGGCACAGAGAGGCATTATGCGCCTCCGTTACAGACTTACAAATACTGACTCTGGACTTCAGCCAGAATTACAGCCACAACACTTTCCCGTTAATTTATTTTCTCACTCACAGATGTCTCTCCCTCTCGTACCTTCACAGGGGCTAGAAACGATTACATTAGCTTTGTATTTGAAATCAATTGCTTAAAGAGGTGGTGTCAAATTGTATCTTTCTTTCTCCTTTTCATCCAAATAGATTCTTTCATCCCTGGTAAATCGGGGTCCCAACAACTCCTTACAAAATCACTGGAGTTGGTGAAGGAGACCCAGGACTTAATCCCTATTGTATTGAACACAACCAATTGATTATTTTTGGACGTTGCAACTGATTTATAAAAAAATAAGCGGCAGTTTTGCTTTCCTCCAACTGTGGCTTCTTTGTTCAGGACATGAGTTTGAAGTGGTTAAAGGGCTTGCTATTATAATGACAAGGATAAATAAAGAGGGTGTTAACAGGCTTTAAGACACACACACACACACACACACACACACACACAAATCTCTCTCCATGCCCATCAAGACAGGGTGACTTTCAGTGTCCACAGACAATCCATGACATTTGCACAAAACTTAGCCCTTGTACAGAGGTTCAGATTCGCCCATGGCCACACAACTCTGAAGCTCTGAGGCTGGAAGTGCCTAAGTGTTTGTTGGAGTCCAATGTCCAATGATTATTCCTGGAGTGTCATCTCTTCCCGTGTCCAGCCACCCTTCTGCTCTCGGAGCCTGTGCCTTCACCTCCACGCGGGGATAAACCTGTTCCTTCCTTGCTGTCGGTGACTGTGTAAAGGTCACATAAAATAGGACATGAAAGTGGTTTGTGAAAAAAAAAAAAAAAAGAAAAGCAAAACAAAACTAAACAAACTTAGCCCTTGAAGGTATAGGGAGGAAGCAACTTCCTCTACCCTCTTCGGTTCAGTGGCTGGGCCTGTGAAATAAGCCGGAAAGGGACAGATGGGCAGAGAAGCAGAGTTGATTGACGTGTGTGACGGGCATGTACGGGGGAGAGCTCAGTGGCACGGGGCAGATCAGAACTTGCGGTTTACGCAGCGTGTCTACGAAGAGCAGTTGGTTTCCGGGGAAGTGACGAGTCAGAGGGGAGGGTGTCTGGGTCGGCATGTTGTGGGAGCGTCTCGGGGAGACCAGGGTTACTCAGGTTTGCGGTGTTAGAGCCCCCTGAGAGCCCCTCCGTGCTGAGTGTCTGGTGGGGATCAGAGTTCTGCCCTTCCTGGCACGGGAAGGGAGACACACCTGTGCAGGCTTAAGTCCTGCGGGTGGGCAGGTAGTAGTGGGCAGAGAGCGTTTTGGATCGTCTCCGCTTCTTTTCAGTTGCTTTGAGCTCAAAATAACCCTTATGGCAAAGTGAGATTTTGGGGGTGGAATACTCTGATAGGCCCCAAAGCCCAGGGCTCTGGGTGCCCCAGCACGGCATCCACCCTTGAGGTGTGGGCTGAAGTTCCCGCATCAGCTGGAGAGATTCTCATCACAGACCCAGGCCTGAATCCCTTCTTACCTGTAATCTCGCGTCCTAACTAGATAGAGATGCTCTTTCAGCTAAGGCCTTGATTTCACTGTAATACTGAGCATTTTCTGTCTCTCAGAGTGTGGTGCCTTGCTGATTGTTGGATGTCTAGAAATTAATTGAATAATCAAGTTCTTAAGCCACCACACAATGAAAAGGCTGCCTTTGCACTTTGGAAGGTCCAGTAGTTTTATCTTCAGCAATTGTTTACTTATAATTTAATCTCCTAATGGCTTGGATAAAGCTCTCTTACTCCATGTGTTACATTCTGTTGCAGTTATCTGTTTTTGGAACTTTCTCCAACAGAATGAGGGCTTTTTACAAGTGGGCATTGGGTAAAATTCACCATCAAGTCACAGTAGCTAACCCTGTACACAACACTTTGTAAATGCGTGTTGAATGAAAAAATAAATGAATGAATGAAAAACACATTTGTGAATATATATATAGCCTTTTTATTGTTGTAGGACACTGAAGAGTTATTTTTGCTTACCTTGAATTATCTAAGCTACAACAGCATTGAAATGATTATATTTTAGGAACCATTTTCTGTTCGTTTGTTTTACTTTGTTTTCAGTGCAGATAGTGAGCCAGGGCTAATATTCCTGATTCATGACGGTGTGCTTTGGGGGCACTTACTGCTTTCATAGAAGAAGCTGGGTTTGCTGTGAACACATTCGTTAGATCACCTAGAACTAGAACTTGTGTTGTCGGAAACAGCATAGTAACACGCAGTTACGGATTTGAACTTGAACGAGCCAGAGCAGCAATTTTCAACCTTTTTGATCTCACGGTGCATAAACTCATGGCTCAAATTCTGTGGTACACCAAAAAATACGGTTTTTGCCAACCTGATAAAAAAAAATAGGTGTCATTTTGATTCATTCACACCAGATGGCTATTGTCAGTTTTTAAAATTTCGCAGTCTCAGGGAACACAGAGGTCAGTGCCCCTGACTGAAGAGTCGGTGGCTGCATGTTTTACCAATTCTTGTGTCACACCAGTTGGAAACCACTGCGCTGCAGGTATACTTACGGAATATATATAAAGGTATGCATATATGTATATTAGACATTTATACTTTCAACCAATTTTTGGTGTTTAAGATTGCTTTTGTAGAAATTTCTTATAAAATTATTAGTAGGTAAATCGACTAAGTACTTTAATAAACTTGCAGCTTTGGAAATGCTTTTGGCCAATTTTCTTTTGTTTTTTTTCCGTTGTTTACATTTATTTATCTTCACCTCAGTTTCCACTTTTCCTCCTGTTGCCCATATAATATTTCCTCTTGCACATAAAGATGTGGGTGTCCCCACTGGCCTCAGGTTGTGTGATATGTAAAGGCCCTTAGAAGAGATCTGTAGTCCTTTAGTATTGATCAGAAAGACACGTTGCATTTTTAAGACTGGTAATTTTTCAACAAATGCTTTTTTTTTTCCCCTCCCCAGTTCTTCTGAAATCCCTCAGTTCCGGCTGCCATTTGATGTAGTGAATTTCGAGGTTGAGCTGATGAAGGACCTTGGTGTGAAGGTAAATGAAAATTAAAATATGTACATACCATTCAAAGGGAAAGGAGTACGCTCCACACTAAAGATGAACAGCAAAATCTCACCCGTTTTAGGCAACAACAATTAAAAGCTGCACCAGGCAGCAGCCGAAAGATGCTTCCCCTTGCTCAGGGCGTTTGTCTGTCTCGTGTCCGAACGCCACCAGCCCGGGAAAGGGCGATCAATAGCGCTCACCTGGCAGCCCGCGTGTGATTAATTGTCTGCAGGAGACAAATTCCTCACTTGCTGTAGGGGTTCAGTGCAGCTGATAGAGGGATTTGGTTCCTTTAATCACGTTGTTTATTCTTCCCCCTCATGCAAGTTGCGTGCGCTCTGGAGCGTTCACATTTCACAATGTGGAGTGTAATTTCTTACAGAGGCTTATTTTGCTTATTACATGAATCACGTTGGTGGTGTTAATGTGATAATCCCTTCTCAACATAAACAATGGATCGGTGTGGCAGAAAGCACAGCTTTGTATTTTTCAAACATTGGGGTGTTCTTTTAAAGATGGTCAAAAGTTGAAAATTATCCTTTTAGTGTACAGCCTTAGATCTCCCTGTTCTTCTCTATTATTTAAGGGCTTTGCACTCTCGCTGTTCCTTTGAACATATTGCTGTTTTTTTTGTTTCAGAAGTGTTGATTTTCTGTAACAGACCTAACACAGCACAGAAATAAAGAACTATGTTTTACATAATACATTCTGCAAGCACATGCAAATATATTTTGAAAAGTGATTAACCAATGACTCGTGGCTCTTGCATTTAGAAATAAAAATAATCACTAAAAAGGGAAACACTGAAAACATTATTTTGTGCTCTCGCACTTTTAATTACATTTTATCTGGCAGCAGTTTGGCACTGAAACACTTACACGTAATCACTAAACATGGGCCTTACAGCAAGAGCACAAACTGTGTGAAAACGCAGGGTCCAAAGCAGATTATTTAAGAACAATTATTTGCACTTGAAAGATATATTTTGAAAAGTTCGCTAAATATCCTCTACTTTGAATACAAGTTCATGACCTAAATCTCATTGAATAAGGTCATGATTATTTATTGAGACTTCAAAGGAATATACTAGGTGTGGAAGATTGAAAATTAATCAGAAATTAAGGTACTTCTAAGTGCATCTTCATTGCATTCAACATTTGCCTTACCAGGGCGTACAGATCACTCTTATTAGGTGACTCTCCAAAGGACATGGCCAGTGTGCCCAGTGTCAGCAAGCAGTTTTGCGGCGTGATGCTGCTTCCTGATTTTATAGTCGGGGAACCTGGGCCAAGTCGACACCGCTAGTCTTGGTCAGTATTGTTCACAGGCAAACACATGGCACTGCCGTTTGGGTAAAACAAACGTGTCTGATTACCTATGCAGAGAATATCTGGAAAGACAAGAAGGTGATGTAGCACAGAATGCCTACGGCACAGGGGGCAAACACAAGGCCTGGGTGCCGAACCCGGCCCTCCACCATGTTGTGTCCAGCCAGGCACCTTGTTTCTACCCCGCGGCAGCGCCGAGCTCCTGGTCCCTGGTTAAGGAGCAGTGACATTTATACAGTCCTACAGTTAACATTCGGCCCTTTGAAGGAACCGCACCATGAGACTTATGTGGCCCCCATGACAATGAGTTGGACACCCCTGGCCTAGAGGAAGCTATGGTAAGGATTTACCAGCTTTTTGCACATTTGCATATTAAACCCGATGAATTTATTATATTATCAAGAAAACATTAGAGCGTAAATTAAAGAGGAGGTTACTCCTACTTTCTTCACATTCAGTTGTTTTAAGATACGAAGCAGATAGAGTGTTTGGACTGGCTTTGTAAGCAGTCCCTTGCTCGCACCAGTGTGAGGACAAGGGGCAGTGAGCTGTGCTCCCGCCGTGGAGAGCTTGCGTCCACGGATGCTCCAGTGTCACGACCTGCCAACCTTGGCCGGGAGGGGACACGCTCTGTACAGTGGCGTCCACGTGCCACCTCCCTTTCCTCCTCAGCAGAGGCTGCCTCACCGGCCCCCTGTTCGGACCTCTCAGTTAACATTTCGTGCTGTCGAGGTCACAGTGACTTTCAGGCAGTGAAAGGAACTGGGCTTTAGGTCCACGCTAGTTCACTCCTCTGTGGAACCGGACACGTTCTCATTATGTATACATGTTCTCGTGCGTGTGCAGAATATGGCATGTTGTAATTATGCATGCAAGTACCTGTGTGTGTGTGTGTTTGACTTTAGGACTAGCATTATCTTGGTTATTATTTGAGTTTTTTTCTCTAATGCGTTTGTTTCATTTCTTCAACAAATCATTATGGAGAACTTGCTTCTGCCAAGTAGGGTGCAAAGGGCTAGTCTAGAACCATCCTTCTTTCGAGCTCTAGTCCTGTATTCCTGATGGTTTAATGAACACATCTGTCACCCAAATAACATAAACTCATCATACCCTCAACCGAGGTCATTCATCATCTTCACTCCCAACCATGTTCTTTAGCTAAATTTCCTATTGAATTATTTCAATTTATTTCATATGTAATGGCTTGATAGATTGGCTCTTGTTAAAACTAAGATGAATTTTCCAAGTCAACTCTGGTGTCACAAGAAAATAATGAGAATGTTATCTGCTCTCTGTCTGTGCTCTATACATCATTTCCCTTCCACTACTTCATTGGCTGGGATTTCTAAGTATGTTTTGAAAGAGTGATGATTTGTGGTATCTTTCTGTTCTCCGAGATAGCATTTTTAATCCTATGGAATAAATGTTTTTTAGAGTTAGAATATTAACATTTTATTTAGTGCTCTTTATTTTGATGGCGAAGGTGTGTTAAATTTTTTGATGAATAAAAACCTATGTCAGTTAGCGTATTGAATTACATTAACCTTTGCCCACTAGAATACAGCCCCGCTCTGCCCTGCTTTATGGTGGCTGTGCGCACAGAACTAGACTTGTTTCCTTAGCGTTCTGGAACGCCCCCTTTCGCACTCTCTCACTGATGGCCTGGATATTAAAACCGGAAACACGGCAGGAAATGGTAAGATACTGTTGCTCTCCCCGAAGAGTGTCAAATCGACAGGCACCTTGCCTTTGTCTGACTCGCTTTATTGTTATCTTCTTCACGAACCGGGGTATTCACAGAATTATGCTAGCCTCCTAAAAATAGCCCTCCCAGCATTTAATTACCTTGTTGTTGGTAAGACTGTCATCTTGAGACTTACGTTAAATTTAAGGATTTTATCCTCCCGACCTGAAAGCCTTTCTATGAGACAGAAATTTGACCTTTTCCTTTTTTCACATGGTTATTAGACTTCTCACCTATTTTATTCTCATGTCTGTTTGGCTAATATGTATTTTCCTAGAAAAAATTGTTTCATTCAGAATTTTAAATTAATCAGCATAGATTTGAACATGTTATTCCAGCTACAATGAAAGGATCCTCTCTGTAGCTGTGATTATCTTTGCTTTTGCATTTCTAAGCTTGTACATTGTTTTCGTACCTTTTCTTCTTGATAGAACTGGGTAGTGGTTTGTGCAGTTAATGTATTCTTTAACAAAAACAGCTCTCAGAGTTTTATCATTCCTTGTTCACTAATTGCTCAGTTTATCTTTATTAATACTTTCCGCTATCCTTACACTGTACTTGTTATTCTTTTTTAACCTCTTGAGGTATGTATTTACTTAATTTTTATTTTTCTAGGTTGAATAATGAAACCCTTTAAAATTATTAATTTCTTTCCGAACAGACCCTTGCCAGCATCCATATGTTTGTATTACTATTATTACTGTGATTTTTCTTCAGGAATTCTAGTTTTTTCCCTTTTACACAGAGTTGTTTAGGATAATATTTTTACATAACATGATAGAATTCAAATTTTTATTTTTCTACATATGTGCAAGATATACAATTTTTTATTAGGTATTCTTAACTGATTTCACATCAAGGGGTCATTTCTGACAAAATAAAACTATTTTTTTCTTTAAAAGAAATAGCCTCTTAGCTGTTATCTTTTTCTAAAATCTCTCCATTTTATCATAAAAATTTTAATGCAGACTACTGCAAATTATTTTTAACTTTAGGTGGCCTTAAATAAACTCCCTGGTGACGCTTGTGCCAGGTGGTGTTACCAATCTTTTAGATTAAATGCTCTCTTTTGTTTGTTTTGCAATTCAGAATACGTAGATGTGAATATTTTGTTTCCTAGCATTGCTAGTATTTCTAATGGCTTTAATTTTTAAAGCTAATAATGTAATTCGGCATAAAGAGCTCGCATTTTTCTAAATAAATTTAAAACATATATATGCCATTTCTCAAAATATTTTGATAGAACTGTTTTGATTAAACTTAATTTGGAACCGCTGGGCATTTCCTGTGCTTTGAGATTTGAGTGAAAATACCTGACGGAGGTCTCTTCTGCGGAGCGCCGCCGGGCCAACCCAGCCGCCGTGGTCAGGGCTGGAGTCTCTTTCCTGGCCTCCTGTGTTCATCGTCTCGTTTTTCATCACGGTCATCTGAAGCAAGTGTTTTCCTTGTTAGAGGATGCTCTTGGAAAACTAACATAAACTCTTATGTCTGTGCCAGGAGAGAAATAGGGTAATAACAGCTGACAAATAATTGTCGTTTCTAAAGAAAGCTAAATATTTCAACACCTCTTCAAGCTCATGTTTTGCCCTAGAGATTTGGGAAATATTTTATCTCTTTGGCCAAATATCCTATCAGAAATACGTGAAGAGCATGAACATTATTTTCTGTGTATCTCTATACTGGGCCTCACATAGTTCATTTAAGGAAAGGGTACCACTCTGAAAACGGTTATAAACCTTTCTCCTGTGTTGTAAATATTCTGTACGTGAATCCATATTACGGATGTGTAAAGGAAGCCGGCATCAGTCCACAGTGGATAGGAGATGGGACTTACATTCAGCCCCTATTTTGGATTAGTAGTGACTCTTCCACTGAGATTGAAGTGGAATGAATTTCATTCTGAGCTTAGCTAGGAAGCTTGAGTCGGATGTTACTAAAGCCGCTGGAGGAAGGTATAGTATGTTCTACAATCCACATCCACAAATGATCGAGATGGCGAAATGTTACATGTATAAAAGTGCAGGGCCCCGAAGGTACAAAAACAGGAGCAAAATGCCCACCATGTGGCTTTTCAACCCCGTTTCTCTTTCACAAATGATGCTGGATTTCGCAGGGGTGCAGCCGCGGGAACGTTTTTGACGTCTCCCTGGTCTTGTGCCGCTCCTCCTGGCTGAGTGGTCCACATCGTCCGAGTCCTCCAGGCTTAGAAATACAGGCTTCGTAATACTTCAGCTTTGTCACAGTAGCCTTCTCCTGGCTCTTCGTCCCCGAGGGAAGGTCGCTGGGGGGCTGGCCCACGTTGGGGAGTCTGAGGTTGATTACAGGGAAATCTGACCGTGCAGTCAGTCCCCTGACTTGTCGCCGCGTCTCACAAGCTGCTCCTCTCCCCACTTTTCGAGACACAACCGCATAGTTTCACTCGTGTCCTTCCCCACTAGCACACACGACTGCCTGCCGGCGCGGGCGCAGGCCGCGGGAGCAGCAGCAGGTCTGCGCCTCCTTCCTGCCCGCCCCACACTCGGGCCACGTTCACTCCACCGGGTGGGGGAGCTGGGCCGTCTCCACGCTCCTTGTATAAAGCGCATGCGCCCCAGCTACAGAAAACTGCAGGTGTGCACGTAGCACCTGCACGCACACGCACCTTCCCCGGAAGGACGGGAGGGCTTTCTGGAATAATCTCGCTGGCGCAGAGGGTAAGCTGGGTCTAACGTGGAGGTCGTGTTCTGAGGGTCGTCGCTTCCACAGACTCGTGCGCGGCGCGTTCCTTCTCTCAGCTCACGTTTGTCCCTTTGCTGAGCCTGTTCACAGCGGCGGGGCCTGTGCGTTTCTTTTAAGTCTGGCCTTTATCAGGGCTGTTAAGCTTAACTTATTTCATGACGTAAACACTGGAACATTCCTTCCTTCTTAATGATCGGAAATAGTTTAATAAGAGATCTATTCTTAAAAAGTTACAATAAATCAAAATTCGGAAGCGTCAGTGTTAGGTCCGTTTGGTAGCATCCGACTCTGCTAATTCTGACAGTAGTAGATGTTATTAATAGTTGTTACTAAGCGCTGTTAATGCTCTGGGTTGTTTTGTAGTTTTTGAAAGGTTCCAGAGTTCTGAGTATGGTTTTTTTACTTTCACCTCGGTTCCCTGCTTCTAAACTTCCAGACAGTCGTTCTGTCTGCCAGGGTAAGAACAGAATTACTGGTTTGGGGACACACGCCAGCCCCCCGAGGTGCGGGCCCAGCCATCTTCTCTCTGTTCTCTCGTCTGCTTTGCTCTCTCCATCTTCCAGAAACACCGCCTTCTCAGTAGGTCTCCACATACCACGTGTCGTTCTGAGCCTTGAAGATGCTCCCAGTTCTGCCCTTTCTCCCCCCTTTAACCTGCACAGACCAGAGTCCAATGTGGGGGTGACTTCTGCTCACAAGTCTAACGTCTTGAGTGACAGGTGACACCTGGGTCTGTGATCTCAGGGCCGACTGGGAGCCAGGCTCCATTTTTGGCCTCATCTCTGTAGGTCCTGCCAGTGAAGAGTCTGTGTCCACTGTCCCTGAAGTGTGGGATTATGTCCTGTACCCCGTGTACGGTCTCCTCGGCAAACGGCCGTGTTCCTTTTGGAGAAGGGCTGGGGAGGTCGCTGCAGTGCTTACCTGCTGGGCTGCTACAGGGCCCCTCTTCCCAGGACCTGGCCACCTCTGCTGTCCGTGGGCTGCAGACGTGGAAATTGGCTCATGTCTGGGAACTAAGCAAACTATTGTGGCTTTTAATAGGGGTGACTCCCCTCTGCTTCCTGACTTTATTCGCTTTCCCTGGACAATGTTCCCTGCAAAATTCTATCCATTCTTTAAGAAGGTCCTATTGAACTCCTACCATCTCTCTCCATTCTCATCTTTACTGCCTTAGCCCAAATGAATCTCTCCGTCCTCTGGGTGCCCGTAGACTTGCGCCGGTCACTCACACTGCGTTGTATTTATTTAGGTCCGTCTTCTGCACGGACCTTAACTGAACACTGAGGCAGAAGCTGTCTCACGTCTCATTTTGTCATTAAAGTGCCCCACGGAGGGCCTTGGACGTGTTAATTGAGCTGTGAGAGTTCACCCACTTGGAATGCACTCGCTATGTCTCCGCTACTTTATTAAGAGGCACACAATGCACATGACCCTGAAGGACCCCGTGTCAGCGTTCCACTCACATGCTGTTGCGTGTGTAAACTTGCATGTGCACAGAGAGCAATATTTCAGCATGTACGGAATATAATGTGTATCCAGTTTCTGAGTTTTGTGGGGGTTTTTTGATGTTGAAGATCAAGACTTTATTCATCAAATGTCAAAGTATGATTATTCGCATGTTGTTTCTTATAGATAATTTGCGGTAAAAGCCTTTCAGTGAACGAAATGACTCTTCAGAGTTTGAAAGCAGAGGGGTACAAAGCCGCTTTCATCGGCATCGGTGAGTAACCTACCTTTAAATATTGTGCTTTATAATAATTTTTGAAAATGTCCTGACAGTGTCCAGAATAAGTGCCTGCAGTCATGCCCATGGTCAAAGTCGCGTCTGTTCAGAGAGCAGCAGACAGAAATGGGTGGACAAGGAAAACTGTCTGTCTCGTGCCCAGGGTGCTGCCGGCCCTGGGCTGCGGTGGATTCGGCGAGGTCGTGTTTACCTCCTCGCTCTCTCACCAGGCCATGGTCACCAGCGGGCGTCTCCAGGAAGTGAAACGTTTCCAGGTCCTGCCCTGGATGCTCAGAATTGGGGCTTAAAGATGGTGAAATGCTCTTTCTCTTTATGATGAAACAAATTGGCTAAACTGGTACTCAAGGACAGAATTAGCTGGTTGTCTTATTCTATTCATTTTTTTTCAAAATTTCCTAAAGACTGTCCATACCTGGCTGAATTTTAAAGATGTGGAACCGTAGTTCCGAAAGCCACCTAGTCAGTGAGCCGCTGAGGCATGTCATCTGCCTGTGGTTCCATATTTTGCCCTAATATCCCAGGAAGATTGAGTCTTCCAGCATTTTCCTCTGACTACTCGTTTCCTGAGGAACCGGAGAGAATGGTTGGTTTAACGTATTCTTTGTGACAGGAATGTTGTACTCATTCTCTTCGGTGATTGTGCTGTGGACAGTCAACGGCATGTGGATGGAGTGGGCACATCCGGGAGTCTTTTAGTTCGTCTCTTCTCCAGTTTACGCGCCGTGACCCTCAGTGTCTACAAGATGAAGTGGCAGAGAGGACAGCGGCTCCACCTCTTCAGTGCTCACGCTCCAGGCGACATTCCGGGCCAGGGCCCAGCCTGTCCTCCCGCTGTTTCCGGTGAGGCTGCCGGGGTGCCCCTCAGCCTGTGCCTTTCCTCATTATGCCGCCCCCTCGTCTCTCCCTAGATAGTGGCTTCTAGTGGCTTCTCCCAAGACGTGTCTAGACCGCTTCTGTCACTCCCTTTGTTTAGACGGAAAGTTCCAGAGAGGGAGATGTGTTTGTGCTTCCTAGCTGCTAGAGGTCGGCATCCACCCAGCCTCCTTGCTTTCTGAAGCTCGAGGGCCACGGTCCCCGCTATGTCTCTCTCTCTCCTTTGTTTAAGGACAGACGCCACTGTGACGCCACTGTGACGGTCAGGAGCAGGAGGAGAAAAGGTCGTCTGTTTTCCCAGGGTTCCATTGTTAGAGGCGTTACAGTGACTCTGGTTTTGCTTTTCAACTTTACAGCTGTGATGAGGCTTTAATATAAATAAGGCAAACTCTCTATCAAGTGTATTCTGTTATCGATAACGTCGGCAGTACTGGATCAGTGCGTCGCTGTCGCTCTCAACAAGCCCCTGGTTCAGAAGTGCTTGGTTGACCATAAATGGGAAACTCAGACAGGACTAGAAATGTTGGTGATGTTTTCGAATGTGAAACTCACTGCCGTGGCCCCTGCGGCAGTCATACGCGAGACACGTCCTGGCTCGGTGACGCCGTGTGTGGAACGCAGGCAGCTCTGTGCATCTCTGTGAGCGCTGTCTACACAGGACCTCTGTGCCGAAGGCAAAGACGTGACCAGTGCATTGACGTATCTCCAGTTCAAGTGCATGAGAAGCAAAGCATCACACAAATTCGGAATAATGAAACGGCTTGTCCCTCGGGGTGGTTTCCGCTGTAGCATTATCTTTTATGTGTGAGAGTCAATAATGGTTCGGTTTCCCCTTTTATTCCGTTCCATTAAGCCCCCTCACGTGCGTTGCTTGATCACAATGCCCCGTTTGACTCGGCCCTCGGTGGGAACACGGTGTTGGCCGTGTGGAGACCTTTTCCTTTTGTGTTGCGGTGCGTTTTCATGCTGGGAAGTGAATCCTTTGACATTTTGGTATAGTGATGTGTAGAGTACAGTCCTGTTCTCTTTCAGTATTTTTATATGAATATATATAAGAGAGTTTCATCTTGTCAAAAAAAGAAAAAAGAAGCTATCTGTGGAAGACAAGTCGCCTCACCCTCCAGGAATGTCTGTTTGACACTTGTGATTGCCGAGGTGGGATTTTATGACCTTTCCGTGGCCAGGTCACTGCCTGTCACTCGGGCAGCCTCACATCTTCCTGCTTTCGTTCGTTAGCCACGCTTCTAGGTCGTCATTAAACTTCGCTCACGTTGTCTCTGCCTGTTCCCACTGGGCTGGGAGAAGGCAGTTTTGGAATGGGGATGCTGTATTGTCAGGGTACAGGTTTAGCCGTGCGAAGGAAGGAAAATAATAGAGGTGTAAACAAAACACACGTTTAGTTAGCGCTCTGTCGTCTCACCGTGGGAGCCGTCCTTCATGCCTGATTTTCATCTTGGGCCCGTAGGTGGCTCCTTGGTCCACGCTTCTTCCAACAGAAATGGGAGACAGGGCAGGGACCTCCTTTCCTTTAAGTTTGTGACTCAGAAGTCACTGTTACAGACACAGTGACACAAAGCTGACACTTCAGCTGGGGACAGCTGCCTACACGGAAGCATCCGGCGTAAGGAACCGGGACAGGAAGCCTCACACTCTGCAGAACAGTCCGTGTTAGTTCTTAGTCTCTCTTTTCTCATCGTGGCCACCGATTGCTGTTTTTTTCAGTTGCCTTCGAAACAGAATATTTTTAAACTATGATGATTCCCAAATATTATAATAGCTGAAGAAGAGATCGTTACCGTTAAGAAAATCCATTGAGAGGTTGTGCTGTTACATTTGCTACCGTGTGGCCTTTATATAAACCTCTCGTGCCTTCTTAGAGCCAGAATTCTTCTCTGTGACAGCTATTCTTAATTAGCGTCTTAATCAGGAGTTTCTAAATTGTACATAATTAGATATGCTTTCTATTTCTTTAAAGGAAAATGGAATAAGGATTTTAGACCATCCTTTTTACTTCTGTCCACAGATAAAAACTCAAGTTGTTTAGGTATTATTTGCACAATTCTGAGTAGATTATTTTAAAATAATAACCCTGACTTCATTTTAGGCCCCCCCCCCAAATATGACTATTTTGCCAATCCATTTTTTTTAAATGTGTAATATTGTCTAATCTAGTATCACTTGTAAGTACTTGGGTATAATTGTGAGGTGGCTTCCAAGAAATCAGAACTGAGGGAAATGGAATTCCAGCTGAGAGTTCATTAAATCACCACTTAATGAGCTCAGCACAGCCCCCAGAAGGAGATAAAATAGATGTAGGGCAATTATTCTTTGATCATATTAGCATATCTATAGAAAGTGCATCTTAATTTGCAGAATCAGGTAAGAGGGACTGGTCACCTTTTCAAGTACAGGAAGGGGGAAAAAGGAGAAGCTGAGGAAATATTGGCTGTCCCATATCCTAAAGATAAACAGGTCAACCCATCGTAAGGACCTCTGTATCACCATGTCTGTTGTGATTCCAAGCTCACCAGGCTGACGCTGATTCCAAAATAGTTCCATTCCATTGGATGCAGCGCTGGTCAGGGCCCTGAGCAATCCTGGTCCCTCTGGTGGTTGTCTCTGCTGCCCAGAATCACTCTGCTGCTCTGACTGATACAATATGTTGTCATTGAATTTATTGGGGTGATGTTGGTTCACAAAGCCATACAGGTTTCAAGTGTTCAGCTCAACAAAACATCATCCGCACCCTGCATGGTGCACCCACCGCTCCAAGCAGATAAAAGACCTGGGGGAATTATAGGATAAGGAAGAAATTAAGGAAGTTACAAATAAGTGGAAGTTTATACCCTGTTCATGGATTGGAAGAATTAACATCATTAAAATGTCCATACTGCCCAGAGCAATCTATAGGTTCATCCCAACGGCATATTTCACAGATCTAGAACAAATATTCCAACCATTTATATGGAGCCAAAAAAAGACCCCAAATAGTCTCTACAGTCTTGAGAGAGAAGAATGAAGGAAGAGGGATCACAACACCTGATGCCAAACTATATTACAAGGCCACCGTAATTCAAACAGTCTGGTACTGGCATAAGAACAAACACACAGCTCAGGCAGCCCAGCTATAAACCCATGCCTCTGTGTCAGCATTGGACAAAGGAGGCATTCCCTTCACTACTGCAACCAAAAACAAGGTACCTAGGAAGAAATTTAACCAAAGAAGCAATATGATACTTTGACACGAAGAGGTGAAAAGAGGTACACACTTTTCTTATCAAGTGTGTTTTTGTGGAGCATCCCTTTTATTTATAACGGGGTACTCAAGGGTCTCTGGGATCCCAGGGGGTGGGTGTCAGTTCCGTCCTTCTTAGTGCTGAGCATGTGGCTTGCCTAAGGCCCCCAGGGTCCTCAAGATGGAAACCAAAATTCCCCCGTCCAGGTTCTTCCTCCACTTCACATCACTCACGCAGGAATCGCCAGGAGGGAAGGGTGGTCCAGGGGCTTCAGGGAAGAGGAGGGGTGAGACCATTATTGCTGTCATTTTAATAGAGAAATCTGAATACTCTTTGTGGCAGGGTGAGGAAGTAAATGAGAAACAAAAGTTTGAAGTGATTTGGGGGCCCAAAGTAGGGGAGAACAGAAGAGAATCAAAAAGAGCAGCATAGGCAAATATGTTTTTGAAAGCGGTACAAATACATTTTCCTCATTGAGAGAGGAACAGGTTGATGGGGATGGGAAGATTTCTGAGGTGGAACATGTCAGCCCAGTGAATTCAGTTTGCTTTGGGGGCAGGGGGCAGTGCAGGGAGAGGCGGGGGGGGGGGGGGGGAGAGAGAGAGAGAGAGCGCGAGCGAGCGCACAAGCAAGCAAGCAGGTGAGAACCAACCTTCACTCACCTCCTGGCTCTCACACACACAGGAAATGATAAGTAAGGAGAGAAAACTGCAGAATACAGGAGAGAAACTGGACAAAATCCACTAGACTTTTACTTAACTGATTTTATTTATATATATATATGTGTTTTTTAAAAGATTTTATTTCTTTTTAGAGAGAGGGGAAGGGAAGGAGGAAGAGGAGAAAACATCACTGTGTGGTTGTCTCTCATGCACCCCCTCCTGGGGACCTGGCCTGTAACCCAGGCACGTGCCCTGACTGGGAATTGAACTGGTGACCCTTTGGTTTGCAGGACGGTGGTCAACCCACTGAGCACACCAGCCAGGGCTGATTTCAGATTTATAGCAGGCTTTAATACCAGTTTCCTTTTATGGGTGGGGAAAAAACAAAGCATTTTATTGTAACAGAGGGAACAGGAAGGATTGACACCTTTACTGTATGTTGTGTTATTGTTTATTTGTAATTAAAACAAAAGTAATACCTCTTGAATTTCTTACAGTGAAGTTAGTGCCTATTTACTAAGTGGATATTCTAGGGGATCTACAAAATATGATCCCTTTAAGCATATAAAAATAGAACCAACACAGAGCTGGTTTGAGCCAGTTCGTCCAGCTGTAAGTTATCCCCAGGTTGTAATTAATTGCTTTGAAAAGGAGTTAATTCTGTCAGGTCATTGAATAACCCTGTTAGTACATTTTTATGACAAACATATTATTTGCAAAAATACAGGAACACTAGCATTTCAGCAATTTGTAGTCCTTGGCAACAACCTGCATTCTGCTTAAGTATAGTGATAGAATCAACCACCATGCTATTAGAGAATATTATAATTAGGGAAAATGTAGGGCATTTCATAAATTGAAAATTGCAGATAAATTCTTCTTTAAGCATATCATGTTATATAACCAGAGCTTTGTAGTCTGGGCATATGTGAAAATCGGATGGCCGAATGAATATGTAATATTATGTCCGGTGAAGTGGGAATGGAAGGAATGAAGGTAAACCAGGCCAAAATAAGAACAAGAACAAAATAAATGTATGTGATATTCAGCAAAGGGCAGCCTAATTCAGCATTCATTCAAAAGCTTCAGTTCTTACACTGTGTGTGCATGTATTTCACTTTTCAGTAGTTCAGGTCAACTACGTAGCACACATGGCTGGAAAAACAGCAAGTCGAAACGTCTTATTTGCTCCGTTGAGGAATGAGGTCATTCATTTTGAGCTAAGCCCGTAGGCCAATAGTTTAGTCAAAGGCAAAAAGTTCTGATTTCTGCCAAAGACTTAATTAGCCATATGTTAAAGAACAAGAGTTCGATATACATGGTGTGGAAAATACTTCTCATTAAGGATTGACCTTTGGAAACTGTAATCATTCAGAGAAACAGGTACCCACAGCATCTCCGTGCCTGGCCGTGCGGGCGGAGCAGATGCTGCCCCACACTGGTGCCCACGCTGTGCCCAAGCGAGCCCTGGGGTCTCTCTCCGAATCCCAGAGTGCCAGCGTACCAGTGGCCTGTCTGGACGGGGCTCGTTGCATCAGAATTGCGCGTTCATTCGACAGGCACCTTCCGTGGTCGGCCTGAGCCACGGAAACCTTCCAGGTCTGTGTAGTTTCTGGTGACCTGTGCACTCGCCGGTCCCAGCGCCCCCGGGGCGCTCCGGGTTAGCCAGACCGAGTCCAGCCCCGCCGTGCCTCCGGCCGGCTGTGGGCCTCTTTCCTGTGTGCCCCGACGCCTGCGGTCAGGCCCCTTCTCTTCTCGGCGGTGACGGTAACTTGCCTCCCCGGGGTCACGCTGATGAGTAAGTTAATTTAGTGTGGTGCTTCGTGCCACACACTCGGCGGTGGTTAGTGTAATTTCATTAAAAACCAGGGATTTTCCTTAGAAGAAATATTTGTGACCAGTAGATAGGTTTAAAAAAAAATGTCTTAGGTAGGAAAACAAAACAAAAATAGAAACAAAAGGAAGATTTGAGAAATAAATTGTACTTGGTCAAAATGAAAACTTCTCCTCAAATGAAATGGCACGATTGGGAGAAAATATTCACAATATATGGGGTGAGGCAAAAGGAGGTTTACGGTTGTTTGTATGAAAAATAATACAATAATTAATAAATAACAGAATAAACTCTGTTTCATGTGTTGTATTTACAACTGTAAACCTACTTTTGCCCCACTCTGTGTGTGTAGCTGACAAAGGTATTTGTGTATTTTCAGAATATGCAAGAATTCTTTACCGTATATAAGATAACCCAATTCGAAAAACTTGAACAGATAAATGAATATACAGGAATGGCCAGTGAGCACATGGCAAGATGGTCAGCATCATCAGTCACTAGGAAAATGCAATTAAAGTTGGAAGGACTAGTAACACCGACGGCTGACGAGGCTGGGAGGCACCGGGCGCCCACACACTGCAGGTCAGAGGGCGTGCTCTTCTTTGGGCAACAGTTTGGCAACTGCTTACATGGTCAAACACCCATCTTCCCCAATGCACCAATGCCACTTCTACATGTTTAACCAAAATACGTCCACAGAAACATCCTTCGTGAAAATGCATGTCAGTCAAAAATGGGAAGCAAGTGCAAAGCAGACGTGTCCAGCCCCAGGTGTGTGGACTGCATGCATTCTGGCCTATTCACTCAGGGGACTGCTGGTCAGAACCCAGAGGCAGTGGACAACGCGAGCAAACCTTCTCAGGCGTTGTGCTGAACGACAGAAGTCACAGGTCCGGCTCCTTGGGTACTCGTAAGGGAAAGACGTTTTCCTTGACCTCATGAAGTGAGTCTCACTGGGTGCAAAGTGACATGGTGACAGCGTAGTGTGGCAATGAGGGATGTGCGGCGTTCTGTGCAGGCCTGTGGGGGGCGCCCCGCACTCTCCACCACCCTGATGAATTTGTGTACGAATCTCTCCTGGGCCGGGGAAGGGGAGGCACGGAAACTTTCTAGAGGGAGTTGGAGTCGAAAGGAGAGGAGGTAGCAGGAAAAGAGGGGCCAGAGGGAGGGGTTGTTCCTGTGGAGGACTCTGGAGAGCAGGTTTTTGGGGAGCTAGCGTGACAAAGCCTGCGTTTGGTGTTCATGGGGTGTTCGATCTCTGGCTGTGTCTTTGGGCTGGAGAGTTCAAGTTCAGCAAAACGCAGCCTGTGAGGGCCTCCTTAGCCTGCTAGGGAGCGTGGGCTTAGTGAATGGAACATGAGAACTGATTGCAAGGTTTTACGCACCATCGTCTCTCCGGAGAGAGTATGAATTTCGGAGTAACACCTCTGGACACGTGGGGACGAGCTGGGCAGCTGTTAAGCAATCCAGGGAAGAGATGCTTAGAGCTTGAACTTGGACACAGGATGAATCAAGTATTTGATATTTCAATCTAGACGCTTAGGTCTTTTTCCTTACGATTTACCATCACAGACCTTAATGAAAACATCAAGAAGTAAGTGAGCACTTAATAAATAACTATTAACATTATATAGTCTTTTACTTCTGAATTCCTATAGTTTAGGGTTTTTAATGTTATACTACTCTCTTTAATGTAATGTACATAGGGTAAAACTCAACATTATTAAAATAGTCAAAATGATTATTTTCAGCCAAGTAAACCTGTATTATCCCGGCATAGGCACTATTGAAGTGATATATTTTGATCAGCATTTGCAAGTTACATAAGAGTATTCCTATAATTATTTTCAAAGCATGTTCTCATATTTATCTTCTTGAATATTAAAGCTCATTAGGAAACATATATTTAGATATGTAGAGAAGATTAATTTATAAAACTAACATAAACATGACTAATTGAAATGCTTAATAGAGCATTAACAAGAATTGAATTCTGGAATAACCAAACAGAATGTTTTCTTGGTCTTGTTTTTGTGTTTTATTTGATGCAAATGGCAGGAACTATGTAGATGAAAACTAAGAGCATCTTGGGACTAGAGACAAGAGACTGAATAATTTCCTTAGGTGTGACCCTAAAGGTATAGTTCAATAACTAGCTGGCCTTAAACATTTTTAGGTTTTCGTGTGAAAGTCAAAAGTGTAACTGCACGTGTTTTAACAGTTATTCCAGGCTAATTTTGCTTAGCTAAGTTTTGCAGTTAAGTGACCTGGAGAAAGGTGCTCTTCACAGATTTTCTGGGAGGAATTTAGGAGACAGCTAGCTTTCAACATTCCCCCTTAGTTACATTGTAAATATTTTTCTAATTTGAACGCATTATTGAGGTTATCTTACCAGTTTTCTGATGCCATTATTAATAGGAAAATGCAACGTGAACCGATCTGTTGGACCCTGTTGTCCCTTTGCTAGGAACCCTCTTTGACCAGGTGTGCCCGTGCCCACGGCAGACAGGTGGGGACTCACCGTGGGCGGGGTGCTACTCAAGTGAAAGCCCCCCGCTTCCTCACTAGCAGCAACGCGCCATGGTGTTTCTGATCAGCAGGAGCCCCAGCCCTGACAAGGACATAATTTGGTTTATTTTATATTTGTCTACACAAATTATTGACAACTTTCAAAAGCTGCAAGAGTAAGGCGACTAATGGGGAAGACTGCCTATGTTAGAATTTAGAAATGTAACTGAAAATGACAAATTTTAATACTCTCTGGAATTTCTCATAAGCAAATGCCTGTAGAAAGTGGTAGCTGATTTTGTCTGTCTTATGTCTTGCTTACCAGTGTGCTAATGGAGCAAAGGTGGTACAGATTTCAGTTAATGCAGCAGGCTTAAGAAAGTACAGCTGAATTTGAAATCATGCTTGGAAAGTAGATCAAAGAGAGAAAAGTCACACCTACAAATACATTTTCTAGTTCTATTCAGTCTTTTGAAAAGAAACTCGGTAAGTTCCCAAGCATTAACACAAAGTGAGACAGGAAAATTCTTGGTTTTGTAATTAGTTCAGCGAGACTGCATTTGAAAATGTCAGGCTGAATGCAAGCACGTCTGTCTGTCCCTCCTGAATTGCCGCTAGAGGAAAAGCAACAGCATTTTTCAAAGGCGAAAAGCCCCAAAGAGAAAAGAAACTAAGAGGGGAAACCGCAGTAGCACTTGGGAAAGGCAGAGGCTGCAAGAGACGGGACTGAGCAGGTGTAAAGCGTGGATTCCTCAACCAGACGCGAGAGGTGCTGCTGAATCCGCCCAGAGGTTCAGGGTGTGTGATGCCAGGTGGGCGTGGGCGTGCAGGACGGGATCTGCCAAAGGAAGAGGCCCAGACCCAGTTCCTTCAGTGGAGCAGGGACTCCCGCGCCTGGACTGGCAGACACATGCAGGAGGGCTCCCCGGTGGACAGAAGGGCAGGAAGCCAAGGTCCGCGTGCTCCGAGTGGGAACCTCCTCTCTCCTCCCTCTGGGCTCCCAGGCAGGCAGCTGCCTTGCGGGTGGAACGTGCAGTGTGTGACAGTGTGTGCACCGCCCTAGGTCACAGGCGATGTGTCCCGATGACTCCCAAGGAGATGAACAGTGAGTGGAAAACGGGACCCTTAGATTTATCAATGGAATACGGTCACGTCAGAGCTCAAGGTGGTGCTATTTCGAAAAGTCCTCGCAACCTGCTAAACCTCATTCTTACAGAAAAACAATGTTCTTCAGCAGTTATCCTTATTAAAAATTAAAGAGGAAAATGTGCCCTTATTTTGCGTTTCCTAGGCATGCTAACCCCCTTTTCATCTTAATTGCCCCCCCAAAGTAAAGCTAGACAACTTAAAAAAAATACTGAAAACTCAGTACTTCTATTAATTGTCTCACAACACAAGATAACACAAATTTGGTCACATTTATATCAAACGTGTGCACTTTTTGGAGTTTTTGTTTCTTTGAGTGGCATGAGACGCCGGTGCTTTTAGTATCTGTGCGTGTGATAATCATTTCATTGCTTCTCCTATAAAAATGTTCTTAAGTATCTTAACTTTCATGATTAAGTCCCTAAGGTTCTATTTTCCTTGTCCAAGCTGAATTTTAGAAATCAACTTGTTCAAACAAAAACAAAACTCTAAGACTCTGGGAGAGATCACGCTCCCCTCCGGAGCTGGGAGTGGCGGGTGTGTTTCCGCAGTGGGATGGAAACACACCCTCCCCCGGACTGGACGGGGATGGGCAGCGAGCACCTTCTGAGGTGAGACCTGTGCCTCGTCTTCCTGGGGCTGAACAGGGCCCCGAGCTGACCTTCAGAGACTCTGTCTCAGCCTCCAAGGAAGAGGAGGTACACGCTATTTTGTGAAAAAGCCGTGCAGTAATTTTAAATATCACATCCGTGACCCACCCTTGTGGTGTCACCAAGGGCTTTGTTTATTGACAAAATGTTTCATTGCAAAATTGTCAAGGTTTTTCCCTTAGGAAACGCAGGGGTGCAGGTTCATTAGTGTATCTGCAAGTAGGTCACACAGATGCAGCAAGATTCCTGTTATGGTAGAAGCCCATGTTTGATTTTGATTGTGTATTTTTCACGTTTTTATTGTTTGCCATTTAGTGGTATGTTTTTATTTATTTTTATAAAAGGTATTTCTGATCAGTAGGACAACAGAGTCATGAAATTATTCTTTCTAAAGAATATACGTTTGTTGCTCAGGTCAAATAAGACACGTAAAGAAATATCTTTTATACAATTACTATCCAAAATTTTCTATTACGTTGATCTGTAAGCTTTATATATTGATTGGCATCATAAAATTCCTTAAATGATTCTGGGATAAGAAAGTAGTTTGTCTCTTGATGAACTGGAAAACTTTCTTTGTCAGATACTGGAATCTATGTAATGTATAGTGACTTCATTTAGATTGCTGTGCCGGAAGCTCAGAGTGTGTTTTAGTGTTTACTCATGGAGATTATCCAACTGCTCCATGACATCATCTCAGATACAGTACGGAAGGAGGCGGGTATATATTACAGCCCCACCTCCTGGAACCTGTTTGGCCCCACGCAGATTTCTGAGCCGCATCTCTACGTACCCTTTAACTCTTGCGGTGGTTGGGTTCACTGGGGAAGGGTGGGGGTTGCAAACCACAGGTAAGTTACTGTACACGCGCATCCAGAGCACACGCAGAATACTCATCACACCAGACATTAAATAAACCGCTGAAGAGAACTCCGATTCTAATTTCCCTCCTCAACCACTTTTAAGCCCAACCTACAGTTTCACAACTAAAGGTTTAATATTTGGAGTAAGGACATCTGATGCTTACCCTTAGTTAAACGCGTGTGTGTCAGGGAAGAAGAACATGTTGGCGTTATCACTCACTTAAAACCTCATACATGTTACAGATTCTTTCCTGTAAAGAGGTAGAAGTGGGGGAGAGAGAATCGACAGAAGAAGAAGCGGGGAGGGGATCGACCTCATGAAATGTAAGGACACTGTGGTATTGAGGTCCGCAGGGAAACTGAAATCCTGACCGCCAGAAAACTTTTACCCACGTGCCTCATTTTACTCCATCGTTTGTCCCGTCTGTAACAGTAAGCGTTGGCCCGGGATCTCACTCGTCCCTGGAGGGTCCAGGACTGATTTAGGCTCTCTCCTTCCCCAGAGGAGCTCGTCAGAGTTTAGGGAGAAGGTAATCATGGCACTAAGTGCAAAGGGGGAGCGGAGGAGGGACCTAATGACCACCTGGGGGGCTGGGGCCTTGACTTAACCCCAGAGAGAGCAAGTGTGTTAGAGGGGTTGAGACAAGCCCGCAACTGGCTGCAGAGATGGTGTCACCAATCACAGACACCTGGAGGGACGAGGTGAATTTGAAACTGGCAAGTATGGGAGGCACGGTCCTAAGATGGGGGCTGAGGGAGACAGGGTGAGGCAGGGGTGAATGATTTCAGGTCCTAGGTGAGGGGGGTTGAGTTTTCCCCAGAAGCCAGGGAGAGGCGCCTGAAATTTGGGACCGATATCATTGGGGCGCTGCCTTAGATCCCCAGGCTCAGGAGGGTGGACACACACACAACTCCAGGGGGGTGCCGTGCCTCTGGAGGGCTAGTTGAGACTGGAGCAAAGTGGTGGAGACATACTTTTCACATCGCTTTCCTTACCGACTGTGGGTCGCTTGGGTCTTGATCAGGAAGCGGATGCTGCGAAAATTCTCATAAGTTTTATTATAAACTTCCTGGGAAGGGGGCCATGCCAGCAAGTTTAGCTTTTAGCACCAGGCCTTATGGAAGAAAGGTTATGAATAATCCCAAAAGGTACCGTAACGGTGGAATGGAATATTTACAAAGCATGTTCTGTGTGGGTAATGCATCGTCATCTCCAGTTCATTAATTCGTGGTGGGGTAGGAGTCTGAAGTTATTGTTGGCTTCAGATTCTTAGCACTTGGGATTTGCTAGTTACGGAGCGTGGACGGCACCAGGCTGTGCTTGGCGGGAAGATGGCAGTGACCTCTGGGAGTCTGCACTTGCCGTACCTGGGTCACTGGGCTGTTGTGAGGCAGTGAAGGATGCCGTTCGCGTCAGTTGTCTTTTCTTTCGGCCGTGAGGATGTTACAGGGTGTCTCCGGTGGCTTGTGATCCAGGCGGTCATCTGTCTTGTATTACAAGTCAATACTTTTCCTTAGTGAAGAGAGAGAATGGGGAAAGATTTCACATTTGTCTCCAATTTTGTTCCAGTTCCTTTTTGTGGGCTTAAAAATCACTGGAGACAGACAAATTGCCCTTCATTGTCTTCCAAAGTGAATTTAATAGCTTAAGCTAAAAATTAAAAAAGTGTTTCCCTACATCTGTGTTCTAGGAAGTGATGTGTTAAATATATTCATGGAAACCTAGCTTACTTACACTATACATTTATTATTTGTGTGGGTCTAATTTTAAAGGGATGTTGTGACTGCATTTACTTGCCGTTTTAGATATCCAGTTTGATTTAGCTCAGGGAAGAGCAATATGGAATTCAAAAAATATCATACCATTCAGGGGTTTTGTTGTAAAATGTATTACACCGTAGGAGGTTTCACATTTCTGAAATCGGAGCAGTGCGTTCCGTGGGGTCAGGGACTAGCCAGTGAATGAAAGTCGGACTTCAGAACGGAGCGCCTCTCCCGTGTAACACCGGGCGCTGATGGAGGCTGATAGCGTCTGATTAATGAGCGGCAGCCTTGCGGCAGCAGGTGAACACATCTGCAAAAAGTGATTTATTATTTCTCAGGGATTGGAAGCTCGAGGTATCTTGCAGATTTAAGGATGTGTGCCTGAATACAGCAAATGAGATCAACACGTGAGAAATGAAAACACAGTACTCGTGAAGGATGTGTCAGGTTGGGGGATTTTTGTTCAAGTGCACTTTGTCACGGGGGGCTGCACGCCGCACTGAATGCAGATCATTGCACGGGTTCAAGAAAGCGCCTCGGTCGGGGTCCTGGCATCCATCATCTAAGTCGCAAACGAGGGTTAAACCTAATGTGGTGTAACATCCCCTAAATGTTCGAATTCTGCATCCCATCCAACTATTAAAGTCGCACAGATGTTTTATGTATAAAGATGAATAAATTGTAGGCACTTCAAGCAACAGCCCCCAACCAGAGGCGGGGCTTGAAGTTGTGAGGTTCTTAGCTGAACCCTCCTCAGACACTTGGGGTTAAAGGTTCCCGCTGCCTCTGTCAGGGCCGGACATTTGAGTGACTGACCACTTGATGATTGAACGGTTGTTAGTTGGGTGACACGTTTGATGACAAATCCCAGAATGCAGTGGTGTAGTTGGCACTATATTAAGTGCTGCTATGGAGCCCTTGTGTGTGCATGTGTGTTCATACATGTGTGTACATATGCACACGCGTGCGCATGCACCCCAAGTCATTCACTGTCGCTTAGGCAAAGATCGCACTTTCTCCATAGATACCGTTACCTTACATTTCTCCTTGCTAAATGATTATTTCCCGAAAGTAAGATCTAAACTTCTTTCAGACGACGAGTAACGGGACAATAGGCCACAGCGGAGCAAGCCCGATGAAGAGCAGTGTGAAGATAAACTTGGCTCAATCGGAGCTCTGCCCCTGAGTCCTCCTCCTGGGGTTCCTGAGCTGAAGCTGTGGGTCTGACTCGCCCCGAAGAGGCGTGTTCGCCAAGGCGGGCGCCTTAACTGAGGAGCCGCCACCTGTTTAGAGCAATGGATTGAAAAGGAAGAGGGAATCGTCGTCACAGCCAAATTCTGTGAAGGAAAAAGGTTTCCGACGCGTGCTTTGGAGCTTCAGGGTCGCACATATGATGTTTAATGGGTCGGAAGCCCAGCCGGGGCACCGCTGTGACCGCGGCGGCCTCAGGGATGAGCACACACTGACTCCTGCTGGAACGCCACGTGGGACGATGGAGCGAATGACAGCATCGGTAAAGGAAACGTCCCCCGTGGACATTTTGCTCATTTCTGTCGCAGTCTGGAAAACCTGCATTACTCCAGGCCGTGGGCTGTTCCGTCAACATTCTGTTTCCCGAACCAGTCCTGCCCTGGGCTCCCTGGCTGGCAGGAGTCGGGTATGAGATATACATCACAAGTCCCATTGTGAAACACTTTGAAAAGTGACGTAAGTGAGGAAGGGGCTGTGAGGCTGCCTTCCAAGGGGGCCTCTGCTGCATGGGGGACAGGGAGTGGGGATCCTGCTGGCTGAGCTGGGAGAGGTGCTAGACGGCCAGGTGAGGAGCAGCACAACCAGGCGTGTGTTTTAGGGGCCCCTGTGGCAGCTGCGAGGGAGGAGTGGTGGTGGGGATACCATGTCAGGCGACGGTGACAGTGACACAGAGGATGACGTCATCTGACGCCACTCGGGAATGCGCATCTCTGCCCATCACCTGCTTCAGCATCTCCCTGCCTCTTGTTCTTTCTCTTCTCCGGGAGCGGCCAGGGCCTGCGAGTGAGGGCTTTCAGTCCTTCCGTGGAATTACTCACTAACCCTTCATTGCCGTGGAAAGTACACACAGTGGCCCTCGACTGGCAGTGAGGCAGTTCCAGGGTGATTTTCTCAGATTTTCAAAATCTGGCCTCTGCTGAGATGTCAACAGATTTCAGTGCCGCCTTCTTATTACCAAATAGAAATACTCGACTAATTGCATTGTGATGGGATTTAAACACATGGCTCTTTGCAACCACAGAAGCATTCAAAGTAGGGAAGGAAGCATATTTTCAGTAACTTATACTTGTGCAGACAAAAGCCTAAGTAGAAAAGGAAATGTGAGGGGGATTGAATAACATCTACAGAAGGAATTTCTATAATCCTCCTACTTTCTAAACTTCGCTAAGCTTCCCTGTCAGGAGTATTTCCCTCACCCTTTTTGCCGTCTCATCAATCAGTGTTGAAGTGGAAACAGGCCTGATCATCTCGAGAGCCCCGTACATAACCAAAAATCTCCGTCAAATCGACTTCTTCTCCAGGCTGAATAATTACAGCTTCCATTCATTAAAGACTAAAAATTGCTTCCTCAATTAAACTGAAATGTGTAGGCAAACACACAAAAACATAAACCTCCTAGATTTAGGAGTTTTCTTAGAAGTCCGTGCTGAGATGTCAAATATTAATATAGCCTAACATCCTGAACATTAAAGATCATATAGGGATGTGTCTTCTCCCTAATTATGTAGACAGAACACGTGTAAAACCAAACTGAGATCCAGGGCGTACTTAGGAGGTGTCTAAGGAGAATTCAGAATGAATATAGGATGCTGGTTTCTGGTTCTCTTCCGTGTTTAAAATGAGCCTGCCATCCCCAGACAAGTCACAGCTCCCTTCCCAGGTCCCGGGTGCGGGGTGGTCGATCGGGGATGGAAGGAAGTGTCACAGGTGGGAATGTTGATAGTTCTGCAGCGATCTGAAACCCTTATAAATGTGAGTGGTTGGAGCTGAAGGTGATTCTCAGTCTCCATCCCCTCGAGCACTGAGTGCTGTTTCAGCCCCATGGAGACACTGTTGGCAGACCCTATGTCCTTATTTGGGTCCTCCAGGAGAAGAGTCGAACCCCAGCCTATCCTACCTTGAGATTATTTTTCTTTAGGTTTGGTACCTCTAACCTAGCATCGTGGGAGCATTTTTTTAGGCTAACTCTGGGTACAGAAAGTAGCACTTGGTGATTTATACAGCCAGAAGCTAAGAGTCAGTGTTCACAGTGGATGAAAATTTGACATTTTACACTTTTAGTAGAGTTTCTCTCCTAGGAAAAAGCCCAGGGTAACCAAAAATAAAAAGCTATAATTTATTATTTTATAATAGAAGTATGAAAGAAATGAATACATAAAACAGTAACTGTGCTTTTCTGAGAGGCAGTTTAGAGAGTGACTTTGGGCAGTGGATATTAAATAGCTGTATTAGCCACTGTGTTTTTCCCTGTTTCTCACCGCAAATACACATGTATGAAGCTGTCACTTCACAGTAATTTGAACTAAATTATATTGGAATTTAAAGAGAGAAGTAAAAGTGTACCATAGATTTTATACAATGGTATATATGGCAGGGATGGCCGATTTTCTAAGGGATCTTTGTGTTTGAAAGATCCCTTAGAAAAGGAATCTTACAGATTCTTTCTGTAGATGTTATTCAATCTGTTACCTAGTGCTACACAGCAAGTGTCTCTGAAACTTAGTGTCTGGAAACAGCCACTTCTTATCTGCTCATGATTCTGCACGTTGGCACTTCGCTCTGGGCTGAGCGGGACATTCACCCACACATGGTGTCAGCTGTCCCCCCGAGCCCCGACTCAGCTGAGGGACTAGTGCTTAGGGGCTGGTGGGATCTGGAGAGCCTCGCTCTCACGTCTCGGTCCTCGGCTGGGAAACTGGGCCTTTCTCTCTACAGGTGTGTCTCTGTTCACGTGCATCACACCCTTACGGAGCAAGGCATGGACACAGGTGGCCTTGTGCTAAAATAGTGAGTGTGCAAGCTTCAGGGCCTCTTGATGCCAAGGGCCAGAAGCCACCCTGTGCAACCTGCACCTCATTATGTTAGAGCAATTCCCGGGACAGCTCCACATTCCAGGGAGGGCAATGGCTTCTCTCTCATCTCATCGTAGGGACAGGGCCGGCAAGGCTGTGTGCAAAGGGACATACTTGCAAGGAGGGGAGGGACTCTTGTGGCCTCCTGGGCAGGCGGTCTGATATGCAACGGTGGTGCATTACAGCAAGGGAAGAGCAGATTTTTTTCAGATGGTTTCTTTTTTAGAATGAGTTTCCTACATGAAAATTATTCTATAGAGGATCCCACCTGACGGAAGTGAGAGCAGGATTCAGAGGCTTGTCCATACTTTCAAACAACCTCGTATTCCAAGAGACTGAAGCCCCTGGAGCTGCAGTGCCTGGGTCTGAGGCTGGTGTTGGGGTTGCAAGAGCTACCCAGTGGCTCTCTGTTTCCGCGGAAACTCTGAAAAAGAATGCAATGCCTCATGGGGTCACAGAGAGGATTAAAGGGTTTGGTACAGACCAACTGCTTGGAACAGTGCCTGGCAAAAAAGAAATGCCTCGTGTGCAATAACGATCATTGTATCTTATTCCCGGTTTCCTATAGTGAATGAAACTGTATGTCTTTACAGTATCAATCAGTGTGTGGAAAAGCAGATTATTTATTACATGTTACTGATATAACTGGAGACTATCCTGTGTAATAAACTTGGATCCATGTTCCACATCCTGTACTAAGATAGAATAGCGTGTTTCACAGAAAAGGAAATTAAAATGACCCTTAACCAGTTGAAAATGCTAAACTTCACTCATCACAGAAGAAATGCACATTTCCACTGCACCGAGGTACTGTTCGCTCCATCAGACTGGCTCCTTGTCAACGGGGCTGTGCGGGCAGGCCCTCTGGTACAGGGCGTGTGTGAGGTCATCGATCCCACTGGTGGGAAGCTGTTTTGCACCTGTGAAATGGTGTATCTCTGGCCTACTAACTGCAGGCTTGTTGGAAGTAGCCAAGTAATGGGAACCACCTAAATGTCCATCAAGAGAAACTAGCTAAGAACTGAGAAGTAAATTGTTACATTCATACACTAGAATGTGAGGAAGCTTTAAAAATATTGATGATCTTTATATATTGCTGGGGAAGTAGCTCTGAGATGGACTTGTGAAGTGGAAGAAGTTGGTGTAAACAGTGTATGTTATTGTGCAAAAGTCGGTGCAGTGTGAATATTTGCTTGCATAGGTGTAAATTATTCATAGTACAAATCTGTCCAAAAAACATAAAACAGGGGAAGCAACAGTGAAGGAAGACTTTTCCCAATACAGCTTTGCACGTCTTATCTTTGAACTACGTGCATGCCTTGCGTTTTCCAAAATGTAATTTTAAAATGTTGTCCTTGAGAGGCGAGTGGTGCGTGTCCCTCTGCGGTGCATTGGGGCTGATGTGTGTGCACAGGCGTTTGCCACAGGGACAGCCTGGGGCCCCGCGGGGAGAAAGACAGAGCGATGGGGACAGCACGTGACACGACCTTTTGGTAGTTCTGTACCATTACAGATTTTTATCGCATCTTCGACAGGGAGGAGCTTGAGATGTTCCAGCTCACATTCCTCCACGTTAGAGACACTGAGGCTCAGCAAACACGTGGCGGTGTTCGTGGCCACTGATCTCTGCGGGCATAGTCCCAGCCGAGCCACTGCATCCAGCTCCAGGAAAGGGCGATGCCCAGCAAATGGGGGCAATGATGCATTTTCAGGCTTTGTGGGAACCGGACAGCACCAGGAGACAAGTACCGTTCTTCATTCTTTGTGGCCAAAAACTCGTTTCTGTTTGCTCTCTGTTTGTTTCTGTGTCCGTCTCCTGCTTTTCTCGACATGGTTCTTTGTGCTGATTGGACATGTCTCCAGAGGGCGCCTTCACCGCCCTGAGTCACCAGTTGTGAACAGACTCCCACCATGGGGTGCGTGCAGTGCCCGGGTGAGCCCGGCGGAGGTTGGGACCTGGGTAAGGCGGGCCCTCATCCCCCATCCAGGCAGATGCGTCCACACGGAGGGCCGTTCGGTCTGTCCCATTGCAAGGCCATCCATCCCATGTGCCTCTGTGTCCCTTGTGCATGTCAGCCAGGCAATCACACCTGTGTGTGAGCAAGTTGGAAGCTCAGTCTCACTTTCACACCTGGGAGGCCAGGTACAGTGTGGCCAGTATAAGGAGCATTTCAGGTGAGAGCCCACAACTGGCCTCCGTCTCTTGAAGGGGGTTGACCCATTAAGTGAGAGCGGACAAGAATAAACAAGATCTTGAAACGACCTTTCAGAGCTCTGGGCTGGAGTGGCTGAGTCGAGCACAAGTCTCCTGCCGTCACTGCACCGGCCTCTGGCTTTTCTGTATTTTCGGCTGCGTTGCTCACCAGGGCAAGTTTCCCTGATGCGTGGCAGGCAGGCCGGGAGCCCAGGGCTGTGGCAGCTGCAGCGGATGCAAACTCTGCCCTGACTCCCCACGTCCACCAGGGGAGCTACCACGTGGCAGGTGCAGTCGGAGACTCGGGTGATCTTCTGAGAGAAACCAAATGTGTAAATAAACATGCCTCTGTGAGCCGCTGAGAGCAGTGTGGGAAACTGCTACATGCAGTGTCCTTTCTCCTGCGCCCCGGTGCAGGGATTTCTTCTTAACAACGAAGGAAAGAACGTATAGTCTTTCAATTGTGCACCTCGCTCCCTGGCCTGACGTCATTCATACCCTTCAGTACTTTGATGAGTCCTCGGTTACAGGTGCAGAACAGACAGGTGTGTTCTCTGGCGGCTGACTGACTTGGGCTGCTTCCATTCTGATAGCGCTCTCCTTATCTGTGATGCTGCAGAAGTACAGTTTCGGCCCCCAAGTTTCCATTAGGTTGCGCTGGGTAAGAACCAGCTGTCCCGTGACTGCTGGCCCTATCAGAGTCACTCAGAAACCCCCTCGGCTTGCATAGGCACGTGAAACGTGGTCTGGTGACGCATCTTTGTGTTTGAGGACCTGATACGGTCACCGTTGTTTTCAGGGATCTGACGCCTCCCGCAGGCTCCTTAAATTAACAGTGAGATACACGGACAGGGCCGACAGTGTGCTGACTGCTGGGGACGGGCAGTCCAGGGGGACTAAACGGTAATGGGAAAAATGCAATAAAAATGAAATCACAAAAAGAAACTAACAATGAGATAATTGGGATCAATGTCGTACCTGAGAATCTCATTTCTCTGTTTACTTACCAATTACATGAGGTGAAGCGCACGCAGGTGTGCCGTGGAAGCGCCAGCACCCAGCTTCCCAGCCCGTGTGCAAGGCCACGCTATGGCTGTGGAGGAGACCACGGACTATTTGATAGAGTCCATCCCTTCGCTGGTCCCTGGACAGGGAGACTTTCCTTTAAGCCTTCCGAAAATCCAACTGTTTCTTCCTCATACTTTCTAAAATGCACAGTGTCTGCAATCTCCTTTTTCCAAAATGGATATAACAGGTAAGAAAAAGACAGCATGGGAGGAAGCAACCAAATGTACATGCACAAAATAACAGTAAATATTGAGTACAATGCAGTAATTGGGTTCCATGCCTGAGCCATAGGGCAGTAGATAACAGAAAGTAATAGAATTTTTTTAAAACTTAATACACGTGTATTTTACAATAATGGAATTACCAATGAGGGGTAAGGAATGAACATTTGCGAAATGTTTGTATACACCAGTCATACACAATGTCCTTTTAAATCATTATAGCAATTCTGAGAGTAGACAGGCATATCCGCACGTTGTAATGGGGAGACCGGCATTAAATTATTTAAAAGCTTGATTGACGTCCCGCAGCGAGGAGATGGGGAGAGCTAGCAGCCCAGGGCATCCTGGGTGCGTGTGTTTTCTGCCTCCTTACTGCCTTTGGACAGACTTTGCCTTAAGACACTGGCAGTCAAATAAGCTAATCCAGCAACTGTTCTCTAGAGAGAAGTATGTGCTTACAGCCCCTAAAGTATACATTGAATCATTGTGATATCATCTCCTGGTGGGAAGGTTATCCCTTACACAGTGTTGGGAGCTTCATATTCAGTTCTTGCATTTTCCTAGCTGCTTAGCCCATGCCATCAATAGTAGGAATTTGATAAGCATAGGAAAGGCCTTTGTTGAGAAAGCAGCTGCTCTCAGGTGGCTGAGCGGTCAGAGGCCAGTCCCCACATCTGCAAAGCACACCTGTCTCCCTGCGTCAGGCACAGCGGTGAGGCGGGACTCCAGGGCTGTGGGCAAGGAACACACCTTCCCCACTCCGACCTGCTGGATGGGGCTCACGAGAAGGCACATGCTTTTGGAAAAGTTGCCCATGAAGTTCATGTCTGTGACTCTCTGCTTTCCAGACTAAAACCTGCTCCAGACTGAGACCAGGCAAGAGAGCACGGGCAGCCTTTTGCTGGGAACACGGCCTTGGAGTGAAACCAAGGGCCCCCGAGGCAAGTTCAGAGGTGGTGCTGGACCGACAGTGTTGTGTGTGGACGGAGCACGTGCTTGTCCTGGCCCTTCTCAGCACGGCCGCGTCCCCCTGTCCTGCAGCCCACATGCCTCCGTGACCCTGGCATGGACTCCCACAGAGTCCGTCAGTGAGAGGCGCGGCCCGAAGCAATTAAAACCTTGTCCTCAGTAGACACCCCCTTTCCTAAGATATCCTGGCCAGCACCCTTCAGGGAACCGAGTCCCAGCTACTCTTAGTTTGGCCCCAGAAAAAAGCCACCTTCTCTTTTCCCTCTTTTGACCTTTTATCTTTTTTTTTTTTCTTTTCCCCATCTTGGAACAAACAGCAAGCCCTTGCCTGCTCTAAAGCCCTTTAGTCCCTTACGTTATTTCCTGTGCGCCGGCCAACTTCAGCACGCTGTGTTGTCAGAAAGAGAAATCTTTTCCTCTCCCCCCTTGGGAGGGGAGCATGAATTAAACTGACAGAGGATGGGTTAGTGGGGGAAAAGGTTTGTTTGTAAATGCAGGGAACCAACAAAACACGTAGGCAGTTGGATAAGTGGGTGAAGTCAGAAGCTTATACCTCACTTAAGACAGAAAAAGAGGGAAGTGGGAGAGGAGGCATCTGCCTGGTGGGGGGGGCAGGGAGGAGAAATAGGTTTCTTTAGGAGAGAAAGGGGTTTTTAGGAGAGTGGAGGTAATGTTTGTGATAGTGTTTGTTTTTGCAGCTGCAGGTGGTCTTTCCAGCGTGGAGGCCATGAGACTCTTCCGCCTCTTCTCCCTGGGTATAGAAATCACCCCAAAGAGGGACGTAGGCAGCCCGTTTCCCAGAAGTTTCTGCTTCTGTTCAGATAAGGAGAGAGGTCTTCTCAGTGCTTTCCTTATCCACTGGGTATCAGCTTTCTGCAGCTTAGAATACTCTCTGTACCAACTTCAGGGGCTCCAGGGGGTCCTCACCATGTGAGTGGGGCTCCCTGGCATTTTTCAACACAGTGGACCATTGGGCACACACACAGGATTTCTGAGGGACTTGGAGCGGTTTGTCAGGTTTCACAAGGGACAGACAGTGCCCTCATGGGGCGGGGTGGGGGAGGGGTCTCATGCCCAGTGTGAAGATGAGAACATGGAATTTCACTGGTTACAGAAATCAAAGAATTCAGACTTAAGGGGGAATCATGGAAGGCTTCTGAGTAGGTAAGTAAGCTTTGCAAAATAACGCTTGTTTATCTGAGTGCAGAGGAGTGGTTGGATTAGAGGAAGCAGAACTTTGTTATCGATCGTCATAATAACGGTAAAATAAGTTATACATCATTCCTGTTCACTTAACCATGCCCCCTTTCACATGAAGATAATTAATGTAATAGCCCTAAAAGTATTGTTGTCAGGCACCCAAAACTTCAAATAAACGATTTCTAAGTTGCCACACAGTTTTGTTTGGTAGCGTTTTTAGCGTTGTGTTTTTTTCCATCACCATTGAATCCTCTTATGCCCCCACCCCCCATCACCACACTGTAGTCCATGTCCCTGAGTCCTCTTTCCACTTTGCTAGTCCCCTCCCGCCCCTGACTGTCTGCCCCCGTTAGCTGTCACTTTGCTCTCTATCAGTCCGTCTCTATTTTATTAGTTCAGTGTGTTCATTAGATTCCACCTGCGAGTGAGATCATATGCTATTTCTTTCTCTGACTGGCTTGTTTCACTCAGCATAATGTTCTCCAGGCCCGTCCATGCTGTCAAAAAGGGTGAGATTTTCTTCTTACTTTATGGCTGCATAGTATTCCATCGAGTAAATGTCCTATAGTTGTTTTATCCACTCACCTACTGATGGACACTTGGGCTGCTTCCGCATCCTGGCGATTGTAAATAATGCTGCAATGAACATAGGGGTGCTTGTGTTGTTTCGAATTAGCATTTTGTGGTCCTTCAGAGCCCAGAAGTGGGATTCCTGGATCAGAAGGCAGATATATTTTTGGTCAGAAGGCAGACATATTTTTAATTTTTTGGCAGGGTTTTTAAAACCCACAGTGTGTTCATAGTGACATGAAATCAGCAAGGTCAAGGGCTGACTCAGGGTCTCACAGCTGCAGGAGACGGAGACAAGATTCAGCCAGCTCTGATCCCCTTGGTGGTGACCAGTGCCAGGAGCGAGGGAGAGAGGCCGGCCGGCAGAAATGGGGAGGCACATGGAAAGAAAGGGCAAGAGAGATGAGTGTTACAACTTGATTAATTGATATTATTACTTTTATATTATTGATGTGATGATATCTCTTTGGTGAGTGACTTAGAAACTATTTCACACTTAGGATAAGGAAATGAGAATGAAGCTAAGAATGATGCTAAAGGAGTCTGTTTTACTGTTTTTTTTGTTTTTTGTTTGTTTTTTTTTGACAGAAATTGAGTCAGAGACGAAGTTAGTTTACGGGATTGTGGCAGTTTCAGCTTCAGGCACGTCGAGTTGAGTCAGTGTTAATATTAGTGTGTTTCCTTTTCAGTTCTGTGACATTTACTTGTGAATCCACTCTGTGTGTATACCACAGACACCGAGGATGCTCAGTTTCCAGCACACATGTCCCCTGCCCTTGAAGAATTCCAGGCATCCATGTACCTCATAGCTAGAAAATAATTTCAAGGCAGTTTGTAAGCAGATCCGTGTCCTGAGTAGGGATTGTACTGGGGGTCCTGAACCGGAGTCACCAATGCCTGGGAGTCACACATCATCCCATGGAGGGGGAGCCAAAGAAGCAAGCGGCATATCCACCTCCTACCCCAACCAGCTGCACTCGGGCTGCCCTAGCCCCTGGCGTGTGGACATAATATCCTAGGGATGGAGCAGTAGCCACAGAAGAGGCTCCAGGAGGGAGGAGGCATGGCCTAGCCACCATGGAACGCCTCCCACCCTGGAAGACTGTGGCGTGGGTGTGAGGATGCCTAGAGCCTCTGAGTGTGGGGCTGGGGCACAGGCAGCCCTCCTGGCCTCCTTCAGGGGCAGCATGCTCCTCAGCAGTTTCTCTTCCGGTGCTCGGCACCTCTTCACGGATTTGAACCCTCCATCTAAATAAACAGCATGTTCTCTCTCCCAGGTTATTTGCATTCTAAGCCCTTTATCTCCAGCTATAGATTGAAAGGCTTTGTCTCCACTTAATAGAATTGCAGGTGATTGCAACTAGATGGAGGGGATTCGATTTAGTCCCAAGGGCCTTCTCCTTGCCCCCAAAGTCCTGCTGTTGGATTCATGCTGCAGGTGGGCCTCAGCGGGCTGTGAGCTGATGCTGCCCCGTGAGCCCCGCGGAAGCAGGCTGGCTGCCGCGTTAGACGCTTTTCCCGATACGCTTCTCCATCTTCCCGTGTCATTGCTGATCGTTCCAAGGTGCCTGTTAGTAACTTCCATGTCCTCTACCGGCTCCTCCATGTTTTCTTTTTCTCCACCTTGTAGGTGAATTCTTCAGATGAGTTCACGTAAACAGGCCCTGCTGATTTGACCTCATCTCCCTTTATTTCTCACCTGTATTTCCTAGTCACTTCCCCACAGTTTATCTTCCCTCAAAGTTCAAACCCCCCTTCCTTCACTTAAACAGCATATAAGCCACAAGTCTAAGCACTCCTTGGAATTTCGCTACTTTTCTGTGAATTTCCATGCATGTAAATATTAATAAGAAACATGTGCCTTTTCTCCTGTCGATCTGTCAGTTTAGTTCACAGGCCCCAGATGCTGGATCCAGAAGGACAGAGAGAAAGGTTTCCTGTCTGGGCCTCGTAACATGTTTGGGGTTTCCACCCACAGTGACGGAATGCCTGAAGTGACCAGCGTCTCCGTGTGATTAGTAGGGGACTGTGTCCGTGCTCGTCTCAGTCCGGGGGCTGGCTCAGGCTGAGCTGCTTTGCCCTGGTGGGTTAGCCCTACCTCAGGCCCAGGCTCGCAGAGGAAACCTGGGTGGAGATCGTCACGCCACATTCGGCCCCTTTTACTTTACCGGGCGTTTGGTAGTGCTGGGGTCTTACCCTTCTGTCCCATTTTCTGGTCCAGGTAACCTTTATCTCATATGTGACACTGAGTCTTTCCTTTCATTTTAAAATTTCACTTAGTTTTACAGGTCCTTGACCCAAATCTTGACCCAAAATTTCTTACAAGGCATTTGACTTCACCTTTCAGATTTGCCTTTTAGATCTCTCAAATCGTAGTTTTGGAGGCTCTTAATCAAAAGCAGGTAATCACTCAGGAAGCTGAAGAAGGCTGTGTGGTAGTGTCCGAGAAGCAGGCCCCGCGATTTTTGTGTGAGCATTTCTTGTATTTTTAAAACCTGGAAGGAAGCCCAGGGACCTTGTTCTTGGTAATGTGAATGCCGTCTACGTCCTCGGACTTCCGAGATCAAAGACCATGTCCCAGCAGTTGCACAAGCATTGACGGCTCTGGAACAGTGTTGAACATCTCACCTTTAGAAAACAGTCTGTCCTCAAGCCGAGCCAGATGGCTGTACAAGTGAACGCAATAACACCTGCACATACGTGGAAAATTCTGGGGTTGGCGTTCTGACCAGTGACCGTACACTCCACCTCAGTAAACAGCCGTCCTGCTGGAACTTGGGAGAGCCATAAATAGCATGGGGGCCGTGACTGACTCATCTTGTTTTTCTGTGGGAGTTAAACATCAATGATGAATAGCGATGGACATGTATGACTAATATTCTAAGAGAGTTTTTTTTTTTACATGGTATGAGCATTAAAATATTTTGTTAATCGCATTTCTGTCCAGCTTTTGAGCAAGTTTGGCAGCGCGCCCGTGCATTTATAGCGCTACGACTGACTGCGTCTCCATGCATTTACCGTTGAATAAAGCTCACAAGAGACAGCAAGGTTCTTTACTTGAGCAGAAGAATCCTGGGGATGGTAGAGGGCTCTAGAACACAGGAGGACGTCGCCAGAACGGCACTATTTATTAAGCTGTGATAACGCTAATGTTCCCCTTTGATGTATGGCGCCTGCGACTTCCGCCGAACTTGTGGAGAGCCTTAAGGCTGTTTCATTGAACATTTAGCATGGCAGCCAGCCAGAGTACATGTAGCTGAAGCCCAGATGACGGGCTGGTAATGAGGTGGTGATTGATGACCACAGCGTCCTTACGAAAACCTGCTTGATATGCTGGGGGGTGGGGGGGGAGTGCATTACTCGCTCTTTTCATTTCACTCGCTGTTACATCACTTATTTTTATGGTGGAAGAAGTTACACGGGCTTGAGCTTTCAGGTGCTTTTAGGTTACAACGGAGCGCTGGTGTGGAATTTTAGGAGTCCGTACCCTGTGGCTAGACTTATGTATAATTCAAATCTCAATTTCAAAGGGGTCTTTAACAGTCATTTTAAAAAACTGCAACTGTGTTACCCATAAAGTGCTCCAATTTTCTTACTGTGTGTCTTTTTTTAATGTTATGGTTTCTCTGAAGTTTTTATTCTCCTGCTGTATTATAAAGATCTCTCCAGAAATTTCTCTGCCCACTCTCGGCACTTTAAAGGGCTGTTGACCTGAAATAGGTATTTCTCCAGCACAATGGGTTTATTCGGGAACAACAAAGAATGGCAGTTTGGGACATGGGGTTCAAGGGCAAACCACCTGCAAGCCAGGAGAACAAAGGCGAGGAACGTTCTTTGATAGAGGAAAGGGGAGCTCAGAGGGGCTGTTGTAAGCAGAGAGTCCATTGGAGGAGGCTGGGAGTTTGAAGTGTAGTGACTTTTCATTGGCTGAGCAGTTGCCGGGGAAGGAGGAGATCCTCCTCCTTCCTGCTGGAGTGGAGTAGAGTAGAAAAGCATCTTGCCTCTTCTCCTGTGGAGTAACTGAGTTTGAGCCAGTGGGAGGGCACCAGAGCTCCCCCTGCAGACCCTCCCCCACTCCAATTTCCACGAGGGGTCTGTTTATTAACATTCACAGAGCAGAGATTTGTCCAAAATTGCAAAATAGGTTTCAAGAAAGTGTTATTTTCCATTGTTCTTACATTTTAGTGCTGTGGTAAGTGTGTCTTTTTTTCTGAATAAAACAGAAAAATTATTAATTTGCATCTACTTTTGTACATGAAACTCCTTCGCTTTGGTTTTGAGTAGATGTTTCACAGAAGCGCCTTTTGCTGTTTCATCCCTGCCTGTGCTGTTTCACGGGCTTGCTCCTCCCTCGCCGTCAACATGAGTCACGTCTCGGGTTGGTTTCGCATAGGCGCTTATGATTGTGAAGTGCCGCTTGCTGGAGTGACCGCTCTGGTTGCCTACCGACCTGGGGCTCGGTGGAACACAGCCCAAGATTGACATTTCGCCCTTAATAAATCTTGCTTGTTGAAATGCCAGCCACACACAGGGCTTGCTGGGATGGATGCAGGAAAATAAACTGCGGTTGGCGTGGGCTGGCTCACAGCGCATTGGACTTTCAGCTTTTACTGTCTGAAGACAGTTTGTGTCCCTTTGCCCCTGTGCCCGTCACTCCTTTGGGCTTGCGGTGACCAGCAGAATGCCCCAAACACCTCACCTCAGTCCTGTCATGGGGACATCTCAGTGACAGTTGGAAGTGACTGGGAAATCCGTCTGGGATGCCCATAACCCACGTTAGGAGTGATTTCAGCCAAACGAGAGTGAATGCATGGCTCTCGGAGGCCTGTTCCGTACTTCCTTTTTGTTGTTTTTCCAACTGCCTCTCTTTCTTCAGTTATTTAAGTTATTAGAAAACCTGAAATGGAGCAACATGTGGAGACAGGAGCCTTTCGAGACTCAGTGAGGTTGGGTGTAACTCTTGAAGCTTTTGACACCACTGCCTAATGACTGGCTACGTGAAGGGGGAGAAGTCATATGGCCGCTGTAACTCTTTACCTCGCTCCCATCAAACATAGTAGTGAAACCCGTGCTGTGCTGAAGCTCTCTTCTAGAACGTATCTTTTATTAATAAGTTGCCAACCACTATTACCACCAAACCACACTTTCTTACTGGAGATACAGCAACTTGTTACTTACTGGGGAAAGTTTCTGGCAGCAAAAACTTGACCTGAAATGAATTATTTACGAGTTTAGAAGAAAGGCTTGCTAAGTCAATGCTGCAGCTGAGAACCAAACCAACACTTCCTACGGAACAGCTTGAAGCTGACAAAACGCTAAGCTCCTCAGTCCTGGGGAAGCAGCAGTTCAGGGTCTTGTTGGCGTCAAACAGCAGGAGAGACACTGGCAAGATGCGCCTAGGGAGCAGGAGCCCCCCACGAGGAGGATGGGGGGAAGCCAGAAACAGAATGGCTGGGAAGTAGCGGAGGAGTAGACATGGCGAGACCTGTAAAGTAATTGAAGGAACTTAGGGAATAAACAAAAGGAGGGAAACCAGGAAACAAAACAAGCTGTACAGAAAACCTGTGGATAAAATATTTCAAAATGTGAAGTAGAGCAAAATTACACTTGTATTTCATAGTGGTTTATAGCATATTTGTACCCGTTCCTTCTTCCGTTCTCACAGCCCCGGGTGTAGGTTTTATTTCCCCGGTTTACAGGTGAGTGAGGACGTGAAAAAGGCTCATGGAACAGTAGTGTAGTCTGGGTCGCGATGTCTAAAACCCGTGTGAACGGTAGTGTGGTCCGGGTCGCGATGTCTAAAACCTGTGCACAGAGTTTGCTGAACATGTTGATTGAGGACAAAGGTCGCTAGCATTTTACATATTTTTTTTTTCTTCCCAGGAGTGTGGGGCACCGTTTTAAGCGTCAAAAGTGGTCTCTCCGGGGAAAGTCACCTGAGTCCGTGGACGTGGGAGGCTGTGGGCTGTGCTGACGTGGCTGCGGTTGATGAGACAGGGCTGGGCCGCACTGCAGTGAGGGCCGCACAGTAGGAGAGCCCACGGAGGGGCGGCAGGATGGACCCGAGGAGCTAAGGCCTCTGCGGGCAGCCTTCTCACCCTGAGCGATGCGGGCTGAGTACCCAGTTACCTGGCCGCTGCGGCGGGCCGGCTCTGGGGCCAGTGCCCACGTCTGCTCCCAGAATGCCTAGCAGGCCTGAGCTCATCCTTCATGCTGTCCACTTGCTTGAAAACACCCTTTGCTCCCTTCCGGCCTCCTGTCACTCCCCAACAGGTGTTTTCTGGAATCGCCGCCCAAGTAAACTACTTGCAATTGATTTCTTGTCTCAGGCTCTGCTTCGGAGAGAACCCAAACTCAGCTAGGGATACGAGTGCTGAGCAGTGAGTGTCAGGTCCTGCGTGTCATTCCTCCGTGGGGCTGGTGACGCTTACTGCATGATCGGTTATAGTGAGGGCAGGGGAACAGAAAGCCAAATAAACCAGCGATCCTGCACAGGTAGAATCAGACGAGCAAGGCCCAGGGGAAAGTTCAGCCAGGTCCTTCCACAGAGGCCCGTTTCCCCCAGCCATCCCGGTTCCAGGTCTGAGCTCATACCCACCGCGCTGTTCGGCAGGGACAGTACCTGAGTCCTACCGTAGACTTTACCAGTTTTATTCACACACAGTGAAAGGGTAGCCCCAGATTTTTCTTCTTCTAACCATGTAGATGTAGCTTATCTAAAGCATTTTGTAATCTAAGTGGGACTTGGGCGTCACTTAACAGATTACGGTCCTGCTTATCTCTAAAATTATTAAAAAGTATTATTATCATTATTATTGGCAACATTATTTTTTAGATTTTTAAAATTTATTGCCTGACTGGGAGAGTGAGAGAGAGAGGCAGAGAGAGACATCGATTTGCTGTTCCACTTACTCACGCATTCATCGGTTGGTGGTTGCATGTGCCCTGACTGGGGCTCCAACCTGTAACCTTGGTGTATCGGGATGATGCTCTAACCAGCTGAGCTACTTGGCCAGGGCATGTTCTTATGGACAAGATCCCTGAGTGGTCCTGGCGGTCCCAGAAAGAACTGTTTGAGACTGTTGCTGTGGGCTTGAATACAAGACCTAAGCAGCAGGCGAAACATGGATGATGCCAAAGGCATCTTCTCTCATTACTGGCTGACCTTTCAGGTGCCAACGTCACCATCCATGGCTGAGCATACTTTGTCTTTGGCTTAAAGACAAAGCAGAGGCAAGAATCACTGGCTGATATCTAGGGATAGGATATATATGGCTCACAAGTTTTAGTGGCTTTGGAATCAAGCCTGAGGGAGGAAAGATGAGCCCCCGTACGGGGTACACTCTGACAGCAAACAGCCCACCTGGACCGAGAGTAGAGATGGGGGGTGTGAGCGACCAGGGCAGCTGGATGAGTACACCCTGGAAGCAGGACCTCCTGCTGATTCGGCCCATGAACGTGGCCGCAGCGCGAAGATCTTCCTCTCCCTGTCCTGTCACACCGGGCAGCTTTCATATCCTGTCTACTTCTAGCTAAATGTCTCTGAAATGAGGCCCCCTTTTTTTCTCATTCCTTAGTCAAGACATTGGTCTTTGCACTCCCAGGCGTAGTTACTCAGCTTGCACACCGGTCTTCCCCAGGATAGCATCCAGAGTCTTCAGCCTGGCTCCAAGCCTTGAATCTAATAGTCTTACAATTATAATAATATATTTTACCTGTGTATATATATATGCCCTATGTATACATAAAACTATTATAATATGCTGTATTATTATAATATGCTGTTAGCAATGGAATGCTGGATGCTAAACTGTTGATAACATCTGTCCCGTTAGATCATCCGGGATACAGAAATGTTCCAAGTCACAGAGCTTGGAGAGAAGGGGATGGGTGTTCCTCAGAGCAGGATTTCCTGTCGAAGGCACTGTGGGGGCTGGGGGGTCTCCAGAATTGCTGGCCCTGGGGCAGACGAAAGCACAGGTGGGTAAGAAGGCGTCAGAGCGAGGTGTCAGGACGCCGAAGGCACCTGGAAGCCTGAGAAAGGAGCAGGAAGGAGCATCTGGGAGAAATACCTGCTGCCAGGTGGTGGCCCCTGGCTGCCAGTTTAGAAGAGAAGGGAGAGTGGGCAGATGAGGGCAGCTCACTTCCCTGGGAGACACTGTGGAAAACTACAAATGGCATTCGTCCCGCTCTTAGTGTCCATATTTAACCGTAACAGCACCGTTCATCCCGAAAGGCAGTGTGATGTAAATTCAAGCAGGTAGGCGCCGAGTCCAATGCTTTACCTTGGAAAGGTGTGTCAGTTTGCGCCCCACTTTCCTCTTAACTAAAAACCCTATTTCACCGAGCTGCGGTGGGCATCGAATGTTGTCACCGAGAAAGTGCCTGGCACGTAAACGCAAAAATTATATTCCCCTCCAAGTTCTTCCCTTTCTCTTTGTTCTTTCCATGTCTTTTTGATAAAGCTCACACCGAAAAAAGGCTGGGACTTGGCCCTTCTCACCTGACAGCGGCTGTTATTAACCGTGTGTTAGGAGCCTGCCATTTACGGTGGGAAAGGCATGTGTCCCCTCCATAGGGGACAGCATCGAGCCCACGTGCAGGTTAGGCAGAGCTTTGGAGCCGATTCTCCTGTCGTTTGGAGTGACTGAGGGTAGGCATTGTGCATGTTCACTTCCAAATTAAATGGAGAGTAAAATCATCCAAAAGTACTTGAAGTAGCTGGATATTTGCATGCGTTTTCCCCATTACTTCCATAATTGTTTCCTCATTTGAGTTATGTTGGTATCATTGACACTTAAAAATAATGACAACTTTGACTAGAGCTTCAAACATTGTCTTTCCTGTTGGTTTGTTTCAACAAAAAAATGAATGAAGCGTTGATACAATGCAAGAGACCCCGGGCTTGGCACTGTGGGAAAGGGAGGTCACTCACTGAACGGATATGTATTTGTTCCTGCTTTGCTTCAGCACCACAGGTAGAGGGACGCAGACAGAAGCAGTGGTCTCAGTCCTCGCTTTGCCCGTGGGCTAGTGGGTGTGACAGCCAAGTACACAGGCTGTCCTGTCATTGATTTTTTAAATGACCCAAGGGCGATGTTGCCGGGGAGAAATCTAAGTCTGTTCAGAATGGGTGTGGAAACGCCAGCACACGGCGGAGCTTTATGGTCACCGTCCTATGTATCCCTGGAATCTGAGTGTGACCCAAGGTAGGAATTTGAGAGTTTTTGCGTTGTGTTTCACTTACACTAGGGGATGTTGCCAAACCACAAACTTAAATGTAAAAAACTGGCTACGCGTGGTTCTCATAGCATGCAGCACTTTTTTTTTTCTGTTTAGAATCGGTCATGGCAATCACAGATGTTTGAATTTGACTTAACTTCCCCAAACCTGTTTTTCCACGTGGGAAAAAGCTGTCAAGCGACAAAGGCACAAAGGCAATACTTAAAACGGCGTTGAGCCCGTGAAATAATGTTGCCATGTTTAAAATAGCCATTTATAAAAGTTACCTCCAGATTACTTAGAAACTGAGTTAGACAGTTTGTGTATTTAGTAGAAGTATAAACTGATGCCGAGACAAAGGAAGAAAACTAAAATGTGTCAAAGCGCGGAGAAGCAGCCGCTGCAGGGTGGAGGCCGTCTCTCAGTTGCAGAGCCCATGACCCCGACACTGACATGAGTTACCAGGGTGTCAAACTCATTTTTCCCCTGGGGGCCACATCAGCCTGGCGGTTGCCCTCAAAGGGCCAAATGTAACATTAGGACTGTATAAATGTAACTATTCCTTAAGGAGGGACAAGGAGCTCGGCACTGCTGCCAGGTAGAAACAAGGTCCCGGGTGGGATACAACAGGGTGGAGGGCCAGGTTCAGCCTGCAGGCCTTGTGTTTGCTGCCTGTGCCCTAAGTGCTCTGGTGGGGAATGCGTGGGGGGTCCCGACTGGGCGCTGCATGCTGGTCTTCACATGTAAGCCCCTGTCAATATGTCGGAATCAAGTCTTTGGATCCCATGTGAAAGGAAGCAGGGATGGAGGGAAAGAGAAAGAAGCAAAAATATTTTTATAGCATTAATTTTAGGACAAATCTGTGCTCTAATAAACTTAGGAATTTTATTATTCTTCAGGCTCTCTTTCTGTCCATGGCATTAAAAAATTGAGAAGAAAAATTATAATTATCTTGTTTAGTATTGTGCAAATTATTCACCTAGGAAATACTTCAGTTTGTATGAACCAGCCGTCTACTTACTGTACCATCACAGTCACCTAAGCACTTGAGTAGCCGGGGCTGATACGTGGGTAGAGAGGTGTTCGTGTTTGCGGTTCTTAGATTTACAACGTTGGTGTGACTGAAAATCTCCCTCTTAGCCGCTCCACGCTGTTCGTATGAGTAATTAAGTGAACAATAGGTAAGTACCCACAGTCCCTGTACTATTCCTCTGATTTCTGAATTCTCTTCTTAGAGTAAGTTTCAATTTCATTATCCTAAAATTACATTTGGATCCTTGGATATTAAAAAAAATATATTCAATCACATGTGTACGGAACCTTGCTTTTATGATGCTGAGAAAAATTGAAAAATGGACAAGCAAACATGGCATTTACCATTCCTTCATCGAACTCACATTTATTGAACACCTACTATGTACTGGGCAGAGAGAGTCCAGTGAAGAACAAAGCAGGGGCTGGCCTGTTAAAAATTCACAGACAAAAATTAAGAAATTTATTAGTGACATGACATTGTTATAGGAATGGGAAGGAAGGAGTGGACTAGAGTTCAGAAGCCAGGCTGCTTGTTTCCCATGCGAAGGAGGTCAGCCCCGGGGAGTCCTGGGCAAGGACAGGGCGACTTGGGCGACTTCTCCGTTTCCCAGATCTTTCTCTGCCAGACAGGTGGGGGTGACTCCCCAAAGGTAGCCCAGAAGCAGGAAGATCAGGGGCATTTTGAACAAGGCAAGCCCCTTCTAGGTGCTAATCAACCTCGGGGTACCTTTTATCTCAGTTTTCTCTGGTTTTAAAAGAAGGTTCTGTTTAATTTCACTTCATTGACCGGCCGGGGAAACCCCCTGACTGTGTAGTAGATTTGTGCGCGATGCCTACTAAGGTGACTCCACCTGCAAACAGCAAACAGACTCGGTTATCCAACAGGAAGGTTGTTGTTGGGTTACTTCTTCCGGCATCCAGACTCTGAGCCTGGTAGCTCCTCAGCTCCGTGCACACCCGCTTGTGACTTGTCCTTCGTCATGGAATCTGGAGTTAACGCGACTAAGTGTGGCGCCTCTTTCCTATGGAAACCCCATTTGATACACCGCGTTATGAAACTTTTCTAAACATTTAAGTCAACTTTAAAATGTGAGCTCATTTGAAAACATTTATTAAGTTTTAAATCGCTCTATTCCAATACCATGAGTGGAACGATGCAGGTGCTGAGGCAACATGTCCATTCGCTGGGCGTCCCCTCCACAGGGGGGTCTCCGGGGTTGCACGTGAGACCCAGCCCATCTGGCTCTTCACCAGCCAGAGCATCAGAGAGACGGACGGAGGTCTGGTCACAGAAAGCCAAAGACAACTGTAACACGGCAGGCTTGCCCGAGGACAGTGACATAACTGGCACAGGGATGGTCGGTGCCTGCACTTCCCGATTCTGTGCCTTTTGCCTCCCTCCACTCAGACACACCAGTGCTGCTGGCCCTCTTTCTGCTGTGCCTTCACTCACCATCAGCGTTCAGTGACACCTGACGATATTCACCAATTGTCATACTGCTGCGTCGTGTCCTTTGTGCATAAATGGCTATAAATTAGGATTCCTGCATCGTGTGTATTTATATTCATGCCCCAGCTCTTTCCAATTGTAATTTTAATTAGTACGTATATACAGGGGTGGGCAAAAGCAGGTTGACAAGTAAATAATCCAATAATTAATAACCAGTTGCAAGTATAAATTCTTCCGCGTGCTCCCAACTGTGAGCCTGCTTTGCCCACCGCTGTGAGGCAGTGACCACATCCGTGTACATGAAGCTGGAGGCAGCGTGGCAGGTCCCGCACTGGGAGCAGCTGCTCTGGAGGGTGTCCCTGGCCTACCCCCGCGTGCCTTCTGCCCTGCTCGCTCTCCTCCCCCACCAAGCCCCCTTCAGCACAGTGGGCTCCCTCCTCCCGCTGAGCCCTCCCTCACCTTGACCTGCAAGCAATCCTGTTTACTTCCAGAGACTCACTGAGAAATGGCACAGAATCCAGGTTTCCAGGCCTAGTGGAGGGTTGCTGTCCTGTGTTCTGGGCCAGAAACGAGCTCCTAGTTCCTGTAAAACAGGTGATGAGCACTGTGTTACCAGATGACTCATGATAAAGAACTTATTAAAGGTGTTGGTGGCATGCCCGTTCTTTCTCTTTCCTAATCATTTTCAGAGAGGTGTGATTGATTTCTACAAGCACATCGAACAAGACATAAAATACTTTTCTTTTGAAAAGAGTTTTTTTTTAAAGATTTTATTCATTTATTTTTAGAGAGAGTGGAAGGGAAGGAGAAGGAGAGGGAAATAATCAGTGTGTGGTTACCTTTTGCCTGCCCCCTATTGAGGACCCAGCCTGCAACCCAGGCACGTTCCCTGACTGGGAATCAAACTGGTGACCCTTTGGTTTGCGGGCCGGCACTCAATCCACTGAGCCACACCAGCCTTGAAGAGTTTTTAGATGAAACTCTGTCAACTATTGAACAACTGAAATTATGCTTTGATGGTGCAAATAGGCTTTACATTAAATTAGTGTACAATTCAAACAAATTTAGATAATTTGGCCCAAAAGACAATAGTTCCTATCCTATCAAGGCTACTTAATAAACATTTATTGAAAGGAGGAAGGGCAGGGGAGAAAGGAAGGGGATGGAAGGAAGAATATCTGCCTGTCTTGTCCTCAACCTTTTTATTATAACATTTCACATTTTAATGTAGCAATGAAACCTGATTTATAACATTCACTAGACTATTCAATACTCTTCATAATCAATAAGAAAATGTCAAAATTAGGTACAAGACTCTTAATGGAAAAGCGCCGTACTGTTTTGCCTTGCCTGTGAACGTCTCCATTTTTGGAGAGGTCCCTCCCTGCTCAGGGTTGCGGAGCTGGAGGTAAACCACAGCCTGGTCTGCGCTGTGGGTGGCTGGAGGGCGGGGCGGCGGAAGTGAAGACCGTGGCCACGGCCTCACGTATTCAAGGGTTTCGGAAGACATTTTTCATGTAATCATTAAAGCTAAAATTAAAGATATATTAAGGCCAAAATTAAAGCTATAATTCGCTGCTTAGTAAATGATACATGTTTTATAACTCCATTAGGGATGCTCCCTTCCTTAATGTTTGCAGACCTCGAGGTTTTCGGTGAGGTGCCCGTTAAACCGCAGTGATAACAGTGTTTCTGTACGTTATTAGTTTTAAATGACAAACACTTGAGCTATTTCCCAGCCACATGGGAGGAATCACTCACACCCTTAAAGGCTCATTTTACCGTTGACCCCTTCATTTGAGCAGACCGCAGCGCCATATGTAAAGTATTAATTCCTTTTACATTAGTGCTAATAGCAAGTATTTTGGACCCACTGGTGCGAGAGGATTAAAAGCCACCACATTAGGCAGGCACCATCCTCCAGGAGATTAATCCTCGTTAGAGCGACCTCGCAGGAACGTGAGTTCCTGTTTATTGATCAGACGCTTCCTGTGTGATCGTGTGAAATGAAACTCCGCAGACACAGCAACGTACTGCATTCACATGCTGGATCTGAAAAGGCCACACGGGACGAAGTTGGTCACAGTTCACCTGTTCTCCTCTCAGTGCCGCTCACTAAGGATGCAGGTTTTCAGGGGAGTCTGTGGAAATCAGAAACTCCCTAAATATTGGCATCCTTTCCCGAATAATCGAGGAGCCACACATGGTTTCCGTAGTCAGACAGTAATGCTCCAAAGTCAGGGTAACGGCGAAGCTCTGGCATATTTGCTCCTGTTTGTTCGTCGTGGGGGTGGGGGGTCAGTGACAAATACATGCACTCAGGTTTCGTTCTCCCTTTTGAAAGAGGAAAGGGATGATGTTGTCCTGTGTGTCCATCCCTCGGTTACTCCCACCCCTGCCCCACCCCGCTGCACCCCACCTTGCTGCCACGTCAGCACAGAAGGTGCTGCCAGCCTCTCATCCCCAAGTTTAATGTACTTTGGCTGGATCCCGGGAGTCACAGTCCCACACTGAGTGGCCCGCAGAGCTGGACGCAGACCAGTCTGGAGGTGCGTCAGCTATGGATGACTGGGTGGCGAATATGCTGAGGGGCTGAGACTTAGCCTGGCGTGGAGGCTGGTTCAACCCTCATGTGTCTGAGTGCCTTACCCACAGCCTGGATCCTGTCTCACCAGGAGCTTAGGGGAGGGTGGGAGACACGAAAAGCAGGAAAGGAGACAGGCCGTTCTGCCTGGAGCAGCGATGCCTGCCGCCCCTTGCAGGTAGGTGGTTTGGACCTTGAGGGGAGCCAAGGTGTGCCAGTGAGCCATCTTTTGATGGAGCTGCACTGTTTTTATCATTGGCACACCCTTCTAAAACACACAGACAGGTATGTCGGTGTGGTATGTTGGAGGTGGGTCTTCCTTGTGGACTTGTAGTTGTGACTGTATGTGCACACATAATGTATATCATACACACACACACACACTCTCAACATCTGTCCTGCGTTAACCCATGAGTCAGGCCTCCCGAAGTTACATATAAGTTGCATTGACAGTGGTACATTTGTAGCAATTTGTAAACAAAAAAAAAAGTCTAGTATTTTTTTAAAAAGATTTTATTTATTTTTTAGAGAGAGGGGAAGGAAAGGAGAAAGAGAGGGAAAGAAACATCAATGTGTGGTTGCCTCTCATGCACCCCCCTACTGGGGACCTGGCCCGCAACCCAGGCATGTGCCCTGACTGGGAATTGGACCCGCGACTCTCTGCTTTGCAGACCCATGCTCAATCCCCTGAACTACACCAGCCAGGGCTGAGTCTAGTATTTTTAAAATAGCTAAAAGAAATGTTTTTAGTCCCCTGAAAGCTTCCTCGAAGGCTCTGAGTCCAGGGACTGCCCATTGGCTCTGGCTCCCAGCCTCTCTCCCTGTTCCCACCCCGTCCGCCCGGGCAGCTGGGCTCTAACTCAGGCTGTGGCCATGGCCTTGGGCAGCTCCCACTGGATCGCAGTGCACTTAGGTTCACCTCCCTGCTGACCACGTGACCAGCTCTGATACTCAACCTTTTTTTTTTTTTTTTAAACCATTTAAGGGGCTGGCACACTCTTGGTTTCTTTCCCATGCTACTCTCTTAAATTTAGCATGGTGTTACCTGTGGAAAAAATGAACGAATAGTAGATGAATAACGGTATTACCTTCATAGAACAGCTTAGTAGAACTGGTCAACTTAGAGTATATGTGGATGGGACTGGGTGGGCGCTCATCACAGGTGAACATGCTGCTGTCCTTTCATTTCAACAGACTTTTCCCTGCCAATTGATACTCATTTAAGAGACACAATGAACATAACTCTCCACTAAGAGCATTTGTGTAGAGAAACAGATTCCGTTGCTGATTAACTTCTGTTGGCTGAGGCAAAGTTGTCGTTCTTCAAGTAAAAATGCCCAGATGATTCCCACTTGTATGATTTCTTCTCACAGACTTGTCAAGTGACACTTTCATGGGCTACAGTAAATAGTTTAAAATCAAATGTTGACTCACCAGCACCGATCCTGCTCTATTAGCTTTGGAATATCCCGTAATTAGCCCTGCCACATTGGGCTCTTTGGGCTGTGAGCCTTTTACACAGTCAGTAAACAGAGGAGGCGGCCCCCGTGGAAGGAAGTTCTGTATTTCATGGGGTGCTGATTCTTGTATTGGAGGAAGTAGGACAAAAGTATTTGTTACCAATTATGGAAAATCTTGTTACCTGTTACAGTTCCATTTTTAAGGTCCAGTGTGTATGTTAATTTACCTGTAAAGGTGCTTTCTGATCTCATGGATGACTGGGTCACTCTTATTTCGTCTTGGACCTAAGTACATCATGTCTCCACCCATCCACGTGCTCATCCACCCAGCCATTCATCCAGTTCTTCATTCAGTAAACGTAGGTGTAGACCATGCCTGGTACATAGCCGGTGATGTGATCGGGACTTCACATGCTTGATTTCATCAGGCCCCCACAGCAGTCTTCCGAGATGAACAGCAGCATCTTAGTTTTTCAGGAAGCAGACAGACGCCCAAAGCTCACACTTGAGAGAGAGCTTTAGAGCCTGAAGATGCTCTGCTGCTCTCTGTTTCCTGACGCAGCCCTTGAAACACGTGTGTGTGTGGGGGGGGCCTTAATGGATGTTGGTTGACAAATGGCTGAAAGGAACGAAGAAGCAAATGCAGGCCCGGGAGACCTTGGACAGCACCTCGTGCCTACGTCTGTACGTCTGTACGTGGAGCACCACAGCCCTGCGGTGTTTGCCGTCTTTCTGCTCACTACAAAAGCCCTGCTGAGGTTGGTGCCCCTAGAGGTCTTGTCCCGGTTTTACAGGCGAGGGGCCGCGGTGAAGGGGAAATGTAATGGGGCAGAGGCCCTGCGGCCCGAGAGTAGCCCAGCCCAGCACTGAACTTGGGCCTGGCCTGTGGCCTGCGCCCCTGGCCACTGCACTCCGTGTCCATCTAGCCCCAGGCCGTTGGCTGCAGCAATGTTGGGGATGGTACGGAATGAGAAATCTTGTCTGATGAATTGAAAAAGCTCTTTCATAGTAATTCTAAAAGTTTCAAATTATGGTGGCATAAATTATCTTTGCGACCCCCCCGCACGCCATATAGTCACCCTGCGTTAACAATGAGGCCCCTTAGTTTTTGTCTTAGTAGAAAAATAAAAACAGGTCTGCACATGTGTGTCAGCCCGTCAGCACATCCGTGTGTGTGCATAAATGTGTAGACACGGGTGCAGTTCTACGCAGGGATGTCCAACTCACACTCACACCAGGGACACTCTCTCCTCGTCACTTCAGAGCCTAACTGTGTGTCGAAGCCCCCACAGTGCACCTGGGTATGTGCTTTGGAAACAGCTCGCTGTGAGTTTAGTAAATGATGCCTTCTTTTTTTTAATTGCTTAAAAATAAACATCTGCACATGAAGAAGTTTGGCACAAAATTACAATCTTTATAAGGAGATTTGAGATAGCAAAAGTGATTCCACCTTAAGTCACATCACAGCGAACCACCGTGGAGCGAGTCCGTTCCTGTGGTTGGCCGGGACAGCGTCCCCCCAGGTGTCCTCGGGCTTTGCTAACCCACTGCGCGCACATATTTCAGTCTGTTCTTCTGTCAATAGGGGACCCGGAGGCAGCGAGGGTAATGAGGAGGAATGAGAGTGTAGATGTATTCTTTCCTGCAATGCCAGTTAAATTAAACCTTTCATTCCCACTGCAGACATACAAATCTATCGTCTCTTTCAAGATGAATCCGGAATCAGGAGTCTGCATTCTTTCATTCGTGGTCAAAAGATGAAAATTGATCCCTGGCCACACAAGGGAGCTGGCTGCAGCATCGCAGCTCGATGTGGTTAACAAGGACCACATTTAGTTTCTGTCCCCCCTAACTGCGCACTTACACGTCCCACATACTATCGATTCCGGGGTCATCGGAGGCTGAGGGCGGGTGGTGCCACTTGTCAGTGTTTTGCTGTTTTTCAAGGATAATGCCATGAGCCCTGGTAACAACTGGGACAGGTAGAGTTTAAATCTGACAAATGAAGATTTATACTTTTTTGAGCTGGCAAAACCCTTCATGTAGAAATAATGAAGGAGAATTTGATAGTTGATTTAACACAGGTCAAATGACTTGCAGTGAAAGAAGGAAAAATAGCTCTTTAATTATTAGCCTTTCATCAAGATGAATTGATGATAGGTTTGTCGTGGTAGATCCGGACTTCAGACAAATGAATGGTGCTCGAAGATTCTTTCACCAGACATCATGTAAATTTAAGTAGGCATAGTTTACGTAAAATCATTGGGAAATGTAGCGTAGGTGGGAGGATATGTGAGTAATTACCTACTAATCTTTAAAGCATGCTTTTTCCTTTCTACTGGATAAAAACTACTGTCTTAACATTCAGAAAATGTAGGACGCCGCAGATGGGTACATGCTAAATTTTCACAGGTTAGGTTAAGGCTCCTCCTCTTTATTCTCTGATAATAAAGACTTGTATGCTATCCTAGCTATGTATTTTAAGTAATGGAGGAAGGAACACTGTATTTAAGAGTTTTCATGCGTTAGATCTGGCTTTGGCACTGATTAGGTATGAGGCTTTAGAAAGCTTATTTTACTGCCTTAAAACTCAGTTTGCTCAACTGTAAATGGTCATAAAGATATCTAACCCATAGAGTTGTTCTAGATCTCAAATACACGAGAACTATTTTTAAGTACTAAAACACTCTACAAATGTAAACTCTTAACATATTTATTATTACTGAGCTTTTATGAAGTAGAGCTGTATGTAAGACAGTTGGTGGTGAACAGATCTTCTGAACTACATCCTTTCTTTTCTTTGTAATCTATCAAATACATTGGCAAGACAGCAAGATAGGGTTACGATACAGTCTACGGTGGCTCTACGTCAAAGCTGATTGGGCTAGATTGAACTGCCGATGCTTGCTCTACATGGAGGCTCCAAGAAGCAGAGCTCAAACAGCTTAGCATTAGAATATGACTTAAAAAAATATGACAGTATTTGTAATGATAAGAAATGGCCCTAAAATGATATTTTAGAATAGAAATCACCTGTTCAGAAACTAGAAAAAATATATCATCCCCACTGACTGCTCAGTTTATTAAACCAAAGATGTTTAGGATAACTTTTTGACTTTTTAAAATTAATTAATTTTTAAAAATTATACTTTATTATGTTATTATAATTTTCCTAATTTTTCCCCTTTGCCCCCTGACCCAGCACCCCCTACTCCCCCAGGCAGTCCCCCCACAATTGTTCATGCGCATGGGTCATGCATATACGTTCTCTGGCTACTCCATTTCCTGTACTGTACTTGACCTCTCCATGGCTGTTCTGTGACTACCTATTTGTACTTCTTAATCCCCTCACTTCTTCATCCATCTCCCCCATACCCCCCCTCCCATTGGGCAACCATCAGAATGCTTTCTATATCCATTATTCTGTCTTTGATCTTCTTGTTTGCTTAGCTTGTTTTTTTATTCGGTTGTTGATTTGTATTCTTTGCCATTTTATTCTTCATAGTTTTTTTTTTATTGTTGTTCAGTTACACTTGTCCCACTTTTCCTCCATTGCTTTCCCCTGCTCCATCCTCCCAGTCAATTCATGCCCCTTGTCTGTGCCCATGAGTCCTCTATTCGTGTTCCTTGACTTGCCCCTTCCCCTTCTTTCTCCCATTAAACCCCCTCCCCCTCCCCCTCCCCTCTGGTCACTGTCAGTTTGTCTTTATTTCCATGTGTCTGGTTCTGTTTTGCTCATTGGTTTGTTTTGTTGATTAGGTTCTATTTATAGGTGAGATCATATGGTATTTGTCTTTCACTGTCTGGCTAATTTCACTCAGCATAATGTCTCCAGATCCATCCATGCTGTTGCAAATGGTAGGAGCTCCTTCTTTCTTTCTGCTGCATAGAATTCCATTGTGTAAAGATACCACAGTTTTTTGATCCACTGTTACTGATGGGCACTTAGGTTGCTTCCAGCACTTGGCTATTGTAAATTGTGCTGCTATGAACATTGGGGTGCATAGATTCTTTTGAACTGGTGATTCAGGATTCTTAGTTTCGATCTTCTTTTTCTTAAATAAGTCCCTTTAACATTTCATATAATAATGGTTTGGTGATGATGAACTCCTCTAGTTTCTTCTTGTTTGGGAAGCTCTTTATCTGCCCTTCGATCCTAAATGACAGCTTTGCTGGGTAGAACAGTCTAGGCTGTGGGCCCCTGCTTTTCATGATTTTGAACATTTCTTGCTAGTCCCTTCTTGTCTGCAAAGTTTCTCTTGAGAAATCAGCTGACAGTCTTATGGGAACTCCCCTGTAGGTAACTCCCTGCTTTTCTCTTGCTGCTTTTAAGGTTCTTTCTTTAGTTTTAACCTTTGGTGTTTTAATTATGATGTGTCTTGGTGTGGTCCTCTTTGCATCCATGTAGTTTGGGACTCTCTGTGTTTCCTGGACTTGCATGTCTATTTACTTCACCAAATTAGGGAAGTATTCTTTCATTATTTTTTCAGATAGATTTCTAATTTCTTGCTCTTTCTCTTCTTCTGGCTCCCCTCTGATGTGCATGTTGGACCTCTTGAAGTTGTTGCAGAGGCTGTTTCTACCATCCCTGCTTTTTTGGATTCTTTCTTCTTCTTGTTCTGATTGGTTGTTTTTACTTCCCTATGTTGTATATCATTGATTTGAATTTCAGCATCATCCACTCTACTGTTGTTTCCCTGTAAATTTGTTGTTCTTTATTTCAATTAGTGTGTCCTTCGTTTTGACTGGATCATTTTTATGCCACTGAGGTCCTCATGAAGTTCCTTGAGCATCCTTATAACCAGTGTTTTGAACTCTGCATCTGACAGATTGCTTATCTCTGTTTTGTTTTGCTCTTTTTCTGGAATTTTAATCCGTTCTTTCATATGGGCCATGTTTCTTTGTCTCGTTATTTTGGTAGCCTCCCTGTGTTTGTTTCAATGTATTAGGTAGAGGTGCTTTGATTCCATGTCTTGGTAGTGTGGCCTAGTGTAGTAGGTGTTCTGTAGGGTGCAGTGGCACAACCTCCCCTAACACCCAAGCTGGGTACTCGAGGTGCGCCCTTCACGTGGGCTGAGTACACTCTGTTCTTGTAGTTGAAACTTGGTTGCTGTTGGCAGATCAATGGGAGGGATTTACCCAGGCCAGTCAGCTGCAAGGACTGGTTGTGACCACTGACCACCAACCTCCACTCCCCATGGAGGGTTGGCTGTGCAGGGGCAGGGTGGTGGTGCTCCAGTGTGGTCTGTAGCTGCCCACTGGGTGCTCTGGCCCAGGGGTTTCCTGGGTGGTGCAGACTAAGTTCAGCCCCCACTTCTGTTTTGCCCAGGGCCCCTCTTCCTGAGTTACAAAGCAATCTGAGATGGCTGCTACTTGTGCTGGACCTAGGGTGGCAGCTTAAAAGACACCAGTGGCATACATGGAGAAACTGAGGGGTCTGGCATCAAGGTGAACAGAGGCCATTGTCCCTTTTCTAAACCTTCCCCCCCACAGAGCCAGCAAGCTGCTGCCATATCTGAGACTCCATCAACCTGGCTAACACTGTTTGACCCACCTTGGAGATCCCCAGAGAGCCTGCCCCACTCAACTTACTGGGCCACCCAAGCTGCTTTTCCACATGATTGGCTGGTCTTGGCTCCTGCTGCACAACTTCCCAACTCCTCTCAAACAAGCAGCAGCTGGCCTCAGGGGACCCCAGGCCTGGCACTAGTGGCGGCCAGCCTGGACTCTCATTGACTTCTGAAAGTGTGAGATTTTTATTGATCCTGTGAAGACATGTGCTCTCTGTACTAAGGTTGGCATGGCTTAGTATTTAATATGCGCTTGAATGTAACGTAGCTCTTCTTGTGACTATATTGCATAGCTCACAGGGAGTTTGCATAATTCCCACAGAGCAACCCAGGACTTCAGCGTGACCTCCCTGGTAATCCTGCCATCCCCTATTACTGCAGCTTCCTCACCTTGTGGATTCTTCTAGAAAGAGAAGACAATGTTGCCTTTGCAGTGAGCTCTGATTATAGAGAAATTAGTTTCATTTATTAATTAAATTGCACGTCTGTATAACACTTGATGATTCAAGAGTTCTTAAAACAGCTCAGGGGAGAAAGTGCTGGAGAGGGGAAACCAAGGCACTTAGAGGTAGGTAGGCTGGTGGTCACAGGTGAGGGGACAGGGAGCAAACCCCGGGGTGGGCCTGCCTCTCTCCTGTCTGGGGACTTTATTGGGTTTTGCTCTCAGAGGGCAGAAAATGTCTTGCAGGGCCACCCACACAGGAATGCACCCTTTTGTGGGAGCCCCAAACCTTCTGGAGGTAGAATAAAACCTCCCTTAATTCAGAGCTTCAGTTTTGCCAGAAATCTTGGGAGTGTGAGAGAAACTCTTCTAAAGGTTGTTTTTAACCAGACAAATAGGATACAAGCTAAGTTATATCCATTTGTATTGCCTACTCAGAATTTAATTAATGCAGAGTTGCCACTGTTGACCGATTCTTCCCAGGAAAGACCCCAGGGCGGACATAGTCTCCATGAACTCCGGTCCCGGGCAGACGGCTGGCACACGCCTCCAGCGCAGTCTCCCTTCCCTGCTCTAGCTGGCATTGCCACGAGAAACCTCTTCCGATTCGCCTCCTTTGAATCGATTCTCATAGTTACAATCCATGCATTTCTCTTTTGTTGTTTTTGTTCTGTTTTAGACTCTGTCTCAGCAAATCTCCTTTAGCTGCGTGGTTTCTAAAATTACCCGTAGGTCCTTGTACTGTGCTTAAAATTCAAGAAGGTGGAGCCCTAAAGTCAGAAGCATCTTTGAACACTTGTTTCTTGGTGCTTTATGGCTGCACTATTACACACTGGATAGACGCTTCTAAAAGTTTGCCTCTGTTTTGCTTGTGCAGATGAGAAAGTCCTGCCTCTCTTCCCTCAGCTCCCTCCACCAGCTGTCCCCCTGCCTCGTGCTCCTCAGGGCCCATCTCTGCCCCGGTCCCTGCTCCTTCTGTTAAATGGCAGCAGGTTGCACAGGGCTCCGCCCAGGCTGCCTCTTCTGTGCACACTCTCTGGGGTAATTCCCAAGTCTGTCCGTCCGTCCAGACCAGATTGCTCTCCTGAGCTTCGGACTTCATGTTTGTCACCTACAGGACAGCTCTCTTGGACGTCCCACACTCCGTCAAATGTGTCCCCGATGGAACAGCTTTGTCCCCAGGCTGTGCCCTTCCTCTGCCACCCTGGAGCACAGCCGAGTGCTGTGGGTGCCCACTGACACGGCAAGGGGCTGCTCAGCTTTGGCCGGACCTCTCCCTCCGTTCCCTACAGCCACCGGGTGCCCCGTCCTTCCACATTAGCTCTGAAACGGCTAAGGGACCTGTTGTTACTCGCGTATATCCCCGTTGTCAGTGTCTCAGAGCCCCACTTTCCCTGTTCAAGTTCCTGTAACAGGGGAAGGAAATACAAACACCTCTAGGAAATCTAGAGACAGTTTCAAATGCTATGTGCAGAATTTCTTTGAAGCACGTTTTACATTTTATTCAAAGTTGGCACTTCCTCCCTCAGTAACTCCCCATCTGTAATTCAAATGACTTACGTTTGGGTGAGCGGAGTGGCCCAGAAGGTAAACTGTTCACACAGAGGTTGTAGACACCCCCCGTGAGGCCCTGTTAGTGGAGGTCGCTAGTATTCCAGGTCAAGAAGCACAGGTAAGTATTCTTTCTCACCAGAAGTCACGCAGCATCCCGGCCACGACCACCTGCTTTCCTTCTCACCACCTGCCCATCGGCACTGCCCCCTTCCACCACCTCATCCTCACCACAGTCCCGAGCTGATCACATCCTTTCCCTGCAGTGTCTCCTCAGTGTCACCCACACTCCTTGCTGTGAGCTTCGTGGCTCCTTATGGCCTGGGGCCTGCCTGCCTGCCAAATTTCAAATTGTGCTACTTCCTGTCCTCCCTCTTCCCCTTGTCCCACCCCCCTGACCACACCCTACCTAGTTACCCTCAACTGAACACTTACCCCATTCTGCCTTTGCTTCTATCCCAAAAACATTCATCTCTTGTGACTCAGCTTGAGTGAGATTGTCCCCAGCCCAGGTGGCCTGTGCTTTGGGAGTGTCCTGCGCACAAGGCCGTGTGTCCCAGAACTGAGGGTGGCTTTTTCTGACTCTCTGATCCCGTGTCCCGAGAGCCACGCAGATATCTACGTATCCCTAGCACGTAATACCTGCGTGAGCACGTAGTGGGCACTTGGTGGGTATTCATGAATAATTGGTTAAATAAGTGAACATCTAAGATTTCTACTTCCACCTGGTCTTCATCCTACCTTCAAAATCACTTCTGGCATCCAGATCTGAGAGTTGAACACAATAGACTGTGTTTTTGTTTGGTGTTTTTATGTAATAAAGTTTCAGTACCAGATATGTAACAAATATGCATTGAACCTGCCAGGTTTTATGTGGTTAGTTGTATCTGAGGAAATTTCAAGTGGCACTGAGTTTAAATAAATTATCTGTAGGGATATTTTTATTTTCATGGTTGTTGTTAGGGTGTTTTAGGCTAAAATCATGTTAAATATCAAGGAAGGTACAAGTGTAAAAATAATAGGATTTTTAAAAGTTTAAAATACATAAAAAGCAATTTTGTTAGTGTTTGTCATATGCCAGTCACTGCACTAAGCAATTATCATTTACTGAGATACAGTATCTCAACCAGTCTCTCTGGGAAGCAGGTTTTATAGATAAGGAGAATGAAGCTTAAAATTTAAATACCTGACTAAGCTAGGTTGCATAGTGAGTGATGTGCACACAGCTACATCTGATGTCAGAACTATTGCCTTCGCTTACACCAGGACTAAGACACTTACACATTCCTGTGGGAGCCAGCATGTGCTCCCGGGGTAGTGATCGACAGGGGCGGGTAACTTCACTGTGTTTGGCATTTGCGACCACAGTCTGGGAACTTGGAATGGCCTTTGGATAAACGGGGCACTGTGACTGATTTTGTCTCGGTGAACGTGACTCCTTCACCTCCTGTGAGTCACAGGGTCCTCGCGGAACGTAATGAAGGGGATAGACCCTCTGCGCACATTTACAATAAAATGCATACCTATTCAAAGATATATATATATATATATATATATATATTTTGATAGTCTTGGGTTCCTTGGAAAAACCCAGGCAAGGTTCAGACTCTGCTTCTCGGTAACCTGTTTTGGGGGTGAACAAATAGCTTCAAGAAGGTCAGTCACATGTTTCTGAAATTGCTGACTCTGTGCATCATGAGTGTCTTCTGGAAACTGATTGCATCCTGGGATTTTCTGAATTCCTAGAAAAATATTCTATTGGTTGGCCAAAAAGTTTAATTTTTTCCGTAAAATAAAAGCCACATTTTTCATTTTCACCAATAACTGTATTGATTTGGATATTTTGAGTATGTTGGCCCTCTCTTGCATGGTATAACATTGATTGTTCTCAATTAATGTCTTGATTTGATTGCTATCAACCTCAACGGGTCTCCCTGACCGTGGAGCATCGTCCAGCCAGAAATCTCCAGAACAAAACTTTGCAAACCACTTTTGACACATTCGATCAGTCACAGCGCTTTCTCCACACACGGCACACACCCCTTTATGTGTGTTTCAGTTGTGTCTTCACCTTTAGTAAGAAGTAAAGCATAAGATGCCGAAAACGTTGCATTACTTTCTTCCATCTTCAATAGTAAAGTGGCTACACAAAAATTCACCAATTTTGATAATTTTTTTAAATGCATGCTGATACGATAGCTGTCACGATACAAGCAAGCAAAGTTGTTTCAAATGAAGCTAAGGACAGCGAAGCAGAGCCACCCTATGGAAAAAAACTAAATGAACTTTTTGGCCAACCCAATAATTTCAGGACTCTTACTCAGCAAGATGTCAGCAATATTAAATACATTTGAAGTATATTTAAGTTCGGAAATAATTTATTTTTCTGATATCATAACATTTTCTGAAAAAATCAAGTAATTTTTAGGAAATTTATAAAATTATAGTAGTGATTTAGACTAACACAAATTTGCATAGAAATGTATCATTTGAGTATAAGAGGAAAATGCATAATTAACATGAAACTGAGTTGTGAATATCATTGCAAGAAAAAAGAGTTCTGTGGTAGCACACCCAATATCTGTGATTGTGAGTTGCTTTTTATACCTGTCAAATGTAGTTGCAACAATATAGAGCTGTACTCTGCTTACTCGTCCCAAATGACAGTCCTATAAAGAAATGCATTTTTGTAACTCTTCTGTTGTTAAAGATGAGGAAACAGAGGCTTCAAGGTTAGTGACTGGGCATGAACTTACAGCGAATGGCTAACAAGGAGCAGTCGCAGCCCGGCAGGGGTCTTCTGACCCTGGGCCAGGCGGCGCTGCTCTGCTTCTGGACCCGCCAGGTGGGAGGCACACGGGGAGAACAAGCTCCAGCAGATAGTGGCTGGTCACCACGCACCTTTGGTGCCTGGTCTTTATTTTTAAATAAAGTAAAGGCTTGCATTGTCTCACTGTGCAGAGCGCTCTAAAGGCCAGAGCTTACATGAGCAATTCAAAATGATTCTTACCTTTCATTTCAGGTTTAATCCATGACCCTAACTCTTGCACAGTGCTTCACCCCTTTGCATTCCAAGCTAAGATTAGCTTGGCTTTAAAGGAAACAATTTAAGTGCATTCCCTAAATGCACGTTACATTAAAAATCATTCTGTGAGATTTTCATTGTACAGAATACTGTAGCCTCAAATATAGTTGTAAAATTCACTGAAGCCGTTACAAATGGAGAGGTCGCCAGCACCTGTACTTAAGAATGCATTTGAATAAAAAATATAGAAGTACCATTTTTAAGAATACCTTTGAGAAAATAACTAATACAATGCAATGAGTGCGTGGCACATTCACTGGTGATTAACACATTAGCGACACTTCTGAGATGATTTTGGAAGGGCCTCAGCCTTGCAGGAAGTGTGTGTCGTCCCCCCCCCCTCCCCGCCCCCCGCTCCCCCGCTGAGTTCACCAGAGCATGGGTTCCGGTAGCTGGGTGAGGGGCGCTTTCCCTTGTGTGTGGCAATGGAGGTAAGTGCTTTAATTACTTTTTTAATGTCTGTGCTTTTGTATTTTCCTCTCCTCCTCCCCTTTATTTCCCGCTGTTGAGATTACTGCCTCGTCTCCACAGCAGGTGGCTGTGGCAAATCTGTTTTCTTTGTAGGCCCGGTAGATTTATTTTGTAATATAACTGTTCCTTTTTAGTATTTCATTATTAATGATTTCTTCACTTCGGAATATAGTATCCTTGTGCAGTCCTCAACAGCGATTTCCTAACACCATCTAAGAATTCCAGTCATTAAGGAAAAACCTTTGCCTGAGGCTTATTGTTTGATTTTTTTTTTTTTTTGCTTCACAATGTGAAGATTAAAATTTGAGAAAATTGTTTTATAGAAAAAGCCAAATCAAAGTAAGAGACAGAGTAAAGGGAAGGGAGGGGAATAAAGAAAAAAGGCCCAAGAGGTAAATCATACTTTAATAAATAATAAATACCAAACACCAAAGGGACAGGTAGAATTTTGTGATAATAATAGCAAGTTACATCAATGTATCTTTCCTAGAAGAGGGATTTAACGAGATGGTATATTCATATGAAAATTAAATTTTACTTATTGAAATAACTTCTAATTATGAGAATATGGGAATATCACAAAAGTATGAAGAAAAATACTTTATCTCTTTTTTGTCCAAGATTTTGTCATCTTGGTTGTTTTACATGCCCCTTCACATAGAAAGAACAAAGATAGGAGGTTCCGAGTACAGACATTACTTGTCAGGAGAGTAAACTACACTCAGGGATATTTGGCCCATCTTGGAATCCTTGGGCAATATTCTGTTAATTACAACAAAGTCTCTATATTTTTTTCCAAATGTGGAAAAGAGGTAAAAATTATGGAATCCAAAAGGATCAGTGAGTCACATTCTCATTGTTATATGAAATGACTGGATATTTTATTACAGATCAACAAATCCTCCAAAGTTTTAACTGCTTCGCTTCAGAGGATCTCCTGGGCCACACTTGTTAATCGCCGCATTAATATGGTTTTGCTGTTTCTCACCTGCACCTACCTAAACCAAACCCGGTGTCCGGGTCTGGCACAAAGACCCACCAGCCAGTCTCCCCGGTAAACACAGAACGTGGGCCTGTTTTCTCTGTGACGTTATAAAAGTGACCTGAAAGGCATTTTAACTTTGTAGAAATTATCATCTTTGGCCATTTTATTCCCTTCTTCGATGCTTTTTAAAAATTGTATCCTTTTACAAATTAAACTGATAAGAACAGATACTACACTTGATCTTAGCCAAAAGTCCGAGAAGCAATCCTTTTACAAATTAAATACAAAAAGAAGACCTTACTTCAGCCTCTCTCAGATTTTCAAAAGTGCGTGCATGCTCCGGATTTCTCGCGGCTCTGGACTTCATTGTGACATCACTCTGTGCAGAAAAACACCACCTTACGTCATGGAGGAAGTATGACTTGAGGTGGGGACCGCTTTCGTGGCATTTTCATTCTGCTGGGCTCTAATCACTTGGGTGATGCACACCACTAAGGCCTGTGGTCACCTAGAGAGAGAGCGCAGAGAGCAGTTACAGGAAACAGGCGTTTAACGGGGACTTGAAAGATCGGTGAGAGGAGCGCTGTGACGATGCGCGCTGGTCCGACTCCGCGTGTGCCGTGTCCACTCACTGTCCTTCTGGGTTCCGTCCGAACGCTCCGGGCTGAGTGTGCTCACTGTGGGCGCTGGGGGGAGGGGGAGTTTATTGAGAGAGGAAGCACAATAGGACAGCATTGATCTGTCCTCTTTCTAATCAATATATAGATCCTAGCATTATAACCTATATGCACTGTTGTCCCTTGGAAATAAGCAATAAATCTTTTGAGTCGTATAAGTGGTCTTCAAGTGACCGATGAAAAACTTCATAATTCATCGTGGCATTGTGGAATGCTCAGCCTGTGAAGAGAGCTTTTTACTTCTATGTGGTAATCTCTAGTGTTGGGGCTTGATATGGGAAAGGTTTACCTTTTCTAGTAGGTATTAAATAGATACATCTGTTAGTGGACACATGTATTTGATTTCATGTCTGCATTGCCACTTCATATGTACATTCACTGAAACGGCTTCTTGTGATTAATTGTAATATCTTTTGTCTTTAAAAGTGTTGACTGTGAATCTTTTTATCTTGTGAGTAGTCTTTATTTTCCATAGTTTTTATATTTTGCCCAAGATAGTAACAACGACTTACAGTCAAATGTTGTTTTAGATTCACCAGACTGTTTTTATGTGCATTTCTTTTCCTATTTTTAGAACAACCCCATACACCATGCAGGACTATCTTCTTCCCAAAATCAAGGAATGTGAGCATCCCAGTATTAAGTAATTTCACCCAGGTACAGCTAGAAAGGGGAAGTGGTGAGACAGTCGCCCAGTTCTGCAGACTGCTAGGCGGGTGCGCTCTGAAGCAAGATGTTCCTCTACCCCAGCTTGAAAGGCACGGTACACTGGAGAGGGTCTTCATCTTGCCGCCTTCCTGGTTTGGAGGCCATTGCATGCTGTGGAACAGATGAGGCTGGAATACCCTGGTCCAGCCCCTCCCTTCTGGTCCAGCCAAAGATGCCAAGTCTCATGACTCCTCTGTGCAACACTGACCACTTAACTGTGTGACAATATTGACTGCGTCTCTTGGGGATTAGAGGAACGTTTGATTTACGTCTAACCAGATGAGTCATCTCATGCAATCAGACCAAGGCTTTTAGGGAGAGGACTCAGATGGAACAAACATGTACTTTACATGTATGCAAAGAGCCTCACGCACACTGTTGCCCTTTTAGTCCCTAACAATGCCATGACGAGGCTGCCACTGCTCCCAGAGAGCAGCCGCCGTGCCCAGGGTCAAAGTAGCTCGTAAGCGCCAGGACGAGAAGGTCAGTGCAGCAAGTCTGACTGCAGAGGTGTCATCCTCTCAACATAGCCTTGTTTACAAGTAGTTGTGGAAATAAATCCATTGGCTGGAAGCTACTTCTAAGAGATTAAATAAAAGTAAAAAGCAGTGGCCTCACGGGGTCATTTCTGTGACAAAGACATGGGTGGAGAGCTGTGGTGCATGGCCTGGTGTCCCTCCCTGGGTGTGTCTGGTGCATCTCTTTCCTCTGCAGTTTTAAGGTTCCTCCGCATGCACCACCACGCCCAGACCAGACTTCGGATATCAGGACTGAACGTACGATGCGCTTTCTTCTCCGAGGAGAGAGCGAGGCCTTGGGGCAGATGTCCTTGGCAGGGTGAAAACAGAGGACATTTGCCATTGGCTGCATTTCACTGTGGCCAGCCAGCAAGCTGGAGAGTAGTGTCCCATCAGGGGCGTTTGGCTCCTAACATCTTGCCGTGGCCAGAGCACTGGGGTGAAGTTCTGAGAGTGGATGTTGCTGTAGATAGAAGGGGTTCGGTGTCCCAGAGCGCTGCCCCTTCCTGTATGTGAGCCCCAGGCCTTGGCCAGGGGCCCGAGGCTGGTTCTCCTGCAGGGTGCTGTCTCCTCCACTTGTGTGGGGTTAGTGAGGTCATGTCCAGGGGCAGGCCTGTGTGATCACTGTCCTTCCCAGGATGGCGTAGCTGCCATTCGAGTGGACATCTTCAGGAACGAGGGGTGTTGCACGAATGCTTGCTCAGTGCAGTTAACGCTGAGCAAGTGACCCCCGTCAAGTGACATAGGCAGATGTTACAGAATCTGAGCAATTCCTCAGCACATCCTCCCAAAGCTGCAAGGGCTCAGCCTGAAAAGCTTGTTCTCCTCTGTGACTGACGAGACATAGCATGAACCGGAATATTTAACACCTTGTCCGTGTTAATTGGAGTGTGCACAACTTAATGTGAGCAGGAAGAATTGATGGTACACACCGCCGTTATTTATTCTGTAGTTGTTCCAGAGCGGGGGGTGCCATGGAAACAAAGCGGAGACCTGTATTCTAAAGAAGATCAAATATTGGAAGGTGACCAGCAGATGACCAAGGGGGATGCACTTAACAAGGAAAACATATCTGAAAGGGATGGTGCTAGAGAGAATAACCACAAAGCAGAGAGGCAGCCGAGGGAAGCCGCCGGCCTTCTGTCTGCCTCGAGGTGGAACCTGGCCTCACACTCTGGGTTGTGCGTACATATCTGTAGCCTTGCGGCCAGACTCAGTACTGGGTGTGGAATGATTCATTTAGATGCCACTGGCTAGGTGGCATTGCGCTGTGACAGGTTACAACGTATGTGTTACAACCTCATGCATCGAAAGGGTAGCGTTCTGAAATGAAAGCATGGACTCCGCAGGCGCACTGTCCAGTTCAGAGACTGACATCGCTACGTACCTGGTCTGCGAGCTTTGGCAGAGGTCCTTAATCCTCACGTGCCTCAGTTTCCTCATCTCTGTAACGTGGATCCTAGTGTGAGTTGCCTCGCAGGGTCATTTCGAGAATTCAGTGAATTACCATACTAGGGGGTCACCTGTATGCCATGCATTGGGAGCAATGCCCATCACGTCAGTGAGCATGAGTGTTAATTAGCTCTCCTGTCCTAGGAGAGAAATTTTACCTCTTTTCTTTTTGGAGAGCTTGAACATGGTCATTTTCAGTAGTTTTCAGGAAGGGCCCCTTTGCATAAATACCTGCCGAAATGCCCACGCCGTCCGTGACTGCTCTCGGGGAACAGCGAAGCTGCCAGGTCTTCTCAGAGATGGAAGACCCCGTGTCCAGGCTGAGCTGCTGTGCTGGTCAAATCTTTGCCGCTTCCTCTTCACTATAACCCTCCTCCTTCCCACCGAGGGGGGCTGAGAGGTCACTTCGGTGCTGTGCGGACACCGTCCTGGTGTGGACACACACTAGTTCACCTGTGGCCGCTGCTCTCGGGGGACCTCTGGTCGATAGGTGGGGTTGCAAGCGTCCCCCCCATCTCTCATGTCCCACGGCGGAGGCTTCGTTTCTCTTGCTGTCTTGATTCCGATTTAAGCTTTATTATTCTTTCTGTCCTGTAAGGTGTGAAATTTGAAAAAATCGGTAAGCTATAGAGTCAGTAAGCCTGTCTTAACCTGAAAAGCTGGTGTATACTGGGCGTTTACTGTGCGCCAGGTCCTCATGCTGTGTAAATGAATGTGTGTGCTGTAGGTAGATAGGTCGGTAGTTACATAGAGATACCAGTGTTGTCAGGGAGATTAAGGAATGCATCCATTAGCAGACATGTGTATAAATATGTATGTATTTCTACGTTTTATATAATTTTTATACTTAGTTTATATATACAATCTTTATATGTAGATCTCCCATATGCATGCATGTAGATTTTATATATGCGTGCATACATCTGTAGATTATGTGTGTATATCTGTAGATTTTGTGTGTGTGTGTGTGTGTGTGTGTAGATATATGATTTATTTCAAGGCATTAGCTTACGCAACTGTGAGAGCTGGCGAGTCTGAAACCTGCAGTCCGGGCCTGCAGACAGACAGAATCTCTTCTTCCGCGGGGAAACCGCAGCTCTGGGGCCTACCCGGATGTTGAGGCAGGCTCCTTTGCTTAGCCAGCTGACTGCAGGCATTACCCACATCTGTAAAGTGCCTTCACGGCACACCTGGACCCGTGTTTGACCAGCTGATGTGAAGCTCTAGCCTAGTCACGTACACATGAACTAACGTCACGGGAACTGACACGGGTCACAGAGCAGGTCAGTGCGGGGGAAGACTCCAATGCCGGCCCGATGGTGAAGGCCCTGCTCCTGATCTACCGCAGCCTCTCGGTCAGCACAGGGCAGGGCTCTTCAGCCAGTCAGGCGCTCCACCGGAGTCTGCGAGGCGAGCTTCAGACACATGGTCCTCGGACCCAAGGGGTGACCTGTTGCCAGGTGGGGGAGAAGGGCTCCCTGCCCTTGGGATCTGAGTGTGTGTGACCTGGGGTGGGACTCCCTGGGCTGCAAGAACACCCCAGCCACAGCAGTGCGTCCCAGGACTGGCTCATCTCCCTTCTCCTGAAGCCAATGCCAGGGCCAGAATGTCCAGCCGGTGCCCGTGAGCGCTTCCGGGGAGGACCAGGCCTGGGAAATGTGAAGTTCGTTACCGTGGTGAATGCAGAGTGCGGGGAAGCACAGGAAACTGAGGGGTGCTGCCAGAGGTGTGGTTCGGGTGAAGAAGTGAAGTCTCCATTGTACCCAAGTGTCTGTCTCGTGATACAGCCCTGCAGAAGAGGAGGGTCCTCTCTGTGGCCTGGTGGGGGCGTGGTGAGAACCACCTGTGTTTCTTCCAGGCAGTCATCGTAGCGGGGCCTGCGGAGGGGGCACCGGGCGCCACCCCCTCTCTGCCGGGGCACTGGCGGTGAGGCCGAGCTTGGTCAGACGGCGCAAAGGCAGGACGCCAGACTTCCTTGCCCCCCGGGGTGGAACTGCTACTCACCACTGACATTCTCCGGGGCTTGTTTTTAGTCTGTTTTAAAGGTTTTTGCTTATCCTATCACCTTGAAATTGCATAGCACTTCAGGTTGGCTTTCTTGTTTGTTTATGGTTTTTTAACAGGAAAATGAAGCTTTTGTGCAAAGCATATGCTATTTCATAGTACAGTAATGTGAGAAGGGAGACAATTCCTCATTCAAATCTTAATTCGTAGTATAGCATATGTAAATGCTGGTTTCACTAATCAAGTGTAGCTTGAACTACGGTAATTTTTTAAAAACGGCTTTCAAGAAACTTAGCTTTGTCAGTAGAGTGTTCAAGTACATGCTCAGGTATTTTTGTGTAACTGTAACCACTGCCATCCCAGGCTTTCTGAAAGAATTACGTAAGTAAGACACACTTATGTAACAGTTTCCATGTTACAAATACACCTACAGAATATCCCTCTCAATCAGAAAGTGAAGAAATGGCCTTATCCCCAGTTCATTTACAGAGAAGCCCAGGCAAAGGCAAGTCCAATGACTTGCCTAACCTTCCTAGATACTTAAGATAATTTAAAAACCAAACAATCTTAAAATAATCTGTAAGGAAAGGGCAGACCTTCTGAGGAGAGGAGGTGAAGGGGCAGAGGACAACATGTTGATTTCTGTGACGGGCCACCAGAGGTTTGCTGCTGGTTGCACACAGTCCCCACACTCCCTCCGCGTTCAGAGCAGGTAGGGCACTTACCTCCCCGTTGGGACAGCGTCATCCTTGCGCTGTGCTTCTTACTCCCTGCTCCCCCAGCAGCCTCTATTTCAGAGTAAACTAACTCATACCTCCCTGCACAGCCCCACTGGTGGGGTGGAAGGAGTTTGGGACAGTAAGTGAAATCAGACTGGAAATGTACCCCCGTCCTTACGGAACTGAGATGAATGAATTCTTCACTTTCCTGCAGTGAGGCAGCCGATACCCGATTTGCTTGGTTTATACTTGGAAAAGAATTCAGCTTGCTCTTCATTTTCTTTTCAAAATCCTCACAATTATTTCCTAATTATGTAATTGTTACGTGCATGTTGTAGAAAATTAGGAAAATGAGGACATAATGAAAAAATAGAATACCGCATATATAACCCTACCGCCAGAAGGTATCACTGTTCAGATTATGTAATTGATGTATTTTGTTTGATGAAACTTGACTCCTACTAGACGGAGTTTTGTCTCCTGGGAGTCCATTTAGCACTGTATTTGGACTGAATCCGATACCACACTCCTCAAATATTTGTTTCCATGGCTGCATTTTGTTCTGTTGTCTTTCAAAAAATAAGACGAATTTATTCATTCCGTTGGCACTGTGGTATTCCTCCATCCTATTTATTCTCTTTTTTAAATTTTTGCATTAACCATTTTCTGCATATTAAACCTTTATTTGCATGTCTTACTGTTTCCTTAGGATAAATGCAAAACTGTTTTTCTGGAAATTGCGCACAAACCCGTGTGTCTGTCAGAGGAGTGTAACAGGCCTGCCTCTGCCCTCGCCGTGTGCTCCGATTTTTAAAATCCTTCATGTGTTAGAGGAGGGGAAATCACGTCTCACTGTCTTAATTCGTAGTTCTTAAATTACGTATTAAAGTGTGATTCAAGATTTTGGGTGCTTATACGGTATTTAGATTTTTTCTTATGCCATTTTTTATTGTTCTTTGTTTATGCCTCTATTGAAAAGCTCATCCTTCTTGAAACTGAGAAACTTCTTTACATAGTAAAGACATTTTGTTTGCTAAAATATTCCCCTGGGGAATCATTTTCCTTTTAAGTTTGCAATATATTTTAAATGTAGAAGAGCTGAATTGTTGTACTGAAATACATTTTCTCCTTGACTTTTTTGTCTTGTTTTAATGATCTCCCATATTCAGGAACTAGTCAAATATATATCCATAACTTTTTTTTTAGCTTTCGTGATGAGTTTTTAAATATTTAACATGTAAATACACCAGCGGTTCATTTGTATTTCTAACACGAGGCAAGAATACGACTGACTTTCCCCAACACTGCATGTGCATGTGTGAATGGTGTTCCTCACTATGCGTTTGAGGGGGAACCCAAAGAAAACCGGAGTCATCCTGTGGAGAGCAGGCGCCTTGTGGGACAGGTGTCCCCCACTATGTGAGTGTTCTTGGAGCCCATCTGGATCAGTGGATGAGCTGGCGTTGTTGTGAGAGGCTGCGTTCAATTTCGGTGATTTTTTTTTTAATTGAAAACACTTTCAACACATTTACCCGTTGCATGATGGGTAATTTATGAGCACACCTGCCCACACCATGCTGAGTTTTCAGTAGTTTTTGACCAAAAATGGCATGACACCGTGACCCACCCTCCCTATTCACCCAGTCTCGCTCCCGACAACATGTTTTTGTTTCCCTGGATGAAAAAAGTCCTCAGAGGGAAAACACCTAGCAGAAACACTACAAGACAGCAAAATTGAGGAGTTCAAAAAGTGAGCAGTGGAAAAAATATTTTGATAGGTGTATTGCATCAAATGGAGAGCACTTTGAAGGCGACTGAAGTTTAAACATGTAAGAATAAATACACAATATTTGATAAATAAACTCTGTTTGGGGGGCTCTCCCCTCATACGTATGCATGAAGGTGAGGTTTCTGATGTGCAGAGATCACAGGTGTACTGAGGTCTGTCACATTGCATTGTATTACATGCCTTCTTTCGTGCCGATTTGCTCACAGGTGTTTTTCCTCTAAGAACCACATTGTTTTAATCATCGCAGCTTTTTCTACCTTTTTAACTATCCAGCAGGAAAAGTTTCTCCTCCTGCTAATGATACTTTTGTACACTTTTGTTACTTAGGCCTGCCAGAACCCAACAAAGACCCCATCTTCGAAGGCCTGACGCGGGAGCAGGGCTTTTATACGTCCAAAGACTTCTTGCCTCTTGTAGCCAAAGCCAGCAAAGCAGGTGCGTGTATTGTCTTCTGTTCTTACTGTTGCCTGCGTTGTTGTCTCTACTGTAAGTCTACATGAGGTCCCGGCTGGGGGGATGTTGTTCAGCCTGACCCCATACCACACTGATACAGAGAAGAAGCAATCAGCCCGATGCACCAGCTTGCCAGCCCGTGATGCCTCATCGCCAGCACATCTCACTCTCTTAGTGCCAGGCTGAGCGGCATCATGAGAAGTGGCGCCCATGTGCGAGGCGTGGACAGACAGTGAACTTGCAGGGACTTTGGTTGGGAACTGTTGTGTTGGCTCTCTTCTTTGAAAGTGGGACCGATGATCATATAATTGGTGTCCACGCAGGCAGAGAGACTGTCTCTTCCAGAACAGCAAGTGTGTGATGTCCCAGTAAAACACAGTGACGGGCCCGCAGGCAGTGCCCAGCCCCTGTGCGATGTCACTTCACGGGCCCAGGGCCACCCTGGAGCTGATGCTGCCCCGTGTCTGCACTGGAATGAGGTCTTCATGATAAAGCAGCTGTAGAATTTCTCCAAAACCAGGTCGTCTAAATCCCGCAGATGTGTTTTTAACGTCTATTCTGACAGCTAGTTACATGTGCAAAAGATCACGTATCGTTTTCACCCACAATTAAAGCACTTTCTCTAGTAGCTCCTCTTGTAGAAGTTCACAGCTGAAGGTGTGTCCCACCCCCGCCTGCCCCCTTCCACCAGGAGAAGGGGGCCCTCTCTAAGGAAGCGCCAGCGGCCCTCTCTAAGGAAGCACGCGGGGCCCACGTGTGAGAGGGACGGGGCCGCTGACATACACCCAAACACAGTCTTCCGGGCAGAGTGACCGCACACGGAAATTATGGGCCTAAGCTAGCCGTGATGCCACTTCAAAAATGACAGTAATTTATCTTAGCAACGGTTTTATTTAGTCTGGTAACTCCCTGCCGCTTAACACAGAGAACACCTGTGTTTTACTTTCCTGCATGAATTTTTATACGGACATCGACTCTTCATACAGGTGCTCTTGAGAGATGCAAACGTAGAAGTTGTTCTTCCTTTAACACTCTATTTTACCAGAAAACAAACAGAAAAACCCACATAGAAAAGTCGTATATTTGAGCAACAAAAAAAAAAAGAAAAAAAAAATTTTTTAAAAAGTAGTAAATGGGAGAAAGTTTTATTTTAACTATTTGAAAAAATATTTCTCAGAAATTCTCCCGTTACATAAACAACACTCAGCATGTTGATGTTAATTTTCAAAGTTGACTAAATGTAATATATAGCAGGGCTGTGTGTTAGAAATCTTCTATCATAATAGCTAAGTAACATTTTCACGTAATGCTGTGAATGATTAACTCAGTTCAGAAGGATCACTGCTTTTTCCGCTAATTAAGAGGGAATTAATGATGCCAGGTTGAAAATACCTGTCGCCACCTTGCCAGAGAGAATTTTAGCTGATTGAGCCCATTTTGCGACGGCCGAAACTCCAGAATGTGCCACTGTAGCAGTCCTGCTGGAAGGGAGGAAGAAGGGAAGGCAGGGACTACACGTGGTGAGCGTACTTTCAGAAGGAGACGGAGCTGTCTTCCAGGGGAGCAGATTAATTGGGCAGTGACAGCCGCCCCGCACACGGCGTCCGCGTGGCGGCCCCACGCTGCTGCGAGTGCCACTGTCTTTTGAGCTGTCAAGCAGACATGGCTTCTCTCCTTGACAACGGGGTTTCCTTTCATCGTTCAGGAATGTGCGCCTGTCACTCTCCACTGCCATCCATACGGGGAACGGCGATTGTCCTCGGAGCGGGAGACACTGCCTTTGACTGCGCGACGTCCGCACTGCGCTGCGGCGCCCGCCGCGTGTTCGTCGTCTTCAGGAAAGGCTTTGTGAACATCAGAGCTGTCCCTGAGGAGGTAAAGTGGCACCTGAGAGAGGGGGCCTGGCGGGAAGCCAGCTCCGGCGAGGACACTGTCAGTGTGCGGGCCCCTTGTCTCTGCTTCAAGTGTTCTTGCAGTCGGGGACTGCAAACTGGAGCACTTCTGGGCTGGCCCTGATCGTTCTCCTAATTCAGACAAAGGGCAAGCAGACTCTTCTGGGACACTGATTGGGGTAACGTCAGGAATTCATCTTTGTCGGTGTACAGGTGGTTCCCGTTCTTGGTGTGACTGTCTTCCACGTGTCTTTGAGAGTAGCAGCGGGATGTGCCGAGTCTTCTGCATCCTGATCGATAGGTGCTCCCCACAAATGGGGGGGGGGGGTCGGATTGAGAGGTGGCTGAACTTCCTTATCAGCCAGACTCACGCGCTGTGTTCGGAGACAGAGAGCTTGGTCACGCTGCCAGCTCATTGTGCGGGAAGACTGCAGAAAAAGAGACGGCCATTTATTTTTTTGAAGAACTCTAATGTGGCCATTACTTAGGATGCATGATTAGTTAACTTGCTAAGAATGACAGATTTAAAAACATTTCATTCTTCCCAGCGACTGGGTACCACTCTTGGGTGAGGTGTGAGCTGGGTGCAGGTACCACTGACTCCTTGAATTTTCGTGGTATTAGAGAGAGAGTGCCTTGCAAAGGGTATTAGTCCTGAGAACGAGAACCAGATGTGTTTGTAGACAGATGAATTGCCCCCTTTATCCAAATCAGAATTACGAATTTGATTTGCTTCAGAATGCCTAGTTGCAGTCGCCGTGCTAGGCAAGAATTGTAACTGCAGTCAACAGGTATCTGTCACTTGTAGGGCAGCCACAGCCACAGTAGAGATTCGTTTTACTGACACGTCAGCCCCCACTGGTCCCTGGCTGAGCTGCAGATGTCGTGGTCTGGACTTCGCTCCATCCAGGCTCCCCTCTCAGGCTTCTCCCCATAGCCCGGGTGATGAGGGCCTTGGAACCACAGCAGCGTTCCCACTGGCGTTGTGAGCACCCATGGTGCCATCACCTCCTGGCACATAAGCGGGAGAACGGCCTTGCTGGAGCTCAGCGAGCTGCCTGGGGTAAAAGAAGACAGAGCTAATGTCACTCGTCTTTGTGGCCACAGTCAGGGAATAGGTGCTGGAGAAATATGTCGTGAACTGAACATTTGAAACCTCTTTCTCATTCCAACGTCAGAGAAGTTTTCACTGCACAAGCCTACACCTGCGGGTGGGAAGGGGTGGTGACTCTGAGTAACAGTCACTTTACGGCACAGTCGTCTCCCCGTGGCGAGGCAGCTAGACAGGAGTGGCGGCCCTTCTTCATCTGCCTGAAGTGGATCACACTTAAAAAAGGGAGAGCAGGTAATGGCTCAGGACGGGAGAGGTAGGGGTCCGTTCTCTTGTCAGCTTTTATTTACAGGGTGTCTCTCGTGCACCAGGCATCAGACGGGATTCTCGCCCTCGTGGCGCTTGTCCCTCGTGAGCGGAGATACGCCCTAACCCAACAAATAATTTGTCACATAAGCAGTATGACGCAAGCTGCTATGAAGAAAAGCTAATGAACGTAAAGCACAAGGAGGGTGTGTGTGCCGAGAGGGAGTGGGGAAGAGGGCGTAGGGTTTGCCTTTTCCGACAGAATGGCCCAGGTGCCCCCCTGAGGAGATGACTGGTGGGCCAGAGGTGACAGTGTCCAGGGAGGGTAGACGTCTGGGAGAATGACACCCCGGGACAAGGTGAGTGCATCCATGCTTCATCGAGAAAGGCTCTGGGACTTCTGGGGATAGAAAAGACACGTCAGCGTGGCTGGACCGGAGTGAGCGTGGGCATGTGTGGCAGAGAGGCGAGGTGCGTGGGCGTGACTCATCAGTGCCAACACTTCGGAGACTCGGGGGTCAGGAGCAGGTCCCACCGCACACGGCTGCTTCAGGACAGGAGACTGTGCCCCAGGACAAACCGTGAACCTGTACGAAGACTCTGCTACCTGCTACGGCGCCTACTTCCTCCGTGTCTCTCCCGTCCCGCCTGTGCGTTCCACCCTGATGCACACAGACCGCACCCACACCTGGTTTCTTTGGAGTCAATGGGGTTAAGAAACCAGGACACTTAGGATTTTTCTCAGCTGTGTGTGTTGTTTCACGGGCTGGGGCTCTTGCCCCGGTTTGCAATTAATTTGGAAGTAACGTGATTGTCTGTTGGGAAAGGCCTGGCGGTTAGACACATCCTCCTGGGGACGTCCAAGTCTGCAGTCCGATCAGGTGGGTTGGGGAGAGGGACGTGCAGAGCACGTCCACTTTCCTCATGCGTCAGTGACGACCGTGAGCTGCTACGAAGGCCAGTTACAGTCGACCTGGAGTTGTCTGGGACCCTGCACATGGCAGCTGGTAACAAAGAACGATTTGTTGGATCCAGACCTGTTTTTGATTGACAAGACTGGGTGGCACCAGCCGGCAGACCTGCCCAGCAGGGGCAGCCACACCCCTTTCCCCAGTGCAGAGGTCCTCAGCTTCCCTTCACAGCAGAACCCTATAAAGGGTGTTTTAGGACACAGCTTGCTGGGTCCTGGTTCTGATCCAGGGGCCTGAGAATGTGCATTGTTCACAAACTGCCTGGCAATGTTGAGGCCAAAGGTCCCCTGACCTCAGGGATGGGCCATGCGGCTCCTAACTGTCTCATCGGAGGCCGCAGCCGAGGGGTGGGGGGCATGCTCCGTCTCCCTTAGGAAGGCAGGCGTGCTGTAGGAGGGAGGTCTGATCGAATGGGGTGCAGAGGCCTCCCAGCATCCTGATGTAGTTCTGATCCTGGACGTCTCCCGGCTGCCTTGTGGCCTTGCACAGCAGGATGCCTCCGACTGGCTCCCGCTCCTGAGCGTGGGTCCTCGGGGAGGCAGCCAGTCAGGCACTGGGCATGAGCCGAGGGGAAGATGAGGAGAAATCTGTTAATAATTCCCTCCAGCTCTCTCTGCAAGCCTAAATAGGTGAGATTAAGTTTCACAGGGTAACAGAATCCTCCCGAATGTGGGTATTAAAAGCTGCTGACAGATCAGACAGAGCTTCAGGAAGGCTCCAGGCGGTCGGGATTCCCTGGAAGGAGGCGTGGAGGTCCAGGGTCCGCCAGGCCCGCGTGGCGGGTCAGTGCAGAGGCAGGCCAAGAGGGACTCTGTAGTTCTTATTAATTATTCCTGAGAAGAATGTGGAGCAAAACTGCTTTAATAGCACAGTCCCACACATACAGGGTATCATAGGAATCTGCTGTTAACGTATTCGATCTCCCAGTAGCAGCAAAACAAGATAGGCCTTTAGTGCTGTGTAACCGGAATGGGCTTCCATTCTGCTCCCTGGGCCCTGGCCTCCCCTCTCCGCTAGCTGACATGGTGACTGATTTATCTTGGACGTGCCTATTCCCACGCACCGCAGTGTTCAGAAGGTCCACCGTTCTGCTCATCAGTGCTCCTTAGTTGGTTTTAACAGTAACAGTAACGAGCAGATTGCCTGGTCTGTTAGAAATACCTGCATGCGTTAAGGCAACTCTGAAATAATGCTCACACATCTTTGTGTGAAGCCTGTACCTTTCGGTCCACTCGTCCAGGACCACGCCCAGGACAGTCCTGCATGTGTGGCCTCTGGTAGCCGTCCCCTCAGACGTTCCTGGTGTTGGGTGACCGTGCTGGGGCTGCATTCATCTTTTCTTCCTCTGCATCTTGCTGGCTAAGCATGCATTTCCCTACCACGATCAGATGCTTTTCAGTTTTTACTCACTCAGAGGGGATACGAACCTGGGACTGTTTTTAGCCAGTAATCTCTCTAAGCTGGCAAGTTTAATTTTCCTCATAGGAGCTCCTCCCACCTTGGACACCTGCATGTCACTGGTCTGGGGTTCTTCGGGGAAAGTGATGCAGATGCGTCAGCATGACCTGCGGCTCAAAGATGCCTGCAAGTCAGCAAACACAGGGACAGTCCCCAGAAATGTGGCAGTAAGGGGCTCGCCCCCGGCACGTGGCAGTGAGAGACTCGCTGGTGCTGAGGGGAGGTCCACCACAGTGCTTTGCGATGACATGGGAGTGGCATTGCAAGGGTCTGTGCATGTTCACATGTTTGGAGCATGAAAACCCTGTGTCGTGTGCGAAGGGAGAGTGGAAGTTGAGCGGAATGCACTAAAAGCTGGAGTGCTTGGTTCTGCATGTTGCTCTCTAGTCCTGAGCCGGCCCGTCTGTAAAATCAGCGTCATAACTTTGCGCTTCTTCAAGTTCCTCCTGTTCCCCCAATTCTGTCCTCAGAACGCTCAGGGAGGGACGTGTGAAGGCCCTAGGCTTTGGGCAGGAAGGCTGTGTCTCCCGGGGAGTGACAGCCGCCGGGTACTGAGCGTTGATCTCCTCGGCACCTGTAACTACGATGCTGAAAGCAGTTGAAGTTGGCGTGTCCCCAGCCCGTGGGTGACGGAAAGTCTGCTGCCTTCGGGACATGGATTCAAAGCCGACAGGGAGGCGTGGCTGCTTGTGATCATTCAGAGGGTGGGTGGGGAAAGAAATAGGCCAGGAGCCAGCAAAAGCCCGTGTCCATCCCGGACTGTGTATTTTAAAAGCTTAACTGTTCTCAAAAATTCCGGTGTGCTGGTACATCATGTTGGCTAGAACTGTCGGTACAACTTAAGACTATATACCTCTAGAAAGGTTTACTAATCATTTATGTATTATATAGAACATTATATAATATACTTATATAGTAAATACATCATAGACTTATATAATAAAATTATATAATACATTGACATACATTTTATATAATACTTTTGTGTAATGACATTATACAGTATATGTATGTAATTCACATGCTATTCACATACACATCTATACATGTATGTGCGTATACATGCATATACATACACAGATTTATCAACCACCTTAAACTGATAGGGAGTCATTATCAAGCCTTATTAAATAATGATGTGTTGTTTTTGCTCTATTAACTTTAATGTGAAAGTTAGAAATCATTCTCTCATAAATAATACCCACCTCAGCTTTCCAGTGCTGTCGTCTTGTCTCATAAACTGAAAATATTAAAAAGTAATGCGTATGTTTTTTAACCATACGTGTTGGTCATGCATACAGGTCAGATGATTTTTAAAAACTGAAAAACATGAATTTGAAAATGGAATGGTCATCCTTTGTAAAAGTGCTATTTTTTTCTCTTAAAAAGTTGAACTCATCCTTCCAGGTGTGCTGCAAAGGTCCTTTAGTCTTTGAAGGGCCCCTTAGTTCACTCCCCGTGAGCCGCTTCCTCTGGGACGGGACGGGGGAGGCAGAGCGCCTCATGCTCTCTGTGCTACTGCGCTGACCACAGGCGGTCACTGCTCCGCACTCATCTCACCGATGAAAACGCAGGTCCTCCAGTGGACCGGCTCGTTCGCATTGGTGCTAGACTCGAACCCAGAGCCGTGCCAGGCCAAGGCAGCAGATCAGTGAGTAAAGAACAGGTTAGGGGCATTGAGAACCTTCTAGGAAGAATTTAAATGAAGATGAAATACTGAAAATACATAATCTATGCATACATACGTAATACACCTCAACCTTCCAATTGCTGTAACATAAACCATTATTTTTATTTTTACTTGACATTTTAAAAAGTATCATTTAATCACATTATAATATCAACCTGACATTAAAAGTCAGTTGAAAAAAATTCATTATTCCTGGTATTCAGTGTTGTACCAGATAAGTGAGATTTTTTTTTAAAAAGGAGGATGTACAACCAAGCATTATACAAAGAGTGGAAATTAATAAAAGTGGTAGGAATTAGGATGAGCAGGTTGCGTAAGAAGACCGAGGATCCTGATTTGCACAGAACGTGTATGGAGAGGCGTGTCCAGATGGCAGGGGCTACCGCCAAGGCGCCGGTGCTGTGCAGATGACGATTTCGATTTCGTGAGATCTTCCGACGGCAGCCGAGAATGCTTGACTGCAGCGAGACCTGCGATGAGTAATGAGAGCTACTAGGTCTAAGAAAGTGTCCACGTAAGTGAGTAGTGTTAGAAAATACTCCTTTCCTGGTAGAAAAGACGTATTTGGTGATGCCTGTGCAAAGCCATGCCCACCTCTGCGGTACCCCGTGCATTGCATTGCCGGTTTTGGCAGCTCCATCCTGACTCAGTGACACAGGGAAGGGGCAGCCATGTTTATTCAGTGTGAGTACAGCACTCATGGGGAGAACTGTCCCTTTCTCTTTGAGATCCGTCAACGTTAAAGGCTTAATGTGAAAACAAACCTAAAGCGTAACAGGTGCTCACATACGGAACCTCACCTTGCAAGGCTTCAGCACACTGGTTTGCCCGAGAAAGCAGTCCCTGCAGAATGAGCTTGTATCGTCCAGAGAGCAGTAAGCATATGTTCTGCGTTCCACCACCGTGAGTCTGCGTAAACCACTAAGTCCAAAACATGTCCAGAACTGCGAAGTGTGCTGAGGAGGAGGGGGAGGAGGAGATCGAGGGTGGGTGGGCATAACCCGCTGCCTCTGTTGTCACCCCCTTCATTGACTCGGCATCCCAGATAACCAGGAAGTTAGAGTGTGAAGTCAAACTCACCTGAGTTAGAGATCGAATCTTCATCAAGTTTTTAGAAAAATCTCAAGGCCACAAGCAAGCACACAGTGTCCAGTGGGCAGGCGAGTTGTAGGACCACCACGCAGCCCTCCAGCTCCCATCTTGCCACCACAGGGTGGGCTTTAACCCGAGGTCAGGGGGTTGCTGAGTCACACAGCAGCTCTGTCAGTCCCCATAGGGAAGCCATGTTAACGATGAAACATCTGCAGTTTATGCTCAGAAACTGTGCGACCCATGTGACTCTCCAGAGAGCCACGCCCACAGACCCATTTCCAGCTTTGTTCACCATGGCAACCCTAGACCAACAGGTGTATCTGGCCAAAGCAGTCCACAGGGTAGGGCTCTCTGATGTACCGATGATGCTGACGTCTTAGCATCCCAGCCTCGGTCTACAAGGGGCTTGCTCTCCTGAGATCATTGTGTTTACCCACCTACACCTTCCTCACCAACGAGAGAGAACCTGCTCCACACCTGGACTCCCCAGAAAGGAGTTCCTCGCCTGAACTCACTCCTGTGCGTTCTCCAATATTAGCTCACACAGTACCTTTCCCTGGCTGCCCTTGCCTGGCCCGCACTGCTGCAGTGTGGACGCCCTGGCGCGTGTCCCAGAATGCACTGCGAGCGCCACTGCACTGCGAGCGCCACTGCACTGCATGGACGCGCTGATGGGTCAGCCTCTACAAGAGTCTTGAAAGCAGGGATGATTTTACCAACCGTAGCGCCCTAGCTCCAGCTTTTGTACTTAGTAAATGGTTAGTAAATTTGTGAACGAATGGGACCTGTGCAGTTATGAATGTGTGTGGCACATCTAATAATTGAACAGTATTGAAGTAAACTATAATGTTTCCCAGGATGGTGACTGGCCAAAGCGGGCCACTAAACCATCTCAATTTGAAATGCCGTATCTGAGGTCCAGTGTATATAGCAGTGGTAACTTGTTAGGTGTTCGCTATCAGAGGATAATCTTTACAGAGAATGTTGCCTCCTCATTCCGTTTCTTGAACTTTGGCGTGTTCGAAGTGAATGTGAGCTGGCTTTGCGTTCTGCTCGTTACGGTTTATAACCTGTGCTTATTTTGCCTATATGCAATCTAAAAATGAATAGACATCATGCTTTTAATTATAGTAAATTAAGCTCTTTCATAATTTCCACAGTATCATGCCTGTAATATTAATCAGACCAAATCGTGGCATTACATAAAGTTAATCATTAAAATGATGATCGTTATTGCATGCTATAGCACTCTATTTTTATTTCACTCAGCATAGGCCAAGTAGCTGCCATGAATATGGAGGTAAAAATCAAAGCCAAGAAGAATTTTTTTCTGCTTCCTCTTATGATCTGTAAAGTAACATGTTGACTTACTGAACCTCAAAAACAGAACCTGATAGGTGCTTTTTGCTTTATTCCCTCAAGTTGTTATTGGTGGAGATGAGGACGAAAGGTTGGTTTGTTTAATGCACAGCTGACCTCCTAGAACAGGTGCCAACAAAAAAATGTGTGAACACCTGTGCCAGGCACACCGGCGTTCACATGGCCGAACTCAGAGACGCGTATGAGTGATGACCACGGACAGACAGTAGTTACGGGAAAGCACGGCGCAGACTCGGTGACTGCATGGCACGGAAGGCTACGTCATTTGAACAATGAAACAGTAAGACCCACTACACGCAGTTCAACCACTGGTCAGGGGTCCGTCGTTTTCACATGGCGGTGGGACTGACCATTGACAAGGCCACCATCGTGACAGAGGGTGCTCTGCTCAGGGAGCCTGTCTTCTGTGCCACCGGTGCTCCCTGCTACGGGAGCGGTGTTGAGTAGCCAGTGACTCCACCTAGGTGTTACGAGTTGGTTGTCCTTCTATTAACTCGAGCGTCCTTCTGGTTCCTGTGAGTCATTCATCCCGGTGAACAGAATGCTCTTCCAGGGCTCCTTTCAGTGTGTCGGCCATCTCGATGGACGCTGGTAGGGCCCAAGGCCACGTGACATCCTTCCATGAGGCCTACTGGCCGGAGTGTGTTCTCATCAGGCAGGCATCTGTCCAAAGGTTCATTTGCTATACTCACTATTAAGTATTTGAATATCACTCCTGGATACTGGGGTTAGAAAGTTAAATAAGATACTCTTTCCAAACTTCACTCAAGTTTTGGGGAGGAGTTTGCAGTCTAAGAAATACATTTTTACATTCTATTTTAATTTTCCACCTTTATACCTTGAGATAATGTGCTCTGTGTCTGCACGATCCACTTTATGGAGTAGTGCCCTTCGTTCTAATTAGTCCTTTCTCTGGATTCAGGGAATCTCCATGAACTCATTTACAGTATTGGGTTCCTACGTCTGTCCGTTGATTCTTGCATTTCATGATTTTATTGTGACCTCTAAACTTGCTTAGACCAAGAAGCTCGGACCTCCGGTTCCCACTGCCCACCACTGAGTGCACTTTTATCCAGCAAACTTGACCTTTAATTTGCCTTTGACTCGATGCTTTCCTATTCAGTCAGCCTTGTTTTGAGATTCGACAACTAGAACCACACACAGTCTCATTCTTTCAAGTGTTCTAGAATGGCTGCCGCTGGGCAGAATGAATGGGGTTTCTTTCCGCTGTACCAGGACTGTAGCCGGACTTCGTCATCCTATAACATGTCTTTGGTTTCTTTGAGCCCGAGTTTATCGTCTGCAGGAAGGAAAGAGCACTTTTTCCTACACAGAGCTGGTTGTGAGGCCAGCGCGCATCAGCACGCCTAAGTTTGGGGAATAAATCTATAAATCTAGTGTGTTATCAGCCATTTGAGCCACGACAGAGGGAAAGTCGGTTTGAAGCTAAATACTTCAAAAAATAATCCATAGTTATCATAACATATGTTCTGTGTAAAGATTAAAATGAATTATATATAAAGCACTTAAAGGAATCCCTACTATATAAGTATTATTGTTATTACCTTATTAGATATATTTCTTAAATAGTGAAACTAAATCCCTCTGTCGTCCACAAATAACTGGGAAGATCTCTTACGTGATGTATGACTTCAGTTACCTTGTATTTTTAGTTCCTAATATTTCTCTGTTTTGTAAGAAAAATCTTACTCTCTCAGTTCTTCAGTATATTGCTGATATTTTCCAATAAATAGATATGTTCAAATAAGACCTTCCTCTCTTTAAAAAATTTTCCTCCTTGCATATAAAATGGAAAATCTAGCTACTTGATAGCAAAATAGCAAGAAGTGGTGATTCGTGCCTGCCGCCCAGCAGTCTAACCTCGCATGTGTAGACAGTGAAGAACATCTCTAAAACTTCGAAAGCAGACACTCGGAATGCCCTCCGTGGGGCTGGCATGCGTAGCGCCTGGCTCTGCGCAGTGTGGACAGTGGGCACGGGTGCGAGCTCCGTGCAGTGAATTACCGGTCCTGGCACACGGGGCAGCTCTGATGGGAGCTGGGGAGGTGCTGGCACAGCTTCTCCACTTGGTGACTGTTTTTGTGTTTTTGGCTCTCTGAAGTCCAAACTTAGGTAAGGATGCTCTTGATGCATTTTCACACAGTAGGTCATTGGCAATCTTTCTTTCACGCTTTTGAAAGTTTTGATTTGTTCAGAGTGTCCAATTTTTGTTTCAAACTTGATGCTAAGTTTCCCCCAAAGCGTAAGATTATCAACATGTAGTAATGAGGCATGGAATCTAAGTGTTAATTCACAGAAGTACAGTGGGACAAAACACCGCCTCAGTGAGCCCGAGACGGGCCCCAACGTGTACGGCCCAGTGCGGGGCTGCGTTCCGGCTTTCCGCGGGAGGGGCCGCACTGTGCACCCACACACCCTGTGCCGACTTAGTCCAACCACGAACGTCTGACGTTGCCAGTCAGTCAAGTCTGGCGTTACCGTTCGTTAACAGTCAGCGTGACTTGACATTTTTGGAACAAAATAAACTGGTTCATACTGATGAGCCGTGAGGTGCTGTGTTACGTAGTGTGACAGAACTGCTGCCGGGAGCTGTCTTCTTGTGCACTGGAGTCACACGCGTTTTATAACTCGGATTATTCAAGGAGGAGTTTGCCTTCCAGAAATCGGAGAGGGGTCCAGGACTCATCTTGGGTCTTTCCTGTTTTGTTTTGTTTCTCTTCCCACCCTTTGCTGTGCGACTGCCTTTCTGCTGGAATCCTAGGCCCACCGCAGAGGGTCTGAACAGTGGAGGAGAGAGCGGTGGGAGGGGATCGGAGAGCTGCAGCTACAAGTGAGCCGCATTGATTTCCGCCTTCCACAGGCTGGGTTCTGTGTTAGGGGCGCCACGTGTCTGAATCGCCTCAAGCACCGGCACATGCCCCTTAATTAGGAGTTGTCATCCCCATGCTCCGTACAGGGACCCCGAAGGTCAAAGGGCTTTAGTGGCTGTCCCAAACAAGCAGGAGGAGCATTTTAAACCCAACTCAATTTCGCTTACCTCCAGTTCCCCTCTACACCGTGCACCGTCTGAGAGCCACTGTTTCCTACTTTCCACCCACAACACCCTACGTATCTGTTCTCTTTGAGATCACTAATCCTTTGCTTTTATAACAAAAGAGAAATGTTGTGTAATAATCACTTGTGCAGTCCAATTTTTAATCCTTTAAGACCAGTATTTTTCAGGTATTGTAAATAAAGCATAGTCTGAACAGCTTCATGCTAATATCAAGTGATGACTAGTGTTACTCAATATTTTATGTTATCATCTCCCTAGGGCATCTTTAGAATTTTTTCCCTTACTTACTACCTCTCCCATTCCTGTAATTTTAATGCCACCGATATACTATTTACCCGTTTATATACTGTGACTCTTTGGGTGGGGGGGCAGCAGGTAAACAAACCATTACATCTTGTTCTTCCCTGAGAATCAGTTTTTGCCCCCTTGTGGGTGACGTCACTCTCACTGAGAATGTGTAGCATAGACCAGCCAGGTTCAGAGTCAGTCCACTACAGTCTAACTGAGATAGTGGTTCACAGATGTCACCTCTGGGCCACCAGCAGAGCAGCATTAAGAATACATTAGAAATGTGCATCCACAGGTCGAGCAGCATCCCACAGTCAGAAGCTCTGGGGTGGGCCACCCAGGCTGCTTAGTGAGCCTTCTGGGTGATGCTGACGCACTGCAAAGCCAGGCACCACCGGTGAGGGGTGGGTGCTGCAAGGGGGGTGCTGCAAGGTGGGTGCGGGTGTGATGACAGCGTTGAACACGTGACACTGAAGCTCAGTCTCCCATCATCACGCAGCAGGATCGTTCCTGGTTTGAAGCCCCGCACACACAGTCTTCCCCGCGTCAGCTGTGGGTCCTCCTGTGCCTCTGTCTGTGGCCACAGGGCAGGGCAGAACGAGACCAGCCACCCTCACGCTGCAGGGGGCGTTTTCACTCGCTCAGAAATGAGGGATTCTCTGCACACTAGTTAACGATTGCACTGACAAAGGTCTGAATTCCCGAGGAGAGTGGGCAGGAAAATAATCAAGTGAGCAAATATTTACGTTCTGTACTGATACACATCCCAGTATGGGCATGCAGACAGAAACTAGCGTGTCCCACTTCACGGCAGAATGAATTTTGTGACCAATGTGGAAGGCAGACTTTTTCAGGGGAGCATGCTTTTTGCTCTTTCCTAAAGTGTTGGTTTGCATTTTTTTTTTTTTTTTTTTACAAAAGTAAGAATCCCTTATTTCTTAGGTCCCCAGAGTTCCTTTAGTCTTTTGTCCTACCTACCATTCTGAACATGGACTTGCACAGCCTGGCCCGCCCACTTTACCGACTTTTTTCCAGCTGAGAGAGATGCACCCTGGTAGCAATCAGGAGGTTTTGTTTTCCTAGGTGGCACAATAAAACAGAGAAATTCACCTGCAGACGTGAAAGCCAGGAGACCAGGCGACTAGTCAGGAGCCTCGCACACACCCACCGCAGGGCGTGTCGCACCTCAAACCTGAGAAACACCGTGTGGTGCCAAGTCCTGGAAGCTCCCACGTGGCACCTCCGACTCGGGGCCCGCCCAAGTCCGTGAGTTACAAAACGTAGACAGCACGTAGCTGAACCTCTGCTTCGCTGTTAGAAAACATTTTACGTGGATGTAAGCGTCCTATGCTTTAGACTGTAGAATTGGAATGAAAGATCAATGTCAGACCCCATCAAGTGTTTGATCTGCTCTGTTTTGTTGCAGATGGAGCTTGCGAAGGAAGAGAAGTGTGAATTTTTGCCCTTCCTGTCCCCGCGGAAGGTTATAGTCAAAGGCGGGAGAATCGTCGCGATGCAGTTTGTTCGGACAGAGCAGGACGAAGCTGGGAACTGGAGCGAAGACGAGGATCAGAGGGTCCAGCTGAAAGCGGATGTGGTGATCAGCGCCTTTGGCTCAGTCCTGCACGACCCGGCAGGTAGTGTGTGGGCCGTGGAACCGTGCTGCCGATTGTCTGCTATTTCAGTCAGCTTTCGGGGGGCGGGGAGGGTTTACTTGCACGTTTATTTCCTTCCTCTGGTGGGGAACACAAGCAATCTTGATTTAAAAACTGTAGAAATGGTATTTAATGCCATTATACAGGATTCTTTTTTAAGTGTGGGATTTGAAAAGAACATTAATCTTCCTCTTAGGTCGATAATCAGAGTACATATTCTGTTTTGTTAAAATGTGCGCCTTGTTTCTTCAATAAGACTGGCTTTTTCTTCCATGAGACCCGGGTCAGAAAACGGAACAGGGACATTTTCACAGCCGGTTTTCAAAGGTTTAGACCAGTTTTAGGGGCTAATGAATAGGCAAGAAGGGGATTTATGGTTAGGACTCTCCTCGTGCCCCACCACCACTAGAAACCTCAAATTAGGAAGTGCGAACTCTGGTCACTGCATCTGGATGGCGAAAATCAGTGTGCTCAGGAAGGAAAAAAAGACTTTAACCATGATGATGAGAAAAGGCAGTGTTTTGTGTAGCATTCCCACTGGACGCCGAGTTGATTGGTGAAGAGCATTCTGGGTCTTGTCACAGCACACGGCAGTCTGGGCCCCCTGGTGATGGGAGCGTAGGTGCCTGGGGGCCTGCATTTTCCAAACCCTTTACCTTCCAGCACACACCGTTGAAATGACACTTAACTGTTTTATTTACTGAAAGGAAAATAAAAGATGTTTCTGTCGGTCAGAGATGCATTAAGAACAATAACAACAGCAAAAACCTACCCCGATGCTTGCTGTCCGTGACCTTGTGTTCTAGCCACACGAGGACCTTGCGCTTTGTGTCCCAGAAGGGAAGGGACGCAAGCATGCCAACACTGAGGACGATAAGTAAGAACGTGTGACCAGGCCTCGGGGTACTTTATCTGCAAGACCTCAGGCCTCTCGGTGTCTGGAAACTTCCAGATGTTTCCTGTCATCAAGATAGATGTTTCCAAATAGCTGGATGATGGCCTGAATTTGTCACTTTTCCTCTAGACATCTATGTGACAAGTAGACACCGTCGCAGTGCGGTTTGTTCGTTCATTAACTGGGACCGGAAAGAAAAAAAACGGCCGTGTGTAAATCGCATTCCATTATCTAGGAGATCATACAGTTCCCCCGCTCTGCATGCCACCAACCACTGTGTACCAGTCGGGTCGTGTTCGACCAGCGTTTCTGTCGATGGGCCGCCTCCCAACGATAACTCAGCTCACCCGTGTAAGTCTGTGCTCCACAACTGACAACTCTCATGTTAAGAAAAATGTATCTTTCCCTAAGTAAACCTAAGTAAGTGTGACTCAGAAAATCGTAAGAAACAGCTTGCGTTGCCATCACGGGTGTGACATTGCTACACTTGTGTGTGTGTGTGTGTGTGTGTGTATCAGAGGAAAAGATTTAACCTAGTGTTTAAAATATGAAGTAGAAGAAAATGTGGCCTCTTCCTTTTTATTTGACAAAGTAATCCCAGAATTTAAATGTGTGTACTTTGTCCTAGAACTTAGCTCTGTGTGTCTCTTCCCCGGTTTCAAATGTATAATGCTAACCGATCCACAGTCCAGATTTGGAGACGTCAAGGAAATACGCCTTTTTTACTTTCCTTTTTATTCTTCTTTGTCCCCTCTCTGCCTGGCTTGAAATAATAAACTGCCTGGGAAAATGGTTCTTAAATAGGATCACCTGCATGTCCAGGGCCCGGCAGAGCTGCCCTCCAAGTGAGCGGGAGCTGGGGTAGCGGGAATGAGAAATTGCGTTCTTGCCTCTGCCCCCTGCTAAATACTTCCACACTGGTTTTTACATGGAGGACATTAAAGCAAGGGGTAGAGGGAACCGGGATTCACTCCGACGGCGTTGAAAATCTTACAGTAGTGACTGCAAAGCCAGGAAGCTTCGATGGGCACACCTATAACAGGTGTAGTGATAGATGGCAAGGGGCCAAGTCGTCCATTCGGGAACAAGGAGAGGACGTTCATGCCATCGTCCCTTGTCAGCCCCAAATCGTCCCAGTCCTGGTGCCTGCATGGTACCATGGGAGTCATGGCGGATGCCTCGGTGACAGTCACATGTGATGCTCTGCGATTTAATTCTTTATCTGTTAAACCTCTCAAAACATCACCCTGCCTGTCCTGCCCCATCCAGCCCCTTCCCCCCTTCACTGGCTCCAGTGACCTGCAGGGCAGCCTCGGTGACATCTTTTCAGTTCTTACTCTGTTTCCTGCATTTGACAATGCTAAATATTTCTTTCTGCTTGAAATGCTCTCCCCCAAGCTCCTTAACCTTTCTGGAGCCCTGGCTTCGTCCTCCGTATGTAAAAGAAGCAAACAGGCAGAGTAGCACCTTCTCCCCCAGCCTCATAGGGCTGTTGCCGGGACCCAAGTGCAACTGAGAGCCGGTGCTCTGGAAAGCAGATGGGGTTGTGTGTGACTCTCCGTTTGCTGGCCTTTTCTCTCTCCAGGCCCATCACTGACTGCTTTTCGTCATTACTTCTTAGTACTTCCCCAAATCCACAGTTGCCCATTTCTCCTCGAAATCTCCTCATTCCTTCAGTGCACTGATTGTTTCATTTGCTCACTCCCGGAGGACATGCTCCATGAACAGCTTCCGTGAGCCAGGCAGGGACTGGGACTGTCCGCGTCTCAGGAGGCAGCCCACCCCGTGTGTGGCTGGTGCCCGTGAGAACCATTCACTGCGCCTCCGGCGAGTGCCAGGGGCCGTGCTGTGTCCCGGGAAGCTCGAGGGGAGAGGAGGTGTGCTGTGTACGCCCAAAGCTCATGGCCGGGGCTGGGAGGCAGACCTTTCCACACACCGTTGTTCTACAGGGGGGGCAAGGGGTGTGCATGTAGAGAGAGACTTATGTAGCAGGGAGGGAGGGACCCTCAGGTGGCCCTAAGAGGGCCCTTCTGCCCGTTAGAGTTGCTGATGCCGCCGTAGTCCCAAAGGCCAAAGTGTTACCCCCGGTTCAGACTTCCATCTCCAGTCTTCCCGTCAGTAAGCTCACTAACGTTACCCTCTACCGTGTAGGGTAACGGCCCCTCCTAGCGCTTGGAAGCTTCAGCAGACGATGTCACGCACACTGTGTCCCGCTGTGTTGTCCAGTGCGTCCTGTGGAGTGACGCCCCCCAGTGTCAGCACAGGGCGGATTCCACCGTGGCGGCTGAGCAGGCCCTTGACAAATGCTTCGCACAAATGGACGCGGAAGAGGTCAAGGCTTGGCGCACTCCATAGCACGTGCGGAGTGGAGCGACAAGTCACCGTCGAGGCATTCTTCGATTATAGTACTCTTTTAGTGAAAATTCTTGTAGTGTCTTAGTTACAGCAGTTACATTTAACGTAATCTAAATTTGGAAATTTGAAGGAAATGGAATTTTCAACCTCAGTTTTACGCCGATATACTGCATTACTTTTGCAAGACCCTTAAAGTGTGTGTTTCGCAAAGGAGAAGGTGAAAAGACTTTTTTGCAGTACTAAACACTCAGTATAACCTGTCATATACATTTCCTATCATGAAAATATTACGTGCCTCCACACCTTATAGAAAAGATACATACATATGAAATTCATGAAACACATCCCATCCTGGGATTAAAGTTGCTGATAACTTCACTGCCACTGAAGCTAATGATAATTATAAGTAATCACCATTATTTTACCCAATTTTACTTTATCCCTATCTCTTCTTTTGGACGGTAGCAGTGAGTGGAAAGTAGGAACGAAAGACTACCTATTCTCCATTCCTGTGTACGGAATGTAGGTGCGCTTATGACGAACGTAATTTAATTGAAGCCTTCATTACCTGGTGTCCCAAATGCTACAGACAGTGTGGTGCCCAACTTCTAATTTGATTGCGATAATAAAGCCTTAGCCTCATTTAATATCTTTCCTGTGGGAAACTCAGACTGGTTCCTCCTTTGAAAAGTTCTCATCTATTCCGTCTAAATATGCAGACTCCAAGTCACATTAAGTTGGGATTTCTGTTGCTCCAGACTGATAGTAATTACGGTGGTAAGTTATGCATGTGATACCTCTGATAGGTATTTCCACTCCACAGACATTGCCCGTCCCTGGAAATGTAAATGCCTTTATTATAAAACATGTATTTTGTAGTACAGGAAGTCTCCTGCTCACCGCCAGCATTTGAACTCTCTCTCTCTCCCTCTCTCTCTCGCTCGCTCGCTCTCGCTCTGGACGACGGCAGGTCTAAGAGATGGCCTGCTTATTTTATCCCTCCTCCTCTTGGTGCCAAACTGCCAGTTCCAAAGTGCGCCTGTCTTTCCTGTTAGTTTGGACTGGATGAGGGGACCATGTGACCACTTCCAACAACCTTACCACCTCATTTCTCCCATGGCGGTAGAGATAGCTGGCCTTGTCCCCTCATTCCTAGGGATGGAGGTGGCATAGCCCTGTGCATCTTTGAGCGTGGGTTCAGAGGACTGTGGGGAGGCACCGCAGACCCTGGCACATCCTCCAGAAGCGCCCCCTTTGAAAGGAGCTATGTTCTTCCGTTTTCTAGAACCTGTTATAGTTTACCTTCCAGTTACATTGTAAACCCTCGCAAGGCAGGCATTGCACCGTTCTAGTAAGTTATAGCCCCCAGAGCAGCCAACGTATCAGTCTGCCCCGAACAGATACACAGCGCCTGTCTGTGCCTTTGACTTGACCTGATTCACTGTTAAGCTACTATTTTTATTACACCTAGTTGTTACTGTTTTTCTACTCCAAGGGAGGTTTGGTTTATTTTTTTTAGAAGATGTAAAAAATAGTTCACTTTTCCCATGGCTATTGCATTTTTTCTGTTTTGGCATAAATTGTTGCATTTTTTATAATGTAATAACTATTGCACTGATTAGAATCCTCCCAGTGTGGCAACTTCGTAAGAGCGGGGGCCGTGGAGCCGGGTGGCCCAGGGGTGGCCCTGGTCCGGCCCTGGTCCGAGAGGCTCCCAGTTTTCGGTGGTTCTGACCTCCCCGGGGGTTGTGACTCTGGCATCTGCTTTCTAACGGGGCGTTAATGATAAATTAATTAGTAATACATGTAAAGCCCTCGGCTGTGTGCCCGGCACACAGTAAACATCCCTTACGCTTCAGATACTGTTGTCCTTGCGGCACACAACCATACTTTAACGATGAAGTTGAGTCCTAGTACACCACTGCAACGGTAGGAACGGTGTCCAGCAGCAAAAGCGTTTGGCAACCGGGCTTCACCTGGCGGCCCTGTTGGTGTGTCGCCATAAGTAAGTGGAACAAGTGTTCCCTGCATGCAGGGTTTTTTTAATGGGACGAGGTTTCATTGTTTTTTTTTTTTTTTTTTTTTTAATTTGCAGACAAAAATTGCTCGGTTTGCAACTGTATGGTATATTTTAAAAGTGTTTTATTTTCAACTCCGATGTTTTCCACACCAGCAAAAGGGATTTCCTTGCACAAATTTTTAGGAGTCACAAGTCTCCATTCTGAGTTTTCACAAGTCAGGTATTTAAAGAGCAAAGGATTTTAAAATAACTTTGTGATTTCAATAGCTTTAAAATGGTGAAAAGGGGCTCCGATTTTTGTGTGTTTAATCTGAAATGACCACTTGGTTTGATTTTAAGAAAGAGAGAGAGGAGCACTTTTGAGAACACTTACTTTCAGTTTTTACCTGCTTGAAGACTGTGTGGGATGAAGTAAGTACAGTGAAAAGTCTGTGTTTGGGGAGGGAGAGGGAGAAGGGGCAGCGGCAGCGCACGGCCCTGCTCTGGGGAGAGGGCGGAAGGTGCCGCTTCCCGTGCCCTGTTCTGGGCTCAGTCAGAACCCAGAATGTGCAGTTAGCGCAGAAACAGCGGGTGTCCTACGGCCCGACGGGGCGGGCAGTCGGGATTCCTTTGGATGTTTTCATCGTGTCCTCCATCACCTAGGTGGGGGCAAAGATGTGGGGAACATGCTTTCAGGGGAGCGCTGGGTGAGTCACGTGCCCAACAACGGCAGGTATCTGTGTGTTTCATGTCCTCTGCTCTTACCGAAATGTGGCTGACACAGTGACTTCCCGGTGGGATTGGGGGCACTGAGACATTTTAGTAGCCTACCCCCTTACTTTACGCAGCCTGATCCATTCTGCAAACAACAAGACATCTTCCTCCAGAAGCTACTGGTGGTGCTTAGAGAGCCAGGAAAACTTTCTCTGAGCAATTGTCCACTTCGTGGTCTCCAGCTCACGTGACTCCTCTTCTGCCTCACCACCCGCCGCCCCCAAGTAAATGAATTAAACGAGGAGGAAGAAATGGAGGGTCAGGTTCAGACGCTGTCACAGTTGGTCCATGTTTCACTGTTGTAGGAGTTTTTTATAAACAAATACTTGCAGTAAAGTTCAAAGAACAGACGAACAAACACTGCCCTTCATTGCCAGACAGGAGAGCTTTTTGATTGACGACAAAAACATCAGGTCTCCTGATGATTAACAGGACTGAGAATGGATGAGATAGAATTGAAAACTGGCGTCACGGCCGCTGTGACCCACTGGACGTGTTACAGTGGCCCATCTGGGCCTTTCTGCACTCGCAGGTGCAGCGGGTAGGAGGGGCCTAAGAGATCACGCTTGCTGGCCCCTCGTGGCACATGGTCACCCGTCTTCTAACTTCTGACGCCTGCTGTCCCAGGCCCTGAGCTTGGTCCTGGGGACAAAGTGGGGGAACGGCAAAGGCCCACCTCACCTCCGGGAATGCAGTTCAACGGGGAGGCTCACGATGGCAGTAAGCGGTGCTGGGGAAGTTGGGAACCCAGGCTAGGTTCGGAGAAGCTTCCTAGAGGCCGTGGGCGGTCAGCCCAAGTCTGGGTGCTGTGGAGGAGTTTCCAGGTGGGGTGGGGCGGGGTAGCAGGTCCCAGGAAATGATGCAGCTGGCTCACCACACACTGTTAGAGGAAGCAGGCGTTTGCCAGGCACTGTAAAAGCTAGATTTAAAAAGAAAAAAGCCTGTCTTTAGAAAGTTGTCACCAGCCTACTAATTCATGCATGTTCTCATCTTTATAAATGAAGATCTGAGTTTTCCATTTTGATTTCTAAAACTGAACTTTTGACTCACGACTTCTACTATCTGTCGTCTCTTTATTCATCCTGCAGCGAATGATTCCTCATGTCCAGCTGTGTGACCGGCACCGTCAGGCACGAGGAACACGATGGGGGTGAGAGAGTCTCCCCCTCAGGGACAGGCGGGCGGAGGGGGACGCAGGCGGTGGATACCTACGTTGCGACGTCACGTGCTGCTCCGAGACCCCATTCTCGCTGGGCTTTAGGGCTGCGGTGGGAGTGTCTCCGGTAGAGGGAACATCATATCCAAAAGCATGAGGTGACGAATGCCTCGTGTGGCAGACAACAGGGAAAAGTCTGTTCAGCTGGGACAGATGCTCTGTGGTGGGACAGAGGGGATAGTTTTGGGGTAAGATGGCGAGACAGTTGAGTACAAGTTTGTGTGGACTCGAGAGACTTACATGCTAAACTGGGATTTTGACGTTTGTCCTCTAGGTACCCAGGTGACAAAGGGGGCCGTTTGAGCACGGGAGGGTTCTGTAGTGTGGACAGTCCCATTCTGGGAGGCGGTGGGTCTTCCGTCCCCCTGCTTGGGTTTTGAACCTTTTGTCACATGCTTCAAATGGTGGGAAATCAGGAACCGCAACAGGACCCTTGAGGTGGTTCATATCAGAAGGGTCGAGCGCTTCCCAGTGCCGAAGGCCTGCCTCAGGCGACGTTCCCGCCCGCTCGCTCGCAGGCACACCCCAGCTCCTGCTCCTCGAGGCAGCTCCCTGCTGTAGGCCCCATGGGGCAGCAGTGCCGGGCTTCAGTGAGACCCCTTCAGGGGACTCTGTAGTTGAAGCTGCTGCTGGTGAAGGGGGGACTCCAGTGGTGGAGGTGAAACTACTACGAAAGCACACTCAGGATCGAGACATTCTGTAAGTTGGGTACTCGGGGTTTGAGAAGGGGTTGCCTGTGGAGCGTACCGTGGGGTCTGCCCAGATGGTCACGTGTGGAAGGAACTCAGACCTGCAGCAGGTAGGACAGATCTGAGGGAAATGGTGCCGTGTTGCATTTGAACTTGCTGGTCCGTCCTGCCGCTGGAAGTGGGACTGGAACTGAGGAAATGCAGAGTGATTGGAAGAAGGCATGGGGAGTCTTTACACGTGGCTTTTCTGTCCTTCCGAGTCACAACCCAGTGCCTAGAACAGTGGCTTGCTGTTGATTAAATGAATGAGTGGAAGCCATTGTAACCTAGAGTTTAAATAACGTCCTAAAAGTATGAGAAATACGGCGTTTCTTCTGGAAATCCAGAAGTGCCTTGTCTGCCCTATGATGAAGAGGAAAAGTCAGCCCTTGTCACTGCTGCTTCCCCGGTGGCCACTATCCTGAAGGGAACAAGGCTTCAAGGACAGAGTCGTCCACAGCTCTGTGGTCCTTGGGCCCCTGTTTTATGATGCCTGAGTAGTAACACATCGAGGGAGCCTTTGTCTCGGCCCCACGTTGAAAACAAACCCTTTTAGGCTTTTCTGCACATTGCCTTGTTTTTAACTGTTTTGGGCAAGAACTGTTCTCAGGAATCCCATAGTAAAACTGTACACATTTTCTTAAAAACTGTGCTATCAGATTCTTTTTCTTTTTTTTTGCTGAAAGATTTATTGCTTTTCTGAAATACACCATGCAGAGTGAGGGCGAAGTGGTGGCATTCCATACACGTACTGGCATTTCTGCAGAATAACCACCCGAAATAATGGAATCTCTGCACAGCCCTTCTTTGAAATGATTTTCACAGGGTGGAGAGGATGAGGAGGAAGGGGACACTGATAACAGTGTTGAAAGTGATTCGGAATCAACATCGCATCACTTACAGCTGCCTAGACATCCGTTTGAAGCACAACATGGTATTTCTGTAATTATTTTACTTCCCTCTAATAGCTGCATAGGAACAGGCTTGTTTTCCCCGGTGAATAGCTCTGCTCAGAGCCTCCCCTTATCTTTATCCTTCAGGTTTCACTGGTGCTTGATATCACATGCATCCTTACAGGGAGACAGTGGGCAAATCAGTGGTTTTCCATCGAACCAAAGATTACACACAAGCAGTGGAGCAGCCGCACGGTCTAAGTGTTGCTGGGGACGGAAGGTGGAAGATGGAAAAATAGCCTAATTGTTTCAGAGAACCGAAATCAGATAGCACTGCCGGCGCTGACCCACACACCGTGAGGCGGCGCTTTCCTGAGCGTGCTTGACCGTGGCCTGTTACGTGTGTCTTCAAAGCATTAGTGAGCCTATGGTGTACGGACAGTACAGGGAGACCAAATATGCCTGCGAGATGCACACTGTCCTGGGCTGCTGCAAGATGTAAAATCAGGATAGAACAGCTAGGAAAATCAGCAAGTAACAATGCACATTTTACACTGATGTTCTCAGTAATACGTATTTTGTGTTGCCCATTACTTTCGTTGATTACTTGCATTTCTGTTCTTGGCTCAAAGTGCAAGATAAAAATAACACTGTACCTATTTAAGACAGTCTTTGGTTACACTAGACTTTGACCTTCATAGACGTAT